>NC_071391.1:58896660-60146660 GCF_022682495.2 Desmodus rotundus
TGAAGTAAGGCAGGTGCTGCAGTTAGAAGTGTGTGCGATGCTGTGACGAATGGCTCCCGGTAGGAGAGTCAGAAAGCACTTCAAAGAGACCAGAGGGCGGAGGAAGGAGGAATATAGTCTTGGCAAAAGAAACAAAGGAAAAAAAGTGAGACATGTTCCAGCCACGTCCAACATCAGGGTCTCCTGGGCACAGAGTTTTTGGAGGAAGAAGAGCAGGCTGGGGCCAGGTTTTGAAGATTTTTATCATTAGAGAAGTTCAAAATAATCTTTGATCAATGAGTATCAAATATTTTTTTTTTTAGTAATGAAAATCCCCAATGACCTGGTATTCCAAGCCCTTCCTTTCCATTCAAGAAAGCGTGGCATAATGCCACGGGATGAGTGTGTTCTTATATTAATAATAATTTTGGATACGCTATAATAAAGAAAAGTATTCTCAAGCTTCCAAATTCAACTCTGTTTAATAACAATGACTTGTGATGGTCTTTACCTTCCTCCACCCCCTAAAAACTATTGTGTCCTGTGACTCTGGGGAGTATATGATGAGAGAGGTCCCTAGTAGTGGTTTCATGTGATCAGTTATAAGTTTAGAACCATGGGAAAACCCAGCAATTATCCTATCTTGTCACCAACTCAGGGGCTGTTTAATTTAAAGACATTGGTAATGAAAGGTCATTTACACTGACTCTTTGCTCCATCCTCAAAAATGTGGGAGCTTTTGATTGGTCTGGTTTTTTTGGTTTTTAAACTTTCTATTTGTAGCAGGCTGGGATTTTGTAGACCTTCCCTTGGCCAGACTGCCTTTGGAGAGATGTTTGTGCAGGATACATCCTGTTTTGTTGCTGTTGTTTCAAATTGATCGCCCCACCTTGGTAAAAAGTCACCAGTCTAGCAATTAAGAACTGCTGTGCTCACTTGTTATTAGCTGAAGTTCCATACTGAGAAAATTGCATTTTTACTTGGCTTGAGTTCTATTCCTGAGTGATGCTCAAGTTAAGAAGCAGGTGTGCCTGGTAGCATTTAATGCTGGCAGAGGATAAAGTTCTGTAAGGGAGACGGCCCACGTAAACTGAATTCAAGTGAATTAAGAATTTTCATTTCTTAATGTATTTTCATTTTCTCTTCCTCACTTTCAGTGGGACTATGATTTAATTTTTTGTAATTTGTTACCTGGATTGTTGCAGTAGCCTCCGAACTGGTCTCCCTGACCCAGCTTGAGTGCTCTTCCAGTCAACTTCTGCAGAACCGTCGGACTGATCCCCCAGCAGACACATCTCGTCACTCCCCTTTAATAAAGCCTGTACTGGAAAATCCATTTCTTATAGGTTAAAAATGAAAGTTCATGAATCTTTCTGCCAGTCTTTCTGCCAACCTGAACTATTATTCAGGGTTCCTTCAACAAACCAATCTCTTTCTGTCTGCCATGCATTTGAATATATTGCTCTCTCAAATATGTTGCTTTCTAAAATGGCTCTCTGCCCCCACTGACTTTATTCTTAAACTTAAGTTGAGATTTTAAGATGCAGTTCAATAATCTCTTTGCCTTTGAAACTTTCTAATGAATTCTAGGTGAGGTTTTAGTAGCACTCATTCAGTCAGTCAGTGTCTGTTAAGTGTCGTCTTTGTGCCAGGCATTTCTCTCTGCTGGGAACACAGAGATGAACAAAAATTCCTGCCCTCATTCTCTTTACATTCCAGCATAGATCATATAATAAAGACAAGAATCAAATACATGAATATGTAACTGCCAATAGTGAAAGTGCATGAAGAATAATAAATTGAGATCTATAAACAGAGCTCTTTAATTGGGGGAAGGTTTTTATATATTCTTTATTTATAGACAGGATACATTACTTTGGGAAATTGTTTCATGTGTTTTAATTATAGCTCCTTTGAGGTAATGAATGTTATTTACTTTTGTCATCTTTCATCCCTCCTGGAAAATACTCAATAATTATGTCCTGATTGATAATATGCAAATGTACATGAATAGGTGAACAAATGAATTATCCTAAGCCATGTTTTATTTTCAATTTATTAGATATAAAAATTCTCTGTTAAGTAATAAGCGAAATATATTGTACTCCTAAGATTTCTTAACAAATACTGGAGCTCTGGCCAAAGACAAAATATCTTTACCTTCAGCACATGGATTAGAATCATACATGTGGGCCACTTAATATTCAAGATTTCTTCAAAAAAGAGATGGAGCCTCTATTTAACCAATCTATGTTCTATAATTTCAAAAAGAGATTCTTTTACTTCCTCAGAAAATTTATTTATACCAGTTTTGTGAATTTCTTCAAACCAAGATTTTTTTTTTTAATTTTAAGTATAGTTGGTATGAAATATATTAGTTTAGGTGTACAATGTAGTGATTCAACATTTAAATACCTTACAGTGTGATCACCACACTAAGTCTAGTAATCATCTGTCACCGTGCAAACTTATCACAATATTATCGACTATATTCCCCTTCATACTTTTTCTCAGTCCTCCATCAGTTTGATCTTCATTTCCCTGAGTTTTTTTTCTTTGTTCATTGTTTTTAGATTTCATGTAAGTGAAATGATACAGCATTTTTCTCTTCAAGACTTATTTTACTTGACATAATACCCTCTAGGTCCATCCATGTTGTTGCAAATGGCAAAACTTCATTCTTTTTTATTGCTGAATAATATTCCAGTATGTGGAATATACACCTATATACATATTGTATATATGGTGTATGTTTTTTACAGATTAAAAATGAAAGTTCATGAATCTTTCTGCCAGTCTTTCTGCCAACCTGAACTATTGTTAAGTGTTCCTTCAACAAACCAATCTCTTTCTCTCTGCCATGCATTTGAATATATTGCTCAATGTGTATATATACACATTGTATGGATATATGTGTATGTATATATTGTATGCATATGTATGTGTATATATACACATGCACAATATATACGGGGTCTGGTGGAAGGTAGGCTTGCTGGAGTATGGATAGTAGGGCACGTGAACCTCTCACACAGATGGGCAGCAATTTGAACATTCACCTAAAATGTCATGTGCTATGCTTGAGTGTGATATTGTTATGTCACAGAATTACATGCTTATAAGTGTGTAATAAAAGATTTTGTAATAAAAAGGACATTACTTGTGCTGGACTCTGTACACATACACATATATTTTTAAAAATTAGTGTTTTACTTTCTTCAGATAAATACCTACAAGTGAAATTGCTGGATCATGTGATAAATCTGTCTTCAGTTCTTTGAGAAATGTTTATACTGTTTTCTCTAATGACTGTACCAGTTTCCAGTCCCGCCAAGAGTGCTCAAGTTTCCTTCTCCTCATGTCCCCACCAACGTGTTAGTTTTTGACTTTTTGATAATAACCATTGTAAGTGCGAGGTGACATCTCACTGTGGTTTTGATTCCCCTTTCCCTAACGATTGGTGATGGTGCCCATCTCCTCATGTGTCTGCTGGTCACCTGCGTGCCTTCTTTGGAGAAGTGTCTCTATGTCCTCTGCCCAGTTGTGTAAGTTTCTTACATATTTTAGACATCCACCCCTTTTTGGGTATTTCATTTGCAAATACATTCTTCCATTCAGTAGGTTGTCTTTTTGTTGTGTTGATGGTTTCCTTCACTGTATAGAAGCTTTTTCATTTGATGAAGTCCTATCTGTTTACTTTTTATTTTGTTTCCCTTGATTGAGGGAATATATCCAGGAAGATATTACTAGGACTGACGTTGAATAGTTTACTACCTGTGTTCTCTTCTAGAAGCTTTATGGTGTCAGGTCTTATGTTAAAGGCTCATTTCATTTTTAGTTTATTTTTGTATATGGTATAAAGGAATGGTCCAGTTTCATGTTTTTGCATGTATCTGTCCACTTGTTGAAAAGACTGTCATTTCTTCATTGTACAGTCTTGAATCTTTTATCATAGATTCATTGACCATATATGTGATGGTTTATTTCTGGGGTCTCTATTTTGTTTCATCGATCTATGTGTGTGATTTTGCGCCAGTGACATACTGTTTTAATCATCATAGTTTTGTAACATAGTTTGAAATCAGGGAGCAAGATACAGCCAACTTTCTTGTTCATTCTTAGGATTATTTTGACTATTTGTGGCCTTTTGCGATTCCATGCAAATTTTAAGGTTTTAAACCAAGATTTTATTTTAAAACGATTTTCTGAGAGAAGCAAAGTAATCTTTAAAGTTTGGAAGGATCTTTATGGTAAAGAGATATTTAAAATGATATAATTATATGACCAGAGCACTGTATAAAAGTCTATCCTTACCGTGTATGATTAGTGCCTGGTTCTAGGTTATCCATGAACTCACTCTAACAGATTGATCAAATCTTTTATTCATCTACATCTCAGTTTCTTCATTGGACAATAGGTAACTGTAAGTCTTCAACCTATCATTGAGCCCCCAGGACCTTCTTCTTTCCCTATATTTCTATGTGGATCTATTGAAAGCTCCAACTGCGACCAGTGGCACATTCTAAAACAAGAAGAGATCAGAGTATAGCACAGAACAAGGCAAGTGTCCCCATAGGGATTAGTTGTTAATATATTGTTTGTCCTGGTTGGTTTTATTTCTGCTGAACAAGGCATAGTACTTGGATACCTGGACAGGTAGGCCAGGCTGTGGTATGGGTGGCAGCCTCTGCAACCATGTCCAGCCGGTGTTGCCTGGGGCACTGACAGGAGGTGCACTGCCCTCATGCTGAGCCCTACTCCTTGGTTGAGCCCAGCAGCTGCCCAGGCCCCACGTGCCCTCACCTCTCTGGCCAGGATCCCACAGATATGACCATGCAGTCTCCTCCTGACCTGGGGTTTGCTTACAGGTCTTCTTCATGGAAGAGATGGCCTCCAGTAAAAGACTCTAGGAAAGCAGCCAGGTCACTCTCCTCCCTGACAGGTGTGTCTAGGTGAAGGTGTGGCAAGAAGGTGAGGACTCTGAGCTGGTTGGAGCCTGCCGCTTGCGCAGCAGGACCGCTCACTGCAGGCACCCTCCCTGCCCACCACTATGGCAGGTGAGCCAATCCTCGCAGGGATTTCACACTGATGCTCCCTGCCCCCTGCGCTAGTTCTAATTCTAGAACTTCCACCTTATCTGCCTCATGACCAGGCCAGTGGCACCAGTACCATAAAACACCAGCACTCTTCCCACCTGAGTCTAATCACTCTTAGTGGACCCAATAGCATCCATCCTTTTCTCCATCCACCACGGGGTAGGCAGGAAGCCGTGATTCCTAACCAGGTGTGGGGCTCCTGGCTCTCCAGCAAGGTTCTCTGGTCACACACTCTCTCGAAGCATAGGTCAACTTCTAGGTTATTAAGGCTGATGGTATCTGGTGGGGCACACCAATCCCAGGTAAAGAAAATGAAAGTGATAGTTAAAAAAGAGGAAGAGTGTTCCATCTCCTACCCAGGATAAAGCTCCAGCCTAGTACCAAGGAAAGGCCTTCTGCTAGCATGGACATGTGTGTGCATTTCCATCACCTGTGTGCTCCAACAGGACTCTGCTGCTTGATGGCCCTTAGAACTCAAAAGGGGCCTGCAGAGGCAGGAGTGGCACCTTTTCCTGCTCAATGGTCTGTTGGTTGTGACCCAAGTCAAATATAACAATTTTAAGACGAAAAATAAAATCAAGTGATTTGTGGACAGCAAGCTGTGCAGATGAAGTGGGAGAAGCCATACTGACGCCATGAGATTGTTAGTCCTGGGCTGGCCCACGGTGAACTTCAAGGCCACTTTCAGTTCCCTAGAGCAGAAGGACAAATGGCTCTCTCTCCTTCAGGGACACATCAGTCTAGAGAAAGAGAAGGACAATCCAAAGAGCATTCCCCTCAAAATCTTCATGAAAGTCATTGGGAATTGTGCCTGCTCTAAAACTGTAGCAATAAGGAATTCAGATACAGCAAGTGACGTTATCAGTATGTCACTACCCATGCTAGGGATGACCAGCTCCGAGAGAGATCACCAGTCCTGGGTCAGTTCTGGCAAAGATGAGGCACCGTATTCACGTACCGGGCATACATAAACCTACAGAATTAAAGTGAGCCATCTTCGAGACACTGCACTCCTGACACAGTGTCATAAGCATATATTTGTGATACAATTTTTCCTATATGTCAGCCGGGCAACCGCTCAGCTAGCTGCCAGCTGAGCAACCTGGCATCAAGAATAGACAAGAGTCACATACAGTAACTATGTAATTCACTCTGCTTTTATTGAATGCAGGTTCACTCAAAGTAGAACATTAACATACATTAATATCCTACTCATACTCTAACAATCTAAGAGAAATATAATACCCCCCCCCCAGCAATCAGTGGGGAATAACGAACCTGAGTCCCAGAGTCTCAGCCTGCAGGTCTGGGAGACAGCACAGTGGGCAAGGCAGTTGTCAGCCTCTTGCAAGGAAGGATCTCTGCAGCCAGGTGGGCAGCAGGCCAGAGCCTCCAGCGGCTGATGCCAAGGGAGATCAGCGTGGCGTGGGGCAGCACTCTGGTGTGTGGAGCTCGGCTGTCTCAGCAGTGGTCTGGAGCCTGCCTCAGTTATGCCTTGGAAGTAGTGTACTCCACCCATCTGGGTCTTTTTGATGTCTTGGCACCCCTGATGGCAAGTGGGAATCTGCCCAGGAGCCTATCTATGGGTGGTCCCACTCTGCAGACAGGGCTGTTCTGGTCACATGTGTAGGTATCTTAGGTGTGTCTCCTTCCCAGATGTGTCTGCTCTGACTTAGGTAGTTTCCCTCTTGAACCAAAGTATCATGGCTGATTGACAGCCATTTTGGTTGACATGAGTGACTCCACTTTGTTTTATATACTTTATGCTGTCTTGATCAGACCAATGCCATTTTATTGGTTCTGCTCTCCACACACAGGGATCAGAGGACTCCACCGGCCCTCCCAACCTCTGAGAGCCCTTCTCATGGAACAGCTGCCCCGGCAGATGCAGTGCTGGTTCACCCTGAAGCCCAGCCACCTGGCTGCAGCCCAGCAGCTGAGTGACTCAGGTCAGGAGACATTTAAAAGGAGAAGATATAAAGTGGGCCTTTTAACTCGCCCATGTTACAACCTCTCCTATGCCAGGACAGCTCTTTGGATGCTCTCTGCCAAATATCTGAGAATGACAATCTGCCCAAGCCTGTCTCCAATACACAATTCTTTCTTAATCGGAAAGGACCCCTCACAAAAGCCATCTTCAGCCAATGTGAAGTCTTGCAGAGAGCTGAAAGAGAAACTGAATTCTGGAGTTGAAACATACCTGGGCTCTGAATCTATTTGTTTTGAAGAATTTTCTACAAGATATTCCTGGAAATATTTTCTCATCAGATTTCTATGGTCACTGGGTCTGTGTAATGGATCAGGGAATGATGAAGAGAAATAAATACAATTAAAAGGCTGGTAGACAATATCCAAGAGCCAATGTCGTTCTCTTAAGGTAACTTTTCTGGGTATTATACAACATAGAGCAACATTCCTCATCCAATCAGATAACTACATTTAATTCAAAGGTGTGTATGGCTCCAAGCATTCTTTGGCTTCCTACATCCCCCAGCCCAAAACTAGAAAATGAATTTATAAAAGGTTATTCTGCTTACTCAATTTCTGTTTGAAAATGTCTGTAGAATATTTGAAGAAGAAATCACCCCCCTCTTTGGAGAGGTTTCAGTGAGATATGATACTAGAGAGAATGCTCCAATACCTCTTGATTATAAATGACTGACTTCTCTTATGACAGCCTGGAAAATGAGCTGAATGGGGTTGCTGATGCTCTGTGTAGGGATTTTGTAAAGAACCTTAGTCAGGGGAGCAGAAGCATGGACTCTGCCTTACCCCTTAGTGACAATGACCTAGACCAGCATGAGGAGGAAGGTCATTTAACCCTGAGTGACTCTGACTTAGACCATTCTAATCATGAAGACATTCAAATGCAATGACCCCTGGCATCTGTCTGTGACCGTTACAGTACTGTACAGAAAGGCCCCGCTGCAGCACCATGCTGGGCTCCATGTGGCTTGACCACGCCCAGCTATCTGTCCACAGCTGCAGCCAATGCTCTGAAAAGCCCGAGGGGAAGACGGCGCTGCTTGGAGTCCAGCACCATGTATCTAGATCAAAGCTTTCCTCTCTCAGGCAGTTTTACCAGAAAAAAACTATGCAAGTCCAGCTGTGATGCAATTCTCTCACAGAAGGATGAGGACCATCTGAAGCATAATCAGCCCCTGCAGGAAGAGGGAAAAACATATTTTAAACAGAGTTTAGTTATAGGCACTGACATCAAGAACAAATGCCACTAGTAAAAATGCTAAGAAGAAAGGCTTGTTTGTAGATGAAGGAAACCATGTGAAGCTTCTCCCTAAATCCAAGCCAGTGGCCATTTCTGTGGCGTCTTATAGTCACATGTCCTCACATGATCATTCCTGGAACCAACCCATTGGTTCAGATACATTTGCACCCCCCCCCCCCGACACACACACACACACACACAGCAGATATCCTCAGGCATTCAAAAACGCAGGGGCTCTGCGCACAGCCCAACATTGATGATGAACCCTGCAAACTGAGCTGTCTCAGGAAGATATTTTCAAAGAAACAAAATAAAACTAGATAACGGTCTAGTGATTACCAGAGGGAAAGGGAGTTGGGGGAGGTAGAAGGTAAAGGGGGGAGGAACGGTGATAGAAGCAGGCTTGACTTTGGGTGGTGAACACACAATGCAGTATACAGATGATATGTTATAGAAATGTACACCTGAAACCTACATAATTTTATTAACCAACGTCACCTCCAATACATTCAATAAAAATTATTTTTAAAAAATACTAGCTAAGACGTTGGTCACTTGCCTGGAGAGGAGGATTATCTCAAGTAGCATAAATCTTTGCAAATGGAGGGGCAAAGGCTTATTAATCAGAGTTTGGTCATGGGGATCGAGGTGGCAATAGTAGGACCACGAACCAAAACACTGAGAAGTTGTTACCCTCAGGATTAAGCATTTGCTCGACCTCCCCAGGCGCTTCCCCATCTGGCTCAGCAGTGAGCTAGCTCCCAGGACAGTGCTTTCTCTCAGATAGCTGAACGTTCCTTGTTTACACCCACTGAAACTTCCTCTCCCCAATAGATTATACTTTTTAGGCTCAAAGAAAGCAAGAAATTTCTCCTGACTCTTGCAGTTCCAATGCCATTTCTGGAAGGCCTGGTACCTCTTGTAAGTGGACCAGCAGCTGCCTGGCTTACACAAAAACAAAAATGATACCATAAACTGTCGTTCACGAATGCATTCTGCAACTTTTCACCGGAGCACAAGGTTAAGAAATGGCATAGTCAGTTTGAACAACTGGTCCCTCCGAAGAAAGCAAAGGCGTCCAGATCAAGAGAAAAAATAGCATTTCTAAAAGTACCCGCAAATCACCACCTCATGCTTCTGGTGTTCCAGAAGCCAACTCACTGCAGGAGAAAAGAAAGCCATATCCCTAAGGGCAACTGAAGGACCTGGAGCTCTGTAGACAGCTCAGTTAGTGACAGAAGGACTTGGAGCTCAGACAGCCCAGTTAGAGGGAAGGGAAGGACTTGTAGTGGTGTAGACACCCAGTTAGTGACAAAGGAAGGACTTGGTGCTGTGCAGACACCCCAGTGTGAGGCAAGGGAAGGAACGGGAGCTATGCAGACAGCCCAGTTAATGACAAATGAAGAACCTGGAGCTCTGCAGACCATAGAGCAGCAACCAAAGGACTTTGAGCTGCACAGACAGCCCAGTTAGCAATAAAGGAAGGACTTGGAGCTGCATGGACAGCGCATTAGTAAAACAAGGACACAGAGCTGTGCAGACAGCCCAGTTGGAGGCAATGGAAGGACCTCACATTGTGTAGACAGACTGGTTAGAATAACTGAAAGACCTGGAGCTGTGAGACAGCCTGCTTAGAGGCCACAGAAAAACCTGCAGCTGCACAGACAACCCAGTCAGGGGAAACAGAAGGACCCAGAGCTGTGCAGACAGCCCCGTGTGAGGCAACAGAGGTTCTTGGACTTGGGTAGATAGTCCACTTAGCAACAAAAGAAGGGCTTGGAGCTGAGCAGACAGCTCAGCAGTATAGCTCTAATTCCAACCAAGACTCAGAAAAACACGGTAACTCTCCATTCAGCCCAGTGGAAGACAGACTCAAGTTTTGTGTGAAATCACACAAGGAAGGAGAGAATGGTGGGCGGTGCTGTCCTGCGGCTCCACCTTATGTGCGATACTCACCCAGCTCTCTGATTGTGGATGCTGCGTACAGACCAGACTCAGGACCTGTAGTTAGTGATATGGGGACAAACTTTACCAAAGACATTTAACCACAGGAATCTGATGTCTACAAGAACAGAAACTGGGCTAGTGATAGCAAGACAATAGTTACTATGACCTCTATGTATAAAATACCTGGACTAGTGAGCATAAAGATAATATTGCTAATATATAGGACAACAAAATGATTCTCTTTATTGAGACCATTTGGCAACAATATTTGGGCTAAAAAATTGCATCACCTAGGTGTCTGGGAGGCTTTTTCCTTATTAGAGTGTGGGATTGATCCTGGCATGTGATTTTAGAGGTACTTGCAGAGAGTTAGAGAAAGCATCTTCTCTACATGTCTTATATAAGATTAGTCTCCTGGGAAGGCCAGGGTATCATACGTGAAGAACAGGGACTCTGTAGAGAGGGCAGGGGTGCAGAGAAACCATCCTCATTCTGTGGAATGCTTTTATAAATAGACAAGAAAAATGCCACTCATCAAAGTGTTAGGAAGAAAAGCAGTCCTGGTAACGAAGGAAATCATTTGAAACGTTTCCCTGAATCCAAGCCAGTGGTCATGTCCCTGATTTCTTGTAGTCACAGGCCCTCAAAGGATGGTGCCAGTAAACAGCCCATTTACATAGCTAGGCTGGAATAAAGTGTGTTGCTTGATTCTTTTTCTATTAGTGTTGCATTGCTCTGCAAAGCCTTCCGAAACAACCTCACCAGAGCAATATTGCCTTTGTAGAACTGTTTGAGTTAATGAGCCAATTTCTGCTTAACATTGGAAATTTCATAAAGTGTAATTAATGTAGAAAAGCTTTAAGCTTTTAGTCGTAGGCCATGGTCAGTCTTTGTAGAAAAAAAGAAAGTGAAGCATTTTTTTCTTTTCTATTTTTCTAATCTTAACCAGTTAAACAAGTCACGCTTTAGACACAGTCTTCATTTTTTTAGGCATGAGGTCTTCCTTGTGCTCTTACAATCAGATACAGACCACATTTTCATACCCAAACAACCATCAACTCAGCTTAATTAATTGTGAGATTTTCTTATCTAAATTTGAGCCATTCTGACCCAATTGACCCAGCTGACCCCACACACACCCAGGCATGAGTATGTCTCTGGTCGGGTAACCTTACGAAATGTTACTGGTTTCTCATGACTGTGCATCTTTACTTCTCAGCGTTCGCTGAGGTCGCTCTGTGTAAGGTTCACCACCATTTCAGAGAGAGTCAAGGAAACACCCCGCCTTAGGGCAGAACGCTTGTCTGCTCTGCCAGCAGTGAGGACCGCACCCCGCTGTTAATTCTCCCTAAACTTTATAGAAACACAAAGATCACTGTTAAAAAAGAGTGTGAATCTACTGAAATCATTGGATTCAAGAAACTATCTTGGCAAATTACTTGGTGAAAAAAACCTGTTGCTCATGCAGAAGCCAGAGTATAATATAGTAGAATGCCTCTGCATAGCTGTTCTATGAAAAGGTGACATGAAACTCTCTGTAAATACAATCTCAATATGAAGGAACACACACATAGAATAAATAATGAAGTGAATTGTTCAAATTGTTAAAACTGATAATCTCTGAGTGTTGACTATAGGTGATTTTTATTTTCTTATGTGTATGAAGTTCTTATTTTTAAAAAATGGTGGGACTATAATACTTTAAAAACAATGCTATGCTTTTCAAAGAAGGTGAGCAAATAGTGTTGACAATGTAATTTGGTAAAGAGCATAATTTTCTAAGGTCCAAATTCTCGTCCCTGGGCTGTAGAAAACTGAAGGCTACACTGGTGACTTGGTTAAAGAGAAAATGACACTGAAGTCACCTTGCAGGGGGGAGCGACGGGAAGCAGCAGAGTTGTGTCCAGCTTGCTGAAACTTTAGAATGTGCTGTGAATACTCAATGCTTTTTTTTTTTTAACAAGACGTTTTGGACCATTAGATAAACAATAAGTTTATTGATTTTGGATCATTCCTCTCATCCTTCCCCACATACTTTTCAGCTTTTCTACTGGTGAAAATCTACTCACCTCCCAAAGTCCTTTTCCTCTATTATTCAAAAGTAACTCTAATAAGACTGGATTGGCTCCTGCACCTGCAACTCAGTTTTTCCAGCACTGTGTACGCGTCTTCATCAAAGCTATTGTCATGCTGCCCAGGAATATTCTGTTTACTTGTATTTATCACTCAGTGAACTGTGGTTGACATGAGTCAGGACCTAGCATTATTCTGTCCTAAGTGTCCTGGGCCTCACAGAGTGCTTTCAACATGATACGAGATGAATAAACAGTTAATCATCACACATCAAATACAAGTAACATTTCAGCCCTTATCTTACTTGAAACTGTTGCCTGCCATCTCTTTGCAAATTTCTGTCTTTCTCTGGTCAGAGGTCAGAAGCCGGTCTTTCCAGAATGTGCCAACCCAGCATGCAAATTATTTTGAGCTGAAATCAATTAAAGCCCAAAAAACTCAGAAAGACGGTTTTCTTTTTAACCTCCTCAAAGAGATTCTCTCAGATAGAAAAACCTGCTTCATGAAGGGAACTTTAGCATAATCACTTGGTTTATTCCCTGTAACACGGATGAATGAAGTATGATAGACGCAAGGACCCATGCAACCACCTGTTCACCAGATGTCCCTCTGTCCCTGTTTCTGAGTTGCCTAGCAAAAATCTGTTTGCCACTTTTTCAGCTACCTGTGAATTGCTCATTTCTCCTTTGAAATCCCAGATTCTTTCCACCCCTTTCTGCCTTGTACACAATGACATCTCTACCTCGCTCTGCTTCACTGTTCTGGGAATTCTCATGCCTATGTGAATTCCCCATGCGCCCATATTACATTTTTATTTCCTTCTGTTTATTAACCTGTCCGTGTTAATGTTATTATTAGCCCAGCCAGAGGAACTCAGAAGGTGGGAGAACATTTTTGTTGAGGCCCCCACGCCGTCCACAGCTCAGAGGATTGCTCCTCAGGCCTTTTCACTGGCTTGTCTCCTGTCTGTGTCTTCAGTATGGAAAACTTCCAGAGTTCAGTTCATAACCCTCTTCTCTCCTGAAGATACAGATGAAATACAGAGTATGTGCTATTGACACATAACTTATAAACGTTATTCTGAAAATGCCCTGCCTGAGCGCACTCACTTCCTTCTCCTGATTTGCCTCCACATACGGGATGACGCTGACGGCCACATTCCTTTTCCCGGCCCAGACCTCGCTGCTGCAGCCCAGACCCTGCACGCCCCGGCCATCGTTATGCAGGTTTGCAACAGGCACTCACACTTGGCCCGGCCAAGCCTGGACTCCATTCTTCCTGTGTGCCTCCCCCACCCAGTACGACCCTCTTCTTCCTGAGCTCCCTGGCACAGTGACCCTCACTCTTTCTCCACGTTACATCAAGGACCAATTCCTTCCTAGTCTGTGTCTGTCGTATTTCTTTTATTCCCCCATCTCCACTCCCATGTTCTCCCTAATTTCAGGCCCTTATCAACTCTTGTGTGGCCTACGATAATAGTCGAATAAGTGATCTATTAAATATTATCTCCGAACTGTTACTAATATGTTGTCAGTTTCCTCTCTTATGTCACATCTTTCATTATCTACATAAAGCCTTCTTAGGTAGTAGGTTATGTTCTCAGTACAGCAGACTCCTGAAATGAAGTTAAACATACAGGATGTTTATGTCTGGAAGCCAACATTCTCTGAGGGGAGGAGAACAGGGCAGCAGGGGCAGATGGAAAGGTTTAGCTTTGATGTGGGCCCACTAGCAACCTCTGCTCCATTCCTTTCCCAAATGCTCTAACTTCCAACCATATTTACCTTCTCACGGTTCCTCATCAGCTCAAGCGTCCTTGTCTTCTCATTTAGACAATATTGACCATTCTGTCTTCTTCTGATCTCCCATAAGACCACCTACAGACTTGTATCTTGATACCCAAACTGTAACACTGTATTATACTTACTGGTTTACACACCTATCTCTAGTAGACACTAGAGATTTGGCTTCTGGAGATCTGGCACTCAACTTCCTCATCTCTCCTAAGCACACAAACACATATAATGAATCCGGCACATCATACCCTCCCCCAAAAGTGTGGAACCAATGGATATGTGAATGGAAGGATAGAAGTGTTATGGCCATGCATTCCCACAGCATGTACGTTGGGGCCATTAAGAGCTATTTAATCATTAATCAGGTCGAGTGTAGCATTTTGTAGAATAATGCTATTCTCTGACTTTTAATGGGAGAGGTACAGGAAGAAGCAGAGAAACGTAACTTGAATAGATGAGGCCCCAAACCCAGACAAGTCAGTAAAGCCAAGGATGAGCAGGGAAATGCAAAGGGCCAGATAGGATTCAGGTTCCAGGTGGTTGAGGCAGTAGGGATCAGGAACACTGGCTTGGAGAGAAAAACTACAAGGCCCAAAAGGCAGAGGCATGTTTTGGAGCAGGAATCCTGGTCAATAGGTAGTAGAATTTCAGAACTCTAGGAAAGATCTTAGAAATATTCATCAGAAACAGGAAGGTCTTGGGAAAGACATCAGGATTTAGATATTCACTCATCTATTCATCTATCCATATAATTATCCATACTTTCAATATTCATTTATAATTAATGAGAACCTACTGTAGTTTGACCCTCTGCTAGTCACTGGGAATACAAATATGACTGACATGTTCCTTTTCATAAAGTAGCCCGCAATATGCCAGAAAAAAAGCAACACAATCAAAATACCACAATTCAGTGTAATAAGTGCTTTAATATAAGATTATCTGTATACTGCAGATATCAGGGGTGAAGTTCTCAGATTGACCTTGTAGGGGAAGTTGTGTTCTGGTAATAGATAGTGGGCGGGGACCACAACAAAAAAAAAAGAAGAAGAAAAGAAGTCTGATATGGAGTGAAAGGTTTTAAGATACGGGCAGAGTAGAGAAGACAGATGTATCTGGACCGAAGGAGGAAGAAGAGTTGATTTAGGACAGGTCAATATCTGTGTGTAGCTTCCACTTCTGCATCCTTCCATTCCAGGTGTTAACTACAGCCACAACATAAGCACCAGGTACATTCCAGCTCTTCATAGTTGAACTTAGTTAGCCAGTGTCCGTTTATCTGTCTTGCTCTAAATACGATAGACTAAGGAAGGGAGAAAAGAAAGGAACCCTCCTAGAAACAAAAATGAAAGCCAGCACCTCCTTTTCTAAAGCTAGGACTTGAACATGACTTCATGGTAGCTCTGGTAGCACCATGATTCCATAAGGGATCAGATATAAAGCCAAACCTGACGAAATTGCTCCTATGAGTTTCTTTAACGAATCTTGTCAGACTGACACATTATTTCCTAAATATAACCTTAGGAAAGAACTGAGAAGAGATATTGGATATGCATTGAACCTGATGAAACTCTGCCACAAAGAGTATTTATTTTCTAAGCGGTCCCCCTGGTTTGTCATTCTTACATTTATATCGGCAGGTATCCTAATACCAGAGCTTTCTCACAGGATAAAGGAACAGGGTGTAGAGAAAGTTAAAAAGCTTAAGTGTTGAAAAATTGAGGAATATAAAATATGTTTAATTGTCTTGTCTTTGGTATTCATATATAAATTGATAATTTAAATGACATGTGGGCAAATTAAACTCAAACTGGACTCAACCAGTTTCACCAAGGAAGTTTATATTTAATCATACAAGTTTCCCACATTTCTTAATATTTTATTCTCATTTTGAAACAGAAAAACAACATAACAAAGGACTTACTGAAAAAGCAACTCCAACTACTTGTCCTTGGGTTAGCTGGTAGTTAGCTAGTAAAATTCGATTTCTAGAACTGGATCCTGAAGCTTACTATGATATCACAAATACAGTCTATGTCTTTCCCTGTTCCCTCACCTTGAACAGGAAATGACTCTTCCTTCACTTGAGCATTGTCTCTTCCCATACAACTTTTCACTAAATTAAGAAAAGTAATTATAGACACTCTGAGGGCAGTGTCTGACTCTGTAATATCTTGCCACCCACCTCACTCATGGCCGGC
This sequence comes from Desmodus rotundus, assembly GCF_022682495.2. Taxonomy (NCBI): domain Eukaryota; kingdom Metazoa; phylum Chordata; class Mammalia; order Chiroptera; family Phyllostomidae; genus Desmodus; species Desmodus rotundus. The sequence continues at coordinate 58,912,979 of NC_071391.1, forward strand.
CAGCAGTATGTCACCATTTGGGAATCCTCAGTTGACTAGAGTGGAAATGATGGTCAGTAAGTCACTGTATAATCTGGGACCAACAACAGGGCTTCACTAGTATTCACTGTCTTTGACTTGCTAAGGCAGAGACATTAGGTTTGTAGAGAATATGAAAAGATTTTAAGAATAGGAAAAAAATGACTTTCTGTCTCATTCCATGTAAAGTGCAAAAATAAACTAACCAGAGTCCTAACTTCTTGACCAAAGTTTAGGTTTTTAGTCTGAAAACAAGTCATTTCTCTATTTCAAACAGCTTCCAAAGAAAAATAAGAACAAAAAAAACTAACAAACAAAACAGAAACAGACTCAGAGAATAGACTGACAGCTGTCAGAGCAGAGGGAGGTTGGGGTCGCTGAGTGGAAAAGTTCAAAGGATTAAGCAAGAAAACCAAAACAAAACTCAGACACAGACAACTCTATGGTGACTACCAGAGGGAAAGGGTGCTGGGGGCAGGCAGAAGAGGGTATTGGGGGGGTGTAAATGGTGATGAAAAGAGGCTTGACTTGGGGTGGTGAACACACAATATACAAATGATATATTATAGACTTGTACACCTGAAACCTATCTAATTTTATTAACCAATGTCATCCCCAAAAATGGAATAAAAATTAAAAAAAAGAAAATCAGGAGCACAAATGGAAATAATTGTCCATTTAGAGAAGACTGCACAAATTGAAATTTTCTAGTACCACATTATTCCAAAAAGACAATGTTTTTTCAGGTTTAACTGCAACTTCTTTATACAGATAAGAATTTAGTCTGATTTACCTAATCCCAGATATCCTGGAGAATAACTTCCCCCTATCCATAGATAAAACTCTGCCTTTGAGATTTATGGAGTTTACTCTTCTTTTTATTTTTTAATCCTCACCCAAGGATATTTTCTTCATTGCTTTCAGAGACAGAGGAAGAGAGAGAGAGAAACATTGATTGGTTGCCTCCTGTATACTCCCAGACCAGGGATCATAGTGCCCGGACCAGGGATCAAACCCTCAACCTAGCTAAGTGCCATGACGGGGAATTGAACCCACAACGTTTTGGTTGCTGGACAATGTTCCAACCAACTGAGCCACACTGGCCAGGGCATACTTATGAAGTTAACTCTTTAGCTTTTCTTTCCACAGCTATGGTTGTACTAATGAAAATAATAAGCTCTGATGCACGTTTGTTTAAAAAAATTTTTCAAAATATATTTGATAGAGGCAGAACCACCAATTATACTCACATATCAGCAAAACATTACCTGCACTTCTCCAGACCCTTTCAACATCCTCAAGATGGCAGATCACAAAATAGGCCCTTTTTAACTACCAGATACCCATGACAACTCAAAACATGCTTTCTTCTGGAATCCTAAATTTCTTCCAGACTTGGCTGGTTCTGGCTGCAGGATTCTAGTAGACTATTGCAGACATCCCCAGATTCAGCCTCATAGCACCCTGTTGATGCTCTGTATCTCTCCTCTCACACTCCTGGATGAAACAATTCAGTAACAAACCTGCTTTCTCCATCACAGATACAGACGTCCCCACTGGAGTTGACTAAGCTAATTTTCAGCTGCCTTAGATCTTGATGCCATAGTGTCCAGGAGACCCGGTTAGGACACAACAGAACTGAAAACCTATTCTGAATGACCAACAACCTGGAATGGACTGCTGTGTCTGAACAGGGGTTCGGGGGGATGGAGGAGCCAGGGAAAGAAGAGAGTAATGCGCAAACAAATTGGTGTCTTTGTTGAAAGAGGAAACTCTGGTTTCCAAGATATTATTCCTGGATAGTTTATTTCTGAGAGGAAGGTCTTAGGATCCCTGCAGTGGGTGGGGCATTTCTATAAACCTCAGGGGCAACCCCACAGTCAGCCAGTGCCAAGCCCAGCGTAGCTCCTACAGGGGCCTCAGTGTGCGAGCACACCCGCGTTCTCCTCCCGCACGTGCTTCCCAGACCAGTGACTGAGGAGATCTGAGTGGCTTCGTTGTCTGTGTCGTCCAGGCAGCTTTCATAAAGGATCTTGTTGTCAAAGGACCTGTTAGTGGCAGGAATCTAGGAACCCCATTCCCTCTCATGATGCTGAAATCACTAAATACTTTGTTTTTGTTATAATTTTTTAGGGAGAATAGTCTAAGCAATTGAAAGCAAGAATAACTTCTGCTTGTTATAAACAAAACCAGATGGACTCTTTCTTTTAAACATGTTTTAAGTTGGGCTCCTGACTTTAATCCACTTATCACCGTGTCTTGGCCTAAATGTTAAGCCTTTGAAACAAATACTTTGTTAAACTCCCTCCAGGGGAAAAAAAAAAAATCGAGCCAGAAATGTCAGGGCACTAAGAAAATTAGTTCTTTAAAATGGGTGAAATGAAAGGGCGGTGAGGCTAACTCGTGGCTTTCAGAATAGAAAACTACAGAAGCAGCTAGAAAGAAATGGAGAAATTTAAAAATATGACAAGTGGCTTTATTCTCCTTATATTAGCTATTACCTGCTGGGCCTCATCAGGCATAGCATGCGAACGGCAGTGAGGGCGTGTCCGAACGCTCTGCAGTGCCACAGCGGCATTCTGACTCTGGCGTCCACCATGATTATAAGTCACCCTCGGTATACGGGGCTTGCAGCAGAAATGCTGCCTCGTTCAAGCTGGCCCTGTGCAAGGGATTTTTATCCAGCTTTAGCTGGTGGAGGTAGAAATTCCAATTTACTGGATGCAGAAAACCTGTTGCTTTAGCCTCTATTTGGTCCTTCTGAGTACAGCACGGGAAATCTTACCAACAGGGGTTTGAGGAGATAGGAAAGATGAGAGACTCCACATTTGCCCGGAGCTCACCTCCTCCCAGCCCTCACCAGGCTCGATAGGTCCTTTCTACCTACATTTAAATTCAACCTAACCACTGCCATCATCTAAGTAATTCCTAAAACTGTGCCTCTTTCAAAAGCCATCTCCTGTGAATAGCCCAACAGAACTAATTGTCAGGTCCTGACTTTGCATTCCAAAGATGAATCGTACAGGTGCAGGATGTTGAGGGTGCAGTCGGAAAGTTCTGATCTCAGTTAACAATAAACTTGGCACAGACCTGGGCAGATGTGGTGCACTTGCCAGAAACCTCTCTTAGTCTCAGGTTGTATTAACAGTTTATGACATGACGGAAACAGTAATCCTTTCATACACAGCATCAGTCATGTGCCAACCAGCGTACACCACCTGGAAAGCCTGTTCACATCTGGAATGGTAACAAAACAGAGCGCACACAAAAGAGAGACGAGCAAAACGGGGACTCGGAAACCATGTCAAAAGAACAGTAGAAGCAACTGGGGAGACAAAAGATCAGTGGGCCCGTGTCCTAGACAGCCAGCCTCTCTTCCTGACTTCTCATTTCCTATTCCGTCAGCAACATGACCCCCGCGTACACTCAGCCCCCACTGTCTGCCAGGTGCCGGGGAAATAAAAGTGATGGATTAGGGCCTGGCCTCTGATCCACGTCCCTGATGCTCCCAGTCACTCATCCTCATTCGGACACGGGCTGTAACAGTGCAGGCTCTGTCACAAACACCTCCTGCCATTCTGCTGGCAATGGGGTGCCGCTTAATCACATGAATGCATATTAATGTGCGGTGGAAAGTATATGTGCTTTCCAGTGAGATATAACTGCGTTAAAATTCCATTCTGCCGTCATTCCTGTGAAGCCTCCATTTGAGGTGGTCTCACGTTACACGGTGATGATAATAACTAACGCTGGTCTGCCACATTGTAGCTACTCAAAACTGTTTCTAAATCTCTGTCTATTCTTCCTAGTCCAAAAGCGCCTTTGAACTTCGCTGCATTTCTGCTGATATATTAATCCAGGCCTGATGCACCTGACACTCGGTTGTTAGGTTTCATGTTTTACTAGATGAGTCGCAGTTTCTTTGTCTTGGAGGACTGATATAAAGATGAACTAAGTTAAGAACAAGGCAAGCTTTTTAAAAATGATAAAGCACCACACCTTTATGTGACAGCCATGACGGCCATAACCGTGATACAAAGGGCCCCATACAACTGCTGAGCCTGTGTCAGAGACAGCGAGTCTAAGATGTGAGTAACTGTAATAACGAGGGTCGTAGCTCAACACACTGAGCATAATGACTAATTCTCGCAACAACTCTGAGATAAGTACTATTATCCTCCCATGAAAGATAAAGAAATTGTAGTATCAAGGGACTAAGGAATCTTTTTAAGAAAACGCATCTGACAAGTGATAGGACTGTGATGCAAACCCACATGATCTGATTTAAGGATCTGGGTTAAGTAGAAAAAGCTCCAATGTCAAATCAGAAGCAGGGTGCTGGCACAGCTTCAGTCAATGGCCTGTGCATGCTCGGCCCACATCCATGCAAACAAGCTACATTGTTCTTTAGCAATCCTGAGGCTGTTTCTAGCTTGTTCTATACACCCTTTGCCGTGTGGAAACAGGCCTCCTTTGCACCTTGAGAATAACGGACTGAACGCGGCTGAGATTGCCTTGATGAAAGCCCCTCTCACTGACTGTGGTCCCATTCAGATTCTCTCATTTACTCTGTCAGATCCACTTGTCCAGTGCACTTGAACGTGGTTGTGCTTTTCCCCCAGGCAACTCACCAAGCAAAGGCTATTGCTCTTTCTTGTCCCCTGGGCTTCATGGGTAATTGGAAGGTGTCCTGTGAGTGCTGGCACTTCTACAGCAGCTGTTGGCTCACTCACTCACAACAAGGGACAGTGCCTTGACTTCAAAAGAAACAAATCTTCACTAAATCCCCGAATGGACTGTGACAGTCCACCACGCAATGGCAAACATACTCAGACACCTCCCTTCAGCCATGTGGACACCAGTGATCCCTGAAAACACAGCCAGGTCCCAGACAGGCAGGCTTGATGTGGCTAAAATGATTGAAACATAGCAAGACAGAAAAAAAAGATAAAACAGAATTTCCAACAAACGTTTTCATAAAAAATGGCATTGAGTTACCGGAGAAATTACAATAGCTACTATTTGAAGACTTGTGAGGTGCCAGGAGTTGAGTTAGGCATTTTACCTCACTTGCTCATCCGTCCATTCATTCATTCACTTGGGAAAATAACAGCACACCTACAGTGCGCTAGGTGCTGGGGTATGGATGGGAACAGGCTTGTGCGTGGGCCCTAACATCACAGGGCCCAGAATCCAGCGGAGGAGGCGAATGTTAGATGCGTTTTTATCAAAGTAGTTCTTTAAATTAAAATTATAAGATCTAAAAAGGATATTTAATTAGGGCTTCTCTATAATTCCATCTGGAGGAGACACTTGAACTAGATTGTAAAGTAAAAGAGGAGGTCAGGGAAAAACAAAAGGAACTGAAGAAATTACATGGGAAAAGACGGTTTAACAACTCTGAGTGTGGACGAGTGTTGTTCTGCGTGCCGAGTTATAGGGGAAGGACGCTGAGGCCCAGAGCCAATGAGCAACTTGTTTAAGATCACACACTAGTCAATTCGAAATCTCCAGATTTGAACTCAGATAACATCTTTGTTGCTAATAAGTTCTGTTCCTTAGCAACTGTATAACAGAAGATGTTTCTATCAAGCATCAGTACCTTATCATTAAAATGAGTTACCTTTACCAAGAAACTTTTGTTGTCATGGATTTTCTTTTCTCCATATCTATGGATGATAATGGCTGAATGCAACCTTTCACTTTACAAGTGGCACCTGTATTGCCCAAATACATTGCTGAAAGGGGCTAATAATACCTGGCTTCATTTCTATCACGAGGAAAAATACGTTTACCTCTGTCCTTCTCAGAATTCCCTCTCATCAATAATGGATATATATTTAATAGACATATTAAATATAAAATGATATAAAACAGATGACAGATTATATTATAGGTGACAGATGCGTGAGGTCCTCATACCAAAGAGACTGAGGTACCAATGGATAGAGTTGTACCTGAAAGCATCATAGAAATCATTTGCCTTCACTGTTTTGCAGTACCTTAATGCAGGAAATCTTCCCTGTGCCAATTCTGTGGGCTTGCATGGTGCTAGCAATAGTGAAAATGGCAACAGTTCCTACGGGGGGAGCCTAGTACCAGGCACTTAACATTTGTATTGATGTTTAAGACACACATGACTTAGAATCAACAAAATATTACAACATAAGCTATATTTAATCCTCATGCCAATGCATGAGAAAGTCCTAATACATTTATTTTACAAGTAAAGAAGCTGAATCTTAAACAGTTCCGGGACTAGACTACCCAGCTAGTCACTGGGAGAACCGTGGTTTTGATCCAGATCTGTTTAACTAAAATTTGTTTCTCTTTAGTCTCTGAAACGAAATTGTGTGACAGAGATTTGTGTTGGAGTGACCTAGCCACTCAAATGGCCGTCATTGGACCAATGGTGCTGTCTTCTGAGGTAATGGATTTGTACATGCAGTGACGTGACGAGTGCTTGATTTCTCACCTGTTCTCCTCAGGCACACAACATGGGCACATTTCAGACTGTGCACTAAAAAGAAACAAAGCTTCAGTGGGGTTTAAAAACAAATGAACACATAAAACTCCAGTTAAGGAGTCTGTACCTCGTAACAATTCAAAACAAAGGCTTTGAGTCACACAGCCTGGGTTTGAATTTTGTTTCTTTAACTTGCTAATTTTGTAAGCTTGAGCAAATCATGCACCTTTTTGAGTCCAGGCTCATAGTTTGTTATATGGTGCATGCAATGCGCTTACCCAAACCCCTCTGGTTTCACTTGGTTTTACAGGTGAAACGTGTAGTGTGGAAAATGAGCAGATGCACAAGAGCCCAATTCCCGTAGAACACTGCAGAGAGGGCACGCTTGGGATGAGCCACAGCTGGGCGCACCACGGAGCTGTGGTGCAGGAAAGGATCCCCCCTCCGCAAGGTGATGAGTAAGTGGAGAATCTGTGCCACTACAGACACTTCTGCCCATGAATTCTAGTGGGCATAGGGATGCCTCTGTGTTTACACAAGCTCCTGGTACAACAATAGCTCCTCCATCAGGCAAAAGGCACAGAGCAGCAAGCATTACAGTAAGTCTGCACTAAATGTCCTTGATAAGTTATGCAACTTAAAGCAAAACAACATATAAGGAAATCAGTATTACCACAGGCTAACCGATGTAAACAGGGGTTGAGTACCTACAGGCCTCTCATCAACATTATCACGAAACGACGTGGAGCAAAGCAATGGTATTGGAGGGCCTGCTCTACTTGGTGCACGGTGAGACCCATGAATAGAAGGGGTGGCAGATGCCTGACAAGTTAAAATGCCAGTGCTGAAGTGAAGGGCAGTTTGGAGGGTTTAATTAAAATATATAAGGGCTGAGCAGTTCCTGGAATATGGCAAAGGTTAGAGTAATCGATAAGGATGATAGTGATGGGGATGATGATGATTGTGGTTATTTGAATAAGACCAGCTCATCTTAGATGCTATTAAAACATACTATCCTTTACTCTGTGTTAGGCACCAGGCTAGTGCTAGGCAAATTCCTTTATTCAAATTTCATAAAAACCTGAAAAGGGTATTTCTATCTCCATTTTGTAGATTAAAATTGAGATTCAGTGAGATGCCCAGGTCTCCTGACTCTAAAAATGCCATTACACTATAAAGTTTTATTAAAAAGTCCTTTTTGTAAACACATTTACTATTGGATCATTTTTCTTTGTTGAATTTTTGATATTTCAAAGTACTTTATGAACATTTCTTCAGTGTTTGTTGTCTTATGGAGAAGAGTTGTTGAAAAAAATCTGAAAATATGTAAATCACAGACTGAATTTTATTTTTCCCCCTTTCAAACTCAGTAGGCCCATTAGAAGAACTTCTATTAAAAATTCTGCCAGTGGCTTATGTTGGTGAGGATTTAGAGCAACTGGAATTCAAATTACTGGTTAGAAAATGAGCAATTTTTTATGCACATAACATACATCAATCCTGAGACCCAGTAATTCCACTCCTAGGTATTTATCCAAGAGAAATGAAAACAAATGTCCAGAAAAATACTTACAGATGAATATTCATAGTCGATGTTTTCATGGTTTTCCAAATTTGTAAATGGCCCAAATGTTCATCAAGTAGAAAAATGGGCAAACAAGCTGTAGTAAGCTCATATAATGGAATACTATTCACAACACAGAAGAATCTTAAAAGTCATTTTTCTAACTGAAAGAAGCTAAGTAGTATGTGCTCCCTGACTTCCATTCCCATGAAGCTCTAGAATAAAGCAAAACTATGAGGATGATATTCAGGACGGGACTGCCTGGGTGCTGGGGATTGACGTAGAAGGGGCACGAAGGAATGTTCTTGGTGATGAAAATGCTCACTGTCCTAATAAGGGTGTAGGTTGATGGGCATACAAATTCATCAACACTCACCGAACTGTAGCAGTTAAGATCTGCACCTTAAGCTGCATATAAATTATATCTTGATAAAAAGAAAACACGGAGCCATAATCAGATTTTCACAAGACTAATATTTCACTTTATCTCTTCGGGTTGAGATTATTTTTAAGGCTATCCATAAGGACAAAGTTTCAGACCCAAGTGCTTTTATTACTGTGGTGGAGACTGGTAATTACCCTCAGCCCAGTGTCCCATAACCTTTTCTACTTCTGCAATTTCCAGGTTTAGCTGGGCACACGAATAGCCAGCTAAAGACTACACTCCTCAGCCTTTATGGAAGCTAGGTGTGAACATATGATCGGGTTCTGCTGAACTGAGCCTAAGCAATGTGTACAGCTTCTGGGTCATGACCTTAAAAGAGAAAGTGTCCTGTTGCCTCCCCTTTACCCTTCCCTCCTGGCCAAAATGTACCCCCGACAGATGTGATGTTGAGCTAGTTTCAAACACGTGGTAACACAATGAGGGAGCATGAATATCAAAGGAGCTTGGGTTCTCTCTCACCTTGTCAGGCCACCAACACAGCCCTGGACCACGTACCAAGATGTCTAAAGGAGGAAGAAATAAACTTCACTCTTGTTTATGCTACTGTATGGGGGGTGGTCTTTTTGTTGTAGCCTCCTAATCTATGTCCTAATTAACATAAGCATCCTATGTTTAGGCAACCTTTCAAGAGCCATACTTCAGGAATCCACTAACACGTGCTTGCGAAGAGGACTGCAGGGGCTTGATGGATCTGAGGGGTCCCTGTTGCTTACACTGGATCCTCAGCCCCCACAAAGGAACTCCCAGCCCCAAATGAGGCAGCATGTCTGAGAGAAACACAGGGTAGGCCATATCATTTCTCCAGCAATACTGTGTGGCTCACAGCTTTCTCAGAAACACACATCCCCAGTGCTGAGGATTTATATAGCCACAGATGGAACTTCAGAATGAACCTCTCCACCTGTGTTTCTCCAGAGGAAGAACTGTGGGACAAGTCCAGCATCCTTCAGTGTTATTTGCCCTGACTCCCCAGAGAGATGATTTCCCTTGTCAGTCTGACCTGACTTTCAAGGTTTCATTCCATCTCACCCGTTTACAGTTTGCTTAGTTCAGCTTCATTTGCTCCCGATTTTGACACAGCAGGCTTGTTATATCTCTCACTGCTTTTTAATCTGCCCACGTGATATCCTCTGGGGCAGTGCTTACATCCTGGCACAGATGTGCCCAAGAGACTCAATTAATCTCTTAGATATTTCCTTAAACTTCACACCATCTAAAGTAAATTCACTTTTTTTCAGCACATTTTCTCTCCAAACCAGCCTTAAGGTAAGCAGAAAGTTTTAGCATCTCCATTTGAAAGATGAGATACTTGAGGCACAGTGAAAATACTGTGTCCGAGATGATGTAGAGAGATGGTTCAGTCCTGACTGGTGTGGCTCAGTTGGATGGGTGTCGTTCTGCAAAGCAAAAGGTTGCAGGTTCGATTTCCAGTCAGGGCACATGCCTGGCTTCCATGGAGCATGTGTGACAGGCAATTGATGGATATTTCCCTCTCACACCTGTGTTTCTCTCCCTTTCTCCCTCCCTTCCGCTCTCTCTAAAAATAAATAAATAAAATCTTAAAAATAAAAAAGGGAGATGGTTCAAAACCAGGGCTCCCGATCACAAGTGTGATGCTCTCTTTACTAAGTCACTACCTCTCCCCTTGATGCCCTGCTTGCACCGCAGGATCAGACAGAGGCAGAGCACTCAGCTCTAGACAAGGGGATGATAAGTGAGGATAAGAAGAAAAAATGCCTACAATTTAATCTTCCTTCCCTGTTTTGGCAAATGGTGCCCCCATGAATCCAACTAAGACAGAAAAATAATTTCATCTAAGACATTTCCATTTTAATCATTTTCCACAACAATCATCCACCAAGTTTTAGTCTTTCAACCTCTTTAATATCTCAAAAGACATGTCCCAGCCTTTTATTCTGATTGTTACTGTGTAGGGCCTTTATGATATCCAGCCTGGTTTAATCAATAACTTTAGAATGTTTATGCTTGTCTCTATTTATCTCCTCCAGTCCATCCTGCACCCTGATGCCTCATGATCTTTCCACAAGACAGATCTGACCCTGACACTGCCAGCTTGGATTACTTCGTTTCTTTTAATTTTCTGGATGAAATTCAGATTCTTTATCCTTGCCCTGCAAGGCCCCTCATGTTCAAATGCCCATGCAGTGCTGCAGATTCCTGCCTGCCCCTTCCCTGCATTTACCTCTTATACTGCCCACGCTGAGCTTATAATGCTTCATTTTGTTTGCTGTCTCTACACCAGGGTTGGAAAACTCAAATATATTTAGCGACTAAGTGGGAAACACAAATGAGTAAAACAGCTTGTGTGTAAGGTAATAGGGGGCAGCGGATACTACGGCATGTGTGCATAAAGCTTCGAAAGTCAAATTAAAACCACTATGCGGAGGCCAAACAGAACTGTTCTGAGGCATGATTCCACTGCAGCCACCAGACTGTAGCCCACGGTCCTGTCTTTGTACCTGCTGTTTCACGTACCAGGGATGTCTCTATCCCTCTTCGACTTTGTCTCCAACTAAAGCTTCAATACTCAACTTGATGATCACTTCCTCCTATACACAGGTCTCTTCATTTTATACCAGTCTTCTAATGTGGCCCCCTTTCACTTTTCTGCCATCTCTGCCTTGAGATGAGATCCTTGAAGGCAGGGGTCAGTTATGACTTACTGAACCTGAACTTCCAGGGCCTACCATAGAGTTGGTGCTCAGTAAAATACTTGAGTGATTGACTGTTTGAGTAAATCATTTATGTTTGAATGGGATGAACGTCCATGAATGAATGGTCTGGATTGGATTCTGAGCTACTATCTAGAATGTCTGTGTTGATGGGGAACAAGATGCCCTCTGTAAGATCCACGCTGTTTTCATCGGAGAAGGAATGTACTTGGACAGCTCCGAGGGAATGTTTCCCTTTAAGGCTCTCGTCTTCCACTTTCATTTTAAATAGCTGCATGTCAGTAGTTTGGGTTTAAACAGAAATACCCTTCCTTCCTGAGAACCACAACTAAGATTTTGGGTTTTGTTTTCCTTTGCAATTCATTGACTGCCACTGAATGGTACATAATAGAGAAATGCCATCACAGCAGAGTTCCATTTTGAAATAAATACGACATTATGAAAGCAATTAAATATTAAGATCATAATCTCTTTGTCCTCAATAATTTATGTGTGTATAATGTAGCAAGTTAGCAGAGATAATGGGATCATAATTGGCATGGAAAATGAGGTTGGAGAAATAATGACATGAGATGGGCTTTGGAAGGAACGAAGGAGGCAAAATTCTGTCCTTGGTGTAAGGAGAAAAGAGTCACTAGCAGAAAGAGTCCTTGTAGGAGGTGCTTTACTGAGCTCAGTGAGACATGGGGACGGGGCAAGGAGAAATAACTTGTTAACTGCCCCAACAAGGAAGGAAAGTAAGACTCACCTTTTCACTTGGAAGGTTGGGTGCTTCATAAATAGTGAGTACCTAATAACTAGGAAATCATAGCTCTATTGAAAAGCAAGGAAGCAAAAATAGAAGGAGAGATATCTCAGCATAAAATTAGAGCAGAACTCCCAAGGCGGATCTGGGAAGGCAATAATGGGCATCAAGCTGCAGATAGAATGAGATGATTAAAGGAACGTGATTGTAATCAAGCTACTTCTGTGCATGACACCAGGATCCCAACATCTGCCTGAGACTGCAAGCTCTGAAGAGACCACTGATTGAAGTTGGAAAAAATGGTAAGAGTAAATTGGAGCCACATAAATAATTTTTTATCTGTATTAAGTCATGAATGTACCTCAGAATAGAGAGGCCTATTGTCGAAACAGAGTCAAGATATGCTCTCGATGGCCTTTTTTCTATTCCCCTGCCTTCAGGAGGAATGGCACCTAAGCCAACATGGGTAGGAGTGAGGCTCTGCGGCAAAGGAACCTAGATTCAACAAACCTAGGAGGTGATTTATATGAGTATTTACCTGCCAAGCCAACAGTAATGAATTCCAACCAGCTTATAGGCCAAGCTTTCCCCTCATTTACTGCAGCAAATCATGAAGACAGAAGTAGCAAATGTGTGGATTCTCTGTTGCCTATCACATGTGAGGGCAGCACACAGAGATCCAGCTGGCCTGTCACTGGACCTTAGGAGATGTACCTTTTAGTCCTTGAGCTTTGGGGCCCTTAAGGTGAATGACTGGCAAAGCACCAGCCCTTACATTGGTACGTTCAAGGGCTGGGGACAAGCCTTGGGGTCACTATGACATGAAAAGAGCATTGGCTTTCAGCCCTGTCCCATGACCACAGCATTTAAGGTTGGAATAGACACCCACCTTTGGTGTGATCCGGGGGCTGGGGTCCCACGTCATTCACCAACTTAAAACTCTTTAATGACCGTCCACTGACAATGAGATAAAAATCCAAACGTTATAACATGGCATGTATGGCCTTTCCAGATTTGAGTCCTACCTACCTGTTCAAACTCATGCATCCCATTCCCTCACATACTCCCTCCACAAAACTTAGAAGCGAAGCTTTTCCACATCTCTCTGCTTTTGCACACGTACTCATTTTACCTGCAATATTTCCACCCGAACAGACCTAGGGGTTCTTGTCCATCCTGTGGTGCCTACTCTAATGTATTCTCCTCTTATGATAAGGAAATGGGTCCCTTCAGCAGATCTCATCCCTTCCTTCTTTGGCCACCAGACCCCTCATGCATTCCTTTGTCGTGGTACACAGGGGTCAACACAGGTAACCACTCAGAACACACTTTGCAGACAGAATACACTCAATAAATGTTAGGGAATATAATATTTTTAGTCACAGAATATTGCAATCACTAGTTTATGTTTGCATCTATCTGCACTACTAGACTATAAATGCCTTGTGGGAAGGGACAGTGAGGTGTTTGTCTTTGCACTCCCAGCATTTACCCTCTGGCTAAAATATAAATAACTGCCTTTTTATACTCCCAAGTGAAGGCAGAATATTGCCATATAAAAAGCCTTGATGGGAAGAACTATCCAGGTAAAAATTCTACTTGTGCCATGTACTATCTTGGATTTTCAGTATAATTCTTAACTTCTTAGACCCTTAAGCTTCCTCATATTTAAAAGAGGAGAAAAATTACCTACATCATAACTTTTCCTTAGGCTTAAATAGGATCATATTTATTAAGTATCTGGCCCAGTAGGAGGTGTTTATGTAAGACTCTTGTCAGTGATGAAAATCAAAGTCATTGAGATGCTGGCAATGGGACTGGGTTAACACAAGAATTTATTAGAAGACAAAGTTTTTTCCAAACTTTAGAGTTATGCACACACAAAAAAATGAGTCATACAAACTTTTTCAAACTACAGTGCTCTTTCACTGTGAGATAAAAAAGGATGTAATTGTGTGCTATTGCAGTTGGCAAAGATTCTTACCCTTAATGTGAAACTTGAGAAAATTCAAAATGCAATCTAGAGATTTTTTAAATCAAATTCAAAAGAATAGTGTTCATCTCCTTTAGACAATGACTCAGTGAACAAGTACTTGAGTTCAAGGGAAAAAATTTAGGACATTAAACTTAAAAGAATATTTTACATTGAACCTGGTGCTGAAGGAACAGGAAGATTTAAGTTTTTGGATAAGGCTTTTCCTCTCCTCTTCTCTCTTCTCCCCTGTTCTCCTCTCCCTCCCCCCCTACGTCTTGCTCTTCTTACCATTTTTCATCTATGAAGAACAATAATTACCAAACACAATAAGCATTTTAAGCTTAAAATACTTAAATCATAATATTCTTTTGTTACCCACATCTTTCTTTCTGATTGAAGAATAACAGGAGGCACTAGCTTAATGAAGCAAAGAAGAAAGAATGGCTTCTGGTTATTAACATCATTATTTGAGGGCTTCAAATGGCCTCTGCCGTGCTTCGTGGCACATAGTGTAGATGTGCATTTAAAATCTTTTCTCTAACAAACCCTTAATCAGACTCATCAAGAAAAAGAGAGAGAGTATCCAAATAAATAAAATCAGAGGTGGAAGAGTAAAAGTGACAACTGACACCACTGAAATACAAAGGATTACTTTAAAAATACTAAAAATAACTACATGCCAAAAAATTGGACAATCTGGAAGAAATAGATAATTCCTAGAAACATATATTATTCAAAGATTGAATCAATGAGAAACAGAAAACCTGAACAGACCAATTACTACCAACAAAACTGAATCAGTAATCAAAAAATCTCCCAACAAACAAAAGTCCTGAATTGGAAAACTCCACAGGTGAATTTTACCAAACATTCAAGGAAGAATTAATAGCTACTCTCTCAAACTATTCCAAAAAATTCGAGAGGAGGGAAGACCAGCTTTACTGATTCCAAAACCAGACAAAGACATTATTTTTAAAAAAAGAAAAGAAAAGAAAACTATAGGTCAACATTCCTGATGAATAGAGATGCAAAAAACCTCAACAAAATATTATCAAACTGAATTCAGCAATACATTAAAAAGATATACATGATCAAGTGGGATTTATTTTAGGGATGCAAGATTGTTCAATATCCACAAATCAATTAACATGATATACCACATAAAGAAAATGAAGGATAAAAATCCTATGATGATATCAATAGATGCAGAAAAAGAATTTGACAATATCCAGCATCTGTGTATGATAAAACCTTCAGCAAACTGGGAACAGAGGGAACATACCTCAACATAATAAAGGCCATATAGGACAAACTCACAGCCAACATCAGACTCATTAGGGGGAAACTAAAAGCATTTTCCTTGAGATCATGAATAAGACAAGGATGTTCACTTTTATAACTTTTATTCAACTTAGTATTGAAAGTTCTAGCCATAGCAATCCAACAAGAAAAAGAAATAAAAGGCATCCAAATTGGAAAGGAAGAATTAAAAGTACTATTTTTTGTAGATGTCATAATATTCTATAGAGAGAACTCTAAAGATTCCATCAACAAACTATTGAAATTGGTAAGTGGCAGGATACCAAATAAATATTTAAAAATTGGTTGTATTTTTATACACCAATAATGAACTATTGGAAAGAGAAATTAAGAAAATAATCTCATTTACAATTGCATCAAAAAATACCTAGGAATAGATTTAATCAAAGAAGTAAAGACCTGTACCTAGAATATTATAAGACATTAAAGAAAGAAATTGAAGAACATATAAATGAATGGAAGCACACACTGTGCTCCCACGAGGAAAAGTTAACATCATTGAAATGTTCATATGACTCAAAGCCATCTATACAGTCGATGCGATCTCTATCGAAATACAAATGGCATTTTCCCCAGAACTAGAACAAATTTCTAAAATTTTTATGGGACCACAAAACACCCTGAATAGCTATAGCAATCTTGAGAAAGAAGAGCAAAGTTGGAGGTATCCTGCTACATGATATCAAATTATATTACAAGTCTATAGTAACCAAAACAGCATGGTACTGGCATAAACACTGATACATAGACCAATGGAACAGAATGGAGAGCCCAGAAGTAAACCCACACCTATGTGGTCAATTAATATTTGACAAAGGGGGCAAGAATATACAGTGGGTAAAGAATATTCGGTAAATGCTGTTGGAAAAATTTGAACAGATACATGCAAAAAAACTGAAACTAGACCACCTTTTTATACCATATATAAGAATAAACTAAAATGGATTAAAGACTTAAATGTAAGACCCCAAACCATAAAACTTCTAGAAGAAAACGTAGGCAGTAAAATTTCTGACATTGCTCTTAATAATACTTTTTCTACTATATATCCTTGAGCAAGGAAAAGAGAGGAAAATAAATAAATAAATGTGTCTATGTCAAACTAAAAAGCTGTTACCCAGCAAAGGAAACCACCAACTAAACAAAATGGCAATCTACTGAATGGAAGAACATATTTGCCAGTAACACATCTTATAAGGGGTTAATATCCAACTCTACACAAAGGAAACAAACAAAAAAAAGGGCAGAGGACCTGAATAGACATTTCTTCACAAAGGAAATAAAGATGGCCAACAAACACATGAAAAGATGCTCAAGATCACTTATCATCAGAGAAATGCAAATTAAACCAAGAGATACCATCGCACACCTGTCAGAATGGTTCTCATGAATAAATCAACAAAACAAGTGTTGGAGAGGTTGTGGAGAAAAGGGAACCCTGTGCACTGATGGTGAGATTGCAAATTTGTGCAGCCACTGTAGATAACAGTGTGGAGTTTCCTCAAAAAAATTAAAAATAAAACTATCTTATGAGCCAGCAATTCTACTTCTGGGACTATATCCAAAGAAATCCAAAACCCTAATCCAAAAAGATATATGCACCCCTATGGTCAATGTAGCGTTATTGACAATAGCGAAGACATGGGAGCGACCCAAATGCCCATTAGTAGATGAGTGGATAAAGAAGGTGTGGTACATAGATGCAATGCAGTATTGCTTGGCTATAAAAAATAATGAAATTTTACCATTTGTGGCAACACAAACGGACCAAGAGGGAGTGTAATATGCTAAGTTAGAAAGGAAAATATCATGTGATTTCACTTACGTGGAATCTAAAGAGCACAGTTAATGAACAAATAAAATAGAAACAGACTCTTAGAGTGAACGAACTGAGGTTGCCAGATGGGAGGGTCGGGCACTGGGTGGAAAAGGTAAAGGGAGTGAGAAGTTACGAACAGTCAGGACATACGAAGCACTGCATAGGGTACACAGGCAATAATACTGTAATACTGGTGCGTACTGGAATTATCAGGCAGATAACTTCGTAAAATATATAATCGTCTAGCCACTATGCTGTATACTTGAAACATGCAAAATTGAAACAAAAAACTTTTTGTCTTCCTAATTTTCCTGTGTGTTCTGAGGCACAGAGTTCAGTCTCACGTATTAACCCCTTGCCATCCACTTGGTTGTTTTGTTTCTTATAAATAATAACCCTGGTATTTATATTATTCTATCAATTAGGTTTTACTTACTTTGCATTATTTCTGTTGATGCTCACAAAAAACTTCATCAGGATAGGGAGACTGATATTATTGCATGTACATAAAAAGAAATGAAGCAGATAATTCAAGAATTCAAGTGACTTTGTCTAAAATTACACAAGGACCTAAACTAGTAGCTCCAAGCCCTGGACTTGGTCAGTTGTGCTCGCAAGTGCTGCCTGTGGATGGGCAGGGCCACCAATCCATAGCGGGGCTTTGAACTCTAGGTCCCCCTGTCCAGTGCTTAGAGCTGTTTCATTGATGCAATAGAATCCTGTCTTGCTTCCACTGCTTTTCTGCTCAGCTACAAGATACCATCTGGAATGAAGTAAGTTTTCTTCTGGAAGGATTCGGAACTGTGAGACCACCTTCTACCCTCCCTCCAAACCATTACTACCAGATTTTCTTTTCTTATTTTTTAAAGATTTTGTTTATTGATTTTTAGAGACAGGGGAAGGGATGGAGAAAGAGAGGGAGAGAAATGTCAATATGAGAAAGAAATATCAATCAGTTGCCTCCCTCACATGCCCCAGCTGGGAACCGACCTTGAAACCCAGGCATGTGCCCTAATCTAAAATCAAACCGGTGACACTTCACTTTGCAGGACAATGCCCAACCCACCAAGCCACACCAGTCAGGGCACCAGTTTTTCTGATTATAATTTGTGTTCCATCCTAAGCAAGCCTCAATTTCTCTTATGAGTGAGATAAAAGAAGGAGGGGAAAAGGAAACAGGAATATTAAGCCTATTTGAAATATGGTATAGCTTGTGTCCAGATTACTACCTTTTGTCCTTGGGTGAATCTTTTTGGCTGAACTTGGATCAGACTCCACACTAGTCCATATTTTTAGACAAAGGCAGGGGTCAGCTGACACAAATACATCTGGTTAGACTGACTCCTTCAGTAAGAACTGGCCCACAATACTAGAGAGGGAGGCCAGGGCTGAGGTGCCTAAAATACTGGTAATTGAAATACAGGTAAAGCGGTGGCAATAATCTTCTAAGACAGGATAGCAGGGTCTGTCTGGGTATGAAGGGCACAGTGAATCTGCTCAGTACTGTTCAGAAGAGACACTTTCCCTCAGCACCGGGGCTAAGAAAAGTGTTTCCTGGCCCGAGATGTCTTTGCAGGAGTTGGGAAAGAAAACAAAAAGGGTAAACACACGACATTTGGATTTATCTGCTACAACCGTATCCGGTAACAGGGCCCTATACTTTGGCCATGAGCCTGTACCCTTAACACATATTTGATCCCCCGAGCTTCTGTAATGTTCCTTAAACATAAAGCCAAACTTTGCTTGTGGGAGTCATTTGTTCACTCTATTCAGCCAGCACTTATTGAGAACTTAGTATTTCTCAAGTGCTGGACATACAAATACACATGAGGTACCGGCTTTGGGGATCTCAATGACTGGCAGATGAACAGTCATACAGATAATTAAATGTAATACACTTGCGAACATACAACGTGCCTTCAGGACGCAACAGAAAAGTGGACTTCGTCTGGTGGTTAGCAAAATCTTTAGAGAGAAGTTGGAAGAATGTTAGGAAGAAATTTTAGTTGACTTAGTCAACAAATATTTGACACTGTTAAGCGCTAATGAGTTCAAATAATTTGGTGTCTTTATACAGGGTTATTACATCAAACAGAGCGGCCACAGAGGGCTTCCCTGAGAAGATATTTACGTTGAGATCTAATGGATGAGAAGCATCATTCATGAGTCAACTCATGTTAAAATCCAGGGTCTGTTCGTTTAAACACATTTGACCACCACCACCACCACCAATAATAATTATTATTATAACAAAGGAGTGTGCAATGGCATCACTTATCATTTTTCTGTAGCATCTCATGTTTGGTCCCCGGGCAGGACATTTCCATGGTTCATGTATTTCCCTTTCAGGGACTCGCCACTTAGAAAATGGTTTGGTTGTGGTGATTTCGGGGAGGGGGTGGAGGTAGAGGAGGGTAAGGGGGAGATGAAGGGTGATGGAAAAAGTAAAATGAATAAATAAGTATAACAAATAATAAATTAAGTAGAAATATATAGAAAGAATGGAATAAATAGAATAGAATAAAGGTAAGACTAATGGTGTATATTTATATTAAATAAAAATCCTATGAGTAATGAAATTGAAAGCACTTTGTAAAATGCCATAAAAGAATACTACTTCCAAAACTTCTAGAGACTGTGTATTATTAAACATAAAAGAATAATTAAGACACTGGCTATCATACCAGATCTGAAATATCCCCGAGTCAGCCTTTTGGTTGTCTGGATTTTTCCAATTGGGTTGCCTCATCACCTTACCAATGCTGGGACTTCAGCTATCATTCAACTATATGGAAATAGCTTTGCGATTTCTTAAGCATAACACAATGTTGTAATCAGACGTATTCAAATTTGGTATTTCAAAAGTCATTGTCTTCTCATAGAATAAATGGAATCTGATACTGCCATGAATATCTTCACAGATGGGTTCAGCATTTTAGAGCAGATGGCAAGATGATTAGGCTAAACTCTAAAATCTTAAATATGAGACATATGAACAGCTATACAAGAGCCAAAGACACTGAAAATACTTCTTTAGACAGCCTGAGTTTTAAAGGGATATTTGTTTAAAACTCAAATATTCTTTTGCTCTGGGGGAAGTCAGATTTTCCTTGTCAAAAGAGCAGAGACTTGGTGTCAGGCTGGCCTGGGTTGGAAGCTGCATCTGCTGTTTGCTAATGTGTGATTACAAACTTCAACTCAGCTTCCACATCTGTAAAGGCTGGTTTATTAGTACTTGCCTCATGAAATTGGAGGGAGAACTTAATGAACCAGCACATATAAAATATTCCAGACACCTACTTCCTGCAAATACTGTACTGACAAATAATGATGTTGTTCTGCATTTATTACTGAAGAGAAAATGATGTTTTTTCATAAACATTATTTTTATTTTTTAGATATAAATTTTTCATAAACATTTTTTGTTTTTTAGATACAAATTTTCTGTTTCTAAGAAACAGAAAACAACAAACAGGATAAATACATATATAAACATACCAACATGCAGGGATACATGTGGAAGATAGTCACTCTATCTTTAGTTGACACTAACCACAGATTTAAAGCACTTATAAAACCACTATTTCATTTAATTCTCACAAGTATGGAGTAAAGCATCAGGACCTCTACCTAAAAACAGTTTTAAAGCTGGAATTCACAGAAGTGAACTGATTTGACCAATGCAACAAAGTGCGAGTCAGACCTGAAGCTGGACCGTGGCCCAGCTCCATAGGAAAGGGATTCTGGAGACCCCCCTGCCCCCAGTCACGGTCCCTGCTGTCCCCCGACTTTATGCAGTGGATGTTGTTGGTTATGTTCTCAGCATCCACATCTTCCACCCATCAGTAGCACCCAGCATCTGCAGTGGAGGAATCATTACCCACACTTTCTCAGCATCTCCATTGAGTCGTATGACTCCCCCCATCAGATCCAGGAGGGGATCATGACTGGGCAAAACCAACCTGTGGATTTAATCCCTTGGCTGTAGCCATACATTCTGGGAATAGGCTCAGTCAGGATCAAAGAAATGCAAAGTGACTTTTTCTGGCTAACCTGAGAAGTAACAGATTCCTCTCTCTTCCTCAAAAACTTTCCCTGGGGACTGTGGGGTGCCAGAGTCAGGAACTGAAGTGGTCGTTTTGCAAGAATTAGGAGACTGGCATGAACAGGGCACTGTGAAACCTGTGGTAGAACTTGACGTTGCAGAGATCAGGAAATCTGACCTTGTTGGCAACATTGGCCCCTAGATCAGGCTTTGACTAAATTACGCCTGAACTTTCAGTTACATTTGTACATAAATTTCCTTTGTTTTTCAAGCTCATTTGAATTGGACTTTCTTTTCTTGCAACATAAAGAGGTGTGCTAAATGCTGCGGCTAAAGTTTTGGCAGTAAAAAACAGACACTCTTTGGGGTAAACATTTGAATTCTTCAGGGTGTTTGTCTCTAGAATGCCGTTAAAGTCAATTTTGAGAAGGGTTTGCTATTAAAAGTTTTACAAACATCTTTCTAATGAATGCATCTGACCATCATTCCATCAGCCTATAAGGGATATCTCTGAGCCAGCATATAGACAAAAAATATATGTAACACTTGTGACTGATCTTAGGAGTTTATAAACTGGTTACGTAAACAGGGCTAGCAAATATGATACAGTAAAATCACTTGTCTGTTTATGATCATGTTAAATAGTTGGGGGGAAATCTGAGAGTTTATAGAAGTTCTGAATGCCAGTGTGGGCCTGGCGGTGTTAGGAATATCTGAATGGATAGTTGAGGCCAGATGACCTCTGACATTGCAATTGCAGATGTAATAAGGAAATAAATGTTGACAGAAATGTCAGGAAAATTTTAGAAAGAGAACTAGCATTAATTGTTGAGAGCTAGGAAAGAGGGCTAGACAATTATAAGCATTGCTAAGCAGAAAACCTCTTGAAGGTCACTAGAATGGATAAGGAAGAGAAACAAATCGTCATCTGAAATAAGCTTATCAACAGGAGACGGACAGATAGTTCCTCCTGAACCCAGAGCAAAACTCCTCCAGAGCTCAGAGCTATGCAGAGATAACAGCAACTCCCGCTTTTGTAACTTGCTTGCTTGCTTCTCACTGTATAAAAAAAGAGCTAGCCTGTGAGCGTTCGGCGCGGCTCTCATTTGCAGCTCTTCAGAGCACTGTGTCTCCGGGACACATCGAGAGTCCGCCCCTGCGCAGGTTAAAAGAATTGGCCATTAAAGTAACATCTCTGTAAACGTCCTGAAAGTCTCCGAACATCTGTTTCTTGCGTCAGTGGGTGCAACATTAATGTTTTAGTATTGGCCGTTTTGATAGCCAGGTAATACAAGGGAAGGAGATCTGGGCTAGGACTCAAGAGATACAATGTCTTGCTGTAGTTCTAATGCTTGCTACACTAAAAATGCTTTGATTTTGAAATACATATAGATTTACAGTAAAACGCCAGATTGTTCCAAGAGGTCCCATGTTCCCTTCACTCAGGCTTCCCCCAGGTACAGTGCTGTGAGATTTTGTCATGTGTAGATTTTATAACTATCATTTCAACCAAGACACAGAATGAGTTCACTGTCACTACCTTCAAATAAAGGCTATAACAAGAGACAAAGGACATTTCTCACACAATCACCAGGACATGAAAGCAAACATTGATACACAATTGCATAAAGAAGATGTGGTACGTATATACAATGGAATGTTACTCACTATAAAAAAGAATAAATTTTTACCATTTGAAACAACTTGGATGGACCTGAAGGGTATTATGCTAAGTGAAATAAGTCAGAGAAAGATAAATACCATATAAATTTCACTTATATGTGGAATCTAAGACACAAAATAAATAATAAAAACAAACTCATAGATACAGAGAAAGTGATTTTTGTCAAAAATGATGGTTGCCAAATGGGAGGGGATTTGGGAGAATGGGTGAAAAGGGTAAAGGGGTTAAAAGGCACAATTGGCAGTTATGAAACACTCATGAGGATATAGTCAATAATATTGTAATGAATATGCATGGTGCCAGGTGGGTACTAGAGTTACCCACCTGGGGAATATTCCGGGGAATCACTTCATAAGTTATATAAATGCCTAACCACTATGCTTTACACCTGAAACTAATGTAGTATTGAATGTCAACTGCAATTGGAAAAATAAATGAATGAATGAATGAATTAAAAAGACACAAAACTATTTCATTGTCACTGAGACTTCCCTCATGCTGTTCCTTTATAAGGCAGGTGGCAAACACAAGGCCCGTGGGCCGGGTCCGACCCTCCACCTTGTTTTATCCAGCCTGGCACCTTGTTTCTACCCAGCGGCAGTGCTGAGCTCCTTGCCCCTAGTTAGGGAATAGTTACATTTATACAGTCCTAAAATTTCATTCGACCCTTTGAAGGCAATTGCGAGGCTGATGTGGCCCCCAGTGAAAATGAGTTTGACACCCCTGTTTTGTAATTACTCTCTTTCAGCATCCCTAAACCCTGGCAACCACTAATTTGTTCTCCAGTGCTAAAATGTTGTAATTTTAAAAATATTATTTAAAGAGAATCTATTTTATTTTTGGGTTTTTTTGTTCATTTGTTTTCTTTATTCTGCCTTCCCATGGGTTACTTGAACACCTTCTAGAGTTCTATTTTGATTTATCTACATACAGTATTTTGGAGTACATCTTTCCACATAGGTTTTTAGTGGTTGCTCTAGGTTTTACAAGTACATAATGTATCACAGTCTGCTGGTGTATGGGTTTTATCAGTTCAGTGAAGTATAGAAACTTTACTGCCTGCCCTTTATGCCTCTTTGTGCTCCCCCATTTACAAATTGTCTTCAATATTTCCTCTACTGACATCAATAACTACATCAACCAGTATTATACTATTACACAACCATCAAACATAATTTAGAAAACTCAAGAGAAGAAAATTTATTGTATTTACCCATAAATTTTTATTTTTTACAGTGGTTGTTTTTCCATCTTGATGTTTTAGGATTCCTTTTTAAAAAATCATTTATTTTCTGTGTAGAGAACATCCCTTAGCCATCCTTTTATGGTGGGCTACTGGTGGCATATTTTCCTAGTTTTCCTTCATCTAAAACTGTCTTGGAATTTTCTTCATTTCTGAAGGAGATGGAATTGGACAAAAATTCATTTAGTTTTTTCCATAAAATAAAAGACACATTTTTCATTTTCACCAATAACTTTATTGATTTACATATTTTGAGTATGTTTACTATCTCCCACGTGGTATAATGTTGATTGTTCTCAGTGAACATCTCAATTTATCGCTATCAACTTCAGCTGGTCTACCCAGCCGTGGAGCATCATCCAGTGAGAAATCTCCAGCATGAAACTTCACAAACCACTTTTGACACATTTGATTGATCACAGCACCTTCTCCATACACAGCACTAATTTTTTTTCATTTCAGCTACATTTTTACTTTTCTTGAAATAATAAAGCATAATATGCCAGAAATGTTGCTTATTTTCTTGCATCTTCAATATTAAAATGGCTATACAAGAATTCACCAATTTTGATAAGTTTTTTTAAATGCATGCTGATATGACATCTGTTACAATACAACCTAACAAAATTGTTTCTAATGAAGTTAGAGACAACTAAGCGCTACTGGAGCCATCTTATGGAAAAAACCAAACGAACTTTTTGGCCAACTATATATACATAGTGTATGTATATGTGTGTATGTGTGTGTATAGTTGTGATATATATATATATATATATATCACAGTCTGCTAGTGTGTATGTATGTATATGTATGTTTTGGTATATACATTTGAAATATTATTTTTAAACTTTTATTGTCTTTTTTCCATTCACATTTATCCCCCTTATACCTCCTCCCGCAGTCACCACACCATTGTCTGCATCCATGAGTCCTTTTCCTTTTTCCTTGATCCCTCCGCCCCCTAACCCTCCCTGCCAACCCCGGAGCTATCAGCCGGCTCTCCATCGATGAATCTGTCTCTATTTCGCTGGTTAGTTCAGCTTGTTCATTAGATTTCACATATGCATGAAATCACATGGTAGTTGTTTCTCTCTGACTGGCGTATATTTTTGCTGGATAGTTCTTTACTTTCAGCACTGGCAAACATGTATCATGTCACTGATACTTTCTCCCGCCCTCTCCCTTTTGCTGGTGAGTGTATCTACTACTGTTTTCTATTTTAGTCAATTATGTTTTTCACTTCTAAAATTTCCATTTGGTTATATTCTTGATCTCTTTCATTACTTTACTGAAAATTTGTTTTGTTCATTTGTTTCAAATGTATACATAACTGTTCACTGAAGAATTTTTATAATGGCTGCTTTAAAATTATGCTCAGGTAATTCTCTCTCTTTTTTAAAATCCTCATTTGAGGACATTATTTCATTGCTGTTAGAGAGAAAGATACACTGATGTAAGAGAGAAACATTTATGGTTGCCTCCCTTTCATGCCTCAATTAGGGATAGAACCCACAACCTAGGTATGTGCCCTGACCGGGAATCAAACCAGTGACCTTACGGTGTATGGGATGACACTCCAACCGAGCCACACTGGCCAGGGGCATCTTGTCAGATAATTCTAACATCTATGTGTTACTTCAGCCTTAGTGTCTAGTGTTGTCTTTTCTCATTCCTATTGATATTTTTCTGGTTCTCTGTATGGTGATTTTTCATTGAAGCCAAAAGAAACATTTTAGATACTATTTATGAGACTCGAGAATATATTTAAGTCTTGTTTTAGTAAGCTTCCTTTGACACTGCCCCAGCAGGGAAGGGTCCTTTGCCTCATTATTACCAGACTGAGGTGGAAGTTCAGGTTCCCACTTGGTTGCTGTTGCCTGGAAGGAAGAGGCACCTGAGTACCGCTGGGCATGGGCGGGAGTTTGTGCTCTCCACCGGAACTCTGCTGATGCTATTAGGGCTGGGAGGAGTAGTGGCACCTTGTTATTGCTCTTCACATGGCCTCATAATTGCTGTGGTACATTCTTGACTTACTGCTAGGCCGCCTCTGATATCACCCCAGTGGGGAGGCGAAAGAGCCCCTCATTATTGTCAGGTGGTTGTGGAAGTCCAGCCCCCTACATGGTCTCCACTGACCACAGAGCAGGGAGCCTCATTGTCACCTAGCAGGGACTTAAGTACTAGCTTTCCAGAGGCCTTCACCAGCATCACCTTCTCAGTGGGTTGGGGTACAACTGTACAGCCTGTCAGTAGTGGAAGTTTAACCTTTGTGTTTGGTCTTTGTGAGCTGGGGTTGGAGGTGGGAACCTGTTTTCTCTGTGGTGTTTGGCCACAGAAACATGGTTATTGCCTAAAATTTTCTGCCTTGCTAGGCTGCTCCTTTCCTGGTTGCATGGTGAGAGGGAATAGGTTTTCCTTGGGGAACTTTATTCCACACCCATTGGTGTTTCTGAGTTGTTGATTCCTCTAACACTCAGTTGGGGAGACATGAGGCAAAAAGAAAACCCAAGGAATGCACCGCAATGGTGTTCCCTGGATTTGTCAAACCCTAGCCTCTCTGCCTCCTTCTCTCTCTCTTTCAAAGTCTCGGTATACAGTCTGAGTATCCTTACATAACAGCTCAGTGTTCCAGGGACAAGGAAGAAGCTACAAAGCCTTTTATGACCTAACTTTGGGGTTAGGTAATAGCTCACTTCCACTGTTGGCCATAAGCCCACACGGATTCGAGATCAGGGACAAAGACCTCACATCTGAATGAAGAGTGTGTCAAAGAATTTGCAGACACATTTACAGCTACCACCCATTATTATATTTATTTTCTTCTATACTAAATAAAAATATACCTCGTGTGTTATACTGCTTTGCAAATTAAATGGGCTTATTTGTTCATGTGTTTCATACAAATAATTTGACATAATGAAGAAAAAACCCAAAACTTCCATTTTAGTATAATTTCCACTTTATGGATGAATGGTAGAGCTGGGATTCAATCATGGGTTTTTCTGACTTTAGTTAAGACTTGTTGAACTATGTTACCCTGCTATACCTAATGATAAGCAATCACCAACTCCAGTTAAATACACACAATTTCATAAAACTACACATTGTGCAGCTGAGCCAATCCTATGCTGTCTTCATCATGTAATGCTGTCAAGAAGTCGATATGACCCAAGAATTATACAACAATTTGACAACGTGAGACACAGGCAAACAAACCCATACGAAAAGGAATCTGCTAACTGTGCAAAGTCAGAGCCGGGCCCAGAAACAGGAGGAGGACAGGGGAATATTGCCTAAGCCAAACTACTGAAAGTACAATGAAGAAATTTGTGTCTTGCTTATTATTTTTCCAAAAATTATTCAAGTAGTCACAGGAACAGGTCAATGTTCTGAAAACTCAGGAGTCTGCAGCACTTTAAAGTATTAAAGAAGACAATTAACTAATATTCTGGGAAATTTAATAATGACCTACAAAATGCTTATTTGGCAGATATTGTTAAGATGATTAGAGCTCTAAATTCCAACCTCAACACAGATTCCCATACCCAGTTTCTTATATTCTTTATTATTATTATTATTATTATTACTTTTAGAGACAGGGGAAGGGAGGGAAAAAGAGAAGGAGAGAAACATCAATATGAAAGAGAAACATCAATCAGCTGCCCCTTGCACATCCCCAAGTGGGGACCCAGCCCGACTGAGCCACAGCAGCCAGGGCCAATTGCCTTTATAACTCTTTGTAAAGTATAAGTTTAGATGATAATCCCTTCCATACCCTTACCATGACTGCCTCCATGCAACTTAACTTCCCTATCATCATCCCTATATTTTCTCAAGAGAATATAAAGAATAGAAGAATGCATGTAAAAATGAACTGAAACCTGAAAGATCTTTGAAAAATTTTTATCCTATGTGTCAGACCCATCTAGAAAATCTTTTGTGACCCCTCGATGCCCACACCACATGGTGCAAATTCTAATCCTTCTATGAAACCTCTTTCAAAAATCTAAATCTGTCCTCAATGTACCTACCCATTGAAACTATCCGTGTTTAACTACCCCTCACTCCTGCCTCTGAGATAATCCACTGCTCCCTTAGCCTGCGAGGCACCCGGCACCGCATGGCCCTCTATGTTCACGCTATGTAGCTTTGAACCTTTTCTTCCACTTCATAGTTTCTTTCGGTTTTCCATTATGGCACTTGTTAACTATCCTTTCTTCCTTCTCCATGGTAACATCCTCTGAGAGTTTTTCCCAACCCTTTAAACATACCCTAATCCATTATACTTCCATTGCAGCTGATACATTATTCTGTTTCAGTACCATGTGACTTAATTACCCAATAGTCATAGTCACAAATGCATGGCAGGCATGGGGTAAAGTATGGAATATATATGGACAAGAGAAAGTCCCTAAGAGAGTAGAATACCTTCCATTTAAAAAAGAGAAAATATAACCAGAAAATTTCAATATTATATGGCCAATGCTAACAAATCCTTATGTATGGTAAGCCACGAGGACACAAAGGTAAGTGCTTAACAAAACTCAGAAGGGCTTCTGGAGATGAAACACCTTGGGAGCGTTTTCAAGGATGAGTATCATAATTGTTTGTCTACATGATTGTATTTGTTACTTGAGTAAAATCCTTCATTTCAGTCCCATCTCTTAACTTTGTAACCCTGAATGATGCCCAGCTAAGTCTAAAACAAAATAAGATATTAATCCATGTTAATGAATTGAATAGATGATTAACATAATGAATAAATAGATTTCTTATTAGGCCCACTACTGTTGGATGCTAGTAGGTCAAAAGGATCATTGTCTATTTTCTCTGACTAGCTCACCTCACTGACAAGTGAGGATATAATCAAGAAAAGAAAAATAGAAGTTAATCAAATTAAAGGCAAGTTGCAGAGTTTAGTATCAGCCTATTCCCCACACTTTTCACTCTGGAGGAATAATCTATATACCAAGCCATACTGTAATGTGGGAGAAGCTTTGAGATGAGGGGAATTTATTTGACAACATCACACAGAGGAAGTTTTAAGGCAGTAAAATGCTATAAAAAGAAGCTTTCAAGTCAAACTTTGGCTCTGATATTTGTTTCCTGTGTGATCTTATCTCATCTCTGAACCAGTTTCTCCAGCTGTAAAACAGGGACAGTGATAACTTCCTCCAGATTTACAACATTTTTAAAAACACCTATATCAACAGTTAGTA
Organism: Desmodus rotundus; assembly: GCF_022682495.2. Taxonomy (NCBI): domain Eukaryota; kingdom Metazoa; phylum Chordata; class Mammalia; order Chiroptera; family Phyllostomidae; genus Desmodus; species Desmodus rotundus. The sequence goes on from NC_071391.1 coordinate 58,942,215, forward strand.
CACTGTAGATACTCAATAAATTTTTATTAATACTTTAATCAGTATTTTTTAATAATCTTGAGCAATTCTTGGCTCATACTTGGTATTAGAGGAAGTCCTGTAGAGGTATACGTGCAACCCACAATCACTCTCTGTTGACACCAGCAGACAAAGGCTTTAAAGGGGGAAGGGGTGCTGTAATCCCATCAGTCAGGACCGCCAGGAACAATGGTCTTTTGTACAAGAGTGTTGACCTGGGAAGAGCTGGAATGGAACCTACATTCTGCTCATCAAGCTGTCAGGCTGCTCCCACCCAAGGCGAGCACCTTGTACCAAGGCCTCCTGTGGGCTAGCTCAGTCCTATCTTTTATTATATCAGGTAGGGCATGAATGGTAGGCTGTGATAAAATAAGATTACAAATCTCTTGCTGCTTTGAAGCAGATTCTATGAGCAAGTCCCTTTCTATTTTTCAAATAGAAAGCAAATAGAGTTTTTGAACAGAGCTAGTTCTCACAGTATTTAAAATCATTACATATCCTCATCTCTCTACATCGTTAATGGAGATGAGATTTCAGTTCTTAGTATAACTCACTTAAGTATAAAAGATCACAGTTATAGAGTTACAAGAGAAAGAAGAAAATTGTTAACTATTTGATCAATTCCAGGAGGTCTAAGACCTAAAAGGGAGATTGGACCAACCACATCCCAGAAGAGCAGCAAATGTCAGAATTTTCCTTAGTAGCCAAGGAAGAGGATGGAGATATTTACAAGTTCATAATTTGGGGTCCTATACACAATTGTTTGCTTTAGGGTCTTTGCCCTAATCACTTGTTTTCAGCAGTCAGCAAAGACCAGTCTCCATTAAAAGTCACTGGGGTAGGGGTAAGGGCTTGAAGAGTCTTCAACTGGGCATTTAAAGACAAGAAAAAACATGAAGTCTCTCATATTTTAGACTGTTTCACAAGTAAAATTGTATGTAATCATCAAAAGAACCCTCATGCAGGTATTTTATCTCCATTTACAGACAGTAAGCTGAAGCTCAGAAAGGTTTACAGAACTGGTAAGAAGCCAAGACGCAATCAGAACCTGCATTTCCTGAAGCCAGTTTCCTTGTTCTTTCCTCTTTATCATTGCTCCTTCCTCTGAATAGCTCTGACCTAGACTGTATCCTCCAGGTTTGCTTCAGCTAAAACAGCACCATCAGAGGATATTGAAAGCCCTAAGGTGATAAAATCTCTCCAGAGCCCAAGGACTTGTTCAGATAAGGAGAAAAGAATGAGCCAAATGACCAGTATTGTTTATTAGCACAAGCACCATTCCTTTATCTTCTTACAGTGGCTGTGTGAAACAGCTGCCCATCCTGCCAAACCCAGTACAGCTCACTTTCTCCCTACCAGGCAAACCTCCTCCCCTGTAATCCAGTCCCTTTAATGCCTTGCAGCTGGAGAAGAATGAGGAGTCATCTCTCAGCAGAGAGGACAAAGTAAGGCAGCAGGATTGGGTAGGGGACTCAGGGGACTTGGTGGAGCCCTCAGAAAGCAACCATTTCTCTCCCCTGGAATTGTCACCCCAGTCTCAATATTTTACTGGTCTCATGAAACAGAACACATAATATGATTTCCCTCCATTTCCCTCCAGATTACTGCATGGGCTCCATTCCCAGCCCTTTCCGCATCGACATTCGGTGCTCATCATGCTTAGCTGTCCAAACACCATGGACCTTGTGCCTTCTCTGGAATGATTAATTTTATAATTCAACAATACTTATTTTAAAGAAAAATAACTTTTTAATGTGTCTGACCTCTTCCAAGGCTCTGAAGTCCCAGGGGAAGACAAACTACTCCCAGAGAAAAAGGAACATTGATTCATTCATCAGGAAGTCATTCATTTGTTAACATTTGGAAGTGATTAAGAGAATAGGCTTTGGCAATATACTGATAGTGTTCTAATCCTGGCTCCTGCACTTAATAGTTGTTGGACAAGTTATATGATATCACTATAGAAAATAGAGATATTACTAATTCATTAATCATGGCTGCTGCTGTCAAAATCAGTTGGAAGAATGTGTATAAAACACGTGGCATGGCACCTCTCCTAGAACAAGTAACCAGCGATTGCTCACAGTTGTGTTGATGTATGGTGCTCTGGCACTGAATTGCTTTTTCAGGAGCGAGAGGTGAATAAAACCTCATCTCTGACTTCAAGGGTGATGAATAATGACAAAATAGGGTAGATATGAAATTATAATACAGGAAGTGTTGAGCTACAGACACAGAAGTGACCCAAAGATGGAAGCACTAGATTTAGTCCGAAGAATGCTCTTCCCCGAACCCCTCTCCAGGACTTTGTTCTTACCCTGCTGCTGCACATTTGCTCTCTAATGAAACAGCTCATCTGCATACCCCAGGAACTGAGCTCCCTCGGGGCAGGAGTTCGTCTTTTCCAAGATCTAACACACGGCTTACACAGAAGTTTCTCAGCAAATATTGGACAAAACAGTTAAGAGTGAGAGGTGATATGTAAAACATATTCTGGGTACAACAAAGAAGCCATTCAGGTTTGAGTAGACTTGTGCGGAAATGAAATGGAGAGGCCCCCTTGCCGTGGGAGGCCTAGTAAGCTAGAATAAGAAATTTGATTTTATTGTCCAGGCATTGAAAGTTTGGAAAACAATGGAAACAACAGAAGTAGTATTTAAATATTAGTTTAAAGAATATTCTGCTGAAGACAGAATGGAAAGACATGAAGGTAGACTAATTGATATATTAGGCTAACAGCTCAGAAATGAGGAGTGATACGGGTCCCAGGTAAAGTGACAAGAACAGAAATGGAAGTTAAGGAATGGTTTTGAAATTCACCTGTTCTTGTCCTTTCAGACAAAAACGGGTTAGAAACCCTGCAGGTGCCGGTGACACAGATGGTTCCTAACAGACAGTGGAGGTTGACAATAAAGGCCAGATGTTAAGAACCATCTCTCATTCCTGGAAACAGCTGTCTTTCCATCCACCTTCTTGTTTACCCATTCACTTTTCATCCACCTGTCCTTCTAAAACGCATTTCTTGAGTGCCTCCGTCCAGTCAAGCACTGTTCTGTTTTCTAAATATCCCATAATGATAGGCAGTTCACTGCTCCCTGTGATTTGCACAACTGCAGTAGCAACTGTACAAAGTACAGAATGATCTTAAGTGTTTTTTATTACATTGATTGGTTCCGTTTCTTTCTGGGGGACAGCAGTAAATTGCTCTTTTAAATTTAGCTTTGAGACACTATAATTTCAACTCTAAGTGCAGAAATTGAACTGCTTTCAAGGGTAGCAAAATGATGGCAGTATCCTGGTGCTAAAACACAATGACAAGCTAAAATACAATGAACCATTACATTGCCCTATGGGAACTATACATATTTCCATGCTGAGAAGAGCAACATGCTTTGCAAGCACTCTACCTAAACACACTCCCTGCGTGTCTCCTTTGTCTTTGTAACACAGAGATGGTAATGCACGCCTATTGTCTAACTGACAGGGTTAGTGGAAGCGTCTTAAGTGGCATCTGCAAATGTGCTGTGTGAAATATACTAATATAAGGGAGTGTTAATTTTGTCATTGCAGGGTTAGAGGACTATTTGTCAAGAATAGTTCCCGAGTCTCTCTTACTCCATTGTATTCAGCGGAAAAGTCAAACAATGTAAATCCAGGAAACAAATTGACAGGTTAATATTGTTGCTCTCTAGCTAAATGGTCCCAAATGAAATGTTTAACCTTCTGGTTTTCTCATCCTTAAAACAGAGGTGACCATAATGCATGTCCCAGAATAAGGTTGTAAGTCTTCCAGTTCCCCACCTACTCCCCAAATCCCTCAGCCCCAAAACTACCATATTTCAGGTTTCAGCATGGAGCTTCACTTCCACTTCTTATCATTTTCTGGTAGCTCCACCCCTCACCTGGGCTTCTAACCACTCTTCTTGTCTCAGTACCTTTCTGTCACATTTCCATCAGGCACTTAGGTTTTGTCTTCTTCCTATAGTTTGGTCCCTGGTAAGATACACATATGACCTTGTGGCTCTAGCCACCAGCATAATGCCCACACAAAGCAAATATTTAATAAATGTTTGCTAAAATGAATGAATAAAGCATATGTAAGACACTGCTTTGTACCCTATAGGAGAGGTAGCAGTTAGTAATGATTCTGAATCTCATTTGTTAAATGTCACAGTGTCTGAGTGAATTCATGGCAAAACAAAACTGGGTATAATAGTTTCAACTGGGAAGAACAAGGATTTTTGTGATTTCTGTAACTCAGTGTTTCTTAACCTGGGCAATTCTGCCCTTCAGAAGAGTTCTGGTTGTCAGCAACGGAGGAGGGTGCTGGTGGTACCTGGTGCGTAGGGGCCAGGGATGCTGCTGCAAAACACCCAACAAGGCACAGGACAGTATCCGTGACAAAGAGCCCCAAATTTCAAAAGGGTCAAAATGGAGAAACCTTACTCTATTATCCGTTCCTCAATTAGAGTATGGGATGTCTCTCAGGTTCTGTTGGTGATTTGACATTCCATAAACCTGTTTGGTATGTACCCGTCTTGAAATTCACAGAAAGGACTGTGTGTGTGTTCCACAGACAATTACTTTTACAAGACAGGGTGAGGGTCACTTACGACAGTGACAATACTGATGAGAGCACGGCAAACAGACCTGTGTGTCAGTAGCACCTCCTACACATTTTCTGCTCACAGCAGACGATGGCTTGGCTGGCGTCTGAGTAGGGCGACAAATTCTGCCCAGAAATTGGGAAGAGGAGCTCGATTTTCCTCCCTCCAGGCTAAAGAAGGCTAGCAAGTGTCACAGGACTGCTTTCTCAGTGACTGTGGCACTATAACCACGGGCATAATCCTGGTTTACAAGGAGAAATACATACGTATAGTATAAGATACTTTGATAGTTTTTCCATTTTTAATTTTTTCAAAATGGGTTGAGTTTTCCTCTTAAGGCTGACACCCTCACTATGACCCCAGGCCCAGTGGCTTGTTGGACGTCACTCCCCCTCACTCCCTGTGTCTGCATCACCACTGCAGAGGCCCTCACTTAATTCCTTGAGCATCCTGCATCTGGGCCCACTGCTCTGTCAGGGGCATCCAAAGTTTACTAGTTATTCCTATTCATCTGATGTGGTCACTGGCAAGCAGTGTCCATGTCGTTGTGGCTGAGACAAGACAAATTCACATGGACTATACTGAGTCCTGTGGAGGAAAGGGACAGCACAGCCACTCTCTCAAGCGGAAAGCACCTTGGAGCACCTCCACCATGCTCTCAAGAGGAGAAAGCCTGGACCCTTGCCTTGAAATGCTTTATTGGCTTAATTTGCATAGGAATACAGGGCATATATGAAAAGCTCATCAGTCATTGTCAGGCAGTAATAATCAGATAGATAACATTCAAAGAACTCCGAGGGCTTATTTAGAGTCAGGCTGAGATAGCTAAAGGACCATAAAACTTTGGGGAAACAATCTCACTTCATTCTTGGTCCCTTATCATTTAAATTGAGGGTATTAGCAAAGCAGGTTTCACAGGATTTTACGCATTCTTTCTTAGGCCTGATCACTCTGGGGAACCTGCCCTTTCCAGCACAGGAAAAAACAAGTCAATTGCTAGAAATATTAAGAAATGTGTGGAAAGCTTTGTGAAAACACTGAAAAAAAAATCTATTGAGAGATATAAAAGACTTTGTAAACAAAGATAAATAGTTCAAAAGTGTTAGTTCCCCCTAAATCAATTTATAGGTCAGTGTAAAGCTACTCAAAATCCCAGTGACATTTTTAACACATTAAAATCACCTGGACTACTTCACAGCTAAACATAGTTATGAGAATTTTGAAAATCATGAGATCAGAATTGATCTGGTAAATATTAAACTTATACTGATTTTTTTTCTATATGGCACTAGGATAGAATTCAAAGAACAGAACATCAGAATACAACAGATAACCTAAAAACAGGTCCAAGTGTGTATAAGAATTTGGTAAATGGTAAATGAATCCTATAAACCAATAAGAAGACATGGATTAATTGACAAAAGGGAACATTGGGGGAAAAAAATCAAGCTAACTTCCTACCATGGCTCAAAATAAATTCTAGTACATTATAGAGTTAAGTATTTAAAAAGTGAATAAGTAAATATATAAACAAATCATGGAGAAAATAAAACAAGATATAAATGAACACTTTATAGGTTTTCTATGGCTGTAGGCTTTCTAAGCATAAAAGCTCTGGTAGAAATCACAAGGAGATAGATTAGTGTTTTTATCACATGACACTGCCTACTTTAATTTACTGAGTCCTTCGTAAGTCCCAGGTATCATTCTGCATGCTTTATATAGGCATTAATTTGATGAAAATTCACCACCCACCACTAGCTGGGTGCAGTTAAGAGACCCATTTTATAGAGGAGAAAAGTGAGGCAGAGATGTTAAAGATCCCGCAGCACGGGGATGGCAGAGCCAAGATTCAAGCCCCGGGAATCAGATACCACAGCCTCTGTTCTTCGTCACTGTGCTCTTTGACTGCTACAGAAACACATAAAATGGCACACCTAAAATAAAATAAACCCCAAAAGGTAAAAATAAAATCCCACAAAGTAAAAATAGTTTTTAGAAAATCTAAGTAAAAAGCAAATAACAAACTAGGAGAAATATTTTCAACAAATAATACCATAAATATATAGCCTTTACACTAGTCCCTCCTCTCTCTGACCCTGCTTATTTCAGTAGTCATTGTATAAACGATACCTATACATGTGTGTAAATACTGTGTGTGTGTGTACAAAGATCTTTCATAAATCAATGAAAAAGACAACACTCATTAGGAAATAAATGGGCAATAACATGATAGAAACTTCAGGAAGAAAGAAAGGGACATAAATAAAAATATATATTTAACCTAACTAGTAACCAAATAATAGCTAAATAAAACCATGAACATATCATTTCCCCTCAAATCAGAACTTATTTACTGGTATATTAGTATAACTTTTCTGGAAGCAACAATTAGCTTATAAATATTGAGAGTATTTTAAAAATTCAAAATTAAAGAAAATAAAGATATGTTTAAATTTATGAATTCTACTATTAGAATTCTACTTGTCCAACAGAAATGTTCTGAGATATAAAGAATTATATGAGTAAATTTATAGAAACAATACTAATGGAAGCAAATGGCTCAGGATAAAGTAGATAGCACAATCATATTTTTATGAAATATTTAAACATCTGGGAAAATGTCCCTGACAGAAGATCTATTGCTATATAACAGTAGTTACCCTATAGGGCCAGATAGATGTTTTAAGGAGGCCTAATAACAGGCAAAATACACTTTCAATTGTTGCCACTCCCAGGCTGTGCCTAAAGCCTTCCGCACAGGAGAGTTTTGGAAGTCTGACGAAGTGAGGGTGGGCTTCCCTCAGTGCCTTTCAGTCTCAGCTACTTGGTTAGAATTCCATCTTAAAGATTCAGAAACATCAGGAGAACCAGAAGAGCTTTATTAACCTTTTCCCCTTCCCCTCCTCCATTTTCTCCTCCCACCCCTCCTCCTGTTGCCACTCCCCCATACAGAGTTCTCCTAGTCTTGGATCTCTTTGCTAACAGCTTCCTGCCCTAAGATGGAAAGTAAAAAAGAAAAGAAGGCTCAAAAAATTTTAAACCCGGGCTTTGTTGCTAAGCAACCATTTCCTTTGTCTCTAAGTGCATGGGATATGACATTGTTTGGAATGTGTTTTCAGTTTTCAGGTTGTACCTTAATACAAAGGGCAAGGAGGGGGTGGGAGCGGGAGGAGGTGGTAGTATAGAAACGTTTAGATTGAACAATGTAAAGATATAATATGATGGGAAGAAACACCGAAAGAACGCACCACAGAAATTTCAACCCACCACCACCACATGGTGCCGAGAACTTCAAAGCGAAACATTTCTTATACCAGCACTTTTTTTTTTTTTTGAGAACAAATGTACGGTTAGAAGCATATTCTTATTTTCATTATGATCTGCATATTTCTTCTCTACAGGAAAACTTAAATGTACTGTTGACATCTTTTTATAGTCACATAATAAGAAAGCACACAAAGAAATGTTCTGATTGGACTCATATACACGATCCCACTGGCTCAAATTTGTCAAGTTGTCCATATTCACAAGAATGGTGGGTCTCACTTCTGTGCTTGCCTCTGTGTTCCCATCGGCCCTGTGGACAGCTTTTAATAAGAACAGACAATGGTGTCTGTTGGCCAGGAAAGCTCACAATTCACTTTCCACTGTGTTCTCAAGGGTAAGAATCACTTTCATTGGTTGATGGCTAGGATCCTAACTGGGCAGCTTTTACTAAGACATGGGGCCTTAGCAGGATGTGACTAAGCATATACATAAGGAGACTTTTTCTTCAGCTTGCTGGCTGGGCTGCCTGGTGAAAACTTTTGTCACCATTAGGATCACATGCAATCCAAGATTTGGGTGTAGTTAGGGAGGAGAGGGTGGAGAAGGCCTTTCAGCTTGCAGCTTGTTCCAGGGCTTGACCATCTCTAGCTGAGAAAAGAACTCCATCACTGGTCCAGATGTCTCACCAGAAAATGCACTGGGTTTAGGGATCAAGGACCTAGTCAGCAGTAAAGTTTTATCAGTCAGCAGGGCATTTTTCTGTGTATATATTTCCCCTTAGGAATTATGTAGGGAGGGACGGCTGGCTGAGGTCAGGGTGTGAAGGTTCTCTGGCCAAACACATAATAACTGCATCAGGATTTCCAGCATCGTCACCTGGCAGAAAAATGGACTTGATAAGAACCCAAAGATCATTTTGGATGGTTATTTATCCTCTCAGGTTCTCATTTTTAAAACGTATATTGAGAGTTCCAATAATAATAATAATAATAATAATAATAATAATAATAATATAAACAATCATGTACCTAATGCTCAGACTAAGAAACAGGAAATTCTGAGCACCTGACAATGTTCCCTGGGTCCCTTTCACCCTTTCCTTAGCATTTCCCCATCTTCCCTTTCCCTCAAGATATGACTGTTATCCTGATTTCTGTTGTAGTTATCCTGACACATTTTTGGTAAATTTTTTAATATAATTTCACACTTATAGAAAAATTGCAAGGATAGTACAAGGAAATCCTGCGTACACTTAGCTCAGGTTTACCACTTGTTTAGGTTTTGCATATTTGCTTTATCACTATACATATACATAGTTTTCTTTTATGAACCATTTGAGAATAAGTTGGAGACATTTTTCGCATTCACCCCTAAATGCAGCTATTTTCTAAGAATAAGATCAGTGTGTATTTCCCCAGAACAAAGACACCGTCTTACGTAGTCACAATATAGTTACCCACAATTGAGAAATTTAATATCGCCATAACGTTTTCTGTTCACAGTGTACTTTTTATTTTTTAATGGTTTATTTTTTATTGTATTTTCCCCACTACTATTTATCTCCCTTTTACCCTCTTTCACCTGCACCCACCTCCACGGCAACCACCAGAGCTGTCAGCCTGCCCTCCATCTATGAGTCTGTCTCTGCTTTGCTTGTTAGTTCAGTTTTTTCATTAGTTTCCCATATGAGTGAGATCATATTTATTGTACTTGTCTTTCTCTGACTGGCTTGTTGTACTTAGCAGAATGTTTTCCAGGTCCATCCATGCTGTCGCAAAGGGCAAAGGCTTAAACATAATCTATTTTTAAATTTTATCAACTTCCCCAATAATATCCTATAAGCATTTACCCCAGTCCAGTATCCAATCCAGGACCACACATTTCATTTCATTGTCATATTTCTTTAGAGCCTCCTTTACATAATCATGCAGATTTTTTATCTTTCTTGACCTTGAGTGTTTTCAAGACAGCAGAACAATAGTTGTGTAGAATATCTCTGAATGTGGGTTTATCTTACATTTCCTCATTATTTAAGTTACGCATTTTTGTTGGGATATTAGAAAAGTGAGGTTATGTCCCTTATAGAGGCCACACAATGCCAGTTTGCCCTAACAGTAGTGATATTAAATAAACACTATCACTTGATGTAGATAATTTCTACCAGGTTTCTCCAGTATAAATGTTCCATTTTCCTTTTGGAACTAATAGGTCTTTTGCGAGGAAATAATTTGAGACTATATAAATATCTTAATACCCATCAAACATTGATCTTCTACTTTTAGATCTCTATCAATTTATCTATGTTGTAATTCTGCTGAAAGTATTCCCTTTTCTCACATTTATTTATTTATTTTTCTATTGGTATAACTCATGAATTTTTTATTTTATTCAATGGGTTAAAATATGTTATTATTTTATTTGTTTTGATGCCTAAATTATCCCAATCTGGTCAGTGGAGCTGCTTCAGTTTATCTCTGGTGCCCCTTTATAATGTCCTCATCATTCTTTGAATAATTCCTTAATTTGGGGGAAAATAAGATGTTCCAGGATCAACTCATACTTCCCTGCCTCAGTCCTGGAGTCATCCATTTCTCTGAGAAGCCTAGTTCCTTTTATTAGAAAATGATAATGCCATTGCTGGATGGCTCAGTTGGTTGGAGCATCGTCCTGGGCACCAAAAGGTTGTGGGTTTGATTCCCAGTAAGGACACACACCTAGGTTGTGGGCTCAATCCCCCATTGGGATGCATACAGAAGGCAACCAAGTGATGTTTTCATCTCGCATTGATGTTTCTCTCCCTCTCTTTCTCTCTTTACTTCCCTCTCTCATTCCCTCCCCCTTCTTCTCTCTCAAAACAATAAACATATCCTCAGGTGAGCATTAGAAAGTGATAATTAGAAATCAAGATCTTGGCTCAAGGTGTGCTCATTGCTGCTGATGGGTCATGGCTTTTGGACCATCTCCGTGGACAGATCTAAGGAATACATGTATACTGAAATACATGCACACACTTACACACAGAAGAACAACCATAAAAGTGAGGAATCTGGTTCCCATTTCCTTAATACATATCCTCATTTTCTTAAGCTTAGAATACAAAAAAAGTAGTTTCAGAATTGCTATCTTAGACCACAGTGAAAAGCAAACCTACTAAAATTCAATATCATCTACATTATTTACCCAGATAAAATTAACATTCAAGGAACACAAAATTCTGAGATATAAAATTTCATGAGTCTTGACAAATACATATAATGATGTGATTCACACTTCTATTAAAAACTTGAAATGTGTCCATAAATTCATGAAGTTTCCTCATCTCTTTTCCTAGTCAATCAAACACTCCTACCCCTCCAGGGTATTCTGAATTTTTTCAGAATATCTTTTTCAGCTCTAGATTAGTTTAGCCTATTCTAGAAGTTTAATTGAGATAATTGACTATAAGTCTTCCAATTCTTGGACATGGTATGTCTTGCTTTTATTTAGGTCTTCTTAATTTCTCTTAGCAATGTTTAGTACTTCTGTCTATAGGTATTGAACATATTTTCTTAAATTTATACCTAAGTATTTTATGTTCCTCTTTTGAAGCTACTATAAATATTTTCTTTTCCAAACTTTGTTGTTAGTATATAAAACTACAATTCATTTTTGTATAGTGACCTTATATCCTGCAATCTTGATTAATTCACTTATTAGTTTTACTAGTTGCTTTGCAGTTTCTTTACTACTTTCTGTAGAGACAATTATGTTTGCTGCAATAAGAGAGACAGTTGCACTTCTTTTTTTTCCAGACGTAATGACTTTTATTAGCTTTTCATGCCTCACCGCATCGTTAGAACGCCCAGTAGAGTATTAAAGTGTGAGAGCAGACAAACTTGAATTTAACCAATAAATATGTTATTGGTTCTAGGTTTTTCATAACTGATTTCTGTGAAATTAATGTAGTTCCCTCCTAATCTTAGCTTGCTGAGTTTTTATGAATAAGTAGAGAGGTCTTTGTTCTTATTCCTGAAAATAGAAATAGGAAGAATAAGAAAGGAGGGGAAAAAAGAAAAGGTCCATTCATTTTGTGCCATTTACTTTGCAGCCTTCATCAGCAATTCCATCTCTCAATGATTTTTTTTTCTTACCTGAACTCAGATTGCATTAAAAGTCATGCTTAATTGTTCTCTATTATGTGTGCATTGACTTTGTTTTCACTTTCAAAATAAAAAGAACCTTGAGGACAGGAATAGAAAGTTTTGCTTCCCTGTATCCCCTACTGTCCTTGGCATTTGGCTGGGCTTGTGGTGACTGCTTGATCAGTTCAACACCACATTTTATTAAGTAATAAAATGCTACAATGGCTTATTATTTTAGACTTCTGCAGCCAAGATCTCACTGCATTCTCAAAAACAGTTATATGACTTGCTAGTGAACACAGCAATCGCTTGAGACAAAGCACGGGCGAGAACTGAGGTTCTATAGCCCTTCGTTCATACCCCATCTCAGTACGCCAAACTGCCTGATTTCCATGGTTTCCCCCAAGGCCATCTCTAGGCTAGTACTTGTTTCAGTAAGGATTATACTACACTAAGCCTCACAACTGGGTCAGACTGGATACACAGACCCTAAGCGGCAGCTGGTTTATGATCCTCCATCACCATGGACCTCACCCATAAACAAGCTTATGTTGAAAACAATTAGTGGCTAAGGAGGGTCTTGTCTACATTCTGCAACTTGGCATATATTAGACGTCTGTGGTTGCATGTTGTCTCCATTCCTTGGACCTAGTTTTCATGAGGATCCCTTCTGAGGTGGATAACTCTTTCTGTAGAAATGTTCACAATGAGCTGCAGATAGAACTACTATATTTGTTTTGGACTTTTACTGCTATAAGTATTGCATTTCTCGGGTCACATGGCAGGGAGAATTGTCTGTATCGTGTTTACATGGATAACTATTGGCTTCCATGGCCAATCCTCAAGTCCCTGCCCAAGCGGAACAGAGATCAGTGGAGGAGGACACTCAACCTCATTTACCATGAGGGTCTTTGCTTGATGTCCCAATTTTACCTCCTGCCACTCACTCCCTTGCAATGTATGGCCCAGTAACTCTAAACTATTTGTCATTCTTTACACACAAAATACTTCATGTGTTTTTTGCCTTCCTATGTTCATGCTGTTCGGCTGAGAATATCAATAACTCCACTCCTCGCTTACACACCACAATAACTGCTTTTCACCTAACATTATTAGTTCACCTAACATCAGTTATTTCACAGGTATTTGTTAAGTCCTATCTGTATGCCAGGTACCATGCTGGGGGCTGAAGAGACAGAGGCGACTATGATGAAGTTTCTGCCCTAAAGGAGCTCACAATGTGTTGTGGGGCTGACGGACAGGTGAACTACTGCTGACAATGAAGACTAAGACTGTAGGGCCCCCTGGGAGCACAAAGAAGACAGATGTATCGGCTGTTTCTCAGCCTTGCAGAGCCGCTGAAGGCTTCCCGGTGGAGTTTACATGAGTTAAGACCTGGAGGAGCTAGGCTGTAAGAATTAGTTGGATGTAGGGAAGCAATGGTACAGCCAAGACTACAGAGGTTGACGTTCAGCTTCAGGACAGAGCTCACCTGTCTTATCTTCCAGAAGACTTCTCTGCCCCTCCCCCAGGCTGTCATCACTGGTGCAGATTACAGTCATGGCATTTATCACCTTCTGCCGAAATCATATTTATGGGTCTTTCTTCCTCAAAACACAGTGAGCTTCTTCAGAGCAAGACCTGAGTTTTAATCAGCTTATACATCCAATACCTTGTACTGAAACTTGTCCCCTAGGATGTTAAATCAATGTTTGGAAATATGAATGAATACACAAATCAGCAGACCAAGCAACACTTGTGGGAATCTTCTAGAGGAGATATATGGGCTGTGCAGCCTACACACAGCTCTGGGCTCTAATCCCCCTGTGCAAAATCAGTGACCCCCAGGGCCCCCAGTCAGGTCCTTAGGGGCAGGGTCTCTGCAGTGGGGGGGGGGGGGGTCAGGCTGCCCAAACTGTCTTCCACATCGTCATTATTCGTGACTTAGAACTAGATGGGCCACTGTTCTTTCCTAGTTTAAGAAAAAGGGTTCTAAGAGATTTATGCTCTCAGAATTTTGTCCCCTCTTCTGCCTAAAAAACAATTTCTGCTTCTCCATTGTCACATAGTCTTAAATCCATTTTATGATATATCATGCACACCTACTACTGTACATCATCAACTGTCAAACACAGGTCTAATGACAGCCCACCTTTGACTCTGCCACCTTTTCCTACAATTGTGATGGGAGTCACTTTACCTCTATAGAGTTGGTGGCAAAGATACCCAGATCCTCATGCCCACCGGAGACTGGTGTTGGGGAAAAAATTAGAAAGTAAAATCTCCTGCCAACCCCAAGACTCCTCTACAAGACAGAGAAAAGAACGAAACAGTTATATTGGTGATTAAAAACTAAGCCAGCCTGGAATGAGGATTGCCCGCCATCCACTAAAGAGAATGTAAAGACAGAAAGAAACTTCACCCTTGACATAGCCAGTCAGATGCCATCCATTACATACATGTTCATTTTCTTCCTCCAAAGGAAAAATAAAACCTTAACTTGATCACAAGCAGCTAGTTGCAACTTGGAGACAGGTGCCTAAGCTAAACTCCCACAGAGGCAGGGAGACCAAGGCACCAGACTCCCCAGTGCTCACATTTCAAGGAGATGCCAGAAGGCTCCCAGGAAAGATATTCTTCAGAGGCAAAACTGGTCAGAGGCTTATTTAGCTTTTAAAGAGTTTTATACACACCTCAGACAGACAGAGGAAGCATTTGAAACTTTGGTTTTCTAAAGAAATGCTACAAGTAAAATGGGAGGGGGCATTTCTATTTTGGCACTAGGGGCAATTTTAAATTCAAATTATTTTTGGATTTGTCTATGCTCTTACATTAGCCAGTATTCATTTATTCTGTTCCTGTGCCTGATCAGTCCCTCACACAGTATGTGACTTTGAGCATCTCTTTCAACCTGTGATTGTTTCTCTCTGTCCCTGTTCTGTGTGTTTGTCTTTCGTGAATCCTGTGATTTTGGACCACCTGTCCTCACAGCTGGTAGACAGTGATCAGTTGCCTTCAAATAACCCTGGGCCTTCCATCTGTCCTTTGCGTTGACTGTGACTGGGCAGGCGCTTGGAGTTCTTCCCCAACTCGAATGTGCATATGATCCCCTGGGGAGTGGGTTAACGTGTAGATTATAACTCGGTAGGTCTGGGGTGGGGCCATGATTCAGAATTTCTCACAAGTTCCCAGATGAGGCCAATGCTGCTGCTTCGGGCCCACGCTGTGAGTAGGAAGCCTGGGAGTATGATTGCAATTGTTTCCAGAGCCCAAGGACAAGTTTGTTATCTCTCCTCCGTCCTCCTGCCTATTTTCCTTACCAGTCTGTTGCTGATAGCTTATTTATTCATTTATTCAGTAATAAATATTTATTAACTGCCTCCTTTAGGCAATGTCACTCTCTCTTTTGTCCTGCTGGAGCTGGCACTCCCATCCTTCCCAACACTAGACTACAACTTCAAGCAGCTTCCTCTCCAACTGCAGCAACCAAGTGAGTGCCTGTCGTCCGATAGCACATCCCTCAGATTGTGGGTTTGTTTCCATGTGGATTTTCCAGGACAGTTCACGCTGCAAATATTTTCTCCCTTTGTCTTTTCATGAAAATTAATCACAAGTTGGAATGCATCCTTTGTCAGAGTACATGCTCTGGCTTTTTTATTTGGAAAACATGGTGACAGAGCACAGCACCTTTGGCTGTGATGGTCTGTCCCTACAGCCTGCAGCTGTTGTCACCAGCTCTGTGATTAAGGCTTCTCTGCTTTGCAGCCGGTGGCTGTGGTCCTCTGTTTGTCAGAAACAGGGAGACAGGAGGGGTTCTGAGTGCTTTCAGCGCTAGCCTTCTTTAATTCTCTGTCTGTGACAGGCTTCAGAAGCAGAGGTTCTCTGTGCATCCTCCATGACCTCTGGGCTGTGTTTCCCTGCTAATTCAGTGCCCCTGAGTGGAGACGACCGTGACTGCAGTGGCTGGTGGACCCCTGCAGTAATAACTGAGAGTGGTTGGTACTGTGGCCAGTGCACTGGTTTCTTTCCCCCTTCCAACGTTCACACCTGCCATGTACTCTGATCTTGAAAATTGCTTTTAAAGCATGTTCTTCCATATCATTGTAATGCTTTCCAATGGGCATTAATTCACATCGAAGTGATTACTTTGAAAGACTTCACAGGACTCCACAGCTTTACAGACGATATCAGGGTTGCAGGCAGCCCCTTTTTATAGCTACATTTACATGGAGCTACTGACCCAAACGGTGAGGTATGCAGGCCTGCCTGCATATTGGTGTCTGTCTGGGAGGAGTTCAGCTTGCTCTCCAGCCTGAAACAGCCTCAGGGAAACTGAAGTTCAGTTTCTGTCACCTTCCCTCCCTAAAAGGCCATCTTATCTCCTCACTACACGCACACACAAAATCACACTGGACTCTTTCTGTCTCCAGTACGCTACCCAGCTCATCTTTTGTCATTTCTCCTTGCTGGCTGCAGTCCAGCCTCATCGGCCGGATGGATACTTCACTGATGCTGCCTCGAGTAACTTCTTGCTTGACCCCTCACTAAAATCCTACCCATCCTTCTAGGCCACTGAGAAGGTCTTCCAGGTGAATTTGATTACCCTTCTTAACGCTCCCTGTTTTTGCTTACAACATTAGTAACATACATGTCACATTTATATTGTAATTAACTCTGTATGATCTCCTCTACAAGTTTTCCTAAGACCGTCTCCATATGGTATTAGTCTTTGTACTCCCAGTGCCTAACACCACCTCTCCTTCAGAGCGAATGGTCACTGATCGTTAGTGGTGCGCACAAATGCGCAGACCTCACGTATCGGAGCGCTGAAAATCCGGGCAGTCGGATGCCCGGAGGACACTAGAAAAAAACTGAAGTAGACAATGTTGGTATTTGACACTTACTGTATTCTGCTGTGTACAATGACACATTTTTACCCAAATTTTTGAGGGAAAAAGAAGGATGCGCATTGTACATGGGTAGTATCTGAAATACCTTGTATCTGTTCTTATATTTTTAAACATATTATGGTACAAGAACATAAAATTTCTTGTACCATAATATGTTAAAAAATAAATGCTAAAATTCCTTTATAATACAAAAAACAAGTATCTAAATAAAAATAAATAAATAAATAAATAAAATTGAAAAATTAAAATGAAAGGTTTTTTTCCTGAAAGTTTGGGCCAAAAACGTGGATGCGCGTTATACACAGCAAAATACGGTAGTCAATGTCAATAAACCAGGGAAGTGCTGCTGACCATCACAGACACTTGCCATCCATCAAGTCATGAGAATTAAGGTCATTTGACTTTCTGCGACAATCCAAGGTCTAGGAAAGAGACTGCATGCTAGCCTCTATGTGCCAGTCTGTTCACAGCCTTCCACGCCTGGGTTGTTCCGCTACCTGTCCATTCGTAATGCAGGGCTGCAATGGTTTCTCGTTGAGTGCCATGGGATTGAAGCCTGGCATGCGATGAAACCCTACAGTGCGATGAAATCTTGCCCCATCAGAAAGTCAGGCTGTGTCCACCGTGGATCCAGAACCCAGGCGGCAGAACTCAAGTGGAGGTGTAATGAAGTCCCCTCTAACGGGACCTTGGTATACTCAGCATTTTTTGGCGATCAGGAAAGTTGACACCACACAGTGACTCATGCATTTTAATAATCTGAGGAGGCATTTTTTGGCATAGATATTTTAGAAAATATAATGGATTGGTTTCAGTATGAACTGGTTTACATTTTTTAAACTTTTAATTTGGTTTTGATCACAATGTCCCATAGGTTGGGCTCACTGGAGATTTTGAACTCTGATAAATTAGAAATTGTGAAGAAGGAAGTAGATTACCTTATTATTATAAAATTAAAAAAATCCTACTAGATAGTCCTACACATTTTTGGTCTTCTGGCAGACATGGAATGTGTATGTATAGTACGCACCACGGTAAGAGGTGCAAAGTGCTTTTACATATACTTCCTCACTGGCTGCTACATATAGCCTCTGTGCCACACAGGCTGTGCGTAAGTATGCTGAGATTTGTATTTCACATGGTTATGCAATGTATATGACGCCTACTTTAGGCATATGTATATTTCTATTATCACATATAATATTTACCAAAAATATGATTTATACTGATTATAAAGTCCCTACTACATATAATATTTTGGACCTGTGGTGTGTACACTGATAGAATTTATAATAGCATTTGATTATATAGGATGTATGCTTTCGTGTGTACACAAATCTGATTGTTCTCAAAAAAAAATAATTGGAAATTTACCTGAATCTCCTTATGTTTCAGTTTCAAGGGATGTTCTAGACAGGTACTCGATGCCAACAGCTTGAATTAATACATCTCATTTAGAAGTTGACTTTTTATGAGCTTTTATTTGGTTAAATTATGCACATCATAATGCATATTTTGCAATCAATTATTCACCAGAGCTTTAACTTACTCAAGCTAAATTACTACTCTGGGTGAAAGAATTGCTGTTTTGAACCTCCTCATTACTGTCTAAGCTAGAATTTTTCATCATTTTCCTGTAAACCTGCAATCAACTGGAGGCCCATTCATGTTAGAGTTCTTGGCAATAATTGATGCTCCTCTCTAATTAAAGGCCCACGGCACATTTCCAAGCAGGGTGAGGGACCTGGAACAATCCACACTTTATCTTCACAAAGTAGGTTTTATTATCCCCATTCAATAGATGAGCAAACTGAGACAGGCAGTGTGTTATCAGAGCCAGGCCCAGGGACTTCAGACACAGAGTATGTGCACCGCTCACTGACCCATGCTGCCTAGCAAGGCAAGACGGGAAAGTGCTCACGAGGCTTTACTGAAGAATCCTACAGTGTCGCTGGATTGAAGTGAGGCGGGGGGGGGGGGGGGGGGGGGGAGGATTTGCACCAATGATACTATTTTTAAAGCTACTTGTAAAACTACTATCTCCAAAATGCTTCTTACATGCTTCCTTTTCTATTTATGCTAACAGCACCTTCCCCTTTAATTCACTCAGACTGGAAAATCCAATGTCATCTGCTAGCCTCCCCTCCCTCCCTTTGGTCATCAAGCATTGACTGGCCCCCTTTAGGAAGCTCACATTTACCCCACACCACAGCACCCGCAGTTCCACAGTTGCCTGAACTTACGTTTTTACTTAAATAGCACCAGCGGCTTTTCTCTGACTGGAGGAGAAAGCCTGTGAGAATCTGTACCAAGCTGCCTTGAACCTTCCTCCCTATTCCCTCTACCTTCCCACAGCCACCACAGTAACATGGAGAGAGTCCTAGGGCCCTGCTCAGACATATCCTGCACTCCTGAGTAAATCTTTAAATAGCCTGTGAGGCAGACACCAGAGCTGGGCCTACAACCAAGCCTTCTCTCTGATGCGTAAGGCCTGGCTCCTCTCCAATGCGTCATTCCATCTCTCTCAGAGCATGGGGTCTCTCTCCCGACTTCTCACACACCCTGCACGTTGCTGCCTCTGTGCTTTTTCCCTTGTCCAAATTCTCACTGGAGTTCTCTCCTTGTCTCAACCTGTTAAAGTCCTATCCACACTTACACCTGTATTATTCATTGTTATATTCGCTTAATACAACATAAGCGTTTTTTAAACTCAAAATTTTACTGTGAAATATTTCAACACATACTCTTTACCTTTTTATAAAATATTCCATTACCAAAAACATTTGTTTTACATTATACATAGTTGATAGCTTTGAGATATTTTTACTTAAAAAAAACCAACATAACAGACTTTGGTTAAGACCTCTGTAAATCCACTCTTCTGCCTGCCTATTACAGAAAGAGTTAATATAGTGAATTTGGTTTTTATTGTTGCCAGACAGGTTTATATGAACTTACCATGTAAGAATGCTAACGGAAAACACAGAATGAGTTCTGCACATATTCAACTTAATATAAATCATGTCATCCTGCAATTTTTTTTCACTAAACATTGAATAGGAAATAAATATTTCTATGTTAATACATGTAACTCTGGTACATTTATTTCAATTTTTAATATTACATTTCATAAATTAACTTAATTTGTTTTTCCACTTTTTTGCTAATGGATACTTAAATGCTTCCAATATTTTGTCTTTACAAATGATGCTTCAATGAATATTCTCATACAGGTACCAGTGTACTCACATGCAAATGCATATTCTAAAATGTAGCCCTAGAGGAATGCCTTTGTTTTAGGTGTGTTAGGAAAGAGGCCACATATTAACCTGACAGGCTCAGGGGGGGCCTGTGAGGCAACCTTACAAACTCAGAGACCTAAAGTAACCACAAATGATGGTTTAAAATTAAAACTTATTAACTAAAAGCAGGTCATGGCAGGGAGTCATGTCCTAGGCCGGTATTTTTCCCTAACAAAGATCAATGTTTACCTTAACTAAGCCTGCCTGTTGTCTTTTAGCATCTACAATAACTTACCCTTGGGATGTCTAGGTAACTTCCCTTTTTCCCAAACCCCTTGGGCCCAAGCTGAGACCACAAATCCCCTCCTGTTATTGTTACCATGTTAATTGTTGACTCTTAACCATGTATCATTTTATCTTTTACCCAATTCCAGAGGTTTCCTCTTTGCTTTCTCCTGCCTCCCTTCTCTATCACCAATGGACTTCAGGGAACCCCCTTAGGGTTTCTCCTCCCGGCAGCTGTCCTCAGCCAGGCTTAAATAAACTCACTAAAAATTCTCTACATGTTTGAATATTTCTTAATTGACAAAGGTGTGCATTTTTGTTAACTTCTTGTTATTACCAAATCACTCTGCAAAGTGGTTATTATATCTACATTCCCACCAGCAAAGTAGGAGAGCTCCCATTTCTCCAGGCTTTGCCGGCACTTGGTATTTTCAGGCTTCAGTATTAGCTCCCCTGTTGCTGTGACATAGCATAACTCTGCTGCTTTATCTTTGCCTGATTATTAATGAAGTTGCACAACTTTTAGTGTATTTGTCAGACATTAGTTTTTCCTGTTCCAGGAATTTTCCATCCCCTTTTCCAATTTTCTTTTGATTCTTTGCCTTTAAAAATTTTTCACTCACAGTGAATGTACACTCTCAATATTAATTCTTGGTTGTATATATTATAAATCTTCTCCAAGTTTGTGGTTTATCTTCTGTTTTGTCTATAGGTCTCGGTCATATAGAAAATTTTAATTTTAATGCTACTAAATTGATCATTTTTTAAAAATGTTCTGTTCTGTTTAAGAAATTCTTTGCACTCACAGTGTCCTGTCAGTTTCGGACTCAGGTTTGGCTTTTCCCAGTTATTTCATTAGTATAGCTGGAAGTCATTTGTACACAGGGCAAGAAGTAGAGATCAAATTTTATTTCTCTCTAGTTTCTTTCTTTTCCAGTTTTTCCAGGAAATAATTACTGAATAATCTAATTATCTTCCCATTTCTTTATAATCTATGCTAAAAACCAAGTTTTCACATATGGTAGATTTGTTTCTGTGCTCTTGGTTGTCATAAAGTAATTTTTTATCTTCCTTTTTCCAAAATCATACTTACTAAATTATGCAAGACTTGCCACATTTGCCCTATCTGATCTTTACATGTGTTCTTCTTTATACTTACTTAGTTTCAAATAAATCAATTCCTTTGTGTATTTTTATTGGAATTTCATTTAATGTTTCAATTTAATTTTAGAGATAATCACTGAATTTAAAATCATAAAAGACTATGTTTTGTCTCTAAATTTAATGTAATTTATTTTTATCTCTTTCAGTAATTCTATGTATTTCTTTAAAAAGACCTTGCATATTTTTTTAGACTTTATTGTAGGGTTTTCTTTAGTGCCTGAAATAGTGTCTCTCCAGAATAATTTTAATGTTACTCCTTGTAGGTATCTCAAGGGGATTGCTGACCAATTCTATATCAAATTTTCACAGGACTCCATAAAAAAGATTCAAGGTCATTATTATGAATTCTCAGGGAGACATTTTCCTACCCAGAATCTAACCAGAGACTAGCGTCCTTGTTGGGAGATATGCTTAGTAGCTTTGATGCCTGAGATATATCTGGCAAAAGAGGTCTGAGTTTCAACACCCTGCCTCTGATGCCTATAAAGTGATTCTGCTCACAAGTTTAATGTGTGTGTGCTTGGGGCGGGGGGAGGGTTTCCCCACAAAGCAATTCTCCAGAAGTCAGCTCCATGTCCTACAATTCAGCTCAATTCAGACACTATCTATGCAGAGAGGGCATCTGAGTCCACAGGTTGAAGGGTCAGTCCCATGGGACTGCACGCCCTGCCCCCTCTACTTCAGACACCAATCACAAGCCTGAGTTGCCACCTGTACTTCTGACCAACAGGCTATAGATCAGAGGATCCAAGGACCCCCTTTTGGGGTTCAGTTAATTTGTGACTCACAGAAACATTTTACTTCCTAGATCGCTAGATTATTGTAAACCCAGGAAGAGCCAGATGGAAGAGATGCAGAGGGCAAAGAATGGGGATGGGGTGCAGAGCTGCAGTGATTTCTCCCAGCACAGCACCTCCCAGCACCTCCACGTGTCCACCAACTCGGAAGCTCTCTGAACTCTGTCCTTTTGGGATTTTATGGAGGCTTCATTATATAGACATGATTGATTAAATCATTGGCTGTTAGTGATGGAGTCAACCTTTAGCCCCTCTTCCTGAGAGGTCAGGGAGGGGGGACTGAAAGTTCCAACTTTCAGCCCCCATTCTTCCTTAGGTGCAGTCCAAAAGTCACCTCATCACTGTAACAAAAGACAGCTTTGTAGCTTCCTTCACTTAGGAAATTTCAAGGGTTTTACGAGCCCTGCCCCAGAAGCAGGTAGGGGAGGGTGAGAGGGGTGAAGACCAAATCTGTATTTCTTGTTATAAATCATAATATCACAACCTGAAAACCTTATCTGCTGTCCCCAAGCCCTTCAGCTGCCAAGCCTGACACTTTCTTCAACTAATCCCCACATAGCCATGTCCCCAGTGAGCTTCTGGGCTCACAGCCTTAATCTGTTTGTTCCCTTGCAACCACTTCTGTTTACGAATTCAGCTGTGTAGTTAGAAGAATGTTTGTTATATTTAATTCAGAATCTCTAGAGGAAAGTGAATCCATAGTTACTTAGATGTATAGTTACTTAGTCTGAAATGTGGATGTGTCTTGCCCAAGTCGCATAACCAATAAATAGCTGAGCTAGAGCTTTTAAAGAGGCTCTACATTCTGTCACTTACATTCTTTTGTCACATCAAAGTCACAGGTGAAAATAATATACCCTAGTGCTCAAAGGGCTCTTCAAAATATCACTAAAAACAATGGATACAAATCCATCAGTCAATGATTTTTTTGAAAGATTTTCATTTGATTCATATTTTTCCATCTTGTTCACAGGAATATGTATGCTGAATGGTGCAGTGGATTCAATAGTTCCCCCCACCCCAAATTTGTGTCCATCCAGAACCTCAGAGTGTGACCTTATTTGGAAAAGTACGTCTTTGTATGTACGTCTTTGCAGCTGTACTTATGAAAAAATAAGATGAAGTTGTACTGGAATGGAGTGGGCCCTGAACCGGATGACAGGGGTCTTTATGAGAAGACACTCAGAGAAAGGAGAATGCACGGGAAGATGAAGGCAGAGATGGAAGCTGTGCAGCTGTAAGCCAAAGAACACCAAGAGCCAACAGAGTTGGAAGAGGCAAGGAAGGATTCTTCCCTAGAGCCATCACAGCATGCACGACCCCGCTGACACCTTGATTTCAGGCTTCCAGCCGCTGCAACTGAAGGAGCATACATTTCTGTTGTTTAAAGTCACTAAGTTTGTGGTTATTTGTTATGGCAGCCCTAGGAAATTAACACAAATAGATCTATAAAATGTTTCACTAAGATGCAGAGTTTCTTAGTAATTCTCCTGAAGACTCTTCAGAACGTACCTGATTCCCCACGTTTAATACTTCTCTCGTTTTCTTTCATTTCTCATTGGTTCCTGACAGCTCTCCTTTGATTGCATCTGCAAGTTGGTTTAGTGCAGTGGGATTAATTTATCTGCTGTCTCAAGGAAGGGCACTACCATCCTACCAATTACTCAGACCAGATTATCTGGATGTCGTCCTTGTCACCTTTTTCTCCTTCACTCCACACATTTAATCAATAACTAAGTCCTACATTACTTTCCTATCTCTTAAATCTGCCCACTTCTCTTCAGTCCTAATGTCACTTCCCTAGTTCGGATCACCATCATTTCTAAAACAGTCCTGCCTAATATTCCTGTTTCATTTACTCATCCATCCATCCAGGCACCCCTGCACCTGGCCATCTAACAAGTATTTATTAAGAATCTACCATGGGATAAGCACTTCGCAAGGCACTCTCAATACAAAAGTGAATCAAAAAGAGACTGGGTCTCTGCCTTGATGGAATTTATAGCAGTGTGAGGGGTAGACATTAATCAAATAATCTCACAGACTAATGTCCAACTACCTTAATAACCAAGGCAGTGAAGGACAGCCTTTAGAGCAGGGGGCCCTTTGAAGAGTTTTCCTCTTCTCCCCTAGACTGGAAGTCAAAGATCTGTGAGAACTACAGAGGGTGTTAAAAGTAGATGACTGAAATAAGGAGGGATCTACTTTTTTTTTAAATATATTTATTGATTATGCTATTACACTTGTCCCGTTTCCCGCCCCCCTCACTCCACTCCATCCTGCCCACCCCCTCCCTCCCACATTCCCCCCCTATAGTTCATGTCCATGGGTCATACTTATAAGTTCTTTGGCTTCTACATTTCCTACACTATTCTTACCCTCCCCCTATTTTCCACCTATCATCTATGCTACTTATTCTCTGTACCTTTCCCCCCTCTCTCCCCCTCCCAATCCCCTATTGATAACCCTCCATGCGATCTCCATCTCTATGGTTCTGTTCCTGTTCTAGTTGTTTGCCTAGTTTGCTCTTGTTTTTGTTTTAGGTGTGGTCGTTAATAACTGTGAGTTTGCTGTCATTTTGACTGTTCCTATTTTTCATCTTCTTTTTCTTAGGTAACTCCCTTTAACATTTCATATAAGGGCTTGATGATGATGAACTTCTTTAACTTGACCTTATCTAAGAAGCACTTTATCTTCCCTTCCATTCTAAATGATAGCTTTGCTGGATACAGTAATCTTGGATGTAGGCCCTTGCCTTTCATGACTTGGAATACTTCTTGCCAGTCCCTTCTTGCCTGTAAGGTCTCTTTGGAGAAATCAGCTGTTAGTCTTATGGGAAGTCCTTTGTAGGTAACTGTCTCCTTTTCTCTTGCTGCTTCTAAGATTCTCTCCTGTTTAATCTTAGGTAATGTAATTATGATGTGCCTTGGTGTGTTCCTCCTTGGGTCTAGCTTCTTTGGGACTCTCTGAGCTTCCTGGACTTCCTGGAAGTCTATTTCCTTTGCCAGATGAGGGAAGTTCTTCTTCATTATTTATTCAAATAAGTTTTCAATTTTTTGTTCTTCCTCTTCTCCTTCTGGCACCCCTATAATTCGTATGTTGGAATGTTTCAAGATGTCCTGGAGGTTCCTAAGCCTCTCCTCATTTTTCCGAATTCTTTTCTGGTTGGATGTTTCTTTCTTCCTTCTGGTCCACACTGTTGATTTGAGTCCCAGTTTCCTTTGCATCACTATTGGTTCCCTGTACGTTTTCCTTTGTTTCTCTTAGCATAGGCTTCATTTTTTCATCTGGTTTTCGAACAGATTCAACCAATTCTGTGAGCTTCTTGATAACCAGTGTTTTGAACTGTGCATCCGATAGGTTGGCTATCCCTTCCTCGCTTAGTTGTAGTTTTTCTGGAGCTTTGAAGTGTTGTGTCATTTGGGCCATTTTTTTTTTTTGTCTTGGCGTGTCTGTTACTTAAAGGGGCGGAGCCTTAGGTGTTCCCCTGGGCAGGGTAACATTGGTCGCTGAGCTGTGATGCTGTACGTGGGGGAGGGGACGAGAGGGAGCAATGGAGCCTGCTTCACTCTCCTCCAGATTTCAATCTTTCACTCTGCTACCCACAATCAAACTGGGCCCCTCTGGTGCTAGTTCCTGAGTGGGTGGGCTTGTGCACGCCCTAGGCCCCTGTGGGTCTCTCCAATGACCTCTCCTGTGAGGCTGGGAGTCTCTCCTGCTGCCGCCCCAACCCCCACGGGTGTTTTCAATCAGAGGTTTGAGGCTTTATTTCCTTGCGCTGGAGCCTTGGGTTGTGCGGTCTGTTTTGCTCCCCGCCATTTGTCCAGTTTATCTGTGCACAAATGTGGGGCCACGGGGTGCTACCTACCGCTCTGCCTGCCCCATTCTCTGCCACTCTGAGTCCGACCCTCTCGGTTTATCTGCGTGAATGTGAGACCGCAGGGTCTGCCAGTGGTCAGACTGCCTGCGCTGTTCGTCCCACACTCCGCCAGTCTCGGTCCTGCCACGGCAACGCGAGTCCTCTCCACCCCAGCTGCCTGTCTCCGCCCCTCCTACCGGTCTGGATGAATGTTTATTTTTTATTTCCTTGGTGTCGGACTTCCTTCCTGTTCGATTTTTTGTCAGTTCTGGTTGTGCGAGGAGGCGCAGTGTGTCTACCTATGCTGCCATCTTGGTTCTCTCAGGAGGGATCTACTTTTATGATGCTGGTCTGTGTTTTTTTAAAGATTACATTATATTCTACAACAAGCTTATTTTTTAATAATTATTGAAAAGACTTGTAATAAGTGGGATTTTTGAAATAACCTTTGGATACACTACTTTGCCTCATTAGCGCTGGGTGGAGATGACTCCAGCCACCTGGCCTGCCTGTTCTGACCGTCAGGACACCACATTTTCATTCTCGCTTCTACGTCGGTCTCTCCCCAAAGGCTCAAAACTTCTGAAATGCAGGGGTGTGCTTTGTTAGCTACTGTGCTCCAACCCAAAAGCCTACTAATAGCACCTGGTAGACCCTAAATAAATATCTTTGAATAAATAGACGGTCTGAAAATAACAGCGAGGTACTTGAACTCCTTCTCAATCGTTTATTGCATGTGAATGTCCTAAGGATGATGGAGGGGAAAGAAAAACCAGGAAGAGCTTGGGTCTTTCCTGAAGATATGTGTCCATGAAGAGGGTTTTTTAAAACATGGAGCATTGTTTAGTTTCATTCATGGATGAGCAAGAGAACTGGGAACTTCAGACCTCACTTACTTCCACTCCAAAGTGTACCTGGTTATCCATTTGTCTGAAGGATTCTTTAATGTGGACCCTCCATGAGCCTTCCAGACAGTACCAATTATTTTCTGAACAGCGACAAGTCAATGAGCCAAATTAAGCGCCTTTGCTTATCATACTCTAATTAAAATTCTTCCCAGTAGGTAAAGTTCCTTAGCACAATATTAAAATATTACTCTATAATTCAAGGTCATGTTTGCACTGAATAAATTAGCTTAATTCAGCTGTCACACTGAATAGGATTATTGAGTATATGCACGCCTGCTCCCAGTGCTGGGGTGCCCGTGGGGTTGCTGGCCACCCCTTGGATGCACTGCCATACACACCTCTTCGGAGGAAGGAAGATGTTTCTTGACTTTCCTTGAGTTATGGAGTAAATTCCTCCTCAGCTGGAATTTGGAGAATGTCTTTTTCCTAACCATCAATGACTATTTGAAACATAATGAAGTGCTTCTTTTTGAATATATGGTAAATAAGAAGAAACTCCGGGCATTCTAGAAAGTGGGGAATTGCCTAGCATTTAAAAAAGGATTCTAAAATATTACAGACCTACAAATTGGTTGCATAGACATTCATTTCCATCTGAAATGCAATGGGCAATCTTCATTAGACATCTATTGTTTGGAGACTTCTCCCTTATTTTTTAGTAGTTTGTACTAAACATGGAGTGTTCAAGTGCTTTAGGTCATGAGAAAACATGTGCAAATCCCACACACCAATCACTGTTATGTTTGTTCTGCAGTATTAATATAGTTTATAATGTTGAGGACATCCAATCTGCATAGAAGCAAAGTCAGAAAATAAAATGAGGGCACGTTTGGCATTATCCTTTATTGAGGTTGTGGGATGTTTCCTCTGCTTCATGCCTAGGTCTGTGACTACCATCAGATTGAGACCGGAAGCTAGGAAAATCCCTGGGCCAGTGGAATGGAGGAACGGAGATGGGAAAGTTAAACAAGGCCAAACAGTTTGTGCAATTTACAAACTGGCGAATTGCGAGGCCTTATCTCCCTTAACCAAGGGCAGTTGAGAGCAAATGGTTTATACCTCTCCTCCCTACCCAGAGAGTACATAACCTTCCTGGCCATAAACCATGGGTGTTGGGAGAGAGAAACACTAATGCAAACAGCAGAGAGAACACCAGAACAAAGGGAGCCAGCCTGGGCAGAGGCTGTGTGACTCCTCTTTCAGTTCCCCAAGAGAAAAAGTATGTCTGCATTGCCCCTAGGAATTCCCCCTTCCAAATTCCCATGTCTCCCCTATATAAACTTGCTTCTGAAAACTCAAGGGAAGGTGGATGTTAGGGTTTTTACCCATCACCTTCTCAGATTGCTGGCCTGTGATATTAATAAAAGTGCATTTAGAATCCAATCCCTGTCTCTGCATTTTGGCTGAGTGGTGACCGACAGCATGAGCCCCAGACTCAATTGCTCACCAGTTTCAAGGTCCCTTCAAAACATCTGCAAAAGACAACTATTCTTTTGCTTTGAGCAACAGTAGCAGGCCAGCCTTCCCTCTGAGCACACGAGTTCTGCCAGTTAGGACCAGCTGGCTCCAGGGTGGGCAGAGGTTTCTTCCTGTATGCCATCTCACCCCACTGGTAGTATCTGACGCATGCACTGTTTTGAGAAGTGCCATGACTTATTTTTGATGTGTGAGGTAGGGAAAGTGTAATGCCAGTATTTGTATAACTGTCCGGGCCTATAAATAAATATTTACAGGTTTGGGAGCACATCCCACTTTGCCCTGTTGCTCAGGTTTTTAGTGTACTCTGTTTAAATCCCCAACCAAGTCTCCAGGGGAAGATCCAGGAAATTACAAGCACTCTCGTTCTTTGCCAGCTCTGTCACTGCCGATGCCATGCCCTAAAGTCAGGATTAGTTCCAGAAACTCAAAGTGAAAGTCCTTCAAGTGTCCTACTGTCTGGGTGGGACGGGAATTACAGGCTCCGTGAGAAGGAGTAGGTGCCTCTAATTTACAGTCGGCCTCAGTTGTTTCACTAGACTCATAATGGATTTGGCTGGATCAAAGAGTCTTACAACCAATGTTTCAATTATATCGTTTTAGGCTTTATTTCCTCCAGGCCAAAAGCTACACTCGCTGCAGAAGAAAGAGGGATTCACATGAAGCTATTCCACGAGTCTGTTCCGAGAGCTTCGAGGACGGCTTGGCCTGCCGTTCCGTGCAGGCAGTTTTCTCGGGCAGAATTGAGCCCAGAAACAAAAAACATTGCCTGTGCAGAAAAGCTCACGTATTTTGATAAAACGTTCAAGCACTGGTGGGGACAGTCTTGAATATGGGCTATTTTAACAAACTGTAGAATTAAGCTTCTAGAATCTTATTTATTTCTCTTCCAAATATGAGCTTCTGCAGCATCAGTCGCCCTAAGTGTAACTCGACGTGAAAAGTAGTCAAGACCAGAGGACTCTGACCTCGAGGAATTTGAAATAGCTTTCAAATACAGTTTCACAGGAAAAGGGGGGCGGTGGTACTCAACATTGTTCAAACATTTTGAAATTGACTGCAAAAAGAGAATTTTTCTTGGCTTATTTTTGTGTACACAGGAAATAGGAAATGAAAGGCATACCACCCATGGTCTCCAGGCAGGGAAGTAGAGACTCGTCCAGAGTCTCCCCCGGGTCCACCATGGGGGTGTGTGTGGGTCAGCACATGGCCTCAGGTCTGGTCCTTTGGTCCTTCGTGGGCTCTGGAGATCACAGAACCGCATCCTTGGAAACCGTGATTGTCAGATGGGAGGGGGGTTGGGAGGGGGGGGTAGGGACTAGGGAGTACCAACTGGCAGTTACAAAATAGTCGCAGGAGTGTGAAGTACAGCATATGGAAAATAGTCACTAATATTGCCATAACTATGTGTGGTATCAGGTGGTACTGTAGTTATTGGGGATCACTTCGTAAGTCTGACTGCTATGTTGTTGTGCACCTGAAACTAATATGATATTAAGTGCCAATTGTAACTGAAAAAGAAAAAAAAAATAAGAAAAAGCCACATCCTTGGGCTGTGTGAGAATATCACAGAGTTCCTCGTGAGAGGCTGCACAGTAGGATCCACCTTGGCCCCGGGCAGCGTCTGCAGGCCCATCCTGAACACTCAGGTGTATCTACATGGCTTGCTCTGCAGAACACTCTCCACAAAATAACATTCTTCTTGAGTACTGAGCTGGGATTTGAAACAGTATCTGTCTCCTAAGGATAAGTGAAAAAAGAACCTTGATTTAATGCCGCAAATCCTGAAAGCTTAGACATAAACATTTCAGTACTGTCACAGATTCGAATTAGCTAAGGAGAGTGAATACTCTAAGAAAGAAAATACGGGTTGCCCAAAAGTCCATTTAGTTTTTTTCCATAAAATCAAAGACATTTTTCATTTTCACCAATACCTTTATTGATTTGGAGTTTGAGTATGTCAGCTATCTCCTGCTATTGGCTTCTAGTGGGTAGAGGCCAGGCTGCTGCTAACCATCTTCCAATGCATAAGACAGCCCCGCAGGAAAGAATTATTTGGCCCAAATGTCAATAGTACCAAGACACTTAACCGCTTTTGACACATTCAATCAGTCACAGCACCTTCTCCATACATTACACAATTTTTTTCATTTCAGTTGCATTTTTACATTTCTTGAAATAATAAAGCATAATTGGCCAAAAATGTTACTTATCTTCTTCCATCTTTGTTATTAAAGCACAAAAATACACCAATTTTGATAAGTATTTTTTAATGCATGCTGACATGACAACTGTTACAATCTAACAAAATTGTTTCAAATGAAGTTAAAGAAAACTAAGCACTACTAGAGCCATCACAGGGAAAAAATTAGATGAACTTTTTGGCCAACATATCACATTATCCTATGAGCAAGCATTACCGAAACATATTCATTTAAAGAAATTCACAAAACCTAAACAAAGAAGTACAGCATACACGATGCAACATTTTGCTGGCTGAATTGTTTTATGACTTCATGCAATAGAAATAAAGTAATAAAAATGTTTCCTCAAATATTTTGCTTTGCACCGGCTCAGTCGCTCGTTTGATTGGAGTGTCTTCCGGACACGCCAGGTTGCAGGCTCACTCCTGCTCAGGGCGCACATACGAAGCAACTGATAGATCCATAAATAAGTGGAACAACAACAACAATCAAAACCCAACAGTGTTTCCCTCTCTCTAAAAATAAATACATTTTTAAAAATTGATATGTATTTTTGCCTTTGAGGCAGTATAACTCAAATTTTGATTAAAAAAATTTAAATTTAATTCAATATTTTTGTATCTAAATCAAGCTTTGTATTATATCTTGGTTTCCCAAAATAGGTGCCAATACCAGTTCAGCTTAGTTCTATTTGATATGCCTTTGGAAACAGCTAGTATGTATATGCGATGAATCGGGCCCTATAGGATGTACAGAGCTGCTTGGAGTCTAATTTGGAAGAGAAAATAAAAGTACAGATTCAGAGTTAGCAAACATTTATTGAGAACCTCCTATACTGTTCCAGTTTGTTACCTAATGTTTTAATTCAAGGTACAGCTTGTTTTTGTTTGCTTGCTTGCTTGTTTTTTAATTACATGTGGTACGAGAGGTACAAAGAGCCAAGTAGGAAATCCTTAGCTGACTATGGCATATTGAATAATACCACCAATCAATAACAATGGCAAACACTAAGAGCTTTCCATGTGCTAACACTGCTTTCATCATTTGATACTTAATAGCTCATTTAATCCTCCCAACAAGTCTATGAGGGAAGTACTATTGTTATTCCCCTCCTACAGATGGGTAACTGAGGAACAGAGAACTTTGATAACTTGCTTTATTCACGTTATTATGAAACACATGAACTTGTCTCCATTACCTCTAGAAATGAAAAGAAGAAAACGCTGTGAACCTGTAAGGACAAAAAAAAAAAGGAAGCGAACAGCTAATAAGAGATGTCAATTTTTTTTAGACAAAGGAAAGCTGGTGTAGGAGTGGTGAGTGATGCACAGATGATGTGGAATCCCAAGCAAAACGCAGAAAGAAGTCACCCCCCCCCGGCCCCCGAAAACCCAAGGTGGCTCAGGAATTAGAGCTTCCCGGGATCAGTGGAGGCCTGTGGCGAGGCAGGAGCCTAAAAACAAGATCCCAGGACACTTGCCACCCTTTCCAAATAGGCCAGTCAGTGTCCCAGGCGGCGGGGCAGAGGAAGTTCCTTGGTCTGCAGAAACTGGGGCGCAGCGGCCTTGCTGGGGCACAGACATGAAGCAGGGCGGGGACTGGGCTGAAAGGGGATACCGACTCCCACGACATCTGATCCTGATCCCGGCGCGGCGCATTAGCTGCCACGCTATCCTCTATGTGAGAGACTGGAGGTGAGAAGCAACCCCAAGGAAAAGATCTCCAGATGCCGATATTCAGGGGCCTGCACTGAATATCGGGATATTCACAGTGCACTGGCTTGCTCTCCAGCCACTGCACTGTGAAACCCGCTTGTCAAGTGTTTCCCGCACGCGGAGACCTTCCATCAGTTTCTGAGTGCCTCCTTCTTAAATAGGGACATTGGATACCACTGTCAATAACATGAAAAATTAAGGGAAAAAGAAAAGAAATCACTGAACTCAGGACAAGACTACAATTTGGGAATAAAAAGGACTCTTTTCCTCAGAGAGAAAATAAGATATGACACCATAAAATAAGATTAAAAAAAATCATCAGAGAACAAAAAGACAGCTCTTGGAAATAAATAATAATAAAAATAACATCAGAAATAGAAATAAAACAAAAATGTTGGAAGATAAAATTGAGACAATCTCCAAAAAGAGGATCAAACTTATAAAATTGTATACATGGAGAAAAGTGTTAAGGAAATCAGAGAACTGACTCAGGATGCCCAATATCCAAGTAACAGGAGTTCCAAAAAGAAAGAAAAGAGAAAAGAGAGAAGAGGAAATTATGAAACAAAGAAACAAAACCTTTTTCCCTTGTGTGCAGCAGAAGGGCTCCCGGGGTCTGACTCGTGAATGAGTGGTGTCCACAAGGAGTGACGTCACCATGAAAGCTGACAGCATCAGGAGTAAGGAGACGATCCCCAAAACTTTCAGCCAAGGAAAGCAATTCATACACATACTAATAAAAAGCAAAACTGCAATGGATTTGTCAGCAGTGAACGTGGAACTATGAGATTGCTGAGCAACATCTTCAAAAGTCCGAGGGAAATGATTTTCCACTACAATTCTCTATCCAGCCAACCCATCAATCAAATGCAGGAGATTGTAAACACTTTACTTTCCAAGGGTCCTTTCTCAGGAAGCTATTAAAGATTTGTTCCACTGAGTCAGGAGAATAAATCTAGAAAAGAGAAGACAGAGGATCTAGGAAAGAAGTGTTCTAAAGTAAGGTCTTGGTATGGGGAGGTTCCTTTAAGGGAAGAGTGAGCCAGGCTTACAGAGGCACTAGTGTGTATTGGAGCAGGAGGATACAGGCTTATGGGGCGGGGGAGGGGGAGGTCTCCAGGGAAATAAATAAACGTTTTATTCTGTCTGTCAGAGCATTTGGGAATTTATGAACAGACACTCTATAAACCTACCAAAAATTACCAGTAGGTATACAGAAAACCAGTCAATGAGAACTCGATGAGCAGGGAAAGTAGAAGATAATACTATAAAGGGGTACTATTGGCCTCAGCCACAAGCAGTATTTATATATGGCCACAATAAATACTGACTGTAAGTTAAAACCCAAACGGTGAGACATGTATTTATTTCAAAAGGATGGGAGGCATGTACATGGGAAGGGGGAAGCTGAATTTCAACCACAACTGGGAAGACAATAGATAATGTCTAAATTTTTTAAAGAAAAAAAGCAGCAAAAACATATTATTTAAAAGTAGGGTCATTCATACCAAAAGAATTTCAGGGCAATTGTCTCTGGGGAATAGAAATAGGAGATGTAAAGGAGAAAAATAAAGGTCTACTTATTTTAATCATTGTTTTATGTAATTTAAGTTTCTAATTTTGTATTATAAATTATTTTGACCACTCATAAACTTCTCAGGAGTAAAGAGCCTGCATTGGTCTTATCAAGCCAATCATTTCTGTGGAGGGTGTTGCGTGGTATTCCGGTCATGTATCCAATTAACTACTTGTGGCAGGTTTTCTTAGAATTTACTGTTGAAGCTTTCTGGAGAAGTTGCTGTGTTTCAGGCCCTTGCATGTTTCCACACCATGGTTACATAGGTTTACCTCTGCAGACACAATGTTGCACTGTTTCCAGGCTTTACAACTCTAAAGAAATAGCATCATATTGTACTGGTCAATCTGCAATTTGCTTTTGCGTTGCATACTGTGTTCCTGAGGTTTAACCATGCGATGCCTAGTTTTAGATCATTTTCATTGCTGTAACCATTCAGTTGAAACAAGATAACACATGTTACACCCCAGTCCTCCTGTTGATGAATGTTTTGTTTCCAGTTTTTCAGTATTAGCATCAATACAACATTGAACAATCTTCTATTGTCTTCTAGAAAAATGGGGTTGAGTTGTACAGCACAGAGTCTGAGTATTTGAAACATTACTAAATATAACCTAATGAGCTCTTCACAATAATTTCACCAACCAGAATCTCCCTTTTTCCTGATTCAAGAAGTGACGCAAGTTGCAGTTGCTCCGAGCCTCACCAAAGCGGTGGGCTACATTTTTGACAGTGGCAACTTTTTAAGAGTGGTGACCTGCCTTGATCTCATCATGACAATCTTTTCTGCTGAGGATGTTGCATTTCACTGTGGTCCAAGGAGTGCAAATGGCAAAACTGGTGCTCCTACTGGGTCAGCCTCTCCGCCTTTGCCTCCACCTTCCCTCCCAAGCTGCTCACTGCATCCTGTCAGCTTCCTCAGTCCACTGCATGCTCGAAGGTCAAACTCCACTATTTTTCCCTCCCTGAAGTCAGCCCTGACCACCTCTGACCAAAAGCCTTTCCTTTCACCGTCCTCTATGCCCATTTCATACTTAGTGATCATTTGCTATCTAGGATTAAAGAGACAGCTTGCCTCGGGGGTGTCCAACATGTGGTCTGGGGACGCATGAGGCTCTGGACGGCTGTGATGTGGCCCAACACAAAATCGTAAATTTACTTAAACATTATGAGATTTTTATGTGATTACGTGTCTCAATGTATTTAATGTGTGGCCCAAGACAGCTCTTCTTCCAGTGTGGCCCAGAGATGCCAAAAGGTTGGACACCCCTGCCAAATACTGGTCTTATCACCTGAGTTTACTCTAAGCAAATTTCATAAAGACTGATGGTAATGGGGCTTTGGATTTATATAAGGCTTTGCAGGTTTTTGGACTTTTTGTCATGGTCATTATCATAAATACTTTTAACCATTTTTAATTTTTTTCAGTAGGATACTTTTCAAAGACAAAATCAATGCCCTTCCTCATGATAGAAGTATAGTATATATTGATTCAGCAAATCCACAATGATATGACACTATTACAACTTTTATATCACTGTTAAACTGACTTTATTTTATTAGTTACAAGATTACCTATGTACTTTTGAAAAGCGTGTGTGTGTCATGGCATTTAGGGGCCCATTTAAGGACAAGGTCAGATTGGAAACACAAGCATTATATCAGGGGTGTCAAACTCATTTTCACCGGGGGCCACATCAGCCTCGCAGCTGCCTGCAAAGGGCCGAATGTAACTTCAGGACTGTATAAATGTAACTACTCCTTAACAGCTCAGCGAGAGCTCGGTGCTGCTGCCGGGTAGAAACAAGGTGCCGGGCCGGATAAAACGAGGTGAAGAGCTGGATTCGGCCCGTGGGCCTTGTGTTTGCCACCTGTGTCTTATATCTTAAAAATATATAAAAGCTGTTAAAAACAGTTTAAACCTGTCTAACATCTCCTGAGAAGAGTCAAAAGAGAACCACTGATCACGCACAGCCAACCACCTTCTCCTTTGTGCCTCAGTTTCTCCTTACACTCTTTATCTGAATGCCACCTCAGCTCTCTAGTCTTACTGCCTCAGCTCCCCTGAACTTGCTTCAAACTCAACCTCGGGGGCTCTTTCTCTCTGTGTCCTTGTCTCTGCATCTCAGCAGATGCCTCTTTTCCCCTCCTCCACCCATTTGCTAAATAGTCTCTTTCCAAGCTGTAGCTCTACCCACTTCCCTGAGGCAGAACCAGAAGGGCCCAGCGTCAGCAACCTCTGAAATTGGAGAATTCTTACCCAGGAAAGCTGGGGTAGGACAAAGCTGCCTGAGTGTATTGTAAGCTCACCATATTGATGTGTGAGTACTATTTTTTCAGTCTGTGGAAATGTTAAGAATTTGCCATCAATCTTCAGCCCCCAGGGTCCCTGGCCTCCAGCATAAACCACTGCCTCACCTTCGGCCTCCTCGGAATCTCTGCGGGGCCCAGCTCCACAACGCACACGGTGTGTTTGGTGACAGTGCAGGGCAGCGGCACTTTCTAAACCCAAACCGATGTTGAAATATGTCCTGTCCAATAAATCAATGTTCCCACCTTAATTAACTTATCGACTCACTTGTCTGGGAAAAGAAGGTCACAGCCAGCACTGCAGTGGATTCAAGTTGATGCAAACACACACACACACACACACACACACACGCAAGCAAGGGAGCATCTCATTGCTTGTTTACCCCACAAGTTGGTCAGTTTCCCATATGTTTTTATTTTAACTGCAACATTTCCTGACCTACATCTAGCAGTCTGTACAATTTATGTAAAAATACTGGAAACCTCAGCAGAGTAAAAGTTAAAAAGCTTAGTTAGGAAAGAGGCAGGAATAAGGGGCAGGAATAAAGTGTATAATTTATTAAGAACTCTGGCATGTCATTTTTTTTTTTTAGCCAAAATAGAAAAATGGTGTCTGTCCCAGCCAAAAAAAAAAAAAAAAGTTTGTAGCATTCTGAGTAAATAAGGTAAAATGTTTTCAGCTCTTCTTTATTGGAAAGTGGCATCTTATTTTTTCTGGAAGACAACCAACTGAGAAGTAAAACAGTAATAAGGAACAAACAAGTAAACCAAGAATAAAACTGGATTAAACACATCATAGCACACGTTGCCATGTGCTGTGAACGGGAGCAGGGCAGGCAGCACGACGAGAACACGGACCCAGAGGTCAGGAGCTCCTCGTGCGACTGGGCTCCCCCAGCGACGGTCTGGGCACAGGTAGCAATTCTTTTTACCTTCATCTTTCTAAGGGACTTTTGTCTAAGTGATCTCTAAGGTTTCTTGCAACTCTGCAATTCAGAATTCTGGAAGTACACCCATTTGGAGTCAGTCTCACCCATTTTTTCTCAACTTTAAAATAAAAAAGTAAACACATGGAAAGAGAATTAAATTTGGAATCAAAAGAAAGAAATGTATATCCTAGCTCTATGCCCTCAGGTGTCCTTCAGCCCTGTGGACTGAAAGGAACTGGCGTCCTGGCTGGTGCTTGATCCACTGAGCCATAGCAGCCAGGGCACCAGTCATTATTTTTGTATCTGCTTTTTTTCGCTGTTGTTATTATTATTACTTATTTCCTCAATATGTAATTACAGTTACAGTGTTGCTGAAAGGATAGATACAATAAACACACACGTATAATTCTAAGTGAAAAAACACTATGCAAATATTGATCATTAATATTTGCATGCCACTGTAGACAGGGCTGATTTCTTTATAGCTAATAAGACACTAGTATTCAATACATTGAAATTTTCAAGGATAAAGGCTAGGGTGTAATACTGCTCCTACCAAAAAAAAAGTCATTTGCACAGATCCACCAGCCAAAATTGAAGAACAGTCTTGTGTACAGCAATGCATCAAAAAGATCACACACCGTGGTCAAGTGGGATATATTCTGGGAATTCAAGATTGATACAACATTCACAAATTAATAAAAGTGATTCACCACATAAATAAAA
This sequence comes from Desmodus rotundus, assembly GCF_022682495.2. Classification (NCBI taxonomy): domain Eukaryota; kingdom Metazoa; phylum Chordata; class Mammalia; order Chiroptera; family Phyllostomidae; genus Desmodus; species Desmodus rotundus. The sequence continues at coordinate 58,980,332 of NC_071391.1, forward strand.
TGAAGGATAAAAATCGCATGATCATATCAATAGACGCAGAAAAAGGTTTGATAAAATCCAGCATCCATTTATGATAAAAACTCTCAGTGAAGTGGGAATAGAAGGAATATACCTAAACATAATAAAGGCCATATATATGACAAACCCACTTCCAGCATCATACTCAACAGGCAAAAACTACAAGCATTTCCCTTAAGATAGGGAAGAAGATAGGGATGTGTACTTTCACCTCTCTCATTCAATATAGTACTGGAAGACCTGGCCACAGCAATTAGACAAGAAGAAGAAATAAAGGCATCCAAATTGGAAAGGAAGAAGTAAAACTGTCATTATTTGCAGATGACATGATACCATACATAGAAATCCCTAAAGATTCCACCAAGAAACTACTAGAACTGATAAACAAATTCAGCAAAGTAGCAGGATACAAAATTAATATCCAGAAAGCAGTTGTATTTTTAAATTTCAATAGTGAATTAACAAAAAGGTAAATTAAGAAAACAATCCCATTCACAATTGCTACAAAAAGAATAAAATACCTAGGAATAAAGCTAACCAAGGATGTAAAAGACCTGTACATAGAAGATCAGACACTGAAGAAAGAAACTGAAGAAAATGCAAATAAGTGGAAGCAGATACCATGTTTGTGGATAGGAAGAGTTATCATTAAAATGTCCATACTACCCACAGGAATCTATAGATTCAATTCAATTACTATCAAGATTCCAAAGATATATTTAATACAACTAGAACAAATATTTCAAAACTTTATGTTGAATCAGAAAAGGCCCCTCATGGCAACAGCAATCCTGAGAAAAAGGAACAAAATTGGATGAATCATTCTACCTAATATCAAACTATACTATGAGGCCATAGTAATCAAAACAGCCTGATATTGGCATAAAAACAGACACATAGATCAATGGAACAGAATAGAGAGCCCAGAAGTAAAGCCACAACTTTATAGTCAATTAATATTTGGCAGAGGAAGCAAGCACATAAAATGGGTAAAGATAATTTATTCAACAAGTGATGTTGGGAAAATTAGGCAGATGAGTGCAGAAAAATGAAACTAGATCACCTTCCTACACCACACACAAGAATAAATTCAAAATGGATTAAAGACTTAAATGTAGACCTGGAACCATAAAAATCCTAGAAGAAAACATAGGCAGCAAAATCTCAGACTTGTTTATCGCAACTTATTATCAGATACATCTCCCCAGACAAGGGAAACAAAAGAAAAAAATAAAGAAATGAGACTACATCAAACTAAAAAGTTTTTGCACAGCAAAGAAAATCATCAACAAAATAAAAAGACAATCCACAGAATGGGAGAACATATTTACCAATACATATGATAAGGGGTAAATATCCAAAATGTATAAGGTACTTACAAAACTCAACACCAAAAAAATGAACAACTCAGTTAGAAAATGGGTAAAAGACCAGAACAGACATTTCTCCAGAGAGGACATATAGATGGCCAATAGACATATGAAACGATGCTCCATGTCACTAATTATCAGAGAAATGCAAATTAAAACCACGAGAAACCATCTCACACCTGTCACACCTGTCGGAATGGCCACCATCAATAAATTAACAAACAAGTGCTGGTGAGGATGTGGAGAAAGGGGAACCTTTTTTCACTGTTGGTGGGAATATAAACGGGTGCAGCCACTGTGGAAAACTTATGGAAATACCTCAAAAATTAAAAATGGAACTGTCTTTTGACCCAGCATTTCCACTTCTGGAAATATATCTGAAGGAATACAGAACACTAATTTGAAAAAATGTAAGCACTCCTAGGCTCATTGCAGCATTATTTACAACTGCCAAGGTATGGAAGCAGCCCAAGTGTCCATCAGTAGATGAGCGGATAAAACAAGTATGGGACATTTACACAATGGAATTCTACTTGACTGTAAGAAAGAAGAAAATTTTACCCTTTGCAACATATGGATAGACCTGGAGAGCATTGTGCTAAGTGAAACAAACCAGTCAGAGAAAAACAAATACCATATAATTTCACTCATATGTGGAATCTAATGAACAAACTGAACCAACAAGGACAATGGGCAGAGACCCATAGATGGAGAGCAGGATGACAGCTAGTGTGTTTGTGTAGGGGGTGGGAGTAGGGGGTGTTAGGGGGGAAGGGATTGAGCAAAAAGGAAAAAGAACTCCTGGGCGTGGACTTCAGTGTGGTAATTGCTGGGGGAGGCAGGTATTAGGGGACTAAATGGTAATGGAAAAAATACAATAAAGAATTTAAAAGTTTTAATTATTCTATTTTTAAAAATATAAGATAATTTCCATAATAAGATATAGGAAAGATCACCAGCAGTATCCCTGCCAGTAATTAAAAACCTATTATTGCAGATTTTTAAAATTAAATGGGTAGTGGAATAGTGTTCTTATCAGTTCAGGATACTATAAAAGGTAGCAAAGACTGGATAGCTTATAACAACAGAAATGTATTTCTCACAGTTCTGGAGGCTAGAAATCTAAGGTCAGGGTGCCAAGTATGATTGGGTTCTGGTGAGAGCTGTCTTCCGGGCCACAGACTGCTTGCTGCCCCATCAGGGTGGAAAAGGGTGAGCTCGCTCTCTCATCCTTCTGATAAAGGCACTAATCACATGCATGCAGACGCCACCTCCCTAATCTAACCTCCTCTCCAAGGCCCCACCTCCAAATACCATCACAGTGGGGATTAATTTCAACATACGAATTTGGGGTGGAGGGCATACCCATTCAGTCCATAACAAACAGTGTTATGCCAAAGTACGAGAGCCAACCCAGGAAATTCAAACACACTAATGTTGTTTCATAAAGTCTACAGTGCAAACTCTCTATTTGTACACCATTTATTTACCTAAGTTTGGGAGGGAAAGACTTCCTTGGATGTTTATTTTTCCTTCACCTTCAGAACCTTTGGATTTTTTTTCCCCCAGACTCCTAAATGATTACTGAATCCTTACTCTCTTGCTGATCAAGAGTTACCAAGAGATATTTACTCTGCAGGGAAAATGAATTAAAAATTAGCGTCGTTTGCTGTCTTCGCACAGAAGATTATGCAAATGTTCATCTGTTCCTTTGAAGCCTTGAACATCCTGTGGGAACAACAGCCTTTTTATCAGAACTTGTATTTCTACTAATGTTTAAAGTGAGTGTGCCCTTACCAACAGCTCAGAAGGAAACCAGCCAACAGTCTTTAATATCAGAATGGTCAGAAACTTGGCTTCCAAATGGTAAATCTGATGGTGAAATCGTGATTCTCCTGGGCCATTGGATGTGTCAGAATGATCCCCTGAGCCTTTCTCCCCACTGAGCCCTCAAGCTGGTGGATTGGACAATCCCATGCAGGGAAGAGAACTTACCCACACTCTCGTGGTGCTCCTCCCCGCTCCCTTCCAAAATTCAACAAAACTGTGACTAAATAAAGTGTACTGGAATCGAATACTAATTTGATTGTTTAGTTAATGGCTAAATAGTCAAGAACCCTCCCCCACCCCCTTCTTTTCAAGCTACTGGCTGAAAAAAATCTTCCCCTAAAAAAAGAGTACAATTTTCTGAATACATACAGGGTTTGAATGAACACTGAATGTTCTGAAAGAACCTACTGTGTCTTAGCATGGTCGTAATCTAAGAAATAAGGGCAATAGCTGAGGGTGAGGAAATGCTCAAAGGCTATTCTTATGGGAAAAAGAAGCCTAGCTCGGTAGGTCTTGGCCTCCAACAAAGGCCAACAAAATAGAACTTGTGTGCCAGAAACGTCATTTCTATTATAGCATTCCATCTTTCCAACCGCCTAATAGGAGGCTCACTTAAGCAATCCACAGATCATTATAAGTCCCTATATAAGAGGCCCTAATGATAAGCAGTGAACAAAACAGACACCCCATGTCCTCTGTACTTACAGTACAGCAAGGCAGACAAGCGAACTGCTGTGGGTACAAACAACTTAAAAAGAAGTGTAGGTCTCAACTGAGTCTTACACAATGAGCAGGAATTACCTAGATGGGGAAGATGTGGGGTGCAACATGATCATTATCTTCCTTTGACAGATGTTGTGAGTGGATTAATTACTCTGCTAGTGAGAGAAGAGGCAGGATCCAGATCCCGATCTTCATCCTGCACAGTCCAGGTACACGGAGATTCCCTCTGAGGCTCAGCCCATGGAGTGTCTCTTTAGTCCCATGTAGGTGAAAGAAGGAACTGCCTGGGAGAAACTGTCCTCAGATTTTTCTAAGTTGGGGGAGATGATGTTTGAGGTGGTCATCAAGAGCACATGGTTATTGGTTGACCCATGGGGTGGACTTGGGCCAATGGAGTGTCCTCATTCCCTTCTCTGTCCTTGGAATGTACATTTGGGCCCCATTCCCACAGTGGGAGCCACTTCCAAGGAGATGGCCTGGAGGGAGAGAGTGATGTGTTGCTAAGACCAACTGGATTGAATATGTGACTGAAGCCAGTTAAGGCCTCTATATAAACTTTTAAGATTCGGGTGGGTGGGGTGAAGATCTACTCATTTTGTCTGCCCAAGGCAAGCCTCCTATGTAAACTCCTCTGCTTATTAAACTTGCCACCTACTGGTCTGTGCTGGCCTGCCTCTTTCTTTCTCTCTCTTTACTCTCTGTATTTGGTGTCTAGTTTGTGAACCAACAGAGGACAGAAGGAAGAGATTCAATCAACTTCATTTTAGCAAAGAAAGCAGACAACATCTATTTAATATGTTTTCTAGAAGTAACTCTAAAAGGAATCACATATTACTAGCTGCTAGCCCTGCAGTAGGAACTCAGGGCACTGAAGCTCTGAACTTCTGGCAAAGTGAAGAGATCATATGACCTCACCAACACTCACTGCCAGAGCATGTGTCTAAGGGACCTACACCGTCACCTGCCAGGCCCTTGGTCCCACAGCAACACAAAGGCCTGCTGTAAGCACAAATGCTAAATAAGCCTCTTGCCAGGCTCACAACTCAGGGATGTTTCTTCAAGGACCAGCGAACAATCATCCAGGAAGACAAAAATGCTCAGTTTCCCAGTTTCCTGGGAGGAGGTGGGCCTAACTTCAGCTATCACTTGACTCCAAATTCCAAAAGCTACCTCCAGTCAGCAACATAGGAGGAAATCAGAAAATTTATCTTGAAAACATGAACGCAATGGGTTGTACCCACCTCACTATATAACGGTTTGAGATTTTTTTTGTGTTCACAGTCTCTACAGGGAGGGGATGGCTTGTGAGGTGACTCACATTCTGCTTTAATGATTATTTAATAATAAAGTGGTTTTCTTTCCCCTGTAACCTTCATGGGAAGTTTTTCTGGGTTGGGAGCAGATTTTGTTTTCATTATGTTTCCCCGACACTCCCCATCAACAGGGAGAGGTGAATTAAAGGATGAATTTTACAACACCTGTTCAGAGTCCACACAGAAAGACACATTTCTCCAGGGCTCAGAGTGAAAGAGGGAATTGTACTCATGTAAGCCAGTGGGAGGCAGGTTTTGGCAGCAGGGTTAGCCAAGCTCTCCGAACATGGGGTCAAGAACAGCGTGAGTCCTCTGCTGATCTCGCTCAGTGACACCCTAGTAAAAAATTAGGAAATTCTTTGAATCAGGAAGATGAAAATTTCTTGTTTGCATGGCCAGGGCGAGTACAGAAGAAAGAAAATGAAGCCAGGCCCCCAAATCTACCAAGAGGAATGGAAAGCAAAGCTCTAGAAATATTCCTCACAATGCTCCCATGTCCCATCCTTGTATTTTATGTTACTTTCTCTTCTGTGCTACACAGTTCCGTTTTTCAATGGGGCGGACCTGTGCACCTCTATGGGGCCTGCAGAGGTGGTGGAGCAGAGGGAGACTGTGCATCCAGGCTTTGGTGGGGAGACCCCCACCTCATGGGGCAGCTTTAAAAAGAAAGAAGAAGGTTGAGTACCCAAGACCTCTGAAACAGGAGTGGAGAGCCAGGGAGATGGTGAAGGCCTTCGTGATCTGAGGCAGTGGTCCTTTCATTGCGCTCTTGGGTCCACCTAGACGACCCCTCAAGCCTTCTCCCACCGGGTGGCTGACATGCCTGATTTTCCACCAGCAGGACTTTGTGGCCTTGGTTTATGATCTGATCTTTGCTCAGTCCATGAACACTATTTATTGAGTCCTTGCTATGTGCCCGGAACCATACTGGGATCCCAGGAAGGATTCAGAGCAGACTCAGGCACACTGTGGTTTGGAAGTACAATATGTTCATATGCACTGTTTCATCACACTTAGATTAAAATTCAGATCCCTGTCTGCCTCTCTTTCTCTCTCATTCACTCCTGTGTAACACACTCTTTCTATTCCTCAAACACTTTGCATTCACTTCTGCCTCAGGGTCTGTCTACAGGTACACTCCCTGTTTCTGAAACACTGGATCCTTGCATTCAGGCCTTTGCTCAAATGTTCCTTCTTCAACAGGCCGCTCCTGGCCAGCCTGTCTACAGCAGCCATTTCCTCTCTCCCTGCCACAACATCCTAAAGTCATTCTGCACGTGGCTGTCATTCCTATGTTAGCGAAAATTTCTAACATACAATTGAATTTGGTTTTTTTTACCAGTGTATTTTCCATCTCCTGTACTGGAGGGTAAGTTTCAAGAAATCGGGGAAACGCGTCTGTCTCATTCTCTGCTGCTCCCGAGGGTTGAGAACAGTCCCCAGTATCCAACACAGAACAGGTACTTGGTAGCTCTTTGTTTAATTGATTAATTAGTTAATGGCAAGTGACCAAAGGACCTGAGACTCTCTTTGAATTAAAGGAGAATGAAGAAAATGCACGAAGGCACTGGTGTTCTTAAGCAATAAAAACATGGAAGAGACCTTTTATAACGTGAAAACTTTTCCCATCTCCCGATTTCGCCCGGGGCTGCAAACCGCGCTGCTGGAAAGTGCAGGCCCGTCACACTCTGCCATCTCCCTTCCCTCGCTGCTCTGTGCCTCATATGTCACTTGTCATCTCTGCACTTGAGTCATCTTCTGCACGTTAGTGCTGCTCCAAGGCCCACGTGTGGGGCTGAGTTTGCACCTTACGTTCCCCTCTCCCTCCAGTCCCCACCCCGCAGCGACCTGGGCAGCGGCTGTGGCCAGTCTCATGACTGCGCACTGAAGAAACTACCAGGGGCACACCCTAAGAGCCTACCCATGCAGAGTAAATGCTTACAACAGCAAAATAAATACATGTTAGTATAAACTGTCTTCTTTATCTTTCTCACAAAAGTATATAATGGCAGGAAACTGATGTCATTCTATTTAATTGAAGCCATAGTCAGGCAGAGTCTGGTTAACTGAGGCTTTACAGTGGGTGCACTTCAGGCAAAGACCCCGTCACACAGGCCTCTTCACATCTCTGCTCAGGCTTTGGGAACCTGTGCTGGTTTTGAGAACAAGGGTAGGCCTACTCCGGGGAGTTCTTCCAAATTCCATTAGTAATTCACTGGGACTCTATTTCCTCCTAAAAATACACCACCGTATTTTTATACCTTTCGCAGTTCATAAAGCACTTTGACATCATGGTCTCATCTTCATGATAGGCTGCTTGCTCCTCAGGTATGGGCAGCTCCATTTGGAACCCAGGTTCCAGAAGGCAAGCAGGGCTGCAGAGCACCTTCCAGAAGGAAAGTAAGGAGTTTGGGGAGCGAACACGTCCTAGCACAGCTTCTCATGAAATAGCAAGAGGAATGCACCTGTGTCGCTTAACACCAGCACACCGGAGAGCAGGTGCTATGCCCCGCAGTATCGTTACTAACAATGGCTAGAGCAGGGGTGTCAAACTCATTTCACCGGGGGCCACATCAGCCTTGCGGCTGCCTGCAAAGGACCAAATGTAATTTAGGACTGTATACATGTAACTGCTCCTTAACAGTTAAGCGAGAGCTTGGTGCTGCTGCCGAGCTTTCTGGGTAGAAACAAGGTGCCGGGCTGGATAAAACAAGGTGGAGGGCCGGATCCGGCTGCAGGCCTTGTGTTTGCCACCCGTGGGCTAACGTTTACCCAGAACTCACTAGGTACTGTGCCCTAAGGCAAAAAAGCCACAAATACATTTGATATATTTGTTGGGAGAGGAGTGTTGAAGAACAAAATGTTTTTCAAACAAAACCTTTAGGCCAAAGCCTGTAAAAAGTAAAGACAAGCAAACAAAAGAAAAGACACGCCTCAGTTCAGTGATAGGGAACGACACTGGGCCCTCTTGGCCTCCCTCTGTCCTCCCCTCACTTCTCATTCCTGCAGCCTGGAGACAACACCAGCGCATGGGGCTATGCAGAGCACAAGTCTAAAGAGGGTGCTGAGAAGGCCTGCGTGGGAGAAGCCCCGGGGGGAGAGGAGAGGAGAGAGAGTGAGAAGAGCCTGGGAAGGTAGCAGGGGAGCCCCTTCCCTGTGTGGCACTGGCTCCTCGGACAGTGACGGCTTTACCTGATCTCTTCCCCAGTGTCATGAGAAGCCTCCTCCCCTCATCTGAGAATCCCTGTGACTCTCAGGGACATCCTCACTGCAGACACAAAGCTCCGTGTCTTCACCCAGCACTCTTTCCAGTCAAGACGCCAGAAGCTGGGAGAGGCAGCTGTCCTGCACACCTTCTCCACACCTCTCTGCTAAATAATCTCACTGTGGAATCAGAAGGGGAGTCCTACTTCTGCCTGCTGCCCAACCCGCAGCATTCAGAGCTTCTTGCAAGATGCATCCCTGACACTCTGAGCTCCACCTGCAGCCTTTGGGGATCCTTGAGAAGTCTGACCTCCCTGCAGCATTTCTCCCCCTTCTGCTGGGGCCTGACAGATACTGACTGAGCAGAGACAGGGATGGCTTGGGGAACCCGCCTTGCCCTGACCACCCACGAGTGTCTGGCAAAGGCTCAGGAGCTTGTCATCTATCATGTTCACTTTCATACTCCAAGCAGCCTCGCTGGATGTCTTCCCATCTTGTCAGTGCTCTTTACCTGGTCGGGTGCCTTCCAGTTTCTGCCCTGCCCCGAACACACTCCCTGAGAATAAAAACGGCAATGGAAATGAAAAAATAAAGCGAAGCTTTGCATTTGATCATATTGTGATTAAAAAGCACTTTGGATTTGGAGTTGGACATAGATAAAAATACAATCTCTGCCTTTGTTTTAGCTATAAAATTGGGTGACCCATACTTGTGACCTTGTAGGACTGTGATGGCTAGTAAGATGGGCTGTGATGTGTTCGGTGCAGCAGCTGGCACACAGTGAGTGCTCAGCAGGCACTAGTAACTTATAACCTGACATGGACAGAAATACGGACATAAATAGATAACTGAATGAATAATGGACAGAAGAGCACAGCACTCAGGGTTGGGCCCCATGTTCTTCCCTTCTCTGGGATGATAATAATTATTACTAACATTTGTACTTCACCAATTTGGAAACTCATATGAACCCCAGGCATACGCTTTTACCCCTATTGCAGAGGACTGTGGAGGTGAATGAGTGAGCAATAGCATGGACAGGGGGGCCTGAGAGTGTCACTCAGGAGCTATGTTACCTCGTATGAGCCACTTAACCGTGCTGTGCCTCCGTTTCCCCGTCTGTAATAATAACCGATGCTAATAGTTCCCAACGTGTGGAGACTATGGGAGAGGTAAATGAGATAAAGCAGAAGATAGCTCCAGCCCTGCCTGCAGCACGGCTAGGTGCTCCCTAAATCTGTTGGTGACAGAAAAATTTACGGTGGCTGCCGCCATTACCATGATAGGCTCCAAAAGGACAGATTTCTTTGCCTCACTTCAGGATTGCCATCCATGAATGCCCCTCTTACCTGCCTCACACCTGAACTGGACCCATTTTAATGGCAAATGTCCCATTAACCCTCTGGGGTCACCCTGCCCTTTTGGGCAGCACACAAGAACTTCAAGATAACCTCCAGGCACCACTCCTGGGGAGTCTGTTCACCTGCCCCCATTCAGTCCTCCTCCTCCTCCCCCCACAGCCCGGGCCACTAAAGTCCAGGATGCCTTGAAGTTGAGTGAGGCAAGCTCTGAGACCCCCATCTACGGCCCCTCACGGGCCTGCAGAGGGAGACTGGCTTCTTACTCCCTGCCTGGAGGCCTGCTGACATGCAAGATTTCTGTACAAACTGAGAGATGCTTGATCAAAGTGGATCTATTCTTAGAGTTAAATGTGATCAAGAAACTTCATAACCTTTCAAGATGGTATCAAGAGGTTTCAGAGATCAGACAGGGTGTGTTCAAGACAGCAACGAGTGCAACATAAAGCCATTCTCTGGGTCTCACCAAGTTCATACTCCTCAATGTTCAGGTTATATTTCAATACCAAAGTCCCCCTCAGGAGCTGCGTAGAGGAGGAATCAATCTTTTGTAGATACTTTAACCTCTCTCACTCTAACCACCTCCTTTGGATAAAAGGGTTGAAGTCTCATAATGAGAAATCGTCAAATTTATTTTTGAAAAAATAAAACAGTGTGAATGCAACAAGCTACAAAACAGAACCTGGGGCTTGTGGGAGGAGGGCTAGATCAGGGAAGGCATGGAGCCTGAAGTTTGGAAGCCTGTCCTAGCCCCTGCTCTTCCTTATGCCGTGGATGGCCATTGCAGCATGGACCCTCTGGAGCAGCCAAGCAAGACCCTCGGGAGCCCACCTGCAATGGAGATGTACCTGCAAGACTTTAAGTTGTGAGAAAGAAGGATTGCTTTGAGAATGGAAATCACTGGAGGCAAAATGACTCTTGACAAGGAGTTCATTAGGCCATGACCCATCACAGGGACAAATATACCCAGACACGTTCCACATGCACCAGCACCGGCCTGGCCCAAGCCATCATTACCTCCTGCCTGGAGAAGAAGTCTCCTCAATGGACTGACTCTCTTAATTCTGCCCTTGCTCGGCACAGTCTATTGCCCACACAGCAGTGAGAGTTATCCTGGTAAAACCTAAGTCAAATCTTATCTGCTAAAAAACAAAATAAAGGCTCCCCATTTCATTCTGTTAAAGCCAAAGGCCTTCCACTGTCCTAGGCCCTGCATGACCTGCCCAGCTACACCTCTGACCTCACCTCCTACCACTCCTTCTCTCATTCACTCTTCTCTAGCCACACTGATCGCCTTGCTGTTCCTCAAACCGCCAGGTATGCTCCTGCCTCAGGGTCTTTGCGTCTGCGTCCCCACCAGAAGCCACGTCACACACTCTCTCATTTACTTAAGATCTTTTCTCAAGAGAAATATGTTCACAAATGACATCCTGTCAAAACTGGAACAAATACATTTTCAGACAAATAACTGAAAGTTCCCTAGAAATAGCTCTATACAAAAACAACAACAACAACAACAAAAATATCCTAAGGGTATGTTTAAGGCAAAAGGAAATTACTCCCAGATACAATTGCAGGAAGCAACGAAAAGAAAGCAAAGTGGATATGTGGCTAAATCTAAACAAACACTGCCTATAAAACATAATAAAATGTTGGGAATTCAAAAAATAAAAGTGAAATACATGGTAATGATACTATTGGGCCACCCTAACAACCTCATTTTATCTAATCATCTCTTTAAAGGTCCTGTCTCCAAATGCAATCACATTCTGAGGGACCAGGGATGGGACTTCAACAAATGGATTTTAGGGACACAATCTAGTCCATTAACAGAGGCCTAGAAAGGAGGCAGTTGTGAATGAGGTGGGAGGACAAGGTGTTAGGGAAGTATTTCTCCCTGAAAAAAGAAGAAAAAGAAAGGACTACTGGATGTATTTGTCATTGAGAGGTAATTGACTTTTTCATGGGAGAGTCTGAGAAGAAACAGTAATAGGTACCTAATCTTAAAAGAGAAAGTCATGAAACAATTACTTATTCCAGGGAACCATTTACAAAATAAATATAAATCACACAGTGCAGCTATGAATTATATTCACATACTCATAATAATAATGCTGTATAATGATATAATGAAAAATTCTGTGATATGACTATATTGGGAAGACAGAGAGAAATACTGGGAAATTGGGACATTTTCTCTCTCCACTGAAGACAGAAGACTGTGTTTCCCTGGCTGTGCTGAAACACCAAAGACCCTGGAGCCGAGTGGGCAGATCAGCCTAGGCCAGAGCAGACTGGCACAGGATGGAGCAGACCAGAGCACAAGGGAGTGGACCAGCCCAGCACCAAGCAGATGGGCAGAGCAGAACGGCGAGGAGCAGAGCAGCTCAGCTGGACACAGGCCTGGCCCCAGGGCCTCCTGGCCCGGGAGCTGCCTCACAGCCATGCTGTATCATAATTGAACTGTTTTGCAGTAAATCAAATTTCCTTCTTCACCACATTGCTCTTGAAGGGAAAAAACCCCCAACTTTTTAAAAAGCAAAAAAATGCAAGGAAATCCCAAAGAAGAAAATCACTAATCCTTCATGGAAATGGAGGAAGGCACCACACACAAAAATGTGACATTTGAACTGGGTCTTAAAATATAAAAAAATAATAAAATAATTGAGCTCTTACTAAGGGTCAGACAGCTATGTGCTGTACGTGCACCATACCATTGAATTCTCGAAATGAATCTGAAAGAGAGCTACTAATACCCATCTCAGTCTTACATAGTTGTAAATTAAGGCTTACTAAGGATTTTGCTCAAGGTCATTTGGCTAATACATGGCAGAACTAGAATTTTAATGCCATGGCTACATAGGAAAGAGTTCCCCACATGTTAGTCTAGAACAGGCCCAGAGGCCAGTTCTCCCTGACTCCAAGGCCTGTGTCATTAACCTCCTCATCACACGCAGGAGCGGGCTAAGTGAGAAAGTGGGGAGGACATGAAAATAGAGGGAGTCGTGCATTTATTAGCCCAGAGCATAAAGACTTAGGGCTGGGACTTGAGACAGATTTTTTTTCTGTGTGGAAACCTGGATATTTGGTTAGCAATAAGATTTGGTTAAAGAGGATAATTGGGGCCACAATAAAAACAAAACAAAACAAAAGCGTCTTGACTGTCATGGACGTCTGTTAACAGCTCTGCTTCCCACACAGGGACCTCCGTGCCCCTGGCCATCAGTGTGAAACAGTTTATGAAGGCACCAGATACACAGGACTCAGCTTTGACATGTTAGTAAATAATGTAAAACATTAATTTTATACAAAACAAATGCAAATATATTATGCAGTAGAATGCAAAACTTATATGAATTTTTAAGTTAAAGCTGAAGACGTCAAAGTTTTTTGTTTTATTTTAGGTTTTTTGGTTTGGTTTGGTTCCCTCTGTCCCCTTTGGTAGGCTCCTATGACAAGTTTCCAAATAGCAAGGGTCTGAGTTTGATTTTTCTCTCTCTCCTATCAGGAATCTTTAGTGGAAAACTTTTAAGGACTACTTTATTGAAAATAGGAAGCTAATTGGTGAGATAATTGATCAGATTGTTTAAAATGTTATTTATCCCTAAGGATATGTTGGGTTGGCCAAAAAGTCTATTATGCTTTTTTCTGCACAATGGTGCTAATATTGCTTAGTTGTCTTTAATTTCATTCTAAACAATTTTGTTAGATTGTATTGTGATAGCTGTCATATCAACATACATTTAGAAAAAACTTACCAAAATTGGTGAATTTTTGTGCAACCATTTAATAGTGAAGGTGGAAGAAAATATGCAACATTTTCAGCATATTATGCTTTATTATTTCAATAAAGATAAAAATGCAACTGAAACACAAAAAAAGATTCCTGCAGTGTATGGAGAAGGTGCTGTGACAGACTGAATGTGTCAAAAGAGGTTTTTGAAGTCTCTTGGTACTACTGACATTTTGGCCAAATAATTCTTCATTGTGGGGCTGTCTTACGCATTGGAAGATGGTTAGCAGCACCCTGCACTCCACCTACTAGAAGCCAATAGCAGGAGATAGCCAACATATGCAGAATATACAAATCAATAAGGTTATTGGTGAAAATGAAGAATGTGTCTTTTCTTTTACTGAAAAAAATGGACTTTTTGGCCAACCCAATACCATAACACATCACTGTACTAACAAAAAATATAGTCATAGTTCCTTTCTTTCTTTCTGTCCCTAGAATGGAAATATAGTGATCTATATTGATGGTAGTGCTGATTTAGGAAGAATACCAATGAATGAGATTCCATAGTCTAAACTGGGAAACAGGAAACACTGTATCCATGCTGCAACTATTCACTGAGCTGTCTCACCAAATCTCCTGACACGCAGTCTGTCTTCCCACTACCGAAATAATCAGTTCACCTGGAGAAAAGAGTTATTTGAAGATCTTCAGACAAACTCATCACAGACTGAATGTATCTTTAGAAACAGAAATTCTGGCAACGTAGAAAGTGCTATAAATTTCACCTCACAAAATGGACAGATAGGTTGTCCACTATAGTTAACTTTCTAGAGTAAAAAGATGAGATTAAAACCTAGCAGCTTCTAAATGCAATGTGGTGTCCTGGATTGGATTTTGGAACAGGAAAAGGACATTGGTAGAAACACTGGTGAAATGCAAATACGGCCTGGAGTTCAGGTAGCAGGAATTTGCCAGTGTTGGTTCTTACTTTGGACGGATGTAGCGTGGTAATATATGATTAACAGGAGGGGAAACTCCCTGAACTATCTTTGTAACATTTCTGTAAACAGAAATGATTCCAAAATAAAACATTAAAAATATTTAAAGATCATTGACTTCGACATTATGAAAAAAAGAAATATTTGTTTATTTGATACTAAGTCCCCAAAGAATTCTTAAGACTGTTTAAGGCAGGGGTCCCCAACCCCCGGTACCAGTCTGAGCCTGTTAGGATCAAGCGTTGGGCAAAACTCGCCTGAGCTCGGCCTCCTGCCCCTCCCCCCACCCCGTCTGCCATGAACTGAGTCCCTGGTGCCGAAAAGGTGGGGGACTGATGGTTTAAGGTATGCTAAGGTTTCCAAATTTTTCCCCTCGTCTCTTAAACTAGGTATTCAAAATGCCTCTCCATTTATTATTAATAACTTTGTTATATTTATTAGATATTTTATCTAGTTCTATCTGGATATTTTAAGTCAGCTACCCATTATTTTTAACATTTTAGTCAACTTTTATTATTCACTTTTTTCTTTGTATTGAAATAAACGGTTTGCAAAGATTTCCTCGAGTCATGAAAACATGACCACATAGAAAAAAAGTTAAACGCCACCATAATTTGGATTAAGATACACAACATTCTGAGTTGCTTTTCAACAAACAAAATGTAACACTGGTTCCAGGAAACACTGGATCTTTTCAATTCAATGTCAGGCCATGAAAAGAAAAATCACAATGTGAGATAGTTTCTTGAATCCAATGATTTTAGTAGATTCACACTCTTTTTTAACAGTAATCTTTGTGTTTCTATAAAGTTTAGGGAGAATTAACAGCGGGGTGTGGTCCTCACTGCTGGCAGAGCAGACCAGCATTCTGCCCTAAGGCGGGGTGTTTCCTTGACTCTCTCTGAAATGGTGGTGAACCTTACACAGAGCGACCTCAGCGAACGCCCAGAAGTAAAGTTGCACAGTCATGAGAAACCAGTAACATTTCATAAGTTTATATGACCTGAGAAGTACTGATGTCTGGGTGTGTGTGGGGTCCGCTAAATTTGGTCAGAATGGCTCAAATTTAGATAAGAAAATCTCACAATTAATTAAACTGAGTTGATAGTTCTTTTGATATGAGAATATGGACTATATCTGAAAGAGAGCTGAAAGGAAGACCTCATGCCTAAAAAAATGAAGACTGTGTCTAAAGCATGACTTGTTTTAAATGGTAAGATTAGAAAAACATAAAAGAAAAAAAAAGCTCTTTTTCTACAAAGACTGACCATGGCCTACGATTAAAAGCTTAAAGCTTTTCTACATTAATTACATTTTATGAAATTTCCAATGTTAAGCAGAAATTGGCTCATTAACTCAAACAGTTCTACAAAGGCAATATTGCTCTGGTGAGGTTGTTAACTCTGGAGAACGGCGTTTTGTTTAATAGACAGTGTGGACTTCACACACATCCATCATCAGTGCCTAGAGAACCAGCAACTTTAAAAGTGAGCGGCAGTTTCAGCAAGTACAAGAACATTTATTATAGAACATATGGTAGTAAAATTTGTCGGGATGTATTACACAAACTCAAGCATGTTAGATAAAACATCAGTCTATCACTAAACAGAGTATGTAATAAAATGACTGGTTCTTCACATCACACAATATAGTTTCCTACAGCAGTATTTTCAACCAACGTGGTAATGATAGTGACAATACTTCGGCTTTAGAGTTGGCCCTGTTCTTTCAGAGACATCACCTCACATGGTGTGTCTGTGGAATATTAATCTGACAGGGGATAGATGGGGAGAGAGAGTGCTTCCAGCACAGGTGGCAAACCCAAGGTCCACGGGCTGAATACGGCTCGGCCCCTTGTTTCTACCCGGAGGCAGTGCCGAGCTCTTGCTTAACTGTTCAGGAGTGGTTACATTTATACAGTCCTGAAATTACATTCGGCCCTCTGAAGGCAACCGTGAGGCTGATGTGGCCCCCTGTGAAAATGAGTTTGACACCCTGAGGACATTACAATTGGCCAGAAGTGCAAGAGGAAAGTCTGAGCTTGGGCCAGATTGATTAAGGGGAAATGGAGGATATAATAGCTACCAAATGCCTACTATGTGTCAGAAACTTTGTATGTGTTCTCGTAATGTTCAAAGTAATTACATTATATGTAGTATTTTGGCATGAGCTGAAGGCCTAGTCCAAACACTCACTAATCATGTAACATTAAAGTAAGTTATATCAACTTTAACTGACTCATTTTTGCCACAAAATACTTGTTGAGCACTGGGCTAGGACTCAGAGTTGAGTGGTAAGCTAAACAGACGCAGTCCCTGTACTTACAAAAATCAGTCTGTGAGGGCGACTGACCTTGACCTGTAAATGCGCTCCTTTCCTCTCAGTGCCATGCCCTGGCTTCACAAAGCCGTAATCAGATTGGCAGCTCGTTTGGCTCTACCGGAAGGCTTTGGAAGGAACCCCCTCAAAGGCTCTTTCGGATTGTTGGCAGGACTCTTCGCTTGTGGCTTTAGGACTGAGGCCCATTTCTTTCGTGGCTGCCAACTGGGGACCTCCCTTAACTTGTCTTGAGGTCTCCCTCCAGTCCCAGGACCCGGCCCCTACCCTGCAGAGCCGGCAATGGCACACCACCGCCTTCTACTAGGAATCGGACCTCCTCACACTACCTCTCTCTGAAGTCCTCTTCTGTTTCCAGCAGCCCACAGTTCACTCCTTTAAAGGGCTCATGAGATTAGATTGGACCCACCTGGATAATTCAGACACTCTCCTTATTTTAAGATCAGTAACCTTAATCACATCTTCAAAGAAACCTTGGCCACATAACATAAGATATTTATGAGTTGCAGAGATCAAGGCATGGACATCTTGGGGAGGAGGAGGGACATTATTCAGCTTACCACAACCTCCAAAATAGATCTTAAAGATATTTAGTTATCTCTATTTTTACTGTTCCACAACAGTCTTTCATGTGGACAGTACCCATGAACTTCTAATCAGTTTTTCTCTTTTTCTGCTTTTTCCCTTCCCACATACCAGAATGACCCTCTAAAACATGCTAGTAAGTCATGCCACTCGATAGCTTCCCTAGGTCAGTTCTAAGCTTTGAGAGATTTGTGTTGACTACTCATTAGAAAATCGGTCCCCTACCTGTTTCTTGTAGCATAATTTTCTCTTCACAATGAGCATCAATTTGTAATGATAATACACAAGATTAAGCATAGCACTTATGTGACAGGTATTATTCTGAAAACTTTACATATAGTAACACATTTAATTTTCCAGAGAATCCTTTGACATTAAGTACAACTATTACTTCCATTTGATAGGTGAAAAAATTGGAACACAGCAAGGTTAAGAACTTGTCCAAGGTGATGGCCAATAGGTGGACAAACCCAAGGAGTCGAGCTCCATAGTCTACACTCTTAACCGATATGCTACATTGCTATCATCTGTGCGTAATGAGGTGTTCATGTGTTTGCTTACCGTAGTGGGTGCGGTAGTGCCCCTCCAAAGAAGTCCATGATCCCAAAACTTGTGCCTCTGTTACATTGCATGGCAAAATGGATTCTGCAGCTGTAATTATGGTTATTACTCAGCTGGCTTTCAGATAAGACAAGTATTCTAGATTAGCCAGGTGGGCTCAATCTAACTATGCAAGCCATTCACGGCAGAGAACTGTCTCCAGATGGAAGCAGACAAACACAGTGGAAGGAGAAGTCAGAGTGGGTCCAAGCACAGGAGAAACTCGAGCCACTGTTGCTGAGGAGCCCCCTGGGAGGCATGGGAAGGTCTGCTGTCGGTCTCTAGGATCAAACACCAACTTCTAGCTGACAACCAGCAGATAAGTGGGCCTATAAGCACATGGACCTCGACTCAGTCAACAGTCTTAACGGAGCATTATGCTAAGTGAAATAAGCCAGGCGGTAAGGGACAAATACCATATGATCTCAACTTTAACTGGAACATAATCAACAAAAGAAAAAGCAAACAAAATACAACCAGAGACATTGAGGGGGGGAACTGTCTAGCAGTGGCCAGGGGGGAGTGGGGTGGGGACAGTGGGAAGAGGGGATTGCAGGAACTATTATAAAGGACACATGGACAAAATCGGGGGGGATGGTGGGGGTGGGGGAGGGAGGTGGGTTCAGCTGGGGTGGGGGGAGGGAAGGGGAGAAAAGGCATACAACTGTAATTGAATAACAATTAAAAAAAAAAAAAAGGAAAAAAAAACCCAGACTTAACGGGCCTGGAAGAGAATTCATCCCTAGAACCTCCAAGAGGAAACATCCATGCCAACATCATGATTCTAGCCTTGTGAAAACTAGGCTGAGAACCAGCTGGGCCCTGCTGCACCCAGACGTCTGACTTTCAGACTGTGGGGCAAAATGGTGTTGTTTTAAACTGCTACATTTGTGGTAATTTGTTACAGTAGTACCTCAGAATGTAACCATATTTGGAGATAGGGTCTCAGAGATAATTAAGTTAAAATGAAGTCATTAGGGTTGGCTGTGACCCAACATACTGGGTGTCCTTGGAAGACAGGAGACTTGGTTCCAGGCCTATACAGAGGAAAGACAGGGTGAAGACACAGGGAACGATGTCTACAAGCCAGATGTTGAGATCCCGGAAGAGACCCTTCCCTCACAACCTTCATAAGGAACCAAGTCTGCCAACACCTTGATCTCCGACGTCCAGGCTCCTGAACTGTGAGAACGTACATTCCCATTGTTTAAGCCACCCAGGCTGTGGTAGTTTGTGATGGCAGTCCTAGCACACTAATGCGGGTATGAGAGGGGTTCAGTTAGTAAGAGGCCCACTGCTTGGTCAGGTGCTTCAGTTTTTCCCATTGACATCAGGGCATCTATTCTTCACATTAGAATCAGGTCCAGGGTACCAAATATAGCTTAAACCTGCACTTGTCCTTCAACAAGTTTCAAAATTTCTACATAACATACAGCCATGAAAATGTGAGAAAAGTATCTACAATAATGCAATTTCCCTTATAAAAGGAATGATTAATGAACAGATTCTTCACTGATTTTTTATGAAAGACTTGAACCCTTCATACAAATTCACCTCTGAAACCCCCACTTAAAACCAGTTTGGGGAGTTGCACAGATAACTGTTCAAGTAGATAACTAAACTCAATATATTTCTCTTTAATCTGTCCTTTCTCTGGCATTCCATTTTCTAAAATATGAAAATTCTATCTACCTGGTTTCTTAGTCCAGAAACCTGTGAGATATTTTTGACTGCTTTGTCATTCAAATTCTTCATCTGGTTAATCGCCGTCTTCTATTGGCCCCACTACCTACTGTGACTGTCTACCACCCCGTCCACGCCTCCCTTTCTGCTGCTACCCTAGCCCAGCGCATCGTCATCTCTCCCTAAATCAGGACCATAAAATCCTAACTGCTCTCCTTAAATCCAGGCTCCTTTCCTCCCACCTTTTCTCTACATTCAGACAGAGTGTTTCTGCGGCACTACAAGTAGCTTCTGGCAAGCATTTAAACCCGTCACTGGTTTCCCGTGGCCTTCACAATAAAGCATGGATGTCTTCACCTGGTTTACTCAGGTCTTGAGTACCTGGGCTTTGCCTCCCTCTGTGGGTTTATTTCTTCTCTTTTCCCAAGTCCCACTATCACCTCCTGCCACACCACAAACCTTTAGTTCCTCTTTTCGTGCTTCCTGTCTCCGGGCCTTTGTGCTTGGAACTCCCTCTGCCTGGAAGCCTTTGCCCTTTCTTTCTTCCCATCATTTCCCTTTTAACTACTTAAAGGTTGTGTTTAGATATCAGATCTCAGCACCTCATTTACTAGGCGTGTCATTATATAAATTAATCTTTGCTTCTGAGCTCTTACATTATTAAAATGGGGGTAAAATGAGAACTTCTTCACCAACATATTGTGCAAATTTTGTAAAATGCTGATAATAGCTGAGTGAGCAGTGGAAGCATGCAACAAATGACTCTTCTTCTTATTCTTTTTAAACAAGATTTCCTTATGATGCCACTTCGGAACTCAAGGGGAGCCCGCCTGTGTCCCTGCCGGCCAGTATATGGTGGGTACCTCATACTCTTCTTCGGTGAATGAGACTCTTTTGTCATCAAATCTTCCAGCAGAGGCACTGAGTCTGACTTAGAATTTGCTTTGGCAGGTGCTACCGCAAGCTCTGAAATGCCCTCCTGAGCTGCCACACCTGTATCAGTCATTAGTGTTTAGCAAAAGATCAGAGGGATCTGGCAGTGGTTTGGTGTAAGTGCCAAGAAAGATGGTGTAGATGAAGAGTGGGACAAATTAAACTAGTGTTTTCTAAGGGTCAAATAAGAGCTAGCCAATGGTTAGAACTCGATCTCCACAACAACTAAATGAGCCAGGCATTGTTCCCCATTTTATAGATGAGATAACTGAGAACCAAGTAAACTAAGATTTGTTTGCTCCAGAACACACAGGTGGTGTAATTTTTGACTAAAGCCTCCGTGCTCCATCTTACCAGGTGGTATAATCACTCCTCACAGGGGAATGCAGAACTAAAAAATGAATTATTAAGCATATATGCAAAGATATTTAAAGATCATTTTGACATATAAGATTACAAAGTAATAGTTTTCTGCCTTACTTTGAATTATCATTCTGCAAAGTACCTGTTTTTAATAAATTCTTAATAAAGTTCTCAATAAATACTGGGTGAATATTCCATGCATGTATGTTATTTAATATCTTATGATATGAGTCTAAATACTTTCCAGTGAACCTAATATAGGAAGAAACCCCTGTACTCATTTTAAGCAATAGGCAGACTCAGGACTCAGTAGCTACTTATAAGCAGAAATCATCCTTCACTCCCAAATTTGGCCCTGCCATACATCCTTCTCCAAGGGGCAGTGATGTGGCTGTGTGAGGTCTGATTACTTCTGGAGAGGGGAAAATACCTAAGAGGAGCCGAGCTATCCCAAGAAAGCTTGGTGTTCTTGCTGCCTTCATTAAGCACAAGCAGCCTGGCTGGCACAAACCTTTTCTGGGATAAGGAAAATGTCAGTGACGTGGGGGCCTCTAAACCTCGTGGAGGGCATCTGTCATTTCATATTTCTGTTTTAACTCAAAGCCTGCACTTCAGAAACAACATGTGACATCCTCCCAGCTCATTACCTGCTAACTTTTAAAATTGCTAACACTTACTGAGCGCTTACTATGTGCTGACACTGGGTAAAACTTGCTAAATCCTCGTAACAATGCTGGTAAATTTTACTATTCTCTTCATTTCTCGGGTAACTTGTTTAAACTCATCAACCAACAAGAAGCATAGTCAACAGCCCATGCTCCTAATCACGGTGTCAACTGCTTTAGTAAACACTGCTGCTATTCACGGGACACTAGCGAGACGTTAGACTGGGCTGGTTTCATTCCAGTCAACAGCCTAGTGGAAGACCCTCTCTTTAATGGTTTTCATAAATTTCACTATTAGAAAATGAATTCCTGGTGTTTTTGCCTCTATATTTTGCTTTTAAGTGTGCTTCTTATCTCGTCTTTTGATCCAAAACCATTTGTCCTTAGTTGTTATTTCCAACTATGTAATACAATGCTTTGAGGTTGAAGATGTGCAATAAATACCTAGTTAATTAAATTGAATGAGATGTGGCAGAAAACTCACCATTAAGGCAGATGGTGACCCGCATGTCTGGGCTTTGACCTGTGGTTATCAAACACAAGAGTCCCAGGCCACAGGCTATTCTGGACGGCTTTCTAATTACGCGCTGCCTGGCTTCTCAGTCACTGTTTTTCGGTGAAAAGGGATTACCAAACTAGCCAAGCTAAGATTCCTCAGTTACACCTTACCGAGACCATCTTGAGTAGAATTACATGATTTAGTTACTTTATACACACAAAGATAAAATTGCCTACTAAAGCTCCTAAGTGAGAACTCCTATCAACAGCAGAATTGTTATATATTTGAGATATATTTGAACAAACACTCTTAATATAATGTACTGGAAAAGCAATGAAATAGAAGAGAAGGAATGCATCTGACTCAGACAATAATAGATTGGGACAAGTTTCTCCACCATCATTCATTCATAATTTTTTTGGTAATTGAACTGATGCCAGAAACTGGACCAAACTCTAAGTATACTAAGAATTAATCTCCATCTGGGGAGTAAAGAGGAATCTTTGTATCATCCCTATTCCCCGAATGGCTCCTGTCAGGTTGATTATGATGATGTGTTTCATAATGGCTTGAAAAGGAAAGAGAATGAAAACAAAAAGAACAAGAACGTGCTCCGTGATGCATTCCAGTGAGCCTACATAATGTCATCATCAGTGAGACTGGGCCCCAGGCAGCAGGAAAATAACTTGCAAACTGTCTTCCTCGCCCAAAGTCTCTATTTGAGACTAGAAATGATTCTTAGCTTTGTGGAAATAGGGAGACAAAAAGAAGACATGAAAAGAGAAGAGAGGACAGAGAACTGATAAAAAAATAAGGGACAGAAAGGAAGATGTTGACTTTACAAAAGAAAATGAATGGTGATTGCTGGAGGGAGTACCAAATTTATTCCGGTTTGAACTAGGAAAAACCGCGCGCTCCCTCTTTGGCGGTGAAACTGAGAAATGTGGGGAGTCTGTATGGACCTTAGGTTTCAGGGTAAGAACATAGAACGAAGATGCCTAAGTGTTGACTAACTGGCCATGGGTTTCCCAAAGGTCAGGTGAAGCATTGCTGAGTGATCATCGGAATGGTGTCCTTTCTACCAAATCCAGTGGAAGTATCTTCCAACTGTTCATCCGGTGTAACCTAGGGTCCACACATACGCAGAATGGATAGTGCAGCATCCTGGGAGGAGAGCATATGTGCAATATTTTATACTGCTAATAAATTAAGGGAGTATCAGTTAAAGGGTAACCCAGTGATATATGTCTATTTTAAGAGTTCCTGTCTCATATTAACATACTTTGCAGGAGTTCCAAAAGAGAGAAACAAGCTAAAATGGCATTGCCATCAGAAGTAATGTAAGATGTACTGATGCACGGTAATGTTTCTTATATGTAAGGCCTAGGGAAGTCTGACATCACTTTACAGGCACATTCCATACAGGATGTTTCAAATTAAAGTACTATAATTTGTGTACTTGTTCATTTCATTGCAATTAATTTTTTTCTTTCCCTTGCCCATATTCATAACATCTGCTGCTTGCTTGGCAGGAAACTGCTGTAGAAAATAGTGACTGAGGTCAGGCTTAACAGCTATACCAAAAACAACCCTAAAACCAGCCTGTCTGGGTCAAATTCAGGTTCCATTATTCTTAAGACCTTTAGTCACTCTCTCAGATTTATCATCTGTAAAATGCTAATATAAGAGTAGGTTATATGTGGAATGTAATGAATAAAATAAACTGATGAACAAAAGAGAAACAGAGGCATGGATACATGGAACAGTCTGACAGTTGTCAGAGGGTATGGGCCTGGAACAGGGGTGGGGAATGAATGAAAAAGGGTGAAGGGATTAGCCAAAGAACACATATGCATGACTCACAGATACAGACAACAGTGCGGTGACAGCCAGACAGGGGAATGGGTGGATGCAGGCAAATGGGGGAAAATGGGAACAAATGTATTAGGGTCAATAATACAAATAAAGGGGGAAAAAGGGTAGGTTATCTTCTTAGAGTTCTCATAAAAATTAAGTTAATAAGAAGTTCCTAGAACAGTACCTGGTACAAAATAAGCATCTATAAAATATCAGCTATCACTACTATTCTGTTCAAGTCATTATACTTTACACTTAATCATTATAACTACCCTAAGGTCCATAGATTTTTGTTTTCATTTAACTAGCCTAATTGTATAGATGAGGAAATTGAGGCTTGGGAAGGTTACATCACAACCAATAGGCAGTAGAATTGGGTTGAAGATGTGCCTGATTCCAAAGTCCTTCTCCTTTTCACTGCATTCCATTAACTTCACTAACATCCAAATCCTCACTCTTCTCACGCATCCATCCTCAAAAACACACATGTCCTTCTCAATAGAAATTGTCTCTTCTTTGAGCTTGGTTTTGTTCCTAAATTCTAGCGGTCTAATAAGTCCTCTGGAAACCAAGATGAGATGCCTTCCAGAAGATGAGTGAGCGCTCTCTGCTTAGAACACATTTCCTTGATAAATATTTCTGAACTTGCATGTTTGTCTGAGTATCAGACCTCCCAAAGGCCAGAAACAGTCCTGAATTTTAGCTATTCTGTGTCTATTTCTCAGAATGTGCAATTAGATTTGGACATAAAAAAAACCTCATGGGTGAAAAAATCTAGACACTTTGGAGGATAAAAGGTAGTGCTGACTGGATTGGATAAGAGGATAGTAAGTACAAACCAGGATATCCCACCTGTAACTTACTTCTGCTATCTGTTAGGAAACATCTGAATGAATTGTATGAGTAGTTCCCTATTCTCTGAGATTCACCTGAGTGTGTGTTATCTTTTCCTTCCTTTGTCTCCTCTTTGTTTTTGTTGTTCTTTGAAACACTCTGTCACAGTAAGGGAAGCGGATAGGACCCAGAGGCTGAAGGGTGCAATTGTTTTTATATAACCTGATTTTCATTGCTGCCCTATTAAAGCGAGATTTGAGAAGTACCATGGATAAATATCAGGAAGGCTGTTCTTAAAAGAAAATAAATTCAGCTTACTAGACCAGAGTAAATGTTGTGCAGGGGAGGATAACATGGAAACCTGCAGCCCCAGTGAAGGTCAAGAATCCCCTCTGGCCACCTCCCACTGAGAAGAGACAATGAAACGTCATTAAGCTGTGTTAATGAGAGAGAAAGGGGAGGAGAAGAAAAAGTAAGGTTTTGAATTGTTGTGCTAAATTTGGAGGAAAGGTGACATGAGACAAGTTGAGACTCTGGAGTCCAAGTCAAGCTGTGCAGTGAGGCTCCTAGGCCCACCCCCTCATGTGATCACTGCCAGAGCCAAAGGAGCCTGCTGTCCAGTTGGGGAGGAGCCTCCGTTCTCACCAAGCAATTAAGAGAGCAATTCCTGATGGGTATCTGAAAAATTAATTTGTGCCATAAATATCTTTAAAAGTATGCTTAGCTAAAAACTATAATAAACTGTAAGCTACACGAATGAATGTACTCTCTAATAGTCCCTTAACAAAAATTATCTTCTTTATTTTCTTCTTTACTTTTGCATAGTATCTCTAATTAAACCTGACTCTCCTGGAAGTGACTCTACTTCATAATATACAAGTCTTCCACACTGGTAATGTAGTTTTCCCTCATCAGGAGCCACACGCACACACAGACACCCCCCCCCCCACTACCATTTAAAGGCATTTTCCACAAAATGTGTGAGATTTGTATCAGTATCAGGTGTTTACTTGGCCAGGCTTTGCGTCCATAGGAACAAGCTGTAGAAGAGAGTGTTGGCTGAAACAGGCAGAGTGGGAGCTCTAGCTAGGGGCTATAGGAGCTCAGGGCCCTCCCTTGAGATCCAGATACATTTTATTATTCTCTAAGATCCAGATTCTTTGTTTAGGCAGCTCATTTGGCCCCATTAAAATGCAGTAAGAAATAGGTACCACAAAGCTCATGCTTTGTAGACAGCTGCATCCACTTAAGTCCATCTCTTAGATCCTACAATGGTCAGATGCAAGGGGAGCAACTTTCAATGGAAACCTAGTCCACATATCTTCCAAACAGCCACAACCTGTAACTTCTCTGCTTATATAAAGTTGTACTGGCCAGTCTCCAGGTAGAGTCAGCCACCTTAATTGCTTCCCCCCCGCTCCCGTTTTCCTTCTTTGGAGATTATGGTGGGTAGTGAAGATGCTAAGAGATTCCATGTATCTATCCAGTTAAGTTGGAACCCAGTGTTGGTACTGCTGCATAGTTAGCTGTTGATTACTCAGGAGCTGAACATTCATTTGGTCTCTGGTGCCTCACCAAGGCCAGGGTGTCATACCTGTAAATGCTTCTGAAAGCTTAATTGACTGACAAGTGCATCCCTGCCTTCTGGTGAGGAAGAAGGAGCACTTCTCTTAAATACAAAACACCCAGGTTAAATCTCAGCTCCAGGCTTATTTCTGAGACAATTTTCTGCATATTGCCTAAATTCTGAAACATTAATTTTCTCACACAAAGTTAAATGAATATCTGTACTACTTCACAGAGCTGCTGTAAAGTTCAAATGAGAAAACAGATGAGGAAATGTTTTAGAAACCACTCAACACGATATGAAAATAAAGACTACTAAAGACTACTAGACTACTAAAAAAAAGTTACATTATAGGCTCCAGGTAGTGCAATTTTTCTTTCTCTCTTGAAATGTTCAAATTGTTAAAAATATTTAAATTTAAATTTAAACAAAAACCCTCCTTCTAGAAAGAATGAACACTGTTAAAATGTCCATACTACAAAGCAATCTATAGATCCAATGTAACCCCTGTCAAGATGCCATGCCCAGTTTTCTCCATCTTTGTACATGGTACCACCATTCCCCAAACACCTTAGAGTGGTCCACAATTATTTTTCTTTCACAGAAATGCACATCCAATCTGTCAGCATATCCTCTCAGCCCTCCCATTTGAAATATACCCAATCTTTCATCTCCATCTCTATTACCACCACCTCGCTCTAAGTCATAATATCTCTCACCCAGACCCTGATAATAGGCTTCTAATGATTCTCTCGGTTGGTTTCCATTTTTTCTTCCATAAACTCAAGCAACTAATGTAATACTTTAAAAATGTAAATCATACACATAAATAGAATATACCATGCTTATGAATAGGAAGAATTAACATTGTTAAAATGTCCATACTATCCAAAGCAATCTATAGATTCTATGCTTTTCCTATTAAAATACCAATGACATTATCTCACAAAACTAGAACAAGTAGTTGAAAAATTTATAAGGAACCACAAAAGAACCTGACTAGCCATAGTAATCTTGAGAAAGAAGAACATGGTTAGAAGAATCATGCTATCTGATATCAAACTATACTGCAAGGCCATAGTAATCAAAACAGCAGAGTAATGGCATGAAAATAGACCTATACATCAATGGAACAGAATAGAGAGCCCAAAATAAACCCACACCTTTAGAATCAATTAATATTTGACAGAGGATGCAAGCACATACAATGGACTAAAGACAGTCTACTCAAAAAATGGCGCTGGGAAAAGTGGACAGATATGTGCAAAAAAATGAAACTAGACCACCTTCTTACACCATAGGAAAAAAATAAACTAAAAATGGATTAAAGACTTAAATGTAAGACTCAAAACTATAAAACTTCTAGAAGAAAACATAGGCAGTAAAATCTCTTTTACTAAAATATTGCTCTTAGTAATATTTTTTTCCTGATATATCTCCCCAGGCAAGGGAAACGAAAGAAAAAAATAAACAAACAGGACTACATCAAACTAAAAAGTTTTTGCACAGCAAAGAAAACCATCAACAAAATGAAAAGACAACCCACGAAATAGGAGAAAATATTCAGCAGCGACACATCCGATAAAGGGTGCCGGTTGTGTAGGGGAAACACCAGGGGACACTTTGTGAAGTACACAATCGTCTAACCACTATGCTGTACTCCTGAAACTCATACAAAATAATATTAAATGTAAAGTGTAATGTTAAAAAAATAAACATTTTATACATTTTTTACAATTTTATTTACTTACTTTTTAGAGAGGAGGAAGGCAGGGAGAAAAAGAGAGAGAGAAACATCAATGCATGAGAGATACATTGATCGGGTTGCCTCTCACATGCCCCCAACTGGGGAACCTGGTCTGCACCCCAGGCATGCACCCCAACTGAGAATTGAACCAGCTATGATTTGGTTCTCAGGCCAGCACTCAGTCCACTGAGCCACATCAGCCAGGGCAAAAAATAAAATTAAAAATTAAAAAAAAAAACTTCCGTCATCACTGTCTTTTAATTTTAAAGACACATATAGTCTTAAAGACATTATCATATTATTGCTTTATCTGGACTTCTCATAACATATTTCCTCTTCATTTAGTTCAAGATGCCTTAACTAATTGTATATTATATTTTCTGCTCATGGCCATTTATACAATGTGCCACCAAATTCGACGTTGCCAGTACTTCCTTGCATTTTATAGGGTGCCCTTAGCTATCAAAACATTTTCCCACAGATTATTACATTTGATTCCCACAGTAATCTTCTGAAAAGAGCAGGGATTACTCTTTCAAATTGACTTCTATAGAAACTAAAACATACAGGATAGTTACTCTTTTTGAATCCAAAGCTCACTTGTTGATTGCCTGCTAATACAAAAATATCAACATTCTGAAGAAGACTGTAATAGTCGACAGAGTCTAAGATACAATTCAAAATTACCTGACATATGAAGAAGCAGAAAAATACAACCTATCTCAAAAAATAAATAAAGCAAAGGATGCATCACCAAAATAAATATTAGAATTTTCAAAGACTTTAAAGGAACATTATGTCCCATGAGGTCAAAAATAAAACACACAAATAAAATGAATAAAAAATAAAATATCTTAACAGGAAAAAAAACAATAAAAAAGAACCAAATGGAAATTTTAGAATGAAAATTTTAGAACTGAAAACTTAATATCTGAAATAAAGAATTACTGGATGGACTCAAAAGTAAAGCAGATATATGATGTCTATCCAGAAAAAGTCCAGCCATTGTTAATATGTGTAAAAGGAGAATAGTTTGCACTACATCGATGTAACCTGGCAGCCAAGGAGAGTGGACTGGAATGCATGTTCATGTACAAAGACAACTTCGCTGTACTAGTTAGTGGGGGCCATTGAGTGAGCACATGTACTGTGTGGCCATCACATTCAAAATGACTGAGTACAGCAATGAATCTGTGTCAAGTTTTGCATCAAGTTTGATCATTCCTCTGTGAAAACTATTTGGATGATTCAGAAGGCCACAACTGTGGGCAACTGGTGATTGGCAGCGTCATTGAGGCAACACACTGCCCACTCATGCAGAAATTTTTCACATCTCATGCAGAAATTTTTGGTGAAACATCAAATCACCCAGGTGACTCAGCCTACCTATGGCCACGATTTGGCACCCTGCAACTTCTGGCTTTTCCCAAAACTACAATCACCTTTGAAACGGAGGAGATTTCAGACTGTTGGTGAGATTCAGGAAAATACAACGGGGCAGCTGATGGTCATTGGGAGAACTGTGTGAGGTCCCAAGATGCCTATTTTGAAGGAGACTGAGGTGTTATTGTCCTATGTACAGTGTTTCTTATATTTTGTATCTTCTTCTATGAATGTCTCTATTTTTCATAGTATATGGCTGGATACCTTCTGGACAGATCTCTTATAGTGACAGTAACAAAGAATAAAGAGATTGAAAAAAATTGGATAGAGTCTCAGAGACCTATTGAATGTCAAAGGTCCAATATGTGTATATTTGGAGTTCTCCCAGAAGAGGAGAAAGATATTGAAGCAGAAAAAAAAACATTATGATATAATGGCTGAATACTTGCCAACTTTTCATAAGAAGCATACGTTTATAGATTGGAAATGCTTGGTAAAAGTTCCAAAAGGATAAAGTAAAAAAAAAAACAAAACCTAACACTAAACACATTACAGACAAAAAGCTAAATTCAGATATAAAGTTCTGAAAGTATTTAGAGAAAAATGACATGTTACCACCAGGAGGGCAATGACTTGAATGATTATTGATTTCTCATTAGAAGCCATCAAGGCCAGATGACAACATCTTTGAAGTGTTTTAAAAAAAAAGACAAAAATCTTATCAATTCTATATCCAGTGAAAATATCCTTTAGAAAGGAAATGAGACAAAGAAATTTTCAGGTGAAATAAACTACCAGATCTTTACTATAGGAAATACTAAATGAAATTCTAGTAGACTGTGAAAGGTTAAGTATATTGTAATCTCTAAGGTACCACTAAAAATAAAACAACACACACACACACACAGAGATCAAAAAAGCCATGTAATAAAATTAAGAAGGAATACTAAAAATATTCCCCCCAAATAAAAGAGAGAATAGAAACTAAAAACAGAGGGGATAAAGAAATAAGAAAACAGTAGAACTAAATCCAAGCATATCAATAATTATATAAACTGTTATTGGTTTAAATATTCCAATTAACTTACAGAGATTAACAGAGTAAAGGCAAGATTGAACCATAGGCGGCTGCTATAAGAGCCTCACTTAAAATACAAGGGGGGACCTCCGCAAAACAATGGAATTATCTTCTATTATCTTCTGGAGGGCGGGTTCCTTGTAGTATAGGCTTCCCCCACTAGGTTAGTATTCTAGGAGCCAAACTGTATCAGTGGGCCAACTGGCATTGTTGTGAGAGGCTGCTTCAGCTTCAGTGAATTTTTTTGAAGACTCAGTGCATTTGACCATTTCATGATGGATGATTGATGAACACACCTGCCTATACCTTGCTGACTGTTCAGCAGTTTTTGACAAAAAAATGGTATGACCCCTGTGCCCCACCCTCCCTATGTACTTGATCTTGCCCCAAGCAACTTTTTTTTGTTTATTTCCCCAGATTAAAAAATAAAAGTCCACAAAGGGAAATGTTTTGCCGATGGGGAAGAGGTGAAACAAAAAAACTGCAGAAGCACTAAAAGGCATCAAAATTGGTAAGTTCAAAAACGCTTTTAAGCAATGGAAAAAAAAGTCTCGATAGGTGTATTGCATCAAATAGACAGTACTTTGAAAGTGACTGAAGTTTAAACATCTAAGAATAAAGACACAATTTTTTATAAATAAATTCCATTTTGGGGGGTTACCCCTCATAAAAAGGCACAGAATAGGTTTAATGTAAGGGGATGGATAAGTATAAAATACACAGATTAGCAATTTTAGGACTGTTATCAATGTCCATGTACTTAATTACAGAGCCTCAATATGCATAAATCAAAAATTCAGAAAATTAAAGATAATTTTTTGATAACAGTAGAAGATTTTAACAACACTCTTTGGGCAAATAACATCTAGACAACAACTCAACAAGGACATAGAAGATCTCAAAAGCAGTGTGAACCACTTTAATTATGTTTATAGAGCACTACATCTAATAACTAAAGGATACACATTCTTCTCAAGTACGTAGGGCAGATTCACTAAACCAGGCCATTAACTTTTTAAAGATCTGAGTTATACAGAGTGTATTCTCTCACATCAATAGAATTAAATTAAAATTCGTAACAATAAACATTGAATTAACTCTACTTATCTGGAAATGAAACCACATTTTTAAACATAATTCATGGATCAAAGACAAAATACAAGAAAATTTACAAAATATTTTGAACTGATAAGAAAATTAAAATACAACATATCAAAATTTTGGGGATGCAGATAAAGCACCGGTAAGTGGCAATTTTTTATGCATAAATTAAGAAAGAAGAAAGATTTATAGTTCCATCTGAAGAAACTAGAAAAGCAAAAGCAAGCATGGAAGAAAGTTATTAATGAAGATAAGAGCAGAAATCAGTTATATTGAAAAGAGACAGACAACAGAGAAAACTAACTAAGTTAAAATCTGGTTCTTTGAGGAAAATCAACAAAACTGATGCTCCTCTATCAAGATTTTCATGAGAAAAGGAGAGAGAACATATATCAACAACATCAGTAATGAATGTTTAATCTGTGGAATTTGCCCACACAGACTGTACACATAAAAAGAATAAGAGAATATAATAAACAACTTTGGGCTAATAACATGTGACAACTTACATGAAATGGACAGATTTCTTGAAAGATACAACTTATAAAAATTGACACACACACACACAAAGAAAGGCTGAACAAACATCTTATGTCAAGCAGAGAAACTGAATTTGTTACCCAAACTGAAACCCTAGGCGTGGGGTTTCACTGAGGACTGGCGTTGGCTTCTGTGAACCGGCTTCCCTGGGGCATCACTGCCTGTGCCCTGTGGGAGGTGGGTGGGGTGGGGTGGTAGGCGAGGGGAGCAGGTGCACAGGGGGCTGTGGCAGGACAAGGCTCATGTATAGGACCCTTGAATCCCTGGTTTAAAAACCCCTCTATCTTGTTGTAACTATCGATTTAAAATCAGCCACAAGTGGGAGAAAGGAGACTCAAAGGATGGAAGACAAGCACTTTCACTGAGCACCAGGGCACAGTGTCAGTGAACTGAGGGAATGTATCTGTTTGGCTGGCCAAAAAGTTTGTTTAGTTTTTTCTGTGCGATAGCTTGTATGGAGAATGTGCTGTGACTGATCGAATGTGTCAAAAGGGGTTTGCAAAGTTTCTTGATACTACTGACATTTTGGCCAAATAATTCTTCATTGTGGGGCTGGCTGTCTTATGCATTGGAAGATGTTTAGCAGCACCCCTGGCCTCTGCCCACTAGAAGCCAATAGCTGGAGATAGCCGACATACTCAAAATATCCGAATCAATGAAGTTATTGGTGAAAATGAAAAATGTGTCTTTTCTTTTACAGAAAAACGTAAAGGTTTTTTTGGCCAACCCAATATATTACTTCTCCTAAGGAACAGAATGAAGGTCAGAATAAAAACATTAAGAGAAAAAGAAGCCAATCCTGAACCAGAAGCCAACAATGTCCAATTAAATAAATCTCTATACAGCAAGGTATATAATTAAATCTAGTAGAGCTTTATTCTATTATAATCATTTTCTAATTTTGTTATATTTTTTCACTTTTTTAAGAGTAAGGGCAACCAGTTAATGCTCAATGTCTTATACCTACCTGTACTTTTAATGTAACTTTGACCCATCACCTTCCTACCCCACCCCTTCTTTGCAACTTCCAGGAAACCCTTTTACCATCTGGGGGAATAAATCCCCATTTACTTAGCCAGTTCACAGAAATAGGGGCAGAGAAGGCTCCACAGGACAAGCAGCATCCAGTTTTCTCTCCCAGAGGCTTCTTGCTACTCTCCGCTTTGGATGGTCAGCAATCCGTCCACTCTGGTTGGCAGCTTTTGACCCTCTCTCCCAATTTCCAGGTCTGAGGTCTTTTGATAAAAGAAAAAGCTTGTTCCTCTTCCTAAAATGTTGAAAATTGGTATTCTTTCTAACTTTGGGAAGAAAGGAATAAAAATTAAACTTAAGTAAACCTAATTAATTGACTATCTCAAATCATCTCTTTTATAACTTACGAGATTTCTATTTATGGCTTGTCATTCTGTTTATCTCCCATTCAAGATTGTAAATTATGTTCGTATGCCTGTATTTGCTAAAATAATATCCAGTCAACAAAAAGACTTAAAATAATAAACGCCACATTTGGAAACATCTTCCTTCCACATTTTGGTGAATGCCCATTACATAATATTAATTTATGTTCACACAGCTTTGAAGCTTCTCATCTCTCTGGGTTTCAGGAAAAACGTAAAGCTTAACAAGGCACTGACCCATCAGGTCCACACATGAAACCGAAAAAGCTTTGGATTGTTTAGAAACAAATTAACTACCAGAAAACCCGTGCATACCTTAGAAAGAAATGGAGTTATTAATTAATTGCATTATTATATGTAATTATATCACCAATGTGTCCTTTTATTCACGTGGTCAACCACTGACATATCCATATTGGTAACAGGTTTGGTTTCATGCTAATAAAACGGCCCTGTGTCTACTGACTACTCATCACAAGACATGGATTTTTCACTCTGGGCTCAGGAATAAGTTCCAGTTCCTCTCAGGGCTTACTCAAGTTCACATAGTACCGTATTTTTCAGACTGTAAGATACACTTTCCCCCCCAAATTTGGGAGGAAAAGGGGGGTGCGTCTTATGGTCCGAATGTAGCTTACCTGGCTCTCTGGTGGGGGTGGGGGCGGGGGGTGGCCGGCGGTGGAGCAGGGGATTTTTTCCCCTATATTCCTCCTCTAAAACCTAGGTGCATCTTATGGTCTGAAAAATATGGTACTTTGGATTCCCCACAGCAAGTTAAAGGGCCCTGATCCTCAGGGGTTTTGACACCACTGGGCATTAATCTGAGATCAGGAAGTCCGTACTCTGGTACAAAGGTGTGGGCCCCACAGGAAGTGCTATACCAACAGGGACACACTAATCCACCCCACATTTCTGGGGTTTGTACCCCAGTTTTCCCAGAACAGTCTCAATTTATGCCTCTTTTCAGGTGTAATTATCAATAATCACCTTCTCTCACCCTACCACTTTAAATGGCTCTTGGTTTGGGCTCTGAATTATATGGTCTCTTTACGGTGTCAGTGTGACTCCCTCCAAGGGAGTATCAGCATCAGCCACACACTCTTCACTTTTTGCAACAACATGGGTTTTGATATTGAGTCTAGCTATCTCACCCCTTCCTTACTTTGAACATCATTTGGGGCACTTCTGTTGTCCTTTCCTGCCTGTGGCCAGAGTGGTTCATAACTTTAGCCTTCAAGGAGAAATAATCTTTGTCCATCTTCCCATTTAGAAACATCCCTGTAAATAATTGATAATTCAAGCAAATGAGTAACTGTAAGTATCCTGGAACTTTACCTTCAAACAGAATTTAAACTCTAAAATCTCAGAGCCAAAAAGAATGAATCTTGTTTCTCACCCTTTACCCCCTGACAATGTGTGGGTATTTGATGTGCTTTACAACACAGGGTCCTTAGGTGGTGAACTTCTCAAACCACTGACATTTAGGGAAGGAGACAGAGGGCTCATACCAGTCATCAGGACTCCGGCCAAATCTGAGTGCCAGCAACCAGCTCCGGCTCAGCAGGCTCCCCCAAGCCGGCCAAACCCCCGTGGTCTTTGTTGCGGCTCCCCCACCTCCCCCATGGTGTCCAGCAAACTGCCTGTCAGTTTCTCACTGCCTCCTCGTCTGAGACGTTTGTTTGATGGTTGCTCCTCAGTAACAGCAGGGAGACCGGTGTTACTACTGACTTTTCACAGGCTGTGCTTCCGGGCACAGGTGTCCTCTTGCAAGCAACTTTTAAATGGCTATTCTCTTGACCATCCCCAAAACTTCTTCCTCACTAGGCACTTCTTTGCGAGTACACACATTCTCACATGTGCATACACACAATCTTTCTACATTAAAATCATTCACAGTTAGTCCAAGAACTCCCTCAACCAGTCAAACGATTTAATTTTTTTGTCTGCAAAGGTACCAAGCTTTCATAAAATAAACCATAACTAAAGTACCAAAGCATCAATTCAGCGAAATATTATCAGTTCTGTGGCAGCCTCTTTCCCCAGGGAAGTCATCCTATAATAGTTATTTTTCATAGAAATGGAAAGAGTCTCTCTCTTCTGTTCTTATTTTAACAAACATGCACACTTTATCAACTCACAGGTTACAATTCCCCACCTGCGTCTCCATAACTCTGACAGTGTGACATTTTTTTTACCATACTTTCCTGCCTCTGCAATAATCCTCCTACAGCAGTGTCCCTGTGTGGGTTTTATTTTGGGGGGCGGGGGGCAGGGGAGTGAGTATAAAAAGCCCCCTTAGTAGCTGATCCTTCGGGATGGATCATAGAGTATCATTCAGTTGTGCAGTCCCTGGGTTGCTAGTTAAAATATTTTAGGTACGACATCGGTAGTTTCTTAATTTCTTCTTCCTCTCCCAAAATATAGCACCAAAGACTGAATTGAAGAATGAGCTTTTGAGGATCCAACCCAGCACCAAAACACACACGCCAGCAGACACCCAATGGCTACAGCTCCATCAAAGTGTTAGAAGTAGAAACACTTCTTTTTATTTAATCTTAGGCATTTTAGCTTACTGCTGCACCTTCGACTCATTTCTATAACATTCCTCTTGCTTCCTGTAGCATCCGAAGCTTGCTCTTTTCATTGAGCTGTGTGGCTAGTACTGGTAAAATTCAAACACACCCATTAACCCTACCTAGCTTTAAGGGCCTGTGTTTCATGGTTGTGCCAATAACTTCAGATCCTGAGGTGGAACCCCTCCACTTTACGAGCAGGAAGCGCTGGCACCTAATATAGCACGCAGCTTCAGCCTTTTCTCTGGAAAAGCTAGAGACAGTCTGTTACAGGAAACACCTCCTTCAAATGAGAATAATGGACACTTTTACTATTGCATGGCACAATAGGAGTTAATTAAAATGGATTGAACTGATTTTCATATCATGGAAGTCATACCATTCAAATGGAAGTGAATTATAAGTTATTTCTTCCCACAATTCACAGTCTTTATGCTATTTGAAGACAGTGTTTGGAATGGTATTTCATGGCTAAATGAGTGAACGCTTAAAGGTGAACCGTTTTCAGTTGTTTGTTTGTTTGTTTGTTTGGTCTATCTTATCTGGGAAATCTGCTTGCCTCACTTTTTCCCAGTTGTTACCTGCATGTGAACACAAGTTGAACTTAACGTCCTTAAAAAGAACAGATAAGAAAAACTGACACTACATAGCTGGGAAGGGAGAGTAATTTCCATTTACTAAACTCTACAAACTCCTGTGAGGCTGAAGCTGCCTCTTAACCCCAAGACTGAACTCTGCCGTCTGCAGCTCTGCACGGAGTCTGCAGTAGCAGGTCAAGTTCTCACAGTGCATCGAGCGCAGCATAGCCAGGAGAGGTTCTCTATTTTTAACGTCTCGTGTGTCAGATCAGGTCCACCTGGATATTCTAGGATGATCTCTCCACCTTGAGATCCTGAACTTTAATCACATCTGCAAAGTCTCTTTGTTAAAGTAATATATTCACAGGTTTCAGGCATTAGCATATGGAGGTCATGGGGGGACAAATATCCTGTTGATCACAGCTGGTAAGTGAGGACTTCCAGCTGATGCAATAGCAGATAAATTAGTGGATATTCTACACAATTTAAGTGAAAGGTACTCCATTAACATTGGAGCCTAATTTGTCCTTTATCCTCACAGAAGTTACTGGTTGCGAAACTACAGGAAATCAGGAGAATCTTCTTTCTCCTGTCTCAAGTCTTCTCTTATATTCTCCTTTCCAAGGAACAAACTTAACATATGGTAGTGAATAGGGAAAGGAACATGGATTTTGAAAGAACTGAATATTTAGTAGGAAGTCATTTATGTTCCCTGGTCTTTTGACTTATTCCATAGGTAGCATCCACAAGTAAAGCCACGGCTAAGTGAAATATTTTCTTCCTAGAAGCAAAATTTTATAATTGGACTTCTTTCCACAAAAATAGATTGTGTACTGCAAAAATGTCAAACTTGATTAACTAAATAAGTGAATTTAAAACAATATACCTTTCTTTTATACATTTGTTGATGATCTACATACCAAACAGTGAATACCAAAAGCTATAGGGTAATTTATTTCTGTGGGTATTTTATGCATTTGTTGGACTGGCTGAGATTTCTGAAATGTATTAAAGTTTGGATTCAACATTGCCTCTACTTTTTCTTGGAAAATGTTCCTCTTAGTAAGCACAGACTATTTGTGTTGGTCTGTTGCTCTGAAGACTTTCAGATTTTATCAAAATTAGAGTCATCGATTCCCAAATTTTCATGGTTTAGTCAGTGCATACAAATGTTTCCATTAAGTCTTTGGATAAAATACCCAGAGAGAAGCATTGTTTCCTTGGTGATCCCTTTTTCTTCAACAATCTCCTGCTCTTCCATTTCAACAGTGTCCCTGTAGACCTCTACTGACTTACTGAGGCTATAAAGCAACTCAGAAGAGTAGCTATGTCAAAATGATGCGCAGACACTAGGGAGTAACAAATACGTTTTTTGACGTTACCCTGGAGGCATTATTTACTGTAAGCCATGGTTTCAAGTTGATCTATTCTAAGTTATTGCAGTTAATGGAGAAAATAGAGAAGGTAGAGTGAACTGGAAGTTTTAAAATATGACTTTACAAATAATGATTTACAACTATTTTCAAAGATGATCAGAGAGAAATTATATAAAAATGTTTTTATAGAATAAATACCTACACTATGGAATAAAAATAGGAATCAAGGTGTTAGAATTCGGTATTTTCCTACATAGAAAATACTCTATACATTCCAGATATCATAGATATTTGGATTTCTTTTTTCACATTTATCTGTTAAACAAACATGAATAATTCCAGTAGTTCTACCAGTAAATTAGGATAGCCTCAGCATGTTTGTTTAGCAGCTCTCTCTCTTTATATTTCTGTGTCTATACTTCCTGTGTTTCCCATAGGGAAATATGTAACCTTGTAGGAAAACACTCCCAGAGCTTTCCAATATTTAGCTAAATGTCCCTCAAACTTTTTAAACTAATGGACTTCTAAAAGTCACCATAAATGTACCATATCTGTTTTATCCCTACATCTGATGGACACTTCTTTCATGCTAAAACAACGGAGTTGAATAGTTTCAACAGAAAATATATGGCTCACAAAGCCAAAGTCTTTACCATCTGGCCCTTTATAGAAATTTTTTGCCCTATATGGATTAGTACATGTAATAAACTTAAACTCTTAGTACAATATATAAGTAACTGGCTTTTAGATTTCTTTTGGAGAAATCAAAATTACATTGAAATATATTTCACACCTGAATAAATTATAAAATCTCTAATAATGCCAAGTGTTAGAGAAATTGTGGAGCCACAGAAGAAAATGGTGGTGAGAACACAGATTAGTGCAACCACATGGTAAAAATATTTAGCATTAGCTCCTAATGTTAAATATTTATACGGCCTGCTTTGTTCTGGGCTATGTATCCAGAAGAAAACTTTACACATGTCAGTATTGCCTTTACACCGGGCAAGAGCGAGCCCCAAAGTCAGGGAACTTCATGCTTGAGAATGACTTTCTCAAAATTCTCTAAGTTTCCCTCCAGTGTCTGGGACCAGCCTCGGCCTTCAGTGCCGTCCAGGAGTGAGGGGCACCCTGAATGCAGACCAGAACCTGTTGGCCTTGGCCACTGTTTCTTGCCTTTGAGGCACTCTCGGACCCTCTAATCTGGGACCCTCTGCTCTAGGGGCTGTAAACTCCTGCCTATGGGGCTCTCCTGGTGGCAGCACCCTAATTCTAGGAGGGCCATCTGCCAAGTAGATCGCTTCTACAGATCAGAAAGGTACTTCGTTCGTGGGATCACATGAGATTATGTAGCCAGGTAAGTTCAGCATGCTCATTTGAAGTATCAAATTATTTATGGATAGAGGTACCACAAAAAAATAAATAAATAAATTCTCCAGGGCCCTGCAAATTCTAACGGCATCTCTGGTCTCATTGTGTTAATGTTACCAAGTTAACATAAAATGGTTAATTCTAGAAATAAGTAGTGAATTTATAAAATACTTACGGTATTTACAAAAAAGCAAGGGAACAATGGGTTGACAGGAAATAGGATAGGGGAAGGAAACCAAATAGTTTGAGGCAGGTCATTGTGAAGGTCCTAAGTTTTGCTCTCCGAGATGAATATTCAGATGTATACTACATTGGCAGACCCACTAAGTAAATGGAACCAGGTAATTCATAAACCAGTGTTGACAGTATGTCATAAAATAAGGAATGTAATTAATAAAATTGTGCATACCTGAGTCCAAAAAATAAAAAAAATAAAATAGAGCAGTGAAGCAAAATAAAGTGAAGCAACAGACATAGGTGTAAGAAGAATATAACTAATAAAAATATCATTTTAAATCATTGGGGAAGAGTGAACTATTTAACAAATAGTATTAGCATAATCAACTATCCATTATATATTACCAGTACTTCACAAGATGCAACCAAATGTATTCTAAATGTTTTAAAAATAAAATGGTAAAACCTAACTTAAAATTAAGGATAAAATAAAAATTTAAGAAGGTTAATACTGGTTTTGGAAGAGCCTCCAAACAAGACCAAAAAAATAAAAAATCGATTAACTACCGAGAAAATTGGCAGATATCACTATAGCAAAATTTTAATAATCTATATGAGAATACCATAAATAATGTTTTAAGAAAAAGGGTATTTTGGAAGGAAATATGTGCATCCTAAGTAAAAATGATTTGATTAATTTTATTAATTTGCAGGAGATATGAAGACCATGTTAAAATCATATAAATGACCTAATAGAAAAATAGGGAAAATGTATGTACAGTTAAGCCACAGAAGAAACACTACAAATGACCAAAACATATATGAAAAGATCAACCTACTCAGTTACAGGATAATGCAATTTTAAAATAATTATTTTTATTATATTTTATTTATTTATATTTATTGTATATATCAAAAGATAAAATTACTTATAATATTCTTGGTGGTTAGGGATTTGTTATATTTTAAGTTCGTAGAGTTTACAAAGGGAAATTTTTCAATATCTATCACAATTTTAACTGTGCATGCTTTTAAATAGCCTGACAATTTTACTTCCAGGTATTTATCAGTATCAGTAGGATATCGTTTGGTTGATATCAACAGAAAATCTAACTTAAAATGGCTTAGGCAGAAAAAGAAACTCTGTCGGCTCACATAACTGTAAATGCAGAGCTGGTCTTGCTAGCACCAGACACATTGTTTCAGGGACTGACGTTAGGACAACAGGACTTACTTCTCTCTCTGCTTCTTGGCTCTGCTTCCTTTACTTTGGCTCCGTTCCCAGACAGGTTCACTCATGGCGGTGGCAGAAAGGGTGTAGCAGTTTCCACACTGTATTGCATTAGACTTATATTCAGTAGAAAACAGTAATTTCCTTCCTTTCAAATTAATGAAAGCTGTGACGTGCACTGGCTCCAATGGCTCACGTATCTACCAGTAAAGCAAACTCTATGATGAGGAATGCAGGGGGTGTTCTGGCTGGCAGACGCCCGGGCCACGCTTGGTTGGTTGGGACTGGGTTCTCTCTAAATCAAACAGATGAGCGGGGAGAGGAGATTCCAACAAAATCCAATCATTTGGATTTCATAATTTAAGCAAATAGATAATGAATGGTGGGTGGGCCGATGCCTAGAAGTGCTCACTACATTACACTGAAGAAAGATATCATAAGGATGTTCGTAACAGCACTACAGTAGTGATAAAATAAAAAAATACTAAATGCCTTTCAATTAGCAGTACTTTAATAAATTACATGACTTTAACGGAATGCAATCTAGTTGTACGGACTTAGAAATATCACTAAGACATTTTAAGTGAAAAGGGCATGTGACTAAACAATATAAGCCCTACAGCCCTTTTATGTAAAAATTAAAACTGGTGAAGGTGTATGTACATGCAATGCACATAAGATTTATGGAAGACTCAACTGTTGCCAGTGATTACTGTTGGGAAGAAAACAGGGAACTCGAGGGGCTGAGATAAAGTGAGATGCTTCCTTGTCATTGTACGTACTTGTATATAGTATGTAATTTTATAAAGTGTATAAATAAACTTTTCATAAAATTAAAATAGTTTCAACCCTTTTAATAGAAAGAATGTGGAGTTATCTGCCAAGTGACTGATTTAAGTAAGTGTCAGGCTAAGCTGATTAAAAATTAATGCTAGGGAAATAATAACAATGAAAATATTCCAACTTACTTAATAGACTGTAACATCAGGACCCTGTGTTTTTTGATAGTCAAATGTGAAAGACAGCAATTTGTTATTTGTTTTTTTCTGACAAATCAGAGCTGTTTATATAGCAAGTTGGGCTTTTTGAAGAACGGAGATGAATCTTTTCATTTAAAGTATTCACTTTGAATATTATGTTTTATAGCTATGAAGCACTAATCTTGATCAATGAATAAACTGTTACGTTTGAAGTGAGGATTTTAACATAACATTTACTCTAATATAGTAACTCATGTCATACGCATTCTTCCAGCCCTAATCACTGGGCTTCTCCGGCACACAGGCTGGGGGTTAGTGGATGCATGTGGCCAGTGTCTCGAACATGTCCAGGTGCATAGACGTTTGATGTCGGTGGTGGTGGATGGGTAAGAATGAGGAAGCAATAGTGGAGGAGTGGTGCAAGCATGGCCTTCCCATGTTATAAAAATCTTAGTTCAAGTATTAGTTCTGCAAAAGTAGAAGCTGTGTGACTTTAGGCAAGTTATTTAAGGTTCTCTGATTCTTATTTACTCATCTGTAAAATAGAACAATAATCTTGCCTTTAGAAGGGAGAAAGAGTAAAGAAAATAAAGTATCAAGTAGAATATCCCCCCAAATGCCCAATACTTGTTTCATATCCAGTACGTTAGTGTACTTTCTTCTCGCTGCATTCCTATAGTAAGACAACCACAAAGTAACATGTCTCACTCTTCACCAGCAACTGTGAGGTGGGAGGGAGCTGAAGGGCAAGGTTACAGCCATGGCTGCTGTATATACAGCCTAAATTCCCAGAGGGAGAAAGTGCCCTAACTTTCAGAATTAGGACAGAATTTGCAGAAGCACGTGAAAAACTTGAGGCTAACTGTGAAACATAAGATATAACTCTATTCCCTGCATGAGAGTGTAAGCCCACAGTGCTCTAAATAAAAACCTGGAGAGATAAAGCCAGTTCTGGGGCCTGCTCAAACGTCATAATTTTAAGTAGATTTCTCTACTGCTGAGCTTAGCAAAGCCTTGAGTGTGATAAAATGCAATGTGAATAATCTCCAGGAAAGTAATACTATATTCTGTATTTCCCAAACCAATTGGACTGTGAAAATTTTTTTCTAGAAGTTCCTCATGGGTAATTATGTGGAATTTTAGAAACTACACTCTGACTGGAAAGCAATACCAGGACCTTCCTTCCTACCTGTGTTGGTCCTGCTGATGTAATTCTCCTTTCACTGGGCCTATTCAGATACTCCCCATGTGGACAATTTGCTGTAACATTTCTTGTAAGAGGCCTTGCCTAATAAGTCTAATTACTGATTTTCTTGATTATATAAAACACAGGGTTTAACAGTATATTGAGTCACCTTATTACATATGGCATCTATATTATTTGAGCACTAACTCTGGATATCAAAATAATATGAACTTAAAGAGATTCTTTTTTATCAGTAAATAGACATAGTTTTGTAGAATCTAACTTATCAGGTCATTGTGAAAATAAATTGCTTGTCTGTATAGTGCTTAGCACAGTGGTTGGCATATGGGATTCACTCACCACATGCAAGTCATTACTATTATTATTAGTAGCAGTAGAAGCAACAATTTCCTTCATGCTTTACATGCATTGTTTCATTTAACCTTGCAACAACCTTGTCAGAAAGTCTCACATACAATATTCCTATTTTGCATTTTCTTAGAACATCACAGTTTTCAGGTATTATATAAATCATTCAATTTTTACAGCATATCTATGAGGTAAGCATTTTTATCTTTTCTTTAATCATGAGGAAACTGAGTCACAAAAAAGCTAAACAATTTGCCAAAAGTCATACAGCTAGTGTCAGACTAGAATCTAATTCCAGTTATTTTGAATCCTAATCTAAGTTCTTTCCTCTATGCCAATTGGCTAAAAGAATAAGGGAATTCTTACAAATATTGAAGGAAACAAGAAAGGTCAAGTGTAAAAATATTTGTTAGTTGAGAAAAAGGTAGCTAGTAGCAAGAGAAAATAGAGCTTAACTTAAGTAACGTCACAGATGTGCAGTTCTTTGTGGTCAATTATCATGAAAATAAACTCCAAGAGGTAAATTAGTAGCAGATCATGCATCCAATTTATGTATTTGAAGGATGAGTTTTTCTACCTCATAATCTAATTGAGTAAATACGACTATTCCCTGTCACCTTCACTTTGCAATTTGTTTGACAAAGTGAGAGTCACATTCTGACCATGTGTGATAAAAGGTGAGGCAGGTGTGCTCCTATAAGCAGGTCAGGTCAGGTCAGCAAGAAGGAAAACAGACAGGGAAGGATGCCGGGGAAAGTAAAAGGAAGAATAAAATGGGTTGTGGAAAAAAAGCTGAATAATGGGCCCCCCAAAATGTCTGTTGCAGATGCATTTGGGGTTCAGGCACTTCGTGGTCACAAACAAAGAACTGAACAGACTACATAAACAGAGTTCAGTGAGGCAAAACAAGCGAGGTATCTTAAGCAAAGTATACTTTCCAAGATACTGGAGCAGGCCACCATTGACCAGAGAATGGCCCCTTCTGCCCAAAGGGTACAGGTTTTATTGGGTTCCCTG
This sequence comes from Desmodus rotundus, assembly GCF_022682495.2. Classification (NCBI taxonomy): domain Eukaryota; kingdom Metazoa; phylum Chordata; class Mammalia; order Chiroptera; family Phyllostomidae; genus Desmodus; species Desmodus rotundus. Next base: position 59,024,909 of record NC_071391.1, read on the forward strand.
ATTCTGCTTGATCACCCACATAGGGAGGAAAACTGCAATGCTAATTTAGGATAATGTGGCAAAGGTGCAACTGAAACGCTGGTGCACAAGCTTGGCTCCTTGCCAGCTGTCACAAGGTGGTTCATGGAAAGCAGGATGCTGACTGAAGACAATGGCAGTGTCGCAGGACTTCCCCATTCCTATTCTATTCTATCTCCTGCCTCATATCCATATCCTTATGTTCAACCTGAAAATGTTACCTTACATAGTGAAAGCAATTTTGCAAATATAATTAAGGTACAGATCTTGAGATATGACAATTGTGCTATATTTTCCAGATTAGCCCAAGGTAATTACAAAGGTCCTTATAAGAGGGAGGCAAGTGAATCAGAATCAGACAGGGAAGGCATAAGGAAAGAAGCAAAGGTCAGACAGGAGAGCGGACACTCTTCTGTTGGCTTTGAAGATAAAGAGAGGGGCTACAAGCCAAGGGATACAGATGGCCACTAAAAGCTAGAGAAGAAGAGGGAACAAATTCTCCCTTAGAACTTCCAAAAAAAGGCACAGGCCTGCTGACACCTTGATTTTAGGCCAGTGTAACTGATTTAGTACTTTGAACTCAAAGCTATAAGATAATAAATTTTGTGTTGTCTTCAGTTTGTAGGAATTTTTTAGAGTACCTATAAGAAACTAATACTTTTGGGAAGTCAAGAAAGGAGAAAATGAAGAAAAAGGAAAGAAGAGAAAGAAAGAGAAGAAAAGAAAAGGAAGAAAAAAAGTTGTGATATTAAGAAACTCTGAGGGGCTCCTTACACTATCTCATTTTTTTTTTCTGTTTACTTTTTGCTCTTCTGATTGGGTGTTTTTTGCTTCCTTTTACTCCAAATCACTGATGTGATTCTTGGCTATATCTCTACTGTTCATTCCCTGTAAATTATTCTTTATTTCAATGAGTATATCCTTCATTTCTGACTGGCTCTTTTTCATGCTGTTGAGGTTCTCGCTAAGTTCATTGAGCATCCTTATTACCAATGTTTTGAACTCTGCATCTAATAGACTGCTTGTCTCCATTTTATTTAGTTCTTTTTCTGGTGTTTTCTTCTGTTCTTTCATTTGAGCTACGTTTCTTTGTCTCCTCATTTTGGCAGTCTCCTGTGTTTGTATTTTATGTGTTAGGTACAGCTTCTACAACTTCTAGGCTTGATAGAGTGGCCCGGTGTAGTAGGGGTTTTATAGGGTCCAGTGGTACAGCCTCCCCTATTACTTAAGCTGGGTACTCTAGGTGTGGTCTCATGTGGGGTGAGTATACCCTCTCTTGTAGTTGAGTCTTGATTGCTGTTGGCAGGTCATTGGGAGAGATTTACCCAGGCTGATCAGCTGCAAGGACCGGCTATGACCATTGACTGGGACAACTTTAAGTATACCAACATTCACATCTTAGGGGTGCTGGAAGGAGGAGAAGGGCAAGACATTGAAAACATATTTGAAAAAAATAATGACAGAAACTTCTCTAACTTGGTGCAGGAAGTAGACATACAAGTCCAGGAAGCACAGAGAGTCCCAAACTAGACGAATCCAAAGACGCCTACCTCAAGACACATCATAACTAAAATGTCAAAGGTTAAAGACAAAGAAAGAATCTTAAAAGCATCAAGAAAAAAGCAGTTAGCTACCTAAAAGGAAGCTCCCGTGAGATTGTCAGATGATTTCTCAAAAGAAACATCACAGGCCAGAAGGGATTGGCAAGAAACATTCAAAGTGATGAAAAGCAAGGACCTACAACCAAGACTACTCTACCCAGCAAAGCTATCATTTAGAATTAAATGTCAGATAAAGAGATTCCCAGACAAAAAAAAAAAAAATAAAGCTAAAGGAGTTCATCACCACCAAACTAGTATTTTATGAAATGTTAAAGGGTCTTTAAGAAGAAGATGAAAATCTTCAAGAAAATATTAACAAACCAAATACAGCAATGCATCAAAAGGATCATACATGATGATCAAGTGGGATTTATTCTAGGAGTGCAAGGTTGCTCCAACTTTCACAAATCAATAAATGTGATTCGCTACATAAACAAAAGAAGGATAAAAACCACATGATATTATCAATAGATGCAGAAAAGTGTTTGATAAATCCAGCAGCCATTTATGATAAAAGTTCTCAGCGAAGTGGGACTACAAGCATTCCTCTTAAGATCGGGAACAATAGAGGGATGTCTGCTTTCACCTCTCTTATTCAACATAGTACTGGAAGTCCTAACCACAGCAGTCAGACAAGAAGAAGAAATAAAAGGCATCTAAATTGTAAAGGAAGAAGTAACACTTTCTTTATTTGCAGATGAGATGATACTCTACATAGAGAATCCAAAAGATTCCACCAGGAAACTACTAGAACCGATAAAGGAATTCAGCAAAGTAGCAGGATACAAAATTAATATCCAGAAATCAATTGCATTTTTATATGCCAATAATGAACTAACAGAAAAGGAAATTCAGAAAACAATCCCATTTATAATTTCTTCAAAGAGAATAAAATATATAAGAATAAACCTGACCAAGGAATGAAAGACCCACACTTGGAAAATTATAAGACATTGAAGAAAGAAATTGAAGAAAATACAAATAAGTAGAAGCACATACCATGTTCATGGATAGGAAGAATTAACGTCATTAAAATGTCCATGCTACCCAAAGGAATCTATAGATTCAGTGAAATTCCTATCAAGATTCCAATGATGTATTTCACAGACCTAGAACAAATATTTCAAAAAATTATATGGAACCACAAAAGGCCCCACATAGCAACAGTGATCCTGAGAAAGAAGAACAAAATTGGAGGAATCACACTACATAATACCAAACTATACGATAAGGCCATACTAATAAAAACAGCCTGGTACTGGCATAAAAACAGACACATAGATCAATGGAACAGAATAGAGAGCCCAGAAGTAAAGCCACAACTTTATAGTCAATTACTATTTGACAGAGGAAGCAAGCACATACAATGGGTAAAGATAACTTATTCAATAAGTGATGCTGGGAAAATTAGGCAAATGAGTGCAGAAAAATGAAACTAGATCACCTTCTTACACCACACAAAAGAATAAATTTAAAATGGATTAAAGACATAAATATTAGACCCAAAACCATGAAAATCCTTCAAGAAAACATAGGTTGCAAAATCTCAGACATTGTTCACAGAAATTTTGTATGAGATATGTCTCCTCGGGCAAGCTAAACAAAAGAAAAAATAAATAAATGGGACTTTATCAAACTTAAAAGTTTTTGCACAGCAAAGGAAATCATCAACAAGATAAAAAGACAACCCACAGAATGGGAGAATATATTCACTGACACATCTATTAAAGAGTTAATATCCAGAATTTATAAAGTACTTACAAAACTCAACACCAATACAGACAAACCTAGTTAAAAAATGGGCAAAGGACCCGAATAGACACTTCTCCAAAGAAGACATACAGATGGCCAACAGACATATGAAAAGATGCTCAATGTCACTAATCATCAGAGAAATGCAAATTAAGTCTTAATTAATTAGATACCATCTCTTGTCAGAAGAGCTATCATCAATAAATCAACAAACAACAAGTGCTGGTGAGGATGTAGAGATAGGGGAATCCTTTTGCAGTGTTGGGGGGAATGTAGACTGGTGCAGACACTGTGGAAAGCAGTATGGGGATATCTCAAAAATTAAAAATGGACCTCCCCTTTGACCCAGTGATCCCACTTCTGGGAATATATCTGAAGGGACCCAAAACACTAATTCAAAAGGACATAAGCACCCCTCTGTTAATGGAAGCATTATCTACAATAGCCAAGATATGGAAGCAGCCTAAGTGCCCATCAATAGATGAGTGGATAAAACAACTATGGGATATTTACACAGTGGAATACTACTCAGGCATAAAAAAGAAGAAAATTTTACCCTTTGCGACAGCATAAATGGTCCTGAAAACATTATGCTAAGTGAAATGGACAAATACCATATCATTTCACTCATGTGGAATCTAATGAACAAACTGATTTAACAAGCAAAACAGAGACAGACTCATAGATGGAGAGCAGATGACAGCTAGTGTGGGAAGGAGATTAGTGGGTGGAGACTGTGAGCAAAAAGAAGGAAGGATTCATGGACATCAATAGCAGTGTGGTGATTGCAGGGGGAAGGGCAGTAGAAGGGGACTAAATCGTAATGGAAAAAAATACAATAAAGATCAAATCAGAAAGGAGGAGGAGGAAGAGAAAATATTAATAATATAATGGCAATAAATACATATCTATCAACAATTGAATCTAAAAAATGAAAATATATGATCAACAAGAACAAAAACAGAATCATAGATACAGAGAATGTTTTGATAGTTGTCAGATTGGAGGGAGGTTTGGGGAACAGGCAAAAAAGGCAATGGGATTAAGAAATTCAAATCGGACCCTAGCCCGTGTGACTCAGTTGGTTGGGCATCTTTCTGTAAACTAAAAGGTCACTGGTTCAATTTCTAGTTAGGGCACATGCCTAGGGTACAGGTTTGGTCCCTGGTCAAGGCACGTATGAAAGGCAACCAATTGATATTTCTCTTTCACATTGATGTTTCTATCTCTCTTTCTCCCTCTTTTCCTCTCTCTCTAAAAAGGTAAATAAATTAAAATTGGTTGTTACAGAATAGTCATGGGAATGTATACAGCATGGGTAATATAGTCGATAATATTGTAATAACTGTGTATGGTGTCAGATGGGTGTGAGATTTATTGGGATAATCATTTATTAAGCTCTCTAATGTCTAATCATTGGGGTGTGCACCTGAAACTAATATAATAACGTATGCTAACTGTAATTAAAAATAAAAATGGTTAAAAAAATAAAAGTTACAGAACAAACAAACAAAAAAAGAAATTGTGAGTATCAGCAGACTTTAAAAGCCAATCAGGGTAAATACAATAAAAAGGCAGTGGGGGCTGTATTCACTAGACCCTCCCGTAAGGGTATGAAATGTACCAGAAAGAACTGGGATGGGAGGGACAGGTTAGGTCTAGGGAGTATGGGGAGCAACAGCAGATGTCTCCTACTCTTTCTCCTTAGTCTTGGAAAGAAGAAAAACAGGGGGAAACTTACACTTATTCAGTACCAGCAATGGGTTAATTGCTAGCCTTTGCAATAGAAAATATTATTTTTGATTTTGTAGAGTCGAAATCTGAGACTCAGAAAGTATGAATAAACAATGGAGCCAGGATTCAAAACCAGGGTGCTCCTTCTGGGATGCGAAGTTACACTGTCTCAAAAGGAGAAACACAAGGATGTCCCAACCAGGAAAGGAGGGTGGGCAGAGGGGAAGAGGCTAGAGCTAGTGCATATTGCCAGAATATTGCGAAAAGAGTTGAGAAACAAATATCAGGATTTCTGGCTCTGGGGGTGTACGTTGACTTTAATTTGTGGCCAGCTGCCTGGCAAGCGCTGATGCCGCTGCTCTTTCCAGTTGAGTCACTTCCAATGCCATTGCTTTCTTGACTCATTTCCCTTTAGGAACATATTTATCTGGTAAAAAATAAGTCAATTCTGCTTAGACTTTATATTTCCCTTTCTATCATAAATGAAATAAGGTGAATTTGGTTATTGATTTTAGCTGCTTCCTAAAGCATTTTGGCACTTCCCGTACGATACAGACTCATTGAGAAAATTTCTCTCTACAAGGCCTCCTTTTTTATTATTTCCTCAGTGTTCATTCTATTTCAACAAATGCGTGATAAATTCCTACCATGCGCCAGATAATGAGCAAGGGTTGGAGTAAGGCACAGACTCTCGCACTAGTACAGTAACAGGCGCTGATGCAATCTTCTGGGAAAACAAGTGAGGAGTCAATGATGGTGACATTCTCAGTATGGGGCAGGGGTGCAGTGCAGGGCATTCAGCTGAACACGGGGAGTCAAGAGACTTTCTCAAGTATCCTGCCTTGTTCTGAGGAGACTTGGGTAAGCTGACAACTGTTTTCCAGAACCCCTTTGCCTGTAATAGTTCTAGGTTAGAGTTGGTCAAAAGAGAAACTTACACAAGACCTAGAAAGCAGCAGCATTTGTCCTCAGAAGGTATTCCAAGTCTGTTTCGGTGACGGGTAGATGCAGAGATGTTTGGATGAAGGCTACTTGTTCTTGCTCTTCTCTGGGTTGCATCCAGCTCATCTTCCTCAACACTGGTTGTGAACATGAACAGAAGGCCCAGGCCCGCTACCACAGGGCTGGCGGCAAAGCAGTGGAAATGGTTGCTACGCAGAGGCAGCAGTTTTTGACAGACCTTTCCACCAGTTCCTACTCTGTGATCCCACCTGGCTGTGTGGCCATGCTTGCCTTCTTAGATTTCCACACGAGCTCTGACTTGCTCCTCTCTGACACCTTCTCTGATACTCGGAATCCCCCTGCCAGATCTGCACTTCCCCAGTTTTCCCCCCAATTATGAAAGGTCTCCTTTCTATTATACATTCTTTCACCCACAAAATTCAAAGTGGCTAGGTTTCCCTGACTGATCCTGACTAGTACACATAACAGAAGAAAAAAAAATCAATGGACAACATCGTTAACAAAATTAGGTGCATTTATTTCTTCAATATCAAAATACAAGGGGATGAGGGTAAACCCCCACATCAATAAGCCTGTGTGGTAACGCCAATGGTACAGGAGTACTGAAAGGAAGAATAAGATGACTTTTGGTGGTTGTAAGAATTGGGAAATCCAGAAATCACTTCAAATATCCCTAAAAAGAAAGGCTCACTCTGGAAGGAACTCTGCAACCAGATATGAGGAACACTCGTATATTAGATCTTTAGAACGGGATGAGAGCTATGGGGGGCACGGGGATTGAACAAAAAGGAGAAAGTACTGATGGACACGACAACAGTGTGGCGACTGTGGGGGAAGGAGGGTGTAAGGGGGACAAATAGTAATGGAAAGATACAATAACCAAAACAAAAGAAACCAAAGTGAAAATCAAATCACACCCTGGAAGAAAATAATTATAATATATTGAAGTCACAAATGATTACTATCCAGAATATGTAAAAACTTCTGGATTATTGCACTTGACCTTTTCTAAGAGAAGAGACTGTTCCACAAACTCCCGGTGAGAGCTATTCCAAGGGAACATACGGCAGGCGGTGTCGGGGGTGCGGGTGATCACTGACACAGATCTGTGGGGTGACTTTATTTTGTAAGAGGCACTTCAGAAGCAAGGAAGCAAATGAAAGTTCAGGGCCTTGGTCATGTGGGTAAAGAATAAGGAAGCCTTCCAGACCGGGCAGTGTTGAAGTGGTAATGCACTTGTCTCCTTTTGAACAGCAGTGGGGAGCAGCCTGGGAGGGAGGGGCCAGGCCCATGAAGATGTCTCTAAACAGGAAGCCAAATATGGAGACCACCCTTCAGGTAAAAAGAGTTTTGGATAAGCAGAAACAGTAAGTCTTCCTGGAGAATAATTTGGACTTGGGTCTGTATTTCTTTGATCAGTTTTCCTACGAGAAAGAGTATTATGTTGCTTCTGAAAAGAAAGAAGAAACTTGTTTAAAAAAAATAGAAAAGGCTTTGAAAGCTCTGATTTGGGTAGAATGATCAGAGGTTGCTATGGTGGCCTAACCCTGGGAGGCCCCCAGGAGTATCTTACAAACCAACTCATCCAGAAGACAGAGCCACTCCCTGAGAAAAAACCTCTGCGAGTAGATTCCTTACTGAGCAGGGAAGTAATGTTGGGGGTAAAGAAATGTCAATTTCTAGTGTGAGATGCGATAAGAAAAGGAATATATTGGGAGCTACTGTAAAAATTACTATACTGAGGAGCCATATTATTTTCTTAAAAATATTCATTTTGAAAAATCTCAAACTATAGAAAGAGTGAAAGGTTAACATATTGAACATCCAAAACCATCAGCCAATATTGACAAGTTATTAACATTCTGCCATATTTGTTCCTTTCCCAAACATACCCACGAGTACACATATATACCTTTTTTCCCCAAACCACCTAAAAGTTAGTTTCACACATCATAGTATCTCAATACTAAGTATTTCAACAGGTATCCCCTTAAAAATAATTACATTCTCTATGCAAGCATAATATCAAGAAATTTATCATGGATATATTATCTAATCTGTGGCCCATATTCAATGTCCCCATTGTTCCCCAATGTCTGTTTACCCCTTACTACCTGGAGCGCAGTGTGCAGACTAGGCAGTGTTACCTGGAAGCTTGTTAGAAATGCAGGAGCTAAGACTCATTGAACAAGATCCCAATGGTTCTTCTAAACACACTTAAGGTTGAGAGTCACTGCTTCATCATATTTTTTCCCTTCAAATTTAGGATACAACGGAGACAATAACATGTAGAATTTAGGTGTCTTACCTCTTTAGTATCCTTTAATTCAAAGTTCTTAAATTTTTTAGTCTCTTTAATGGCATTGATGTTTTCAAAAAATACAGACCATTGTCTTAAAGAACCCCTACATATGTTCTTGTCTAATAGTTTTGTTATTATTAAATTCATGAGTCCTCCATTTACGTAAAGATACCCCAAGTCTTCAGCCAATACTTACTCATAAACCATGCTTCCTTCTATCTTCTCATAACCATATACAATAATAGTGGCTGATGTTTATTTGTAGATGTACTTTTATGCATGATCTGATTTGCTCTCTATGACTCTAGATAGCTAGTACTGTTGGCCCTAATTAACAAGAGAGGAGAGAGAGGCAAGGTGATGTCTGACAACTGCCCACTGTCACTACCATTAAGTGGCACAATGGTCTGAGCATCCACTACAGCATGGTGGTTTCCCCAGAGTGTCACATGAAAACCCCCGAAAGTTCAAACTGTAAATGGAGATGGAATCAGGGATCTGGTGATCATTAAAATGCCAATCATTCTAGTTATCAAGTAATGCTCATCCTATCTTTACTCACTAAAAAGACAATTCAAAACTAGCTGATTGCTTACATTACAGAAAAGACTAACTAGTGTCTGCTCTTCCCTGAATGTAAACTTTGGTGAAGAACTAGACACAACAGATGCTTTAGAATCTGCCCTTGGCAGGTGAGTGTGTGTGTGTGTGTGTGTGTGTGTGTGTTGTTTCTGGGACCTGTCCTGTATACACCTCGGTGCAGTTGCCCGTGGGGTAGTACAGCTGTGGCCGCTGAGATATCCCTCAAGTAGTGAGCACGAAACACTTCAACACAAAACGTGCTGTGTGACCCTGTGTGTGAACTGAATCTCTCCCCTTGATTTCTAAATCAATGGGGATAATGTGTCGCAGGGTAATTTTTAGGATTAAATGAGCACTAAAATAGAAAACAGTGGTACATGTTCATTTTTAAAGACTAAGATTTTAGGCAATTTTAGTCTCAGTCTTTGGAGCTTAGGAAACATATTGAAACAGAAAAAAAATGCCACAAAAAGAAAGGGCCTCACAGTAACGGGGAAGAGTCCTCTAGGAAGCCACTTGGTCTAAAGGTTACCCACCACCTCGCTAAAATCCAACCACTCTAGTATAGTCACAGAAAACACTTCGAAGGCTTTTCTGGAAATTGTTTGTGGGCCAAAGACATCAGTCAAGCTTCCTCACATCTATAAAGTATTGAACCTGAAGGATATCAAAAAAATTGCACAAATATAGGCAATGCATTTAGGAGACACAGCAATAATCAAAGCATTAAAAACATAATTAATAGACAATCTGAATCTAACAAGGGCAGCCTCTGTACATTATGACAATGGATACTGAATATTTAGCTGGCACTTACCCTGTGTCAGATACTGTTCTAAGTGCTTTAACTGTATCATCTCACCTAATTTTCACAGAATCCTAAAAAGTAGGTGACCTTATTATTTCTATTTGCCAGATGAAGAAACCGAGACTCAGAGCTCAGTTCACTGAGCAAGTAAATGGCAGAGATGAGTTTCAAACACAGGTTATGTCACTCTGCCCTGGGCCTTACCCAGTATACACTGCAGTGCCCCATACTAAAGGACAGAACAGTCAACAGTCATGGACAAAAATGCTGAAACCCGCAGCAGCGGCTATGTCAGAACTGATGCATGGAAATGACCAGTCTGACCTGAACTCTCTGGAAATGTAGAGCACTATGGGACAAAGAATACAACGACAGAAATTACGAATGATGCAGATCAGGGAAGGGAGGAAAGGGGAGGGAAAGGTGAACGGAGGGTAGGCACACAGCAAGATGGAACACTCCTTGCAGAGGGAGGGCTTCTCTGAGGCAGGGCAGACCCTACGGAGGAAGGATGGCTGTCACAGAACCAGCATTGCTGGGGCTCTGCTCGTATCTCCTTCACCAGCTAGTGCACCACCCCAGCTGCCGCAATTACTGCCTCCTTCTCCAGAGAACTGCCTCTCGGGGACAGGAAAGCTGCCCATCCCAGTCCCAGTGTCCAGGACCTATAGCATGGTGGGGGGCGGCAAAGGTTACCCCACTGCCCTAAGGGGAGACTAAGACTGTAAGACTGTTCATGCTCTAGAACTTCCCACTGGGAACAGACAGGAGTCAGTTTCCAGCTCAGACCTCATTCTCGATTCAGTTTTTCCATGGTGCTACCCTGTCCTTACTCTTCTGTAAGTAAAACCATAAAATCAACCATTTCAAATGTCACTGATTATTGCCTCTATTTGTGTGGCAAACTGTCCTTTACCATTCTCTGCTGCAGGATCATTTGCTTTCAGCAATCAAATCGCACGGTCAGCTACTTTACTTTAGATCCTTTATTATGCTTCAGGCACTGGGAGAAGCATTTAACACACATTATTTCATTTAACCTAACAATCATGCGCTGAGTATCATTGTCCTAAACTTAATTATTAGAAAACGGAGATTTTAAGAAGTTAAAGGACCTTCCACAGTCACTTGGCGAACATAGCTTCCGAGGCTGAATAAGAACCCTAAACCGTCACCCCAAATTAGTGCCCTGCTCACTCTGCTGCAGAGCTTGTGTAAACAGGTCTGCATTAGCAGAAGTATCGATTCTCCTTGAAAAATGCAATGATCTTTTTGTTATCAGGCATATTACAGCAGCAGTATTAGTGTGCAATCATTATAAATTATATACCAGGTATTTATTTCTTACTGTTTTCATTGATTTTTGTTGAGTTCAAGTATTTGTAAAGTATTTACTGAAAAAACATTGGAGTACATTCAAGGTTATCTCTAAGGACATCAAAATTGTTCATTTGGATTCTGTTATGCTCCTTTGAGACATATTCCATCACCCACAACCTTCCAAAGTGTGCAACACAGCCCACCTGACTGGCCGCATTCCTGGGCACCTGTCTCTTTGGTGTGTAGCAGTGAGGGGGATGTGCGTGACACATCTACTATTGATTTCACAAAAGTGACGCCGGGGACCCAGTGAAAGGCAGCTGGGCTAAGCTAATACTGTTAAAAAGATTACTGCTACATAATATGTCAATAGTCAGAAAATGCTGTCCATTATAATTTTAACAAAAAAATTATGTCGTGCTTATCTTGAAATGATATAAAACTGTTCATCTTAATAATACTTGAAAAGAGTCAGGCCATCCTAAAATTAATAACTTTATTTTTTTCTCTTTTTTTGTATTATTGTTCAAGTACAGTTGTCTCCATTTTTTCCCCACCTCTACTCCCCACCCCAGCCATCTCCCCCTCCCACCCTCGATCCTACCCCACTTTGGTTTTCTCCATGTTTCCTTTATACAGGTTCCTTGACAACCCTTCCCCCTTTTCCCCAGTTATCCCCTCCCACTTCCCCTCTGGTCACTGTCAGTTTGTTCTTTATCTCAACGTCTTTGGTTCTATTTTGCTTGTTTGTTTGTTTTGTTGATTAGGTTCCACTTATAGGTGAGATCATATGGTATTTGTCTTTCACTGCCTGGCTTATTTCACTTAGCATAATGCTCTCCAGTTCCCTCCACGCTGTCACAAGGGTAGGAGTTATTTCTTTCTTTCTGCTGCATAGTGTTCCATTGTGTAAATGTGCCATAGTTTTTTGATCCACTCACTTACTGATGGGCACATAGGTTGCTTCCAGCACTTGGCTATTATAAATTGTGCTTCTATGAACGTAGGGGTGCAAGGGTTCTTTTGAATTGGTGTTTCAGGGTTCTTAGGGTATAATCACAGCAGTGGAATTGCTGGGTCAAAAGGCAGTTCCACTTTTAGTTTTCTGAGGAAATTCCATACTGTTTTCCACAGTGGTTGCACCAGTCTGCATTCCCACCAACAGTGCACTAGGGCTCCCTTTTCTCCACAACCTCACCAGCATTTGTTGTTTGTTGATTTGTTTATGATGGCCATTCTGACTGGTGTGAAGTGATATCTCATTGTGGTTTTAATTAAAAAATGGGCAAAGGACCTGAACAGACACTTCTCCAAGAAGGACATACAGAGGGCCCAGAGACATATGAAAGGGTGCTCAGCCTCACCAGTCATTAAAAATAATAACTTTAGATTAGCCATGATATTGTTTAGCCTTTTACAGTAAATACTTTTGGGGGACTGATTTTATTATTCACATGCTCACAGTAAATATTTTGGCATGAGTGCCTCATTAAGAAGAAGACATTCCCATGGAACTATTTACTGTACTTCCTCACAGAGACTTTTACAGTCTGTGAAAAAAAAACCTGTATATGCCCAGATGTCTGACATATGAACATCATCCGCCGTGAGTCACTGGTGGAAATGGCTCAGAAACATTGCCATTCAGGGGACTACTGAACAGATTTAAACCAAATCTGGAATAGGCCTTATGTTTATGATGCAGCCAGTCATGCTCACTTTGATTCTAAATTCAATTTTTAAAATGCCTTTTGTTAAATTAAAATAAAAATCACTTCAGTGTCTGTACTCCTATTATCATCACCAGGGTGCCATCCCTTTACTATGGGCCTCGGCTCCTCTGGCTTTTCTGGCCATTCATGTTTCTTTATTCTTGTTTTTTTGTTTTTGGTGTTTCTAAGCTAAGATAGCATCCTATTTATATTTCCTAATAACATTCAACATTTAAAAAGATGTCCACACAAACTGCAGCGGGAAAATGACAACTCAAGCAAAGATATAACACAATTGCTCCTGTCCTCTGCCCAAGCCAGGTCTTAGACTCAAATTCCGAAGCCGGAATTGGGAGGGAAGTGGGCGGTTGGCAGTGACAGCCTCAGAAGCATGTGGGGTTTTCTCCGTCTGGGTGTTTGTGTACAGAATGCCTATCATGGTCTGTGTGTTTGTGCTTTTTGCTCAGATCAAGTGAAAACTATGGTTTTTCATTGACAGTGGAATCATTCAATCCTGCATTTTATGCAACTGTTTTCTTTTATTCCATTCACAGCATTGTTTGTTTTAATCTGCATCATGGAAAATGTTAAAATGGTTTTATAGCCAAATTTTATGTACAAACTATCCCATTTGTTCCAAACTTAAACGTAGCTCCCAAACACTGGGTTTAGTATGTAAAACATAAAAATTATATCAAACAATTTTGAGACAATAATTTTTATGTTTAGTCAATTTCACTTGCGGGTCCAAATACGATTCAAGTTGTTGTTAGTCTGTTTGTCAAAGCATGTCATTGTGTACTCTGGCTGCCTGTGGAGCAAGCTGGGAGCATCTGGGTTCCAGACAGGCAGGCTGCTCTGTTCCCAACAAGCTCTTCCTGCCTCCTGCCACCAGCTCCCATTACACAGTGATCAGAACGAGGCTCCTCCAGCCTAAGAAAAATGTCAGGCTTCATGTGAAAAAAGACTCCAAATACATGACAGGTACTAGGATTTTGAATTTGATCCAGAATTTGTGGTATACAGACACACATATACACACATTTTAAATCTATTTTAGTGTCTTACAATAGGAAGCATAAAGTATTCTACAAAAAATATATTTTTAAGTATAATTTCATAAAAATATACATACAGAAAACTGGACAAATCATAGATACATAGCTCAGTCCATCTTCTTCCAGTCTCGCCCACTTCCGCACTGGACTAGCATGTGGACTTCCTAAAGCAGTTTTATCCTCATGGCTGAGATGCTCAGTGAGGTCCACTCTACTATCCGGGTCACAGCAATAGCCAACTAATTAGACTCTCCTCCTGCTACATGACCCTATACTGCTGGATTGCCCGCTCGCTTTGTCCTCTTCTTGAGTGCATGACTAATCTCTAGTATAATAGCTCCATACCATGATGGCGACTCTGTTTCAGGCACTCTGCATGCATCACTTATTTTTGTGACATGATACAAATATTGTGTTATTCTCATTTTGTAAGTTAACAGACTTAATTTTTTTTTTTATTCATTGATTTTAGAGAGAGAGGGAGAGAAACATCTATTTGTTGTTCCCCTTACTGATGCATTCATTGGTTGATTCTTATATGTGCCCTGACCGGGGATCGAACCTGCAACCTTGGTGTATCAGGATGATGCTCTAATCAATTAAGCTGCCTGGCCAGGGCTATGTTATTCCCATTTTTCATATAAGGAAACTGAGCCCTGAGCCTGAGAGAATTTACATAAATTCCCCATAACCCATAGCAGCAGGAAGTAGGGCTAGGGTCAAGACTCATTTTGCCTGTCTCTAAAACCGCAGCTTTACTCCTTATACTCTTTAATGACTAACATGTGCTCAATGCAGTGTTAAATTTGAATTAAATGATCTCAGTTTCTTATGAACAGCCTGGTTATACAGTTTGGAAAACAGCAGAGGGCAGAGCAAGAGCTTCTCAACATTCCATAAACTAGACAATAAAATGCTGTAAAACTGTGAAATAAAAAGCAAGTGTGCCATGGTTTCTGGGAGAATTTATCCCAAGGCAATGTCGAACATGTCGAAGGATGTTTTCATCAAGGATACTCCGAAAACTCAGAGTACCTTGATGGATATGGAAATGGGAAAAAAGCAATTCCCGTTGCTGACAGTGAGGCTGTGCTAAAAATTGCATTCCCACTCCCCAGTTTCAGCTCTGCTTTATTTCATGTAATACCACATCTAGGTAAGCAAATCACAGCAGTTACCGCCAGCTGAGTGCCACCTACATCTGCAAAACCAGTGGTTCACCAGGTGAGCAACTTGCTCCAGCCACATCTTTAATCCACCCTGCGGAGAGAAAAATGCGACTTTGGCTCAAGGATGAAACTGTTACCCCTCCTCATCCTACCATTCTTATTAAATCTGTTATTTCCACACTCTTGCAATGGAAAATTTCCAAGTCGACTATTCTAGCTGGCTTCTCTAATTTACAGAGCAAATATTGAGTTTTTTCTTGCCTGGATGGGAAATTTGTATTGCCTAGGAATTGAAGTTCCGACAGAGGGGTTGGGGAAGGAGGCAAGTCATGTTCATAAAGTTAGACGGAGCTCTAATTATTTTTGTTTTGCTTTTTCATCGTGGAAAGATAATGGTTTTCATATTAAGAATATCATATATATAAATTGTGATGTTTGCTAATTCCTACATCGATCACTAAAATAATAAATCACTTAAAATGAACATAAAATGTGTCATTTACTTGGAAAGGGACCGCATGTATTCACAAATATTTTCTTACTTGTTCATGTGGATATGTAACCACATTGTCTGGGCATAGCGCATCCCAGTGTAAAAGACACATTTTGAAGAGGGCACCTGCTATGCTTTATTTTGCTTTGTTTTACTTCTCTTCTAGGTAGCTACCTGGCTAGCTAGCTAAGATAGATGAGGGAGAGACAGAGAGAGACAGAAGAGGGAAGAGAGTTGTGCAGTGATTGAGGAGACTTTTTAAGTTGGGACTACAGAAGGACAAAAGGATTCGTTTAGAAACGTAGGACCCACACTCTGGAAGGGGCGCTCGGAGTTTGTTTGCAGAGACCTGTGCAGCAGGCTAAGGGGCTATACAGTGGGTTCTGCTGGTGCCTCCAGTCCTAACTCATTCAGGAGCCGGTGAGAATCTCTGTGTGGTTGTGAAAGAGTCTATATTACAGCTCATCTTACGCGGGTTTTCTTCTGGAGGTTTTACATTGTTTTCATTCTGCATGATGTAATCTGAAGTAAAACCAACCAGTTCTTGTTTTAGAAACTTTCATCGCCAAGGCAAAGCATTGGTTATGTAGTTCCTCGAAGTATGTTAAATTACTCTGTGACCTTGAGCAAGTTCCTGAGTTTCTCAAAGCCTCAGTTTACGAATCTATAAAGCAACCATAATAGTGTCTAATCTCTTAGCATTGTGAAAAATAAGTGCAACAGTATAGTTAGAGTGCCTGGTACCGAGTAGATGCTCAAAATGCAGTTATTGTTGTTACTTTAAAATATTATTACATTTCTCCTATACCATGCTGGGCTTTCCCTATCAAGGCACTCATCTTGCTTCACTATAATATAATGGCTCATTTATCTTCCATTCTAGACTATAAGGTATACAGGGTGGGAAACAGTGATACACAGTAATAACTTCATATGTATCTAGTGAATTAATTAATTGATATATGATTATTGGATCATTATTAAAGGATTTCTAAATTTTGTTTCCCATCTGTATTTTCGGTACCTGTTGGCTATGGCCGGAAATGCCACAGCCCTTCTTATCTTTAAATTCGGTGTTGGAAATACAGCATGAGACAATGCCACGTGTCCACCAAACCACTTAACTTTCCTCCATGGCACACAAGATAACCACACTTTCCGCTCCTCTTATGGCGTGATGAGACCATGCAAGTGAAATACGGATGGAAGTAATATACCTCATTTCAGGTCCTGGACATAGCATATCGCACTTCCTTCCCTTCTCTCTCTGGCCCCATTTTGAAGCCTTGAAAAGAAAGAGTTCTTGTGGAACCACAAGATGGAAAGAGCTTACTTAGCTCTCCAAGTCACAGCTTAGCAGAGAATCACTCAAGGGGCTGTGATGTGCAAAAGAAGTTTAGTTTTTTATGTTGTCACTGACATTGTAGGGTTTATTTTTAGCACATTTTCTCCTAGCCTATTATACTGGCTAATAAGCTGTTTGAAGCTGAGAAATTTATATTTCATTTTAGTGAGAAGAGTCATGTCCTGTTTGGTGTGGAAACAGAAAAGTATGTATCTTATATGTCCGGCAATGCTATTCTTTCTATGTTTGATGCTTGAAAAACTATCTCCTATGAGAGTAGTTCAAAAGGAATTCAGAATGCCCTGTGTAATCACTTTCTGCCAAATATCATTCACTCACTCACTCACTCATTCATTTATCTATTGAAGTAACAGTTGGTGCGAAGGGCATTAGTAGTAGGGTGAACAAGACACTACAGCCAGAGCGATGAACAGAACAGGTCCTTCCCTCATGAAGCTCACTTTCGTGTGGGCACATACTGTGGATAATTAAAAATAATGAACTTATAATACAATATGAACTAGCGTTGACTAAAAAATAAAGCCAGGCTTTTTCCGCGCTACCAAGGGAAGGGCCTGTATGGTGTTGTTCTGGGTTCCCACGTAACTTAAAGGGAAACTTTCACAATGTCCGGAGGCCTTGATGTCCTGCAAATGAAGGAGGAGGATGTCCTCAAATTCCTTGTGGCAGGAACCCAGTTAGGTGGCACCAACCTTGACTTTCAAATGGAACAATACATCTACAAAAGGAAAAGTGATGGCATTTACATCATAAATCTGAAGAGAACCTGGGAGAAGCTCCTGCCATTGTTGCCATTGAAAACCCCGCTGATGTCAGTGTCATTTTGTCCAGGAACACCAGCCAGCAAGCTGTGCTGAAGTTCGCTGCTGCCACTGGAGCCACTCCCATTGCCGGCTGCTTCACTCCGGGCACCTTCACTAACCAGATCCAGGCAGCCTTCTGGGAGCCCAGACTTCTGGTGGTCACCGACCCCAGGGTTGACCACCAGCCTCTCACCGAGGCATCCTATGTTAACCTGCCCACCATTGCTCTGTGTAACACAGATTCTACTCTGCACTACGTGGACATCGCCATCCCTTGCAACAACAAGGGGCTCACTCAGTGGGTCTGATGTGGTGGATGCTGGTCTGGGAAGTTCTGTGCATGCATGGCGCCATCTCCCACGAGCACCCGTGGGAGGTCATGCCTGATCTCTACTTCTAGAGAGACCCTGAAGAGATTGAGAAGGAAGAGCAGGCTGCTGCAGAGAAGGCTGTGACCAAGGAGGAATTTCAGGGTGAATGGACGGTTCCAGCTCCCGTTCACCGCTGCTCAGCCCGAGGTCGCAGACTGGTCGGAAGGCATGCAGGTGCCCTCTGTGCCCATTCAGCAGTTCCCTACTGAAGACCGGAGTGCTCAGCCTGCCACCGAAGACTGGTCTGCAGCCCCCACCATGCAGGCCATGGAGTGGGTAGGGTCAACCACTGAGTGGTCTTAAGCTGGTCTTCCACACACTCTTACCAGAGTGGAAAATAAGGTTGATGGAAAATAAACAGTTTCAAAAAAAAAAAAAAAAAAGCCAGGACTTTGTTTTATTTCAATGGTATTCCTAATATGTAAGAACATCTAGCACATAAAAGATGCTTAAAGGAAGGGAATAATATAGGCTAAATGGAAAAACCACTATACTCATATTCAGAGCTCAGGAAATTTGTTGAGCCACGTTTTATGGATGGAGTTTTGACTTAAAAGACATTCTAGACAAGATATTAAGGTCCTGGATGCTTTTATCCAGTTGTTAATAAAGCAGTTCTTATACTTCTTTGCCTCCTATTTATTTTTCTATTTTTATTTTTATCTGTTTTACATTATTTTTATTCTTATTCATCTCCTGTGGTCATAAACTCATGCTGAATTTGGAGACCATGTCATATCATAGAGTATTGTTTTCTATTCTATATTCTCATTTTTTATTCTTATTGTCTCATTTTATCAGTGTTTCCTTGGCCATACTGTTACCAAACAAAAATAGGGTTTCAGCTGCCCATGGCCAGAAAAGGCAAACTCTAAAGGCAGAGGCTGTTAAGAAAGAAAAAGAGTTTTTTATCTGAATGCTGAACATTCTGGGAGAATGGGGGACTCCCCATCTCAAAGCTAATCTCGTCTGCAAATTCAGACAAAGTCCAGCCGTCCTCAACAAGACCAGAACAAAAGGCAGTGCCCAGAGCTCCTGCTCCATTTTAAAGTACCATCCTGTGGAGCCCGAGGTGGCTGCTAAGTGGTCATCCAGGTAGCTTGTTCCCAGCTGCTGTCTGGCTTCAGGCTCCTTCCTGGAACATGCTGCAGCAAGGAGCATGCTCCCAGGCAAAAGAGTGACAAACACACTGGAGAATGCTTCACCAAGTCAGTGCGGGAGGGAGCAAGAGGGAGGGAGACAGAGGGAGGGAGGGAGAGAGACTCCCTCCTTGAGGCCATGGACCACATGACAGCTAAGGCCACCTGGCCCATGGAGAAGACAGGCCAGCGCGCTGTTCGAGCTCAGGTCCCAAGAAGTGAGCAACAAGCAACAGAGCATTTCTTTGTCCCCCTTAGACTATATTTGCTTTGGGTGCGGGAAGGGCCAAGTACTTTCTCAGAATGAGCAATTAATTTCCCAAACTTTTGTGCACTTTGGCTGGGTCCACTTCCCAACTGATCCCCTCTTTTCCCAGGCTAGATGGACAGGCCTCTTCGGTCAGCACCTCCCCCTGCTGCCATTTTAACTTCTATTGTGTATGTACCTACCTTCCCCTGCTCCCACCCCAAATCTGGTACTGGAAGAGGGTAGGAGGGCTTTTTCCTCTCATCCAATTATCTTGCTAGCCTAGCATGTGCTCAGTGTAAGGACCTCTCCCTGGCACCATCATGGCCAATGGGGGAGACTTTTACGGTGTTCTGTCAACTTTGTGCTTCGCATGCCTTAGTCCCAGCACTCAGTGAGTTGCCCGCACTCAGGGCCCACTGATAGAGAGTGACTGAGCCAAAAGCCTAAGTAAAGGGACCCTGGAAACCCCACATGGACTCTCAGGTAGTGCCAGGGGCAGCCTCAGTGGGAGGGGCGGGGCATCTGCAGCCAGGGGCTAGACCGCCACACCAGGGGCAGAGTGTCCACAAGGACCGAGGGGAGGCCTCACTGACCTGCAGGAGTGCAGCCTAGCATTGGGAAACTCAGTGTCCTGACCATGGCCCTGGGCAGTTTGCAAAGGCATTCTCTGTGGCACACCATGCCCTCAGTACTCGAACCTCTGACCCCTGTCCCCAAGGAGCGTGGCTCAGTGCACAGGCAGCTCCCAGGTCTGATTCCCTTGGCCTAGCTCTGTCTCCCCCCGGGGCCCCTCCCACTTCCCACCCTCAGCTTGCTCCCAGTGGTCCAGACAGGTGTCTACTGTTATCAGTACAACGAATACAAATAGAACTATAATAAAACAATTGTTTCTCTGGTTCCAGGTACTTGAGAATTATTAGGGGTTGTCTCTTATGAGCTCCATCAAGTGTTAGCTACCAAGTAATATTTTTTCTTTGTAGTCCCCCCCCAAAATTAATTGCTCTGCGCTTGTGGTTACATTCCTGTTACTTTAATACCAAAAGCCAGAACCGTGTTCTTGCTCCTGCTAAAAGCATGACAGCCAAACCTTGCAAATGGTGCTCACTTCGATGCTCGTGTCTCAATGTCCATGGCGAGGACATGCTGCTCAGCGTGCAAAGGGCCGACCAGTGTCTGGGCGGGCTGCATCACCTGCAGTGAGGATGGCAACCGGTGCCATCTTCTTCACTGCCATCAGCTTCCACGGTCCCTGACCAAATCAATGCCCCTTCTAGCTCCCTTTTTAACATGTTCCTGGAGGAAGTTTTCTCAGGTCCTCACCAGCCCCACAAACTATCCCAGACAGACATGAAGCTTATAGACATTCTTAGTTTTCTAATACAATTCAATATTTCTTGGGGATAGGATCTGTCATTCCGGTATCCCCGACTTCTACTGGCCCCGTTTGGGGCACACAGCAGGCCCCAACAAGTGAAAGAAGTTCTTCCTACACTTTTCATAGGGGATGTTAAGTAGAGCTTGGCTTTTGGAAACTGTGAGTCAAGCATGTTGTTTATTAATCTGTGTACAAGGATAGGTGTGATTCTAAAACGCAGGTGCATTTCAGAATTCCCTACATGGCTTTATAAAAATTCGAGTGTCTGGGCCCCATCACAGATCTCATACTTAAGAATCTCATTGATGAATGTAAGGAACCGTATTTATAAGACCTCTTCAAAGGATGCTAGGGCTACCATTTTCCAGCCTGCATGTGCAGAACCACTCTACAGGGGCAATGTAATATTTGATTGCCTTCTACCCGCATTTATGAAGTACTTACTTTAAGTCAGACACTACGCTAAATTATGTGGATTCAAACTGAATAAGATCATTCCTCTTTTCAAATATAACAGGGGGAGAGGTCTGAAATGTGAAAGAACAATTAGAATCGGGTGTGATAATAAGACCAGAAGCCCCCGCAGCGGCTGTCTCTGTATTGCGCTCACTTTGGTCAGCCTGTCGTTGTGACTTTTTCCTGTCAGCCGCATACTTTAGCATTCGGGACCATTCCCATGGAGACGAAATTAATCTATTTTCCTATGGAGCGTTTGAGTTATTTTTCAGAAAATAGCTCTGTGAGACATGGCTCTTGTGAGCTTTTCCTCTCTCCCCGAGATGACAATAAATCTGGCTGAGATTAAAGTGGAATTTACTCTATTTTCCCTATTTTTATTGCTCTGTAAGACCACTTTGAGTCCAACATGGCTATTTGGAAAGGATTCATTTAATTTTCACTGATTTATTTTTTACATTTTTAAAAATTCTGTGACCACAATGGGCAAAGCTTCATAAAATCAGCCTGGCTGAAGTCTAGAAACACTCTCTGTGGCTTTGGCCCTGATTCCTGCAGGAGCCGCCCCTGACAGGAGGGTACACCACTCAGAGCAGCTCCTAGTTTCAGCCTCAACTCTAGGTCCCTCCATGCATCTCTCCATGAATCCTTCCATGAATGCCTCTCCATCACCACCACAGCAGCCCAACTGTTGCCATGGAAATTCTCTGTTAACCAGGGAGTTGGTTTACTGAATCCTTGAAAGGAAGACAGCAGAAAGAGGTGGATAAGAACATAGACATGGGAATTAGATGATGTAGGTTCTCATCTTAGTTTGACACTCGCTGGCTAGTTTACCTCTGGCAAGGTCGCCTCTCTGAGCCACACTTACCTTCTCTGTATAATGGGAATAAGAACATCTCCACAGAATGGTGATGTTGAGAAAGTAAAGTAATGTGAAGGAAGCTTAATAAATGGCAGCCATTTGTGGTAGGCAGCAAGATGGTCTTCCAAAGACACCCATAAACAAATCCCTGGAATTTGTAACTATGTTACCTTTACATGGAATACCACTGGATGGCTGCCAGCAGTGGGCTGGGGCTGCCTGGAAGGTTTTACACCGTGGAAATTATTAAATGCTACACCCAGGAATTTTTTTTATCCCCTGGAGAGCATTTGCCAGCACACCATCAGTTAATTTGCAACTAGTCAAGCAGTTTGATTCTATCCGAGGCTATTAAGGTTAGGGAAAATGGCTATTACACTAATTCCTTCTAAGTGCAAAGCAGATCCTATTACTCACTTTGTATAAATAAGGTGAGGGTCAGGAAGATAAATGATCATCAAAGATTATGCCAAGTGATGGAGCCAGGGCATCCTGATGCTAAAGCTCTTGCTTTTTATTTTATTCTACATGGATGCCTGGCACACATGTGGCATATCACTGTGCTTAATGAATATGTGCCGAATAAATAAAAACTTACACATGCCACCCAATTTGGGAGCAGGAGGAATAGAAACCAATTTTCCTTAGCCAGTTCATCTTTTGTGAAGAGAAGGCCTAATTGTACAATTAGACTCAGATACTCAGCCCAAAACTAACCCCATGGAATGGCAAACGAGAACTAACTTCTTGTGGATGCCCTTGTGCTAGGCAATTAGCTAAGTGTGACAAAATCACATTCATTTTTGCCCTTAAAGTCAACAAAACCCCCGAAGGTTTGCAATCACCACCCCCTTTTCCATGAAAATGAGACTCTGAGAGTCTAAGCAACTTTCACGTTCTTGTGGTCAGTGACTGATCTAGTTGAGACTCAAACCCAGGTGTGTGTGACTCCAAAGTCCATGTGATGCACTATGCTAAAGTCCAGGAAAAAGCTGGGAGGCTTTTGTTGATCATCTGCTGTTGCTCTCGGTTGTCCTGCCTTCTTCTTCTTCTAGTGGCCCGAACAGAAATTTGTTGTTTAACTTGCCAGGAACTGACTAGTACTTGTCGTGTGCTCTGCAGAGTATGTGCCCCTGGGGTCATGTACAGCAAGTATTTGAAAGGTAACAGAGTGTTATGTGTAATAGCTAGATTATTTAGTCCAAAAATCCTGGTTTAAAACCCTGTCTTTTCCTAGTGGTAAGAAGGTGAACAATTTATACAACCACTCTGAACCTCGTCTCCTTTCCTGTAAAATCAGGAAAATAATAACTACTTTGTTAAGACTGTTGTTGGGATGAACAGATATAATAGACCCTATAAAATAATACTTGAAAGACCGTAGGATCTCAAAATCACTAGTCTTGTCCTGGCTAGACCTTGCTCTGTGAACCTCACATCTGGCTGACAGGGAGAGCAAATCATAAATGGATCCCCGGTTTATATGGAGCAATCTGAACACAGATGTTTATCACATTTTTATCATTTTTACATAACAAGAAAATATAAGCAAAATAGTAATACAAGCAAAAATATAACATCAACATGCGCAAAACCAGTTTGACTATTCTGTACAACTTTGGTCTAAGAATCTTCTAGTTGGTTCTTTTCTATAAATATTCTCCCTTGCTCCCTCCAGGGCAACAGTGACTCAGCATTTCTAAAAAGTGCTGTAATTTTTTCTTTGAGATTTTCCCCCAAGCCCCAGATCCTCATTCTACATGCTTTAGTGGTGGTGATTTCTTAATTTACCATGTATAAAAGGAGGGTTTTTAGAAACCATCTAAGACTCACATTCCTTTTTCAGATGTTCCTTACTGGTTTGTCGGTAAAAGCATCAAGTGACCGCAGTTATCAAATCATTCCTCCAAGAAAACAGCCCAGGTTATTCGCACAGAGGCCATGACAAAGAGTTACAATTCTTCTCGCTAACAGCAATTGTAATACACTATGTATTCCCTTTTCAGATATGCTCATAGTGTGAAAAATAATGTACCTTGGAATTGATGAAATCCAGAAATTGTGAAGAGCCAGGCAAAGGAACATGGTGACAATGAAAATGACACCAGCTTTGAGCCGGACAAAGTTAGGCCTAGATCCCAGTCCCGCTACTCTCTGTGTGACCT
The DNA here is from genome assembly GCF_022682495.2 of Desmodus rotundus. Lineage (NCBI taxonomy): Eukaryota > Metazoa > Chordata > Mammalia > Chiroptera > Phyllostomidae > Desmodus > Desmodus rotundus. The sequence continues at coordinate 59,049,211 of NC_071391.1, forward strand.
CGGACACATTACTAACCTCTCTGAGCCTCTGTTCTCTCATTGTAGAATAAGGATAATAATGTGTACTTTGAAGGAAAGTTGGGAGGAGTGAATCTGATTGTATATGGAAAAGCATCATTTATACACTATTCTTCACCCTTGTTCTTCAGTTGCTTTTCTGGTAAACCTTCAAGAGCGAGGTGTTTAGAAAAAACCTCCCTACCTGCTTCTTCCCCACTCCTGGCATCATGCAAGGGACCAGGCTTAGCACTGCTATGAGGGAAGGAGAGCAGTGAGGTTTGACTTCCATCAAGGATTATTTATCCTTGACGTGATATATTAAACCAACTTCTCATACCCCTGTCCAAAGTGTTGGCTCCCTGAAAGGTGGAGTTAACTACTGTACGATCAGACTGATATTGAAACCAAAAGGACAATGGAGACATGGGTTACTTCCCAGGAAATGCAGAGGGCCCCTGGCAATCAGTGCTGTCTGCACACAGAAGGTTGCTCAGGCAGAGCAGACACCACCGAGTCCAGGAAAGATTTCTCCCTAATTAGCTCTCATGTAACTGAAGGGAAAAACACTGAACGGAAGACTCAGCAAGAGCTTTGTTTTCTCTTACCAGCTAACAGTTTTCAAAGTTTGAAAAGGCTATGACCTTCTGTTTCTCTCAAATGAAATATTGTTGGTTATTAGGAAGGAAAAGGCACGGGCAGAGGAGCCCCTTCGCATTCTCCCTCCTCTTCCGGCCCTCTGACTAACTCTAGAGTGTAGCTTTTACTTCGCTGGAGCCAAACAGGACGGCTTGTGATGAAAACCTATGACCTCCCAAAGCACAGGCGCCGTTCCCTCTGCCTAGGATGAATTGCCTGCTTTTTCTTGACTAACTTATTGCTCCTCATCTGTCAAGATTCTGTTCAAGATCAACCAGGTATTCCTAACCACTTAAGCTAGTCTATTTCCCCCACCCGTGTGCACATCAATCACGACATTAATAATGATAGTTATGATTTTTGAGCACTTACAATGTATGAGGTTGTTTGCATATATTGTGTAATCTAATCCTCATATCTCTTCTGAAACAGAGGTATTATCTCCAATTTTATAAAAGAAACCCACAGAAGCCAAGCAAACTTCCCAAGATGACAGAGTAGCTAAGTAGCGAGATGCAAGTTTGCACCCACGTTTTTCTGACTCCAAAGCTAATGCTCTTTCGTCTACATTGCACTTGCCTTCACACACTCCATCCTGTGCGTGTGTGAACATGAGCAGATTTGTTTTTCTGGGTTTTTTTCCACATATGAAGAAGTAGTGCTGGAAGATTAAGTATGTTGTCTGAGATTAAACATATTTTATTTAAAAGTCACAAATTTGCTGTTTGTCTCAAGATTCTGCCTTCCATCTCATTGCTGAATAAAACCTAAGTTCAGGGTTGTACAGGGAGAAATGTGTGAGCTCGTACTTTGCCTCCCTGTTGGATTGGAAGACATGGAAGACCAGGATATACATTTATCATTTGAGATGAAATTAAAACGACAGTATAGAGAACAGGACATCAACAGATGAAGAAATTCAACAAATCTGCGAATGAGGGAAGGCAGCAGCGAGTGTTGAATGCTGAAGGGGGCAGGACAAAGTGCAGCCTTGGAGACGGGCTGAGAGCCACAGTCCTGAGTGTGTCAGGGCTAAACCTTGAGTATCTCCGGGCACAGAGATGGCAGGCCCAGCATAGGGCGGGAGTGAGGACTCAGACTCCCACAGAGAATATCTGTACACAGAAAGGTCCCCCAAAGCCTTACTCATGTGAACATACAGATGGGTATTTTTCTTAATTCCCCAAGAATTGAAAGATTCTTTTATAAAAATCTTGCTGTCTACATGCAATTATCAATATTTCTGGTTTTATGTCTTCTGCTGGTTGCTTTCATATATACGAACGTTGTATTTACTGTTTAATTTTCTTAAGTCTAGACTTTGCATTATTTTAAAAATGTATCATAATATATGCCATAGGTTTCCTAGGAGTAGTTCCAATAGAGTATGGACTAAGATGAAACTTCTGCATTAAATATGCTGCCTATGAAAGGGACCCCTTCGAGACAGACGTACCACAGTCATCTGGACATATAGATTCTGTTGTGTTGATTAAAGAAATAGCCTTGGCACCTTATTGTCCTGCCTGTTAGGGAGGATATTCATTTAAACTTCAAATCTGGGGCCATAGTATTAAAATAGCGCCAAATATATCTACTGTTATGTGGGAGGTATGCTGGATGACTCACATATGAAGAATATTTTTTCACACATGAATATATTATATATACACATGTATCATACATGCACACACATATTCATTTATTCACCATATCATCTCTGTGAAGTTAGAAGTTAATATAAAACATTTAGTATTCTGAAGGTGCCAGAGCCATAAATATATTGAATTTCTTTTCTTTGGAGAGAAAAAGGGATCAAGCAGCTCCTATTACAAAGGCGCCTCCTAGAGCAGCCACCAGTCAGCAATGTATTAAGTCGCTTCAATTTCTGTGAAAGGAATCTGCTGTTTTGCCAGCACCCTCTGGCCCTATTTTGTAGGGTTAATGGAGCTCAACAGAAATGGCTACTTGGAATAACAGACTGAGTTAGTATGAGGAGGAAAAAAGCACCCCCAGGTATGAATTGGGGTGAATTGCTCCAGCAAGGACTCAGGAGAAAGCAGCTTGTTTGACTTACTTATGAGGGTAGTTGCTAAGTTGAAGGCGTGAAAGGTCCTTGTCCAAATCAATGAGAGTCAAACACAGCACAGATGCTGGCCGGTGGGGGTGGAAGCTGGAATAAACACATAATAGCCCTTTTCTTGGTGTCAAATACAGACACAGCTTGGGAGATGAACAGAATCTGCAGGCAACAGGAGCTGCAGAGAATGGGAAGAGATTTTGCTCGGGGAGGTGGGTGCACAATGCAGTGCACAGATGATGTTTGGTGAGTTGTTCACTTGAAACCTGTATGGTTTTGTGAACCAGTATCACCCCAATAAATCAATAAAAAAGTCTTCATATACTGTATATCTTTTACTTGAAGCCAATATTACTGATCTTTTTTTTACCTTTTAAATCCAGACATCTGAGGAATTCTATTGCTTAAAAGAGTATGTTTATCATTAATTGGGAAGTTCAATACTTTTTAAAAAAAGATTTTATTTATTTTTTAGAGAGGGGAAGGGAGGGAGAAAGAGAGGGAGAGAAACATCAATGTGTGGTTGCCTCTCACATGCCCCCTACTGGGGACCTGGCCCATAATCCAGGCATGTGCCCTGACTGGGAATCAAACCAGCGACCCTTTGATTTGCAAGCCAGCACTCAACCACTGAGCCACTCCAGCCAGGGGGAAGTTCAATACTTTTAAAGTCAATAGAATTAACATATATAAAAATGCATTTAAAATAATTCCTTAAACTTGCTCAAAGACTAAGTTGAACCATAAATAAAAATCTACATCCTTCTTGGTAACCTGTCCCATATGTCTAAAATCGTGGGGCAGCCAGTATGCCTACAGATCTGGCACTGCTGGCTCACCCGGTGATACTTTATTAATATTCCACTTGGGAATACTGTAAATATTTTACTACTGTAGGTTTTTACAAATACTGGTATTTTCATGCTTCGAGCAATCTCCAGCTTCTAACTATTTCATCTTCTGGGGTAGCATGCAATAGGGAAAATGAGGTTGTGCTGCCAGATTTCCCAGATCTTAAAAATGAAGGGTTTGAATTTAATATTGAATAGTGTTAAGGTAGGTATTTTTATTTTCTCTGTAGGTTTGCTGTTGTTCTCTTTTAATGAAACTAAAAAGCGGTATAGATGTTGATAACTGGAAGGATTTCCCCACCCCCAAATTTCTAAAACAAATATACTTATGTGCATAAGTTTTACATGGGTTTACAAAGCACCAATCCATTTGGAATTGTGTTTAGGAGTTGAGGAAAAAGGAATAGCTCTAGAATTAATTCGAAGGCAAAAACACTTTGCCAGGGTAAATGCCATGAATAGTGTCCTCTTCCAGGTTTAATGCCCAAAGGGAAAGAACATCTCAAAGTACTTTTCAGCACCTGTAGAAAGTAGCCTTTCTTGCTTTCCAAGACAAAACCAGGGAAGTAGAGTGACCAGAACACTGGAATCAAGTCAGAGACAGGCCACGAGGGAAGGGGAAATTGAGATTTGAGAAGGACGTGACTCAGAATTCCTTAATGACATGAACAGTGACTACAGACAGCAACCATGAATCTGTAAGGACTGGCACTAAAAATAGTATCTATTTGCCATCTCAGGATTGAATGATCTTTAATTTTTTGTTAGTGTATATATGTTATGTTCTTCAGAGAAAAATAAAAGAGAAATATTCTAAGCATTCAACTGGATAGGTGAGTAACTTCTAAAGGCTACCAACTCAGTACAGATAATAAAAATTGGGACAAGGTAAAATGAACATCTAACCTTCACCAGGGACAAGCCTTGTTATGATGCCACTCAGTTTCTGTTCTTCAAGTGCCCTGGTCTTTCATTTCCCCAATACTTCATGCTCCTGCCAAACACGGGGCCTTCGCACAAACTGTTGTCTTTTTCTCACCCCTGCCTCTACTTTTTTCCTGACGTACTTCTGGTCTTCTTCAGACCCCAGACCAGTCAACTTGAGAGTCACCTTCCCTGAATCTCTTCAATATACAAAGTCACTTTTTGAGAGTGCAAATCTCAGGTGAAATTTCACATTTTCTTTTAATTTTGAAAAGAAGTGTCTGCCTCCCTTCTAGACTGTAGACTCTATGACAGCAGAAGTATTTCTGGTTTTCCTCATCATTATATCCTCAACATCATGCTTAACAGCTGGCACATAATAGGTGCTTAATAAATATTTTCTGAAGGACCCCATCAATGAATAAAATGTGTGTATTTTTCAGCACTCATTATTTCCAGGGTTCTAACAAGATGTATTGCTATAATCTTGCTGTTCATTTATTTTTAATTTAGTGGGGTGGAGAATTCAGTTTCTTACTAGTTCCCTACTATGCGTCTCAGTTTTTTAAAGAGTTTCTGACATTGCAAACTATGGTAATAGTTTCTATTACTATATTCTGCCACAGCGAGAGTCTAACTGAAATAGTAGGGCAGGAGAAGGTGCCCAGGGTGTGGCCATGAGCCAGAGTAGGGGTTCCTCATGTGGTAAGGGCCCCCGACTCCACAGTGGGTAGCATAACTCAAAATTAACCCTGGTGATGCCTGCTATCACCCTTTTAGAAGTTTATTGCTTCCTGTTAAGGTATTTTGTCCTGAAGGCTTTTTTATTTTTATTTTTTAATAATTTTTTCATTCCATTTTTTTCCATGACCATTTGGCCCTCCTATAAACCCCTCACCCCAGTAATCACCACACTGTTGTCCATGTCCATGATCCTTTTTCCTTTTTGCTCAATCCCTGTACCCTCTAACCCCCCATAGCTGTCATCCTGCTCTCTATCTATGAGTCTGTCTCTATTTTCCTCAGTTTATTACATTCCACATATGAGTGAAATCAGATTGTATTTGTCTTTTTCAGCCTGGCTTATTTCAGTTGGCATAATGTTCTCCAGGTCCATCCATGTCATTGCAAAGGTAAAATTTTCTTCTTTGTTATGACTGAGTAGCATTCCATTGTGTAAATGTCCCATAGTTGTTTTACCCACTCATCTGTCGGTGGACACGGGCTGCTTCCATATATTGGCGATCGTAAACAATGCAGTAATGAACACAGGGGTGCTTATGTCCTTTTGAATTAGCATTTTGTGTTTCTTCAGATATATTCCCAGAAGTGGGATCCCTGGGTCAAAAGGCAGATCCACTTTTTAATTTTTTGAGGTATCTCCATACTGCTTTGCACAGTGGTTGCACCAATCTGTATTACCACCAACAGTGTAAAAGGGATCCCCCCTTTCTCCACTCTTGCCAGCACTTGTTGTTTGTTGATTTATTAATGACAGGCATTCTAACAGGTATGAAATGATAGCTCATTGTGGTTTAAATTTGCATTTCTCTGATAAATATTAGACCCCAAACGATAAAAATCCTAGAAGTAAACATAGGCAGTAAAATGTCAGACTTTGCTCGTAGCAATATTTTTTTCTGATATATCTCCCTGGGCAAGGGAAACAAAAGAGAAAAAAAAACACAAATGGAACTACATCAAACTAAAAAGATTTTGCACAGCAAAAGAAACCATTAACAAAATATAAAGACAACCCACTTAATGGGACAACATATTACCAATACATCTGGTAAGGGGTTAATATCCAAAATTTATAGAGAACTTACAAAATTCAACAACAAAAAAGCAAACAATCCAATTAAAACTTGGGTAAAGATCCTGAATAGACACTTCTCCAAACAGGACAGACAGATGACCGGTAGACATTTGAAAAGATGCTCAACATCACTAACCCACTGCAGGGTTTTTTTTAATACAAATACTCTCAGGGATGATGTCACTGTCACTAATATTTGGGAATTGGTTCATCAGTGCGCATTTGCTGATACTAGACATTCATAGGGAGATAGATAATAATTAGAACCCTTGAGCAATGAAAGGGGCTGCCTGAGTGGCCATTGCTGTGGATATTTAAATAAGGTTGGATTTCCACTTGTGAAGGATGCAGTGGAGGGGATCGCTGCACTGGGCCACTGGAGGGGCAGCCACGAAGATGAACTGTGACTACGGTATGCTATGAGCTTCTGGTGTTCTGTTTCTGATTAACTGGAAAGGAATGCCTTTCAAATGCAGATGAAAGGCACTATCTGGTACCAGTCTGAAAATGACATTTGCTAGCTAAATGACTGGCAAAAACTTAACTTCTCTAAGCTTGTTTCCATTTCTTAATGGCAATTTGAAGGATTTTGCAATAATCAAAAGAAAGTTGTTAAGTTTTATATAAACTACAGAGCACTATGCACATGTTATTTTTTGCCATTATTATAGTCAGAAAAATTCCTTGTAACTCAGTGATATATCGTTTCCATGGATTGGGAGGAAAGTTTCAGGACAAGTACCATCAGGGAGGTGGCACCATTAGTTTTCTCTGTCCCCATGTACGAAAGGCAGACAGGGGATTGAATCATCCAGAGCACTTGGACTCCCCTGTACATTCAGATGCAGCTTCTTTCTTGGGGCATCAGAGCAAAACCTCTTCATCCTAACCTCTCACAGTGAGAAAATTTTTATATAGGATATAACTGCCAAGAGTCATGGTATTAGCCGCATGATTTGTGCAGCCTTCCTTCTCGTAAACAAGAATTATTAGAAAACAGTGAGTAAAACTCTATCTCTGGCAAAATCTCAGTTGCTTTGTTGCCAGTGAAAATGATGTTCTTTCAGAGTCACAAGGAAAGCATTCGAGGGACCCACGCATGGGAGGCTGTGGCATAGTAAGGTTTATTGAAGCAAGCACAAAGGGCTGTCCTGAGTACAGCTCTCTCCTGCAGTGGTAAAGTCCAATCTTGTCTCCAGCAGTTCCAGAAATAGGGCCAGTGTCCAAAAATTTGCACCACTGGTTCAGACCAGTCCAGCCTTTGTCACCATCCGGCTAGCTTAGTCTGTTCCTGGCTGTGCTCTGGTTGACGCTATTCCTAGGCCCATGCCTGCGGTCCTGGCTGCTTCTGAAACCCAGGTGGCCGTTGGGGCTGCTGGTTGCTATGGTGAGAGTGTATGAGCTTCTCTGTTAGGCTGATTATATTATCTCTGGCTTGAGATGGACCAGGAGCTTCTTTAAACCAACCAGTCAGTTTCCCAAGATTTTGCTGGCTGGTGATTCTCCTCTTAACTAATACATTTCCTAGATCTTCCGGGGTTCTGTGTCCCCTATCCAATTGGATCCTTTTCCCAGGCTATCTACTTCTCCTTCTCTTTACCATTTTAGCTCCTACTGCACATGCCTCAAAGTGGAAGTAACACCCCCTGAGCGATTTTGACATCGACTGCACATGTGCTTACCTCCCCTGTGCCATCTTAGCGTCTACTGGGCATAGACCCAGCAGAGGAATTTCTCCTGCTGTTTTTGTTCTCCCTCAGCAATGACCAGTTAATAATCCCTCCTGCCCACGTTAGGATTTAGAGGTCCTCCGGGGAGTGTGTGAAGCTGTAGCTTTCTAGTGAAGCAGCCCCAATAGTTTATTCAGCTTCCCAGTTTATTAGGCTTAAAAATGTCTGATTCCCTTTGCTCTATCCCCTTATTAATATTTAGCTACATATGCTAACAGCTCTACACCTGCTACAGTTTTGTCTCTCTCTACTTTTTGTATTTTGTCCATAATCATCTCATGATTCATGCATTCTATAAATATTTATTGAGTTCTTACTCTAAACTACACACTGAGATCGATGTAGAAATATGTGAGCAATGAAGGTCACTACACAATGAAGCTTATAGCCTACGCAGTTTAAAAAAAAACTATCTTAAAAGTAAAATTCAAATGACCATGGTGACATAAATAAGAAGGAGAGATATACAGGAGACTTACACTGAGTGACAGAATGACGGGCCTAGTCAGGTGGGTCAGGGATGGTCTGCCTGAAGACAGAAACAGTGAGATGAGCCGTGAGAGCCTAAGTGCAGTTGTAAGTGCAATTACCTAAGGAAACGGGGGCCGTGGGATGGTAGTGAACTCCAGTTTTCTAGAGGAAGAAAACAGCATATGCCAAGGTCTCAAGTCCTATCTTTGAATTCAGCTAACACTCTCATGGTGTAGAAATTGATAGAAATGAGGTGAAAATCTACATGTCTTCCAAGACCCCCTCCACCCAATCTGGATAGGAAATAAAATTTTATTTTCTTGGTAAGGTTATAGTTCATGAAAACCATAAGCTCGCTCGGAAAACAGCAAATGTTTCTCCCTTTCCCATCCCTTTATCTTCCCTTCTCTTACATGTTTTACTCTTATATTCTTCCTTTATTGATTCCCATCCAAATTATTTCTGTTATGCTCTCTAGAACTCTCATGTCATTTTTAACTAAGTCCACTGAATCCTCAAAATCTATGCACACTATTTTTCTCTACATTCAACATCAACTATTCAAAGCTTCCGAGTTCAGCTTCCTCTGGCCCATTTGTGCTTTCCCCCTCAGAAAATCCTGCCGGCACATTAGAATTAACAGAGGTGATTTTAAAACACTCACTCCAAGGGATGAGGAAATAATTGGCTTGGGATGGGTCCCCTTCATAAATACTTATTAAAAAGTTTCCCAAGTGATAATTTGCACCAAGACCTGAAAACCACTCCAGCCTAAATGATTCCAGAGCAAGGTTTTCATCTTATGTACCTGTGCTTTTCAGACCTTTGCACAAGGCTGGCACACATACAGTCTCAATAGAGGCTCTAAATATCAAGCCTCGTTTGTTCACTGATGCCCCCCAAATTCATGGGCTCTTATTCACTTTCCCAGGATTGTTTTAGAGAATCTGAAGTTCAAATGCAAGTTTATTTCAATTCCTAGTGTGTTGAGAGTCTTTTCATAAATGAATACAGAATTTTTCTCTTTTTTTTGCTTTTTTTGATATGGTTATGATTTCTCTTTTATAGTGCTATGTTGAATATTTGATAGAATTTTAATATAAATCAAATGTGCGATCTAGGGAAAAATTAACTTGTTTTCAAAATGTGATCTTTTATATATTTCTATATTTGATTAATTCATATTTTGTAAAGTATTCCTGAATTTATTTTAAGGGATATTGTTCTGTGATAGATTATATTTTTGTAAATTCTTTATTTGATTTTGCAATCAGACAATGTACCTTCAAAAATAAGATGGAAAGTGTTTTCACATTTTCTATTTTATGAAAGATTTTGTGTAAGATTGCTTGATTTATTCTTAATTGTTTGTTAGAACTCACTAGTGAAGGAAAAAACTCAAAAACACTCAAATTCATGAGTATTGAATAGTATGGTATTAAACAATGAATGGGTTAATAATGAGGTAAAGAAAGAAATCAAAAAGCTTCTGGAAAGAAATGAAAATGAACTCACAACAGTCCAAAACTTATGGGACACAGGGAAGGCAGTCCTGAGAGAAAAGTTCACAGCAATACAGGCCTACCTTAAAAAGATAGAAACATTTCAAATAAACAGCCTAACCCGACTGCTACAAGAACCAGAGGAACAATAACGAACAAAGCCCAGAATGAGTAGAAGGAAGGAAATAATCAAGATCAGAGCAGACTGAAATGACATAGAGACTAAAAGAACAATTCAAAGGATCAATAAATCCAGGACCTGGTTCTTTGGAAAGATAAACAAAATCAACAAGCCTTTAAGCAGACTCATCAAGGCAAAATGAGAGAGGACCCAAATAAACAAAATCAGAAATGAAAGAGGAGAGATTACAAGTGATACCACAAAAATACAAAGGATTATAAGAAATTACTACATACAACAATATGCCAAGAAACATGCAAACCTGAGTGAAATGGACAAATTTCTAGAAAAACATAATCTTCCAAAACTGAGTGAAGAAGCAAAAAGCCTGAACAGATGGATAACAGCAGGTGACATCAAAGCAGTACTCAAAAAACTCTCAGCAAACAAAAGCCCTAGACTAGATGGTTTCACAGGAGAATTGTACAAAACATTTAAGGAAGAGCTAACCTCTATCCTTCACAGACTATTCCAAAAAAATCCAAGAAGGAGGAAGATTCCCAAACTCTTTATGAAGCCAGCATCATCCTAATCCCAAAACCAGATAAAGACACAATAAAGAAAGAAAACTTCAGGCCAATATTGCTAATGAACATAGATGCTAAAATCTTCCACAAAATATTGGCAAACTGCATCCAGCAATATCTTAAAAAGATCATACACAAAAGTGGGATTCATCCCAGGGAAACAAAGATGGTACAATATTCACAAATCAATAAATGTTAACATATCACATATACAAAAGGAAAGACAAAAATCATACAATCATATCAATAGATACAGAAAAAGCATTTGATAAGGTACAGTACCCACTTATGATAAAAACACTCAGCAAAGTGGTAGTAAAGGGAGTATACCTCAACATAATAAAGGCCATATACAAGAAATCTACAACCAACATCATACTCAACAGGCAAAAACTAAAAGCTTTCCCACTAAGATCAGAAACAAGAAAAGGATGTCTGTTTTTATCACTCCCATTCAACATAGTATTGGAAGTCCTAGCTGCAGCAATCGGACAAGAAAAAGAAATAAAAGGCATCCAAACTGAAAAGGAGAAAGCAAAACTGTCATTGTTTGCAGATGACATGATAGTGTGCATAGAAAACCCTATGGGCTCCACCAAAACACTACTCGACCTAATAAGTGAATTTGGTAAAATAGCAGGATTCAAAGTCAATATTCAGAAATTGAAGGCATTTTTATACACCAACAATGAAATATCAGAAACAGAAATCAGGAATAAAATCCCATTTGATACAGCAACAAGAAAAATAAAGTACCTAGGAATAAACATAACCAAGGAGGTAAAAGACCTGCACTCAGAAAACTATACAACTGAAGAAAGAAATTAAGGAGGACACAAACAAATGGAAGCATGTATCGTGTTTGTGGACTGGAAGAATTAACATCATCAAAATATCCGTACTACTCAAGGCAATTTATAGATTCAACACAATCCTTGTTAAAATACCAATGTCATAGTTCACAGATAGAGAACAAACATTTCAAAAATGGAATCATAAGTGACCCTGAATAGCCACAGAAATTTTGAGAAAAAAGAACAAAGTAGGAGGGATCACTATATCTGATATCAAACTAGGTTACAAGGCCATGGTAATCAGAATAGCCTGGTATTGGCATAAGAACAGATACATAGATCAATGGAACAGAATAGAGAGCCCAGAAATAAACCCATGTCTCTATGGTCAATTAGTTTTCAACAAAGGGGAAAAAGCATAAAATGGAGTAAAAATAGTCTCTTCAACAAATGGTGTTGGGAGATCTGGACAGTTACATGCAAAAAATGAAAGTCGACCACCAACTAACACCATACACAAAAATAAACTGAAGATAGATAAAAGACTTAAATACAAGTTGTGACACTGTAAAAATCCTAGGGGAGGACATAGGCAGGAAAATCTCAGATATTCCACGCAGCAATATTTTCACCAATATGTCCTCTAGAGCAAGGGACATAAAGGAAAGCGTAAACAAATGGGACTTCATCAAATTAAAAAGCTTCTGCATGGCTAAAGAAAACATCAACAAAATTAAAAGGGAACCAGCTGTATGGGAAAATATATACTCAAATGATACTTAGGACAAAGGTTTAATCTCCAAAACATATAAAGAACTTATATGACTCCACTCCAGAAAGACAAACAACCCAATTAAAAAATGTGAGAAGGACCCAAATAGACATTTCTGCAAGGAGGACATACAGAGGGCCCAGACACATATGAAAGGATGCTCAGCATCACTAGCCACCAGAGAGATGCAAATTAAAATTACAATGAGATACCACCTCACATCTGTCAGAATGGCCATCATAAACAAATCAACAAACATCAAGTGCTGACGAGGTTTTGGAGAAAAGGGAACCCTAGTGCACTGTTGGTGGGAATGCAGACTGGTGCAGTCACTGTGAAAAACAATATAGAATTTCCTCAGAAAACTAAAAATGGAACTGCCTTTTGACCCAGCAATTCCACTCCTGGGATTATACCCTAAGAACCCTGAAACACTAATTCAAAGAAACCTGTGCACCCCAATGTTCATAGCAGCACAATTTACAATAGCCAAGTGCTAGAAGCAACCTAAGTGCCCATCAGCAAATGAGTGGATCAAAAAACTGTGGTACATTTACACAATGGAATACTATACAGCAGAAAGAAAGGAGCTCTTACACTTTGCAACAGCATGGATGGATCTGGAGAGCCTTATGCTAAATGAAATAAGCTAGGAGATGAAAGATAAATACCATATGATCTCACCTATTAGTAGAACCTAATCAAGAAAACAAGCAAAATGTAACCAGAGACATTGAAATTAAGAACAAACTGATGGTAACCAGAGGGGAGTAGGGAGGGGATTACAGGGGGAAAATGGGAAGGGTAATCAAGGAACATGTATAAAGTACACATGGACAAAGCCAAAGGGGGGTAGGATTGAGGGTAGGACTTGGGTATGTGTGGGGTGGGGGTAGTGGTGGGGTGAAAATGGAGACAACGGAACTGGAACAATAATAAAGAAAAAAGAATTCATCAGTGCATCTGTGACTGTTGGTGTTTAATTATTAATTCTAAAAAGGGGAGCAAAGGGACTTAGACATTGAGCTTAATAAAATGGGGAGCATGAGCCTGCTTCACTCAGCCAGGAAGCTACAGCTGCACACTAGGGAATTACAGCATTGTTCAACCAAGAATATTAATTCTCCTCTCTTCCATGTTCTGATACCAAATTGTTGGGGAGTGCAGAGGGAGGTGCTTGACCAAAGAGGTCTGTCAGTGTAGCTAGGGGTTGTAAACCTATCAAAAGCCCGCAAAAACTTGGGAAGTTGATTGGTCACTTGGGAAAAGCTTCTGGTCTTTTCCAAGCCTGAGATATATAATCCCAGGATAAGAAAGAATCTCTCTCAATATCTTTGTTTCTCTCTCTCTCTTCCCCACTGTGTGATGTACTTGCACAGTGCACTCACCTGTTCTCTCCATGGTCATGTGGCCGTAGTAGCCACATGGTCCATGGCCATGCAGACTCCACACACAGGTTTCAGGTGTCTGGAGTTTGTCAGTAATCTATAGCTCTTTTTCTGCTTATTTCTTCTCTGCCTGCAAATTCCAATTCCCTTCAGTATCTCCACATTTTGATCTGTGTCTCCTTAGCTCAGCCAGATACCTATGCTCTTCTTGGTCTCCAGCTCCAAGTACAATGGACAAGAATGTGTCTCTGAGCAGAAAGCTGAGACAATCATGAGGCTCACCTCATTTGTTTCCCTTATTTGGGAGTCATGGTTCTGTTCTGCCTGTTGTACAAATGAGAAAACATTTTACATATATTTTAATAAGTGTTATACTTTTTATGACAGGAGGACTAGCGTACTACCAGCTAGGATATTATGTCAGAATTAGAAGTCCTCTTCTTCCCATGAACATTTAAAAATCAAATGAACACATAAAGCTTTAAGAAGATATCCACTTCCAGTCAAGATAGCAGCATAAGTAAACACAAGTCATCTCCTCACACAACCACATCAGAATTACAACTAAAGTATAGAACAACCATCACTCAGAACCTTTAGAAATCAAGTTAAATGGAAGTCTGACAACTACAGAATTAAAGAACCACATTTGTCCAGTCTGGAAGGAGGGGTGCAGACATGGAATGGGCTGGCCTCATACCCATGTGTGGCAGATTGAAATGTGGGAGAGATATCTCGGGAGAGAGGAGCCCCAGCCCCACACCAGCACCCCGAGCCCAGGGACCCAGTGCCAGGAAGATATGCCCCCACAACTTCTGGCTGCAAAAAGCAGTGGGGATTGAGTCAGTGGAAGAAACTTCTGGATCCCCAGGCATTTCCTCTTAAAGAACCTGCACATGATCTCACCTACTCACACTCATTCCCTTTGGGCTCCAGCACCAGGTGGAGGCTTGAAGGGCACCCGTTGCATATTAGGAGAGGCTGAGGTATCTGGCATCAAGGTGAGCAGAGGCCATTGTCCCTTTCTGAGCCCTCATGCCACAGAGTTGGCAAGCTGGTGTCATATCTGAGATTCCATCAACCTGGCTAACACTGTTTGGCCCTTCTTGGAGATCCCTAGAGACTCTGCCCCACCCAGGCTGCTTATGGGCCCACCCAGGCTGCTTTTCCACATGGATAGCTGCTCTTGGCTCATACTTCTCAAATTCCTAAATCCTCAATATAAGCAACAGCTGGCCTCAGTGAGCCCCAGGCCCAGCACTAGCAGCAGCCAGCCTAGATTCACAGCATGACTTCCCTTGGGAATCTCCAAGCCCAGCATAAGTAGCAGCTATCTCAGATTGCTTTATAGCTCAGGCAAGGTGGACAAGGGCAAAACACTGATGGGGGCTGACCTTGATCTGCACCACCTGAGAAATCCCAGGGCCAGCTACTGACCATGTCAGCACCACTACTGTGCCCCTGCACAGCTTATCCTCCACAGATGGTGAAGGTTGGTGGTAAGTGGACACAGCCAATTATGGCAGCTGACTGGCCTGGGTAAATCCCTCCCATTGACCTGCCAACAGCAGCTAAGTCTCAACTACAAGAGGAGGGTGTATTCAGCACACAGGAAGGGTGCATCTCAAATGCCCACCTTGGGTAATAAGGGAGGCTGTGCCACTGGACTCTACAAGACACCTGCTACATTAGGCCATGCTACCAAGACTGGGAGTCAAAGCACTCTACCTAATACATATAAAAAACAAGGAAGCTGCCAAAACAAGGAGACAAAGAAACATGGTCCAAAGGAAAAAAGAGATCAAAACTCCAGAAAAAAAGAGCTAAACAAAATGGAGACAAGCAATCTATCAGTTGCAGACTTCAAAACACTGGTTATAAGGATGCTCAAGGAACTTAGTGGGAACCTCAACAGCATAAAAAAGATCCAGTTAGAAATGAAGGGTACAGTAATTAAAATAAAGAACAATTTACAGGGAAACAACAGTAGAGTGGATGAAGCCAAGGATCAAATCAATGATTTGGAACATAATGAAACAAAAAACAACCAATCAGAACAACAAAATGGAAAAAGAATCCAAAAAAATGAGGATAGCATAAGCAGCCTCTGGGACAACTCAAGCATTCCAACATTCACATCATAGGTGTGACAGAGGAGAAGAGAATGAGCAAGAAATTGGAAATCTATTTGAAAAAATAATGAAAGAAAACTTCCCTAATTTGGTGTAGCGAATAGACATGCAAGTCCAGGAAGCACAGAGAATCCCAAACAAGATGGATGCAAAGAGGCCCACTCTAAGACACATCAAAACTAAAGTGCCCAAGGTTAAAGATAAAGAGAGAATCTTAAAAGCAGCAAGAGAAAAGCAGTTAGCTACCTACAGGGGAGTTGACATAAGACTGTCAGCTGATTTATCAAAAGAAACTTTGCAGACTAGGAAGGATTGGCAAGACATACAGTCATGCAAAGCAGGGACCTACAGCCAAGATTGCTCTACCTAGCAAAGCTAACATTTAGAATTGAAGAGCAGATAAAGAGCTTCTAAGACAAGAAAAAAACTAAAGGAGTTCATTATCATAAAACCATTATTATATGAAATGCTAAAGGGACTTATTTAAGAAAAAGAATATCAAAACTATGAACAATAAAATGGCAAAAATACATATCTATCAACAATTGAATCTAAAAAACAAACTAAGCAAACAAGAAGAAAAGAGAGAGAATCACGGATACAGAGGGCATTTTGATGGTGGCCATATGGGAGCAGCATGGGGGAATGGATGAAGAGGTGAAAGGTTTAAGAAGTACCAATAGGTAGTTACAGAATAGCTATGGGGATGTAAAGGATAGTATGGGAAATGGAGTAGACAAAGAACTTATACACATGACCCATGGACAAGAACAATGGTGTGGAGATTGCCCGAGGGAGTGGGGTGTGCTGGGTGGAGGTGGGCAAAGAAGGAAAATTCAGGACAATTGTAACAGCCTAATCAATAAAATAAAATTTAAAAAAAGAAAAAGAGAAGAAGATAGCAAATTGCTCCCATTTTCACAAATTTGCTGGATCATGCATAACACTGGTCCTTAACACCCTAAACTTTTAGTGCATTTTTTAAATGAGACTTTCAGATGGAGTAAATGTAGCACTTATTAGTTATATAAATTTTCATGTCACTTAACCATCTCTGAGCTTTTATTCACTCACATTTAAATTAAGATAAAAGTAATTACTACCTCCTAGTTGTGTAGTGGGGAATGAATATGCTCTAGTAGCCATAGAATAGAACTAAAATGTGAATATACTAACAAAGTAAGTTTATGAAAGAATTTATATAAAGCTACCCATGTTAATCTTAGTAAATGTGAAACCTAGCTTGTTACTCTAACCTGATTTTTCTCTCAAAACTAGAGCTTGCATATTCAAGTGTTTTTAGTATACTTTACAGTTCAGCAGTTTCCATTTCTGTGGGAGCCTAGGAAGCAGGAGACTTCAAGACCTCTGGAGATCAACTGTCCAAAAGCCTAGGTGGCCAACTCAAGGATGGCGACCCTGGACATCCATATCAAGGCCTATGGGAAGACACCCTGCACAGCCTAGATATCCCACACATCCTACACGAAATCTTGTTCTAGCCAGCAAAATAACCTTCTTGATAAAGTAACATGAAATAAACAATACTTTTCCCCATGTCAGGAGGCAGGATGTGTGACTTGAAACAGAGGCCCAGTTAGTCTTGCCTGCCATACACCACTAACAGCGTTTTCGAGTATATTGCAGAAACAGGCTGTCCTGGATCTTGCCTGGGCCTGGGGCAGCTTGACCACAGACTTTGGCTGACATTAGAGATTTATGTCAGGGCCAGTAAAAACTCTGCTTACACATCCATAGCTCCCTCCCCCCCTGATTTCTTTGTTCTGCTTTCCCTCTCTCTCCTGATAAAAACCCTTGCCTGCACTGAGATGTTGAGGTGGGCTTTGGGACAAAAGTCCCCCATCTCCTCAGGTGGATGGTACTTGAATAAACCTCTTTCCTTCTCACCAGCACCTGTCCCATGAGTTTGGCTTTCATTGCAACAGGCTGTCAGACCTGCATTCGATGTTAGCTGTTGTGAAGTTTAGAAATGCTATTTATAAAACCCATAACAGTGTTTGACACTTGATAAGCACTTGACCAATGAATATCATTATTCTGATGTCAAAAGTTAAAGTCTTCAGTATGGTAATATTTTAAAAATATTTTCATTATTACAAAATAGGATATACATGTAATAAAAGGATTCCAAGTAGTGTAAAAAGTTATGCAATAAAAAGTATCTTCCTGCCACCTCAGAGCTCCCATCTTACTTCTGAAAGGTAATATTATCAACAGTTTCACATGTATTCTTCCAAAATTCTTGCCATGGCTACATAGAGGTGAGTACCTGTAGCTGCTTCATACTTATGTAGACAAGTTTTATACATACTTTTCTCTGCTTTAATTCATTCAGGGATGTGTTTTGAGTTTTTTCATTTTAACACATAAATATACCTCATTCTTTAATAGCCGCATCATATTCTGTAACATAATTCTTGTAAAAACTCCATATTGACAGAATCAAGATTATTTGCAGATTTTTGCTTTTTAAAGTAAAATTCTAATAGTCATTTCTGTGTATATGTGAATATGATTATGTAAATTTCTAAAACTAAGAATGCTAGATTTCATAGTAGTAAACAAAGGGTTTCTCCATTTAGACTCATACAAACAGTGCTTATTTTCCCACAAACTTCCCAACACTATGTATTATATAACTTTTAGATCTTTTTGATTTGATATGTGAAACACAGAATCTTAATATTTTAACATGCATTTTTTACTATGACTAAAATAGATGGTTTTGTTTATGAGTGACTTGTACTTCTTTCTATCAAAAATGCCTATCCTTAATTTTTGACCCTTTCCTATTTCCCTTAAATTGGTTTGTCTTTTAATTTCTGGTTTGCAAGATTTTAAAATTAGAATCAAGAAGTTATTTTTTGGCACATTACAAATATTATTAACATTTTTCATACAGAGGTTTAATTTATGTTCATACATTCTGTTGTTTTATTTGACTTTCTTTTGGACATTTTCTCCCTGTAAAATTTTATATATTTTAAAATTTTTATATAGGCAATATTTTCAATATTGCCATTATATTTTTCATATTTTATATACTTTTTCTTCTCTATTTCATGATTATTTAAAAAGGATTCTATGGGCATTTTTGACAGTTCTACTTTTCAAATTTTCAACATTAAACTTTTATTTATAGGCAATAGGTTTTTGCATAAAATCTGAAGTAACGATCTTTTTATTTTTTAATACTATTTTTTAGTCAGTTGTCTCAATGTCATTCTTTGAATAATTCCATTTTCCTTAGTAACTTATTGGAAATACAATTCAATTATATGTTTCTATTCTCCATTTTGCTGTGTTTCTGTTCTACAACGATTCTGGAAGTCTCTATAAATCTAATATACTGGGTTAAATTTGCTAACACTTGTTTTCTAGTGGAAATTCTAGCACATACATAAATATGTGGAATAAATATGCTGCTAGAAAATGGTGTGTGCTTACTGATTCAGTCTATCTGAATTGTATATAACATTTACAATAGTTATATTCTTCCTCCTTTCAAAACTAAAATGCATTCTCTAACAATAAGTTCAAGTCATGAGACCTAACATGAATTCTTCCAGGGAAAGTTCATGCGGCCGTTCGGAGGGGTGCCTTGCTCATCAGAGGGAAAGAAGGTCTGCGTGCTGGACTGCAAGTGTGATTGGATTTACAGATTAACAGAATGAGAAAGATCAAAGCCCTGTTATCAAACAGACCTACAAGCCTAGAGCTTGCTCTTGTAAGAAAAATTGTTCTGTGCCCTTAATCATTCTAATCTTAACCTCACAGAAGGGGTTTTGTATTTAAGACAATGTCATCAGGATGCAAAATTCAATCTCAGACCACATTACACTTTCTCTTAACATGGGTGAACACTCCCTTGGTGACTAAATTGCCAATTCTATGGAAATTTCAGGCTTCAAAGAGAATTTCTAATTCCATTAAACTGGTGTTCGGCAGAGCACATTGAGTTTTGTGGTTACTAAAGAGAAGTCTAGGCCTGCACACTTACTCTCCATTAATCTCAGTCTCCTGTTCCCCAAATTCTTTGTTCTCCTGTTTATGACTTCAGCACCCAGCACTGTGCCTGTCCAATAAGTACACAGCAATTCCCCAGACAAATAATTTTTTAGACTCAAAGGAAAGTTTGTAATTTATGCAGTTTTAAAATCCTAAACCATAAACCTATATCAATTTTGCTAAAGGGAATGTTGGGGAAGTTTGAAATTGACACATGTAGGCAGATAATGAAGATCTTACTGTTTCATGTTATTTAGGAACAATATAGCCTTAATTAAGATGTGAGCTTATCCTGAATGCTGAGAAGTCTAGAACATTTTGAAACATTTATTAGAAAATTTATTATGTATGGATTGCCGTCTTGGATAAACTTGGAATGCACGGTGCTCACAATTGAAAACTAAATGAAACTAACCTCATTGAAACAGGAGGTGCTTCAGTGTATTATAATTCCTCAGGGTCAACACGACGCCACATCAGATCTTTATACTCCCTTCGTCTCTACCCTTTTCCCATTTAAGAATTAGTTACAGTGATCTTACCTTCCTGAAGTGAACCATTCTCGCCTTTACCTTTGGATCTCTGCTTATGCAAGACTCCCCATCAGGAAAAAGTCATGCCCTTCTTTTCCTTTCCATTTAGCTCTTCCCATGTGGGGTCACCACATGGCTCTCCCACCACTCGTGAGGAGGTCTGGCCAGGGGGCCCCAGGCCAGAAGGAGTGTGTACTGTTTTGGGAATGCATTGTAACTCCTTCCTTAACTGCTTTTGGGGGCAGCTTCTCGTCCTGTGCCTGCTGCTTGACCTTTTTCCTCTGCACTGCACACTGATGTGATGTACCTCCAGGCCACACGTAGGTTTGTGCAACCTGGCCGAGTGCGGCTTTCGTCTGGGACTCCTTATAATGAGCCTCAGACTGGGGCAGGTCGGTGCGGTCTCTCCGTCGTGGACCTGACGTCGTCACTGCACGCCCTGTAATGTGAGTAATGAACAGCACGCCCACATCTGCCAGTCCACCGGGTGGCTATTTTTTTGGAATATCTCGAACACTTGAGCAGCTCCCTGTTTTGTGGCTCCTGTGCTACCTCCTGCTAGCATTGAAAGATTGACATAGATATTATTTCTCTGAGATGATATTTTGACCTCCCAAACCTGGGTTACTTGTCTTCCTATGGGCTCCCCCGCACCTACGCTTACTTCTCACAAGTGACAGAAGTTAAGACATATGTCTCAGAGTTGTTTTTTTAAATGACTTTATCAAGGTATACTTGACACATGCTATATGTGTATGTGTTTAAACTGTACAATTTGATGTTTTTACATGTGGGTGGACTTGTGAAACCACCATTAGAATCAAAATAACATATCCATCAAACCCAAATGTCTCCACCTACCTCTGCAGTCTTTTCTTCTGCCTCCCTGTCCTCTACTCTACATTGGAATCATGCATATATCCTCTTTTTCTCTCTGGCTTCGTTCAGTCAGCATGATTATTTTAAGATTCACTCATACTGTTGTTGTGTGTAATCAATTGCTCATTAACCTTTTACTTCATAAGTCACATATCTGATAAGACTCCATCAAGAATATTTATAATTATTCTTTTAATTTAATGTCTTTGTCTGATTTGGGTATCAGACTAATCTTCTTACGGGACCAGTTTCTGGTTTCATGAATTCTCTCCATTGTTTTTCTGTCCTTTATTTAATTCACATCTGCACTGATACTTTTGTTTTCTTTCTTCTCCTTACTTTGGGTTTAATTTTCTCTTATTCTTCTACTTCTTTGGTGTGGAAGGCCAGGTCAATGTTTTGAGACCTTTCTCCTGTTCTACCATTGGCTTTCAGAACTGTACATTTTCCCTACAATTCGTACTACTTTAGGGGCACCCCCAAATTTTGATATGTTGCATTTTCACTTTCACTCAAAGTACTTTGGAACCTCACTTTACATTTCTTCTTTGATTCATTGTTTATTTAGAAGTATGTTATTTACTTTCCAAATATTTGTGGATTTTTAATCTATTGATTTCTATTGATTTTTTTTTGATGAAACAAAATTCTTTATTTGCAAATGATACAGTTGTGTCCTGGGAAACCCAGAAGAGTCTATAATAAATCAATAAAGTTAGATTTCTAAGTTAATTCTATCAGGATTAATGAAAATACTTTGAATGACATGAATCTTTTAAATTTATTGAGACTTGCTTTATGGTGAGAATATATTTTATTTTGGTAAATATTTTATTTGTACTTTGATATAATGCATAATACACTGTTTTGGGGTGGAGTATTTTATAAATGTCAAGGAGTTGAAGATGATTTATAGTGTTTTTCATATCCTTACTGATTTTCTGTCTAGTGGTTTTATCAATTATTCATGGAGGAGTATTGAAATCTCTCATTTTAATTGTGAATCTGTTTATTTCTCCTTGCTGTTTTCTCATTTTTTTTCCAATTAGTTTGAAGTTTTGGTACTAGGTGGATTTGGGATTGTTAAAAACCATTAGATTAATTGACTCCCATTATATTATAAAATGACCCTCAATATCCCTGGAAATATTCTTTTCCATAAACTGTCTAATATTAATACAGTCATTCTAGCTTCCTCTGATGAATGGTAGCCTGATACAGCTTTCCCTCCTTCTCACTTTTACTCTATTTTTGTCTCTATACTTCACGTTGGTTTCTTGTAGGCAATATATAGTCGAACCCTGTTTCATTTTGTTGTGTTTTATAACCCAGCCAGTCAGTGCTGGTTTTTAATTAGGGTGTTTGCACACCTGCATTTCCTGTGATTGTTGATGTGGTTGGTTTAAATCTACCATCTCACTTTTTGTTGTTTTATTTGTCCCAATTGTTCCTTTTCCTTTGTTCCTGTTTTTGTTTGGGTTTAGTGAGCTTTTTGTTGTTGTTGTTCTTTTTTAAATTGTTATTCTGTTACAGTTGTCTTAATTTTCCACCCTTTACTCCCCTCCATCCCCCAACTCCTACAGTCAGTCCACACGCTGTTGTCTATATCCATGAGTGGTTGTTTTGTTTTTTTTTTTAAATAATTTGGTTTCTTCCTCCTTGTTAGCTTAATAGCCTTAACTCTGTTTTGTTACTTCACTTGTTGCTTTGGAGTGTGTTGTATTCACCTGTAATTTACCATAGTCTACCTTAAGTGATATCATAGCACATCACCTGTAGTAGAGAAACTTACAATGGTAAGTTTCCATCTTCTTTTCCAACTGCTGTTACACTGTTGCCACATTACTTTTGCATATGCTTTAAGCTCCATAATAGGTAATCATTTTTGTTTCAAGCATTTTAGTTCTTAAATATATTTAATATATTAAAATTAATTGTATTTACCTATTAGTTACTATTTCTAGTGATCATTATTTTTGGTGTAGACCCAGATTTTTATCTGATTTCACTATCCTGTTTCAAGAATTTCATTTAAGATTCCTTACAGTGTAGGTTGTCACCTCAGAGAAATCATTGCCTGAGTTTCCTGCTTCCCGGTACCGTGACCTGAACACTCTCCCGAGGGAGGAATTTGGGGCATTGACAGGTCAAACCTCATTTATTCCCTGTCTTTTATGGGTCACTCTCCTTCATCACCAGCTTGTCAGATATTCCCTTCTTCTGCACATTTAGTTTTCATAGTTAAGGGGTTAAATCTAGTTCTTGTTACTCTGTCTTGTTTGGAAGAGTAATCTATAAATTCCGGCTCCTTTTTAAAAAAAATGTTTTTTATCCTCACTGGAGGACATTTTTTAATTGCTTTTTTAGTGAGAGAGGAAGGGAGGGAGATTTGGAGGGAGAGGAACATCGATGTGAGAGAGAAACATCAATCGGCTGCCTTCTTGTATGCATCTCAACTGGGGACTGAATCCACAACCTGGCTGTGTGCCCTGGCCAGGTATCAAACCAGAAACCTTTTGATCTACAGGACAACGTTCCAACCAGCTGAGCCACACTGGCCAGTCTCTAGCTCCTTCTTACCATTATATGGTCTCTCATTTCTCAGCTTAGAAATCATCTCCTTCCTGAAATCCAAGGCAAGGTTAAGCACACTTCTGAGATGCTGTTCTAAGAGTGTTATAACACATTATATGTACTTAACACTACATAACACTATGTATAACATCACGTAACAGAGAACAGTGTTATAATGTTTTATATATACTCTCTCTGTACTGGAAGATATTTGCCTTCTTTCTCTTTCACTAGCAACAAGCTTCTTGCGCTTAGAGATTGTTTTTATTCATCCTTCATTCTCAGGCCGTAGTATATACCTACACATATTAAGCCCTCAGTAAATACTTGTTGAATGAATGCTTGAATAAAAACGTTGGTTAGCAGATGCTTCTTTTTCTCAGCTAGAAGACAGTTGACTACATCACTATAAATTCCAATTATGAAGAAGCACCTTCAACAAAAACTACTGAAGAGATGACCTAGTCTCTGGAGCCACTGACACATGGAGCATAGGGCTGAACCTAGGCCAAGTCAGGACCCTGCCAGTCCCGAGTAAGCAGCAAAACAGCGGCAGGTGGACACCGAGGGCTTCTGCTACTCCAGATGTGTGTTCTCAGAGGCACCTGCATTCTTCATTCTGAAGAGAATGTTTTACACTTTCTAAGGGAGGATTTTAAACAATGTTTTGGACTAGTTTCATGACAGCATCTAACTTACATGACTGTCAATATTTCCAGAAGAGAATAAACCCCACTTCCATGCTGAGATGCTTCATGCAGCATGTCGCTTCAGATGGTAATTAGATTGCATGAGGGAGGCAGACTGTGCAGCCTCAAAAGTGGAGAGAATATACTGGTAAACCTGTCATCCACCCCCACGGTGTACACCTTCTAAAGAGGAGGGTTTGACTATTTCTGGGATCATCTTCACATTTATTATTCTTACAAAAAAAAAAAAAAGCTACCAGGTAGGATAACTCCTAGGGAGCAAAGACTTATTTTAATGATTGAGATCTCTTGGAATATTTTTAAATACATAATTTCCTTACTTATTTCTTTTCACCCTTTTGATAAAGGGCACATCTTAATTGCCCTGTCATATTCTTATTAGACGTATCATTCAACTTCTCTGAGTCTCAATTTTCTCATCTGAAAGAAAAAAATAATCCTGTCTACCTGACAGAGATCTCTTCCACTCTTAAAATGAAGAAACAAAAATTCTTTATACAGTACAAAGCACTGAGCAACTTTTCACTACAAAGTTCATGGTAGAAGGAAATTTGGTGGCTACTCATCTTTTTATCCCAATAATCTTATATGGTAGCTGAAACATGCTCATACTCAGTACATATTTTAAAGGCATAGAGAAAAGAAGGAAGGAAGGAGAAGGAAAGGGACAGAGAAGAAAAGAAAAGGAGGAGGGGAAAGGGGAAGAAGGAAGAAAGGGGGGAGGAAGGAAGGGAGGAGAGAATGGAGAAAAAAATAAGGGAGGCTGGAGAGACAGGAAGGAAGGAAGGAAGGAAGGAAGGGAGGAAGGAAGGAAGAAAGGAGGGAGGGAGGGAGGGAAGGAAGGAAGGAAGGAAGGAAGGAAGGAAGGAAGGAAGGAAGGAAGGAAGGAAGGAAGGAAGGAAGGAAGAGAGGGAGAGTCGTGGTTGTGATTGTTGACTGATTTTGACTTTGACTGGTACATGATAACAACAGGTAATTGCTGTAGCTGTTTCCCTCCTAGATAAAAAAGTGACTAATCTCACATGAATTTCAGAAACGGTGGCCTTATGTTGGGATGATGGAAGTAGTGGTGTTTGCTATTTTATGACTATTAGTATTAACATTACTGCCTTTAAGGATAAAACCAAGAGGAGAGGATGACTTTACCACATGTGTAGCTAAATTGAAACCCTAGAGAAAGGTTAATTCTTCAAGGGGATTGCCCTTTTCTCTATTTTCCAGAGTATTTATTCAGGAAACAGCAGGGTACTTTTAAAATCTTCTTAGATTCTGATACTTGAGTTGGAAATAATTTCTTCATTTATTTCGCCTTTAAGCATAAATTTAACTCATTCGTGGGGGCACATAAACAGTCAGCACAAGAAAATAAAAGGAATTTGGATCTTGCTCTGATAAGCAAAAATTAATTAATTTTCTCTGTGTGTATGTGGGGGGGGGACTTGTGGGTATTTGGGCAGTCTGAAGCAGGTGTGTTCGTAAAAGGTGGTAATATTATTTCACATGCAAACCAGTAGTTGTGGGGCTGTATTAGGAAGCAGGCGACTTGGTGTCACAGGTGCATTTAATGACAGCTATAATAATCATTGCCACCATTAAGTGTCTGCTCTGAGCAAGTCACTGCACGGTTGCCATGTCATTTAATTCTCGTGGTAACACTGTGAAGTTAGCATTTATATCACACTTTGGGAATTGAGGAATCAAAGCCTCAGAGAAAATAGTTAACTTTTCCAAAGACTCTAGCTGGTGCCTCTTATTATGTTCACCACGCCAGGTCAAAGAGTGACTGGAAATCAGAAAGATCTGAAAGAAAAAACCAAAGAAGACATCTCAAGCAAACAAAACACAAAAGGGCTAAGGGTAAATACACACACAAACACATTCATTCTAAATGAGACAGATGCCTGACATTGCTGTAAACCCTTCACTAACGCATTTTAATGAATTCCCTGACAATAGCGCACTTGTGAGGAGGATACTGCTCTCCTATTTGACTGATGAGAAGGGTTGAGGAGGTGAAATTGCCCAATTCCCTAGCAAGTGACAGAATATGTACTTGAATTCAAAATGCACAAGCCTGTGCCCTTTTTCTATGTTACACTGACCTTCACCGCTCCATAAATGCTTGCAGAGCCCCTGCTGGGTGACACCACTTTGCAAGTGCAGGGCACTTAAAGGGATGCAAAGATAAATAAGACACAGCCTTGAACTCAAAGAGCAAACTCCAATCACTAAGAAAATAGCTGAGCTGGAGGAACATCTATGAAGAAATGTGAGGTGGTTAGCACCATAGTCCTTTGAGCCCATAAACTGGAACATTAACTGGTGTCCCTTTTCCAAATGGGTTAACCTCTGGCAGAAAGAAGGTGGGCTTTGGAAGATAGTGGTGTAGAGGATCTTACCATCACAGTGTCTTCATGGCAAAGGGGACATTCCCTTGACTCCACCAAGCAACAGATTTTAAGAGGGGAAGGCAAGTCTGCCTATACGAGCTCAGATAATCCTTATCACAGCTCTGTGGGTGGGAATTTATTCCCCTTATTCAAGTAAGGAAACTAAGGCTTATAAAGGTCAGGGATCACCCTGAGTCACACAGGTAATGAATGGTGGAGGTAGGGTTTGTCTACCTTATACAAAGGCCTAATTTACTGCACCACGGTTTCCTCCTTATGATTATAAATGTGTGTGTGCATACATGTATGTGTGTGTGTGTACATATGTATATTATGTGCATGTATGACAAATGATTCTGAAAGCCAACTTTTCAAAATTTCTTCCAACTTAATTGAGGCATAATTATCAAATAAAATTGTAAGATATTTAAAATGTATCACATGATTTGATTACATGTACATTGTGAAAGTGCTCACCCCATTGAGTTAATTAGCACATACATAACTTCATAGATTTTACCTTTTGTGTGTGTGTGTGTGTAAGAACATTTAAGTTCTACTCTCCCAGCAAATTTCAAGTATACAATACAGTGTTATTAACTATGGTCAGGCTTTATGTTTGTCTTTCTTGTCCTGGTTGTCTCCCCAAGATCTTATTTCTTACCTGCAGTGATACAGAGTGTGCAAGAGAGAGGGGCCACATATTTCATGATGACATGTGGGACCAGTGCTGCGGGCTACTCCGGAGCTCAGTCTTTTGGAGGAAGGGTGCTGCTTTTCCTTTCCTCCCAGGCATGTGCACACAGGGTGGATAGTAGAAGGGACTGAGGGGAGGTGGGTGTGATAGGGAGGTAGTCATGGTGATGTCCTGAACTAAGGAGAGCTGAGAGAGGCCGCTCTTGGTGGCAGCTCATCCCTCCCCCTGGGAAGCAGAAAAGGATGTGACACTGCCTTAAAAATTCACCAAATCTGGCTTCATGATATGGAAGATCCCAGCTCACACAAAAGGTAAAATTGAGTTCAGTTTAGTTGGTATAGGTCATAAGTACTTAGCTTTCAAAGGCTTACTTCAAATGCCAGCTCAACCCACAAAATTCTCTAATTACCCTCTCCTCACTGATAACACCAGGAATTTATTTTTTGTACAAATATTTAATGAGCAGCTACCATGCCTCAGATATAGTGTTTGGTATATTTATTCCTTTATCTGTATTTCCATTTTATAATGCTCATCAGTGATCGTGCTATACTATAATTATTTTTCTAAACACCTGTATCACAGAGTAATAATGACAGTATCTTATCTGCTCAGTATTCTTAGCTTTTAGCAGTCTGGACATAGGGTAAGTAAGTGTATAGTAAACAACTCATTGAGTTGTTTAACAAATGCATTCAAAAGACCAACAATTTCAAGTGGAGATGATCTTGGTTACTTACAAGGCAAAAGAAACCAAATGTTGAATTGATAAGTCTGTGAGTCCCAGTGGATAGTCTTACACCCACACATAGTCTTATCCCCCCGGAGGGAACCAGTAAATTAACAGCATAGGAGGCGGATTACTGTACTAATGAAAGTAGTACTTTCTTCCTATTAAGTTATTCAGTTGCAGTATAGCCTGTGCCTAGAAGTAATACATTTTGTTTAAGCAAAATTTAGTGCATTCATCTATCTGGAGTGATCTAGCAGGATTTTCCGCATGTATTTGACATGAACTTATCTCCTTATCATTGACATCTGCCATCCTAGGATCAGGAAGGCTTTATGGGGGAAATAGCAATTATATGAGGCCTTAAGTGAAGCAAGAGGGGAGAGTTCATGTCAGAATGTCCCACACCTCTACTCATCCAGACTCCACTCACAATATGCTCCATGCAGTGCTGGGAGGGAGCCACTGTTGACCTATGGCCTAACTTGACTCCTGGGAGAGAGTTCGGCATCCATGGATATAAGCAGAGAGATCCAAACACCGGAGACCTCTCTGCAAGCTCCTTCAGCTGTCAGGGTTGACAACTTCACATCTCTATCCTCAGGTCCTTCTCAGTCTAATTTCTCTTACACCTCTGGTGCTAAAGCCCCGAGTGTATGCTCCTGACTGAAATTTTGTTACTGCGTTCCCTAAAATTTAAAAAATTGCAAAATGTTACTAAATTATTGCCAGTTAAAATGTAGTGGGAAAGTGTTGTCTCTGAAGCGGAGGGATCACTTGCCTAAGGCCAGTTCAGCCATCAGGAAGCTGTGTGCCTTTAGGAAAGTGAGCTCACCTTCCTGAGCTTCACCTGTAAACAGAGAAGACTGACCTACTCAATCTCTTGAGTTTTTCAACTTTAAATCTAAATAAATCAAGTAGTATTGGTTTTCCTATGGCCACAGTGCCGAAGAATAGCACGTTTGCCAGCTACAATAACACAAGGACACCTGAGTGCCCAAGAGAGTTGTTAAATTGTTGTAGATGGGTCTAAATAAGGATTATGAGAGGCAAAACGAGCTAGGACATGGCAGCCTGTGTCTGGGGCTGCTGAGGAGCTGGCCTTTATTACACGGGATGAGCAAAAGGTGGGCATCCTCACAGGGCCCCTCCAGCCAACCTGTAAAGGAGGATGCATGCACCCATGCTGGGCTGATTGCAGCGCTGAGCTACACAGCTCTAACACTCAGCCTTCCTTTACACCCCTCATCCATTTCCCCAGGGATCCCTGTCTGGCCTCGTTTGATCCATTCTGGAACAGCAGCTGTGAGGGGTAATAGCAGCAGTGGATGGGCAGAGGATTTGCTCAGAAGAGAAGAGGTGACATGATGACATGGGCACTTGCATCTGAATGACAAAGTACAAACAGATTTTGACTATACTCTCAGCTGTTATTCTGCATGTTTCCTACCTAGCCCAGCAGGCTTATAAAGAACAATGTTATTGCTCAGAAAGAGGCTTCCCATGAAAAATACAACTTCAATACGGATATGTAATACACTTATGATGATACAATGTTGATGTAAGAACCGTAACTGTCCATCCCTAGACTGTGAGCTACTTGCAGGTGGGGATAATGTGGAATGCATGGCTATATCTCAGCACCCCCAAGACAGCACTAATGGAGCTGATCTTCAACAGAGTCCAGAGAAACAAATGAAAAGTTGGAAATCATTTTTATTTAAGGCTATTGGATCATAAATGATATTCTGTCTCTTCAAAAGTATCCATATTATTGTCTTTTGGTTTTTATCTAGAATTGGGGTGCCTGAAGTGTCGCACTTGAGCTCTCTAAATGGATTCTCCCCCTTTGCCTAAATAGCTAATGCATTTGCTCACCTCTTAACCATATAGTGTACATGGTACAACACAGCATCCAATCTGAGAGGCCTTCCTGATTTTCCTGGGGTACTCCTGAAAATTAGCTTATTTTTAAAAATTAATCATTTGAGGGGTATATGGAAAATCTCTGTACCTTCCCCTCAATTTTTCAGTGAACCTGTTCTAAAAAGTTGTCTTAATTTTTACTTGAACAGACACTTCTCCAAGGAGAACATACAGAGGGCTGAGCAAAGATGCTCAGCATCACTAGCCATCAGAGAGATGCAAATTAAAACCACAATGAGGTACCACTTCACACTGGTCAGAATGGCCATCACAACCAAGTCAACAAACAAGTGTTGGAGAGAATGTGGAGAAAAGGGAACCCTAGTGCACTGTGGGTGGGAATGCAGACTGGTGCAGCCACTGTGGAAAACAGTATGTAATTTCCTCAGAAAACTAAAAATGGAACTGCCTTTTGACCCAGCAATTCCACTGCTGGGACTATATCCTAAGAACCCTGAAACACCAATCCAAAAGAATGTTCATAGCAGCACAATTTACAGTAGCCAAGTGCTGGAAGCAACCTAAGTGTCCATCAGTAAACAAATGGACCAAAAAACTATGGTACATTTACACAATGGAATTCTACACAGCAGAGAGAAAGAAGGAGCTCCTACCCTTTGCAACAGCATGGATGGAACTGGAGAGCATTATGCTAAGTGAAATAAGCCAGGTGGTGAGAGACAAATACCATATGGTCTCACCTTTAACAGGAACCTAATCAAGAAAAGAAAAAAGCAAGCAAAATATAACCAAAGACACTGAAAGTAAGAACAATCTGACAGTAACCAGAGGGGAGGGGGGGAGTAGTGGGGCGAAGGGTTTTCAGAACTACTATAAAGGACACATGGACAAAAACAAGGGGGAGGATGGAAACAAGGGAGGGAGGGGGATTTGACTGGGGTGGGGAGAATGCAGAGAACTGTAATTGAACAATAAAAATTTTTTAAAAATTTAAGGAAAATAAAATTGTCTTAATTTTAAAAAACTATTAAAATCAATCCTTCTGAAGACTATAAAAACTGAAAACTGTTGTGGAGGGTCACTTTATCTGATCATGTGTTCTTATAATAAAGTACAAATTATAATGTTCTTCTTAATCCAGTCTCCCCAGTTATACACAGTTTTTACAATCTGATGAAATTAGCTGAGCCTTATGTGCATGACTTTTGTAGCTATTAATGATCTCTTAGCATGTATTTAAATGCGATTAATTCTAGTTTAAATTTAAATACTTAAAGATGTAAAAAAAATGTCAAGACAAATTGCCTAAAAAATTTTAAGAGAGCAGAAATAGATCAAAGAAGTAAAACATATGGATACAAAATAATTCCCCTCATTCATTAAAATGCAATCAATGTGCTACTTATTAGAAACTTAAAAATGGGGAGGACATTTTTAACATTTGCTTTTTAAAAACTCTAAAATTTGTAGAGAATAAGTCCACAAAGAGTTGCAAAGACACTCAATTTCTTAATATAAAAATAAAACAGAGTAACAAGAATGACTCATTTCTCTACCATTTTTGATTTCTGTAACATAAAAATTAAAAACTCTCATCTCTACCTACCCAATTCCTCCTACAGAGATAACCACTGTTAACAGTGTGGTAGGCTTCCTTCCAGAGAATTTTCTACACTGGTATAAATTGTCTTTAGTTAGGCAGTTGGGTAGTTTAAGACATAATGCTGTAGCACTATATTGTAACCTGCCCTTTAACAGTATATGTGCATGGGCATATCTTCATATATGTAGGTATATGTCATCTTTATTAAATGCCCCACACTTTTCCTGGGTGTGGGTACAGCACAATGACTTAAGCCAGTCTGAATGGACGTTGAATGTTAGGTGATCTCATCAGTCCTTCACCTCTTTTTACTGCTCTTTTGCTGTGCTGTGCAGCCTTGGACAAGTTACTTAACTTTTTCAAACAGTCATTCAAAGGATCATTTCAAATAATCCTTTGGAAAATTATTTTAGGTATAATTTTAATTAATTTTCATTTTTAAAACATCAAATGGATAATAAACCCACCAAAATCTTTAAAGACAAGGATCAGATTCTAAGCCTCCTTGAACCTCATGACCCCAAGGAGAATGTAATGGGAAGAATTTAAGGGAAAGCATTCTATGGTTTGGGTTTTCTCTTTTGATGTGAGGTCCCTGCAGTATGTCTGCTGTTGTTCTTGTAAGTGTGAGGAGAAAGAGCACCAATTTAAAGTCCAATAAGAGGAGAGGGTACAGGCAGCTCCCTGCAGCCTGGTGGTATGCGCTGGAGTGGAGGGTGTCTGCTCATCCTCGGGAGGGGATCCAGAACACGGAGGCATTTAGCAGGAGGTGGAGTTAAGAAATCATCTGTTCTTCCAGAGGCTGCTGGCCACCAGGTACAATATGGCTGTTTCCCTGTTGTGAATGCCCCAAACTCCAGGCAAACCAGTACATATTTAAATGTCAGAACAGAAAAACTTTCAAAGTCAAACAGAAATTATATTTGGATTAGCCATAGTATCTGTCCCTTTTGTTAGCTTTGGTGATTCAGAGGGAAGGCATGTGTTAAATTAACAAGTACTTTAAGAACTTTTGACATCCGTAACCCTTTCTTTGGCTAGTAGACAAAACACCTCTATAATTCTTGCTGTGTTTTTTTAACTCTTGAGTAAGAATAAAAATGAAGTGTATATGTGTTCTCTGATTGTAGATCTCCATTTGCTAAAAGCAAAAGGGGCAGGGAAATAAAGAAGAAAAGGAGGGGCATTTGGACAATGTGCAGAAGTGGTGGGAGGGTGATTGGTGAGGGAGAAAGTCAGCCTTGTGCCTTATTACATAACTAAATCATCAAGAAAACATGAACAAGAAGCCCTGTGTCTACATAATCTTTCAGGTCTGCTCCTCCAGGCTGAATTGTTCTCTCTCTCCATGTCCCAATTCCAGGTTCCTAAGTTCAGATCTAATGTCCACACTTGGCCTATCAGATATGACCCTAAACAGAAAATTTGTTAAGAGAGAGATCCAGGTTGGGTGGTGATAATTGAAGTCTCTTGGGAACATGGTTTGATGCCATCAGAAGAAAGGAACACATGTGTAATGAGGCAGAAAGGCATCTTGGAGAGAGGTTTGTGCCGGGAGTTTCTCTCCTGTCTGGGTAGGGCGGCCCAGCCTGCTGAGCTGCTCTGCCAGTGTGCCCAAGCTATGTCCACAGGCCCCTCCTGCCATCTCACAAACCTCCCCTGGGCTTCATTTAGTTCCTCCAATGGGCTTTGGCCCGGAATAATAAGATACATCTCACTTGGATTCTGGTATCATGAGCCCACCATGAAGACTCCAGAAAATGCAGCCTGTGTTCTCAGATATCAGGTAAGCATTTAGATCCCATCCTCAGGCATCCTCTTCTCCCCTTCCTTCTGCATAAACAGAGCTATAGCTAGATGTCCAGTGTGTAGGTAAAAGCTTCCTGACTCATCTAGCTGCACCTTCAGGACAGCTGAACCTCAGCCTTCAAACTGTACTGGTTGCTCAGATCTTTTAAATTGGACATTCCTAATTCTGGTTGCAGCAGCGACAGAAGCTGGAGACAAGTCATTTTATTGCATTTTTTGTTTTCTTAGCTTAGAGCCAATGCATGTTGGTTGCAAATATGAGGGCACAGACTCTACAGTCTGATAAATTATATTCCCTTAAGAGTCTCATCAAGGCCCTTAAAAAGGCAACAGCACAGCCTGCTATGCACCACTCAAAATACCACATGTGGAGGACAGAGGTTCATCTCAGAACAAAGATGAACCCTCCATGACCACGACAAGGAAGAAGCTTACTCAAGATTCAGATTAACCATACAGTTGTTGGGCATTTTGAAAACAGAGAAGCAGAAGCAGAGAAGTAACAAAATTAGTACCCAGGTAGAGTTACTTCAGCTTGACTTTGTAATATAAATAAAATACAGTGGTACTTGTTGTTTCCCACATCCATTCCTCCTTTTCTTGGGTCTGGTACCTTAGTTCCCCTGTGGGAGAGTCACTGTTCTCATTCTCCCACTTCACTTTGCAGGTAAAGCTGATTTCACACAGAGGACACAAGAGTGGAACATGCAGTCCAGACTAGCCTAGTCACCCCCTTCCATCCTGCTTGTCTCAGTATCATTTTAAAATGGCAGATGTCCCAAGGCAGGTCCCCCAGAGCCAAGAAGTCACAAACTGAAGACTTCTAAGTGAGCTCTCCAAAAAGCAACTCTCCCAACTGTTGGCCATGGATGAGAGGACGTGAATGTGGAGCTTCTTTGGTGTGTCCGTGCAGAACTGAGAACCAAACCAACTCCAAAAAAGCAGAGTTAGGAGATGGGGCCAGGGAACATCATCTGAACTTTGAATCAAACTGTACCTAGAGAAGAACTAACCATGGATTTTCCAGTTTACATCAAGCAATGCATTTTTCCTTAGTATAAGCTAATACACCAATGGCAGGTGAGGAAATCTTATCAACATTTTTCAGTTCAGGAAATATTGCCTGAAATACCTTCCCTGCTTGCCATTTAAACCCATTCTAAATAGCCAATAACCTTTCAACGCCTCCATGAATTAATCTGTCACTCCCCTAGACCACCTAATGAAGCATTTGGGTATATTTAATGCTTGTATAAAGGTCTTTCAAATTAAATTGAAATCAAGATGTAGTGCTTCAGTTACAACTAGCGTGCATATGTGCTTGCAAAACACACTGTAGTAGCTGAGCAGGAAATCCATGCAATGAGAAGTAACTGTTTATTGTACCTAAACATTCATCTTCTTAAGAAAAAGTTGAAGCCTCCAGTGTAGTCTTCCCACCCCCACCCATTTTCTCTGACCACTGTGACTGTATTAGTGACATCACTGCTTCCACGTTGTCATAACAGACTGGATTAGAAGACAAATAAGTGAGTTAGCCTTGTGGTCCAGTCATATGTGGCCTGGCAGGAAATCCACCCAATAGTGTTATTTCATAACTAGCGGCAAAAAGCTGACCCAATTAATCCATTCTTTAGAATAATATAAAACTATCAAAGCATGAAAAATTACTGACTTGAAATGGTTCTCCCAAGCAATACTAAACTACTTTCCAACTTATGCCTCTTGTCCATCTGAGTCTCAAACAAAGTCAGGCATTTGGACTGTACATTCTCTGAGTCTACTTTCTGTCCCCATGTATTACTATAAAAATCTTCCTTCTGTGAATACAATTAACCTGAGTATAGTATCAGGGTCTGGTCAGAAAAAATAAACCATATAATATATTTCATCAGAAAATATTAGTTAGGAGTTGGTTTAAAAACATTAGGGAACATAAAAGATAAAAAAGGGAACATTGAGGCAACACTAGGGTAGTTCTGCAGGAAATAGCTACCACCCCTTAGAATGGGGCAATGATGGGAAAAATTGGAGCTATTAGGACCTAGAAGCTTAATGAAGAAAAAATGTGGAATTGCGATTCAGACCTGAGAAGAGATTGCAACCTGGCTAGTTCCATTACCTTGAGAAGACACAATGAACTTGTTTCGGAGAATGTTGGGGGAAACATTCTAGAGACTAGAAACAGTTTCTTGCTGCCACGTTGATGATCCCTTGTTAAGGCAATGCTGACAGAAAGAGCAAGTGTGTGGAAAAGGGCAAGTTCTCTCTCTTTCTTCTGTCTTCTCGTCTCCTTCTGAGGTCCCCTATGGGTGGAACCCAGTAGGGGGCCTGCTGGTGAAGGATGAGTGTGTTGTGCAGAATACCAGCTCCTGCATCACAATGAAGAACATAGAATAGTGGGCTTGGAGCTGAGAGGCCATAGCTTAATATTGGCACACAATCATCCTTGTAACTCCAAAGGACTTGACCAATGCTAACACAAATTCAGAAAATAAGTATGTAATCCAAGGGTCCCTCACTAGGGAATCCACTCATTTGTCAGTCTTCTGGGGACACCTGATCTTTAAGAAATTTTACAAAATGGCAGGGATGGAATTTGAAATTGTAATACCTATCTTACACTATATGGTTGACATTCAGACACTTCATATTTTCTGTACAACGCAGGGGCTTTTTTTCCCTCAATCATATCAAATTCCAATTTCCTACTTTTACGGCCATTCCAGACAAGATATAGGGCCACTGTCCTTTAAAACTCCAAAGGAACACTAACCCCCCCTCAAAAAAAACAAAGAGTTATTATCAAAAGCTTGGAGAAGTGAGGTGTTATATTAAATGACTAAAAAGAATATTTAGATATCTTTTTTTGTGATAGCTCCTCATTCAATTCATCCAGGCGGAATTCTATTCTGGCCTTATTCCCCTTGTGGGGGCTCTGCCAGCAAGCTTCTAGCCCTCTGCTTTTCCCTCTTCTCTTAATTTCCTGGCTTCTTTACCGCCTCTCGCTTGGGAGTCCCCTGAAAATTCAAAATTCTTTATTGTTCATTATTTTCAATAAATCAACTCTTTACTCCAACTGCCATTTCTCATTGCAGACCATGCCCTTAGGAACACTTCACTTTTTCCACTCAGCCTCTATAGAGGTTTGTTATTCTGCCCTGAGATCAATTTTCTTCCTTGGGAAGAAGACTCAACTGCAGTTTTCCTTCTTCCTCTCTTTCTTCCTTTTCCTTTCTTTCTTCCTCTTTTCTTCTTTCTCTTTCTTTCTTTCCCTTCCCTTCCCTTCCCTCCCTCCCTCCCTTTCTTCCTTCCTTCCTTTCTTCTTTCCTTCCCTCCTTCCCCATTAGTCTTTTTGTTTCAAAGTAATTATAGATTCATATACAGTTTTAAGAACTAATACGGATTGATCTTTTGTACCTTTTACTCAGCTTTCTCCAATGGTATCCTCTTTCAACTATAGTACACTATCATAGTCAGGATATTAACATGGATATAGACAAAGATAAAGAACATTCCTTCACCCCAAGGACCCCTAATGTTGCCTTTTTATGGCCACACCTACTTCCCTCCCACCCTGACTTCCTCAATACTCCTGACAACCACTAATCTATTCTCCATTTCTGTAATGTTCTCCATTTGAAAAATGTCACACATAAATGGAGTCAAACAGTTTGTAGCCATTCAGGATTGACTTTTGTCACTCAGAATGGTTTTAATTTGCTTTTCTTTCATGGTTAATGATGTTGAACATCTTGTCATGTGCTTATTGGCCATCTGTGTATCTTATGTGATGAAATGCTTCCTCATGTTCTAATTGGATTACTTTTTGTTTTATTCACTGTTGAATTTTGAGAGTTCTTTATATAATCTACATACTAGTCCTTTGTGGAATATATGAGTAGCAAATATATTCTCTGTCTCCCCAGTTTGTCTTCTTATCTTCTTAACAGTGCCTTTTGCATAGCAAATTTTAAAAACTTTGGTAAAGCCCAATTTTGACGTAGATCCCAGCCCGCAGGATCCAGTGTTGTGGCTGCAATATGCAAATACACACGGGCTACAGAAATCCTGTGGAGAAAAAGGGATGGCATGGCCACTCTCTGAGAGAGGGCAAGAGGACTAGAGAGAGCCCAAGAGAGAGAGAGAGCTGACGCCCGCCTAGACAGGCTTTTATTGCTTTTCTGGGCACATTACATTGAGGATGATCCTCGTTTACTATGCACAGGTTCACCACAGGTGATTACCTTTTAAGGACAACAAAGGACAGAACACTGTTAATTACTTCAGAGAAGGATGTTACAGGGGGAAACTGCTCACACTCCATACTTGAGTGGTTTAGCACAGATTTTAGGAAGTTAAAGATACTCAGTAAACACTTGCTGCTTCAGGGTGAGGGAGTTTTAGCAAGAGCAAGTCTCATAGCAGTCAAGGTACAAAGCAGGCCTGATTTCCCACTGGAGAACCTATCCATGGACGTGGGTCCTGCCCGCCAACCTCGCTCCCCACTGGCTTTTCCGAGTGGGGGCTGAGCCACATTTCCCACGCTTGGAACAGTTCCCCACACAACTTATCAATTCTTCCTTTTATAGATTATGTTTTTAGTGTCTAGTCTAAAGACTATTTGCCTAGATCTAGACCCCCAACATTTTCTCCTATGTTTTCATTCTAAAAGTGTCATATTTTATGTTTATGGTCATGATCTACTTTGTGTTAATTTTTATAGAAGGTATGTGAGACATAGATTGAGGTTCATTTATTAATAAATTAAATAAACTGTGTATGTCCAAATGTTACCTTACTCAGCTCCTTGTCAGGTGTTTATAAGGCAAACTGCCCCAGGAACTCTCCAGTGTGCATCTTCTCAGATCCTGAGGTCCCTAGATGACCTGTCCTCTTGTTACCTTGTGTTCATTTCTTGTATAATTTACAGAATTTTTAGTTATACTTAGTGAGACTAATAGGAAAAGGTTTGCCTACTGCATGTTTCCAGAGGTGGAAGTCCCTCATTATATTTTTAAATTGCATTTTATTATATCCTATGAGTTGATTTTTAGTACCTGCCAGTTACCAAATACTATCCCTTGTAGAGAAGTTAGCATTGTATTAAGTATGTTTATGGTCATTCAGTTCCCAGTGAAACCCAGCTTAAAATTCATATCTTTAAATCAGGGTGAACCTAGAGCGAAAGAAACATTCTTGCCCTTAAAAGACTCTGAAGTTTAGATGTGGAAATATATTTGACACCAATTGTTTGCTAGAAATAGCCCCTTTTGACACTCTTTACCATGTTCCTTTCTGATAGTTTCTGTGTCCCCTCTCCTATCATAGAAATGGACTAATGGCTCAAAATGGCCTAGACTTTTTCATCCCTGGCCACCATGATTGGCTAATAGATGGGAGTGAGACAAATTCATCACAGTTTCGTCTGGGTTTTATCTGGCTAGAGCTAACTGGACCATTGACTTTTCTCTCTGGTCAGAAGATGTAAAGTTTGGGTTCTTTGA
This sequence comes from Desmodus rotundus, assembly GCF_022682495.2. Taxonomy (NCBI): domain Eukaryota; kingdom Metazoa; phylum Chordata; class Mammalia; order Chiroptera; family Phyllostomidae; genus Desmodus; species Desmodus rotundus. The sequence goes on from NC_071391.1 coordinate 59,088,366, forward strand.
AAAATAAGTAGGTATACCCTCACATAAAGTGAAATGAAATTAAGATGGTACTGGTTCTGTTCTTTGAGATCATCTCTTTATTTTCTTCCCCACTGCAACATAAAGCAAGAATTTTTAGCCTACATGTTTATATCCCAAGCACTGAGCACCTAACAAGTGCTTGGGAAATATGATTGAATGAATAAACAAAGGAACGGACACTTCTGACTCCAATAATTTCCTATAAGGTAAAGCTAATAGGAAAATGCAGAACAATAGGAAAGATTTCAATTGTTCTGTCTTTTTTGTTTTTTTTTTTTAACAACTAAGGATTATGGAAGGCAACTAAAGAACATGATTAATTACTGTTTGGGTAATGCTGTGTTCCCGATTTTGCCTTGCTCTTCTTCCCTTCTATTTCACTGAAGGAGTAAAAAGTTCAATGTCAGACTCTGAGAGACACAGAGTTCCCCTTACTTGTCATCAGAATGAAGTCCTGCTCTCCGAGTCATCCCCAAAGGAAATGCTTGTTGTTTTTTTTTTAACCTCTATCTTTCAGGTGCTCCTCATCTGAATGTCTGATGCTGAGGCTGCTGACAGGCCAGGCTCCCTGCCTTATGGCTTTCAGCTGCCTTAAAAATGCACAACCCAATTTTGTTAAGTTACTGGCTGCAATGATATTTTCCCTTATAAATGACCACTTCATTTCCTGATAATTTTGCTCCTATAAGCTATACCTGATGTCAGAGCTTGGGAAAAATCATCTGAGTGCTTCTTGAACTTTAAAGAGAATTACCTAGGGATCTTACTAAGTTCTAGATTTTTTCCAATAGGTCTGGAATGAGGCCTGAAATACTGTATTTCTAACAGGTTCCTAACTAATGTGACTGGTTTACCCACCAAACTTCTAAGTAGGAAAGACATTGCCATTTTGAGGTTCAGTATTCTTAACTGTAAACCCAGGTAATAACCCCCACCCTGATGATGTTCCCAGGGTTGTAAGAATTGAGGCATTTAATGCAAACAGAAGGTGTTAAGGGTTTGCAACTCACTATATAAAAATATAAAGTTTATGATTATTTGCCTGCCCTTGAATCACCTTAGCTCAGCCATTCTCAACATCAAGAATCACTCCCAAGTGAAAATATAAATGTTAGGATTTGAGGGGCAATGAAAGATCCACTGGCTCAAAGTAAACTTTTCTGCTGCTGTTGGTACCTGTAGTTCTCACCTGCATTATTGTTCATAACAGAATAGTTAGACTGGAAGCAACATTAAGAAATGTCTATAGGAGTGGATTTCCACTAGCTGAAAGTCAGATCATCTGAGGAAAGTACACAGACCCACCCTACACCCACCCACAAGTTCTGACTTAGAGAGATGTCCTCGAATCTGCATTGGGTGTGTCCTCCAGTTGGGTGTCATGCAGCCATTCTCAGATTCAAGTTTATATCCAGTGAGCTCTAAAGCTGTCTTTAACAAATGAAAGGACCAAGACCTGCTAAACTGACTGTGTCTTTCTCCTGTTTTTTAAAGAGAAGGAATCTGTGAGAATGGCCATCATAAACAAATCAACAAACAACAAGTGTTGGAGAGAATGTGGAGAAAAGGGAACCCTAGTGCACTGTTGGTGGGAATGCAGACTGGTGCAGCCACTGTGGAAAACAGTATGGAATTTCCTCAGAAAACTAAAAATAGAACTGCCTTTTGACCTAGTAATTCCACTGCTGGGATTATACCCTAAGAACCCTGAAACACCAATCCAAAAGAACCCATGCACCCCAATGTTCACAGCAGCACAATTTACAATAGCCAAGTGCTGGAAGCAGCCTAGGTGCCGATCAGTAAACAAATGGATCAAAAAACTATGGTACATTTACACAATGGAATACTATGCAGCAGAAAGAAAGAAGGAGTCCCTACCCCTCACAACATGGATCTGGAGAGCATTATGTTAAGTGAAATAAGCCAGGCAGTAAAAGACAAATACCATATGATCTCATCTATAAGTGGAACTTAATCAACAAAACAAACAAGCAAGCGAAATAGAACCAGAGACACTGAGATAAAGAACAAACTGACAGTAACCAGAGGGGAGGTGAGGTGGGAGGGGGATAACAAGGGGGAAAAGGGGGAAGGGTTGTCAGGAACATGGATAAAGGACACATGGACAAAACCAAAGAGGGTAGGATCAAGGGTAGGAAGTGGGGATGGCTGGGGTGAGGGGGAGTGGTGGTGGTGGGGAAATGGAGACAACTGTATTTGAACAATAAAAAAATGTAAAAAAATAAAAGAGAGAGAAGGAGTCTGGGAACTAGTACTACAGTGGGGTTCTAGGTAGGAACCCAGAAAGCTGAAAAGGGGAATTCTTACTTAAGACAAAAGAAAGTCCTAAAATCAACAGAATGGACAAAGTCAAATCTTTTGACAGCAGCCAAGATCTAAGATGTGGGTGAGACACAGGCTCTAACTAATAATCCACAACAATTGCTGGCGTTATAGCTAGATTAATGGGCTGATTATACATGGCTAGGTTATTTTTGTTTTAAAAAGCAAGAGGATTTGCACTCTGAGCATCTTCCTGCCCATCCTTGACTCTTAGATTGTCCTCCTCTGGTATCATCTCTGGTCACCACCACCTATTCATTTATTCAGCAAACATACACTGAGGTTCGCAATGTGCCAAGGCTTTGTGCTAAGCTCTGAGAAACAAGGACAGAAGGCAAAATTTAGTCTCTTCACAGTCTCTCTGTCTAGTAAAATATACACACAAATAATTGCAGTAATGGAAAGACGTGTTGTATTAGGAATCTGTACAATGTAAGAGGAGCCACCATGCCTGGGGTATTTGGGAGAGGCCTGAGAGAAGATAAATCACTTAATTTGGTCCTGAAGAATAAGTAGATATTTTTAAAAGTGGAGGGAATGGAGGATGAGGCAGGTGTCTCAAACAGAGGCAAGTGAATGCACCCTACATTAAAGGCATAAGCATTTTGAGGAGAAATATGTTAAGGGCAAGAAAGAAGTTCTACAGGGTTATGGAGAGTACACAAATCTTAGTCCGCAAACTCAAGTAGGCAAAAGTATAACTTACTTTTCAATGTTATACACTCACTTTCTGTTTTGATTTCTCATTTGGCCAATTGGTAGAAGTGAAACCTCACTCAATTCAAAGTCTTCCCCTCATACACTTTGGTTAGATATAAGTTTTGTAAGATTTGCATAATGCCAACCTATGGCAGGGAGAGGCACCTGGTTTTTTCCTACGTGCTCTTCCATTTTTGGCCTCTGAAGGTCACTGCTGAGTCCTCCTCCTCCCCAAAGCCCTTGCTAGGCTGTCTCGCCCCTTCTCTCAGCTGTTCCTGCTAGTCTCCAGTACACAGGAAATGCGTGGCCGCCCCAGGTCACTCTGGAGCCTGAGGACCCACAGAGGGAGTCTATCTGGATACATTTCACTGCCTTTTCTACTCTATTCCTTTTATAAAATGGAAGGTGATGGAAATTTAGGATGTCCATGGTTACCCAGATTCTGCCTTAGGAATGAGAGGCACAGGTCCTCTCACACTCAGAGAGCCAAGCTCCTTGAGCATCCTACTGTCCCCTCATGCCTTGCGACTTCCACCTGGTGACATAGATGGAATCAAACCAAGTCTTCTGTGTCTGAATGTAAAAGCTGCTCTACTACACATGGCGTTTTCCCTGATGTAACAAATGCAACTGAAAAGAGATAGTAGGTAAATTTTTACTGAAAATCTTTGATGTGACAGGCTCTATGCCAGGCTCTCGACATTTATGATTTCCAATTCTCACCACCACTCTGCATTGTAGGGAAGATGGGGCCCAGATAGGGAAAAAGTAACTGGCCCATGGTCAGTTACTCAGCTCTTTGATGATACATTGTCCCTTCCAAGCCAATGTTCTACTTGATGTAGGTGAGTACTTGGAATTCAGTCTCTGATTTGTAAACCACAGCTCTTCCCACTGAGTCCCTAGCCGCTACACTGATGTACGTATTAAAGTCAACTCTTTTTTAGGGGAAGGTAGCACCCAATGGTACTGACAAAATCATACTTGGCTAATAATTGCTTCATAACATGTGCATGCGTGCACACAAACACATACATCACATATGCATGCAGTCACATCTACGCACATGCATACACACAGCAACACATGCACATGTACCCAGACTGGAGTCAGCCTGAGCCCAAAGCTGCAGAGGAGGCAGCAGAGTCCTCAAATAAAATTCATTCTTTCTCTCAATTTCCCTCTCCCCTCAAATGAAATCAATCAATCTCTCTCTCTTTCCCCCAAATAAAATACCAATTTAGCACTTCTTCTGTAGAACTAGGGGGCGTCCCTGAACCAAGTTATTGACCCTCACTTATCTGAGGTGGTAAAGCCACCCAACTTGGCTTCGCTTAACTTCTTTAGACTCTGAGCAATGTGTTCATGTCCAATCACCTTGGCACCTGTGTTCTAAGAAATGCTGCCCACAGCCATGCCTCGGGTCTGTCCACCTGGAGGTGAGATTTCTCATGTCCTTCACTCCATATGCCAGGTTGTAGACCAGTGCTGGTCCCTAATGCAGCCCTCACCAGCCCCTGGCTACATGGGAAAAGCAAAATAAACACAAGTAGCTAATTTCTCATAATATAAAATTTATTCAATTTAGAAGCTAACCTTTTATTCTCCTGGGGTTATATATCCTTTTGATTTTTTGTGGTTGAAGTTCATTTCCTTTGTGAAATGATGGTGAAAGTAGATGGCATTAATTTTACAAAATATCTTTATATTTCAAAGGAAACAGCCAACCCTCTCTCAGTCCTCCATTACAGTGTTACTACCGGTGTGTACAATACAAAAACCCAAGAGCCAGGGTTTCATCTACCCACAAGGAGGAGAAGTAAAAGGGGCGGAGGCCTTGGAGACCTGGTGTTGTGTTCACAGGGCAGTCTTTTATTAACATGCTCCAGAAGAGGGTGCAGAAGGGTAAGACACTGATCCACCGGAGCCCGTGTCCTCAGTGCTGTGAGAGCACCCGTATACTCAGTACCTGAGCTCACTTCTGCAGAAACTTCTAAGAAAGGTAGGATTATCTTTGTTTTACAGAGAAGGAAGCTAACACTCAAGTTAAAATGAGCTGGCTAAGGTGACCCAACTGATAGTGACAAAGACACACCTTCTCCTCAAAACAAGCCTTCTGATTTTTCTGCCCTGAACACTGCGATGCCGTCAAGAGCAAGGCACCGAGTTTCCATAGCCTGGCTGGCGGTCCTGCTCCAGGTTGCGTGCTGCCACGCTGTGACAAGAACGCTCTGACATAACCCTTCAAGGTGCTTTGTAAAATCACACTGGACTCTCTCTGGGCTGAGGACATTGGTAAGATCTCATCAAATATAATTTACCTTGCTTTTCTGACAGCAGTGTTGCTAGTTGTTTTTTAATTCCAAGAATGGGTCCTTAATTGGATCTGTTCTTGCCACTGCCAGAGTCAATTACAGGGAATGTTTCAGAGAGAAAAGGCACCAATTAGAATGTGCAGGAACACAGACTATTTCTAGGTATTACATACCATAAATAAATCCCATCTTAATTGTTCATAATTAGAGTTTAGAGACCTCTAGAGGATGAGATCTCTGAGCATTTAGAACCCTTAAATCTAGGTTAGGAGATTTGTGTCTGTGACATCCATTCTCATTTAATGAAATGACTGCATTTGCATACTGCTGTTTTGCTAAGAAGACAATTGTGGCATTATGAAGTAAGATTTATTTTGCATACTGAAAGAAAGTGAAAATGCTAGGTCTCCTAAGAGACGAGGGGTAGCTCCAACACGAAATGCAAGGAGATTTATAGAACCAAATATTCACTCGCTCACTCATTATTTATTCAACAAACATACGGTAAATGAACTTGAGAGATAGTGCTATTATGTCATTTGGGAGCCCAGATAAGGGAAAATTCATCCAATTTGGATTGTGGGATTCTCGGGGGAGGTTGCCTGGAAAGGAAACACCTAATCTGAACAAGGAAGAATAAAAGGAGTCAATGAAAATGGGTAAGGCATTCCCAGAAAGAGGGGCGGAGCGGACAAATGCAGAGAGGTGAGGAGCAGCATGTGTGGGAACGCGTTTTATTTGGAACCCAATGAGATGTGGCGAAGTCAGAGCTGCAATGGGTCTGGTGGGCACCCAGGGCAAGCTGGCAATGTGATGTCTCTTCTCCGGAATACGCTCCTCACTTATTTAGTGGTGACAGAGAGAAAATAATTTTTAAATAATAAATCATTCATATATTTCTTTATATTAAAATAAGTTACTTACATATAAGGATGCAATAAAATATTTTAACTTACATAGTCTTGAGAGTAAAAACATTTTTGCTTCCATTCAAAGATATTATTTAATTTGATGAAAGAAATACCAATAGTTTTTTGTCCAAATACACAAAGAATGATGGGAACATGAATGAACTGGTACCATAGTTTCTCATCTATTCTGGTTATGTTTAAAAGCCCTTTATACACTGGCACGATATCCAAGGATCCAGGTGTTTTTATCTTCCTGGCTATAGAACAGACTCTCCCCTCACTTGGCTGCCCTTTATCAGAACTACCACAGATTCTCCCTTTAGGACTCATCTTCAAGCATTGAGATACAATGAAAAGATAGTGGACTTTGGAGTCCAGCTCTGCCATTTATCTGTGGGGCCTTCAGCAATTATACGACTTTCTGAGGCTTAGCTCCTACATCTGTAAAACAGAAAATGATGTCTTCCTCATGAGGGTCTTTGAAGTTAGCTAGGAGGACTTCTATAAAAACATCTAATATCACAGAAAGCGAACTTCAGGTCTCTTCCTTCTTTACACTTAACAACACATCCAGTCTTCCTCATTTCCTCTTTTTATGCCAACAGTAATTAGCCTCAATTACCATCACCAAATATGGTTTTGGATGATTTTTTTTTTGGCCTCATCAAAAAATAAAATACAACACAAAAGAAGATACTGATTCTATGTTTTGAGGCATATCTCAGAGAATAGTCCCAAAATTGTACAGTGCAGTAATGTCACCTTTGAAATCTGTGTGTGGCCTGTCTGGGCATCCATAGTGAAGTTCAATTCCCATTTGGATAATTGATTCTGGCACATTTACTGGAAAGTTAGTCAAGGTACCTTCACATAGGCTGTTATGTCTCTTCTCCAGCTCCCACTGAAGTTGTTTTTCATAGAGGTCAGAGAGAAGTGCCAAGTGAACACAGGTAAAAGGGTAACTGGCCCATCTGGTAACTAAGGTCTCAATTTCATGTTTTCACTGCAGTTATTCATCTTTTAATGATTTAGTCCTTTACCTACCTAATCTTTTCTGTAGCATACAAGAGTCCTCTTTGGTACCTTTCAAACTCTTAAACTGGCAATTCATGTAACCCATTTAGAGTAGACTTCAATGATCTCAAATGCAGCCAGCAGAAAAGTCTAGATTTCTTTGATGCTAAAGGTAGCATTGTTTTAAAGTGCAAAAAATGTCTTTGCATCATTTTTGGGAACAAGCAAGGGCTTTGTTCCTGATTTTATACTGATCTCTCTGATGTCTTGATATCTCGATTCTCCTGCTCTCTTTCTCCCTATTCATTTTCCTATCCCTCCACCTCCTTCAGAACATTGTATTCCTCTACCAACCCTATACAGGACACTGGCAGCAGACCGTGTTGGTCCAAGAGAAACACAGATAAATGAGACAAATGTGTTACACGTGGAAACCAGAAGTCACAGGGGAGTGCCGCAGTCACTGTGTCCTGTGGAATGAAGAGGCCGAAGTCACAGTGTTAGAGAGCTCAGGGAAAGAACAGGTTGCATTTGGGCTGGACCTCCAGGAATTTTGTTCTCTTTTTTATAACTTTTGTCTAATTATAAAAATAACACATGCTCACTGATAAATATCTGGAAAACACAGCTGAATTTTAAAAAGAAAACAAAATGATCATAAACTCATTGGTTTGAGAAAACCAGTGTATTTCTGTATCCTTATTATTATAACTATTTTCTTATGTGTTAAATGTTTTTCAAAAATACCATTTTAATATCAATAAAGTTTTTGTTATGTTGATATGTTATTCATAATTTAACCAGAACCCTCAATTGATTCATTTACTCATCCAACAAATATTTACCATGTGAACACTGTGTATCAGACATTCTACAGACTGGAGACACAGTGAACGAGACAGACACAGCCTCTGTCCCTGTGGAACTGACATTCTCGGGGGAGGACAATAATAAACAAGAAAACGTGTGTGTGTGTGTGTGTGTGTGTGAGAGAGAGAGAGAGAGGTAGTGGTAAATCTATAAAAACAGAGTAGGGATTAGAGAGTGATGGGAAACATTCAGGTTCTTTCCAATTTTTCAACATTTCTTCCATTTAAAAAGGCTGCAGCGTCCATCCCTACAGACGCCATTTTGAGCACGTCTATTACATATTGCTATAAATTAAATGTCTGGGTGCAGAATATCTATTCCTACCAATAATAGTATGTCAAAATACCTGTACGCTTTTCTAAGCAACAATGCCTGTTTCTTTTTAAATCATTTTCTATTTTTTAGGCCTCAAATAGAATCCCTTTGCTTTAGTATTGTGTCTTATTTGTGAGGTTGAGTAGTTTTATTAACTACTTGTACTTTCTCATTTTTGAATCCCCTATTCATATTCTCATATACATCTGTAGAATTTCAACAGGTGAATATAGAGGAAAGGTATTTCAGTAAGAGGAAACGATGCCAGCAGGCACAGCAATGGGACCTCATAAGTGTATTGGGGAATGCCGATTCATCTCAGTGGGCTGATGTAAATGTTCGCGTAAGCCGAGATGCACAGGGACACCTGGTGATTTTGATCTGAAATGCAGAGCCTTGTGTCTAGTGGTAGACAGGCAGCACTACTGATAAATATTCTGGATTCCCTTCCTTTGCTTGTCTACTCTGTGAGAGGACTACACATCCGCTTTGCTGAGCTCATGAGTAAGCACGGTAACGCTGGCCAATAGCATACGGATGGAAGCAATGACCAGAACTGAAGATCCATCACATGATTTTCATCTCCTTTTTGTCTCTGCCTTGAGTCTAGAAATGTTCCAGATAAAGGCTATTTTTTCAGCCTGCATCTCTGAATGAAGGTAGCCAATTGGTCTTTAAGGCTTTATGTGCTGTGCAGTCACAGAATGATAGAAAACAATCTCAAACATGTTCATGTCATATTCAAGACATATGTGTTGAATTAAAGACTGCATAAGTGCGTGCTTGACAAGCAGTAGCCTTGTGCAGAAGTTTCTCCGCCTTTAACTGAAAACTCTCCCTTAGTTTACCCTGAGCACTCTGAGTCATCTTTAGGTTTCAGAAAGTGGCCACTGGCCATAACAAAGGGTGGCTGCTTAAGAAGTTGGGTCATAAGAGGAACAGAGAAGTTTCAGGAGACAGAGACTTCGCCCACTGTGGCAGGAAGAAATGAGTTCGGGGGATCGTAGTAGCCAAGGAAATCTTTGGCTAACGTGTACTGAGCACCCGCTGAGTGATATATATCACTTCATGGGGGCTCACAAGCCTCGTCTGAGGCGGAAAGCAGTATTATATGTTTATAAAGGAGAAAATCAAAGTGTGCATGAGCTACACCTCACAAACACGAAGTCAATTTAGTGGGCGGTGAGCAGCACAGGCACACACGAACACAGACATACACATGCACAGACACACACAAAAATAGAACAGAGTGGAAAATACTAAACTACAACATATGTAAAAAGAAGTATCATTTCGTAAAACCCTCATTCAGTTTTATATGTCTGTTAATCTAGTGAATGCCGGGCCAAAAGTGATTAAAAGCTCCTAATATCTTGGGGTGGGGGGGTGGGGGGGTAGAATTTCTGAGTTAATGAAAGGATAAAAAATTGTTTGCATGTAAATGTCTTGTAAACTTAAGTAAATTATTTAACTTTTCTCAAGTGTTTGCATGTAAATGTCTTGTAAACTTAAGTAAATTATTTAACTTTTCTCAAGTGTTTCTTCGAAGTGAAATGTAAATAATACAAAGCTATCATAAAGGACTGTTGAAAGAATAAAATGAGAACATGTTTGAAAACGGCCTAGAACAACATCTGGCAAACAGCAGATAAATGGTAATTGTTATTATTTGTCATTACTATAAAATTACACAGAGTAGCCCTGCCCAGGGGGCTCAGTTGATTGGAGCACCGTCCCATGCACCAAAAGGTCAGGGATTCAATCCCCAGTTGGGGCACATACGATACATACGATGTTTCCCTCTGACATCTCTCTCTCTCTCTCTCTCTCTCTCTCTCTCTCTCTCGCTCTCGCTCTCATCAATAAACACATCCTTGTGTGAGGGTTAACAAAACTGTGACAGAGGGCACCTGTATGGAAGACCCCTTATGCACCACATTAAACCCTGTCAGCCCCCATTACACTTGCCTCAGCTGCAGGGGCCATTTTTGCACAGGTTTGGACCCGCTGCTCTGTGGGCCTCTTAGTCTCTGCCCTGTGGTCTCTTAGATGTCAGAGTGTGAGATGGGTATGGAAACCAAAGGGCAGGAGAATGAACCTCCTCAGTCCAACCTTGACCACAGAGTCTGGGAACTGATAATGTAATTTCTTCCCCTTCTTATTCCGTAGGCGAACAGTTCCAAGATTCACATCAAGAGTTTCCTCAGAAGTTCCCACATAACTGACCTTCATGCCTGCAGCAGTAGACAACTCAAAAAAGACGTCTTTGCATCATTGGCTTTCCCCTCTTTCCTGTTTCTCTCTCCCAGACTTGTCGTCTTCTTCTCTGGAATGAATAAGTTCCCAAGTAACGTACCTGCATGCAAGCGTACAAACCAAAACAGCCTCCAGCCTTCCTCTTTAATCCCCATGCCTCTCTCCCCACCACTAGAAACCTTCCTTAGTGATCAGAGAAAATGAATTCCAAGGAGCCAACTCACAGCAATGTAGTGATCCACCTAGAATACTGCATTCTCGTACTCCCAGCCTCTAATGTGTTTCGTGAAGGAAGGAAGCAGACAGCAAAGAGAATAGAAATGTCTTTGTCCTTATTAATTTGGAGAATACAGAAATATTGTTTTTCCAAAGACAGGAAACTGTTGGCAGAAAAAATAGGTACCAAAGAACTTTTGATGTCAAGACAGACGGGACTAGCTTCGATAAAGAACTTTATATTCAACAGGGGGTGTGTTTGCCTTGTTTGTAAAAGAAAGCTATATTTCTGCTCTGCCAAATAATGTCCCTTTTTCAGAAAGCATATTTATTTGCTTTTATGTTTTAAATTATGTAAATTGATTAGGAAAGAACTTGTTTATTTATATCTCAAATAAGACAATAGAGAATTATTATATTTCATCACTGGCCCACAATTTCTGCCTTGAGGTTTATAACAAGAGGATGGAAACACCCCCTCCTCCTTTGGAACTGAGAGCCGGGCTTCAGGCTGTTGGCAAGATCTCTGTCATGCAGGCCCCAGCGACCATCAAATGGGCCCTAGGATTAAGATTCTTATCTCCAGGCTGAAGGCCAAAAGTTGTACAGTAATTACAGCATGTTGCTTGAAGTTGTGTCTGATGAGGAATTAATGACATGTGAAACATTCTAACTAATTTTCGATATCTCTTGTCTCATTGTGATTAAAAGAATCAAAAGGCATTCTGACCCAGGATTGGAGGTAGCCAAAATTGGGTGACCTTCTATCATCCTAAAAACAAGACAGTATGGGAAGGCACTATAATTCCTACTTTAGAAAATTGGGAAGTTGAATCTCAAAGCAGAAACAATCTTCCTAAGGTCACACACTGTGTAGGTACCAGAACTTGCATTCACGCTCACGCGGGTCTGACTCATTAACACCATGCTATGCCATTTACCATGAGTATTTGTGGGGCACTTATTATGTGCTGGGTGTTCTGCTATATGTATATATTTAGGTTCAGAATACACACCACTTCTGAACTTGCCCAGGGTACCTGGTCACCTAGTTCACAGGCACATTCCCAAGCTTGCCTCTCGTGTGGCCAAATATCCAGCTTCTCGCCAAGGGAATATGAGCAGTAGTAACATATGCAAGTTTTGCATCATTTCTTCGGAAGGAAACGGCTAGTCCTCTACTCTCTCCCTTTCCCTCAGTGACACAATGTCACTGAGCTCTGGTCAACCACACTGACAAGACAATATTTCAGGACTGGGCAGAAAATCAAGACAGAAGGATCCTGAGTCCTTAAGTTAGCATAGGTGGCTTAATATTAATTAAGGAAGGGAGCAAAGGGTATCCAACATTATTAATCATAATTAACTAGAGAGTATAAGCCTGTTTAACCAGGAAGCTAGAGCTTGACACACTCCCCAGGGGATCACAGCATTGCCCCTCAAAGAGGATGAACACCCCTCTGTCCTACCCCGCACACCCCTCCTATAGGGAGGAAGGACTGGCCAGCTTTTCAACCTCCTCAGTCCACTTGCCCAAACTATAGGAGGAGGTAAGCACATATGCAATAGGACCCAGAAGGGTGATCATAAAGGCCCCTCTGGCCAGCCTGAGAAAAGGATCAGATTGAATAAGGGACACACCCTGGAAGATCTAGGAAACATAATGGTTAGGAGTGGGCCCATCAAAAGCTGGTGAAAGCTTGATGCGTTAGTGAAAAGAAGTGCCTGCTCTGTCCCAAACCCAAGATAATATAATCAGCCTAACAAAGAATCAATCTCTCTCCCTCTCTCTCTCTCTCTCTCCTCCCCCCTCTTTCTCTCTCTCTCTCAACACGTGCTCATCTGCTCATCCATTCATGCACGTGTTCTCTCTCCACCTGCAGCTGGTGGCTGCACGGACTCCAAATGCAGGCTCCAGGCAAGGCACAGCCAGGAAAACAAGCTAAGCTAGCCAAATGGTAATAAAGGCTGGACTAGACTAAGCTTTAATATGGACTGAGCCAATTGCACAGAACATTTGGATCTTGGCCTTTGTTTTGGGCTTGATGAAGACAAGATTGGACTTTTTCTCCAGTGGCATGGATGGAAATAGGGCTGGGAACCCAGGGGCAGCCTTCTATTTCCACTCCGATGAATCTTACCACTAAACCTAATCCTCCCACACGTGAGTCTCCTGAAGTGCTTTTCTCGTGACTCTGTGAAAGATCTACACTTACACCAGCAACACTTGGATGACTTTGCTGAACAGAGGTACCAACTCAGTCTGGACCAGTCTCCTACCTCAGGGCTATTATCCAGAGAGGGACACATGAATCTCATGTACAAATCATTGCAGCTTGTGGGGGGGGGGTGTCTCTTCATTGACGTAGTTTAGCCTACAATTTGAATAATACAACTCCAAGAAACTTTGTACACATTCTCAAAGAAAATTTGCCAAAAGTCACATAGCTAGTAAGAGGCAGGCCCAGGATTTAAACCCAAACCTTATCTCCATTTTCAGGGTTTTTTCATCGAACTGTTTAGCTGACTTAGAAAAGTACTTCTCAAAATTTAACAGGAATTAGAACCTCCTTGGTAGCTTACCACAATGCAGATTCCTTTCCCAGACATTCAGACCAAGGGGGTCCTGGCCCAGGCTAAGACTTTGGAATTTACCAAGCTCACACGTGATGCTGAGATTGCCAGCCTAGGAATGGCAGCTTGCGTAGCACTGATAGTCCACTTCTTAAATAGAGATGATAACAAGAAAAATTTAAATTTATTTAGGATATTAGGTTATTTAGGTTCAAAAGGCAGAAGCCCTGGGCATGACTGAAAGCAAAGGGAGAAAGAACTGGAGAAGATGGCCCTGGTAATAAAAGCTACAATTTGTTGTGTGCCAGGCTGTTTTAAGTGTTAAATGTGTATCAGATTTAATTCCCATACATCCTCCATGAGGTAATTTAAAAATTGCCTCTCATGTATGTGGAAACTGAGGCCTAAAGATATTAGTTCCTATGGTCATTCAGTTATTATGTGTTTGAATTGGGAGCATGAACTTATCTCTGCCTGACTTCCAAACTCTGCTTCTGCCTGATCTCTGGATTTTACTAGCTCCATATTTGTCAGGGTGCCTAATTTCAAAATCACAGCTAGTTTTTATAGTTGTTTGGTTCACTTTCATCTGTTTTAACCAAGGCAGACGGCATTTAGGCCTTGGGATTGCAAGTAGAATTTTGTGCATTACAAGATACCACACCTTAAGGCAGCTTTGTCCTCAGGCAAATGGCTCTTTTTTTTTTTAATACAGGCAAATGAATATGCTACACCTTAATGAAATAAGTGTTAACCTGCTTAAGCAAAAGCACGTGCTCAGCAAAGGCACAAGTTGAGGATCTCAGCAAAAAAGTCAAACTTCTTAGGGCATATACATACCTCAGGCCCAGGAAAGGTAGACAGTTCCTCAAAAAAGGTTTTAGATCTCAGGTCCAGCAAAGACACAGGGTGAGTCATTGAGGTTTCCACAAAGATACCAGCCACAGCAACGTCATTAGCAAAGACACAGGCTACAGGGACTTCAACTAGATGATGGGGTCTCAGAAAATATGGATTGAGATTGGTTCACCTCATTTGAAAGACAACCCCTCTCCCCTCTAGGAGGAGGGATTTTAGGCCTAGGCAATTTAACACCATGAGGCCACAGTGAGCCAGGAGAAAAAATATTTGCACCTATGGGTGTACTGACTGTACGTCACTAGACATAACCCGTACGCACTTCAGTACCACAGAGACAGAGAAACGGGGCTCACGGGGGGGGGGGGGAGGGGAATGGCAAAGCAACGTTTTCCAATGCACCAGATGGACAAGGAAGGCACCTCCTATATGTCAGGGGCGGCCACGAATATATTTTTCCAAATTCACGAGAGAGCAGAAATGCTTCAAATGCCACATGTAAGACAGGAAACGGTTTGACTCATCACTTTTCACCCCCTCGTATATATAGTAAATTAGTAATGTCAAGTTTAACCTCCCAGTTAAGCGTGTAAGACACAGGTCAAGGATTTTGGACAAGGCACCAGATGACTGTCCTTACTGTCTCTAGACCAAAACAGAAAGTGCTTTTCTCCATCTTCCGTTCTCCATATTGATCCCACCAGGTCCCTGCTGTAATTCTTGGCAACATTAAGTACATAATTCTGTGTGGGATAATTTCTCTGGAGGTTGAGATTGGATCATTTTCAAAATGTCTTGGGCGTGAGCCAGTGCTGTGCTGATCACATGTGTCCTGTTATCTCTTTGAATTTCTCAAAAGGGAGGTTCATAAGAGATATGATATTGAGCTTCTAAGGTCCGGAAGGACCCGTACTCATAAGAGTCGCAGACCATCCAGGCTTGAGCAGTTCCTGGCTGAGACGATGAAGGACAGAGAACTTGACTTCCAAATTTAATTCCTTTCAACTTGAAAGTCATTGGAATTCAGCCTGCAAAGGGATTTAGGCTTTAAACTTTATCTTCCACTCAGTATTGAGAAACATTCGTATAAAATGTGTGGTGCTTCTACCGTGGCATTTTATTGTTAGAGTACTGTAACACGGTTGTCTGATCTCTTTGAGGAACCTAGGATTGTCTGTGCTTGACAAAATGGCTAGATAAATTGAAGTAGAATATAATGGCCTTGCAATGAAACAAATGTGTTGTTTGGATTGATTTCAGATGTTTCTTGGGTCGAATGCTGCACTGTTCACTATTGGTTTGAGGATTATAACCAAAGAATTAGTTGTTATTAATTAGAAAATAGCCTCATGATAGCGAACATAAGACTATCCTGAGAGATGGCAGATCTGCGTGCATGCAAAGGTCGTGATACCACCGGCTGACAATCAACTCGTTAAATCCAATGTCAGGAAACAAAAGATAGGGAATGTGAGGAGGGAGGAAGGCATCTCTTCCATTCTGATGTTTCCTTCCAGGTGGAAGGAGCTCTGTTAGTGTAGTGCTACTGACCTTCTCCTGCCCGTCAGGCAAGCCTACCCAGAGAAGAAGTGAATCATTTCATGAGAAAACTTGAGAGGAATAAAACAGGTGACCTCAGCTGGATTTCTTCCCTTCATTTTTTGGAAATGATCTTTTCCACAGACATCATGCACTCTTGATCACTCTCAGTCTTTTAATAAAGCATGTTATGAAAAGCATGGCCAGTGTTCATGGGAAGGGTATGGGTACCACCTCCAGTAGTTCAGCAGTACCTCCTAATGGATGGGTAACCCTTTGAATTCTAAGGGTTTTACTGGAAACGCATTTCCTGTAAAGGTAAACCACATTCTCCAGCAATGAAGTTCATATTTTAGTCTCTCATTTGCATTATTTTCAAGTGGTTAAGAACTCAGAAGAGTACAGATGGGTGCTATTTATTGTACCTTCTCAATTTCTCAAAAACTGATAGTGTTCTTGTCTTGTTAGGCCTTGTAATTTTCTTTTTAAGTTATAAATTTGGTTCCCAAATCCTTACTGGGTTTAGCCATTCCATATTCCACAGTAAGGGTATAAAATGTGGTAAATCAGACTGTTCATTGTCTCCAGTATCCATTTTCTTTTCTTCTTTTTCATACTAGAATTCTTAAGGTTTGGCCAGCTGGGGCTACATCTCCCTGTCTCCCATCTCCCTGTCTTCTACATGTCATACTGTGACTGAGATACAGCTAAAGAGATGTAAGCAGAGGTAAATTGGACTCTTCTGATGCATGTCCTTTGAAAGAAGTTGTTTGTCCTACACATATCCTCTCCTCTTTCCCTGAGACCAGGACACAAAATAGTGGTTGTGAGCCAGCTTCAGAGATGAGAACACAGACAGTAACACATTCCACCAGTGCCATGTGACTCAAAGCTGCCCCACACAAAGAGATAAGAAACTTGCCCCACAGTGTAATTAAACTACTGCTTTCTTTATTGAGAAAGTCTGGTTAAGGGAAAGAAATTAGTTGAATAAGTAGTGTGCTTAGCTGTATAGTTATTTTTGCACACTGGTACAAGCTCCTTATCTCACTGCAAACCAGTAACAAAGACTCGAAGGACCATATCTTAAGTAGAAATGACCATGAAGGTGGCATAGCAACGTAACAGAAGAAATATCTGGAAGAATGTGTGGAACAGACCCATCCTATCCCTGGAAAATACCGGCAGTTGGATGTTTTATGTGAGACTCTGTCTTATTTATGTCTCTGTTATTCACTCTCCACTCAACCGATATTCTAACCAATACCTTCTGGCAACTCCTCTTCTCCCATGAGTCTTGTACTTTGCACTTTGTCCCTAGACAGGCCCCAGACCTGGCCATGTTTCATCTGTATCTTAAAGAAACCTGTAGGATAAGTGTTTGTTTGACTTCCTCTCTTACTTTTCCTTATGGACTTTGACCTAAATCCTTGAGTAGAAAGAATAAAAATTGATTTAAATCACAAAAATTATAGTGCAGAGGTCTTTTCGTACTTGCCATCACTGAGTTGCAACTGAAAGTCCTCTTTTCATGTGACCATCATCATCTTTGGTATAATTTGTCACCATCTCTCCTCAACAAATAAACACAAACACACACACGTGAAATTTATGCATAGTGGTGGAGGATGGCCATCATACACAAAAGGTGTCCTGAATTCCTGGGATTTGTTAAAATAGGAATTCTCAATGAAGTCAGGCATAGGTTAACCATTTCAAAAACTGAGTCTTCAAATGCTGCATGGAGCACAGATACACTATCTAAGGTAATGCCAGGCAGGAAGAAAAAAGTCTAGGTCCTTAAGCAAAAATGATTTCATAAGGCCCTTAATTCATAAGTTAAGAAGTATTATTTCATCATCAAAGTTTTGGAACAACCAAAAAAGACAGGTCAAAATAATGTAACCTACAGAGCAAAGAGACTAGAGATAGACCTCAGAGCTACAACTTGTCATATCTGTACTGGTAAATTGTATTTATCCCAAACAGAGTAGAATTTTTGTGTATAACAGATGCATCCCTAGCACACACTTTACTTTCCATATTTATTTTTCCGTTTCTTTACCCCATTCCATTAGTTAACACAGTCCAGTAGAAAGCTGACTGCTTTTAGTATTGGCAATTTTATTTTCCTTTCTGGGGTGACAGTATTGTGGAGCCTGAGGAGTCCAAACTCGTGTGCAGCCAGGAGCAAAGAATCAAAAGGAGTCCTAGATCTGAGGAGGACCGGGGTTCAATACAGAGGTGCCACTCCACACAGAAACCTGCATGAGCGAAGTCCAAACAAGCCAGTAGCCCATGCATGGTTCAGTGGGAACAAAGAAAGGTGCCAGGCCAAAAAAGGCAGAACAAAGAGGTTTAAAGGACGAGTGATATCAGCAAGATGGCCAAATAAGATGCCTATCACTGCATCTCTCCCACCCCCACACAACAATAATTCAGCATCCATCCACAGACCAATGCGCCTTTGTGGGAGCTCTTGGATCCAGTGCCCTAAGCCAAGCGACCTGAGGGGAGTGTTGCCCACCTGTGTATTAGGTAATAAGCAGACAGACCTTGGTCCTGGCTATGAACCCCAAACTTCCTGCTGCCTCTGTCTACCATGGTCCAGAAGGCCTTGGTGAATACTGACTTGGACAATCAACCACAGATGAGAGGGCCTTTGTGGAAGTCCAGGGGCCCAGCAAAGAAGTCCCAGTATCATTGGAGCAAAACTTTCTGATATGGGATGCAATGAATATAACAAGAGAAACAGTTGAATTTTACCTGTGTCACTCCTCCAAGGCAGCAGAGCTCAGTGTCAACGCCATCATTTCTCCTACAGAGGAAAGTGAGAGCTTGTGAGTAAGTACCTGGCACCCCCAGCTGTGCAGGATGCTGCCAAGAGGCCAGTTTCTGTCTTGCCCATCCAGAGTACTGAGTCATGAGCTGCATGACCTGGGGGCAGTGAGCAACTAAGAAACAAGACAACAGCCAGGGCTAGGAATGTATAAAAGGGACATGAATCCTACTATCCCCATCACAGATCACTGAGAGGCACACCCAGGGACCACTGGGATACCCAGCCCATGGGTCCCCCAAGTGGCTCACAGTCACCCCTAGTGCTCTGAGTGCTTCACTCATACACCCTCACCTCCACTCCGTGATTGGCTCCCTACACACACTCCTACTAGTGCCAGAAACTGTGGGCCTGAGGGAGATCACAAATGAGTATTTGGCAACATCCCTGGCAAAGCAAAACAAAGGCTGTCAACACCCAGCATGGTGTGTTGCAGGATCAAGAGAGGGCATACAACAGAGTCATGAAGAGATGCTCGACATCACTAATTATCAGGAAAATGCGAATTCAAAATCACAATGACATATAAGCTCACACCTGTTAGAATAGCTATTATCCAAGAGATAAGTTTTTGCAAGGATATATAAAAATGGAAAATGCTAGGGTTGTAAATGGGCACAGCCACTATGAAAAACAGTAGGGCAATTCCTTAAAAAAGTAGAAATAGAACTACCACATGCTCCAGCAATCCCATTTCTGGGTATATATCCAAAGGAAATTAAGTGAAATCAGGATCTCAAAGACATATCTATAGTCCCATGTTCACTGCAGCATTATATATATATCACATACACTATATGTGTGTCTGTGTGTGTGTGTAATGCAGTATTATTCAGCCATAAAAAAAGAAAGAAATCTTGCCCTTTGCAACAAGATGGATGACAATATGCTATGTGAAATACGTCAGTTAGAGAAAGACAAATACTGCGTGATATCTGTACAAATACTGTATTACACGTGGGATTTAAAAAGCTGTCTCAAAGAAACAGAGTAGAATGGTGGTTGCCAGGGGCTTGGGGTGGGAGGGACGGGAAAATGTTGGTCAAAGGATACAAACTTCCAGTTATAAAGTGAGTAAATTTGGGGGTTCTAATGAACATCATGGTGACTATGGGTAACAATTCTGCATTATATACTTGAAAGTTCCTAAGAGAGTAGATCTTAAATGTTCTCACCACACACACACAAAAATGTGAATTATGTGAGGTGATGGAGGTGTTCACACCGTTGTGGTAATCATTCCACAATATATAAATAAACTTACACAATATTACATGTCAATTATATCTCAGCAAAGCTGGGGAGAAAAGGATGCAGAGTGAGAAGACAGATAGGAAAGTGCAGGCAGAGTAGGCTCGTACAGGGAACAGGTTTGTGAGTCGGGAACAGAGCCAGGACCAGAGCAAGGCACTCAACCTGGCAGCAGAATTTATGGGGACACCAAAAATCCCAGTGATCTAAATAAATAACACTTAAATGCAACATTTTAACAAAGAAAATGCAAAAAGAAACCCACGATGAACAAAATGTCAAAATTATAAAGAAAGACAGGGTGCGTCCAGTCCTGTTCTTGTGCAGCCCTGCTGCATGGGCCTTATCCTAATCCTGGCCCTGCGGGGCTGCATCTTTATTTAAAATTCTGATATTTTGTTCATTATGAATGGGTTTTTTTGCATTTATTTTGATTCTTTAAAATATTTCATTGAAATATTAGTTCTCTGGATGATGAATGTATTGGTGCCCTCTGACATTCTACACCTGAGTTGAGGGCCTCACTCACCTAACCCAAGTCCTAGCCCTGGACGAGGGTCCAAATTCCTCCCTGAGCCAGAGCATAAACTTGCTCTGCTATTTTACAAAAGTCCTTCCTTGCTTATTTAATGCTGTAACATGGAAGTCTTAGACTTAATGATTTTCAACATCAGTTCCAGCTCTGACATTTTCCAGGTGGTCTGGGAAGGGACCTAGGAGGACCCTTAGGTAGCTGGGGCATTTTATGTACAATCAAGCTGAGACTTGCAGGGGAAGCAGAACCGATGGGTGAAGAGATAGGGAGCCGAAAGCTGACAGCTGACTCCAGATATCGCTGCTGAGATCCCTACATTTACGGCTTTGATTTTTTCTTTGTTTCTCAGGCAAACATTTAAATAATGCTGGCATGAGATAGCAAGGGACAAAATGAGTCCCTGAGAGGCAGCTAAATGTCATTCTTGAGCCCTGGTATTTGAAACAGAAACAGAGCACCCAAGTGGAGGAAGTCACAGCTGCTCTCTAGCGGGTGCTACAAAGGCTCATTTCACATCTAGGGCCACTTCCAACGGGGCAGTTTTCAGCGTTGCACAAAGTTCTTCAATCATTTCTCACTCCAGTGATGATTCTTGCTTGGTTTATCAGTTTGGTTTTTCAGCTGACTAGATTTCAAGCTATTGGAAAGCAATACGGGAGCAAGGACTAGGTTTCAGAGCTGCATTGTAGTGAATTTAATTGGCAATGAGATGCTCTGGCTGAGAAGAGGGACAGGCACGGCAGTTCCAGATGCTGATGTGTTGATGTGGCTGTAATGAGGCGGGAAGAACATTGCTTCAAGGGTGTTCCCAAATGGGTTTATTTGGTTGAAATAAAGTCCGGAAAGGCAGGCGAGAGCCCTGCAAATTGTTTTTGTGTTTTGGAAAGATAGGGATACCACTATTATGTCTAAGAATCAGAGAGAGCCTAGACTAACATGCAACTCAGAATGTGCATGAAAAGTGATCTTGGTTCCCAAACAAACAATAACAACAAAAAAGCGTAGATATAGAAAACAGACTGGTGGTTACTAGAGGGGAAAATTTGTGAGGGATGGCAAAATGGATAAAGGGGGTCAATATACGGTAAAAGAAGGAAACTAGACTTGTGTTGATGAGCACACTGTAGTGCTTATAGATATCAAACTATAAAACTTATATAATGTAATTAACCAATGTTATCTCAATTAATTAAACAAAATCATATTGTACACCTTAAACTTATGCAATGTATATGTCAATTATATCTCAAAAAGAAAGTTGGAATAGAAAAGAATCTTAACCATAAAAAAGTGGCCTCATTTCCTATCAGCTATTCAGTTTTTCTCTCTTGCTGTTTCCGCTCTTCCCTGTATGACTGAGTAACGCAGACATAGCATGTGCTGAGTAAAGTCATTGGAAGCTAATGGCTTCTTGCTTTTGTTCTGTACGCCTAGAAGGAAAGGCAAAAGACATTGGAGTGAGACAGAAGGAGGACCAGGCTCTAGTATGTGGAGAACTGAGTGTGGGAATTGCCCCCTATGGTGGGATGAGTGCTTAAATTAAAATTTTAAAGGGCCAGTTTTTAGTTCTAACCTCATTGTTTAGCCTTCACAGTCTTTTCACTTTACTTAAAAACAATAATATTCTTGTTGAACATGGTAGATTGAGCATATATGTTCATTGCCACTCCCTCTTGAAACCCACTGAAATATGTATAAAAAGGTTTTAAAAATGTATTTTAAAAGGATGCAACAGCCCACTTGAATTGATCACACAACTTTGGAAGATGGAAAGGAGATGCACGAATCATTGCTAACAAAGCAGTACCCAGAAGACTGAAACTTTCCTCTACGGGAAGTACAGTGGGAACGATATCCCCGGCAGCACTACAGAGTGTATTACCTCTGATGACCGAGGAATAGGGTGGAGCTGGAAGTAAAGGAATTGACTGAAAATACTGCTAAGGTGCCCTTCCTTAGCCCACAGAGCCAGGTGACTACATCTCCTCTACATGTGCTTCCGTATGAGAGAAGTTCATGCTTCTTTTCACATTAACAGACTGAAGAAAATTCTCTCTGAGGTAACTAGCCAGCGTACGAATATAGGCCCACAGATACAGACATCTGGGCATCTCACAATAAAGCAGCTGATTCCTCCAGTGAATCACTTTCTGATGAGTTACATCAGTCAACCACTTTCTTGCAAAGGAGTTTCCAAACAGCTTTTTGAATGATTCTTACTTATACCTTTAGGGTATAGGAGTTAGAGGTCAAAATAAATATGAAAAAAAGAAAAGAAAAAGAGATACCAAAGAAAGAAAAATAGGAAGCTAAATAAACAAGCAAACAAACAATTAGTCATTAATTTCCCCACAGAAATGAGAGAAGATACTTCATCCATTAAATAACAGGCCACTACAATGATTATCATAGAGAGAGAAAGGATGATCATTCTCCATCTTCTGCCATGAAAGAGTCACAGTATAAGGTTTTCTCCCATTCTGGAAACAAATATAATGCTAGAAAAATACATGCAGCTGCTGTTTTCAGGAACTGGACCATTGTCAGCTCAGCATTGTGATCTCTGAAGTAAGAGAAACACACACAAGGAGAGCCCACGTTGGCCAGGGACCTCAGCCTGGATGCAGACTCCTGTCCGTGGGACTGGAGGGTGGAGCCCAAGCTGACTGTGGCAGTCTTGCTGAGCTGAAGAATCAGAGATTGGAGAGGCAGGTTTCTGAAATGGTTGGAATTTGGGGGTAGGCTACCAAGGGCAGGAAGCTGTGGTATATAAGGTATGCAGAAGTCTGTGAGGTTCTTCCACACAGACCTTATCGAAGACTGTCTGCACATGCGAACAGCGAGACCCCGTAAGTTGAGAAGAAAGGAACTGGTGGAGGGCTGAGACCTCAGTGAAAATACCAGAGGTCATGCATGCTGGAATGTACTGAGCAGCAACCCAGACTGCTTGGAAGAAGCCTTGGTGAGCACCTTACTCATTTATCTGAGACCTCGGAAATGCTCTGAGGACCACATCATACAGTAAGGGGAGTATCTTAAAACTAATAACAAAATGAGGACAGATGCCCCCAAATGAAGAGTATACCCAAGTCTAATATGATCAATAAAACACAATATTACCTAACTATGCCCAGAGGGGAAAAAAACACCACTTCTTAAAAGTAGACAACATAAGTCAGTATTCCTACAATGTATCATTAATATCCTATATGAAATAAGAATTTGCTAGATATTCAAAGAAGCAGGAAATCTAATCCATAACCAAGCACAAAAGAGGTCAACAGAAACAGATATCAAGATGTCCGATTATTAGAATTATTAGAAAAGAACTTTAAAATAAGCTGTTGTAAATATGTTCAAGGACTTAAACATGTATATAATGAGAGCGCGTATGGAGAAACTTAGCAGAAAAATGTAAAAACTCAAAAAAGGAACCAAAGAGAGATTTTAGAGCTGAAAGCATAGATCTAAAAGGAAAACTTCATAGGTTGGGCTTAACATCATATTTGATATTGCAAAATAAAGGGTCAGGAACTTAAACACAGATTGGTAGAAATTATCTAATCTTAAAAACAGGTGGAAAAAATGAACCATTCCTCAGTAAAGAAAGCAAAATTCCACTTTCAAGGATAATTCCTTATTATGGTTCAGTATTTTACTAATCACTTTTATACCCACTGTCTCATTTAATCCTCACAATAACCCTAAAAAGTCCATTTACTCCTATTTTATAAATGGGGAACTTGAGGCTAAAAGGATATGACTTGCCCAAGTTCCAAGGCAGGGTATCAGTCCAGGTATTCAGAACACGTCCTTTCACATTCTTCATGGTTTCTTCTTGGGTGCCAGGCCCCGCCCTGAATTCCCTATTCCATCCTGTTTACCCATCTGCAGTCCCAAACATCGGAACCTACCGTTCCTACCTGGCGGTGTCTACAAGCACCCAGGGTCAGCTGTTAACCTTTTCTGCCTCCATCTTCCCTGAAATTTATCCTCCTGCCATGCATTTATTAAGAACGAAGCTGTCAGAGCCACTTAAGGAGACATCCTGGTAATTTGATGGACTGTTCCAGACTGACTTCTATTGTGAGACAATATTAAATGGCCTTGCAATTCGGTTTCACCTTCATATATTTTAACTGCTCTAAGACAGATGTAGCTCCCACTTAATATGTATAATACTCTGTATTAAGAGCTTATACTGCATACATTATTAATTTTTCATTTGAGCACTCATTACATGTCAGGCACATTGCCAGGTGCAAGGAACACTACATTACACAAGATAGGGCCCCTCCTTCCATTGAAGTTTAGTCTCTCACCCTGGCCAGGTGGCTTAGTTGGTTGGAGCATCATCCCATACAACAAAAGGTTACGGGTTCAAGCCCCGGGCCAGGGCATGTACGGGAGGCAACAGATTGATGTTTCTCTCTCTCTCTCTCATCGATGTTTCTCTTTCTCTCTCTCTCCATCCTTTCCTCTCTCTCTGTCTAATATCCATTTAAAAATATATCCTTGGGTGAGGATAAAAAAAATTTATAGTCATATTCAATCCAATTTAATCTTCACTGGAGGCCCATTTCTGTCAGATACATAAATATTATTCCCATTTTATAGGTTCAAAAAGTGAGCCTTGCAGGGATGGGATAGCCTACTAAAAATAGTATGAGTAATAAATAAATGTTGTCGCCCGTATTCAAAGCCAGAAGTATCTGATACAAAAGTATGTGCTTTTAAGGACTAATTCATAGCTAATTATTTCAAAAAGATGACTGACATGCCAGAATTGCCAGAAAATTAAACAGGGTAAATAAGAATAAAATTCCTGCAGGGCTGGTCCCAGTATTAATACTCACCTACCACCTTGGCTTGTGCCTATTAGGTACTTTTCTAGGTCTCTTATATACATTATGGCATGTAGCCTTTCAAAACAACCTCATGGTATAGGTTCTATAGTTCTCATCTACACGTCAGAAAACCAAGGCTCAGGGGCTCAGCACGTTTTCTCAAAGCCAGATAGTAGGTAACCAACACAGCCGGATGTCAAGCACAGGCCTGTCCGACTCCAAAGCTTCTCTTCTCAACACACACTGCCTCTTGAATAAGAGATTTTGCTTTGAAAATTCTGCCCCATTCATGCTCAGTCCTGCTTGTCCAGGTCAGAAGTGCCAAAGGGCACACTCTCTCCACTGCCTTCCACCCTCCCCTTCCTGAAGTGTGGAATTCACCTGCGAGGCGGGGCAGCACTGGCTCCCACATCAGATTCCCACCCTCATCCCAGCCCCGCTGCCTCGACCAGGTGAAGTAATGTTCCCTCTCTGCACCTCATTACCTTTTCAGTCTGGAAATCCCAGAAGCATGAGGCATGGAGCAGATGAGCAGAGATCTTTAGACTGTGACCTACTGATTGATAAAGCTGATGTTCATCCAGGAGCCTCTCACTCCTCATCCAGGGCAGGAACAGAGCGAATCACCATGTTCTTCAGATCCTTGAAAGGACAGCGTGGGAGCACCTGTCAGCATCCGTCAGACGGTAAGACTAGCAGCAAGAGAGGCCCCACACCTGAAGGAAGAGTCTGGGACCAGGACTGGTGGTAACTCACAGGGAGGAGAATGGTGGGGACGAAGCAGTGTAAAGAGCCTTTGGGTCTCACTGGGTTGTTTTTCCTGCTAAAGGTTTCTGTTAAAAATGTTTTTAAACCTGGAGAGCTAGCATGTCTGGCAGCATATTTTTCAGGCTTCCAGTTGGGAACTTGAGGGAAGAAGAATTAACAGGTCCCTCAAAGTAATCCAGGCCTTTTTCATGTGGACCCAGGCCCTTGACACAGGAATTACACACACACAGCAAATCCCAACCAGCCAGGTGGCGATAAAGCTCTGAAAGCTTCTTTATGTCAAGGAAAGAGGATAATTCCTTGTTTTTATTCAGTACAATTCCCCCCCAGTATTTGCTGTCCTTCCTGCACACCCCAAGGTTCTCAGGGCCTCAGTTTCCTCAGTTGTAAAGTGAGGTGGTTGCCCCAGAAAAATCTAATGCCTAACATTCTTTCTAGTTCTGACGTTTTGTAAGTCTCTTAAATACATTGGAGTTCATTTACCTCAGAACACCTGTAGGTAATGAACTTTCACAAAGCACCAAAAATAATCCAGAAGGGAATCTTAAATAATTATCTAATCTCAGACACCTTTGAGAATATCAATTAGATATTCTCAAGGATAGAAAATTGGAACCAAGAAACCATAGGTTTAATATTAATTGTCCTTGCTTATCTGTCTAAAGCAAGGCTGAGGAAAGCACATTTTATTTGCTTTAATTCATCAATTTCTTTTGTTTCAACAGAATAAAAATGGATACTGTTTTGTTTTCTACTAATAACATCCGAGGACATGGCTTCATGATCGTTTTTATGTTTCTGTTGTTTTCTGGCATTTAGAGTAACTGGAACAAGAGAAAAGGAACCACTTAAGAATAACTAGTAGCATGAAAAGCAATGCTGCGATTTTGTTCTGCCTGACTCCAGTCCTGAAGATTTGGAGATTTATGCTTGCCTGCAAAATGCTGCAGCGAAACACTAAGAAAAGAGCCCAGAACAGTCAGGATGGCGAGCTGTGAAATCTGTCAAAGAGGGACTCAGCAGCAGGTGCTGCGGCTGAGACGGATGAAAACAAAAGATGCAAGAGCAAGTCCTATTCTCCAACAGCCTCTGGATGTTATGGTTTCCTCATGGGTGGCTCATGTGTTAACCCTGCCCTGCAAACACCCTGGGCTGGAATGGAATAGCTAATTTTCAAGGCCATGCAATAAACACTTGGTAGAAAGAAGACTTGTTGAGATTCAAATCAACAATGCAGGTAAGATGCATAGCACGGTACCCTTTACAGATGCTACCAACTTGGTGCTCGATAAGTAATACCGGAATTGCAGCAGCAGTAGCACCAGCAATAAAAGTAGTCACATTAGAAGTGGTGATTATGGCAGTCGTTGCTATTATTATGCATCATCAAGTGGGAGGTAGAAGACAAGGGCACATGTGGGGGCAATCTCCTCCCACCCTGTGCTCTTTGGCCCCCAGTGGTCAAAGATAATGGGAGCTCTAGTAGGAGAAATGAAGGAGTTTAGAATATGTATGCCAGTTCTTACAGCAGCTGCTTCTGTGTATAATGTCTTATTTCTATACGTGGAAGGTATAGAAACTTCGTGTTACAGGCAAGGAGACTAAGGACAGAAGGTGGGAAAAAATTCCTTCAAATTCACACATTTGCTAAATTAGCTACAAATTAGGACAAACCCATATATGCCTGACCCCACCCTGTTGCCTCATAGTATGCCCCGATCTATATACCCCAAAGTTACAATGATGGGAATGACCCAGGCTGTTACTTACCTTACCATGCAACATTGCTACTAGGCAGATATTATCTCCTCCCTGTGGAGGAGACCAGACATCGAAGTTCTAACATCAAAGCTCTCCTCCAATTTCTTCACAGCATCCCCGTGGCGTGGTGGGGAGAGGGGGGTAGGCAGTCATCCCAAATCTGACCCCCTCTCCCATCCTGTGACAACACCTGCTTTTACCCTGACAGCCCCATGGTTTGGGGAGGATCTTTTTCCAAACTTACATGCATGGCTACTGGGGTGAGGCTGGAAGCGGACAGATCGGAGCCTCCGTGGCTCAGCTGTGGAGCCAGGAGGTATTAACCAGAACAAGAGACACAACCTTCAAGGCCAGCACTGGAAATGTTATTAGAGTGAGCCTGGAGCAGAACGGGACTCAGGGCTTAGATGGGAAGGAGGACGACCTCTAGAAAGTTGTAAAGAGACAATATCCAGGATTCTTGAAAGTAAAATTGACAATCAAAGCAAACTAATAATCAACAATAGGTCAACCTTAAAATCAAAATGCCAGACTATACCCAGTTGCCTGTACTTCTTCACAAATTTTGTCAGTTCGAGATTCTCCCTAAGATGTCTAAAGGCTGCTGGTGAGAATTGTAATTACTATTGTTCTTCAGAAACACATGGCTGGCTAGATCATGGGCTATTTCTCGGCCATTTGACCAGCTCGGTAGAGTGGAGACAGGAAAGCTTCAGCTGTTCTCTTTCTTCTGGGGTCTTGAACATGCTGAGTAAATGGAGGAAGCCGCCCTACAGGTGGGCACTCAGTCCCTCAGATAGTCAGGACCATCCATTTATATTTAGTCCTTCAGGCAGGAATGTAAGGTCAAGTTGTTTGCCTTCAATCCCAGCTCTACCAACTACTTCCTGTGACCTTGGGTAAGCCAATTCAACAATAGAGCCCCTCTTGGTCAATACATAATATAGTTTCCTGTGATAATTAAATGAGATAATCATGCTGGTAAAGCACTTAGCACATAATGGGTGATCAATAGCTGTTACCTATTATTTTGACCATTGTCTTCAGGATATGGAAATGTGTTGTCCATGCTACTGTGGTGGTTTGGATGTTAGAGAAAAGGGGGAGAGTAGGTTATAAAAGCATCCATCAAATCAAAACTAATATTGCTTCTTCCAGTACAAGTAGCATCCTGTCCTTCTAAAAGGTTTCATACAGGCACGTCCCCAAGCTGTTGGCTTGTTTCGAAGAATGTCTCGAGTCTTACAGAAGGAAAACGTTTCCTGCTGGATTCTGAAGCATTTGTCTGGGGCAGCCTGAAGATGTGTTCCCCTTTCTCTGACCTTTGTCCAATGTAAAATGTTAGCACCATTGCAGCTGCTTGTGAGGTCTGAGCTTGTGGGTCAGCAGAAGAAACCTATGTTCCTATCAGCCGTCCTCCACCCCCACCCACTGCACATTAGCCCCTATCTTCACACAGCATGTTGATTACCTGGAGTCCTAGTATAGAAGAAAACAGCAGGAAAACAGAGCTTTGATTTCTGCACCTAAACCGTCAGCCAAGAATCGGCTTCCTTCGCCTATTTGGTAGCTAACATAATTCTGGCAACAAGGATGGCTGACTACTTCTGTAGTTACCCGAAGTTTTACTGCCCAAATGGGCAGCGGAGCGTGGTGGCAAGTGCACAACATAGTTCAAAGACCAGCGCTCTGGGCTCTGCACCCAAGATGATTGTTTTAACTTTCCGAACCTTGGTTTTCTCATCTGTGGCATTAGAATAAGAAAACTTGCTTCAACCGAGCTGTAGCGAGGACTTATGTTAGATAATGGAAGATGAGAGTATCTGCCTAAAGCACCTACACAGATGCCTGTGCAATCTAATTAAAATGTTGAGATAATTGATAGGAAGATATTTTTGCTCATGGTAAAAGGAAATGTCTTCTCATTAACTTCCTCCTGAGGGAACACAGGTTGAAGGGTACAATTTTTCACTCCCAGCTAATGATCTGTCTTGTTTCCTAAGGGGACTTCCTGAATCCATGGTCATTTTCACCTCCACCTCCCAGAGGTGCCACAAGGGGGAGCACTTATCCTTTCGGATGTGCAGTGCACCTCCATTTCCACCCTACCATTTCCTGGGGTAAAACGATTTCTTTTCTAAACACAGGTAGTTGCCAGAAGAATGGAGAGACGTAAACTGACCAAAAAAACACCATGACCTGCCCTGTACGGCTACCACTAACCTCCCTGAGTGAGTCACCCACTCTCTTCTTGATCTCAATTTCCCACCTGTGTAACATTCATTCAAAACTTGCCAGGCACTAATCTTGATAATGGTGAATCAGAAATAAAAAGATTCAGTCTCTTCCCTCAGAGAATCTACAGTATCATGGGTTAAGCCAATTTGCAAACAAACAATGACAAAGCAAAGGGGAATAATTGGGAGACTACCCTAGGGTTTGTTAAGTATCAGAAAAAACGTCACAGACAAGGAAAGCTAAATTTTGAAGATGAAGGAAAAGCAGCAAGCAGGTCAGTAGTCAAGAAATGAAAGGTGGGCATTGCAGGCAGAAAGGATAAAATACACAAGCACAGACACCAGGGCAGGAAGGCCAGTTAGCTCAGGACACACTGGGGTGGTATCAGGGCCACTTTATGCGTGATATTGTAAATGTGTGCTTATTTCCATTTTTCTGTAGAGAAAATCCATTCATTGATCTCATCATATTGCCAAACTGGTTGGTAATAAGGAAAATATATATAAATACAGGTGCCTATATTCATATATATATAAAACAAGGGGGTTATATAATCTCTAAATTCATATAACCAGCTCTGCTATTTTATGATATTTATTTACAATATAGAACATCTGCATATAAAAATATACCTGTTTCTGAAAGCCATTTATATCGAATTCTTTTCTTGTTATACAATGATTCTTAATCTATTGCTTAACTATTGCATACCCTGGCTTTCCATTGGCTCCTTGGCAACCTCCTCCAAGGTCTGCATTTGTTCAGGGTCCCCGCTTTCAATAGCTTCAGACAATTTTAACTCTTGTCTCTACATGTTACCCAGGCCTTTTGTTTTCCTTCTGTTACTTTGTATATTAAACCTAAATTGGCCCTGGCCTGACAACTCAGTTGGTTAGAGCATCATCCCAACATGCCAAGGTTGCAGATTCAATCCCCGGTCAGGGCACATAGAACAATCAACCAATGAATGCATAGATTAAGTGGAACAACAAATCTATGTTTCTCTCTCTCTTTCTCTCTCTAAAATCAATTAAAAAATTTAAAAAAAACACTAAATTGACCAATGATTTTTTAAATATATCTAAACAGTGGAGAGGAAGGTAACAATAATTCCACATGATTTCCTCTTTCTCAAATCATCACCATCCCCTAACGTCCGCTCTCCCTTAGCCAATGACACTGTTTCTTATTTCACTGGGGAAATGGAAGCACTGAGAAGAGAACTTTCCTATCCTCCCTCCAAAACCCCCAGTCTACCTGTGTCTGTACACACTTACTCTATCAGCCCTCCTGTTACACAGTCAACCCCTCCACGTTGGCATCAGATCCCCTCTTCCTCATTTAAGGATATTTCTCTAGGATTGTCCGCTCTTTTTCTTGCATCATCATTTTTTCTCTCTCTTCTGGATATTTTACACCACCACTCAAACATATGAAATATCTCTAATCTTAAAAGAAAATCCTCCCTTTAGCTACACATCCCTCTTCCACAATCACCCAGTTTTTGTTTCCCTTTAGAGTAAAGCTCTTTGAAAGATTTTTTGGTATTGTCTCCCTTCCCTCCTTTCTGTTTCTCACTTGAACCTGCTCTAGCAAGGTCACTGTCCCTCACAGACACCAAGTACATTCACAAATTCTCAGACTTCATATTATTTAACTCAACAGCAACATTGTCATAATCATTCCTGCTTCTTGAAATATTGTCTTCATTTTGGAGGGGACACCACATTTTCTCAGCTTCCCTCCTGCCTCACTGGCCACTCCCCTTTTCTGTGTTTGCTGCTGGATTGGTTTTATCCTTTCCATGTCTAACACATTTCATGCCTTGTTCCTCTTCTCTAACCACATTATACTCACTCCTTGTGTGATTTCTATATACCTGGAATACTTTCTATTCAGTAATATTTCCAAATTTATTCAGTAGCTTAGACATTTGCCTTGAATTTCAGGATCATGTGTACACCTGCTTCTTAACATGTTTGCTTGGATGACTAACAGTTATTTTTAATTTTCCACCCACACCACCACCCACAAACCTGCTCCATGCCCAGTTTCCCCTTCTTTGTAAATGGTACCACCATTCCCTAAATACCTTAGAGTTGTCCATGGTTCTCTTCTTCTTTCAAGAAATACCGATCCAATCTGTCAGCACATCCTCTCAGCTTTCTTTGAACTACACCCAGAATCCAAGCTTTATTCTCCATCTCTACTACCACCACCCTGCTCTAAGGTATAATGTCTCTCACCTGGACCCTCACAATAGGCTTCTAATTATTTTCCGTTTCCACTCTTTCTCCCTAAGCTCAAGCAACTAATACCTTAAAAATGTAAATCATACAAATAAATGGAAGCATATACAGTGTTCATGGATAGGAAGAATTAACATTGTTAAAAGTCCATACTACCCAAAGTAATGTATAGATTCTATACAATTCCTATCAAAATAGCAATGACATATTTCACAGAAATAGAAAAAATAAAGCAGAAATTTATATGGAACCACAAAAGACCCCTAATAGCCACAGCAATCCTGAGAAAGAAGAACAAAGTTGGAAGAATGATGCTACCTGCTACCAAACTGTAATACAGGCCATAGTAATCAAAACAGCATGGTACTGGCATAAAAACAGACATACAGCTCAATGAATAGAGCCCAGAAATAAACCCACACTTATATAGCCAATCAATATTTGACAAAGGAGGCAAGAATACACAATGAGGAAAAGACAGTCCATTCAATAAATGGTGTTGGAAAAATTGGACAGATACCTGCAAAAAAAATGAAACTCAACTACTTTCTTATACCATATAGAAGAGTAAACTCAAAATTGATTGAAGACTTAAATGTAAGATTTGAAACCATAAAACTCCTAGAAGAAAACATAAGCAGTAAAATCTTGGATATTTCTCAGTAATATTTTTTTGTGATATTATCTCCTCAGGCAAGGGAAACAAAAGAAAAAAAATGGGACTACATCAAACTAAGGTTTTTTCACAGCAAGGGAAACAATCAACAAAATGAAATGATGATGCACTAAATAAGAACATATTCTTCAATGATACATATGCTAAGATATTAAATATAAAAAATTTGTAAAGAACTTATACAACTTAACACCAAAGAAACAAAGAATCCAATTTTTAAAAGGGCACAGGACCTGAATAGACACTTTCCAAAAGAGGACATACAGGTGGCCAATAGACATATGAAAAAATGCTCAAGTCACTAATCATCAGAGAGATGTAAATTAAAATCACAATGATATATTACCTCACACGTGTCAGAATGGCTAACATCAAATCAACAAAAAACAAATGTTGGTGCAGATGTGCAGAAAAGCGAACCCTTGAGCACTGTTGGTGGGAATGCAGACTGGTGCAGCCACTGTGGAAAGCAGCATGGAGGTCTTCAAAAAATTAAAAGTGGAACTGCATTATGACCCAGCAGTTCCGCTTCTGGGTATATATCTGAAGGAACCTGAAACACTGATTGTAAAGATGCACTGTATGTACCCCTATGAAGCAACCCGAGTGCCCATCAATAGACAAGTGAACGAAAAAGCTATGGTACATATATAGAGGGTGGGGAGAAAGTAGGTTTACAGCTGTTCATATGGAAAATAATAGAATAACTAACCAAGAATAAACTCTGTGTTTAGAATACTCACAAGTATAAATCTACTTTTTCCCACCCTGTACAATGGAATATTACTAGTCCACAAAGAAGAATAGGGTATTACCATTTGTGACAGCATGGATGGACCTAGAGGTTACTATACTATGTGAAATAAGCCAGTCAGAGAAAGATAATACCGTATGATTTCACTTATATCTGGAATCTAAAGAACAAATAAATGAACAAATCAAACAGTAAGGGACTTACAGAAACAGAGTCTGATGGTTGCCAGAGGGGAGGTGGGTTGGGGGCTGGGTGAACAAGCTGAAGGGACTGAGAAGTACGGATTGGTAGTACAAAACAGTCATGGGGACGTAAAGTACAGACAGGGAATACAGTCAATAATATTGTGATAACTATGGATTGTACCAGTTGGGAACTGGAAATATCAGGGGGAACACTTTGTAAAGTATATGATTATCTAACCACTATGCTGTATACACCTGAAAGTAATACAAAGTAATATTAAATGTAAACTGTAACTGAAAAAAAATTTTTAATGTAAAAATAAATCATACATGCCATTCCTGCTAATAACATTCAAAAGGCTTCCCATGTAAAGTCTGTGTCGTGGTCTACAGGAAAAAATGTAGCCCCTACATACTTACCTGTACTCATATTCTATCACCCTCCCTGTCACTCACTATTGCTTAAACACCCCCAAAGGCACTCCTGTCTCATTTTCTTTATGTTAAAGCATTCTCTGCTGAGAATATTTTTCATCAAATATTTATGACTCTCTTATTCTTCACTTCATTTGTCTGTGCTCAGCTGTAACCTTCTTTTAGAGTCCTCAATGACCTATCTAAAATAGCAGCCCAGTTTTCTCTTTTCCATCCTAGAATTATCCATGCCTGATGTCTGCAGTCTATCTCTTTCACAGACAGCAGAGACTTCCATCTGACTCACTAGTGTATTCTCACTCCTAGAACAGAGCCTGGTGCATGGTTAGCATTTAGTAAGTACAGAGGCAATAAACAAGAGAAAGCAGATGTAAATTAGTCTTTTACACCAACTGGCACAAAGCTCTTGTTCAAAAAAGGGTCTCCAAAGGAAGCTACTGACAAGGACTACCTAATTTGATTTTGGCCATTTGTATCCAGGATATGTATCAGTTTACATGAAGTAATGGATTGGGCAGAAAATCAGTCCTTAAGCTTGGTGAAAACAACAATTCAATAAAAGTAGGCACCTTGGTATGGGCTTGTAGTGACAGTATTAACAATGGTGATGGCAAATATTTACTGAGTACTTGTGTGTAAGATGCATTTTAAATGGTATCGAGTATGAACTTAGGTACTCCTCACAATGTCACTGTGAGGGAGACACTTTTAATTTCCCCATTTTACAGGTGAGGAAATAGAGAGCAAGATATATTATCACAGAACTGGTAAGTGACAAAAACAGGTTTGGAGTCCAGGGATCTCTTTCTTAATTGCTGTGACTCTTTTTCTTCTACATGATGTAAAAAACAAATCTTAGGATAAGATTCATTATTTAAGCTGCTTTATCAATGATTATGAATCTGTCATCATTCACCTGACACTGCTTTTAATTTTTTTTAATTAAAATTCTTTTTTACTCATTAGATGACCAGTTTATTATAAAATGATACAATTCAGGATCAACCAGATTGAATAGAGGCATAGAGCACATCACTCTCCCTGAATCTCAAATGTTCACCAACCCAGAAGCCTCCTAATCTTGTTCTTTGGGGTTTTCTGAAGGCTTTATTACATGGGCATGATTGATTCGATCATTGGCCATGGGTAAGGAATTCGACCTTGAGTCCCTCTCCCCACTAACTGTATTTTTTCTATTTACTGATATTTCCATCATTTATGTATGTTTACTCATATAAAAGATAGAGAGATAGATAGATAATTGATAATGATGAAACAGAGAGACAAAGAACATGAGGAAGGAAAGAAAAGAAGGAAGGAGGAAGGGAGGGAGGGAGTGAAAGAAGGAGAAAGAAAAAAAGAAAAAGAAAAAAATTAGTTTGAGTTCAGATGCATGCCTGATTTTTCTGAAGACCAAACATTCGTATGTCAGCAATTTATTATTTTTGAAGCCAAAGCTGTAGGTATAAATGCAAACAGTTAACAGCTGAGAAGTTCAGAAGTGCCCTGCAAGGTGTCCAGCTCCACGTTCTTTCCTCAGACCCTTAAAGGTCGTGGTTTACTAAATCCTCTCTTTTTATATCTAATCTATTGTTAACTCTATTCCTTGCATTCTTAATTTCAAACATCATAATTTTCAATTTAGAGTTTTCATTTCGTTATTTTTCATAGGTTTGAGCAATCTAGTGATATTTTTCATATTTTCAACTATTTTCATGAACATATTAATCATAATTATTTAAAGTGTTTTCTGGGAGCTCTGATATTTGAGTCACTTCTGGGTTTGTTTCTATAACCTATGTTTTTTCCCTGAGCTTTGATATTTTGGTTCTGTTCCCTGGCATGCCTGGTAGCTTTGACTGAATGTCACACATAGTTTAAGAAAAAGTTGAAGAGATTCTGGATGATATTTTTCTCCAGAGAAAATTTAAATTCCTCATGGTAAGCAGTTAGAGTATGGTCACATAACCTTGGTAAAATCAGATATTAAAATATTATGTTTTATTTTGTTTTTGCTGGTCTGTCTCTGGTTTATACTTACACCTAGAGCATGCACTTTAGGGATCTCTAATAAAAGCTGGGTATTTTTCAGGGCCCTCCTCCTTGGTGCACCTGAACTTCAATTTTTGTCTTGTGCAGTGAGACTGCAGGAATTTCTGTTTAGCTTTTTAGCCCCCTGGCAGCCACTCTTTGCTTGATTTCTTGGCTTTTTGCCTTGTGCGTGTATAAACAGCCTAGGACTCAGAAAACCCCTCAAAATGAAATTAAACACTTCCCTGTGTTCACCTTCTGAAATTCTCTTTTTTTTTCTAGGAATTTAGAGTACCTTTAACCTTGCTAACATGGAGCAAGGAGTCCTGAACTTCTTGGTTTGGTTTTTTTGTTTTGTTTTGTTCGATTTTTTCCCCCTATTAAAACTATTGCAAGGTCTGCTCCTGCTTTGTGCCCTATGAGGCAAATTGACAAATTTTAGAAGGGAAAATAGTGCTAATGATCTAGCACTAACCTCAACCCATTTCTTTCTTTTCTGGGATTATGGCTCCTCAAAATCTGTTTGCCTTGATTTCTCTGCACTTTTCTCAAACCTGTGTTTTTTAAAAATCCAGGTTTTTGGAAACAAATGAAAATGAACTAACAACAATCCAAAACTTATGGGACACAGTGAAGGCAGTCCTGAGAGGGAAGTTCATAGCGATACAGGCCTAACTGAAAAAGATAGAAACATTTCAAATAAATAACCTAACCTTATGCCTACAAGAACTCAAGGAACAACAAGAAAGACAACCCAGAGCAAGTAGAAGGAAGGAAATAACCAAGATCAGAGCAGAATTAAATGACATAGAGATTAAAAGCACAATTCTAAGGATCAATAAATCCAGGAGCTGTTTCTTTGAAAAGACAAACAAAATCGACAAGCCCTTAAGCAGGCTCATCAAGAAAAAAAGAGAGAGGACCCAAATAAACACAATCAGAAATGAAAGAGGAGAGATTACAACTGATACCACAGAAATACAAAGGACTGTAAGAAATTACTATGAAGAACTATATGCCAAGAAATGTGAAAACCTAGATGAAATGGACAAATTTCTAGAAAAATACAACCTTCAAAAACTCAATGAAGAAGAAGCAGAAAGCCTGAACAAATAACACCTGATAAAATTGAAACAGTATTCAAAAAGCTTCTGACACACAAAAGCCCTGCACCAGACAGTTTCACAGGAGAATTGTACAAAGCGTTTAAGGGAGAGCTAAGCCCCATCCCCCACAGATTATTCCAAAAAATTCAAGAAGATGTAAGACTCCCAAACTCATTTTATGAAGCCAGCATCATCCTAATCCCAAAACCAGATAAAGGAATAACAAAGAAAGAAAACTTCAGGCCAATATCGCTGATGAACATAGATGCTAAAATCCTCAACAAAATATTGGCAAACTGCATCCAGCAATACGTTAAAAAGATTATATACCATGATCAAGTGGGATTCATCCCAGGGATGCAAGGATGGTACAATATTTGCAAATCAATGAACATAATACACCACATAAACAAAAGCAAAGACAAAAACCACATGATCATATCAATAGATTCAGGAAAAGCATTTGATAAGGTACAGCACCCATTTATGATAAAAACACTCAGGAAAGTGGGAACAAAGGGAGTACTCCTCCACATAATAAAGGCCATATATGAGAGACCTACAGCCAACACCATACTCAATGGACAAAAACTTAAAGCTTTCCCATTAAGGTCAGGAACAAGACAAGGATGCCCGCATTCACCACTCCTATTCAACATAGTACTGAAAGTCCTAGCCACAGCAATCAGACAAGGAAAAGAAATAAAAGACATCCAAATCAGAAAGGAGGAAACAAAACTGTCATTGTTTGCAGATGACATCATAGTGTACTTAGAAAATCCTATAGACTCCACCAAAAAACTGCTCGACCTAATAAATGAATTTGGCAAAACAGCTGGATACAAAGTCAATACTCAGAAATCAAAGGCATTTTTGTACACCAACAATGAAATATCAGAAGCAGAAATCAGGAAAAAAATCCCATTTGATATAGCAACAAGAAAAATAAAGTAACTAGGAATAAACCTAACCAAGGAGGTAAAAGACCTGTACTCAGAAAACTACACAACACTGAAGAAAGAAATTAAGGAAGACACAAACAAATGGAAGCATGCACCATGCTCATGGATTGGAAGAATTAACATCATCAAAATGTCCATACTACCCAAAGCAATTTATAGATTCAATGCAATCCCTATTGAAGTACCAAAGACATATTTCACAGATATAGTACAAACAGTTCACAAATTTATATGGAACCATAAACAACCCCAAATAGCTACAGCAATTTTGAGAAAGAAGAACAAAGCAGAAGGGATCACAATACCTGATATCAAACTGTATTACAAGGCCACTGTAATCAAAACAGCCTGGTACTGGCATAAAAACAGGCACATAGACCAATGGAACAGAACAGAGAGCCCAGAAATTAACCCAAGTCTCTACAGTCAATTAATATTTGACAAAGGGGGCAGCAGCATAAACTGGAGCAAAAAGAGTCTCTTCAACAAATGGTGTTGGGAGATCTGGACAGCTACATGCAAAAAAATGAAACTTGATCACCAACTTACACCATACACAAAAATAAATTCAAGGTGGATAAAAGACGTAAATATAAGTCATGACACCATAAAAGTCCTAGAGGAAAACATCGGTAGGAAAATCTCAGACATTCCATGCAGCAACATCGTCACTGATATGTCCCCTAAAGCAAGGGACATAAAGGAAAGAATAAACAAATGGGACCTCATGAAATTAAAAAGCTTCTGCATGGCTAAAGAAAACAGCATTAAAATGAAAAGAGAACCAACTATATGGGAAATCATATTTGCCAATGATACCTTGGACAAAGGTTTGATCTCCAAAATATATGAAGAACCCACAGGACTCCACTCTAGGAAGACAAAAAATCCAATTAAAAAATGGGCAAAAGACTTGAACAGACGCTTCTCCAAGGAGGACATACAGAGGACCCAGAGACATATGAAAAGATGTTCAGCATCATTAGCCATCATAGAGATGCAAATTAAAACCACAATGAGATACCACCTCATACCTGTCAGAATAGCCATCATATACAAATCAACAAACAAGTGTTGGAGAGGATGTGGAGAAAAGGGAACCCTAGTGCACTGTTGGTGGGAATGCAAGCTGGTGAGGCCACTGTGGAAAACAGTATGGAATTTCCTCAGAAAACTAAAAATGGAACTGCCTTTTGAGTTGGCAATTCCACTGCTGGGATTATACCCTAAGAGCCCTGAAACACCAATCTAAAAGTATCTATGCACCCCAATGTTCATAGCAGCACAATTTACAATAGCCAAGTACTGGAAGCAATCTAAGTGCCCCTCAGCAAATGAGTGGATCAAAAAACTGTGGTACATTTACACAATGGAATTATACGCAGCAGAGAGAAAGAAGGAGTTTATACCCTTTGCAACAGCATGGATGGAACTGGAGAGCATTATGCTAAGTGAAATAAGCCAGGCGGTGAGGGACAAATACCATATGATCTCACCTTTAACTGGAACATAATCAACAGAAGAAAAAAAGCAAACAAAATATAACCAGAGTCATTGATGTTAAGAACAATCTAATAATAGCCGGGGGGGGGGGGGGGGCGGGCAGTGGAGAGAAGGTTTTTCAGGAACTACTATAAAGGACACATGGCCAAAACCAAGGGGGAGGGTGGAAGCAAGGCGAGGGAGCTGGGTTTGGCTAGGGTGGGGTAGAGAGGTGGGGAGAAAATGCAGACAACTGTAATTGAACAACAATAAAGTAATGTATGAAACAAAAAATAAATAAATACATAAATAAAATAAAAATCCAGGTTTTGTAGTTGCTCTCATTTGGAATGTGAGTCATATACAGAGAGAAACATGTATGATTATTTGCCTCAGAACAATCATATATTAATAGATTTCCTAATATTGAGTCATTCTTCGGTTCCCAGAATAAATATAATTTGGTCGTGAAGACATGTTTTTGTAATATGTTGTTGGAGAACTCTGTTTGCAAATACTTTATTCAGGATCCTTCGATCAACATTCACAAGGGGAACAGGTCTTCTGGTTTTCTTTCTTAAGTCATCTTTATCAGGTTTAGTTATAAATATTACATTCATTTCAGACAAATACATAGAAATTTTTCTTCTTTTTTATTTCTATGCTCTGTAACTATTTAGGTAGAAATGAAATGATCTTTCAAGAATTGGCATAATTCCCTATGTAACTGTTGAGTTTGGGTAACTTTGAAGAGGTAGTTTTTGAAATTTTTGTCTTTTTTTAAAAGATTTTATTTATTTATATTTAGAGAGAGAGGAAAGGAGGGAGAAAGAGAGGGAGAGAAACAGCAATGTGAAAGAGAAACCTCTATCTGCTGCCTCTCACACGCATCCGACCAAGGACCAGCTGGGCACGCAACCCAGGCCTGTGCCCTGACCAGGAATTGAACTGGCAACCTCCCACCTTGCAGAACAACATCCAACCAACTGAGCCATACCCGTCAGGGTGATTCTTTATCTTCTTAACATGATAATCAGTCTGTTTAAATTTTCTATTACAATTAGGGTCAATTAATGATTAATTGTATTTTTGCTTAGGATTCCAAATTTATTTCCATAGATTTGTGTGAAATAACCTCTTATTAATTTCATCTTTTTAAATGTGCTTTTTTCTGTGTCATTTTGTTTGTATTAAGCATTTTTTAATAGTTAGATAACAGTGGTTTGTCTGTTTGGTGGTTTTCCCAAAGAATCATAATTTGAGTTTTTAATACTATTGTTGATTTATAACTTGTGAACAATAAATATAGTTAGAATATACTCATTCTACGTATAGAGTTTGAGCAGTTTTGAAATGCATTTTTGTAACCATGTACAAACAAATACAAATATAACCGCAGTCAAAATATAAAGTATTCCAATCAACACAAAAACTCATGCGCACTTGCAATAAATCATCACCATCACCCCTGTTCCCATGAACCACTGATATTCCTATCAATACAGGTCAGTTTTGTCTACCCTAGAATGCCATGTAAAATTGTATAAAATTATACAATGTATAGCATTATACATTATGTAGTCTTTTGTGACTACCTTTTTTTTCATTCAACGTAATGTTTTTGAGTTTCATCAAACTTGTTGCGTGTACGATATCATATCAGTAATTCATTTCTTGTTACTGCTCAGGACCCTACTCTATGAATGTAACAATCTGTATATACTTTTACCATAGATCACATATCTTCTTTGTGACGTATGTTTCAGTCTTTTGCTCTTATATATTGAGTTGTTTGCATCCCTATTAACAAGCTGTAAGAATACTCATTTACAAAGACAAAAATGTGCAAAGCTATAGAAAATATATGGTGACAGTGCATACGAATTGTATTACATTCCTAGAATGGAATACTGTGTATATACATACCTATCCAGAAGAATACAAAATATTTTCTGCCAATCTGTGATTTGCCCTTTTATTTTAGTAATATTTTTTTGAAACTCTATCTCTGAACTCTATTTCTGTGCCACCATCTCTGGTCTTTTCAGGTACATGACCCAAGAAATTTCTCTCTATGCTACAGCCTGTGTGAGCTGGGGTTTTGCCGAGCAGAAAGCACGCTAAGTAATGCCTACTGAGCTCACGGCTATCTGTCAACAGCCTTCCTTGTGTCAAGATGTCAAATCAACAAAGATGTTTATTGCCATTTTGGAGCCCTGGCCCCGAGCAGGGAAGGACTTGGTTCCAGATCACGCAACAACACTGACTTCTATTCTCCTCTGGGAAGTAGATGGTTTATTTTTCCCTACGATGTTTACTTCCCTTTGTTTATAGATTTCTATTTTTTAAAGCCACTCCACAGTTTTCTCTATTAATTTAGATGCATATCTTGACTCCCAACTAGATTGTGAGTTCTTTAATGCCAAAACATAATTCTCTGCACTTTGTAAGCACTGAAAACAGATTCTGAGCATCCTGAACTTTTTCTTTTTCTGGTATTCTATCAGACAAAATCACCAACTCTTACTTAATTTCCCTTGTCATTAATTTGGAATAATTTTCTTCCCCTTACACCTTTCAACCAATTACACACCAAGCCCTGCCGTACTTTCTCTCTGAAATCTGTCATTCCATATCCCCGCTACTGTTCAGCTAGTCCAGACACAGTATTTCTTGCTTAAATGATGTATCATTTTTCACTTTGTTTCCTCGATGCTACTGGGTAAAACTCTAAAGGCACATCCAAGACATACTCTATTCTGCTGTCGGCAATACTTCCCAAAACTCTATCTCATTAATTTATTTATATGCGGGCACTCTGTCATGCTTTGTAGTTGTTAGGATGAAAAAGGAAGACCCCCTGGCTTTACTTTTATTAAGTAGGGTAGACAAACTTAAGAAAAATAATTAAGAATCAAAGAAACAAACATGAATCAATTTATTTGGGAGCACATAAGTAAGAGTGAATATTTGAGTTGAGCCTTAAAGGAAGAGTAGTAATATGTTTATTTTTTGCGCATTGCTTTGCTTTTCAGTTGGAGCCAATTTAAAGACTAATTTGGACTGTGGACAAGGGGGTGTGTTAGGGTGGGGATGGGTGGGGATTGTCCAATATTTTATTTTTAGAAGAAAATGTGACAGTTTAAGAATGTCAAAAGTATGAAATTTTTATCATTTTACTTTTTTTTTTGGTATGACAAGAGAGACTATTTGGGATTTAAGCAAGAAAATTTGCCATTAAAAAAATTCATCTTATTTTTTTATGGTGGAAAAGCAAAGCACTATAAATCAGATCTATTCATTCTACAGAAACTTACTAACAGGTCCCTTAGGCAAATATTAATCAAATAGACACCTTACACTCTAAATAAGCAGGACAGTGGTGTGGGGAGAACACAGAAAATGTGCACAGGGATTTAGGTACCTCCTGAAGTGAAGATCTTAAGGTCCTGGCCTTCTTTTTTGTTTGTTTAATGCTATCTCATTTTTACTCCTGAACTGATTAGGTCCCTCAGAAGACCCACTGACAGAGGAAAGGACCTGAGGCGGAAGGTTCCAAGAGCCACCTAGGCTCAACCATCGGTCCTAGATGGAGGTGAAAACTGCAGTGTGGCTGATCGTGGAAACCCCTCCTTGTCCCTGAAGAAAACTTAAAACACAGTGACAGGGCCTTCAAAGTAAGCCAAAGAACTCAGACCTTCTTTGCCCAACCTTGAGCAGCTTTGGATGAAGAGAATACTCATGGGAGTAGGATCCAGACCAGCCAAGATGTCTTGGTGCTGTCTATCAGGAAACACTCCACAGTGAAGCACCAGTCCTGACAGTACCACTCGGAAGCAAAAGAAACCAGGCGGTTGGAAAGCTAGCATCTGCCCTTCCTGGTGTGGCTCAGCTGGTTGGGCACAGTATTGAAAACCTGAAGGCTGTTGCTTCGATTCCTGGCCATAGCACGTGCCTGGGTTGAGTTGGGGTCCCCGGTTGGG
Source organism: Desmodus rotundus (assembly GCF_022682495.2). Lineage (NCBI taxonomy): Eukaryota > Metazoa > Chordata > Mammalia > Chiroptera > Phyllostomidae > Desmodus > Desmodus rotundus. The sequence continues at coordinate 59,132,402 of NC_071391.1, forward strand.
GTGCGTACAAGAGGCAACTGATCAATGTTTCTCTCTCACATCAATGTTTCTCTGCCTCTCTTTCTCTATCCCATCCCCTCTCTTCAAAAATAAATTTTAAAAATCTTAAAAAAAAAAAAGCTAAGATCTGCCTGTGGCCACATATGATTCTTCAGTTCTCTTTTAGTTCAGATGAGGGACTGGTTACTCTGGGCTGAGTTATAATTCCCTGGGGGATCCTACAACCACTGGGTATTTAGAAAGCCCTAGGAGACATACTTTAAAATCTCTGCTATGTTAGTTTACTGGGATTGCCATAACAGGGTGCCATAGACAGCAGAGACTGAATTTCTCACAGGTCTGGAGGCTTGAAGTCCAATACCAGTTGCTTACTCCTGAGGCCTCTCTCCTTAGCTTGCAGATGACCACCTTCTCCCTGTACCTTCACACGGTCTCCCTTCTGTGTGTGTCTGTGTGTCCTATCTCTTCTTCTCAAAAGGACGCCAGCCCTATTGGATTAGGGCCCATCCTAATGACTTCATTTTAACCTAATAAAAGCCTCTATTTCCTCCTATAGTTATATTCTGAGGTACCCCGAATTAGGACTTCAACATGTAAATTTGGGGGGGTGCACAATTCAGTCTATAATACTTGCCAGGTTGTGCAAATGGAGACTTGAGTGTATCTGAATGTTAAAAAGATATAACCCTTAGTATATTTAGAAGTTATTTTATTGTAAAATGATTACCCATCACCAATATTATGATATCTAATGCTGTGCTAACTTGCTTCAGAACTTTTTGTTTAAAATAAATAAATAAATAAATAAATAAATAAATAAATAAATATAGTAGGCAAGATTGGGGCTCCCTGAGAGTCCTTCTCCATTTCCATTCACATCCGTCCCTCCACAGAATTTATCTTTATCCTAAGTATATCTCTATGGCTGTTTTTGTTCTTCCATTGTAGCATTACCTGTAACCTAAGCTGGTAAAACAGGTCATACCGGTTACATCTGCTTTTCATATTCTGACGCAAGTGTCAACGTCAGAATAAAACCTACACTTCCTGGCATGGCAGAGCCCTGCCCTTCCAGTCCCACTGCCTGCCCCGCCCCCACACCATGTGAATGAGCAAGTCATCTGCACCCATGCACCTCCTCCATTACCTTGTTCTTCTCTTTGCCTAGAATGACCTGGCCTCCTTCCATCTGGTTTCTTGTCCCTCATTTATCCTCTCGTATCACTGAACAATGCTTCTGTCAATACATACTACATTGGGTTAAAATTGTTTTCTTGTATGCTACACCCAAAGGATTCAGAGTGCCTTTAACGTAAGGAGTGAGCCTTTCCTAATTCAATGTCTAGAGCTTGGCATGTACAGTATTATTAGCTCGACTAAGATTTTTAAAATAAGTGATTAATTGAGTGGATTAACTTGTTGATCATACTGGTGATACTACTATTCGGTGGCACATACTTGACCCAAGAAATAGAGAAAAATTTTAGTTATTGAATACATCTGAAAATATGTTTCTGCGTCCCTGTTCCAACAACAGAAATAGCACCTAGATAACAACAAAAAAAAGCTAAAAATATTTTCTAAAATGTTTTCCCCTGCTGAGACTCTCACAATTGCTGCTACCTCCCTTCTGGGGCTGTAGTACGCATGGCCTGAGCAGCCTTCACTTGACACCTGACTGCTGGGTCCCTCCCTGATCCTGCTTCCTGCTAAAAGCTGTTACAAACCATGGTGGGGGAGTGGGGGGGGGGGTAAGGCACATGTTTTTCTTCCTGTCTCATAAAAATGCAGATCCAGATCCTGGAAACAAAAATCCACCAAAACTCATAACTCAAGTAAGGAAATGGGATTTAGGGAGACAACGTATAATAGGAGCCCTTCAAACAAATGGAAAAGCTGTCCAGGTTCTATAATTTTAAAGGCATTTTCATCACATCTATAGTCAATATCTGTATCAAAGCTGAGGTCACAGGCTTCCCAGCAGAAGGCAGAAAGCAGCTTCTCCCCAGGCATCGCATTCTCCCAGATACAGCCAGCTCTGTATGGGAGACGGCTGACCCTGCTCCTTGCTAAACTGAGCAGCCAGTTCCTGCCCACACACAGCCTTGCTCCACCACGGACTCCCAGTGTTAATTGCTTCCCTGGGTCGAGTTGAGAAGCTAGGGCAGGAGGTAATTCCTGAGGGCTCTCTTTCTTCCTGTGCTCATTATCCCTGACACTACCAGCCTCCAGGTTTCCTCAAAGCACCCTAGGTCAGTCACACCAGAGCACAGCATCATAGGATACCCTCCCTCCTGAATGATATATACTAGGGGGTTAATTCTCAGGCACAGTGCTTGGGGAAGCAGGGAGTGTACCAGGGAGACTAGAGATTCCCAGGTAGATCTGTGTCAGCTCACCTGCCCTAATTACTGGGAGAAGACAGAAGCTGTGTAGGCTAGCAGACCTGAGGAATGCTGGCTGCCTACAGCATCATCACTAGATGAGCCAGAGAAGAGTTTTCTCATGGGTCTTTGCTTGAAATGAAGCAAGAGCTCAGTAAAATAGGACACTCAGGTGGTCTTCCCTTGTGGCCCTGAGAATGCCTAACCTAGATCGCAGGACTTATTAAACAACGAGTTGTCTCCTGGTGTGGCTCAGAGGCTATCTATTAACAGAAATGTCCCACAGAGGGGAACTCAAGAAAATTCAACTGGATCAAGTAACACTTAAGTATGGGGTAGCAACAACCTTTGAAACACAACTAACATGCATTTTTAATAAAACCTCTCCAACCACACACCCTCATATCCTGAGCAATAAATGAATTTGTCTATTTTTTTTTTTGAAAAGAGAAAGGTTGTACAAAAGTATGAGAAGCACAAACTCTAAAGAGATCAGAAATAATCTCAAGGGACTGAGTCACCGATATGCCTGAAAGTGTATTGCTCCAGGACTATTTCAACTCTTTCGTGTGATCGTTCCTGTTTGTTTGAAAAGATGATGATGCTCCTAGCTAGATCAATGTTTATCTCACCCACTTTTGTATAGTCTATAGTGTAGTAAAGGGACAGGCATGAAGAAGGTGCCAAGCCAATGTTTCTGGAAAGGAAGGAAATAAGGGGGAGAAAGAAGCAAGGGCAAGACAGAGGCAGGAAAGGAGATAGGGAAGAAACAGACGAGGGACATCTTAGGGTTTCCCAGAATTATAGAGAAACCCACCCTGTGGGCCAAGATGCAGGTTAAATGATTTTTTTTCATTGCTGTGAATATAAATGTCCAGAGGCCCTGAAGTTGAGCGGCAGTCACAGTTTCTGTATACAGCTCTCATTCTCCAAATTAATGATCAAGGAATATTTAAATACAGCCTACACTGCTTTTTGCAATCTTCTGCCTGAAGCTGGTCACATTCAATAACCACAATGGTCCTGGGCCTGGGAGCAAACAAGCAGAAATCCTAAACAAAGGATTTCAAACAGGGCATTTGAAAATGTTTTTCCTTCTTTGTCAAGACAGATGTGCAGATAGCTAAAAGAATGGCAGCATTAAGCTTGACCCACCTCGCTTAAAACCAATGGTCTATGCTTTAGGTGAAGTATCATTTTTTTCTTACAAATAGGGCAAATTACATCATGGTCACTCCTAGCAGATACTGTACCCATGAGAGAGGTTCATCCCCTGGTAATTTCACAAATTCAAGACGATAGGAGGAAATCAAAACAGGGACTCAGGAGTTCTTAACATTTTCTTTTTCACTAACTTTGAGGGGAGCATGGGGGAACCCCTATTTATCTGAATATACAGCATCCTCATCTAATTTGTTCCCATGTCTCTCTGTCTCTGTCTCTCTCTCTGAGGTATGAATGTGCACATGCATGCTCATTGCTTACACACATGCGCACACACACATACATGTGAGTTCTTTTTTTCTGAGGATGAAGGAAAGGAAAGAAGCACATTGGGTAATTCCTGGAAAGTCTGCAAAGTTAATTTTCTTTTTAAGGACAAAAATACTGGGGAGTCTGGAGTGGAGGGGACTGGATGAAAGAAGGTTTAGGGATTCGCCAAAGAACATGGATACATAACCTACAGACACAGACAGCAGTGTGGTGAGGGCCAAATGGAGGGGGGGAAGAGGCTGGGTGGAGGTGGGCAAAGGGGTTGGGGTAGGGGGACATCTCTAATAGTGTCAACAAATAAAATAGGTAAAAAATAAACATAAACTATTAACCTGTTTTTAAAACAGATACACTAGAAAGAATAACGCAACAGAAATTTGTGAACTTTTTACTATTTTTTCCCCCAGCATTTACTTCCTTTGCCCATCTCTTGCCTCTCATCTAGCACATTACAGAAATTTGAGAATAACCTGGTTTGGGTTCTAGTTAAGATAGAGTAAGAACCACCGCTACCCTACCTCTCCCAGTAAGTACAGCTATAAATCCTGGGCAGAATGCATAGAGTCGCTGGTTTAGGACTTGGAAAAATGCATTGTAGCTGACAGGCTGAGAAAAAAGATCAGAATTCAAAGTGCCATCAAACCCCTGGTATTTACCATTTTTCCCACCTCCTTCCTGTGCACCAGATGGGGGCACAGTTGTAGAAGTACACAGTACACAGGACTGGAACTAGGGTGAGATGAATCAGGCAGGGTGGTAGAGCACAGAGCTAGATTGTGTCTTTATTTAAAATTATGCTATTTTGTTCATTATGTGTTGTTGCATCCATTTTGATGTTTTAAATGGTATATTAAAATTTTATTTTTCTTGATTATTGATTTCTTTTGGTGCTCCCTTAAATTTTGTGCCTGTAGCCTGTGCCTCCTGTAGGGTAACTAAAACCTCAGCTTTCAGCTGGAAGTCAAAAAGGTGAGCCCCAGGGAACTAGAAACCACCAAAGACATTAAGGATAGAAAAGAGCTCAGGGAAGTAACCCTATGAAAGTTGTAGATAAACTCCTGGGCTACACCCAAAGCTGCGCATAGATCTGATTCTAAGGATCAAGGATCTCAGAGAACTGAACCAAGTACATCACTGCTCAGGACACAGACTGAGGCGGAGCACACGAGGCGGAGCACACACAGGACAGATGGGCACAAAGGCTTTGAAAACTCAACAAACATGAGAACCACAGAGGGACAGTCTCCCGGAAGACAGGGTTGGCTTACAGCCTGAATTTGTGTGAAAAAAATACCAAAGTTCTCCACAATATGTAAACAGACTATAATTCTACAATTCAAAATTAGGCAGTATATGAAGAACCAGGAAAATCTCAACTCACATTAGAAAAATCAACAGATGCCAAGGCTGAGATGACAGAGATATTGGGATTATCTGATGAAATCTTTATTTTTTTTCTCTTTTTTAATTGTATTTTTTCCATTACCATTTATCTCCCTTATACTTTCCTCCATGAGTGGAATGGCCATGAGCCCTTTTTCCTTTCTGCTTCATCCCTCCACCCCCAGCCCCCAACCAGCCCGGAGCTATCAGCCTGCTCTCTATCTATGAGTCTGTCTATATCTGCTTATTAGTTCAGTGTGTTCATTAGATGCCACATATGAGTGAGATCATATGGTATTTGTCTTTCTCTGACTGGCTTATTTCACTTAGCATAAGGTTCTCCAACTCCATCCATGCTGTCACAAATGGTAAAATTTTCTTCTTTTTTACAGCTGAGTAGTATTCCATTGTGTAAATGTCCCATAGTTGTTTTATCCATTCATGTGATGATGGACACTGGGCTGCTTCCATATCTTGGTGATTGTAAATAATGCTGCAATGAACATAGAGATGCTGACTTTCTTTTGAGTTTTGTGTTTCAGATTTCTTTGGATAAATTCCCAGAAGTGGAATTGCTGGGTCATAGGCAGTTCCATTTTTAAGTTTTTGAAATATCTCCATACTGCTTTTCACAGTGGCTGCACTAGCCTGCATTCCCACCAACAGTGCAAAGAGGTTTCCCTTTCTCCACATCTGTGCCAGCACTTGCTATTTGTTGATTTATTGATGATGGCCAGTCTGACAGGTGTGAGGTGATATCTCATTGTGGTTTTAATTTGCATCTCTCTGATGATTAGTGACTTGAGCATCTTTTCATATGTCTTCTGTATGAAACCACAAAAGGCCCCGAATAACAACAGCAATTTTGAAAAAGAAGAACAATAAGGCCATAGTAATCAAAACAGCATCGTATTGGCATTAAAAAAGACACATAGATCAATGGAACAGAATAGAGATCCCAGAAATAAACCCACACCTTTATAGTCAATTAATATTCAACAGAGGAAGCAAGCACATACAATGTGCTAAAGATTGTATATTCAATAAATGGTGCTGGGAAAATTGGACAGATATGTGCAGAAAAATGAAACTAGACCACCTTTTTAATGTCACACACAAGTATAAATTCAAAATGTATTAAAGACTTAAATGTTAGGCCCCAAACCACAAAAATCCTAGAAAAAAATATAGGCAGTACAATCTCAGACATTGCTTGTAGCAATGTTTTTTTTTCTGAAATGTCTCCTCGGGCAAGGAAAACAAAATAAAAAATAAACAAATGAGACTACATCAAACTAAAAAGTTTTTGCACAGCAAAGGAAACCATCAACAAAATAAAAAGAGAACCCACTGAATGGGAGAACATATTCTCTGATACATATTATAATGAGTTAATATCCAAAATTTATGAAGAAATTACAAAGCTCAACAACAAAAGAAAAAAAAATTTAAAAATGGGCAAAGGCCCTGGATAGACACTTCTCCTAAGATGACAAAGTCTTTAAAATAGAAATCTTTGAAACAAATGAAAATATATAAAGTTCCAGCAAAGAGTTGAAAGATGTATGGAAGAACCAAACAGACATCTTAGTGCTAAAAAAATACAATAACAGAAATAAAGAATGCACTAATTGGACTCAACAGTGAAATGGAGATGAACAGAGAAGAACAGAGAAAAAAGTCACAAAACTTGAGAAGGAATAAATAGGAATTATATATTTTGAACAATAGTGAGAAAAGAGAAGTCTTGGAAACCTGTGGGCAATAGAAGTGCTAATATTTGTGCTGTCAGGGTCGAGAAAGTGGCAAGAAAGAGTTTGATGCTGAAGGAAATAGGGAAATAATGGCTGAGAACTTTCCAAACATTTTGGTGTACATTTATATGAATTTTAATGCATATAAATTAAATGCATTGAATCACAAAAAAAGGTATTGAATCACATAACCACTAAAACAAACAGGTAATGGTAGCACTAGATTTCAAACCGACGTCTCTTTTACTTAAAAGCTTATATAGGTCCTGTTCATATGCTTCTGTAGATCTGCACTTGAATGATTCCAAGCAGATACCCTCCTATTGAAAATGTGAAGGGAAGGGTGTCATTTGGCTCTTTAATTTCCTGTATCCTCAAAAGTCCCTGACACTGAACTATTAAGGCCGCATTAACAACTATGCTCTGAGCAGTTTTCCTCAAAGCTGTTTTTTTATAGATGAAACTCTCCAGTGGCCTAAAAGAAATGAGGCCACCTCCAAAATCAGCGTGGAATGCTTTCAGTACGTGGGGCTCTTACTGGCTAGGCCTTTGACTGACCAAAAAAGGGGGGGTTAATATGACTGTTATATACCTCCCACCACTGCTTCTGAGAAAACTGTCAAACAAACATTAAAGTCACCAGAAAGCTGTGTCCAGTGAGAAAGGTGCATTTATGAAAACCAGCAGGAACTTCGCCCACGTTGCTGAAGAAAAGCAACGTTAAAACCAAATGAGATAGGAGGTTGAGGCCATAAGACCAAGCCGGAGAATTTAAATGAGTTTTATCAAAAGCCTTAATTGCATAGAGGTTTGCCAAGGACAAATAGCCACTTTAGTTCTCAACCAGGTGCCCTGTTAGAGAAAAGGGTTTAAGCATTTTCTTCCCAGAATAAAACCACTGGCCAAGAGAAAAAAACATTCGAAATGAATGACTGAGATGAGAAAGGCATTCTTACTTATGTCACTGTTGCATACACAGCAAGAAAAGGCCATTGGGACAATATAAAGCAGACCCACTTTGAAATGAGTACACCTTGTAAATCTCCTATTTTCCATTGTATGTGAACTTGGGCAAGTCATTATACCTGTCTTGACCTCACTTCCATAGACTGTGAAGATTGAAGATATCACACTGCTTCCCATGACTGCTGTAGGAATGAATGCGTGTAAAATGTCTGGCACATGCCAGGCCACACGTCTAAAAGCTTGGGTATAGTGAGGGAAGCGCTTTTTCTGTATATGGAATAGCAGTCATTCTCATTTGAAAGGTCTTCCATTTTCACCTTGTTCTATGAGGCGCAAACAACCAAGGCTAGGATGTAGACAGGTCTCCTTGAGTTGCTACACCTCTAGGTAGTTTTCTGCATTCCATCAGCCTCAAGCTTCATATTTTAGAGAGATAGAACACATGATACTTCAACTTCTTGGTTTTGAAACACCTCAGTGAAGCAAGTAGGTCACCTGGAATATCAGTATGAATTTTGGAAAAAAGCAAAATGGGAATAAATAAAACCCAGAAAATCCTAAAATATAGTTTTAATACTAAGAACCCTATTGATAGTTCATCTCAACTGGGGTTTACTGGGCAACTACTGGATGTGACATGATCTTCGCTGTCCAGCTGCCTGAAACATACATGGGGAGACAGAAGCCTCACTGGACACTGCAGGGTGACAAATACGGTGATGGAGAGACACGCTAGGAACTGAAGGAACATAAAAGGGGCACTACCTTCGAGCAGAAGGACAGGTCACAGAGAAAGTGGTGTCTGAACACAGAGATACGCAGCGTTTCTCAGGTTGGAGGTGGGAACAGGGTTTCCACGCAGGAGGCACAGCTTGTTCAAAGGCACAGGACCACACAATTGCAGGGGATTCTCAGGAGATCTCCGTCAGTCCACCATGCCCAGAGCAAAACAGGGCAGAGGAGAATCCTGTTTCCCAGAGGCAAGATTGTCTGGTTCTAAATTTCACTCAAGTGGTAAAATGTAAGAAGTGATATGCAGGCAAAGACCTGGGCTGACCATTGGATAGTGAACAAACCATTCTGAGCACTGGTTTCCTCTCCTATAAAATGAGTTAACGATAATCACTACTTCATAAGTCCGCTGTGAGAATTTGTTGATGTGAAAGTATTCTTTAAATTGTGAATCTATATGGATGGTTGACACTATGTATATATCTCAGATATGATTAATTATAAATAACCCACATTAATCTTAAATAGCTATACAGTATTTATAATGCAACAGATATACAGTATTGTGAATAATATTTATATGTAATAAGAACTACTACTAAAATGTCTAGGAATTGAGATAGGTATAAAAAGATCTCAATATATCAGATACTTTCAAAATATTTTAGGGACTAAGAAGAGAAACATCAATCATTTATATTATGATTTCACATCTACAAAGTGTGGGGGAAATATTTTAGCACAAAATAGGTATTATGATAGAAAAAGTAAGATAATGCAAAGAAGTAAGAAGATGCTCACATACATGGTTTATTTTTTAAAAAAACATGGTAATTAGAATGAAAATATAAAGCAGTTTGCGAGTTGGGAAAACTTGGTCAAAGAATTACAAGTAATAAGAGGTAAAAACCATGCAGCCTCCTGGAGGGAATGAAGGCAAGTAGAGGATGAACAAAGCAGACCTCCAGAGTGAGAAATCTGACCTTCGGGAGGCAGCAACTCAGATGAAGGGGCACCAGAGATCTTGAAGGAAGGAACCACAGCAAGGAGAGGGAAAGAGGAGGCTCCCAGGTGATCTAATAATGAATACTACCCTATTTGGTTTTGTTTTGTTTTGTTTTGCTTTGCTTTGCTTTGCTTTTGAAAGCCCTCATGCTGATTTTTAGGTGCCATCTCAGAACCTTTGTGAGTTTTTTCGTCTATGTGCTTGGAGGGGGAGGGCAGCTTATGTGTAAAAATTCTCTTTAACAGTGTTGCAAAGTTGTTTTTTTAGCGTTTGTCTGGACTGGGACTCCCCTGAAAACGCTTGAAAATCATTTGATATGATAATCAAAGACAACTAAAATATCTAATTAGTTGATTAACTAGTTCTGTAAGTAATTGATTCATTATTTCTTTCATTCTCTTAACTAAACCACCCTACTTTATGCCAGGCACTTAGCCAAGTGCTATGAATGTAAGGGTGACTAAGGGAGCCACAGCCTCTGCTTCAGGATGCTTCCGAGCAACCGGGAAGATGGCCAGCCAAGCAGGACCATTCATAGCTGCTCTGATAGGAGACGTAGAATATTGTAGTCATCACCTGGTAGAAATTTTGTGTTTATTTTGGGGTGGGGAAGATTTGGAGTTAGTATTGTCAAGAAGTCTTCTTGGACTAAATGCAGCTCTAAATAGTAGGTGTTTTCTTCACTGAAAATATTTAACGAGTACCTAAAATTTTTATGTTGATTTGGGGGACATGGAGCCTCCTAATCTAATACATTTCTTCAGTGATTCATGTGTTCACCTAGTGAATATTTAATGACTATTGCTGCCTTTTATAGGCCAGGCACTGGGTACAGAGGAAGAACAAGACAGACTTAATCCCCTCCCTCACTGAGCTTCGATGTAGTTGATCTAAAATCTTCAGTGTACAGCTGAGAGACATTTAAACCAACAGGAACACTGACCACAAGTTCCTTCCCTGGGAGGAGCATGCTCAGAAAGTAAGCTTGGAAACAACCTGAGAATCATTCAGCCCATCCCTCTGCCAGCACAAAGGACACAGACACTTTCCTGTATTCCTGAGTGGTACTTGCTGCCCTACTTTCCCCAACCAAACATACAGCACCATCCTAAACTGGAAGGCCTCACTGGCCCTGTTCAGTCCTAACACATGAGGGAGATCATGTCTGAAGATAGGTTTGGGCTGAAACCTTAGCCTCAGAGCATCACTGCACCCGAGTGGCCCTGAGTACATGCCTGATTTCCCTGAGTCTCGCTTTCATCATCTATCTAAAAAGGGGCAGCGGGGCGTATCTGCCTTTTAAAGCTGTGGTGATGATTCAGCAAACTAACCTAGCTAAAGAGGTGTTGGGAACCGCCCTGCCTGGTTTCAGAGGCTGTAACCCCCCATGGTTAAGGCTGAGTCAGAGTTGGGACCATAAGCCACTACAGAGACAAAGCTTGTCTCCCTGGCAGAAGTGCCACTTCTGCCCACTTCACCCTGCTTGGCCCTGAGCTTGGCCAGTTAGCCAATGACGGGTAAGAATCCTCAAGGGAGGATCAACCTAAGACAGGCTCTGGTCACCAGGAATAAACTCGCAGGGAAGGACTCGGGGGGGGCTGTGGAAAAAGGGGGTGATGGACCCTCGCCCCTCGGCTTTGAAATAGCCTGAGTCCTCATTCTGTCTGCAAGAAGTCTCCTAATCTCTTGGCTGCCTTACTTCCCTTGCCTGACTTAAGCCTGAAGCAATAACAGAGGGCAGTGCAGTCCTGTGCTGGGAGGGGTGGATTCCCTGGGGAATCAGGCCTAACAAAAATACATACATTCCTGTGAAACCTACTTAATCTGTACCCTCAGCTTAAAAGATAAGTGTCCAGACCTGAGATGAGTCTGGTGCCTAAAGTTTTATGGCCCTCTAACTAATTGGCTGTAACTCAGAATAAGCCCTCAGAGTTCTCTGTAAATCTTGTATTGTTTAACCCTTACTGACTGACAATGATCAATGAGCTTTATCTGTATTCCTGTGTGAATGAACCTAATAAAAGCCCCTGGAGAGAGAGGCTCGGGGGCCCTTCTCCCCCTGAGAGAAACGGCCACCTTTCCTCCCCAAGCAGATCATGTCTTGGTAGTCTTTTTCTTCGGCCGTGGCGGAACCTGGGGGGCTGCGTTAAAGCCCCCCCCGACAAAGAGGAGCATGGCATGCAGTGTTCAATAAATGTTGTTTTCTTGGGCTTCAAGATCCTGCCCGGTTGTCAACTGCTGTAGTAAAATTTTCTTAATTTCCCTTGGCAGAATACGAGGCGCTCCCTCATGTTCCCAGCATAATGTAAATGAAACTTTTAAAAATTGAATCTGCATGTTTTCCCACAAAGCCACGAGTTCCTTGAGGGTACAGGATGTGCCCTCTGTGTAACTCTGCCCTTGTGCAGCGCTAAACCTTTTAGCTGCTCTGCACCTCCAGCCCCTACTCAATTACCAAGACTTTTCCCATGAATAGGATGTAGACACAACAGGAGGTCAAGGAATTCCGTGGAGCATCCTCTCAAGTGGAAAATACTGCCTGGCAAATCTCTGCCTCAGTGTATACCTGCAGCATAAGGTCCTATAAATTTCCAGGTGAGTGGCCATAAGTTTTTGGCAGCCAAAACCAAGAAGGAAATGTGTTTACATGATTTAATGTGAAAAGAGGAAGGCAAACCGGAGGCAATAGGAAAAGAACAATTATCTCTGGCATTAATAATCAAGAAATCATTTCTCTGGGGCCTCATCCAGAGGACAGTGTTTAGTTCAGTTAACAACGCCTACAAGAGCATCCTTGCTGTAAATACAATATGCAACAAAAGGCACTGACCAAAAAGTCTACAAACTTTCCCGCTGGTCGTTTGCAGTCTAGAGACAGGTTTTATAGCACCTAGAGGAACAAATGCACAGCATAATATTCAGACAGTCCTGCATAAACATTGTTTTCTCAGGGCCAATTTGACATGCACGAAGCTTCTGATGCTGAGAACCTGTTCGCTGAAATGGACAGCACTGTGTCGTGGTTAAGAAGCCAGGCTCTGGACTCATCCTGACTTAACTCCTCCTATTAATTCTGTGACCTGAACAAATCACTAAACCTCTCTGAGCCTCATTTTCACATTTATTGAACGGGAATGACAACAGGATCTATACCTTAGGGTTGTCGTAAGGTTAAAATAAAGCATGGGAGACGTGCTTAGCTTCGTGTGTGGGACATGACAAGCGTTAATAAATTAGTTATTAACACACACTTCGAGGGGAAAAATCACCAACTCTCCTAACTAGTTGTTTCCTTCAATCGAATTTGGGTATACTTCACTCTGACTTGTAGTTTCTATTCCTCCTAGTAGGGGTTTTCTTCAGGACCTGTGCTATTGTGAGAAATGGAATTCACTTGATTTTGCAGCTATCCCTTTTATGTGAAACCTAAGCCTCACTTATTGGAGGAGGCATCAGCCTTCAGGAATGTTCCTAAAATGGTCACAAGTCACGCTGCTCCAAAGCCTCCACATACCACCTGCTCCTTTTTGAGACGACTTACCTTGGTCTCTGCCCACAGTGTTCCCCTCAGGGTTCCACGGCAAATGTTGTCAGACCCACTCAGGAGTGTTCTGTTTTGGAGTTTCCGTGAGGTCTTTCAGTAATCACTCATTAAGCACCGACCATGTGCCAGGTACTGTGTCTGGTCCTGGGACTGTTACAGTGAACGAGATGGCATCCTTGCTCACAGGGCCCCCAGACAGGCTCCCCAGCTCCTGTCCTCCACACTCTCCAACACAGTGTGCACAGCTGATGTATCTCAAGAGCCCAGCCTGGCTCACCACCAGTGTTGGCCCAGGGCCTTGAAGAGGGGCCAGGGGGCTGCAGTGTGTCCGTACGTGTGTGCTCCCTCACTGGCCCATGCCCTGATTCTCTGGGTGCTCCCCATCTCTTTTGGAGATTCTAGCCTCACTATAACAATCTTGGTAAAAGTAAGCCTTTGTGATTCTATGAAATCAATTACACAAACATTCAATTTTATGGATACTTACTGAGCTCAGGAAATGAGTGGAATCGACATCTTCTGTGTTGGTGCTTGGCATGCTTTCATTCCTCTTGAAGTGGTCTCTGTTTGGGAGGCAAAGGCAAAACTAGTTGAGAGTGGCCACAAAGAGAAAGCTCAATATTTTTTTTCCTTCTCTCCCTGTAAGCATACTTTTCATCAGGACTGTCCCCTTTTTGTCTCCAGAGAGCAGCTAGATCCCTGAGTTTTGTTAAGATCCAAAGATCCCAGGTCTTATCAAGACAAGAATCCCTACTTTCATCTACCTCTCTAGGTCTAGTTCTGTAACATTTTATATGTCAGACAGAACTTCAGGAGTATAAGAAAAGTTCATATTTGAGTACCTTCTAGGGAGCAAGCATTGAAATAAATGCTTTACAATTATTATTTTACTTAGTTCCCAAAATAAAAGGAAATATTTAATTTTTTTTTACAGAAGTGGAAACTAAGATGCAGAGAAGTCAAACAACTTCCCCATTATCACAAAGCATGTACACAACTAAGTTAGGACTGGACTCTAGATCTCACTCTAAAGCCACATTTTCTACTATAACAGGGTTTGTCAACCTTTGCACTATTAACATTCTGGGCCATATAACTCTTTGTTTGTATGACCCACATATTTTAGGGTGTTTAGCGCATGCTGGACCTATACAACTAGCTGCCATTAGCACTCTCCACTTGTGACAGTGAAGGTTTTTCTAGACTTGGCCAAATGCCCCTCCATTAAGAACGACTGCTTTATAATAGACCAAGGGAAACCATTTATCCAACATAAGTAATCTGTCCTCCTGAAAAATTATTGAAATATCAAATTGCATAAGGCAATATGTTAGGAATTGTGGGAATGCAAAGGTGCATGAAATATCTCTAAGGAGCTTAATGAAAAGGCTTTAGAATCAAGGAAAGGATGTTGGGATTGTGTGTGGGGATAATAATTTACTGTGCTATTCACTAACCTGACCGGCATCATGAGTGCCCTATAATAACATGATGATAATGCGGACAGGAATACTCATAGTTACGAAAGTAAATCTGTGATATTGAGAGTGTTGCTGATTTTATGAACAAGGGAATAGAGGCTGAGAGAAATAAAGTAGCCTGCCTCAGAGAGGGCACCTGTGCAGAGGAAAAGGTCATGATGGGCATCCATTTCTGTCCGGTTCCAACCAGCATTCAGGAGGATCGCCAGTGGTGGACAGTCACAGAAGCCAGGAGCGAAGGTGCACAATCACAGATGCTGTGACAAAAGACCCAGGTGCAAGCAGCTGGGAGGAGCTTCGGAAGTGAAGTATAAATAGCAAACTCGACATGAGCTGCAGTGCTGAACAAAATGAGAATATTCGTCATGTATATTTGGAAAAGCTATCTCAGATGTCTAGAGACATTAGCCTGTTTATACACCATAAATAAAGACATCCCTTCATTAATGATCACTTAAGAATCAAATTGTATTAGTTATTTGCCTCAGAAGGAGGGGTGACCCTAATGAGTGACATATTACACTAGAGCAAATTAGGAACATTGAGGCAATGGAAAGAAATTGTTTTTACATAACTCTAATTACCTATAGAAAAAGAAACTCAAATGAGACTATTTTATCTTCACTTGTTCACAGATGAAACCCATTCTGGAGATTGTCCTGCCCTTTGTGTATAAGAGACATTTCCTTAGGCTCTAGAGGATTGTTCCGCATCGTCCAGCACATGTGTGAGGCCTGATTGCCTCTCATGTGGTGACTTGCAGCTCATGAGGAAGACCTGCCAATCCTCTCTTCTGGGAGCCCACCTGGCACTGTGCACAGGTGTCACAATGAGAGCACAGAGGAAACCTGTCAGGCTCATTTCATTGCCGCCTTCCTATGGCTGCAGGTCTCCAATTCAGGAAGTCGAGATTCAGTCCACTCTAAAACAGGGTCATTCTCTTTAACTGAATTTTTTAATAGATTTGGTGAGAAAAGATCTTTCAAATCATTTAAACAGATGCAATACAAAGTGTTTAAAGTACTGGGGAAAATGCCATGCAAAGCATATATAACAAATTTGAGAAATATTTCTAACACATACCATAGAAATGAGCCCAAGGATTGTAATATATAAAAAGCTTTCATAAATCTGGAAGACAAAGACGAATGAATAACTCAACAGAAACAGGAGAAAGAATGCAAGAAAGAAGTTCACATAGAAGAGATGCAATTAATTGGCCAAGCAATATAAGAAATACGTGTTCACCACCATAAACTTTAAAAATTAAAGCGAGGTACATTTTCTACTGATTACCTTGGTATAAATTTTATAAATAAAATTTTGTTCTCTTTAATGTCCCTTTATATTTTGCTGTTCTAGAATTTCTTTCTTCATTCAAGTACCCACTTCCTTGGAATTGTCAGATAGACATATCTTCACATTTTCCCATTACTAACTATAACAGAAAAAAGAAATACATTTCAATGAAGAAAATTAGAGTAAAATTATTTAAAGACATAGATTTGGCAGTTAAATATTAACATGACAGTGCCACAATGTTGTCTGTTTGTTTTATTTAGTTATTCTCTATTTTATTTGTTTTGTAAATATCTTGCCTCCAGAAGTATCTCCAAGTTCTGAAAGATAGCACTTGTTTTCCCTAAAAAGTGATAAACATACAGTAGCTGCTTACTCGAATGGCCCTTAATCAACCTGAGCAAGAAAAAGAACTGGACTAAGACTCCAGAGAGTCAGAGCTGCCATAGGAGATCACACCAGGCTCCCTGGCCGGCGGCTCGGTTGGCTGGAGGGGCCTGGCACACAAGAAAAGGTTGTGGGATGATTTGAGTCAGGGCACGCACACACCTAGGTTGCTGGTTGTTTCCCCAGTCCGGGCGCATAAGGGAGGCAACCGATGGCTGTTTCATCCCAATCTCCTCTCCTCCCACCTCTCCCCTCTCCCTCCTTTCAATAAACATATCCTCTCGTGAGGTTTTTTTTAAAAAGAGAGAGATTACAGAAGGTATAATTACTTGGGATCATCCTAGGATCTGTCTACCATATATTCCTTCCAAAAAAGTGAACTGGAATCTGACCAAGCCTCTACATCTAATTACCAATTTTCAGACATACAGTTGGCAAAGGAACAAGTAAACATCACCATAAAGTTGTGAACAGGACAAGCCAACCTATAAAAAAACTTTGCACTCACCTTGCCTGCGCCCGCCTGGAGCCCCCCGGAGCCCGCCCTTGGTTGGCCCTGCACCCGGCATCTGGTGAAATGCAACAGCGAAGCCGACCTGCGCAGAGTGAGGAGGGGCGTCAGGCTCCGACTGCGGCTGCAGCTTCTCACGCGGCTCCTACCCACGCAGACTTCTTCAAATCAACAACTGCTGTAACACCGGCAAGTAACCCTTCCCACAACACCTGGACTCCGCCAAGTCCAGCAAACGCCACCACCAAATCAAGTGCCGGTGCTCTGCATTTAACAGCCAGTCTCTTCGTGATCTCATTCTCTCGTCTACATCTCTGCTGTTAAAAGACTGGGGCCCAGAGAGGTCTCTACAGGGAAGTTTAAGGAGCATGCTAATATTACAAGCTAATAAGTAATAGCGCTGGAACTCAAGCCTCTGTCCAACTCTAGAGCTACACTCGTTTTTATAGGACATCATGATCCCTACATTAAAATACACATCAGGAGAAAGAAAAATAATATTGTCTTAAAATGGCAACATGTTAAGCTTAGTGTTTTTCACACATATCTCATCTAATCCTCAGAAATGTTATTCCCCACCCTCCCCCACTTTATTTTTGAGGAATTATACTTAAAATTTTAGTCTAACTTCAAATAACATCTTCCCACTATCAAAAAAATATATATATATTTGGGTTAAATCAGGGCCCAAAGCCTCAAGTCTCCCAAAACCCTCCACTAAAGGGCCAACCGAAATCTCAATATTTAGATTTAAGGTTAGAAAAATGTTATCAACAACTAAAGTTGGAAATATGGTTCGATGTTAGATCTAGGCAGATATACCCTTATTCCTTACATATACGTTTTAAAGTACAGGTGGGTTTGCATGAACTATCTGGGTGTTGCTAATTGAGTCGTCTTTACTTTAGATAACATATTAATTATACTCTAAAATTTTTAGCTATTTTTAAAACTCTATATTTTCTTTTATATGAAGGTGTTGCCTGATCCTGGGAATAAAGCAACAGCTTACCAGTATGTAACCTTAAAGAATCTCATTTTAAGACAGCACATTTTAAGTCTAGGATGCAAACTGGGATTGAAACAGAGGATTTGGAATTTCCAGACCCTATGAAACATCATTTTATTTCAGCCATAAATTTCTTCTTTTTTATTCAACTAATATTTAACCAAAACCACATAAAGTGACACATTTCATATTAAAAGTCAATATTTTTGTAAGACTATTACAAAAATATATTGACCCAAATCAGCATTTTATATTATTATAAGCTTATAATTTTCCTAGAATGGAAAGTCAACCTTTTCAATCACACTGTATAAACAAGGTATTACTATCTATATCAAAAAATTGTAAAATCAAGAAATTTGGTGGACCAATTAAAGTCAAAGGACCTTAAAACACAGATAAATTCCATTCTAATTTAATGAAAATAAATATAATGAGGCAATTTTCTCGGTTCACACAGTGCTACCAAGTAGGATACTAGAAAGCAACATGGGCTTGACCTATTTTAAGAACTTCTGCAGAAATTAGAAAATGAGTGTCTTCTATATGACAGGTAATGTTTTTCTAAGTGTGTGTGTGTGAGAGAGAGAGAGAGAGAGAGAGAGACAGAGAGACAGAGAGAGAGACAGAGGGAGAGAGACAGAGAGAAAATCTGAAGATTGAGGTCAATCTCTGGTTACCAGACATCAGAAAATGAAAATGGAAGAAAATTCTTCTTTCACTCTAGATGGTGATACCTGAAAGATAATGCTGTTCCCACCAAAACAACAAGGAAAAAAGAAATCTACAAAATTACAGCTTTTCTGGAGCCCATCAGATGCCTGAAATCGCAAGACAGTAAGACCTGGATTGAATTTCAGTGAGTGATGAGTTTTCTAAGGAGAGGCAGAACATTTGAACTATATCACTGTTTATAGAACATGGGAGAAGAAATTGGCTGCTATAAAGTTGTTAAGAAAATATCAGATAAAATTGTCATGGATTTTTAAAGGCCAAATGTGGGTTATCATAAAAGTTTAAAATAACTGGGAACCTAAAATTATCAGGAGGAGCTCACAAGTACACACTCAGAAGCTCTTTTCCATGGGCCTTGACCAGGTGCTCATTAAGAAAGATTGGCGGAAGGGCAGGATAGGGGAACAATCCTGCTAGATGGGGGAAGCACACAGGTCAGGATGCCTGCAAAATCTTCCCTGCCTCCCTGACCAGTGTGGCTCAGTTGGTTGGGCGTCAGTCATGGGTTAGGTTCCATGTTGGGGAAGAGGCAATGGATAGATGTTTCTCTCTCTCACATTGATGTTTCTCTCCCTCTCTCTCTCCCTCCCTTCCCCTCTCTCTAAAAATAAATAAATAAATAAAATCTTTTTAAAAAACCTTCCCTGCCTTCCAGGACACATCTCTCATATAAGTCAAAAACTTTAATTCATTGGGAGATGGGCAGGAAAGCTTTCACACAAACACAAACACCCACCTGGACTTAGGCATATAGATATGCTACTTTTGGAGGAGAGATAGAAAGAATACCCATCTGCCTGTGGTGGAAGGATTAAAAGAAAAAACAAAACTCTCAGGTGCACAAGAGCTAGTAAGATCTGTTGTCTCTAGCAGAGTGGCAGAAGCAAAAGCCATCTAATCTTGGTAAAGGAGCAGGGAATTTGCCAGGGTTTAGGATCCTGCACCAATTCAAAGCAGAGCTCTGCTACCGCAGGGCACAGATATAATTTACCTACACTTCTACCTTTCATGTACACAAAACGTCCAAAATTCAATAAAAAATGACAGAATGCAGGCACAAGGAGAAAATGTCTCATTGTGTAAGAGATAAACAATCTATATTATGAGAATCACAGATGATTTATATG
Source organism: Desmodus rotundus (assembly GCF_022682495.2). Classification (NCBI taxonomy): domain Eukaryota; kingdom Metazoa; phylum Chordata; class Mammalia; order Chiroptera; family Phyllostomidae; genus Desmodus; species Desmodus rotundus. The sequence continues at coordinate 59,152,214 of NC_071391.1, forward strand.
TTGGAACTACCAGATAGAAACTTCAAAATAGTCTAACTAATGTTGCAGGAGCTATGGGGAAATTTTAGATGATAAAACTTATTAAAAAGAGTGAAATGGAATTGCTAGAAATAATATACACAGTATCAGAAGTGAAGAATTCCTCACCATGTTCATCAGTAGACAGGACACAGCTGATGAAACAATCAACATACTTGAAGGTAATAATTGCAGTGGGAAATAAGCAAAAACAAACAGAAAGAGGATAAAGCATCACAGAACTGTAAGACAGTATCAATAGTCTTACATGCATGTAATTGAAGTGCCAGAAGAAGAAGAGAAATTGAGTCATAAAAATAAATATTTATGATTTAAAAGCTAAGAATTTCCAAAATAAGTTACAACAATGTTCCAGGAACCTCATAATCCTAAGCAGATGACTAAGTTTTAAATAAGAATAATCTCTACCAAATAAACACACCAAGGTTCATCATAGTCAAACCTTTGAGAAAGATAAAAAGAAATGTTGAGGGCAGCCACAAGGACTAAAGAAACATAGTATTTTCTTTTCCATAACGGCAGCTCAGTGAGGTCTACCCACGTACCTTCGCGACTGGAGAAGCAGTGGGGTTTGGTGCAGAGGCAGCATCTTTCGACTTCCACATAGCCAGAACCAACTGCTGGTACTAACACTCCACAGCTCTGAGACCTGGGCGAGTTGTCTAATTCATGTGAGGCTCTAGTTACTCTTTTATGAAGTGGGGCTCTACTCAGATTTTCATAGGATTAAATGCTTACCACTTGCCCTGGAAAGTCCTGTTACTATTCACTTAGAGGACTAAGTTTTCTGTCCGTCATAACTTTGGTTAAGCTGCCATCAGAGAACCCATTTTTGGCTCCTAGGTGTGACTTAAGCTTAAGACTAACTAGCCTAGAAGTTTAGCAATATGATATTCATAGGTTACAAATTCAGGTCTAAAGAAAAATAATTTATTTTTCTAAATTGACATCTTTTTTCTACCAAATCCCTATCCATCTCCTAACACAATCCTAATCTCCCAGAGTTTTTTATTAAAATCAGAATTGTCACCCACCATCCATCTGGGTTCGTCTAATGCCACCACTGTGTGTGTGTGTGTGTGTGTGTGTCGAGCACAGAGGGTTGTTTAGGATGGTGGTATCGGCATGCATCCATGAGGTAATTCAAAACACGTCTTTATTCCCACATCTGATGGCCAGTCTGAACAAGACAGGCCACTCCTGGGCAAGTGGTAAAACATTCGGCTCTTCTCAGTTCTAAGAGGCTGTCTATGGCCCCTCTGCCTAGGTGGTTCCACAGATGTTTCTGCTCTGCTTCACCCACACCACAAGAGGTTCAAGGAAGCCAAAGAGTTCTCTCACAGTACCTTGTTACGCAAACACAGGCCCTTTGAACTAGAACTATCCATTAAGCAATCAAAGTTCAGAGCCCAGCATCCTGGGATTGCTCATCTTCAGTGGATGAATTCCAGCAAAATGTGACCAACAACCCCTCACCAGAGGCTTGTGTATTAAGTTCCATAACAGAGCTTCCGGTCAATGTGACCAGTAAACACAAATGCCCTGAGGACTTTAACTTCAAGAGTGATTTTATAATACAACATATGAATGAGTCCTGGGACATTCACTCCATCATTGAAAGAACAATTATGACTCACACAACAGGCAATTCATGGTGAAAGTGGTTCACAGTGCAAGGAAGTTTGGCTTTGTGGTTGAGAGAAGATTCTGTCTTCAATCTCTGCTTTCCTTCTGACTAGCTGTGTGACCTTTCTGTGGCTTAATAATCTCTTTGAAAAATAGGAATAATCAGCCCACATTGTGGTATTGATGAGAGAATTCAGAGATTATGTATACAAAGTTCTAAAAACATTGCCTGGTATACAACAAATGTCAAAAATCACAAATATTATTATAGATATAGATATAAAACAGAATACTGATTTGTGAAAAAAATGATAAGTCACTAGCTTTATCTTTTAAATCCTGAATTTCAGGCTTTGTTTACTGCAATTTTATTAATTGTAGACATTTTTCTTGTTGAGCTTTTTACTTCATTGGATCAGACCTACATTTCAGGGTGCAATGGATAGCTAATGGTGGGGCAATGCTCCTAACAAGAGAAAACAGGAAAAAAACCCCACAATAAAATATAGAAAATATCTGGTAGAAAGTAGTAGAAAGTTTCTGATGCAACTAGAAGTAAAGGGACTGAAATACTGGAAAGATGACCCTCTGTTACTTTCTTTACCCTGGGGGACATTTGTCATTTCTGGGCATGGACAGGAGACTGACAGTCCAGGTTTTGAACCTGGGGGAGGGGGAACTAGAAAAACTGGCAAAGTATTTGGAGGAGACTTGAGGGGCTTCAAACGCACCGCTGGCTTTCTCCTCAAGACCTATGCTGAATGCCAGGCTACAGTGAAGCAGGGGGCTAAAATGCAAGTGAAAACCCTCTGAAGAGCAGAGAGGGGATTTCAGCAGTCTCAAAAACAAAGATGAGATTTCTGCACTCAAGAGGAGGAGACATAAGGAATCTACTGGGCTTCCAGCTGAACACCGTAGGAGGATAGAGAGAACCAGGGATACATGGCATCTTACAGGGCTGCAACTCAGCCTTTACTCAGAACTGCCAGGGATTGGATTAAGGCCTCCACTCTAACTGTGTAAAGAAAAGATAAAGATAACATCTGGAGTCTCTATATTTTTTAAAGAAATAATCAAGAATTTTTTAAATTGATTAGACCAATAACATGCAGACCTCCTGACCAAAAACAAAGGAAAATTAAAATAGTAGAAATAGCTGGCCAAGATGGAGGCATAGGTAGAAATGCTTCACTTCCTTGCACAACCAAAAGAAGGATAACTACCAATTTAAAAACAATAGACCACCAGAAGTGCCAGAAAATCAAACTGCATGTAACTCTGACAATCAAGGAGTTAAAGAAACATTCATCCAGACTAGTAGGAGGGGGCAGAGATGGGCAGCCCAGTGGAGAGGACCCACAGCAAGGAGGCAGACTGTGTTGCAAGGCAGGCCTGGCTGAATGGGAAACTAAAGACTCAAAACTTCTGGCTGTAAAATACTACGGGGATTGTGACATTGGGAGAAACTCACTGTCTCACAGGAGAGTTTCTTGGAAAGTGGGACTACAGTGCAGTGGGCGAGAAGATTGTTCCCTCTCTGACCCATCACAAGGGTTATGCAGTAACAAGGGTTGCCCTGTCCTGGGAAATGGCTAAGGCTCCACCCCTTACAACATAATGGGTGTGCTGAGACAATGAAATATGGCCCAAATGAAAGAAGATCAAAACTCCAGAAAAAGAGCTAAGTGATGAGGAGATAGACAACCTACTTGATACAGAGTTCAAAACACTGGTAATCAGGATGCTCACAGAACTGACTGAGCTCAGTCACAAAACGAAGGAAGAAATGAACACTAGATGAAACTAAATAAAGCAAATATACAGGGAACCAACAGTGAAGTGAAGGAAACCAGCACTTAAATCAACAACTTAGAACAAAAGGAAGAAATAAACATCCAACTGGAACAGAATTAAGAAACAAGAATTCAAAAAAATGAAGAGAGGCTTAGGAACCTCCTGTACAACATTAAATATTCCAATATCTGAATCATAGGGGTGCCAGAAGGAGAAGAACAAGAGCAAGAAATTGAAAATTTATTTGAACAAATAATAAAGGGAAACTTTCCCAACCTGGTGAAGGAAATAGACTTCCAGGAAGTCCAGAGAGTCCCAAAGAAATTGGACCCAAGGAGGAACACAGCAAGGCACATTATCATTAAGTTACTCAAGATTAAAGACAGAGAGAGAATCTTAAGAACAGCAAGAGGAAAGGAGACAGTTACTACAAAGGAGTTCCCATAAGGCTATCACCTTATTTCTCAAAAGAAACCTTTCAGGCAAGAAGGGGATGGAAAGAAGTATTCGAAGTCATGAAAGGAAAGGACCTACATCCAAGATTACTCTATCCAGCAAAGCTATCATTTAGAATGGAGGGGCAGATAAAGTGCTTCCCAGATAAGGTCAAGTTAAAGGAGTTCATCATCACCAAGCCCTTATTATATGAAATGTTAAAGGCACTTATTTAAGAAAAAGAAGATGATCAAAACTATGAGCAGTAAAATGACAACAAACTCACTACTACCAACATCAGAACCTTAAAAAAAACAAAAACAAAAATGAACTAAGCAAACAACTAGAACAGGAACAGATTCACAGAAATGGAGATCACATGGAGGGTTATCAGTGGGGAGGGGAGGGGAAGAAGAGGCAAAGGTACAGAGAATAAGAAACATAATTGGTAGTCATAAAATAGACAGGAGGAGGTTAAGAATAGTATAGGAAACAGAGAAGCTAAAGAACTTATATGTACAACCTATGGACATGAACTAAGGGGTGGGGGAATGCTGGAGGATGAGGGGGTGCAGTGTGGAGGGGGGATAAAGGGGAGAAAAAAATTGGGACAACTGTAATAGTATAATCAATAAAATATACTTAAAAAATAAAAAACTAAAACAGGAGGAACAGATACACAAGCCATCCACCTGCTAGAGTTAGGCAATGTGGACTTTAACATGACTAAGGTGAGGGAAAGAGATAAGAAATGACAAAAAGATCACCGTATTTTTCGGACTATAAGATTCACGTTTCCCCCCAAATTTGGGAGGAATCTTATAATCTGAATGTAGCTTACTTGGCTCACTTGGGGGTGGGGGGCGGCTGTTGAGCAGGGTTTTTTTTCCTATTTTCCTTCTCTAAAACCTAGGTACATCTTATGGTCCTGTGCATCTTATAGTGTGAAAAAATACGGTAAAATTTAGCCAAAATTGATTTTATAAAGATAACTAAATGAAAATTCTAGAATTGAAATACAAGGTCTTTGCAGAAAGTATTCAGCCATGTAAATTGCTATACCACGTTGCATTTCAACCAGCAATGTTGGATGAAATATAGAGTCATTTATTGAAGAAAATACAAGATACAAGAAACATTGTACATAGGACAATGACACCTCAGTCCCCTTCAAAGTAGGCACCTTGGGATCTCACACAGTTCTCCCAATCACCGTTAGCTGTCCCATCATATTTTCCTGAATCTCATCAATGGTCTGAAATCTTTTCCCTTTCAAAGATGACTTTAGTTTTGGGAAAAGCCAGAAGTCACAGGGCACCAAACCTTGGCTGTAGGGGAGCTGAATATCCTGGGTGATCTGATGTTTTGCCAAAAAACTCTGAACAAGACATGATACATGAGCAGGCATGTTGTCATGATGAAGCTGCCAATCACCAATTGCCCATAGCTGTGGCCATTTTTGTCGTATTGCATCTCTCAGCTAACGAGGAACATTGAGGTATTAATTATTTGGCCTGGAGGGGCATACTCATGATGGACAACACCTTCCCAGTCAAAAAACAGTTAATATGGTCTTGATCTTGCTGCAACTTGGAAGCATTTGTGCCACACTTTTATTAGTGTTTCACTCGTTGCATTGTCCCCAAAAGTTTCTGAATCATCCAAATAGTTTCCACTGAGGAATATTCAAGCTTTATACAAAATTTGGTGCAGATTCATTGCTCTACTCACTCAGTCATTTTGAATGTGAAGGTCACACAGTACATATGCTCACTGAATGGTATCTACTGCCCCCAGTGAGTAGGACCGTGAAGTCATCATTGTTCACACATGCACATTCCAGTCCATTCTCCTTGGCTGCCAGGTTACATCGATGTTGCACAAACTGTTCTTGTTATATTAATAATGGCTGGACTTTTTTCAACAGATCTGGTATATAATATCTGAAATTAAATTATTTGAATTAAATCAGAGTTTTATAAATAGAATTAAGATTCCTTTTTTCATTTCTATGCAGTGAAATTGTGGCACTAGAGTACTAGGTGCATAATGAGTGATGATGCACTGTTCTTTTCCCCTTTTAGTGTCTTTTCTCCCAGCTCTGTCTGTCAGGCTGCAATATTAATTCAACAGTGTATACAGCACTGACTGCCATATACAAAAGTCCTAAAATGAGTGACAGCAGGTGGAAAGAGCAGCTGAGAGTTAAAGAGAAAGGATAGATAGGCATGGCCAGGACCCTCTTAATAATGAAGAACCTCAGAATACACATTCAAAATTCAGGAGAGTGGCGTCCAGCCCAGGTTCCCTCTTAACTAGCTGTGAGACCTTGGGAAGGACTATTTTCCATAAACCTCATTGTAGTCCTGGGTAAAACAAGGGGTGACCAGATACCTATGTCTAAGATTCCTTCCAAGTCTGAGGTTTAAAGCAAACTGAGTCAAGAAGACATAATTCAGATATCCCCCGTATAATTGTAAGACAATCTACTCATGGTTTTCCTAAATATGTTAAAAATCAGCTCTGTTGAAATATAATTTACATAAAATGCATTGCACCCATTTTAAGTGTACAGTTCAGTACTCTTTGACAAACATATACATAATTATGCAGCCACTACTGCAATCAGGATATAGAGCACCAATAGCCCTGAAAGTCCTTGTGTCTCTCTGCAGTAAATCCCAGCCTCTGGTAACCTCTGATCTGATTCACGTCAATACAGTTTTGTATTTTCTACAATGCAGTCTTCTGGCCTGGGTTTTTTCATCTAAGATAATGATTTTCAAATCTATCATGTTCAAGCATTTATCAATAGCTCATTCATTTTGTATGTTGCTGAGTAGTATTCCACCCTATAAATAAAACATGCTGTGTTTATCAGTTCATCACTAGATGCATAATTGGGTTGTTTCCCATTTGGGGTTATTATGCATAAAACAGCTATGAACATTCATGTACAATTTATTTGGTCTAGACATGTTTTCATTAATTTGGAGGAAATGCCTAGAGGTAAGCTATCTGGTTCATATGACAACTATATGTGTAACTTTATAAAAAAAATCTACCGAACTGTTTTCCAAAGTAGCTGCACCATTTTGCATTTCAGCCAGTAATATAAGAGTTCTTGGTTGCTCCATATTCTGTCCAACACATTTGTGTGGTTTTAACTAGCACTTCTCTAATAACTAATAAATGTTAGCTATCTTTTCAAGTACTTATATATCATATGTATATCTTTCATGAAATGATATCTATTAAAATTCTTGGTTCATTTTCTCATTTAAAAATTTTTTTAAAGATTTATTTATTTATTTTTAGAGAGAAGGGAAGGGAGGGAGAAAGAGAGGGAGATAAACATCAACGTGTAGTTGCCTCTTGCACAAACCCTACTGGGGACCTGGCCCACAACCCAGGCATGTGCCCTGACTGGGAATCAAACCGGCGACACTTTGCTTCACAGTCCAGTTCTCAATCCACTGAGCCACACCAGCCAGGGCCATTTTCTCATTTTTAATTGAAATTTTTACTGAGGTAATTATGGATTCACAAATGTGTTTAAGAAATAACATATAATGATCCCTTATAACATTTTTTTAGTTTCTAACAATGCTAACAGCTTGCAAAACTGTGTACCACAACTAGCATATTGACATTTATGTAGTCCACCAATTTTGTTCAGATTTCCCCAGTTTTATTTGTGTATGTGTATTGAATTCTCTACAATTTCATCACCTATGTAGATTTGTGTTTCCCCCATACTAGTTAAGAATAGGCCCTGACTGGTGTGGCTCAGTCGGTCCAGCATCGTTCCACAAAGTGAAAGTCTGGTTTGATCCCCCATCAGGGCACATGCCTAGGTTGTGGGTTCCGTCCTTGGTGAGGGCACATGCCAAGAGCAACCAGTGGATGTGTCTCTCCCTCTTTCTCTCCCTTCCTCCTCCTCTCTCAAAAAATAAATAAATAAAATCTTAAAAATTATACTAAATAGATCCAGTACCACAAGGGTCCTCCCGTTGCCCTTTTATAATCACTCCTACTTCCCCCACCTTCACCTCCTTCATGTCCATTCCTAACCCATGGCAACCACTAACCTGTCTTCCATTTCTAAAATTTGGTTATTTCAAAAAATATATATGATTGAAATCACAGAAATCATACAGGATATAACCTTTTGTGATTGGGTGTTTCACTCAGTGCATTTTTGAAGATTCATCCAAGTTCTGTGTTTCAAATATTATGTTTCTTTTGTTGCTGGATAGTATTCCATGGTATGGCTATAGCACAGATTGGTTAAATGCTTGCCTAAGGGACTCTCAGGTCGATTCTGGTTTTTTGGCTGTTACAAATAAGGCTGCTATGAAACACTGTGTGTGTAGGATACTGATAGAAAGATTCCACTGTACTCCTTTCGCAGCAAGGCCCACCGGGTTGCCCAGTATGGGGAAACACCGTCCACCTCCTCAGGCAGTATCAACAGGGTATCTGTTATCTATGTACAGCACTACGTGTTGTAGAGTGTTTTATTTAATTGGCTATTGTAGCAAACACTTTTTGTCACATATTTACTCTGCTTCCTGTACACATTTACCTCACACCCTTTGCAAAAATTATTTTGAATTAAATCACAGGTCTAAAATAAAAGCTAAAACTCTAAGTAAACATAAAAAAAAATCTTTATAAACTTGGATTATCCAAACATTTCTTAGGACACAAAACACATGAAACATAAAATAAAACCATATTTGGTCTTCAATGAAATTTAAAACATTTGGTCTTTCAAAAACACTAAAAATAATGTGAAAATGCAAGACACATATTAGGAGAATATACTTGCAGTTCATAAAAGTGATAAAGGTCTTGGTGTTCAGCATATTTAAATCATTTTACAATCCAAAGTCAGAGTACAAACAACACAATTAAATATTGGGCCAAAGCAGGGCAGGCAAATGGAACAGTTAAAAGGGATTCAGTTAAATAAGGATCTAATCCAGGAAGTTTCTTTTACCCCATGGACCAAAGACTGCCCTCTCCTACTTAGAAAAATCTCCATCTTGGAAGGAATGCATGATCTCTGGGGTCTGGGTTTTGGCCCATTAGCTCCATGATGTGTCCAAGTGGTATATGGTCATCTTAAAGTCCATTTTCTCCCATATCCATCTATCTCCAGGGCTAGTGCATTCTGCATCACCTCCAACCCAGAGGCAGGTAGAAAGTATGGAGAGTGTTACTCCTGAACATGCTCCCTTTTTATGTCACAAACCTCTAGTTTCCACTCTTTCAACATTTCCCTGCAGCGGTAGCAGCATCCCTTTGGGCCATAAGAAGGGAGTTACCTCTGAGACCAACAAAGCTGGCTACACAATGGGTCCCAGCTCTGGGGGTCAGGTATCAATGAGGGCTTGGTCTCTCAGTCAAAATCAGATGCTAGAATGGGATCTTCAATAATTGCTGCTTGAACAGCTGGATATTCACAGGCAAAAGAATGAAGTTGAACCCCTTTCTCACATCATAGTCAAAAATTAACTCAAAAGGGGTCATAAACATAAATTTTAAAGCTAAAACTTTTATTTTTATTTTTTCCCATTACCATGCAGTCCCCTTATACCCACCCCCCCAATCACCACACTGTGGTCCATGTCCATGAGTCATTTTTGTTTTTGCTTAATCCCTCCACAACTATCCTACCCCCCGCCCTTTGCTGTCATTGTGCTTTCTATCTATGAGTCTGTGTCTATTTGTCTTTACCCTTTGGGACAGTATGGATGGACCTGGAAAACATCAGGCTAAGTGAAATAAGCCAGTCAGAGAAAGAAAAATACCATGTGATTTCTCTCATATGTGAAATTTAATGAACAAACTGAACTACAAAGTTTTTTTTCATTCCTCGCCCAAGGACATGTTTTTCATTGCTTTTAGAGAGAGAGGAAGGGAAAGAAAGAAACATTAATGTAAGAGTGACACATCAATTGGTTTCTTCCCAGATGTTCTCAGGTCAAGAATCATATTTGCCCAGACCAGGGTTGAACCTGTAACCTAGGTATGTGCCTGACTGGGAATCAAACCTGCAACCTTTCGGTTATGGTATGATGCTCCAACCAACTGAGCCACATCTGCCAGGGCAAGAGCTAAGAGTTTTAAAACTCTTAAGGAAACAGTAGGAATAAATCTTGAGGACCCTGGGCTAGGCAATGCCTTCCTGGATATAACATCAACCACAAAAGACAACAGAAACAGTCGATAAATCAAATATCATCAAAATCAGAAATTTCTCTAATTCAAAAGATGCCATTGAGCAAGTGGGGGAAAAGATTTTCAAAACATATATCTGACAAGGGATCTCTATATAGAATTATATTTTAAAAATCTTTTACAATTCAATAATAAAGAGCCAAGGAGCAAAATTTACAATGGGCAAATGATCTGAATTGATATTTCTTCAAGGAAGATATACAAATGGACAATAAAGACATCAAAAGATACTCAGCACCCTTGGAAATCAGTTAAATGCAAATCAAAACCACAATGAGTTAATACTTCGCATACACTAGGATAGCTATGGTCAAAAAGAGAGAAAGAACAAGTGTTGGTGAGGATGTGGAGAAATTGGCAGTCTTGTACACTGCTGATTGGATATAGTCATCCGGAAGAAGAATTTGGCAGTACCTCAAATAGTTATTGCACAGAGTTACTCTATGAGCCAGAAATTCTACTCCTAGGTATATATCTAAGAGAACTGAAAATATAGGCCTACGAAAACTTGCTAAGTGAAAGAAGCCAGTCACAAAAGACCATGTGTTATATGCTTCAATTTACATAAAATGTCCAGAATTGGCAAATCCATAGTAGAAGGTCAAGATTAGTGATTGCCGGATTGTGGAAGTGAGTGGCAATTAGGACTGATCGTTAATAGCTGTTTCTTTCAGAAGTAATGACAATGTTTTAACACTGATTGTAGCCATTCATCAGACAAGTTTGGAAATATGGCGAAAACCATTTTATTATGCTTTTGAAAAATAATATCTGCTGCAGCTTTATACTCTCACAGCTGTTATCCTTGTTGATTAGGTACTTACCAATTCTTACGTGGATTATTGTAACAGCACCCTCACTTGTTCCCCCTCCAGTGCTGCTTTCAGTCAGCTTTTCATGTTACAGCCAGAAGAAGCTTTCCATAATCTAGGGCTGATGCTCACTCCCCTGTTTAAAACCAATGATGCCACCAACTACTTAAAATATAAGACATCCTTACCATGGTTTCAGCCTGTGTTTCAGCCCCAGCTTGACAGCTTCTACATTACAGGAGTCTCCCCTTTATTCACAGGGGACACATTCCAAGACCCCCCAGTGGATGCCGAAACTGAAGATACTACCAAACCTTACACATACTATGTTTTTTCTTACACATACGTAACTATGATAAAGTTTAATGTATAAATTAGGTACAGTACATTAACAATTAATAATAGAAGAACAATATAACAATATACTTTAATAAACATTATTTGAAAGTGGTCTCTCTCAAAATATCTTATTGTTCTGTACTCACCCCTTTTGTGATGGTGTCAGAGGAGATGAAGTGAGGTAAGTGACGTAGGAATGGTGACGTAGGTTAGGCAACTACTGACCTTCTGACAATTTGTAGGAGGATCGTGAGCCATGATGATGCCATCTCGTTTACCCACAAATTCAATGCCTTTTCCATCTTAGTTAGGCCTTTTCATGCCCTGTCCCCGTCACTTTTGCAGTTTGAAGTGCATTAATAAAACCAGTACAAATTTATTTTTCCTTCTTCACAATTGCACAGGTAGAAGATTGGTTCTTATGTAGATCTTAGCAACCTCAGCATAAGCATTTTTTTTCTTTTCTAATTGAGAATTTCACCTTTTTACTTAATGAAATCACCTTACTCCTTCTCTTTGGCATATCCCAATTGCCAGCATCACTAGTCGTGTGCTTTGGTGCCATTATTAAGTAAAATAAAGGTCATTTAAATACACACACCATTTGCTCTGATAACCAAGATGGCTACTGAGTGACTAACAGGTGGGGAGCATTTACTGTGTGTAGCTGCTGGAAAAAGAGGGTGTATCACACAGGGAGAGGAAGGATGCTACAAGATTTCATCAAGCTACTCAGAATGGGAAAACTTATGAATTGCTTATTTCTGGAGTTTTCCATTTAATATTTTTAGACCACGGTTGACTGAGAGTAACTGCAACTGTGGAAGGGGAAACTGCAGTAAGGGGCGACTGCTGGGCTTACACAGGAAGTGCCCTGCTGCATCTGCCACTTAACTCTTCCCTCACTTTTCACTTCATTTTCATTCATTCTCTGTCTCTCTCAGATGTCCTGCCCACTTTTTCTGCCTTGATAGTTATATTTAGCCTTCAAATGGATCCTTGCTACAATACCTGGAAAGGTTTATCCAACTACCAAATACGATGAGCCACTCCTATATTATGCTTCCATGGCTAGTTGATCACATGAGACAAAGCTTTAATAATGTTTTCTTTCTCATCTACTAGCCAGAAGCTGGGGAATTAGAATCTGTATTTTATATACATTGATATCTCCACACCTGACACATTGGAAAACTCAATAAAAACTGAGTTAATGAAGTAAATAAATGAAGCCAAGATTTGTACTTTTTCCAATATACCACCATTCCAGGATAGATACCAAACTGGAATATTACCCAGCCATAAAAACTAGAATATCCTACCATATGTTCCAACAGGGATAGACCTAGAGGGTATTATGCTAAATAAAATAAGTTAGGCAGAGAAAGACAAATACCATATGATTTCACTTATATGTGAAATCTACATCAAACAAATAGAAGACAATTCTAAAACAAATAACTAAAACAACAAATAACCCCATCAAACTCATAGAAAAGATTATGCGTGACCCAAGTACAGTGACAACAGGTGTGGGGATTGCCTGAGGGGCTGGGTAGAGGCCAGCAAAGGGGGAGAAAGTGGGGACAACTATAATAGCATAAACAATAAAATATAATTAATAAAAACAAAAAAGAAATTTCAACATAAAGTTAACAGGGAGTTTAGAAAATGTGTCTAAAACTTAATTTTAAAAAATTAACATCAGTCAATTTTTTTGAGTAATAAATGTCTGTGAAGTAAAAGAAAAGAAAAAGAGACTCCCAGCCAAGATGGAGGTGTAGGTAGATACACGGTGCCTCCTTGCACAACCAAATGAAGGACAACAAATTTTAAAACAATAAACAACCAGAACTGACAGGAAAGCAAACTGTATGGAAGTCTGATAAGCAAGGAGTTAAAGAAAAAACATTCATCCAGACCTGTAGGAGGGGCGGAGATGGGCATCTGGGAAGAGAGGACTCGCAGCAAGGTGGCAGGTGGCGGAGCCAGTGGTCCCACATTCGCATGCAGATAAACCGGGAGGAAAAAATGGGGATCGAGACAGGCCGCACAACCCAGGATTCCAGTGTGGGGAAATAAAGCCTCAAAACACCTCTGGGGTTGGAGGTGGTGGGAGAAACTCCCAGCCTCACAGGAGAGTTCATTGGAGAGACCCAAAGGTCCTAGGATATACACAAACCCACCCACCAGGGAATCAGCACCAGAAAGGGCCCAATTTGCTTGTGGGAAGTAGGGGAAGTGACTGAAAGCTGACAGAGAGCTGAACAAGCAGCATTGTTCCCTCTGGGAACCCTCCCCAACACAACACAGCAAAGTGAGTTGCCCCGCCATGGTGAACACCTAAGGCTCCACCCCTTACTACATAATGGGTGTGCCAAGACAAAAACAAAAATGACCCAAATGAAAGAACAGATCAAAGCTCCAGAAAAAATACAACTAACCCACAAAGAGATAGCCAACCTATTAGATGCACAATTCAAAACACTGGTAATCAGGATGCTCACAGAATTGGTTGAGTATGGTCACAAAATTGCGGAAAAACTGAAGGCTATGAAAAGTGAAATAAAGGAAAATGTACAGGGAGCCAACCAAGAGTGATGGGAAGGAAACCAGGACTCAAATAAACAGTTTGGACCAGAAGGAAGAAATAAACATTCAACTGGAACAGAATGAAGGGACAAGAATTCAAAAAAATGAGGAGAGGCTTAGGAACCTCTAGAACAATCTTAAACATTCCAACATCCGATTCACAGGGGTGACAGAAGAAGAAGGGGAAGGACCAGTAATTGAAAACTTATTTGAACAAATAATGAAGGAGAACTTCCCCAATCTGGCAAAGGAAATAGACTTCCAGGAAATCCAGGTAGCTCAGAAAGTCCCAAAGAAGTTGGACCCAAGGAAGCACACACCAAGGCACATCATAATTACATTACCCAAGATTGAAGATAAAAAGAGAATCTTAAAAGCAGCAAGAGAAAAGGAGACAGTTACCTACAAAAGAGTTCCCATAAGACCATAAGCTGATTTCTCAAAAGAAACCTGGCAGGTAAGAAGGGGCTGGAAAGAAGTATTCAAAATCATGAAAGGCAAGGACCTCCACTCCATCCAAGATTACTCTATCCAGCAAAGCTATCACTTAGAATGGAAGGGCAGATAAAGTGCTTCCCAGATAAGGTCAAGTTAAAGGAGTTCATCATCACCAAGCCCTTATTATATGAAATGTTAAAGGCACTTATCTAAGAAAAAGAAGATGATCAAAACTATGAGCAGTAAAATGACAACAAACTCACTACTACCAACATCAGAACCTTAAAAAAACAAAAACAAAAACAAACTAAGCAAACAACTAGAACAGGAACAGATTCACAGAAATGGAGATCACATGGAGGGTTATCAGTGGGAAGGAGAGCGGGGAGAATGGGGAAAAGGTACAGGGAATAAGAAGCATAAATGGTAGACAGGGGGAGGTTAAGAGTGTACAGGAAATGGAGAAGCCAAAGAGCTTATATGTATGACCCATGGACATAAACTAAGGGGTGTGGGGAGGGAATGTTGGTGGGATGGGGGGCTCAGGGCAGAGGGGAATAAGTGGGGGGAGAATGGGACAACTGTAATAGCATAATCAATAAAATATATTTTATAAATTATAACTAAAATAAAATATCCAAATATGGCAACACACACACAGAGAAAAGAACAAACTGACAGTAACCAGAGGGGTGGGGGGAGAGGGATAATGGGGTAAAATAGGGGAAAGGACATCAAGGAAAATGTATAAAGGATCCATGGACTAGCCAAAGGGGGTAGGTTTGAGGGTGGGGCAGGG
The DNA here is from genome assembly GCF_022682495.2 of Desmodus rotundus. Classification (NCBI taxonomy): domain Eukaryota; kingdom Metazoa; phylum Chordata; class Mammalia; order Chiroptera; family Phyllostomidae; genus Desmodus; species Desmodus rotundus. The sequence continues at coordinate 59,167,337 of NC_071391.1, forward strand.
GACAAGATAGGGGGGAAATGGAGACAACTGCACTTGAACAGCAATAAAACAAATTATTTTAAAAAAAGAAATGGTGAGATGGTGTGTGACTTAAAAGAATAAAACAAAAATATAGGAAAGGAGCGTACTTTATAATATCATGTTAAAAGTATACTCCATAGTCCGATAGTCCTTGATATGTTACATTCCACCAAAGCAACATATCAAAGAACATAGTTCTCTTTTTAAATTAAAAATAGAAGACAATAATTCTGGGGGGAAATGTTGGATCTGTATTTATTCTGTTATTAGAATTCTAGCTTATACAAAGTTAAGGCGTAAACAACCTCAGTATAAATTTTATTGCCATAAATTTAAAACTGCTAAGATAATTCCATTAGTAGTCACATTGCATCAACACTTCTGGTGGAATGGATGTGCTATAATGCTAACTACGAAACACAAAGACTTGAATTATTAATTTTAAGAATATTATAACTAACCAGGTTTTGCAAAAGCCTGCAGGCTTCATCTTTCAAGTAAAAGAAGTAAATTCTCATGAAACCCTGTTTTCTTTTCAACTTATTTTTTATTTACTGCTATTACACTTCTTCCCAACATAGAGAGCAGACTGATCTTTTCCAAGGGTACTACTACAGGGAAGGACAGAGAGGAGATCAAAATCTGAATTTAATCTGATCCCAATTGCTTTAATCTGACATCATGTTTTTGGATTCTGCAAAGCTTCCTCTTCTCCTCAAAAATTTACCACTGACTTCCCCTCAAACACACACCCTGAAAGACCTCTGCAAGAGAGCGGCCACTTTTATGAGCAGGAGAGATTATCATAAATTGCATGCTCCTTGGATGTTTTCAGACATCATCAATGAGAATAGAAATTGGTACAAATTTTCAAAAAGTAATTTTCAAATTGCTTTAAAATGTTGCATGGTGTTTGATTCAATAACTTCACTACTGAAAATGTATTCCAAAGAATAATCATGGATGGACATCCTAATTTATCTTTGTAGTACTAGTTAAAAGAAAACTATGGGCAATAACTTAAATGTCCAGCATTAGTGTTTGGTTAAAAAAAATACATTGTATATAGCAAAACAAGAAAAATTCTATTCAGCCTTAAAATTTATGCTATATGAAAAATTTAATGAATTAGAAAGGTGTTCATTATGAATTACTAAAAGAAAAATATTGCTCCCAAGATATTGCTGCTCTTTTATACCACAAAAAAAAAAAGTTTTGATTCCCATTGACACAAGCTTGCTAATATTTTTAACAGCTGGTTATCAACAGACCAACAAAGAAATTTACTATATACATAATTGTGCTACTTAAATTATATGGTTTACATTGATATTTATAATTATATTGCTGTATTTATATACTATTACATAATTATTTGCTCATATAGAAATAATTGGATGCTCTGCATTATAGTTCCCATGGATTCAGACAGAAGATCGAATGAACCTAGGATCATGGGGAAAATGAGAAAATAACAATAGAAAACATCTGTTCTCACCATGTGCCAGACGTGTTCTTCTCCAAGTAGAGCACTCACAACTGTGCCTAGAAAAGAGTAAATGCTGTATAAACACCTGATATTGCTACTCTCGCCTATTTATTTTTGGGATATTGACTGTTCAGTTATTAGTAGCATAAACCACCTGTTCTTCCATCAGCCATATCTTCACATATTTCCCTACAAGTAGGATATTTCAAGTAAAGCCTCCAGTGCCTATAAAAATCTCCCACTTAAGTGGGAGCTATTACTCTAAATAAACACGGTAGTCCAAGACACGGACGGTGAGGGACCTGTATGCAGGTGTACCGGGTGCAAAGCTGGGTGCACTCTTAACGACTGACTGTGTGGACATATTAGTCAGGAGAGTCTGGGTTCCTAGTGGCAGAAAGTCAACAGATGAACGAAGAACCCAAAGAGGAATTGATTACGTCATGGAACTGGGAAGTTAAAGGTTAAACCAAACTCACACACAGCTGCGCTAAGGGACTCAAGGGTTTCCCATTTCCCCTGGCCCCCCTTCCTCTCATTGCTCTCACTTGTCTCTCTGGGTGTTGGTCTGGGCTTGCCTGTCGCACGTCACATGGGGTGAGAAAACGATGGCCATTTCCTACAACCCCCTTTCTTAAAGCTTTGATGGGGCCATGGGAAGGCAAAGGAGAGAACCCTGAATGGTTCAGCTGGATCACAAACACAACCCTAGATCCGTCACTTTAGGAGGAATGGGGCCCCTGATGAGCCCACGGTGGTCAAAACAGCACCTACGCTATTTAGAAGTCCTGCCAGACTCCCATGATGCATTTGGATACTGTTTTCTGTCACCCTGTTTTCTTATGCATAAATGCGAAACACCCCTCAGTAGGGCCGTGGTGATGATGACATGACATTACGTTGGGAAGAGATATGATGTAGGACCTAAGCAAAAAATAACTATTAACATAATTGTATTAATAAAGTAAAAATGAAGAATGTTATATGGTAGAAAAAGAAACAACTTTATTTTGATCTATAGTGGTATGTTTTGCCTGTCTTGCTAACCCACCCCGTGTCCCCAAGGAAATGGGAAACTTAAAGAGCAGGGACCCATGACTTTTATTCTTCATGTTTCCATGGAAACAGCTATCACAGAGAAAGGAAAGAAACCAACATATATTAAGCACTATGCATTTTATCAGAAACCTTGACATGTGATCTATTTCATGTACCAAATGCAGCAACTTGCTCAGAGCAGACACTTGATAACTGATTAAGAAGTTCAATGAATATAAATTGATGTTATATATTTAGCATAAGGTAACTTCTTAAAAGTTCAGTTCAAGACAAAATAGAATAGGTTGTATTGTACTACAAGTAATAGCAGCTCTTCGATGTTTAACATTTGGAAAAAAACACTTGTAAGGTTTCCTTAAGCTCTTTTGAAATAAAATTTTTGTTCTGTGGAAAATATAATCTGGGCTAGTTGGGATTTTGAATTTTAGTCTTATGTTTACTATTACAGTTTTGGTGAGTACATTGCACTTAGGAATATACTAAGGCCTCTACCTGGTTACTAATAGCAATAATATTAGCATTGATTCTGAAAATCAATCAAATTGAACAAGATAAGTTGAGTTGCTGAAATGGAACATTCCAGACTCATCACTGCAGTGCAACTGTGTACACGCTTCCCAGAAGCACTTCACCCTCATCTTGGAGAGAGGTACCGACTCAGTCCATCAGCCCTTCTTATCAGGATTTCTCAGACTCCTCTCTCCTCCAATACTAGGGAATTTTCTCATGCGTGGGGAGCCCACAAGTCCAAGGATATTTTCATACAGAAACAGCACAGATGAAGCTGACTTTAAACACCACGTTTTACGCTAGTTTCAATATGCGAGAGCAAGTCATGAATTCAGAAGTGATGACTAAGTAGGCAGATGACAGTGGTGGTAAAAAGCTGCCTCCCAAGACCCCTTCCTATGGGATAACACCAGGACCATACTCCATAGCGGGGCCAAAACAATGCATTGGGGGAAGCAAAAAAACTCATACTGGCTCTTTCTGTGGCTCCACTTTTTTCTTGTTGTAGTTTTATTATTATTTATTTGTATAACATACATTTCACTCATTTAAAATATACCATCAAATGGGGTTTGCATTCATGGTATTATGCAAGCACCACTACAGTCAATTCTAGAATGTTTTGGTTTCATTGCCCCCCAACAGAAACTCACACGCTTTGGCCACCATCCCCGTCCCCTCAGGCCTAGGTAGCCACTCATCTTTCTGTTCCTGTAGATTAGTCCTCTGACACTTCCAAAAATATGTACCATTTGTATATGATAGTGTTGTTTGCATTACTTCGGTCCAATAAATAACTAAGCAGACAGAATAGTATCTTAATAACTGCATTTATTAAATACTTGCTATGTTTTGGGCACTAGGCTCTGTTTTATAATATTATTCATGACGACGCCATCTCTCACAGTAGTTTAGAGAAATGCTTAGCAGTGTATAGAAAATTCTACTATCATTTTCTGGGCTAAGCGCTGTGCTCTGCATTCAGAATATTGCCCCTTCCAAACGTCTAAGGGGAGACAGTTTGGCCTAATGGTTAGGAGCATGGAGATTAGAATTAGTCTGGCTGGGTCTCAACCCTTTACCAGTTACATGTGTAAGCTTTGGTAAGTTGCTCAATATCTCCGCACTTCAATTGTTTCCATATAAAAATGAGGAGAAGAGTACTTTCATGTAGGGTCGTGGGGATTAAATGACATAATAAAGGTGAAGTTATATATCAGTGACTGTCACATAGTATTTGTTGTATAACAGTTGATAAATCACTGGGATGCAGAATGTGAGTGTTTGATGATGGAGTCAATCAAAATCTGTGCACATATTACTGCAAATAAATGTTTTCAACTTTCCCCTATGTTCACTGCAGCATTATTCACGGTGGCCGAGACATGGAAACAACCGAGGCGTCCTTCAGGAGATGATCGGAGAAGGGAGATGTGGTGCATATATTCAATGGACTGCTATGCAGCCATAGACAAGATGAAATACGCCATTTGCAACAACATGGATGGACCTCGAGAATATCATGCTAAGCAAAATAAGTCAGTCAGAAAAAGCTAAGACCTAAATGATCTCATTCATATGTGGGACATAAAACTGAAAGTAACAAATGAACAAACAAGAAAAATAAACAAACAAAAACTCATAGGCACAGGCAACAGCATGGTGGTTACCAGAAGAAAGTGGGGTGAGGGACAGTGAAGGGCAAAGGAGCCAAATATGTGGTGACCGTAGATTATTTAACTTTGGGTGGTGGGCACACAAAGCAATATACAGAGCATGTGTAATAAAATGTGAATCGAAAACCTATATAATCTCATTAACCAGTGTCACCTGGATAAATTTAATTAATTTTTTTAAAAGGCTGTGTGAAAAGCAATTTGAATTACCTAGAGAGATTGTGCCATTGTGCTGATCCTTGAAGAATGAGTAGAATTTCCAGGACAAAAAAGCAAAAAAGAATATTGCAGACAGCAGGGAGAGGTAGCTGAACGAAACAGTCGAATGTGGCTGGATCACAGTGTTCGGGTTATAGGAAGAGAATGGTAGCCACATATTCTGTTTCCTTAAACAAGATTGGAGCTGCAGTTCCTGCATTTAGAAACAAATTCTGTTTTCAGAAGAGATCTCTTGGTTTGGTCATTTGACTTCTCTCTTGCAGTAAACACCTTGGTGAGTTGTTTACATATTTGAGCCTCCTTTCTGATCATAACACCTGAGAACACGACCTAGTCATTTATGTCTCCACAACAGTGTCTAGCAGGTGCTGAGAGTACAGTGATTGTTCCAGAAATATCTGGTGAGGCAGTAAAGGGATCAGTGAATCAATGAATTCATTCTGAAGGCTGTATAAACAATTTTATGTAGTGGATGAATTTTAGAAGACACTTAGTTCTCATACCTATCTCAGAACCAAATTTCAGTGGATATTTAGAAAAAAAAATAGATTAGAGATTCCATTGTAATGAAAGTTATTGTTTGGATGCACCGATGTTTGAAGTACTACTAGCAATTGAAGTTCACTCAGAAATGAAAATATCTTAATTGGGAGGTGACCCTTGGAAGCACTGCTGGAGGGATAGACAAGTGAGACAGGGAAGGAAAGGAAACTAAGAAGGTTGTGCTAATGAACAGGTACTGTGTGTGAAAGTTTGCCTTAATCCCACTGGGGATCTCTGAAAGAGTGTATAGAGCAAGCCACAGATTTCTCCTGCCTGAGAGGTGAAGAAGCCGGGCAATTTATCTACCAATTTATGTCAGTTTTGTATGAGACTCTTCTTGGAGGTGTTAACTGGATAGCACTCCGACCTGCCGATCTGGCAAGACAAATACACGCCATGCATCCGGAGAAAGCTCTTAGCCATGTGCTGAGGAGTTACAGACCTTTCCTCTGCCAATGTCTAGTCCACTCCTTGGCCTAGTTTATTCTGTACTTCTACTGTTCTTTTCAAGGAAATCACTGAGGGGAGGGAGGAAAGAGAGAGGGAAAGTTACAAGAGGGAATTAGATGGCACAAGCTCTAGTCTCCACTGTTGTACTTAATCTTTTTTTCCCTTTTTTAAAATATATTTATTGATTATGCTATTACAGTTGTCCAATTCCCCCCCCCCACTCCACTGCATCCTGCCCACCCCCTCCCTCCCACATTCCACCCCTATAGTTCATGTCCATGGGTCATACTTATAAGTTCTTTGGCTTCTATATTTCCTACACTATTCTTACCCTCCCCCTGTCTATTTTCCACCTATCATTTATGCTACTTAGAATGGAAGGGAAGATAAAGTGCTTCTCAGATAAGGTCAAGTTAAAGAAGTTCATCATCACCAAGCCCTTATTATATGAAATGTTAAAGGGAGTTACCTAAGAAAAAGAAGATCAAAAATAGGAATAGTAAAAATGACAGCAAACTCACAGTTATTAACGACCACACCTAAAACAAAAACAAGAGCAAACTAGGCAAACAACTAGAACAGGAACAGAACCATAGAGATGGAGATCACATGGAGGGTTGTCAATAGGGGAGTGGGAGAGGGAGAGGGAGGAAAAGGTACAGAGAATAATTGTACTTAATCTTGAGACCATAATTGAGAGTCATCATTTCCATCCTTTACCACTTCCAATCCCTTGACCAACCTGCTTCTAGTCTAGGTTCATTGCCTGGTGCAATAACCTAGTCTTCTGCCCCCAAGAGTATGAGTCTCAGGTTACCTGTCCTCCTAATCCAATTACTTACCCTCCTAGATGTTGTTGCTGCAATTGCCCTTTCAGTTCTCGCCAGGCCTGGAAGCATCGAGAGCACCCCACTGAGTCCCATGATTTTTAGACAGACTTCTCCTGGCTCCATTACTAAGTAGCTGACTTATGTCCTCTTGCTTAGCAGGATGAACGACCCTTGCCTGCAGAGTAACTGCCTTCTCTAACGCCTGGCCTGTGAGCAGGTGGAGCCAAAAATAATCAGGAGCAGCTGAAGCCGTAGTTTTAGTAGAACCCTATTATATCCCCTGGTGGAAGTTTCTAAACCTCTAACTCTGTACAGCCTGAAGTTGTGTAAAGGGGAAGCTCACTTTTTTACGTAGATTATTAAAAGTGATAGTGGGAGGCTTCGCTCCTACTTCAACTTCTTGCAGCTAGCTATCCAGGATGCAAAACTAAAGATTCTAAGGGCATTTAATAGCAGTACCACATCATAAGCCTTAACCATGTAGGGTGTCATTCCAAGTGAAAAACAGCAACATAGTTACAATCTTGAACCTGGTCTACAGAGACCAGCCACTGCTGTGCTTCTCATGGGTGCTGTGTGCTTCTTTTTGAGATACTCCTTATTGCTTCAGTGAAGGGAGATCTTCTGGGCTATCCTGGGGAACATAATTAGCTGGTAGTTTCTCTGGCATCACAAAATAAATACATTGTAACATGCCCACCTCTCTGAGACCTTGGAGCTCTTCTCCAATACTTTGTAGTAGTTCTGGCATCTTGACATCATTTATTTTAAGCCAACACTGTTTCCAAGATTTAAATAGCTATTCCAGTAGCACATTGGGATCATTTCCAGGTGTACTTGCCAGAATGTTTAAAATTAACTCATGAAAGAGCACTTTCATAGAGATAGACGGTTTATTCAATATTATTTGGTCTTACATTCTGTCCTCCCTGAAACCGAATCTCAAGACCAATTTCTTAGAATGTTCTCAGAGTCCTACAAGTACTTTCAAGCCAAGGTCTACAGTTCATTTGATTAACAAGCCATTCTGTCTTGCAACGTAGATCATACCTTTCTGCTTGGGGCATACTGAGAATTGGCTCTAGCTATTTGTCCAGAAGCAACGAGCGAAGATGGGACAAGAAGTTCAAGCACCGCCTTATAAAACATCCTACTGAGGCGGGGCTCTTAAGTCAATTGGCTGTTCTCCCATTGGAAAGCATAAGGGCCTCTCTTTCTGAGCCAGAGTTTCAGAAGAACCTCTGGGTTCAGGAGATTCTGCCCAAATACCTTTTCCTACATTTCAGTGTCTGACTCCTTTCTGATAAGGATCCTGATTTTAGTGGAGGAGACTTGCTGTCTTTATGCATTCGGCCTCCTTTGGAACTCTGCTCGTCCTAAAATCAAATCTTCGGCTGGATTTTCAGCATGGTCTATCCTGTAGCTAAAGGAAAGGATTATCTTAATTGTTGGCTGGAGGTCTACAAGCTTTCACATTAAATCCTGAATTGAATGTTGGCTGACCAAGTCTGTAATTTTCATTTCCCTACAGAATTTCTATGGAGGTTAACTAACTCTATAATCCTGTATCTTTCAAACACAAGAGCAATAGAATTTCCCTCCACCTATATCCTATCTCTGATAGGAGTCTTAGTAATTATGGTGCTACATCGTGCCAGGGATTAGTCCCACCACATTATGCACCAGGAAGGGGGGCCTTGCTACCAACCGGGTGGTGAGTGATTCATTTCAAGAAGCTGGTTTGAGGAACTGCTTCCTAGGCCATCTCTGTCCCAGTATCTTAGGCTGGGCTTGTGTTCCTCTGTAACATCCTGAAACAAGGATTTGAGAGAAAGTGGTTTATTTTGGAAGTGAAGCCAGGAAGCACCAGGAGAGGAACGGAGAAGTGAGGCTAGAAGGAAAGGAAGCTATTAAAGGATGAGTCAGGTGAAAGGTTTCTCCTATGGGAACCAGGGAGTTACTACCACCGGGAAGTTCTCAGACATCGCACAGCACCTGCTGCAGAATTGTCCTTCCTGAGGGGCAAAGAGCCTAGAGGATCATCCCCCAATTACTGCTATCATCGGCTGAGGGCTGCTCCTGGGGACATTAACTCCCTGGTACTTCTGCTCTGCCAGCCTCAGGGGTCGAGTGCTCCAGAGATCAGAAAGCGCCCTCAGGGAAAGGGTCACAACGGCTTATAATGGGAAGCTGTGTGGTTGGTGATTATGGGAACAGCGAATGCCAAAATAATATGGACAGGACACACCAAAACATCTGTTACAAAAGACAAAGCTCCTATGAGTATATTATGAACGTCATCGGAAAATAATGCCATTAAAAAGGAGTAGCTGCCTGCAGTATGTCGGCACCACAGGCATTGTGTAAAGCAAGATGTCTCCACGTATATGTTATGATTTGTGTATGTTGATTGGCCTGGCACCTTTCTTGATCAGAATATATGACGATCTATTTATCTGCTTAGCCAAAGAGATTTGTATACACTACCTACTTCCTTGGCCTAACTGTCAATATGAACAGTAGGTACAGATGGAATAGACTCGTCTCAGTTTTAGTCGTGCCCAGCAGTTCCCTTAAATGCACACTTCCCATCTCCTTTTTGAAAGAGAATTTTAGAAATGAGTCTTGAGAACCATGGATACACCGTGAAAGAGAAAGTTCACAAAATTAAGAAACTGGAAGCGCTTTCAGAAATAAGGAAACAGCATCTGTTAATGTTTTATTTTTCACTTGTGAAAATATATACAATGTATATTACATGTACAGAGGCCCACGGCACGAGTCAGAGAGAGCTGACAAAAAGGCACGTCTAGGGGGCAGACCTTCCCATACACTTTTCGGTTAGACCGACATTCAGTGCCTGGCAAGGGACAGCAGAAGCAACAAACGCACAGGAAGCCTGTGTACACGACTCTGCAGAGCTCAGTCAGACGTAACTCTCAGGCGTGTTGAAAATGGAGGTCGTCTCTGGAGAAAACACAGTTTCCTCTCAGCAGCCCTGTCAGAGCAGCAGAGAACGTGTTGAAATCTGGACAGACACCAGAGGCAAAGCAAAAGCCAGTGCTTGCCAGCCAGTCTGCTCCTTTCCCCTTTCTCTTTTAAAACCTGAGGCCTTGGCTGATTCAAAGAGGCAAATAACAGAATAACAGGACCAAGTCTAGTCCTGGAGATTTGTGGTCAGCTACAAGACAGAATTTTTTAACAGACTAAATATTTTAAAAGGTTGTAAACACAGTACTGACGCTGGCGAAATAACACATAAAAAGAACATTTGCTACTTCTCTCCTATAGGAAAGATACAGGCATAGATCTTTGGCTTGCACTTGTGTGTCCCTATCACGACATTTACCCAACGCGGTAACAACCAAGATAATTTATGAGATGATGGGATTGTTTCCACCCTAGGCCAGCCAGGAAGCCTAGTAAGATTTGACACAGCCGGAGCAGCTGACAGCCCTGGGCGGTGTGAGATGGGGCTTCACCACGTCCGGCTCGATGGACTCCATCAGGTCACACTCATTGGCCAGTATATGCTTCACCAGGCACCTGGAGGCTTCGTCAATGTTGATATTTTCCTAAAGGGAGGGGAAACAAAAGAGTTTTTCTTATTCACTATTCTAAATAATGTCGGAGCAGAGACCTTTATGGGACAGAAGGGAAACATTTTTGGCAATTCATTTAATTCGCAATCCCTTTCTAGACCCTATCCATGAGCCCTCTTTCTAGTCCCCTCCCTTTTATTTATTCTTTTAAAGAACTTTTCTTTTTTAGTCCTTCACAAAAGTAAAGCAATTTATTTTGTTTTGTCACATAGTAGGAACAGTGTTTTGTAGGCTCACTTAGTAGGTTGAATTTAAGTGAGAGGGCAATTTCCTTATTTTTCACACACTCTTACACTATAGCATAATATTGTAAAATACTTCCAGTGTACTAAACACAAAATTTTGATCTTCAGTGAAGTCAAACTTGACTGTTTTTATCACAATTTGCAGAACTTCTCTGATGTGTTTCCTCATATTCAATGCAAAGAGAAGGACTTCCTTGTCACATTGTTTCACTGCAAAACCTTGCTGCCCAATCGGAAGCGTCACTACTTATTTCTGGGTTTTGTCTGCATGTCTTAGTTGTTGCTATATTTTGAGATCACCGCCTGAAGTTGTATCACATGGAAAATGTAAGAGGTAGTGATGGTCTCCAAATGGTACTTATGGTTAATGCCTAATGGCATTAGATGCAAATATTCATTAGCATGTTCCCTATATTTCATGCTCAACCCTAAGTTCCCCTGCTTTGGAAACTTAAGGTAACTTTTCAAGTTCCACACAACATCCTGGTTGTTCCCTCCCATTTACGGAGTCATAATGAAGATGTTTCTGGGGGTCACTAAATCGAAAGCAAGGTAAAGTTCGGGTTGCTTTTGTGCTTGTTTGCGGTGTTGTTGCAGTTGGTCTGTGTACAAGCCCAGGGTTCATGTCTCTGGGCCCCCCTTTCCTCACCCATACAATCATCTTGATGGCGATACTTATCTCATAAAAAATTGCTTCCCTTCACGGGTGTAGTGATCGCAGCTTCAACAGTGTGAATGTTCTACACACTTTACATAGTCTTTTATAATCCCAAGGTTTGTTTTCTGTTCTTATTGATTTTGTCGTTGTTGTTGGGGTGGGGGTGGGAAGGGGCTTACCTACCTTCAGCTCAAGTATTTGCCTCATGCCATGGAAGCTAGTCCGTAAAGAACAGCTCATTCTGCCCTCTCCTCTGCTGTGCAGGTTACTATGCCTTCGAGTCACTGCCCTTGCTTGGCATGCCTCCTGCCACTGCTCCTCTCCCTGAGGTTGCTCCCAGGGTCACTTGAACTGCATGCTCCCTGGCAGTAATCTGACCAAGGTAGGGACACACCCAGCTCACTGCTTGGCTCTCGAGTCCAGCCACTTGTTCATGTGACCAATTGGAAGACAGGTCCAGGTCCTCTAATGTCTCGTATTCAAGGAAAGCGGGGATGTATATGCAGTCTTACTCAGCCTCCAGGCCTTGGCTTTCTGGGCCAGCAGATATCCCCAAATAAGTCCCACATTTGGGTGGTTATGGGGTGCTTGCCAAGCCATTACTAAAACAATACTTTGGTTTACATTTGAATATTGTTTGAGTGTTGGGGAAGGAGGCCACAAAATCCCTTCCCAAAACCTATACATAGGATACCATCATATCGTGTCTGTTTGCAGAGAATAAAACTGAAGTGTAGAGAGATTGAGAGACTCCCCCCAAGATTGCACAGGGGCGGGGTGGAGGCCCAGAACTTGCACCCAGTCTTTTTGACACCAAAGCCTGGTTTATATTCAGCTATACGCCTCTTCGAGATTGTTTTGACGATGAAGTACAAAAACAAATAAAAGTTTTTACCACAGCACTAGGCCCAAGATGTTAAATAATCTTAGTTCCCTTTTCCTTCAATCATTAGAAGAAAAAGATGCTTCTATGACAGGAAAATCTAGTTTTAAACATTAAAATGGGCCTTTCTTCATATACAATGTAAGTTAGATTAGGCGATCATATTTTTTAAACCCCTACTTATATATTAACATGCCAGGTAAATGGAGTTCTCTTTTATTAATATGCAAAGTGACAAAATCTAATAACGAGGATAGTGAGATGCTGGTGTGGACAAATCAATAAAAATCCATCATCATTATGCGAAAAACAACTAAAACCTAAGTCTAATTAGTGGCAGCCTAGCCAGATCATTTTAGTAAAAGGTAAGATGAGACAGCTGAAACTGTTTGTGAAGTAACACACTGAGCCAAGGCTAGCTGGTGTCAAGAACAGGACATGGGACCATGTCTAGCCCCATCCGAGCCGAGGACAGCCAGTGCCTGCTTTTAGACTGCATATAGGAACAAAGTGGCCGTTCATGGTCACGGAGCCACATTCATTCAGTCAACTAATATTACTTAGATTCCCACTGAGTACTAGACATACAAAGATAAACACATAAAATAAGTCCTGGGCTTAACTGAGCTTATACACTAGCAAGGTTTACGTAAAACAGCAAGGGCATAATAAGGTTGTAAGTGGCATCTGAGCCAGATCACAGTAGAAGCTTGAATGCTAAGTTAGCCAGGTAGTGTCGTTGAGGTTGTTTTGCAGGTGATGTGTCAATAAACACAATACAATACAAATCCATTACTAGACAAAACTATACAGACGCTTAGCACTCGGTCTTATCACTTACCATCACTTATTATCACTTATCATCAAAAGTTATTTACTAAATACCTATCACGGGTGCCATGGTGCTGACCGCTATGAGAAACCTCTTTCAGATTAGAGATTTCAAGAGAAGCCACAAAGAAGAACAAACCCATTATATACCATTATATTTAACACATATCATCTACAAAAAAGCATAGTATACAGTGTTTAAGGCATAGGCCTAAAGCCAAACTCTCATCTGAGCACTCCTACTTTCTGGTTGTATGACCTCGGAAAAATTCCTTTACCATTCCTGCCTCAGTTCCTTCCTCATATGTAAAAAAGGATTTATGTAAAAGATCTACTTTGCAGGTGACAGTAAGTTAATGTTAATACTTAGCGTATGTGAAATGCTCAGACAAATACCTAGACAAGGGTATAGAGTACATATTCAGTAAATGTTTTCTATACATGCTTTTCCTTTAATCATCAGAAGAACACGATCAGGTATGTATTCTATTCCTTCATTTTTGCAGCTAAGGACACTTAGATTTTTGAAGGAGTAAGTGGCTGGACCCAAGACACACAACAGGAAGTGGTAGGACCAGGTGTGAGCCCAGCGAGAAGAGTAAACACCAATATTTACCATATGCTTCCTACAAAAAGCGATGTGTTTAGTGTTTAGAGCATATGCTTTGAGCCAGACCCTGTCTCAGCTCCTCCAAGAAAATATTTCTCCAAATACGTAAAGGAACAGCATAGGCAGGGCACATGTTTCCAACATCAACAAGTAGGAGTGTACAGTCAGGGCCTCAGGCAAAGCTGATTTCTATCGCTGGTCCTTCTACACACCACTGAAGTCACAGCCAAGGGCCTAGACTAGGAGAGGGAATAGCAATACGGACCCATCTTCCTACTCCCTTCTGTCCAAGGCCAGCATAGTTCATCAAACCCTGCCTGACAGAACCACAGGTTCAGACCTTTTGGGCAATTATTCTGATGAAGTCTGTCCTGAAAAACATCCAGCCACCGTTAATATAACGAGAACGATTTGTGTGATATTGATGTAACCTGGCAAGCAAGAAGAGTGGACTGGAACGCACATGTTTGAATGACAACTTCACTGTACTAGTCAGTAGGGGCTGTAGATACCATTGAGTGAGCATGTGTACTGTGTGGTCATCACATTCAAAATGATTGAGCAAGTGGGGCAATGGATCTGCATCAAATTTTGTGTTAAGCTTGAACATTCCTCTGCAGAAACTATTCAGATGATTCAGAAGGCCACAGCTGTAGGCAACTGGTGATTGGCAGCTTCTTCACACCAACGTGCCTGCTCATGCATCATGTCTCATGCAGAGATTTTTGGCAAAACATCAAATCACCCAGGTGACTCAGCTCCCCTACAGCCTAGATTTGGTATCCTTCGACTTCTGGCTTTTCCCAAAACTATAACCACCTTTGAAAGGGAAGAGATTTCAGACCACCAGTGAGATTCAGGAAAATACGACGGGGTAGGTGATAGCAATTGGGAGAACTGTGTGAGGTCCCAAGGTGCCTATTTTGAAGGAGACTGAGGTGTCATTGTCCTATGTACAGTGTTTCTTATATTTTGTATCTTCTTCAATAAATGTCTCTATTTTTCATATTACATGGCTTGACACCTTCCAGACAGACCGTGTATTATTGACTGAGCTGCTTGGCACCCAAGCAGACCCAGTCAAGTGCTCAATTTCTACGGGACTGCGAAGAAATAGAACTGATGACTTAAGTGCAAAATACTACCTGGGAATTTTTATTTGTATTTATTCTAGAAAGTATTAACATCTCCAGAAGCAGTTTTTTCTAAAAAGGGAATTCACACACTCTACGACTTCCAGGAGAGGGACACTTAGACTGAAGCCGACTGTGACGTATTTCCATACTTGCACTATGACAAGAGGGTCTGCTGTGCAGACTGCCTTAGGTGGATGTGGGCTCGTCTGTGTGCCTGTGCTCGGAATCTCTTTGTTTATATCAATAAGCATGCCTGAGAGACAGGCTTTGAAATTCCCAGTAAAGCATTTTAATAAAAACAAATGTTGGGAACCACCAGTTATTATTGAGTGTCCATGCTGGGCATATAGCAGGTGCTTTACTTACAAAATTATGCTCACATTCAACTGTCACAAAAATGTGCTAAAGAGTGAATAGCCATATTTTAAAGGAGAGGAGACTTTAACCTTTAACAAAATTATGTCATTTACCCAGAGCAGAAGAAAATCTTGGTCAATCTGTCACTCCAACAAGCTTGGCCTAATTCCACTTCTCATCCAGCTCCCACAGAACTTACCGTGTCTCTCGGGACTAGAAGGTCTATTAAAATAAATTTTATTTATAAATCAGTAGGTCTCAATCCTGGCCGCATATTCAATTCAGCTGGTGAGTTAGAAAACAGTTACCAGGGCTCTCCTCCCTCACAGTGTCATAGTTTATCTGGACTGGGGCACAGCATGGGTATTTTTAAAAAAGATTTTCCCTTTCTTAAAATGCTCAGCCAGGTTTGAGACACACTCGCATAATTAAATTTATCTTTAAAGGCACTCATTTTTAGTTCAATAGTGAACCTTCTGGAAATATTTAATACAGTGATTTTAAGCTGCACCGATTCCGATCTTCCTGTAGATAAAGGCATATAAATCGAATTATCTGATGTCTTGGGTAATTATCAGTTTTTTAATTAGTTCTTTAGAACATCTGTATTGTGTCAAATTATTTAATCTCTGACCCCTGGTGCCAGAGAGCAAAAAACATTCCAGCAGAAAGCCCTCACATCTGCCTAATTGGAAGCCGGCGAAGAATTCTTCCTCCCTTAATCTTTCCAAACACATCAGCCTCAAACAAAACACCAAGTGTACCTACCAGAGGCTCCGAGGTTAGGGCACTAAATTCCTCAGCCCTGTGAAATTTTTATAGGAGCAGATGGCCTGCTGGATAACACCACTGTAAGAAGTCTTACACAGAACAGGGGTATTTTAATCCTTACTCTAAAATTCAGCATTTCTTTATTGAGCACGAAAGTGCCAAATGTTTTGCTAGTTTTCATTTACTTTAGTTTATGTCTCATATGGGGTGAGGATCACAGACACCTGTGTTTTTGTCTGCTTAGCACTTCCCCCTGATGCCTAATATCACTCCCCATTTCCTTTGGGTCACTGCTCCCTCCCTCTGCCATCACGAACTTCTATTGAGGCTCCTCCATACTAAGCCCTAAATCTCAGAAATTGTTCCCAGCGGGTGGCATTTCATTTCATCTTCACAATAAAGCTGAGGTGGGAGGTGCTGCCCTCATTTTACAGATGAGAAAAGTGAGGTTCAGAGAGGTTAAATGACATACGGAAGATCTCAGTAAGGAGCAGAATCTGACTTGCAATTCAATCCCCGAAGTTTCCATAGTCTCTTTTCTTTCTTCTCCTTGCTGACTTCTTAGAGTCTATGGCCAACAATTTGTTAATGTGCTCATGCCCCAGTGAAAGTCTGCCTGAACCCGAAGCCCGTGGTTTTGCACATACCACGCTTTCTCCACGCAAGGAAGAAGCGAGGAGTGTGATTCATACAAACCAGGTCCCAGCGATGCCCTACTCCCCCAAAGTTCCCAGGCTTTAGTCTATGTAACACGCAGTGGGAAGGAGCCATGTGTCACTGATTTCAACATAGGACAGAGTCACACTGTCAGCATGAAGATATGGGGAAAGACGAGAAACTCAGCTCGAAAGACTGTGTTGCTTTGACAATGCCTCCCCCATCCTCACCACAGTCCTACTTCAGCCCCTGTCCTTTATGCACTAGATGTCAAAGTCCACTGCAAATCCTCTTGCTCCCCTCTTTTCTACAGCCCCAGGGCCTTCTGCCTCATAGCTCTCTTCCTTTATCTCCACACCCTCACTCGAGCAGCCTCTAGAACCCCACTTCAGCCATGAAACATCCACCAGCTTACACAGAACCTCCCCATATTAAACAGGGAGGGAAATTAGATATCACTCATTCAAACTGCTCTCTTTGACACATCAGCAAATTAAGGCAAGAGGGTAGGAAAGTGACGAGTCTGCCATCACACAGGCTACCTCTTCGTTCTTGCGGCTTGCACACTTCTGTTTCCAGAAGTACTATCTCTTCTGGGTAGTCTTCTCTCAGCACTGCAAACTGCATCTTCAGTGCTCCCTGGCACTTCCTACCTACCTGGCACTTACCAGAGAGCGTACATTAAGTTCTGCCACCATTGTTAAAAAACATTGCTTGGGTGAAAACATATGGGAACAAGAACTATGTGTAAAAGGGGATATGTTGGTAAGATTAAACAAATCCACGTTTACATCACTTTTTTGAATTCGGAATGTCACAATGCTAGCTAACTACCAGATCTCTGGCCTCAACCCTAGAACCTAAGTCTTCCTCTCCCTGCCAAATCCCTGACGCCTACTTCCTAAATACCACAGCCAGAAAACAAGTCATTCTTAGCCTGAGCAACTTCACTTAGCATGTGCTAAGTTTTACTTCTTCCTGATGTGGAATAACACTATCCTCCCACCCCCGTCTTTTTTTTCATTCTAAAAACTTTTAATAGCAAAAAAAGAGGTGATGCATCAGTTGGAAGTTCTTATCATGAAATAATGAAATATCATGTAACTAAATGAAATAATACATTTTTCGGCAAATAATCATTGAGCACTTGCCATGGACCAGGCACCACTCATCAGTCTGTACAATCTCTGCTTTAATATGTTATGGAGTCAGCTCTTAGGTGATGATCTTTTTAGTCCAGTCCTTTCCTGGCTGCTGCTTAGAGATAATGACGGTGACATGTCCCCTCCCCACGATCGATCGCTGTGACAGTTGACCCCAGGTCAGGTCTTGCACAATCTCTTCTCCAACCACCCGGCTCCATTTGCTTCCCATGGCAATCATCTTACACATTCCTTCGAGGCTGTCCCCTGACTACTCTAATTTAAGTGTGACCGCAGTCACCTCTTCCCCAATTTCCAGTTCAAAAAGACTTTGTTGGCTTACATTGCCTACTCAGAATCAGTCTGGACCACTCCACTGAGGGCCAACCAATATGGCCCCAACTTAGTTTTCCTGGCTCATCTCCACTGGCTCCCCTAACTTGGCCGGCTCCCAGCTGAACTAAACCGCAGGCCATTCCCTCGGGGTGCTTTGCTTAGGCTACTCTTACACCATCTTTACCTGTAGATCTCCCGCCCATCCAGAGCAAACATATCTCATCTGGGTTTATTTAAATTACTTTTTTAATTTTAAAGGATTTTTTAATATTATTTTTCAATTACAGTTCATATTCAATATTATTTTACATTAGTTTCAGGTGTACAGCAGAGTGGTTAGACAATTATGTAATTTATGAAGTGATTCCCCTGATAATTCAAGTACCCACCTAATTTGGAAATATTTAGCTACTGACATCTAACTGATTAAAAAGGGTTTCATTTTATTCTGCTTTGAACTTTTAGATGTAATTCAGGGATACTTCTCAGTTTCAGAATCTTCTGGTCATCTTGAATTTTTATTATATGTGCATTGGACTATTTAAGAGGAAAAGTGCAGTAGAAGGACTAAGAACTATCTTAGCTCTGCCAACTGCTGGCTGTGTGACCTCAGGGAAGTCACCATAACCTCTCTCCCAACCTCAGTTTCTTTACCTATGATCTGTGACAAAAATAATGCGAACTTCATAAAGTAGTTGAGGATGTGCATGAAATGAGATGAGACACGCGAAAGAACTCAGCAATGGCGTCGGCATAGAATAGGCCCTGAAAAGAAAGCACAATGCTTGGGGAACAAAAGAACATTGCATTGATATCACCGATGAGGAGTTGTGGTGGCACATACAGGAGTGTTTGTGGATGGCGGGGCAGCGGTGGGGAATAGAAACATTTATGAAGTGCTTCTGTATTATACTTGTGGTTTTCTGCTCTTTCCTAGATGGCACTACCCCCAAGTTTACCTTTCTCCATTTCTCTGAGCCTAGCCCAAAGTGAAATTCATGTGTTTCTTTTCATATGATTGCAACAGAGCAGAGTGTGATAATGCTAATAACCGAGTTGGGAAAATGGGCCTGACTGGTGATGACGAAGTGTTGACACTATGGCCCTGACACGCCTCCTCTGCCCAATGCCCACCTCCAACCGGAGCTAGTTTGGGTTGGGTAACTCTCAGGTGCTTTCACAGCAGTCTTCTACGTGAGCCGTTATCAAGCCCGATTGCAAAGACTTTTAGGAATGTACCCTCTCACCAGAGAGTAAACTTCTCGAGAGCAGAAGTGGCACTTTTATGTACTTGGGGTGTTGCCAGCATTTTACACAGGGCCTCTTGGCACGTATGTGCTCCAGTCATTTATGAATGAACTGGCCAATGAAAGGGAAAGAAAAAATGGACCAATCCCAACTAACTATCACACACACAAAATACTGTGAGCTGTTCTATGTTAAAACCTATTATACTGAAGTCTCTTTAACCTCAGGACAACTTTAGACAGAGATTGAATAGATGTGGGTTCTAGCCCTGGTGTTGCCTCCCACTAGCTTAGTCACTATAAACTGATCGGGTCTCCTCTCTGGCATCAGTTTCACCAGCTGTGAAAGGAATTTATATTCTGCTTCTTCCCCAAACAGGAGTAAAGGTGACTCTTGAGACTATCTCCAGTCCTTGACTAATGCCGTTAAACGTATGGGAGTCCTAAGAATAATGCTCCCTTAATGGGAAAGATTTCTCACACTGAGTCTCAGTGTAGAATGTTTATTCAGGCAATCATTTACTACTGCAAGTGCACTCTCTCAACATGATTGGCCGGAAGTTGCTGGTTACAAAAATCAGAAACCCACTGAACTGCCTGGGTCATCCGGAGGGTAGCTCCCAGGAGTTCTGCAATGGCTGAAAGATGCAGGCCATTCTAAGAGTCTTAGGAAATAAAACTAAACTCTGAAACCCATCAGGTCAGCTTCCGTTTAGCTGCCTGTCCAGCAGGTTTTTGCATAGAGAGAGCGAGATAGTTGCCAACAACCTCTGGGCTTACATTCTCATAGCTTTGCCACCCAGGTGAAGAGGCCCCCTACCCCCAGACTGGGTTGGGAAATCCTGGGGAAGGACACTAGTGAGTCTGGCTTCAGTCACATGTTGCTGCTGGAGACTAAAGTGACTCTGAGTGCAGGAGAGAATGGTACCAGGAGGGACCCCACTTAGGTTATGTGGGCACTATTGGCCAATCACTGTGACCTGAGAAACAGAGTACCTGGGAGATGGTAACTTCCATTTGCACAGCCTGTGGAGGGGAGCTGAACGGGAATGACTGGGGTAGGACCACAAAACTGGCCATGGAAGGATCATTGCAAAATCAAGAAACCCTCTGTTGTACTTATTACATTGCTTCATGGATGTTTACAATCATCTACACTGTAGGTATATTTACATTTCATATAGTGTAGTATATTCATAGTGTAGGTATATTTACATTTCAGATGAATATACACAAGTTATGACTTTAAAAAGAAATAGAAAACATTTTTATAAAGTTGTGCATTATAATCAGATACATATTTAGTGGCAGCTGAAAACTAACATATGCAGAATAAGTGGACAGTTGAGGCTCTAATATTTGACATGCAAAAAGAGAAAAGTAGAACTGAAATGACCTGAAAGAAAGCACCTCTTCAAAAAGAAGGGAAAGGGGCCAGTCAAGGAACATGTATAGAGGACCCACGGACACAGAAAACAGTGGGGATTGACTGTGGGGGTGGGGGGAGGGAGGGCAGGGGAGAGCAACGTGGAAAATGGTGGGACAACTGTAATTGAACAACAGTAAAAAAGTGTTATAATTTTGATTCATTCACATTGGAAAAAAACAAACAAAGCGCTTCTTCAGAAAGGCATGAAGTAGTTGCTTAATAAGTTTTTCTGGAAAAATAAAAGAGGGTTCCTGAAGCTTAAGACTGAACCTCAGTTCTGATTTTCTGGTTGTTTTTACAGAAGTGGACCTAATTAAACAGATTCTAAAGGACAGAGACTTTGCCAGATAAAGGATGTTTTTGCTTCAAATGTAAACTTAAAGATCGTAACTTTGTTCCTGAGAACCATTTAAGACGAATTACATGCTTTCTTACATTGTCAAATATTAAGTAGAAGACAACTTAGCTTTCCTTGCTTACCACGGGTACCTTTTACTTCTCTCTTCCCACTTCTCCTGGTATCATGTATGTATAGCTATACTTGTGTATAGCTAATAAGCCAGTTCTATGGGTTGACACTTTACTGATAAATATGGCTTAAAAGGGATAGGATGAAGTTCTTTTTAAATATACAACTATTTCTAATTAAAGGAAAATAGGCAAAGATGTTAATGAATCAATTTGTGATTTGATTCAGATCATTTTAACCTTGTATTTTATAATTATGGTTCTTTTCTAAGCTATTCATAAGGCATATATACTATGTTAATAGTCACATTCTAAAGTGTGAAACAAAAAAATAAGTGATTAATTTTGAACCACGAATAGTTTATAAAGTCCTAACATCTTTTTCTTAGCTCTCAAGCCCAGACAACAGGAAGGAAACAGCATATCTATAAATATTTCATGAACTGTAAGATAGAAATATGTAAGAATGAATGGAACATTATGTAGGTTTTTCTCACAGATGGAAAAAAATCTGTAAGATTGAATCTGGAGAAAAATAAGGACAGGAAGCTCAGATAAAGAAATGCTAACTATAAAAGCATGAGTAACCCGACAAGGAAGGAGGAGGAAAGGGATCTAGGAGAGTGCAGTTTGACTATGGGAGTATCTCACATAAGGTCAGGTTTAAAAATAACACACACAGCCCTGGCCGGGTGGCACAGCTGGGAGGAGTGTCGTCCTGTTTACGAAAGGTTGCAGGTTCTACTTCCAGTCAGGGCACGTGTCTAGGTTGTGGGTTTGACTCCATTCAGGCGCATCTGGGAGGCAACTGGGCAACTGATCGATGGATGTTTCTCTCTCACATTGATGTTTTTTTCCTCTCTATCTCTCTAAAACCAATATAAACATGTCCTCAGGTGAGGATTAAAAAATTAATAAAGAAATAACCCACACAAAAGAAGGAAAAGAGAAGTGGACTCAGAACAGATTCAAGGGTGGTCTGACCTCATTCAAGTGGGGCCAAGGGCTTCAAACCAAGTACAAGGACATGCCCAGAGAAACTGCTACAGGCAGCAAATGATAGTAGTTTGGGGTTTATTCAAAGCAAAAGTATTATCACGGGGGGACAGACTAATATTTGAAAAATATGGGGCAAGGTTAACAGATGACACAGAGATGGCAGAGTTAACACAACAAACCAACTTCATTTGCTCTTGTAATAAAGATTTCAGGGTGAGCAATCAGGAGACCACCTGTTGCCTCTCATCTTTAGTCTAATGCCCCCATACTGTCCACAGGGGGCTGTGTCATGGGGGCTCCAAAGTAAAGTAGGTAAATTTAATTGGCTCAAACGGTGGCTGGGGACTACAAATTATTTAATCACATTAAACAAGGAGAGAGTCTAAGGCAGTGGCATAGAACTCAAACCTTCATTTTTATCAGAAGGTTGGACGAAGTCACAATACCCATGCCCTCTACTACCAGCCCTCTCTCTCTACTCCCAGCCCTCTGTCTCTCTCTGGCCTCGGTTTTTCATCTGAGTGTGGGAGTGCCCAGGGATCTGCCCTCGATCCTCCCACCTGCCGTTGGACTTTCCTCCCGAACTCCAGAAGCACAACCAACTACCTACTTGACATCTGCTCATAATTGTCTTCTAGATTTTAACATCATAGTAGCCCCCCATTAATTACTGTCCAAAAACATTAAATGGAAAATTCCAGAAATAAACAATTTACAAGTTTTAATTTGCACGCCATCCTGAGTATTGTGATGAAATCTCACACTGTCCCAGCTCCATGTCCCAGGACACGATTCATCACTTTGTTCAGGGTGTCCACAGTGTGCACCCTACTACCCATCAGTCCCTTAGTAGCTGCCTTGCTCATCACATGATTGTCATGGTATCACAGTGCTTGTGTCAAGTAATACTTACAGCAGCCTAACACCACATCACAACCTATGTCACCCACCTCACTGCAACTCAGCAGGTAGCAGCGTATCCGCTCACATCATCATCACAAGAAGTCAGTACAGCAGAAGATATTTGAGAGAGACGAACCACATTCACATAACTTTTACTATGGCATATCATTATAATTGTTCCATTTTATTATTAGTTATTGTTGTTCATCTCTTACTTGCCTGCTTTATAAGTTAAACTATCATAGGTATGTACTAGAGGGAAAAGATCGATATGTAGGGTTCAGTGCTACCCGCAGTTTCAGGCACCCAGTGGAGGTCTTGAAACTCATCCCCTGCAGAGAGGAGAGGGCTACTCTATACAAAACTGAGTCTTGGATGTCTCTCCACTGACCCCCTCACCTCTTAGAACCTCTACCTCAAAAACCGTCAACTCCATTGTTCCAGCTGCGCAGGCCAGACACTGTGGTGTCGTTCGCAAATCCTATCGTTATCTCCTTATCCTCATCCAAATTGTCAGGAGATCCTCTCTGCTCTGTGTCCAAAATGCACATAGAGTTTGACTACTTCCCATGATTCCTCCTTCTTAGACAGTGCAATAGAGTCCGGGCTGATCTGTTTCCAACCTCCCCCAGCTATAACTCAGGCTCAACATAACTGCCAGCGTGATTGTCTAAATCAAATTGTATCACATCTCTGATCAGACCCAATGTCTTCTCATCTTACTCTGAGCAAAACTGAAAGTTGTTACAATGGTCTAAAGCGTCAACATGCCCCTGCCACCTCCCTGGCCTCATCTTTATTTTTCTATTAAAGCCCCTCTGTCAGTTCCCGCCACAGTGCCTCTGCACATGCTACGTCCTCTTCCTGGACCGTTCCCCTCCCAGGGATCTATATGCTGAATAGTGTCCCTCCTTCAAATCTTTAATTGAAGAAATAAAACACCTTCACAGTGAACCTTCCTTGGTCACATGTCTAAAATTGCCTTCCGTTCTTTGAACTGCCCCCTACATACCACCCATAAATGCCCCACAAGCTCTAGACTTCTTCCCTTCTTTAATTTTCTCCTTAGCACTTAGCTCATCTGACTGACTATATACTGCATGTATTCACCATTTTGTTACCTGTCTCACCCACTTCAGTGAAAGCTCCAAGGAGCAGGGATTTTATCTGTTTTATCAACTGGGGTCGTTCTGGAGTGTGAAACAGTGCCTGTCGCATACAGGCGAGGTGCTCAAGATTACTGGAGAATGAATGAGTGAAACTAGGAAACAGGTAGTTAGATCATAAGATGGTTTTGAAGTACTACGCAAATATAATTTCCCTGTGTTTCCATGCACCGAGGGAAGAGACATAATGACACGATAAACTGGAGAGTAAGTATGGGTTTCTCTTACTGTGGTAACACGAGCCCTCTTCAGTCTTTGATAATTTGCCTTTTCTTCTCATGCCTGCCCTCCTTTACAGAAATCTGAAACTGATAACCAGATGAATGAAAAGATGATAATTCTGTCTCCAAAGGAACTCTTCCTTTCAAAGGGACTCATCTGGGGACAGCTGCCATATTGAGCCTCTTGAGGTAGTATTAAAAAGTAGGATTTACACACTAGATTTTAGAACTATTATGTGGGTAAGGCTAGGTACCTCATCGCTGACACCCTCACACTTTATTTTGGGAACCTGGGGAAAGCTGAAAGCTAAAATACTTGTTCTGTGGTTCTCAAAGATTGTGCCTGCACTGGAAAATTCAATCCACTGAGCTACACCAGCCAGGGCTCACTGGAAAATTCAAAGTGACCAAAAGTTATCTCAACAGAGAACTTCCTGCCTCTGGAGCAACTTCTGACAGGCAAAATTATACTCAAAAGATGACTTTACTTCATTTAGTTCAAGGAAATGGATTTACAACTCTTGATTTTTCTGTCATTGACTTTTTCTAAAATATTCCTAGGGCAACCTAATCACTTCAGAACATCCCTGGACACGTCGGGCTAACCTGGTTTTTAAACACTGCCCCAACATGTTAGGTCAGTGAACAGGCTGCTGAAGAGCTGCTGCTGCTGCTGACTTATGTCTAATGGGATATTGATTTCCCCCCAATCCCTGCAGGCTCCCCCAAGGAATCAATAACTCACTAGTCAGCGAAGCAGACAGATATGAAACAGAAGACCTTGCGAGAGCAGGGCTGTCACCCACAAATCTAAGGGTGTTTCAAAGATGGCAAACAAGACACATTAAAGAAGGTAAAGGACCACAAAAACAAGGACAAATAAAATCAATACTGAAAAATATGAAGTAATACAGAGAGGAAGAAGTCCAGCATGACTTAGTGACAAAACCCCTCCTGAACCAAGGAAGCAACCCATCGCAGAGGGTCTGACAATGGTCCTGATGGACAGAGCTGTGGCTTTTTTTTTTTTCTTTTAAAAGTAGAAGCTAAGATAGAAAGCACCAGCTAGATCCAGAGCAAATCAGACCTGAGTTTAAAATCCTAGTTCTGACACTCACTAGTTGTGACTTTCAGTGAGTTGCTTAGTCTGCTGTGCTTTGCCCTCCCCTTATCCTCATTATAAAATGAAGATAAAATAACACTACTTAAAAAACATAATAAATTAGACTATATAATAACTAAGAATGAGTCAGAAACAAAGTAGACAATCAACAAAAGGTCAAAGGGCATGCATGGATACCGTCAAGTTAAGTGGCAGACTGAGGAAAATATGTTTATTTCTGTTTCTTACCGAAACTTAAAAAATGATTTCAAAGACACAGAATATTTAAAACAGAATCTCAAAAATGAAAGTAATGAGAAAATGTGCATCAGCATTCAAGAGATCTCAACCGCTTTTTAGATCTGAAAGTGATGGAGAATAATAGTGGATTTACTAGTATGTACACAGCATGGTTTAAGGGTGTGTGAAGGGAGATATGGACACCAAGAGAGCTCAGTAATTCCCACAGAATCCAAGACTCATGTACTGACAGTGGCTGAAATCAGGGGGACTTGTTCAAGGTCAGAATGGGGAATGTCATCCACACCCTTTCTCTAGTCTCCCCTGTAGAATACTAGCAGCTAGGCATCTATACCCCTAAGCAAATACTGGTTTATCCTCTGAATAAACCAAGGGTGGGGAGGGGAACTTGAGAATCAAGAGACACTGAAAAATTCTCCTATGTAGGTGGTGTGAGACTGAAAAATGTGTCAACGAAAAGCCTGCCAATATGGCAGCTGAACCACCACGCACCCCCTCACAGAACGCTGGCATCTTCCCCACTACTGGGACAAAAGATTTCCGTAGAAAGAAAAACCTTCCAATAGCTGACATTTGGGAGTCCCCAGCAACCACCAACCTAAAGTGAAATCCACTAATCAACGATCAACACAGCCACTAACCAAAAAGCCTACTAATACACACAGAGCTTCGTATATGCTTTTGATGGTCTAGCGCCTAAAAATGAACGTTCTACCAAGGATCATCAGATGTGTAAGGGGAACAACCTACATATGAACTGTAAAAATAACTCTAATGAAATAGCTACTGCAAGAGACAAAAAATACTTTAGAAAACTAATTAGTATCTTCACAAATACAAGTGATTACACTCTTAACTAAAAAATAGGATGTGATGAAAAAGAATAATCAAAATAGGAAAGCTCTTCAAATTTAAAATTATGACTGCTGAAATTAAAATTATAATAACAGATTGGGAAGTGACTCAAAGAAATGGAAAAAATGAAATAAAAATGACAAGGTGCTGAAAATAGAAGGGATAACAAGGCATGGTAGGTGCACAGACTTACTAAACCAGTTACACTAAACCGGGAGCTCCATAGAGAAAGAACAAAGAAAACAAAGGGGAGAAAATTCTCAAAGGAGTGACATTTCTCAGAACAGAAGCCGAAAGGGCTTAAGAGGGCCCAGAACAAAGGTTCCCATAGAGTGTGGACTGCGGAATCTCAGGTCACCAGGGGTAAAGAGACATCAGACATTAAGAAGCTGCCTTTCTCTCAGGGAGAGGTAACAGCTTCTCCTTGGAGTGCTCTCACAGTCTCAGAGAGGTCAGCAGTTTTTACGGAATTTCATACTATATTATAATTATTCATTTATGTCGGTGTTCTTCCAGGAGACCGGGAACGTCTCACTGGGGAGGAACCTCGCCCTTTATCATCCGTGTTCCAATGCTTAGCAAGGTGGTGGCCTGAGTACAACCTGAGTCACAGGAGCTATGCAAGGCATCCTTCAGAAACAAGTGATGCATGAATGACTGAATGAGTGAGTGACTTAATGAACAAAGTGTAACACAGTGACTTTTAACAAGGTGCATATGAAAATCACCAAAAAGCTGTTTTCCAGAAACATACACTCTATGCCCCTCCAGGTTCCCTAAGAGTAGGGACGAGGCATCTGAAATTTTAGCAAGCGCCTCAGGTGTTCCTGATGTACAGTTCTGTTCAAGAATCATTGTCAGTGGATAGGGCTCTGGACTAGATCCTAGGTCCAGGCCTGGTTTCTCAACACAAGTCAGTAAGATGCCTCTTCGGAATTCCATTTCATTAGTAGTTAAAAAAAAAAAAAGAAAAATATTATAGCCATTGTGTGTTGCTCAAATAAGAGCAGCTGAAACAAAGGAGAAATAAATGTATAACAAGATTATGGAATTTCAGTGAGGAGAAAACTGCTAAATTCTGGTTCTAGAGAATGAAGGAGGAATAAGCTAGATAGTGAGATCGCAGGCTAATGGTAGAGTCTTGCAGGGGGCTATACACCACTGCCAGGCAAAGAATTCGCAGTTCCCAGGCTAGGGCCCAAGGAATGAAGTGGGGCTGTTCCCTTATCTTCATTTTTCTTCCCTACTTCCCCTGCCTGCTGTGCGGCACTACGATCCCCCTGCTGTGCCCAGAGTCTAGAGAGATTTCTGGATGAAAGGAGTTACATAACGTGGAGTCCTCCTGGGAAATACAGCAGTAATTAACTTTTCAGTTTCTACACAGTTCTCTGAGGATGAAAATGCTCCCACGAAGGGCAAGGGAAAGAATAATACAGTAAAGGGATCTTCTGAGAGAGTCCTTGAGAAGCAGTGCAGCAAACAATCCTGTCCCATGCAATAAACACCGACTAAATGATCACCCTCCATGCGCAGCCACTGTGCTAGCAGAAGCCAAGGAGCATCTCACAGCCCAGTGCAGGGTTAGGCCCATGAAGAAAGCAGTTTAACGTAACGTGGTCAGAGATAGGAGAGACTGTCCTCCTGACGCTCTGTAACGGATGATGCCCGAGACAAATCATAAAGGAAGAGTGAGAGACAGGTGACTAACTGGGAGAAGCATGCTGCAGGCAGGGAGAATACCAAAATGTGGACAGGGAATTGGATGCTGGTTAGTATCATTGCAGGATAAAGAGAAGGACAAAGGAGCCAGAGGCAGGCCCGGAGAGGCAGAGAACAGCCTCACTGTGGGGATTTCTGTGGTCAGGAAGCCGGAGCTTGTGAAGGATGAGTAACTGTTTAGAAGGGTGCACGGCTGGGATGTCCAGGTGGATGTGGCATCTCCAAATCAGAGGATCTGGTCTGCAGAAAGGCTGATGAAGTCAGTTTCAGACATGTGGGGTTTGGAGAGTTGTTAGAATGATATCCAGGTAGAGATCCAGAGAAGTATGGAAATCTGGAGTTCGAGAAAGAAGTCATGGCTAGAGGTGGACAACCACGAGGAAAGCTGATCCCAGAAGCAGAATCTGGTTGTAACCATTCCCTGGTCTGAGAACAGGAGACATGGTCTACTAGTGAAGACTAGGGACCATATTCAGTCATGGTCTGCACCCAGCTACACCCTGGCAATGTTTTTCTTCCCAAAGGATCCAGGACTCTACCTGCTTTTTCCATTTTCCATCACCTGCACTTTTCCACATAGCTCATCTCTGCTTCAGATTGAGCCCAAGATAGAATAAAGCCTTGGGAGCATCCTCCCTCCTTGAAATTTAGAGAGACAGGCACATAGGTCTTTTTCCTCAAAAGATTTTTTACAGAAATAAATATAAAGAGGAGATAGAAGATAATGACATGAAACGCCTTCTCTCCTGCAAACCAAGCTACTGCTATATCCTCTGAGGGCCCAAGTCTATTTCCCTACAATGTCTTAGTCAGTTGGACTTCATATTATCCAGTAAATTATAAGCATAGACCTAGACAACCTCTGGAGAATTAATTAACTAGAGATAAAAATTTAAATGTTAAAATTAATTTTTACTGATTCTTAAGCAAATGAGTAACTTGAGTTTGAGACCCTTGTACTTAAACTACTCTCAACTTCAAGAAACTCCCATTTTTCATGTAGGGCATGAAGAATTTGTCAGAGTGATGATTCTAATAGTTGTACTACAGACTAATGGTCATGACATAAAATGATCATGACTAGCCCTTGCCAGTGTTGCTCAGCTGGTTGGAGTGCTGTCCCTTAACCGAAGGGTTGCGGGTTCGATTCTCAGTCAGGGCATATACACCTAGGTTGCAGGTCCAACCCTTGGTCCGGGTGCATACTATCCCTGGACCGGGTGTTATGGAAAGCAACCAATTAATGCTTCTCTCACATCGATGTTTCTCTCTCTCCCTTCCTCTCTTGCTCCCCTTCTCTTTCACTATCTCTAAAAAGCAATGCACAAATGTCCTCAGGTAAGAATAAAAAAAGGTTTTTTTAATGATCATGACTATGAAACATTTCCTCTAAGTGATGCCTCCTAACCTTGCTGATTTTACATCCCAGTTTGGGTCCTTTCTTTTAAAATGTCCCTAAGTTCAGCCAACTCTAGTCAGATGAGCCAAAAATACAGGGTCAGATGTGCTGCGACCAGTTAAGTCAGTGCAGACACATCATACAACTCATCCGAATTCTTCAGAGATGGACACCTGAAGCCTGGAACACCTATTTCCCTAAAGCCTGGAACACCTATTTTCCAAAAGGGAGTTTCAACAATAAGACATTTTAGGAGTAAGAACTGGTGCCTAATAACATGCTCTGAACTCAGAAATGGCTCAATATACATCGTTCAAAGCACAGACCGTGATATTCAATACAAATTGAATAACGAATATACCAGTGACTGTCAAAAATTTTTCATGGTTTGACATTTGAAAAATGGGAACAATCAGAGATGGTCCAATACCCAGCTTAAAAATAAAGGAATTTCTAAAAAATGATGTCCTATATTCAATCCATTAAACATGAATTAGAATAACCATCTACCCATACCCAAGTGTAATTATCTATGAATTTCCAGTTTGTATAAATACATTATGTTTCTAAGCGCATATTTTCTAGAAGCCTATAAAAAGAAATGATGTGTGATGCTTCTCTTCAAGCAGCTTCCAGAAAACTAGCCACTTCTTAACTGTGGCATATTTCAGCTTGCAGAGCAATTAAAAAATAATGGTAAGAATATTAAAAGCTCACTAAGCTCAACAAAACACAGAAAACTTTCTCTCCACATGAAAATTCTAGGCCAGTGTGCCCTAAATATGTTCTAGCGCTTTGCTGAGTGTCCTGTGTGGCCTAAAGCCGTCAGGAGCTGCTGCACAGTTAGTCCTTTGACAGGAGGTAGCAAAAAAGCCACTATGTGCAAGACACACCTTAACTTTAGAAATCACACTGACATAGGACACACCCTGATTTTAAAATGTTAACATATGAAGGAGCAAAAAGTGTATGCTAGAATCCAAAAAATAGGGAGAAACCTCATACAGCTTTAGGGAAGTCACCTGTCTCAACTTTTTTTTCTTTAATATAGTGATAAAAATAATGCCCACCTTGTAGGATCATGGTAAGGATTAAATGAGTTCATACACATAAAAATCTTTGCACAAAGCTAACATACAGCAAACAGCAAGAAACACAGTCATTGTTATTACTGGAGATTTGGAATGCACATTCGAATATCAAAGTCCCGAGAAGTCCTGCAGCAGGGGAAGCATTTCTTTAAGCTGGTTTTCTCAAACGTTTTTGACCACACTTATTAATCCAGTTTCTCAGCTGTTACGTAGAGAAGCTGATGATGAAACAGTTTACTCAAGGACGTTGGGTAACTTGCCGCAGTATTCGGCAGTGTAGACAAACAGGCTCAACCACCCTAAGCTTCTGGAAACTCAAACCCCACACAGGGCAGACAGGCCTGATGAGGGCACAGCTGCGGCCACCACTGAGCACGACTAGATCTTGTCATCTGCAAACCTCCGAGAAACTCCCCTGAATACAACTGTTCCTGGGGCCAGCAATGATTCTGTTTCTGTGTCAAGTATAAGACCCCGAAAACTCTGCTGCCTATCAAGGATGGAGGCCTGTTCTTCCACCACACTGCCTGGGGGAAAAATGGATTCTGCGTTGCACCATCTTTCTCTGGTTGCTCACTTCTGAGTCAGCATGATTGGTGGAATCTAGGCCATGAGCCTGTGCCCTAGCTGCAGAGAAGGCAAAGGAAGGAGGCTTCACGGGTTCTTCCTGGGGAGGTGAGCCTCCCGTGGCTATACGTTCCCCAAAGATAGCAGATGTGTTTAACAGTTGCTGGAAAGCCTGAACACATGAAAGATATCCACTACCCTGTGAAACACCCACTCTTCCCCCCAAAAACTAACTTTGAATGGAGAACACTATTGGATATGCTCCTCCTCTCTGCGGGACACACACAACACTCTTCAGCTTCAGGGAAAAGACTCAAATTGAGTGGAGCTTAATGTAAGAAAGTTATTCCTAGGACACCCACTGATCTTAGAACATTCTGAAAAGAGGGTGGGCCTAAAATGTCACTGTAAGTAGGACAGAAACAGCCATGGAAATCTGCCAAGGAGGAGGGCTGAGGCGGAACGACCAGGAGAAAGGACACTGCAGTTCTTTCTGTGAGTTTGGTCCCTGTCACCACGGGTGGACAGATGACATTTGCTCCATTATTTCCTGTCTACACTGGTTTTTCCGGGTGTCCTGTTTCTGAACACAGCCACAGACAAGTAACTGCACCGCAAGGGCGGGACGCAGTAACTGGGGAAGAGCTGAGATACAGAAACAGACCCTTGTGTCAAGAGCAGCTGCTGTGTGCCTCGGGGCCACACACAGATGGGGACACCCAGACCAGTGGGTGGGCTGTGGGAACAGATAATACAAATGATAAAGATGATGATGATGGTGTGTGTGTGTGTGTGTGTGTGTGTGTGTGTGTGTGTGA
The DNA here is from genome assembly GCF_022682495.2 of Desmodus rotundus. Lineage (NCBI taxonomy): Eukaryota > Metazoa > Chordata > Mammalia > Chiroptera > Phyllostomidae > Desmodus > Desmodus rotundus. Next base: position 59,199,607 of record NC_071391.1, read on the forward strand.
GATCAGACACAACATATCCAGGGACCCCACATATATTATGTCACTTCTTGAAGGTGGATGGCTATGGTCACAGAGTAAATACAAAAGGAGCAACTGGTGGGGATTCCAGCAGTGGGCACCCCGAATGGATGAGGTAAATGGGTCAGCAGTCAGCAGAGTCCCGTCATCCATTGTGATGGGCCCAGAAGACAGGAATCACAGCTTTGCGGATGCAGTTACAAAGGCAGGGCAGGGCCCTCATTCTAAAGAGACAAATTTACCAAAGTATATTGTAAAGACTGGGCTTGGGCACAGTAATGCATAAAATAGCCATTAATACAGCTTGGGTGTGATGTGGACAGTGTGATGTATTGGAGCTCCTGATCTATAGGCTGAGCATGTAAATTTTAATTACAAACCAGGAATGAGAATCTCATCAATAATTAGGCTAGGACAGCAGGCATAAACCAAGAATGTTCCAGGAAAATGAGACATATGATCTCCGCAATTATACATTATCTAGCCCTAGTGAATCCACAGGTTGAATTCAAGTAAACACAACTGATAAAGGGAAAGAATGCAGTGCTTGAAAACCAAAGAAAACCTGACTTAGGAGAGACTGTACTTCTAGCCTTTTTTTTTAGAGAGAGGGTAAGGGAGGGAGAAAGAGAGGAAGGGAAACATCAATGCGTGGTTGCCTCTCCCACGTCCCCTACTGGGGACCTGGCCCACAACTCAGGCATGTGCCCTAGACTAGGAATGGAACTGGCGACCCTGTGGTTCGCAGGTCAGCATTCAATCTGCTGAGCCACAGCAGCCAGGGCTCCTTTGATTTTAATATTTGAAAATAAATATTTGATGTAAAAAATCAAGAGATGCTAGCATGTATTTAATTTTCATTTTTTTCTTTCTTAATTCACTGCCAGAAGCTACCCATGATTATTCCAGCAACAACAGTACAAGGCATGAAAACTCTATGAAATTACTCCGGGAGACTGAAGAGCAAGGTCAATGAGTCTAGGCGGTGGGGTGAGTGAGGATGGAGGCTGGTCTCAGAGACAAACTCCTCTACCACCCTGCTGGCTCCAGCTCCAGAGACGGCCAAGCTGATGGTAATACCCGCAGGATTTCTGCCTTTGGTGCATTAGAAATTTTGCAGACAGAAAAAAGGAAATCAGATGTGTATCACCAGACTGATTATGACGTCACTCAAGAGGACTCTAATTGTTAGTAGATTCACTTTCTAAGAGAACGATCTCTATGGGAAATCTTCCTGATCCCAAATGTAATCAAAGAAGGAATCGGTAGCTGTCTCCAAATGCTGCCATCTTGGCTTCAGGCTGACAGTCAGATCTGGGCCTCTGTTCTGTGAAAGCAGTAACACTATCCTCACAAAGTAAGCAGAGCTTCATCAGATGCTTTCAAAAAGACCTTCTGAGCCGTGTGACACTCCAGCCTGTCAGTGCTGCAGTATTATTCCTGAGCTTCTAGGTGTTGACTTTGAATACTGACCTGGCTCCAGGAAGCCCATTTCCCTAGTGAGACACTCAGAAGGGCAATTTCAGTGGCAGTACGTTTGGGAGAAGGGGACACGCTGAATGCAGGCACTACCTTTTCCAGTGAGGCCGTGTGCCCTCTTGGTTACGCTGAGTGCACTTCAGGCTTGTGAAATTCCCTCCACCTCGCTCTGTGAAAAGGATCTCACCAAAGTTTACATGTGCAGGGATTTAGAGGATTATATAAATCCAGAATGTAAGGTCAGCGGGGCCTTAAGTTAATGAACTTCATGCCCCTAGGCAGAGTTCAGCTAGGCAGTGGCCCAGTGGGCATGTCAGAGTGGGCAGAGAGATGTTCAGAAAGTCCTTGGTCCCGCAAGCAATTTTAACTCTCCCCACAAATTCATAGGCTTCTTCCTGTCTTTTCTATTTTTCTTGCTAGCTCTTAATCACTATCAAACACCCCATATATTTACTTATGTTGTGTTGTTGTTATTATCATACATGAAATCATGATTCTGTGTTGTATAAATATCTCTATTCTTAGTGCCTGCTACATAACACTTGTGCAATAATAATAATTTGTTGAATGAATAAATGATGGAAGAGTCCCCTACCCATATAAATGTGAGTCATTCAATCTAGTTTTCCCCTCAGATATAAAGTAACCAATTGAGAAAAAGAGTTCTCCAAAATCCACTTCTGGGCTGAAAAGGGACTCTATTGAAAGAAAGGAACTGGAAGGAACAGGCAGGCGCTGTGGAGGAAAAGTGAGGGTGGGGCTAAGAGACAGGAGAATTGTTTTAAAAGCCAGACTAACATCCAAAAATCACGACTAAAAAATGTAGTATTTCTTAAATTTCTGCAACTTAAAGTCACATCTGTGAGGTTTGCTCTACCTCTCTCTTTGCAACAATAAATTCTTTAAACAAAACCCCAAAAAGGTTTGGTGACATCAGGAAGTAGAAAATGATAGCTACTATGTCTTCAATAAAAGGATGCACCCTAAGAAACAGATGGACAAGGAATTTTAATGGGAAAGTAAGGGAAAATAAAGAGGAAAAGTTCACTGAGACGCCAAGAAGGAAGACAAGGAACTGAGAAGTAACTTCTGAATGCAAGGCCCTCTTAGAGACAGCACAGAGAGAAGGTAGGGACTGAGACTCTCCATGAAATAGTGGGAACAGAAATAATTCCAACAGGGACAGAAAGTGTCAGCACAACCCACTTATCCTTCTGCATCATCTCCTGATCCAAGCAGTTGCTTAATCCTGCCGGTGTTTCCACTTCAGCGATATTCTCACATCAGGTTTTCCTTTCAATCCCTAAATCCATTTGCTTAATTCAAAGGCTTGTCATTTTCCCATAGGAATGCAGTAATTACCGTGCTACCGTGTCCAGGTTCACCTGCATGCAATCCATCCTTCCCTAGTTCTCAGGGCCAATCTGGCCCTTCTACTCTCCAGCGAAAAACCAGTCCAAGGCTCCCCCTCAGCCTATCAGAATGGCGTCCACTCAAGTAGTGTTTTCAAACGATTCTCTAATGTTCACGATAAGGCCTAAGTATAAATTCCATAATGAGGTATTGTACAGACAATGCCTATGTTATTGCAGCTGAACCTCAAACAACTAGCCCAGTGCCTGTGTGCAACAAGTATTTAATACTCGCTCCACAAATAAATGAAAGTGGAAAAATCATGATATAAAACTGTAGAATGCAATCCTAATAATGGAAAACACAGACATGCATACAGAAAATATCAGAAAAAAACAGCAAAACATTTATTTATATTTTATTTATGCATTTTTTAACTCTCAAAATTACCATTAAAGTGATATTTCTCTCTGATACTGAGATGCAAAAATACTGTCCACACAACAAAAAGGGATTTGAGCAAAAGTCATTTACCTGACAAATCAGAAAGCAGTGTGGGGTATAAGCTATAACACCCTCATCACCCATACCTGACTCTTCATTTCCAGCCCTAACTACACCCCGCTTCCTGCTGCCTCTCGGCCACCCAAGAGAGTGAGCAGGGCCAAGCCACATTACGGTCTTCACATTCCTATTTGCCGTCTACTCTCTCCCTCCACTATCCCAGTATTCCCAATGCCACAGTCTGTGTTGTTGTCATCTTTTCATTTCCAGGGCAAAGCATAATTCCTGGCACAGAAGAACTTATCATATGTCAATGGATGGGGTAGATTAATTAATATATGAATAAGGCAGAAACACCAACTGTGTGGCCCATTTCATTCATTTATTCTAAAATCATACTTACCTACTAGGGTTGCTGTCAGGACTAATGAGAAGATGCGTGTAAAATATCCCTGACACATAAGCACTCAATAAACAAAAACATTTATTAACTACTACCACCAGGATGATGTACGAGATGCTTTGCTCCCTGCGTCACAATCATCTTAAACTGTGGATGAGAGTTCTTGCCCCGCCCATCTTACCCGCTGAGGTGAGCAAGGGCTTACAGCAGTTGGGGAACTATAAATCACTAGCCAGACACATATTATTATCATTATGATGATGACGATGATGATTACATGTCATTTCCTTTGTGAATCTTGCCTACAATAAGTTTATCTTTTAAGGTCATATTACCTTTGCTGATGTTTCAAACCATCCTACGAAACCGTGCTCCTTGCAGAACTCGTCCATCTTGAGGCCATTATTCATGAGCACATCCTTCCCCTGGTCACATTTGTTGGCCAACAAAACAACTGAAACTGGTTTTCCATTAGGGAGACTTAACTTTGAGTCCAAGTCATTTTTCCACTTTGTCACTGCTTCAAATGTAGCTGGCCTGGTGACATCGAAGACAATGAATGCACCCATGGCTTCTCGGTAATAGACCCTTGTCATGTTTCCAAATCTTTCTTGACCTATCAGCAAAGAAAAAGAGAAATAAGAAACTTCCTGCAATTCTAGACCAATACATGGCAATGTTATGAGGCCTCCAGTATGAGCTGTGCTTCATTGCTTATCTTTAAGGCGTGAATGAAATATAGAATCACGCAGCTTTGTTCCTGATACTGGAGTCTAGAGGGGATTCATTCATGTAACAAGTATTTATTGAGACTTCTGGATACCATGTGATGTCCTAGAACTGTGCTAATACAGTATCCCACTAGCCACATATGGCTATGTAAGTTTAAATTAGATAAAACTAATTAAAATTTAAAATCCAGTCCTTCAGTCACACTCTCTAGCTACATTTTGAGTGTTCAGTAGCCACATGTGGCTACAGGCTACAGTTTTACACAACTCCAATACAGAACACGTCTATTAGCACAGAATGGTGTGTTGGGCAACACTGCTCTCGATGCATGGGATACAACGATAAAACGAGGAAATCCCTGCCGTCATGGAGATTACATTTTGGTGGGGTGATATAATGATAAACACAACAAACACCTAATGGTAATAACGTAACACTTAAATAATGTAATAGTTAAGAAATACATCCACAGTCAATTCTAATTAAGGGTAGATAAGAGCAGCATTTATTGTATGTTTACTAACCATCGGAGATGTGATTTACATAAATGATCATGAAGGTACAATTGTCATCCCCATTTTAAAGTGAGGAAATTGAGACTTAGGGAGGCTGAGTAACCTGTTCAAATTGTACAGATCAATTAACTTCAGAAGTCGGAATTCAAAAGTGAGCTTCTTCATCCAGAGCCTACAGTCATTTACCAACACTGAGTATTCTCAAGTAATGAGCCAGAGTCCTGTACTAGCTTTCCTCCAGGTTCCCATATCAGGAGTGTCCCCTTCAACTCAATTAAATGGATAACAGATATTCATGTGTCGGTGCCAGTCTCTGAGTGACATGCTAGGACAAGAACAGTGAACTAGGTGACCGCTGCCCTTAAGCAGTCTACAATCTATTGTGTAAGAAAAGCCCTCTGACACAGAGAGAGAGAGAGAGAGAGAGAGAGAGAGAGAGAGAGAGAGAGAGAGATGGGAGGGAGGGATAGGGAGAGGAAGAGCAAAGGAAGGAAGGAAGAAAGGAAATAAATAAATAAATAAATAAATAAATAAATAAATAAATAAGTTGGTCTTTTTTAGACCAATCAGCTAGAATCATTTCTGCTCTGATTCTTAATTTTCTAAGTGAATCTTTGCAAGTTTATTACACACTCTAAGTTTAGCCTTCCTCATCGGTAAAATGGTAATTATAGTACGTACCTCAAGAGGTTGTCATAAGAATGAAATGAATTAACCTGTGTAAACCACCCAGCACAGTACCTTATAACAACCTGGTACTTAAGTTTTCCTTCCCTTTCTCCAGCTGTTAAAATTTACAAAAGCCAATATGATATATAGTAAAATCATAGCTCCTGTCCAGAGTTTATAACAAAAAAAAATTACAGGTATTTCAGCTGAATAACAGAAATCAACAAAATCCTATTGCTTGTCATTCTATCTACTAGTCGTTGCTGAAGATAAGGTTTAATGAAAACTGGGTTTGTATTTTCCAAACCAAAAAGCTCCAGACGTATATAAGACAAAGACTTTTATTTTTACTTGAGAATTTATGTTCAGAGTCTTATAAAGTTACATAAATATTTTAAGTTAGGTAAGTATTCAGTAAGTCAACTTATCTTAGAATAAAATGCTGAAAGTGGCATGTATCTAAGAACACACAGGTTAACACACCTCTAAGAACAGTTTACACTTAAGTTGGAGTTCCAGGTTTTCTGATGATGAGCTTTAATTCGAGTTACCGAGGTTTTCTGTAGGTTGTTAGTTCACATTGGCATTGGCACGAATTGTAAGTGAAAATGATCCATAAGCCACAGCACCTGGTGGAAACGGACGAAGGTCAAGGATTCCCACCCTCACAGGTAAGCCTGCGTGTTCAGGTCTGACCCGAGAGCATTTTTGTCAGAGCCACCTCATGATGACCCTGAAACATTTCTTACGTGGGCTATACCACCGAAGCACTTTTTATTTTATTTTCACAGGCACCCAGTCAATGAAAGAAAGGGTTATAATACTCTTCATATGACACATAACCCACAGGTGAACTTTCCTTTTCCCAAAATGAGTTTTAAATTTCTTTTCTGTTCTGTTCTTTCCTCTTCATTTCTTTTTTATTCTTTCTTTCTTTCTTTTTTCTTTTCTTCCTTCCTTTCTTTCTTCCCCCCTCCCTTCCTCCCCTTTCTTTTTTTCCTTTTTCCTTTTTTTTAGTTTCTGACGCGCAACAGTGAGCTCCATTGATAGCACTCAGGGCAGCCAAGACATTTCAGGAACATGGGGGAAAAAGGCGCCCTCTGTGATCACTCAGGACTCTGAGGGCCTCTAGGCTTTGTAAGGATGTCTTATGATCCCTTTCAGGGGACTAATCAGATGAAGGGCAAAGTCACGTGTCACTTAGTAATCTACTTGTTCAGAGGTTTTCATAGCAGAGTAAGGAGGCCCTCAAAAAGAAAGATTTTACATTTCAAATATGTGGCAAAGGGTCATTTTTAAGACTATGCAAAAAAGCAATATATAGAGGTTGAACACATTCATAGGAACTCAAAAAGGAAATGTGTACGTATGTTTGAGTTTGTGAGAGTATGTGTGTCGGATAAGAAACAAGGAGAATAAGTGTGTTTCTAGAAAGAAAAGACCTTTGTTTGTTGAGGTCACTGGGCCAACAGACTTGGAAAGTTCGTATCTTTGGTGTTGCAGAGAGAGGTCACATTCAGACCAGGGCATGCTTAGCGCTCCCATTCTACTCTTCCTATCCTGTCAGCTGACAGCCCTGTCTGCTGTTTCTTATTAAAATAATGAGAACCATGTGATTTTTAGTGAGTGCCTACATATGGGCAAAGTAGAGACCTGGTGTATTTATCATAGGTAATCTACTATTAATAAAAAGGAAATAAACCATAGTTCAAAAATCACCCTTGAGGCTAGATCACTCATTTAACACACATTTATTGAATAGTGAATATGGTCCAGGCTCTGTGTTTTGTGCTGCAAATACGTAGTCTTTTGTCCTTGAGAAACGTCTAAGCTAAGAAGTGGCATACTGGACGCATGCACTGGAAATGATACCGTGTAGATGCTTGCTTCCTCTTAGTCTCTGAACACGCAGCCCTGTGGACATGGTCCATGATTCAGCTCCCTGCTTCGAGGGATATTAAGTGGCAATCAACTGAATCACAAAAAAATACAATGGCTGCAGACACAATCTGGATAACCTCACTGCAGAAGGTACTAACTTGCCCTGACCAGCATGGCTCAACCAGTTGGTTGAGAGTCAGCCTGCAAAGCAAAGGGTCGCCTGTTCAATTCCCAGTCAGGGCACATGCCTGAGTTGTAGTCATGGTCCCCAACTGGTGTGTGTATGAAAGGCAACTGACTGGTGGGTGTTTCTTTCCCTCTCTTTATCCCTCCCTTTCCCTCTCTCTAAAAATAAATAAATAAAATCTTTAAAAAAAATGAAGTCACTAACTTAATGGGTCAGAAAACATGGGTCTTAATTTTAATCACTGGTCAGCCTTAGACAAATGCACTTCTCTCCCTGAGACCCAGTTTTCTCATCTGTAAAGTGAAGCTGTTCTGACCTATCTCCAAGGTTCATTCCTGCTTTTATGCCTTCTCGCCCCATGATATCACCATTAAATCAACACTTGGCTCTCTGTCTCAATTGCCTGGAATTGATCCATTTGGTGTCATAAACTTGGTTAAAAATATACACAAGCAACACAGCTATAATGTGTATTTAATGATATTTTCACTTGGCATTAGTACTATATAGATGCTCTCAGTATATATAACCCAGCAGTGAATCTTCTCGAAAGGCATAAACAGAACAAGAGGAAGTATATTCAGTTTTCTATTAACCAACTAGCTTTGCAACCTCAGATTTGCCACTTTACCATTCTGAGCCTCAGTTTCCTTATTGGTAAAATAGGAAAACTGGATTGGATACCCTAAACTAAATTCATCACTGCCTCTGGCAACCCTCTCTAATCAACCTTCCCAATGTGCAGGCATCCAAATCTCTACCTCTTCTTCCTCCTGTGTTCCCCGCTGTGGTTCACAACATCACCATCCACACTGCCACCCAGAGTGGCGCCTTCAAGTCATCTTCAGACTCCTTCCTCACGCCCATATGCAACGGGTCTTCAACATCCTGCCAACACTTCTATTTCAGACATGGCTCTTGATCTGTCCCCTCCTCTCCATCCGCATTGCCAAAGCTCCACCCAGGCCCTCACTGCTTCTCCTCTGGACCCTAATGGGGGCTCTCAGCATCTCAGTTCTCACCACTCCCACTCTCCCCAGTATAATGTCAATACAGATGCAGGTTGCAGACAGTTGCCATGCTGGCAGCAGAGAAATCCACCTGATGGTGTATCTCTGAAGGAGGTGAAATCACTCCCTTGAAGAGATATCTGCACACTCGTGTTCACTGCAACATTACCAACAACAGCAAAGACATGGAAACAACCTAAATGTCCGTCAACAGATGAATGAATGAAGAAAATGGGATGTGTACATATACACACGCGCACACACCCCAGATTATTACTCAACCACAAAAAAAGAAGAAAATCTTGCTTTTTGTGACAACATGAGCAAAGGCTATGAAAGCATTGTTAGGAAAATAAGTCAGACAGATAAAGAAAAATACTGTATGATCTCTCTTATATGTGGACCCTAAAAAAGGGAAACTCATACAAACAGAGACTAGAATGGCGGTTGCCAGGGGCTAGGGGTGGGGAAACAGAGATGTTGGTCAAATGGTACAAACTTCTAGTTACAAGATGAATGAGTTCTGGGGTTGTAATGTACAGTATGGTGACTATGGTTAACAATATACTGCATTATATACTTGAAAGTTCCTAAGAGAGTAGATCTTAAATGTTCTCATCACACACCAAAAAATGACAATCATGTGAGGTGATGAGGTTGTGGAATTAACCCTGTTGTGGTAATCATTTTGCAATATATAAGTATATCAAACCATCACACTGAAGACTCTCCATTTACACAATATTATTTGTCAATTACATGTCAATTGAGCTGGAAGAAAAAGGAATCATCTGAGATATTTGATATGTTCTTCAAAGAATCTTATTGTGTTGACTCTGTATGGGGCCCAGATCTGTTGGTTTTCTTTTGAAGCACTTCCTAGGTGAAGCCTTAGAACTCTATTTGTATCAGAATCTACTTTCAAAATGTAAATATCATCATTACACTCTGCTGTTATAGCCTGTCGATGGCTCTCATGTGCTTAAAAAACAGATACCATGACTGACACTACACTGGAGGAGTCTTTGGCTCCAAACATCTTTCCACACTCTTCCCCTGCCACTCCCAGCAAAGGGCCCATGGCCGAAGCACAAATGGAGTGGTTTGGGTTCCGAAAACACACCTAACATCACTGCCTGGGCTTCCTTGTTTTTGTATCTCTGTTCCTGCAGCCTAAATTCCCTCCCCATGTCTCCTCTCACTCTGTTCAGTGAAATTCTATGCATCCTCTACCTGTGCTCTGAAATGTCACACATTTCTGCAACTTTCCCTGTCCTGCCAGCTGGAACTGGTGATCCCCTTTCTCACAACCCCGCAGCGTTTTCCTTCTCCTACACCATTCGCACTTATCATGCTGTGTATTCCTGCTCTGGTTCCAACTCTCCAATGCTGTAAAAAAACCTGGAGAGAAGGTTAATCATGTTTTAATGTTGTAAATCCAAGGTCTATTTCTCCACCTTTCAGATATAGTAAGAGCTCAAGATACTATGATAGAAATAAACAGAAATTAAGATTCCTTCTTCCTCTAACATACATCATTTATCATGGATTCATGAAGTAGTGCCGCATATGAATGCATTTACTCTATATTCTACTTGAATTTCCGGTAAATAATCAATAGATGGTCAGTGATGGATACAATTAACATTATTCTTACTGGGTTATGTGCATGTCTGTTGCAACAAATTTCATACTGGAACATCGTGCTTTCATAATCATTCTCATCTTAAGAAATGATTCCTTGGAATCAATTTACTCTATTCCAAAGAATATATGTGTTGGAGGTCATGACATAATCAGTAAAACTAAAAGTGCCACAGAGATGTGGAGTAATAGCAGATAAACAGGAAAATAAAGCCAACAGTAAATATGGACCTTGCACAAGAACCTGGGGAAAACAAACTGTACAATTGATAGCATGATCAAATGGGCTTATAATGGCTTAAACTGGTTTTGAAGGCTCAGGGAGCCCCACAGACAAGGCTCAGAGTCAGGCGAACACCCTGGAGAGCAAGGGTTTCCCATTTCTAAGAGCCCATCTGACTCTCTGGCAATGGCTCTGCAACTCTTTCATCTTCCTTCTTCACTTCTTGGCTCCACCGATCCATCGACAGAAAAATGCCAATCCATCACCCAGGGTTATATCCTGAAATTAACCCTGTGTACTCTATCCCTACAAAATTACTCCTCTCCCCTGAGCCAGAACCAAGTTTCTGCAGCCCCTAGGACAAACACTGCACTCTGTATCCAGCAAGGGTTTGATTATATCTCCTTCCCGAGTGAAGAAATAACTTGTAGTTCTTTGCCCCCTCCCAGTGGATACCTACAGACTGAACAGGTCTCTAAGAGTCATTCTCTGTTGTGTCTCTTACATTCATCACATTCTTTCCACTTCCACTGAAATCACTTCAGTTAGGATTGTCTCATCTCACATCACCACATCCACTCATTTAACAAAACAAGTATGGAATGCTTATTATTTTCCAAGCACCATTCTAGCAACTAGGAAAAAATGGAAAATCCTTGCCCTTATGAGGCTTACATTCTAGTGAAAAGAGGTAACAGTAAACAAAAATCTAAGTAATATATCTATAACACCACATTTTCTGGTGAAAAGTGCTATGGAGAGAATTTAAGCAGGAAGCGTGGAAGGGGTATGTGGGTGAGGAGGGAAAAGTTAAGCAGCATGAATAGTGACGACCCACTGAGAAGGAATCATTTGAGTAAAAGCCAAAAACTGGTAAAGGAGCGAGCCACATGGATATTTAGGAGGAGAGGATTTTAGACAGAAGGAACAGCAAGTATGAAGATACAGAGGCACCAATGAGTCTGGCGAGCGTTCGGAGAACAGCAGGGAGACTGTTGGCTGGGTGTGCGGTGAGGAAGATCACAGGGGCCAGACTGGAGACAGTGTGGGACCGTCACACAGAGGCAGCCTTTCATTCTGGACAAGACAGGAAAGCGCTGAAGGATTGTGAGCAGATGAGAAACATGAACTGACAGAAGTAAGTGGCTGACCATCGCTACTGCCTGAGGAATGACTTGCAGGAGCCAGGGTTAGAACTGGGGAGACAGCAATCCAAGCAAGAGATGATGGTGTGGGCCAAAGTGCTGGTGGGGAAGGTGGTAAAGGTTGGTTGTTTCTAGACATCTTTGGAGACAGAGACGTCAGATGGGATGCAGATTATAATAGGATTCGAGCACGATTTCCCAGACTCTTGGCCTGAACTATTGAAGTTATGGAGTTGCCATTTGCTGAGACGGAGGAGATTTTTGGAGGTAAAGGATTTGTGGAAGTAGACTGGGATTCCGACCTGGCAAGTTTGACATGCCTGTTAGGCAGATACGCTGGGTAGGTAGTTGTATATTCGAGGCTAAAGTTCCGGTGGTGGTCAAGGCTGAAATCTTACTTGTACTTTAATTTCTATACACCTCTGCCACTTTCACCTTTCGAAGCCCTGCTTTCGCCCTATCACTTACCTAATTAAACACTTTCGGAGATCCACCACTGCCTACAGCAGATGCCAAAAACTGAAGAGTGGGCTGCTAACATGTTATGTGACTCACATGAGATTTAAAGCAACTTGATCTGTTTCCCAGTTGTAAAAAGTTATAAACTGTAACAAAAGCTACAAATTGGAAGATCTCTAATAAAACAGATATTGCAATATCTTGAAAACTCAGAACACTCAGAAATACAAGGTCTACATTACATGACTACTGTTTAGGTATTAGTCCATTTGATCTGACCAGTACCGAACACCCAATTTTAAAGAAAATAAATTTTGCTGAGATGCCGTCTTTTGTCTCATTATATACCACAATAACACTGCCTTAAATTTGTGTTTTTATATCAACTTTTTCAAAAGAAGTCTAACAAAAATATTTAGAGCTCAATGAAATTTATGTAATTTTAAAAGAAATTGTTGCTATTGATTCATTTTTCTTATTGTATCTTATAAATGGTTACCTAGAATCCCATGTTTGTTTCTTTGTATCAAAACACTATTTAACACCTTGGCCTTGTTCCAGTACAGCCATCGAGCTATATGTGGAATTTTGTGGAGGAACAAACTGTGAGCCAGGATTATGGGGAAGCTTTGTTCCTGTTTCCTAGGGAAACAGGGAACAGTAGCTTGAGTGATCCAACATTAAGAACAGAAGCTTCTGAAAGATGAGCAAGTAAGCTCTTGCCAAGTACAGAGTCAATTTATTTTACCTTCTGGGCTCCTATGGGATTTTCAAGGTTATACATCTTGATCTATAAGGTGGATCCTCAGACTGAGATCAGGATCCTGCCCAAAACTAGGTCTTGCTAGGCTCCACTAGGCTCTCGCTTTCATGCCCACTCATTCCATGCCCACTCCCACTGCAACACACCCTCTCTCTCATTCTCTACCTAACTAAATTCTAGCTATTCTTCAAGATTGGATCAAGGCCCCTACCTTCAAGGGGCTGTTGCTGACTACTGGCCCTGCACTCAGCTCGCTCCTCCTCTGTCTGCACTCAGCTCTGACACTACATCACTTGCTTGCTCTGCCTTGTACTCCTTTTTCAGTGCTGCAAACCTCTGCAGCCTGTGTCACCAATTACACAGCAACTCCTTGAGCCTACGTCGAATTACTCAATTACCGTACCCTTATGTGTCCATAGCGCACACACTCTGAGTGGCTCTCAGTCTCTGCTCATGATGGACTTGCGAAATAGAATGGAACGGGTAATACAAGCACTCTTTACATAATGAAGTAACAATTAATACTGATTCATTATCTGTGAGAGGGAACCCCAGCTGGGAAAGAAGTGGACTGAACAAAGCAAGATCTCTGATCCAACTCATTTACTTTCTATGCCTTACTTGTTCATTCTTCAGATCCACCCTGAAAGAGAGGCTTCATTCTGTCTTATCCCCTGGCTGCCAATCAGTCAAACACACTCCCCAAACATGTTGTCCTTCTCTCTCTCTTTCTCTCTCTCCCCCTCTTCCTCCCTCCCTCCCTCCCTCTTACCCTTCCTTTTTTCCTTTCCTTTCCTTTTCTTTTCCTTCCTTTTCTTTTTTTTTCTTTCGGAAAAAAAAACCCCAAAAGATCCACTCTGAAAAAAAATCTGTCCCCACTTCAGAACCACCCAAGCTCTTCACACGATCTCTTCGGTTCCCCCGTGAACGGTGGCTCTCATTGCGTCTTACTACTGGTTGTCCTATCTTAGAAGCGGATCTTACCCCTATTCAACAAGAAGGTAGAGTTGGATGCAGTGTACTGAATTAAGATAATGTGTACAAGAGAATAAGATGACATAAAAAGTAACAATTGGTTTCTTAGGGGTCCCTAAATAACAGCAGTATAGAAAGGAAGGGTGGACAGATTATAGTGATCTAGGTTTTAAATTAAATTTCAGAAATCCAGGGTAGGGCAAAAGTAGGTTTACAGTTGTTTGTATGGAAATATAATTAATAAACAGTTATACAAGAATGAACTCTGTGTTTTGCATACTCACAGCTGTAACCTACTTTTGCCCCACCCTGTATTTTCAGTAAATTCTGAATTTGTATTTAAATTTAAGGCAGCGTGTGTTTGTGTGTATGTGCGCATGTGTGTGAAAATGAGCATCCCAGTATCCCAAGGGTTTTTGTCAGAATTTATTTTGACTGGGGTTTGGCATTACTCGGGTTAAATGAAATTATTCACTTGGATAGAGGAACAAGGTCATATAATAATGTAATATCCAATAATGGATAGGAGAGGGGAGTGAAACCAAGTCACAAAGAGAGGTTCACCTGAATCAAGATAGATCAGCATCTTGCGTTTTTAGTTAAACTAATTACAACCTAGACAAATATACACCAAACTACCTAAAAATAGCTCAACTGAATTGTAAGCCCAAGTGTATTGAAAAGAAAATATATCTCTGAATTTCCAGCACCCGAGACATCACCTCTAAATAACCATTAAAAATACTGTCATACGTAACTCACAAGAGACCCTGGCCTCTAAGGGTTTTACTCAAAGGATTTCTAGATTCCTTTAGAGCACAAATTCCAAAAATGCATACCAAGGTACTCAGGGTGCTGGGTGCCTCAGTGAACTCACAGGTGAACAACTGGATATTATAAAATTTCGAAGTAAACACAGTGGCGCTTAAGACCAATCAGAAACCTCAGGAACTATTAGCTCAAGGTAATTCACAATTTTAACATTAGACCAAACTACTTCCCTTTTAATATGATCATATTGTCTTGAAACTAGGGTTTCACAGTTTGTGTAATAAAAATCAAGAGTGATGTGAAAAAACGTGAAACAGGAAATGAGAGTGGCGGGCTCTAGTTTAAAGCATTGTTTTCTTGAAATTGAAAACAAACCCACATGCCATGCTACCCATACAAGATCATTTTTATTCCAATATCATCGAGCATCGTAGCTATTCTTATCTTTAATACTCAAACTAGAGACTTGCGACCCTCGGTCACTATGGGTTTCCTGCCTGAAAGTGGTATTTAAGACGGCTGTTACCACCAAACCAACTGCAAGTCTGCAGCAGTGAGGCGTGGGAAGAATGGAGCCGATTCAATTCTTCACTCTATCTAAAAGTGTAAAGGTTCAAAAACATAATAAATTATTGCTTTAAAATAAATAATCTGTATCTCCTAAATGCAACTTAAACAATTTATCACATGTGAAAACTATTGCACTGTTACATCACCCATTAGCAAATAGTAGAATAGAGTGGTTAGAAAATAGGATTTACAAACAGACAAGTCTCAGTTTATATTCTGGCCCTACCCCTGACTAACTGTGACTTTGAAAAGTCTTATGCAGTTTTTTTTTTTTTTTTGCTTGTTTATTTTCTAGTCTGTCTAAGCACAGATTTTTGTCTCTATGATAAGCTCATTGTGTGTGATAAATGAAGTGATACCCACACTCAATAAATGGTGGCTATTAATGCCCTTAGATTGCAGGGACAACAGTCCACCTGACAAGTAATTTAAATTAACTTGTTCTGAACTTCACCCTATAAGTAAGACTGAAATGTGACGGAATCCCTCGTGCGATAGATAATTCCTTTATTGACATTAAACTGAGGAGCTAGCGTAGACATATTCTGAAAGTGAAGCTGGGCTTCTACGTGACACAAGAAGCTAGTTTTTCACCCCTCATCTTGAGAGAGCAGATTTATGCAGGGCTGGTGAAAAAGGAAGGTTACATAATGTATCAGGGTAACACAGAATGCAAAAAATAAAGACTCAGAGCTGACAGTAATGATTCTGATTTCCCGTAGATGTTTAAAACGATTGACTATCCTCTTCCTAAACTCTCTCATTTCATTTTTGAAACCTGCCCTTAGTCTCCACATACGTGGTGTTTTCTCCTTCTCTTCTTTGCTGACTCCACAGTCATTTCATTAAATTACGTAACAAACAGCACGTGGCGAAGTCTGCTAAAAATCATGAAGGATATTTGGAGAAGTACAGCATCACTCTAGTATATTGATTGCTAAAGAGAGAAGTGCTAGAAGGAAATAAAAAAGTTGCATGTGTCTCAAGGGAGGAGGAAGCACCACTGGAATAAGAAAATTAGGGAAGTCTCTGTAGAGGAGTTGCCCTTTCAAATGAGTCTTAAACATAAGGTAGGATTTAGACATGTGGAAATAAGGGGAAGGGCACACGTGTGAACCAGCAAGAAGAGCAATAGCAAAGTCACAGAGCAATAAACATGGGGTGTGAATAAGGAACAGCAAGGGGCTCAAATAGCCAAATCGTAAGCCTCCTAATGGAGGGTGGGGGAAGTTAAACAGGAATGCTTCTTGAAGCCAGACTGTGGATGACTGTGTGTGCCCTCAATGCCAAACCATCATCATCCTCTCTTCTTCCATGCATTAATGCCCATGGTGCCGGGTGCCTACCAAATCCAATTGTTTCTGTGCCCAGGTACTTAAAACACCCAAAACATCTGGGGTTAAAAAGTAGTTTTTAATTATTCAGATCTCATCATTAATGAACCAGAGGAGCCTTCATTCTGGTTCCAGCTCTGCCCCTAACTTTCTCTGGGTCTGAGAAACAAAGCTACCACCCCTGACCCCCTGCCTTTCGAATCATAGCTCCTCATCTGTAAAACAAAGGGTTTGGTCTGATGAGTCCTCAAGGTCTTAACTCTGGGAAAATGATCTTTTAAGAAGGTATTATTACTTCATCTACTGTATCCACAGATCATAGAGAAGAGAGTTTTGTCATTTGACCTCCAAATGAATCACGTTTCACTCCAAATTATGAAGACTTTGTTAAATGAAGAAGCACAGTTTGTAAAACTAAAGACAGGGCCACAGTGAGGCAGATCCCAAGCTTCCTTTTGTCATGGCCAAGCCTCAAGGACACCAGTCACGTCTTACTTGCCAGGACCTCACAAACTCTTCCCTCAGTAGCTCTGTGACTTCGAATGTGTCCTCTTGCTAATTGCCAGCCTGCCCGTCACTTCATCTCCACCACTTTCATTCCGCTCATCATGATGTATATAATCTAAAGGCAACACAGAGCCACCAACGTGATGTCCTGGGAAGATAAACCTAAGCTTGGTTCATATACGAACTGGAGGACGAGGAGACTGGATGGAGCCAGGGAGCTAGGAGAGCAGAAGATTTAAGTAATTAATAGTGCTGGCCCAGGTCCAGGGCAGTGACTGCGTGGGAGGCATAATCACCATCTGATCTGGGATTGATGGTGTGTGCAGGTCAAATAAGGAGGAGAAACAGTGGCAGAGGTTTCAAATCTAGTGACTGGAAGAAAGATAGCATGGTTAACACAAATTAGAAAGTCCGGTGTGTGTGGAAAAATGTCTTGATTAGCCTTACAAATCACATCCTTTACTACTCGTCATTAAGAGGGGTGATTGTGGATATTGTCTGTCTGTATTCCTTTGTCGTTGTTTTCTTTCGTACCTTCCAGTTTTGCTACATAGAGAATATATTACTTTAAATAGAAAAAATCCTGCTTTTTTATGCAAGTTGCTATTGGCATATTAATCATGCAAGATAAATGAGGTATCAAAAAGGAGACATACAGCAGGAAGACAGAACTGAAGGTCTGAAGCTCAAGAGAAGTCAAGGTCATATGCAGAGTTTTGGAGTTGTCAGCATAGAGTTTAAAACCATGAGCATGCATGAGATCTTCAAGAGAAGGAGAATTAAAGAGGGCCGGGGGATGAACTTTTGTCTCAGGTTGTGCAGCCCTGAAATCACTCACAGGGAGTAACTGGGACCAGGTACAGCACAGGAAATATCACATTAGCTAGAGGCTTTGTCCTGCCTGCTCAGGTTTAACCTCCGAGACCGGATGGAAGTGGCGTGGCCAGAACCCTCTTGGCACCACCAGAGTGTTTTGGAGTTACCGATATCGATACACTTTCCTCACAATGGCAGAGATTTGCTGTTGTGCTATCATGTCCACCAAAATGTGAACTTCTCGAAGTCAGGAATCAAGTCCTGTTCAATTCTTTATCCTACTTTGTTTTCTCCTCACCCAGTACAGCACCTAACACATACCAGGCTTTTCATAGACATGGCTGCTGAAGAAACCAACCACACCCATAGGAGCTGGTCCTCTCCATTCTCCCCTCCTTCCCTCAAACGACTTAGCTTTCCTTGGTCAGTCTGCTATGCGCTCCCCTGCCTGAACTAGTCCTATAAAATCTAGATGAGGGGACATGTCCATAGCCTCATGTTCACACGCCTGTGCCAGATGGGGGTTCTAATGATTTTCTGCAGAAAGCCCTGTGGTGTTTTTCATACACATCCCTCACCCTACTTTGAAAGTTCACCCTTTTGCTTGGTGTATGTATTATTAACCTGTAAGCACATAGCATATTAGTCCACAAGGTATTTAGAAAATCTACAATTATCCAGGCAGTAAATTGCTTAGCAGAGAGCACTCCCAATTAGATATGTATTTTTTTTTTTTTGCTTGACATAGTGGTTGTCAAATTTAGCTCTTTCTACATGTCTAGATCTATCACGGTGATATATAGGATCCTTCTTCTAAAACTTCTTGGAAAATTGCAGTATTTGGAAATAGATACTGATGATACGGTCAAGTACAAACCCATGTGGAAGCTCTTCACAACCTCTAAAAGAACACAGCACCCTGACCAGGTGACTCTCGCAGCCACTGGTGTGCGGAGTCAGTGCCCCAGGGCTCCTGACCCTCACTCCAGGCTGCCACCCTCTTCCACTCTGCCCGTGGGATAGTTAAATGTCCTCCAATGCTTCTTTGTCACGTGGCTTAGGCTTGGAAAGTTAGGACAGATGTGCCCTGCAGGAAAATATTTTTCTTGTAAGTTGGATCTTGTTTTAAATATTTAGAGGCATTGATTATTTGGTACAGCCTTGCAGTGAAACTTTAGAGAGTGTTTCTTTCACATAGTGAAGAGACACTCTCTAAATTATCTGTCAACTTAATTTATATTCCACTCTATTGGTTAAATCTAGAATTGGGTTTCTGCTGTTCTTGTTCTTCTTGGCCACTTGCTAGTTCTTTTGTCATTGGGCAAGTCCTTTACCTTTCTGACTTTTAATCTCCTCTAAAAAAAAATAGGTATAGCCTGCTCTGTCTATACCTTCAGCGATGCTGGAAAGATCAGGCTGGAAATTGTATGTGAAAGTAATTGGTAATAACAGTTAAAACAACAAGCATAACAACTAACATTTATTCAGCATTTATTATGTGTCCGGCCCAGCTTTCTATGAATTAATTCATTTCACTCTTTTAACAACTCTAAGATGCAGATTGCACTAATGTCTCCAATTCATAGACAGGAAACCAAGCCATAGAAGCTAAGTAACTTGCACAGGGTATTTGGAATAAGAGGTCGGAATAAGCGACCACAGACTACCCGAACACGGTAGAATATATTAACACTGACACAGATGGCAAGAGATAGTGTAGTACAAATATGATACCACAGGAAAATCAAGGCTATAATTTAGAATGCATTTAGAATATGTCTAAAGTATTCCATTTTTAAGTTATGGGAAGTAGAGGAAACTGTTAGGGACCTAGGTGCTAGATGAAAGGGCCAAGTTTTAAATTCCAGCACTACCACTTAAACAGCTATTTTACTGGGAAATTAAACCTGTGTGGACAACTGTAAGTATAAGTGCTTAAGAAATGTTAGCTGCTATTACTCTGTCCCAATTCCTGCAGTTAGGTCCCAAAGCACATCAAGAGGAAAAAATAGTCTCAAGTGTGATCATTTTTTTTACTCTTTTTGATAAATTTATAAAAAGAATAAAACCTATAACTAAGAATCAAATTTTCAGAAATACATTTTCTTTCCACTTCCTTCCAAAGTCTGCTCAGGGGTACTGTATGTATAATATCCAACAATGCATTAGAAATGGGAAGGAAAAGACAAAATAACCCATGTACTGAAGAAGCAAGGCCTTTAAAGGGGAAGAGGGTACAAACCCTGTGGGCCGCCTGTGCACCAAGCACTCACAGGCCTATGGCCATAAACAGTGTGGCTTGATTCTAAGCCAGACAGAACTGGGCCAACTCCAGCTCTTCCACTTGTTAGCTGGGTGGCTTTGGGAAAACTGACTCAATTTTTCTCACTCTATCAAGAACTTCTGAACCCACAGCTGGCCCAGCTTTTCCTCTCAAATGGAATCAATGGGACTAGGGTGATGGCTGGTTCCTATGGTGTTTATGAAACTTTTCATGTTGGTTTCAAGGCTAAGTTCACAAGCCCAGTCTATATGGAGTCTTTCAAGATCAGATGCCCAGTCTATATGGCTACAAGAGATATATCATGGGAATTTGCTGGACAAAACAAGCCCCACTTGGCAATGAACCAAAAGAATAGCAAGAATCTAACTGAGCAAAGTGTCCCTCTACAGCAGGCTGATCTGATATCCCACCAGGACAGCCCCAACCCTTTCAGGTACTGAAAGCGGGGCCCACCAGCCTTCAGTACCTGTTCTTTCCACATACACACCAGAGTTGAGCACCAAGGAGAGAGAGAAGCACTTCTATGTTTGAATAGTCAGGCTGTGATTTGAAGGAACTATAATGTACACTTATCTGACTGGAGCCTAGATGGGCAGTTGATGCTGAATTTCATGACTTCATTCCTCACAGGGCTACCTATGCAGCCTGGAACATGTTAGTACTATGCTCCACTTATCCTTTCCCACAATGGCCCAACTTCCCCCAACCGGCTTTGCCTGCTGCCCAACTTCTAACTCAGCCTACACGGCCTTTGGGCTGGAGGCTGCCAAAGACAGGTCACCAGAGAGCATCAGAGCTCTGGGACAAAGAAGCTCCCTTACTGAAATGTTGCACACCTTATCTGCAGAGCTGAATTTCCAAGGCTCCTCAGATTTCTCACTCCCCCCCACCCCCAAGCTTCTGTGACTATAGTGTCTACAGCAACCGTAGGGCAGAATCATAACTCAAGGAGGCATTTCGAAGCTTTGGGTTACGCTCTCACGACAGTATGTTGTAATGTGGGTAAAGCTGAAAAACGATGCTGGGTATTTTGGAACATATAAATAACATATTTGGAATACAATACAGGAATCATTATTTATTAGAATTTAATCAGCACATTTATATCACGTCCTTCTGGCCTAACATTTATACATGCTCAAAAAAAAATGGTAGCTACTGTACCAGGAACCCTTGCAGCTCCCCTAGATAGAAGTACCGTCAGCTTTAGCTAGTATTTGTTAGTTGCTTATCTCTCATTTGTTGGGAGAAAGCCTTTCGCCTCTTTACAGATAAGGAAACTGAGACCAGGAGGTTAAGGAACTTGCCTAAAATAGCCTGGACATGCAGGATAAAACAGGGATTCAGACAGAGGTGGCTTAACTCTGGAATTTAGGTTCTTAATCACTGTGACCTTCTTTTTTCCCTACAGGTGAGGACACTGAGACCCATGGACATTGTATAAAATGCCTGAGGTCACCTCCTTTGTTACATTTGACACATAAGTCTAAATCACAGCTACCCCTTCAAACTGTAAGCTAATTCTAAACCCAAGTCCCGGAGACTTCTAACTCATCCAAACAGCTAGAACAACAAAGTACACAGACTCATAGTGGATTTTCTAGATGAAAAGTCCAATCAGATAGTGGCTGATGACATATTCTGGTCTCTAATAACCCCTGTGCTACCAAAGCTGCTGAAGATGACTCTAAACACATGAATCTGTCCGCATGCCAAGAGCTGTATCATAAGACCTGGCAGCTGATGATTAAAGAGGCACTGGAGTCTCCAGAATCAGAAATGCCCTTTCAAAAATTTTCCACATTTGTTCTCACTTCAAGCCATGATAAAGCGTTTCCAGTCAAATGCACCAGCTAAAATGAACCTATTTTCTGAAAGGGAAGCAGCTAGTTTTGGCCCAGCACTTCAAAAAGTTCTCGGCGCCACAGACCATGAAATGGTCAGAGGTGAAGTGGGATTGTCTGAAGTGATTCAGCCCAGAATCCCAGAGGACCTTAAAGCTTCTGAGCAGTGAGCAGGAGGATTCCTGAGCGGCCATACCCAACCCCTCTGCATTGCACAGGGATGCACTGAGCTGAAGGCACTGGTCTGAAGTGACAGAGCATGCTAGTGAGTGGCAGAGCCAGGATCTGTAATGAGGACCTGTACACGATCAGGTTTCAAGCAGCCTCAGTCCAGGGACTCACTTTTGGAGCTGACACTGCATCCTCACATTCCACTGCGCCTACTTCCTGGTACAAACTCTCAGAATCAAATTCTGATTTCAAACAGTGTAAAGAAGCTTCTTGTTTTCCAGGTTTCTCAATGAAAACTTTAGGACCAAATCAAGAAATTGTATGGTTAATGTCATAAACCCCTACACAATAGTGTCCCTAAAACATATACACCAACTCCTTTGGAGAGACGACAGAGAGCCAGAGAGAGAGAGATACAGTGTGGGCGCAGGGGAGAGAAATAATGTTTTGCCCCCTTATGTACATAGGAAGCTCTGTGGCTTCCTCAAAGCAAACAAACCTCCACCTAGCTTGACAGAGAGTAGAAAAGGGGATGAAGAAAGTTGGAATAAAGTGAGCGATTGGAGACAGGAATTAACTCCTCTAGCCTGGAACTCTCTGGGTTTCTGCTGTGAACCAATTTAGGGGCTTCCCCTGCATTGGATTGGGCACGGAAGGGCAGGCATGACAGTCAGGGTCGTGTCACCAGCCCGGAAAATGAGCTGGAGGCCAAGAACTGAATGCAAGTCTAAATAGGTTTCCTTCTGCGTCCCTGGAGAGCCCGCGCAGGACCGAAAGATCCCAGGAGAGAGTGCGAGAGGTAATTAAAGCAACAGCTCCACACGCCAGAGTGCACTGCAAGTTTCAGCGACAGCGAAAAACTTCTTTGTTTTCTTTGAAGCCAAGTTTCCAACCCACCAGGAAAAGTCTCTTTAGGCGCAGTGTCCCGGAGACCTGCTTCTCTCACTTGGCCGCAACCCTTCTGCCCCGGGACTGCAAGCGGGCTGCAAGGCGCTCCTGCCCCCGGACCTCCTTCCCCAGTCCTCACCTGCGATGTCCCAGAGCTGAAGGCGCACCACTGTCTCCGGGTCCCAGTGAAGCACCTTGAGCGCGAAGTCCACGCCAATGGTGGCCCGGTAGTGCGAGGAGAAGTTCTGGTGCACGTAGCGCTTAATGATGCTGGTCTTACCCACACCCAGGTCACCGATTACCAGCAGCTTGTACAGGTGCTCCTTGTTCACCGCCTGCATCCTGGCTGCCCCCGCGCCGTGCTGTGCAGAGCCTGCCGGGCCGGGAAGCGCAGCGGGGCCTGGGCGGGAGAGAGACAGACAGTGCACGCGCACCGGAGAGAAGGCGCGGGCGGGGGCAAGGGGCGGAACTCCTCCCCCGCCTCCCGGAGAAACGCCCTGAAGGAAGCTCGGGGGTTAATCCGCCTTTCCACCCAGCGCTTTGTGGCTTTGGAGAGGAG
The DNA here is from genome assembly GCF_022682495.2 of Desmodus rotundus. Taxonomy (NCBI): domain Eukaryota; kingdom Metazoa; phylum Chordata; class Mammalia; order Chiroptera; family Phyllostomidae; genus Desmodus; species Desmodus rotundus. Next base: position 59,223,311 of record NC_071391.1, read on the forward strand.
TGCAAACAGGAGGGACTCCTGGGACTGGAAAGTTGGGGTTCACATGTTAATACCTGTTGCAGAGGTAATGCATACAGTGCCTCACAGTTTCCAGAGTTTTTCTCGCCTGTGATCCTGCCCATAAAGCTGTGAGCTGTGAGGGGTGGGTTGCGCCAGAAAACTGGGTGTTAAAATGTTATGTGAATTGCAGGAGATGATAGTCATTGACAAGCCTGGCTGGAGACTGGGCTCCTGAGGCTAGGGCCCCTGTCACCACCCCACACTGGAGAGAGAACCTGGGAGGAGAGGCAGCGTGTGATATAATTTCAAGAGACAGAACCTTTGTGTAGGCCCTGTATGCCCTGGATTTTGAGGCAGTGGCCTTGGGCGAGTCGTTTGAGCTACCCCAGCCTCCTTGTTCAGTGACCTGGTAATGGTGATCCGGACCCATCTGCAGCCTTGGGTTGTGAACAGGGAGCTATTTCACATGTATTCACCTGTTTATAGCCACACGAGGAGGACAACTGGGCTGAAACGCCGAGGGCATACACAGTTTTTAGCTTCCTCTTCTACTAGCCTAACAGATTTGAGTTTTACTGAAACAAGTTGAGCAACGGGTCAGATTATTTTAAGTGATAATAGAAAGCATTTAACCAGCTCTTGCTATGTGCCAGTTTTCAGACATGGCACTTAATCATCTCAGCAGTCCTAAAAATGAAAAAAAAAAAACATTATTCTTCTCAGTTTACAAATGAGGAAACCAAGGCCTAGCCATTTTAAGTAATGTACCCAGGGTCAAACAGGTAGTGAGGAAAAAGCCAAATTAAAACCTAAGGGTTTTGGTACCAAAAAGTCTTGGGGTTTTTGTTTTGTTTTGTTTCTAAATGATTCATTACTTTAACCAATATATATTCGTGCTTGGGATGATACCAAAATAACACAAACATTTTTTGAGATACATTTCTGTATCTCAAAAAATTTCCCTTCTTGTGGGTGAAGACAGACAAGATAAACACAAATAAATGAATACAATTTTTAATATATTAGTTGGTTCAAAGTAGGGAAAGGGATAAGAAGTATTGGAATAGGGTTGGTCTTGTAGATAGAGTGGCCAGGGAAGGCCTCCCTGACAAGCTGCCAATTCAATAAAAACCTGAAGTTGGTGAGGAAGTGGCATGCAGATCTAGGAGATGAGCATTCTGTGCCCAGCGAGTCATTTTGTACCTGAACGTGCTGGGGAAATGAGCGGTGCCCACCATTACCTCATTTCATCTTTCCAATTGCCTTATGAAGTGGAGTATTTTGTTCAACCTATAGCTGAGGAAACCAAGACAGAGAGCAGCTTTCCGAAGGCTACACAAGTGTTAGCACTGGGATTTAAATCCAGGCCAGTGTGCATCCAAGAATGGAGGGTTTGGCACACCCTGGCTCTGTCTTCCTCTGACATTCAGCCTCCGCGAGCAGAGGGTTAACCTAGAGGCCTGCCTGGACACACCACATACCCGCTCTGAGCCTCAGTTTCCACATCAACAAAATGGGGTAATATCTGCCTCATAGAGTTGTTGAGAAGACTAGAGAAGATATAATAAAACGCAGAGCCTATACTAGGTGCTGAATAAATGGTAGTTATTAATATCCAGTGAGGGGCAAGTTTTTTTATACAAGTTTTTTTCTCTGACATAAACACAGAGGACAGGCACTATATATCTTATCAGCGTTCTACCCTCTCAGAGGGTAACTCGGAAGCCTTGCTCGTAACAGGCACTAAGGGAGGGAGTGCAGAGTTGCACTGGGGCCTGTTTATTGAGAACTGAGATAGGTAGCCATCATTCCTTGGTTTCCACCCACGCAGGGACACACCAGGCAGATCACATCTAAGGGAGCCAGGTATTCTTTCTACCTGCTCGATGTTTTGGCCAACACCCATGGCTTTGCCTTGCAGGGAGAGGAATTCACAGTCCTGAAGTGCTTAAGCCATTCTCAGAGCCTATAAAATTAGGGTTGATGACAAAATAAGATTCTTGTCAGACCAAAAATCCTGGTTCTGTAGATCTGAAAGACAAGTCTGGTCTGGGCAAGGAGCTAATGGTGAGAGAAACAAGGATGGGGGTGAAAGTTGGAGACACAATGTGAGCCAGCCCTCAATGTTACACCCGACCCAACTCTTCCACAGGCCCCAGCCTGTTTTCCCAGCGGGCCCAGACTGAGTCATCCTCAGCCTCACCTGACCTCCTCCTCTGATATGGAGAATGCTGGAGCATCAGATGTTTAAATTTATTGTGTGGGACAGGCAGGCCATGATTCAGGTTTTCTGGGACCGGAAGTTCATAAAATTAGGTGGAAGAGGACTCTTTAAGCAAAAGAAACGGGTCCTGAAGTTTAAACTCACTGTTTCTCTGGGGACAGGAAATCCCCATCAAGGACAGCAGGGGCAACCATGGTGAGCAAGCTCCTTGGCTAAGCAGGAAGTATGTGCAATTTGTTTCCAGAGTCACTCATTTAAGTCTCATGACAATTCTTCACAGTGGGAAGAAATCGCTGTCAGTTTATAGTTTTATTTTTTCTTAAGATTTATTTTTTGAGAGAAGAAAAAGGAAGGAGAAAGAGAGGGAGAGAAACATCAAGGTGTGGTTGCCTCTTGCACACCCTCAAATGGGAACCTGGCCTGCAACCCAGGCATGTGCCCTGACTGGGAGTCGAGCCAGTGACCCTTTGGTTTGCAGGCCAGCACTCAATCCACTGAACCACACCAGCCAGGGCTTGGTTTGTATTTTTAAAATCTTTTAGACTTCCATGGATGGGTGAGCACCCCAAGTTAGCTGTTCAGTGATATGTTTGTGAAGGTCACTCAAGGTCTCTGAACCTGAAAGTCCTCTGGGTAAAATGAAGGAGCGGGGCCACAGGATCCCTGAGGAGTACTTTTGACTAAGATATCAGAATTCTGGCTCTTCTAGACATTCTCTGGAAGGCGCTACTCCCCCGCTGGTTATAATCATCACCACCATAGCCCCATTGCCCAAGAGGTGAAGTTTTCTATCCTGAACTCCATCTGCTTGAGGAGATTTGGGAGAAAGGCTAGGTAAGGGCCATTTCAAAGCCAGCATCATGCCATGGTTACATGGTTCTATTCTCTCCTCAGCTGTTGTACATTCCCCACCCCCCAAAGAAGTGCTCTCCAAGCACATTTCTTTTTCCAGAGGGCAAACCTTTCTGTGCTCCCTTGCCTGGCTTTGAACTTATTTCCTTCTCTCAAAATTAGACTACAAATGGGAAGCCAGGCAGCTGGGGACAAGAATATAAACTAGATGCAGGCTAGAGCAGTTTAGATGGAAGGGCATTTGCAAATAGGTAGACCATGCTTCCTCCTTTCTCCCTTTACCCCCACATTCTAAGGCTTTATAAGAATTCATCTGTCCCAACCTGTGAATCCATCTGCTTCAGACTCTTTGGGACACTCCAGAAGGATGCCTGGCTTCATCCTGCCAAGTGGGCTCTCCCTCCTTGCAGAGAGAACGGCTGGGGTTTTGCCATGTGTCTCCTCCTCCCAGCAGCACACTACTGTTTCCACAGTAGCTCTCAGAGCATCTCTGATGATCTTTGGACAATCTTACTGCCCTCAAATGGCCAAACCATGACACACCCTCTCCTGAAGAACAGAAATGCAGATGGCTCGAGTCTGTAAAAGGTATGTAAGACCCAAAGTACTCAGACTTCAAGCGTGGAATGGCATTCCCGAAGGCACAGAGTCACATTTCTCTGAGTCTTCATTCCTTGCTGTCCAATGTGGGTACATCTTCTTGCACTTGTAAATGATTGGAAATGGCTTTGAAACATAAACATGAAATCCTCATATTTCCTTCCCAGGGCTGCTGTGTTAGATGAGACCCTATGACATTAACTAACTTGCTTTCACCAGTAAGAGAGCCATAGGGAGTGAGTCATTAGATTATGTGGCTCTTAATTATTGCTCTGAAGACATACTTAAATGACTATAAGACACAGTGCCAAAGAGTCTGTTGTAGGAAACTAAAGTAATTTTTGTTAGATTAGTGCAAAGAATATATCTTCAGAGAAATGGGCTTTGCTCTGAAAAAAACCTCTAAGGAATGACCATAGAATTTATCATACAAACAGGGACTCTTAAGAGTGAAAGGGGGCACTATTAATAATTACACCAAACCACAGGAACAAGCCAGGGCTGTCCTAAAGCATGTTCATTCCCGAGGCAGATGGTTAGAGTTCTCAAATGAGGTCTACAACTAAGAGTGGCATTTGAAAAATCTTCTACATCACCATTTTAATAAATAGTTCTGCCAAGTTGAGGCTGTAGCTCATTTCTCTGTTGTCTGCAAAGAGTTCCCCTTTTATCTGCTAGGATTGTCTGAAGCCTGTGCTAACTTGCAATGGGAGTTACATTCAGTATTGATTCAGGACAGCTGCAATTGTCTGGGAGGAGGCAATAATTTTTAGATTATTTGGAGAGAGGCCAATGTGGATTCTGTATGGGAAGTGCTTAAAATGAACGCATTTCAGTCCATGAAAATTTTGATGTTGGATTTCTTTTCTCAGAAAGAAAAACTATAATAAATATTTAATGATTATCATCAGGAACTGTTTGGAGGTGAGTTTCTGAAACCACTGTTAGTCTGGACCAAGAAAATCAGATTCTTCCCTGAACCATTTTCAGCCAATGTATTACCAGTTACCATCAGGGACCATAGCGGCACACAGTAGACTTGCATTAGACACCAAGGCTGAGTTGGGACTCCTAACCCCCCCAGCAGGGATGAGTATAAATGAGCTACACAATACTCAAAAGGCAAGCATGGAGAAGAACATTAAGGCAAAGTGATTCTATATGAAATCAGAGTTTCAACTTCCTTGAATTCGGTGGCTAGGATGGGCCAACCCCTTTATCTTGGTTACCTTATTTAACCCTCACAACCACCCTGGTAGTAGGTACCCCCACTTGATAAGGAGGGAAATGGGACTCAAAGAATTTAAACAATTTGCCCAAAGGGACAGAATGAAAAATTTTACTTCTAGCTTCCAAGTGCATGCTTTTCCTACTATACCACAACCCTTTAGCATGTGGTTAAATCCAGGTCCAGTTTTACTTCTGCTACATGCCTACATATTCAGGCCATAAAGAAAAGAAGGATGACTCAAATTGTAGTTTACAAAGTCCTAAGTGTGTAGGGAATCATCCAATAAAAGAGGAAAAGAAACATCGGTGATTCAAAGATAAAAGCATATATCCCACACTCACCCAACAACTCAGGCAAAAAGCAGCATGCACTGTGTCAGTGGGAGTGATCTTGCCCACCTATGCAGACAGCATAAACCAAGGAGTCTACCTGTGCTGCTCTCGGAGAAGGCAATAGCTTAACAATACCAAGGCACTCCTGTGAAGGAGCCTTATCCATAACACATGGGGACACAGGGACGATGGTCTAGCTCTGGGGATATAACTCAAGAAAATTAGTGACAGACCATTGGGGCACCAATCAGGAAAGATTTATGTGCACAGCACTGTGACAGAATTTTTTTTCGGGAGCAGGGTCAGGAGCGGGGTCTCAGATTTATGTATAAGAACGTGTACGATATAATAAGATATACGTCTCTGCCATCAAAGTGTTTGTGTTCTGGCCCCGGCCAGTGTGTCTCAGTTGGTTGGAGCGTCATCCAGTGAACCGAAAGGTCGCGGGTTCCATTCCTTGTCAGGGCACATGCTGAGGCTGCAGGTTTGGTCCCTGGTTGGGACACGAACAAGAGGCAACAGATCAACAGATTGATGTTTCTCTCTCATATTTATGTTTCTCTCCGCCCCTTCCCCTCTCTATAAAATCAATAAGCTTGTCCTCAGGTGAGGATAAAAAAATATTTGCATTCTGGTTGCGGTGTCAGTCAGCATGTACACACATGGCCCTCCCCCTCTGCTTCCTCTGAGGTCCCTTCACTGGCCCCTTCTCTTCTTTTCTGCCCACTGCTGACGTGTGCTAGTTTCCACCCTGGGGACGGGCTGTCCCTAGTGAGCTCATCATCCACTCGTGTGGCAGTAGAGCAAACAGGCCCAGAGAGAAAACTCTGGAATCAAGCAACTTACTTGATTTCACATTTGACTTTCACCACTAAACAGTTACAAGAACTTAGTAAAGTAACTTAACTTCTGTAAGCCTGCCTAGTCATGTGCAGAATGAGGATAATAATTTCCACCTCCTAAAGTTGTCAGGAAGCCGCAACGAAGCAGTGCAGTGAACTGCTTATTAGCCCAGTGTTTGGCCCAGGATGTGCACTGAACAGAAAATGTTCAACTACCAAATGTCTGCTGGATATTTCTATGTCTGTATTAAAACCCCGACCTTACTCCTGCACTCTGTACCCTCGTTCCAACTGCCTTTGGGCCATTTCTACCAGGCTTTCTGGCAGGCATTTCAAATGCAAAGCGTGTAAAACTGAACTCATTATCTACCCTAACAGACTTGTTCCTTTTCCTGTATTCCTGGTTTTAGTCAGCGGTTTCGCCCTCCCCAAAGTCTACCAAGCCTAAAACTCAGCCACACAAGTCTATTCCCTCTTCACCATTCACACATCCTATCATCCTGCATCCTCCGATTCCCTCAAATTCCTGAGTGTTTCTCTACTCCATCAAGGTACTGCCAGACCACAAAGGTGAATGTCTACTTAATAGTATTGTGGGCAAAGGATTTTTAAGCAGCATGTAAAAGGCAGAAACCATAAAAGAAAAAAACACTTTAAACATATATATATATATAAAACAAATGGTCATTGTAACCTGGAGAAAAAAATGCCACATTTAGGACAGAAAAAAAGGGAATATATATATAAAGCTCTTATAAATTATTTTAAAACACCCAAATAGATAGAGGGACAGGGATATAAATAAGCAATTGACCACGCAGGAAAACAAACAGAAAAAAGCCAATAATAGTGTGAAAAAAATATTTGTCACTAGTAATGGAAGTAGTAAAATCATCTCTTAATACTAAAAATACCCAATATTGACAAAGTTCAAAAAAATGGATACTATCACAGGATCCTGCCGAGACTATAATTTAAGAAAAAGCTGTGGGAGGGAAACTTGGTTATACATATCAAAAACCTTAGAAATTTTTGTGCCTTTTACCTAACAATTTCATCTGTAGGAATTTATGGTAATGAAATCATTAGAAAGAGAGGTTTATACACATTTAACTTCAGGGTGTATATAACAGTGTTGATTATCATAGAAGAAAAACTGGAACTTTCTAGATATGCCAAATACCATAATGCTATAAATATGTACCGATACATCATACAACCCTTATAAATGATGTTAAAGAAAAATATTGCATGACCTGGAAAGATGTTCATAATGTTTTTTTATAATATTTCAAAATTAGGAAAAAGTACAAAATATTATAATGGCCAGTTTGGCATAATTATAACCTAATTATATAATAGTATATGTAATTTTCATTTAATGTATGTATACATGTCCTGGTAGATATAGACACAGATATGCACACAGAGGTGTAGAAAATTATACACCAGTACGTCATCAGAGACTGTCTCTAGATGATGAGGTTACTGCTTTGTTATGTATTTTTCTCCTTTTATATTTTTTTCCTCTTTTATTTTCACAGGGAACATTATTTATTTAAAGAGAAGAAAACAATTTCTTTTTCAAAAATGAATGCACACCTAATGGGCCTTGGAGGAAGACTTCCAGCAGCTCTGGTCCCAGGCTCAGCGATCATCATGGAAATGGCTTTTCTAGGCCTCTCCACCGGGTGCTCAGTATCACTGTTTTATTTAGATTCTCCGCCAACCTTTACAGTCCTGATCCCACTAATCTGATCAATGCTGAGACGTTTGCCCTCCCTGCCCTCGCAAGGGAACCGACGCACCATTTCACAGGTGGCATAATCAGGCTGAAGCACACCACACAAAGTGTCCACACTGCCATGGGGTGACTGTCACACAGCCCACCATTCACAGGGCACTGACCAGAGCCTCCCCCACCAGTTCTATGTGTCTGAAAGGAAATGTGCTCTCTTTCCTCCAAAGATGGGGCCCTCCCACACATGATACCATCTTTGCCTCCTTCCTGCCTGTGCCCTATATTTCCGCTCTGACATCAGTTTGCTGATTCATCCCTCCCAACCATCCTTTCATGTCAACCCTGTCGACATTTCATCCAAAAGCTGCTTCCTCGGGAAATCTCCCTGACTCTGTTCCCCTGCCTAAACCTCTGTTACCACTCCAGGATTCTTCAAAAGTAAATGATTTCAGTAGCAGACTGCTCCATTCACCACCTCTGAACTTATTTTACATGCAAGGAGAGTAACTTCTCTCTTATTTAATCCATCTGAGTTGTGTTTTCTGTTATATGCAGCCAAACCAAATTCTAAATGATAAACCTCCTTGAGTCAGACAGGGAAGAAGTCATCTCCCTTCCTAGCACGAGTCTATATAATAGCAGTTTATATGCATAACATCTTATCGGTCTATTTCCTACCAGCATTCTTTTTATACATTTCCTCCCAGTCTATACCCTACCAGTCGTATACCCTACCAGCACCTGGCACAGTACCTGCCATGTCATACCTGTGTGCTCAAAACATGTTCTGTCCTCATTCAGGCCAGGCTGCATTTACTGTCTTGACTTGCACAGATACTCAGTAAATGCTTTAATCACAACAGAAAATATGAACCACATGAAACCATATCTTATGTTACTGCCAACCACTTTGAGCCCTGGATGCAATAAGCTGGCTTTCCCACCCCTTGAGAAGGAACCTGGGCATGGCTGGAGGCTTCCACAGTAAACAAAAGGAAGGTGGGAGTAAAGACTGCTGAGCTAGAAGTTTTAAGGACTGTGTTCTGTTTCTGACTGCACCACTATCTCCCAAGTCAGCCTGGTCCCTTCACCTCACAAGCTCCAAGCCCCTTTAAATGGTGTCTGTACACTGATAGGACTTTCTCAAAGATAATCTGACTATATGCAATGAGTCTTACATATAGGCATAATTATCCAACAACTAGTAAATATTCTTTCACCAGATGTTCCTGTTTTAAGAATTCATCCCAAGGAAATAATCAGTCTTTCAAAGATTTATGCACAACATATGAATGTAGTACAGTTTTTAGTAGCAACCTGAGTACCTTGGAGAAGAGATTCTTACCTAGACAGCTGGGACCATCTTCTCCAGGTAAAGTGTATTGTTGTACAACTGGGCCTATGTAACAGGGAATAGAGACACAAAAAGGACCAGAGGCATCCCAGACACGTCTACTGGGCTTCTTGAGGCTCATAATCTCGTGATAAATTCCAAAAAAGGTACCAGGCCCTCTAGGTTGTTGGATACCATAATGCTCAGGAAGATCAGTGCAATAATATCCAAAACTCCAGGACCTCTCCAACAGGTATTTATAACAGGTTAGGTAAGAGGCCCTCCTCCTCCACTGAAACAAACAGTCTTGTTTAGTGCTCCTGGTGACAGCCATTGCTGAGGTTTCCTCGATTTGATGAAAAAATTCTTCCACCGAACACTTGCTATTGACTCATTGAAGATAGGGTCCTCCAGTAATCCAGTCTGGGCCTGTGGTTTTGATGGACACAGCTCTCAGCTGTTCTGGGAAAAAGTCTGTGCATGTCCAATGACACCTCGGCTTTGCTGATGTGAGCTCCTTTGGGAGTGAAATCATTTCATCAGCTGAATCACTCCTGAGTCATCTGTAGTACCTCAGCTTACTTTATGTTAGGAATTTTTTAAATAAAAGGTTTTAAAGTTTGTTACTTCTTCTCCACTTAGGAAAATTTTACACTACTAGGAACTTTCCTGGAACCACTTTTAAAGCAGCTTCCTTGGAGAATAACCATCAGACAAGCAAGTTGCTAAAACTTCCCCATCTCTATCCCCATCGGGGTTGTGGCCTCTCAAATCCATGGCCCGCTATGCAGGGCTGACATTCTTTCCTGCTGATACAGACTCCTGAGGCTCAGCCTGGGGGATTAGACAACCCCTTGCCCTCCAGAGAAATGGGCCAAATAAATAATAATTGAAGATGAAAAGGATTTTCACAGTTTCAACTAAGGCTAAGAAGATTACTGTATTGTAACCCTAATCACAGTGGTAGCTTTGCTGCCACCAGGGTTCACAGTGAGGTCACAAGTCACTGGCAGTAAATAGAGGCTTCAGAAGAGTAAGAGTTATGTATCAACACACATTGTCTGCTGTTTGCTAATTAGCTAGTGCTGCATGACATTATTGTACAAAGAAGTTAGCAAAACTAGGAAAAACAACATTTGGAACACTGGACTGACAAGCATTCCTGAAAAGGCTGTAATTATGGGTCCCAGCAAGGGAAGCGCTGGTTGTCCTGGCTGAGAGTAGGAACTACATGAAGCAGACCTTGGGGATTCACTAAGCTGAGAATCTGATGATAACTCTCAACTTTGCATTCATCATGGCTCTTCAAATTAGACTTAAGAGGCCAAATTAGGTTCCAATCAAGGTGGCAGCATAGGCAAACATTCCACTCAGAACCTGCCACAGCCACATCAAAATTACAACTAAATTACAGAAAGACCACCATTCAGAACTAACTGCCTGACATCTAGCTGAACATAAGGCCTCTAGATGAACATAAGGCATCTATGTCCATGTATGGTGTTTAAAAATTGGGGAGGGATATCTCATCTGTGGAAGTCCCCCAGGAGGAGCAAGGGGTCCCAGGCCCACACCAGTCCCCCCAACCTAGGGTTCCAATGCTGGGAAGAGAAGTCCCCATAACTTCTGGCTGTGAAAATCAGCAGAGATTATGATTGAGTGAGACAAGGGCTTCTGAAGTCCCAAGTGTTCCTATTACAGGCCCTTATGAACTTATTCAGACTCACTCACTTTGACCTCCAGCACTGGGGCAGCAGCTTAAAAGGTACCAGGATATATGAGGAGGAAGGGAATTGTAGCTTTAGGCTGAGGGCTGGAGGGGCAGCTTTGTCCCAGGCAGAAGTGCGGGCAGACTCCAATGTTCCTTTGCCAAGCCCTCCTTTACAAAGCCAGCAGGTGGGCACCATATCTGAGTTTCCAACAACATGGCTAACACTGTTCACCCTACCCTGGTCATAACCTGAGACCCCACCCCATCCAACTTTCCAGCCCACCCAAGCAGTTTCCAGCAGCTTTACATACAAACATCTCTTGGCTCATGCTTCATACTTTCCTCAAATCTTTCAAAAAAGCATCATCTAGCCTCTACATACCCTCTACCTCTTGCTAAGTGGTTTCAGGCCCAGCACTAGTGATAGTTAGCCTTGGTTTGCAGTTTGGCCTCTCCCAAGCACCTCCAAGCCCAGCACAAGTAGCTGCCATCAGAAAATGGCTTTGTAGCTCATGCCAGGTGGCCCAGGGCAGGGCACATATGGCAGCTCACCTTGGCCTGTGTCAGGAGGCACAGAAACAGCCCACCCAGTGGATAGTTTCAGACAACTCCAAAGCACCACCTGACCACCTCCATTAGCAACAAACTTGGGACACACTCAGAGGGTACCTGAGCCCTAATGAAGTGAGTTCTGCTCCATGGGGTCAGCCCCTGCACAGCAAGATCCACTGTGGTGGTCTCATCTAGTCTTTGAAGCTAAACAGCCTGGGGATAAATCCCTCCCATTGATATGCCTACAGCAATCAAGGCTCAGCTACAACAGGAGGTTGCATAGAGTCCACACAGCTTGGTTAACGGGGGAGGCTGTGCCACTAGGCTCTACCAGACACCTACTGCATAAAGCTACTCTACCAAGATGAAGAGACAAGGCAGTTCTACCTAATACATAGATTCAAACACAGGGAGTCTGCCAAAATGAAGAGAAAAGAAGCATGGCTAAAATAAAAGAACAGAACAAAACTCCAGAAAAAGAACTAAACAAAATGGAGACAAGCGATGTACCAGAGGCAGAGTTCAAAACACTGTTAATGAGGAAGCACAATGAACTTAGGGGAAAAATAAAGGAACTTAGTGAGAACTTCAACAAAGAGACAGGAAACATAGAAATGGATATAGAAAACATGAAAAGAACCAGTCAAGATAAAGAACACACTGTGAAAATAACAAAGCAGAAAACACCCAATCAACAGTGAAAAGAAAGAAGAATCCAAAAAAATGAGAATAGTGTAAGGATGCTTTGGGACAAGTTCAACAATACCAACATTAGCATTATGAGGGTGCTGGAAGAAGAAAAGAGAGAGCAATAAATTGAAAACCTATTTGAAAATATAATGATAGAAAACTTCCCTCACTTTGTGAAGGAAATACACATACAAATCCAAAAAGCTCAGAGAGTCCGAAACAAGATGAATCTAAAGAGACCCACACCAAGACCCATCATAATTAAAATACCAAAGGTTAAAGAAAAGAAGAGAATCTTAAAAGTAGCAAAAGAAAAGCAGTTAGTTCCCTACAGGGGAACTCTCATAAGACTGCCAGTTGATTTTTCAACAGAAACTTTGCAGGTCAGAAGGGATTGGCAGGAATTATTCAAAGTGATAAAAAGCAAGGACCCACAACCAAGATTATTCTCCCCAGCAAAGCTGTCATTTAAAATTGAGGGATAAAAAGCTTTTCAGAAAAGAAAAGGCTAAGGTAGTTCATCACCACCAAGCCAGTATTACAAGAAATGTTAAAGCATTTTCTAGAAGAAGAAAAAGAAGGAGGAGGAGGAGGGATCAAAATATGAATAATAAAACAACAATAAATACATATCTGTTAACAATTACTTTAAATGCAAATGGATTAAATGCTCCAATTAAAAGATACATAGTGGCTGAATGGATAACAAAACAAGACCCTTCCATATGCTGTCTACAAGAGACTCTCTGCATATCAAAAACACACATAGACTAAAAGTAAAGGAATGGAAAAAGACATTTCATGAAAATGGAAACAAAAAAGCTGAGGTAGCAATACTTATACCACACAAAATAGACTCTAAAACAAAGGCTATAGCAAGAGACAAATAAGAAGCCAGCATTCCACTTCTGGGTATCTATCCAAAGAAACCCAAAGCAATAAATTGAAATGCCACAGACATCCATATGTTTATTGCGGTGTTATTCACAATAGACAAGATACGAAAGCAAACTAACTGCCATCAAGAGATGAATGGATAAAGAAGTGGTGCATATATACAATGGAATAGGATTCAGCCATAAAAAAGAATGAAATCCTGCCACCTGCAACACCATGGATGAACCTAGAGGGTACTACACTAAGTGAAATGAGTTGGATAGAGAAAGACAAATGCCAGATGATTTCACTTATATGTGGAATCTAAGAAGAAAAATAAATGAATAAACAGAACAGAAACAGATTCATAGATACAGAGAACATTTTAAAGTTGCCAGATGGGAGGGGTGTTGGGAGACATGGGTAAAAAAGGTGAAGCAATTTAGAAATACAAATTGGTAGTTACAGAATAGTCATGGGGATGCGAAGTACAGAACTGAGAATATAGTCAATAATTCTGTAATAACTATAAATGGTGTCAGATGAGCACTAGATTTACCAGGGTGATCACTTCACAAGTTATATAACTATCTAATCATGGGGTTGCACACCTAAAACTAATATATATTCTATGTCAACTATAATTTAAAACTTAAAAAAACTATTTTTTAAATTGGCAAAGGGGTTGAATAGACATTTCTTCAACAATATCTTTGAATGGGCAATAAGCATATAAAATATGTTCAACATCACAAATCATTAGGTAAATGTAAATCACAACTATTATTAGATGCTACGTCACACCCATTAGTATGGCAGCTTTTAAAAAAATAGGAAAAACTGTTGGCAAGTATGTGGAGAAATCGGTAGACTTGTGCACCGTTGGTGGGAATGTAAATTGGTGCAGCCACTGTAGAAAACAGGCGGTTCCTCAAAAGATTAAAAATAGAATTAGTATATGATCCAGCATTTCCACTTCTGGGTACATGACCAAAAGAACTGGAAGTTGGGTCTCGAGGTAATATTTGCACACCCAAGTTCCTAGCAGCATTGTTCACAATAACTAAAGTGCGGAAGCAAAATGTGGTATATACATACAGTGGAATATAATTCAGCCTGGAGAGGGAGGGAAATTCTTTAATATGGCACATGACTGAACCTTGAGAATGTTGTGCTGAGTGAAATAAGCCAGTCACAAGAAGACAAATATTGTATGATTCCACTTACGTGAGTTGCTTACAGTGCTCGAAATCACGAGTAAGGACAGAATGTATAATGGTGGTTGCCAGGGCCTGGGTGGAGGGTAAAATGGAGGGTTACTGTTTAATGGGTAAAGACAGAGTTTTAATGTTATGAGATAAAAGAGTTATAGGGACAGAGGGTGGTGCTGGAATATGTTTAATACCACATAACTGAACACTTAAAATGGGTAAGACAGTACATTTTATGTGAATTTTAAAACGATAAAAACGAATGAATAAATTTAAAAAGCTGAACTATTGAGTTTGGTCTCAGCTCTGCAACTTAATTGCAGTGAGACCTCAGCAGTCATTGGATCGCTCTGAGCCCCAGATTCTTTATCGGTGAAATGCAATAAATAGTGTCCGCCCTCTCTACCTACAAAAATCAAATCAGATAAACGACTGAGCAATGGTTTATTGCAATTGAAGAGATCAGTATACGAAAGTAAGTTATAATTTCTCACTATTCCTATTGTCTCCACTATAAGACTAAAAGAAGTCTGTTACAAGACTTAATATTAATACTCTATTAAAATTTAAACCATAGGGCTAGAAGTACTCTATTGCCCATAACATAAGTCTAAAAGGATGCGACTCTCTAAGAAAGATCACTGAACATCACAACTAGAAGTGACTTCCTAGCCGCTTCGAAAGCCTGTAACACTGGCACTAGAAACATTTTATTTCATTTTATTTTATCATTTATTTCTTGGGGATGTGTGTAGGTAGATATGTAAAAATACTGATGTATGTACCGTGGTTTCTTAATTCCACTTGTTTCCACTATGAGGATTATTTTGTTTCAAACATTATAAAACATACTTTTCCGGTCACAGTTCATTGTCTCTGAAATGTGTACTGAAGATAAAGCTCAGCAAAGTATCACCTTTGAAAACAAATAGAGCTTTTTATATATAATATCACTACAATCTTATGCGTTTTTCCTTATCTTTAGCATATTATGAAGTGATATATCACTGGAAATGCCATGCTAAGGAAATATCATTTCCTTTTTCAAAAGATAATAAAACATATATCTTTTTTCCAAAAATGAAATAGGAAGTCATAGGAATATTCTTCTGAAGCTAAATAATCTTTCACATAATTTGGGAGTTCATTCAA
Organism: Desmodus rotundus; assembly: GCF_022682495.2. Lineage (NCBI taxonomy): Eukaryota > Metazoa > Chordata > Mammalia > Chiroptera > Phyllostomidae > Desmodus > Desmodus rotundus. The sequence goes on from NC_071391.1 coordinate 59,238,658, forward strand.
AATACAAATATCACAAAAAATCAATGTGGTATTTGAACATAATTTTTAGCACGTGTGAATTTTCTACATCTAATTATACTTACCACTTAGCACTTCTCATCTTGAGCACATCAAAGCATTTCACGCATCTTAATAAAGACTCAAAGTTTTTTTAAATTAAAGATTTAATTTGGGGTGATATTTAACAAAGAAATTCTGTAAAAATAATCTTAATAAGATGCTACATGTAATATAGGGTAACATACTCAACTTCTAGAGCGCTCAAATGAATGCTCTATTTCAAGATAAACATACAGCAAATGGAATCCAACAAACCCACTTATTTTCATTTGTGCCTATGATAATTATTTGTTAAAATGAAATAAATACAAATAGTAATTTTTAACAAGTATGGTCAATTAGATATAAAAATTTCACTAATGCTTTTCTGCCTTTCATTTAAACTATTTTTCCTTGTCGCTTTTTTAGTGTGTGATCTTTTGCAGTTATTATTTTGATGTCCAATTGCTCTTCATCAGTAACGCCTGTAAAATATACCTGGGAAGTGGCAATGGACATCATCCCAATCGGACAGGGAGGGGTTACTTTCACAGTCATAAGAAGAAACTGCCCGTGCCGCTGCCGGTCTAGGAAGGGAGAAAAGTACTGACCTCTGAAATAATATTTGTATCTATATTCTTGATTGGATTATTCAAAGGGAGATGAGACAGAAGAAAAGAAAGAGGATAAAAGGAGGTGCTTGTAACCCTACTCTGTGCCAAGCACTTTCACCAGGGTTGCATCATTTAGCAAGTAGTCTAACTTTGAAATCATGGTACTCTACATTTTTACAATGAGGTATTTAAAGCTCAGAGAAGGAGAGCCCAGTTTCATAATTAACACAACCTGTAAGTACTTCAGCAAAGCATAGTCTTTTTTGCTGGTGGAGGGTCTTGTCTTCAATTTGGAAAACACACATCTGTGAGGCAGAATAAAAGGAAATATGTCTTTAACCTCAAACTTTAATGCCTGCATTTTTTTCGCATAATATCACATTAACAATCTAGAAATTGCCTGAATGTGGATGAGCTATTCCCTTACCTAGTTTATGGAAATCACTCAATTTGGCTATTTTCCAGCATACTGCAGAGTGCCTGATACCCAGGAGACACTCCATGAATGATTCCCAAAATCATAAAAAATGGAAAAAATGAGTTTCTGTTCTTATAAAGGAAACAAAAGGAGGCAGACGCCAAAAGATAAGAACTAGGCTCAGCTCTGTTTGGTTTAGAAAGCAGGTTTGCTTGAATTGCAGTTAAGACAAATTCAGATTAAGTATCACCAAGAAGTGTGATTTGGGCTCAGATGATCTTTTAAGGGTGGGGTGGGGGGCACAGGGAGGGGCAGGGGCGGGGAAGAGGAAAATATTTGGTTTAAACCAGTGACTACTATGTGAATTTTCTTCTGCTCTAGGGAAGTTTGAAGGTGTGGTCATATATTCCGAGGCCTTGGTGAGTCATCAGGGATTACCCTCCTACTACAAGATTAACTCTCAAATAAACATGAATTCCAAAAGCTCCTTCACACCTGGAATTAGCCTGTCCCCAAACTCCTATCTTATGTATTTTGAAGCCTCATCACTTGGACTGAACTGAATTCCCAACATGCAGGCCGGATACATCAGATGCTTGATGGGAATGGGAAACTCAAGCATGAAACAGTCAGACTGTGCTTTCCATAGTTAGATAACAGGAAGGCGGCGGGGGGTTGGGGGGGCAGAGAAGCAGCAGTTGTTAGTTGCTGTTAGTGGAAAATTCACTTGGAAACTATATTAATGACAATGCTTGGCACAGCAAGTGGCAGAAAATTCAACTAAAATAGCCTTCGACAATACAAAGAATGTTAGCTCACATGGTTGAAAAGTCCAGTTATAGAGTGAAACTTGACAGAGTAGCACAAAAGTATTTAGAAAGATTCAGGATTTTCAGTATTGCCACTCTAGCTTCCACAATGCTGGCTTCTGTTCAGAAACTCCTTAGCTATGCACCAAAGTTTTGGGCTCATTCTGCCAACACGACAGGACTATGTGTATGCCCTAGCCTTCCTTGCAGTCGGTTTTGGCCCTGTGAAGGGTTCTGGCCAAAGAGCCCCCAAAGCGAAGTGCCTACTTCCATGTGCAGCCCATGCATGACCCCCATGCGCTCTCCTTCTGCTCACTGATGGAGGAGAGCACCGCAATCTCAGGGGCTGTATGTAGGAGATGGCCAGCCTGGGGGGGGGCGCGGGGCGCCATTTGGAAGACAGCCGCCTGCGCATGAAGAACACACATTTTGGACTTCATGTAAAAGGAAAATAAATTACAGCGTTTGATCCATTGCATTACTTTATCGACTTACTTTAAAATATTGATTCCAGAAGCAGCATGATGCTACAAGAACAGTCTAAACTTTATGAAGTCGATTTAGTTGTTTAGTCGTAGTTGGTTTAGTTGAAGGTAGAACACTCTGGAAAGCCGGTGATCCATATTTCACAAAAGGAAAATATTTGATAAAACAAATGTTCCAGTAATTTGAAAGGTAGGTATGGGCCTGTAGCACAGGGGAAGTGGTTGAACACATCCATAATCTTCGTATGCATTGCTAATATTTTAACAACTTACTGCAAGAAAGATATCAGTTTAGGTAATAGTTTTCCATCATAAATAAAAGATAACAGGTAGATTCCAGGACTTAAGGCCTCAAAGGATTGAAAAAGATGACTTATTCTAGACCTCAAACAGAAAAAGGTAAGACTGAAAAAACCGTTAGACAACAATAGCCAGCAATGTGCGGCATTCCCGTAGATGGCCTCAGGTGGTTTCTAGGCAGCCGCCAGTGAGAATGAGAGAGATGTGGATAAGAAAGCAGAAGCAAAGACGAACTAGGTTTCAGACTCATGTCCACGAAAGAATGTTAGCGTGTTTGCAATGATGTGAAACTGCCCGGAAGCAAATAGTTCTACTAATGTTTAAGGAGAGTGAACTGCTAATGAAGCCATGAACCGATACTAAAAATGCCTTGACCATTCACACCTCAAACACATACAAGCCCCCAAATTTCAGGAACAGGAAAGAAGTATGAAATTTCAGTAACCCCTGAGAAAGGAACGCTCCCCCAAACTAACTTCAGCTATCACCATCTTCCTGCATTTGTTAGGGGCGGGCCCTCACAATGCCTGCCTGATGGCATGTTCATCATTGCTGTAGGTAACAGTCTGGAGTAGAATCCTACTCTTTTCTTTGTCTAAAAGGAAAGGTTTTGTTTGTTTGCTTGTTTTGTTTTTTCTTCATCTGAGGACACTTCTTTATTGCTTTTAGAGAGAGAGGAAGGGAGAGAGGAAGAGAAACATCAATCGGTTGCCTTCCATACATACCCAGATGGGGGAGTGAGCCTGCACCCTGGGCATGTGCCCTGCCTGGGAATCGAACCCACAACCCTTTGGCTACTGGTTGACACTGCAACCAACTGAGCCCCACTGGCCAGGGCCAAATGGAAGTTTTAATTGTAGTGATCTTATTCTTGCTCCAGTGCTTTTCATTGGGTGGGCATGGGAGAGCAATTAATTTCTTTTCTTTTCTTTCTCTACAGGCTACAAAATCATTATAGGTGACATCAGTCTTGATAGAAAGGAAATAGCATCACCTGAAAAGCACAAATGCCTGCGCGGTGGTCTCCTTTGACATGGAATAAGTATCTTCTGTTATGTGGGAGGAAGAGTAAAATAGGTATTTGGTGCCCATGAAGGTACCATGTGGCAGAAATCCGTCAGCCATTCACCAAAACTATTTCCAATTTTTCCCTGGGATTACAATTTGACTTTTATTTCCCACTGGCATGTCAGCCAGATGCAGCAATGTGACCGATGTCTAGTCAGGGCAATGTCACAGACATAAGTAACCACTTTCAGACTTCACTCATAAGAATTACTTACATGTGATCCTTCATGCTCTTTTTCCATGGCTTGATGGAAAAGAGATCTTACAAGCCGGGTGTTGAGAATGGAGTTGCTGCAAGATGTAAGGAGGTTGGGCAGTTCTGCCTCTAACAGGGGTGGAGCAAAGGGACTAGACTCACCCTCCTTCCTGAAACAACCAACACATTGGACAAAATATTTTTAAACAATGATTTTCAAGGCACTGCACATTTCCATCAGGTAATAAAGAACAGTGATCACTGAGAGACAGCAAACAAGGTAAGCCCCTCTGACTGCATTGAGAAAGTTTGTAGGATATGACTCAGGGGCAGGGAACTAAGGCAGATGCCTGCACGTGTCTGAATTGAGGAGCCATAGATGGGAGTCTGGGGCACCAAGGCACCTGAAGTTCACAGGATACGGTAGTGCCTTCCATCCACAGTTGGGATCCACCTTTGTTAGCGGCCAACTTATGTTACACACAGATTTTCCGCTTACAAGCCAGCGCCTCTAACCCCCGCATCAGTCAAGGGTCGACTGTACCATAAAGAGCGAGCTGTGTGGAAGAGAACTTGGAAGACAACAGAGGGTCCACCTTAGGTGTTCAGCAAAGTACTGATTAGCACATGTGTATGAGGAAACTATTCGAGGCTGGGAAAAGAATGTTCTCAAGGGAACAGTACCTGGAGCCCACACAAAGCTGAAATTAGTGTCTCTTCTCACCAGCTGGGTTGGGAAACTTCATAGTAAACGGAGTACTGGATAAAGTTTTCAGAAGAGACTTGTCTCAAGAGTGGGTCACAAATAAACTAGATCAAATGCTTTCTCTACTTTTGCCTAAAAAATATTAAAAGCAAGTCCGGAAAGGATAAAATTGTTTGTAACTAGCATAACAGCATTCAAGAACAAAGCTCAAGAATGTCAAAAACCATGTGGGAAATGTTTCTGTGCTGCCTATGCTTTTCTCAAGACAAGGAATAAAGAGACTTCTTGAGCATAAGATGTGTTATATCCAACAATGACCAAGAGTAAGACAATGTCTCAATGGATACCATACCCAAGGCAGTTTCCCAGGGATTTCCAAGACTCATCAGTGAAATCCCATTAAATCCAGGAAATCGAACACAGGAGTAAATGGATCTTCTGGAGAACTAAATTTAAAAAATCAATTTGCCTCTGATTTCTGTGCCTGGGTTTGCTTGGGGGTTTATCATCACTTTGGAGCCATGGGATGGCTGAAAATGAAGCCATAGCATCATGTCGGTAGGTCATGTTGAAATCAAAGTAAACTGGTGCCCGGACAGTCAGTTCAGGTCGTAAGCGAATCTGTTGGGCGGGTCCTTTGTTTCCACCAGCTTGTACCAGTTCCTTGGCAGTGTGTACAGAAGTAAAAATAAAACAAAGGGATTTTTATTAAATGGTCCTTTAAATTTTTCAGTATTGTATTTTATAATGACTGATTAATGTAATTGACCCACTAAAATGGTGTTTTAGTAATTATAAGAATATTTCTAATAAAAATGAGGGGAAAACAGAAACCAAGCAAATGCATATTGCATATTAAATTTAATATTGAAATTTAAATTTAAAAAAATGACATCACCTGTCACATTTAAATTAATATTTTAATTCTAATTAAATAAGTCCTAGATTTATATATCTAATTGATACATCTATTTTGTTTTTCAGTTATGAAAGAACCAAGGAGCTTATACCCAGTCTTATTTTTATACATATTTTGGTAACATTATAATAAAAATAGGTTAGACCAACACTAGGAATCCACGAAAATGTTTTCATTTTAAGGGCGGTCTATATTATACTCATTTGGAAAACAATTTTATATAGAACTTTTTCTAAATGAAATGTGTAGTTAGAGGGCTTGGTCTACATTTCTGAAATTCTCAAGTTGATGGGAGAGTCCCAGAAGAAATGGGATCCGGGAGAAATAGGTAGAAGAGGGCTACAGGATGAAAATACACCACCCAGAAATTCCTCACACCTTGGACAATTAATAAAAACCCTCTGTGAAAGGAGGCACTTCAGATAGGGCATTGTTCCTTTTGTTCTCTTAAGACTTTAAATGCCTTAAGGAAATTTTTATATCTTATTCACCCTCTTGTACTCTCTTACACTCTTTTATTCTCTTATTTAACAGTATGGGTTTAAGTAAATACAATACAAAATTGGTCAAAATTAAGGAAGTGGGAGGTTAGGCCATAAGTCATGCATATTTCAATTCAATAAAATTTATTATATACTGAGAATAAGTTATTACACTAGGTGCTGTGGATGTACAAATGAAAATAATATAATATTTTCCCATGAATAATCAGTGAGATAGAAATAAAATAGAATAAAAGAGAATATTTATTTTTATAGAAAATATATTCAATTATATTTTAAATTATTTTATATTTAAAGCAAATATATGTGTTCCAGAAATTGTTCAGAGGATGGAATTATTAACTTCAGAGTGATAGCCAGTGAGGGAGGAGGGCCAGGGAAACCTTTGCAGAGGAGATGGTCGGAATCAGTTTTAAATGCTGAAAGGACTTTCTAAATGGTGTCAAGTATAGAGATCATTCTAGCTCAAGGGACAGTACATTCTCTAGGAAAACAATGGCCAGAATTTTAAAAAATCTAACTGTATGAAGCGGTGGATATTGTGATAGAATAAACTACCTAGAAGAGTAATATGTTACGTTCACTTAGACTAAGTAACATACCTGAATTTACCTGGTTAAATATACTATACTTACTTAACTAAACTCATCTCCCTAAAACCAAAGAGAAAATTGTCACACAAAATATTCTCCTATGGACTACAGATATTAAGATTTTACACTTCATCTGATGTATTAGTCAGGGTTCTCCAGAGAAACAGAACTAGCAGGAGAAGATGAGAGAGAGAGACTAGGAATTGGCTCCTGTGGACATGGAGACTGAGAAGTCCCACAATCCACAACCTAATATCTGAAACTGGAGACCGAGGAAACCAATGATTCAGTCTGAGGCTGAAGGCCTGAGAACTAGGGGAGTTGGTGTACAACCCCCAGCCCAAGGGCTGGAGAAGATGAGAGATGGTCCAGCTCAGTCAGTGAGGGAGAAAGAAAGGAGGGGACCGAATTCCTCCTTCCTCTGCCTTTTGTTCTCTTCAGTCCCTCAATGTACTGGATGATGCCCACCCACATGGGGGAAGTCAATCTTCTTTGCTGAGTCCACTGATTCAAATCTCATCACATGTGGAAACACCCTCACAGACACTCTGAGAAATCATATTTAGTCTGGGCACCCCACAGCCAGTCAAGTTAAGACATAAATTTACCACCACATCTGGTTACCTTTGTGATTGGTACTTTGATCACATTCATCCTCATATGTGTTACAGGAAAAACTTGGTTCTTGCCAACACAGTAAATATTACAAGTAGCAAGTTTATTAGTGTGCAAGCAGGCTTATTGGTGATATGTCCTCATGGAAGGGAACGGGTCTTGTTGAGGTGGGGAGGAAAGAAAGAGCAAGGGTGCCAAAGGCAGGGGTGCAAGAGCCAGGTGTGGCCAGAGGCCAGGCGGCCAGAGGTCAGGTGGCCAGAGAGAGAGTCCTTTGTTCTGAGGGCTTATGTCATTGGCAGATGGGGCTAAAGAAGTTACATATTGATTGACAGGTAAAGATGGCGCCAGCTTTGGGGGATAATGCATGAATAACCAAAGGTGTTAATGGACTTCTTCCTTTGGACATTGTGGGCCATTTTTTGGCCTTTCAGGCGTTGGCATGAAAGCACATGTTCAAAGACTTTCTTTCGCAGAGAGTGGAGAGGATTCACAGAATTTCAAGGACTGCCCTCTTCCCTTCCCGTGTCAGCATGGTGTTTCCTGCCATGTCGGAACACCGGGCAGTATTATCTGACCAGGTTCAGGACTGCTGAGTCAGTGGGTGAGACATGTCTCCTTCCTCCTGCCTGCCTTGGTTTGTTTTCTATCCTACCTAACATTCCTGCACTAAAGTTAGTGTGGTAAAATTGACTTACTACAAACAATGCAAAGATACGGATCTTAAAACCTTAAAACATGCTATTAGTGAATGGAGTTAAACTAACGTTCCAATTCTTGATTCCTTGGTTTAGAGCTCTTGAAATTATTCGGCAACACTTCAAATGATCTGGATTGAAACTGAGATGAATACAGTTTGGTAGACAACCGCAGTTTTCTAGGAAAGAAAAATAGGGCCTTACTAGAAAGTAATAGCCAGAAAGTACTAATCGTGTGCCAGTCTTTTAGCTCTAATAGCTGGAACTGTGAAACTGAAAACTCACAGCCTTTTGCCAAATTTAGGGACTTGTGATAATCAAAAGAGATCTTGGCTAAAGAATTGGGGCACTGCTCCTCCAGCTTCCCCGATGAGTGAGCATGAGCTCCTTGCCCGCTCACTGGGGCTGTCTTCTCATTGTTCTGTGGCCCATGTATCACCAGATACTGACAGCTTCCCTACGGGTGACCCTCTCTGTTTTTCTTCCTGTTCTCACCCACCCACTATCCACTCTTCCACCTGCTGGCATTCACTGCTCCACATGCGCCATCTGCCCTGCAGCCCTAAGGAACTAATTCCTTTGTGCCTTTATTCCTATTCTTATCTGTCACTTTCCTAGGCTCAGAACACCCAGCTTATTCTCTGGCTACTGGACCTTCAAATGCTCATTGCTGTGTAACCCCTATTGTGATCCCACTTTTACCTGGGCCTCAGCATTTTAAATCCTTCCATTATGCCCTCAGCAACTTATTTTCTCTCTGTCATCTGCAAAATCCTCTACTTCCATAACACTGTCTTTGAACAGTCTCTCTTTTTTGTTTTTTTATTTTTATATACATTTTATTGATTATGCTATTACAGTTGTCCCACTTTTCCCCCTTTATTCCCCTCTGCCCTGCACCTCCCCTCCCACCAGCATTCCCCCACCCCCTTTAGTGCATGTCCATGGGTCATATATATAAATTCTTTGCCTTCTCCATTTCCTATACTATTCTTACCCTCCCCCTGTCTATTTTACCCCCATTTAGTCCCCCTACACCTTTACCCCCATCCTCCCCACTCCCACTCCCCTTCTGGAAACTGACGTTTGTTACGGATCGGATCCTGCTTTCCCCACGGCTCTCTAAGTTGCCTGGATAATCATCGATCTGTGGTTAGCAGCTGAGAAAAAAGACGACTCTGAGACAGGATAGTGAGAGGCTAGGAAAATTATTTGGCAAGTGGAATAGGGAAACTGAAACAGCTGAACACAGTGGCCAAGCAATTTACAGCTAGGTGCAGATGGTCACCAGGGCGGAAGGCCCAATGCCTGGCAGGGGCAAAACTGGGAAAACAAGGACCTCACCCCCAGGGTAACCTCTCCTCCCCTGGCCTTTCCTCCCTGGAAACATCTAGGCCTCAGTGTGTTATCTGACCTATCGCTCGAGGCCCAGAAAAGCAGCAAAACCAGGTGGGCAAAGCCAGAATCAATTGCAATGACTAAAGGACCCCCTGTCCTATTACTGACCAATTAGTGGAGAGCATGACCCTGGAAGGGCCCACCTGGAGAACTGATGAATGTTCTGAAACCCTCCCCTGAGACTTCCCCTAAGGTTCCCGCCTGCAAGAAAGAGATAAAAACTCAAGACAAAGGACCCAGCATGCACTCTCCCTCTGGGGAGCGCCATTTCCTTTCCCCTCTTCTTCCCTGACTTCCTTTCCCACAGTCCCACAGGCACGTGTCTCCTAAACTCTAAGGCCGTGAGCTGTGGCAGCTTGTCCCAGGCTGATCCCCTGAAACTGTCCCCAAAGCCCCCTTTTCTCTGGCTTTCCTAGTCAGCTAAGCTAGCCCAGTCTAGGCTCTGCTGTTGCTCCTTCTATGCTAAGTCCTTCCTCATTTCACTGTCCCGGCTTTAATAAATGTATCTTCATAGTCACCTGGACTCATGTTGTGAAATCTTTCCTATCACAAGAACCTACATGCTACAGCTGGCCATAGGCAGACCGACTCAGGGCCAGGCCCCTGTCCAGCAACAACTCCACGGGGAGACTTCCAGAACAGTTCTTTCGATCTGCAGACAAGTGAGCTTTGGTGGCCATGCAGTGATAGGAGAAACTATCTGACTTCCTTGTATGTATTACATCATGCTCCAAGTAGAACGGAACGGACTACAGGGAATCTTTGAGTTACAATCTTTTTCTCCTCCCAGTAAAACTATGAGAAAAAGGGGGTAGCACGTTCTTTGGTATTGTTCAGAGAGCCCAGGTTTGTACCTACTTCCTGCGGTTTGGATGCTGGCCCTTCAATCTCCTACTTCTGTGTGTGACTGTATGTAAGATTCTTAACCCTTTTCAGTGTGAATTGTCTTATTTTTTAAACATGGAAGATAATATCTTTGAGCTCCTGAAAATTCAGAAATTACTTACATGAAACTAAGTGAATAAAAAATGTACACTCAAAAATGACAAGTATTCCTCTCTTTTGGACTTAAATATATGTCTGTGAAGCCTTTGTCTAGAACAAGGGCTTTGGAACTATACTTTGGATATTGTATCTCTATAGCTCTTACAGAAGTAAATAATATAATGGGAAATCATCCTACTTCTTAGATTATTCCTTTACTTCTACATTCTAACAAAACACCACTTCAATTTTGTATATTCTTTTTCATTATCTATGCCCTTTCATAGGTACTGCATTATTTTCACAACTCTGCAAATATTAAATCATGGTCACAGATAAAGAGACAGAATTTCAAAGAAATCTTTTTAAATTCACACTGCTCATCAATAAAAATAATCTACTTAGACAAACTTTGGTTTAATGATTGTATTTCTAAATGCAAGAAATTCCTAAACTCAAGAGATGATTCATAAAATTAAGGAAGATTTAATATCATAAAATGTAGTTAAACTTTTAAAGGTAATAGAACAAAGAAGTTCACTTTCAAAGGTAGTAAGCTAGATTATACCTATATTCCCACTAGTCATAAATAATTAAACCTAGAAAAAATACAGATACATTTTACAAATCTTAATTTTAAAGGCATCATCACAAGGTGCTGTGGAAAACAAAAATTAGATTAAAATTTCAGAGAAGAAAGTTCCCTGAATAAGTGAGCTCCTGGCCTCCCACCATTTTCCTCCCCTCTGGGGGCATTTGCCCATTCTGACACCAGGTGGAGGATTGGAGTTAGCGCAGGCCTGGGACCTCTGCTGCAGAGAGAGAAATCAGAGTCTTTCACAATCATGCAGGGCTGGTATAAAACAAACTGGAAACTTGAGGGACCTCAGAGGCTGCAGATTCAGTTCCCGGTTTCCAGTGTGTGGGAGGGGATTTTCTACACCACCAATAGCTCTCTGACACCCGCTGGGTGTACTGGCAATTTGACTCAATCCTAACACTATCTACCAGAGATAGCATCAGATTCCACAGGTTAAGAACTGAGTCCCACAAGACTGCCTCTGCCCATTTCAGACACTAGTCACAAGCCCAGATTTTCAGCTTTGCTCCTGATGGCCAGTAATAGACTGGAGGTTCCAGTGATCCCCTCCTTGGCTTCAGTTACTATACAAGAGTAATTCACCAAACTTGGAGGAAAACATTTTATGTGCTAGATCACTGGTTGATTATAAAAGAATATAACTCAGAAACAGTCTTAGGAAGAGGCCTGGCGCTTCCATGCCCTCTCCAAGCACACCTCTCTCCTAGCAATTTCACGTCCACCAACCCAGAAGCTCTCAACCCCAAACTTTTGAGTTTTTATAGAGGCTTCATTACTTTAGATGCAATTGATTGAATAATTGGCCATTGTTGATTGAACTCAGTCTCCAGCCCCTATCCACTCCACTCTCTGGGTGGCCAGGCCTCGAAATGAAAGTTCCAACCCCAAATAACATGGTTGGCTTCACTTCAACTAGCACCCATCCTTAGGTGCTTTCCAAGTCACTTTATTAACATAACAAAGGATATCTTTATTGCTCTCAGCACTTAACAAAATTTAAGGGTTAAGGGAACTCTGTGCCAGAAAAGGGGAGAAAGACCAAATATAATATATTATTTCCTATTATAAATCACAGTATCATAAAGGCTCACATCAAATAGTTCCTGAAGTTGGGAGCTGGACAGAGGCTTGGAGTATGCAAAAGATTCTGAAAGTAAAGCTGAAACTTCCTTAGTCTCAAGGTGATTCGAACATAAAGAAAGACCAGTGAGAGGAGGTTGGTCGCAAGCACACAACCAATCTCTCCCTCAAGACATTTGCCAGATTTTGCAGTTACGTATGAGGTAGGAGGCAGAAGAGCTACGGGGAAGCCTCTGAAGGACACAGTTGGCTGTCCCATGTTCAGCCAACTGTCCCTTTTTTTCGGCACTGAAGATAAAAACCCTGCCAATCTCTCAATATAAACCCCAAGATTAGAATTGTTATGTGTTTCTGATAACACATCCTCTTTATTGTCATGTGATGGCTGCTATCCCTGGTAATATTCCACATTCTAAAGTTGACTTTGTCTGACACTACTATAGTAACAGCAGCTCTTTTGATTAGTTTTAGGTTAAATACAAATGTACATATCTCCCTCTCCCATGGCAGTTTCTTTCATTTTTTTGATAGTGATAACATACCTTCATTTTGTTAAAGGAAAAAGTTTTCACATTGCATGCATGAATATGCCTGATGGCCATGTTGTGAAAAGCATGAAGAAGCATGAAGCATGGAGGGTGTAATTTTCATGTCGCTTCAACATGTGCTCTTAACAACCATTTTGCAAGATACACATGACCAATGAGATTCCCACAGTCAAAACAACCTCTTTAGCCCACTCAGATGATGTCCAAAAATTCTCAGGGCACTAAGTTCTGATTTTTCCTTTTTATTTCCCAATCTGAATGCAAATGATTGAGACATGACAGTTAGTCAATCTATTCAAATTTATTTTTTAAAAGTAAATCATTTCTTGAAAATTTTACTTATTATTAAGCCAACGATATTTTAAATCGGTAATTTTTTCAGTATTGGTTGAGGGCAGACCCATAGCTTAAACAGAACAATATATGCCAATACCCACTCCCCTCAAATTCCAAAGGGATAGTATACCACCCATGCAGATCTAAAAAATAATGTGACTAAATAGCCACCTCCTGAGTTGGGGTTGAGCAATGAGAAAATTTTTAAAGGAGAGTAGTTGAGAATGCCGTAATTTTTTTTTTTTTTTTTGCCACTCTTGCTCCCAAAGTAAAAAGTGTGCTTCTCCTTCCGTCAGATTTATTGGGAAAGGTTTCAAAAAGACCACTTACACAACTCGATGTACATCCCTTGGGGTGTGGAAACTAATGCCTGAGAAACCTAAAACTAGTGAGCTGTGACTCCTGTCTCAGTGCCAGAGGGAAGAGTAGCCTTCTACATCGGGAAGCAGCAGAGCTTCCACCAATGCCAGGGAAAGATGCAAATTTGTCGAGGACCCACAAGGATTGTGTAGTAGGGAGCCATCCTGGAGGTTGTTTTAAAATACATAGACTTTGTCTAGGAGTCAGTCTCATTATAAATGTATTTCTTAGTTTCATAAAGAAAAGGGTGGGGGTTGTAAGTGAACCACCAAGAGGAAGACCTTGGTGATATCAACAGTGTGGAAAGCAGGTATTCCCAACTGGGAAATCTCCAAGGAACTGACAAATGTGCCTCAGGAGGAAAAAGAAAAATATCACTGAACCTCCACCATACCCCAAACGCACTAGCTCCAGTTCACACCCGTACAATGGAAGACTGACATTTCCCAAATCCGACCTCTTGCTCTCTCCCTACACTGATCCTGGAGAACTCAAAAATTACAGCTGGTGAGAAGAAACCCATCATGTTTCCTGGCTTTTCAATGTGATGTTGGTGCATGTTGGAGAACAAGAAAAGTTTAGTTTCTAATGGATTCCATAGTTTTATTTTTTCAGACTGGATTTTTTCAAGTAGTAGACTGAATTTGTTCTTAGAACTAAATGATGATTTACTATCTGGGAGTGACTACAATAGTCTTAACAGAAAACGTCATTTTTAGATGGAGCAGGGAAGAAACAGCATCATAGTAGTTGTATGAATTGATATTGGTGGATTTTTTCCAATATCAGTTCTTATAATCCATGGAATCGATAACGTTGTTTCCATTGGTATCCTGTCACAGACAGCTGGATACTGAGCAATTCCATTTCTTCTTCCAGGGAATGCAAGAAAAGTAATTTCCCAGCTTCTGTTGAATTTGGGTTGGGGTCATGTGACTGGCATCTGGCCAATAAGATTGAATGAAGATGTGCTACTATGTAGGCCTGTCTATAAACCACTCCAATGATTCCCTAATTTACACCTGACCTTATGACTGGAAGCGAGGGCCTCTGAGATTATGTATGCTGGGAACCATGCTGCGTGATAGGAAATCAATATCCCTAAGTAACTGCTTAGAAGCCAGTACCATCCCAAAACCCCCAGCAAATCACCTGACCCTATGCAAAGTATAACAGAGGCAAAATAAACTTTAATTTTTTTAATCCACTGTGATTTGAGTTTGTTTTCCTCGGCAGCAGAGTTAATTACCCTCATGAATACACAGTTCTAACTCTTTCCATAAAATTCTGACAATATTAGCAATTATATGCATCGTTCCCACACTGATTCTGATTAATCAGTGAATGTTAACACTAGTTGAGAATAATTTCCCTGGAGAACCAAGTATCCAAATATCTCTACCTAAAGCCAGTTGCGAATCATAAAATCACTGAAATCTGTCCTTTAGTAAACGGGCTAGAACTATGTCATAATGCTGTTGTGTAGAGGGAAGAGTAGGGTTCATCTATCTGAGGTTTGCAGGAATGGGTAAGACCAGCTGAGAATTTAAACCCTATCCAATCCTAAATCAAGGTCAACTCTTGGTTTTTCAGTGTGAAGAAGAATTATGACTTCTGGTTGGATTAATCAAAGAATTGGGTTAAGCACAAATTGGAGCATGACTTGGAGATGTGGGTAGGATCTTATTAGACAGAGAACAGAGAGGGTATTCCTGGAGGGAAGTGTAGCCCCAAAAGGGGGTGTAGGTACAGGGATGAATGTGTTACATACATAGAAAATGGACCAGTCATTCACCATGAAGGATTCTCATATTTGCACCATGGGTGTTAACACTGAAAAGATCAAAAGGGATATACGAATTTTAAATAAAGGACTGATAAGATAGCATAATTTCCCCTGGCTGGTGTGACTCAGTGGATTGAGTGCAGGCCTGGAACCGAAAGGGTCCCTGGTTCAATTCCCAGTCAGGGCACAAGCCTGGGTTGTGGGCTAGGTCCCCAGTATGGGGCATGCAATAGGCAACCACACATTGATGTTTCTCTCCCTCTCTTTCTCCCTCCATCCCCTTTGTCTAAAAATAAATAAATAAAATCTTTTAAAAAAAGACAGCATAACTTGACTATTTTTGATTCCCAAGAATAGTATATTGAGATATTACCATGTGCCAATTCCTGCTCTAGGTGTTTTATATTCATTTTGTTCTTATAACCCACTGAGGTATGTATTTTTACATTTCATTTTATAAATAAGAAACCTGACGGAGAGGGAAATGAGGTAACTTGATCTCAGTTCACAAGCATAGTAAGTGTAACATCCAGAATTCAGGCTTAAGTAGCCTCACTCCAGTAAATGCTCTTAACCATTATACACAGTTGAAACCGGAAAAGACACTGGCGTTTGGGCTGCCTGTCACTACCAAAAACAATAAGCAATGACAGCAATTGAATCTTTATGGGCGCTTTATTCAGATGGCCAGTGATCTGAGAAGATGGTGGGTTCATACTCTAACAGACCATCTTGTCTTCTCTTTCCAGGCCAAAGTTTTTATATTAGGAATAAACAAGGTGCGGTGAGGACTTTGAGATTCAGGGAGGATTAGGTGAAAGAAGCTGAAACATTCCTGTCCTGGGCAGTTAGCTGTTTCCATAGGCGGATGGTCGTTTATCTCTCCCTGGAACACAAAGGCCCGGATGCCTCCAGTTGTCCCCAGGTGGTAATCTTTAGCAAGTGCCCCAGGAGGTCAGCTGTCTTCCCAGAAGCCAGGAGAGGCCTTGTCTGTAGTTGCTGAAACAAAACCTTCAACATAAACATTACTTGCTAGACTTATAACTTTTTACCTTAAGCTAAAATTTTCCAACTCTTGAGTCCCGTATCACAGGGAGACCCCAAAATACCGGAATTATCTTCTGGAGGACGGGCCCTTCCCAGCTAGGTGAGTGTAGTAGCTGGTATTGTTGTAAGAGGTTGTGTTTGGCTTCAGTGAAATTTTTTGAAGATTCTTTCAGTGCATTTGCCCATTTTGTGATGGGCGATTTCCAAATGCACCTGCCCACATTGTGCTCAGTGTTCAGCAGTTTTTGACCAAAAACAGCATGACCCCCGTGCCCTACCCTCCCTATTCACCCAATCTCACCCCAAGCAACTTTTTTTTGTTTCCTCAGATAAAAGAAGTCCTCAAAGGGAAAAGTTCTGCCAATGTGGAAGAGGTGACACAAAAAAACAGCAGAAGCACTAAAAGGCATCAAAATCGACAAGTTCAAAAACTGTTTGGAGCAGTGGAAAAAATGTCTCAATAGGTGTATTGCATCAAATGGAGAGTACTTTGAAGGTGAATGAAGTTTAAACATGTAAGAATAAATACACAACTTTTATAAATAAATTCCGATTTGGGGGGCTCCCCCTCGTATTATATTTTAATAATAAGAGAATGAAGTTTGGAGGCAGTGTGAGGAGTAGTGAGAAGAGCTTTAACTTTGAAATCATAATAATCTTGGCTTAAATCTTTCCTCTATTGTATAAAGTCTTAGCCACATGAAACTTTCTCGGCCTGAATTTTTTTATTAAAGATAATACCATCTACCTTCATTTGTTTATTTTTAATTAAGGAAATCTCTGGTACAAATGGTAACTTATAAGGGACATAGAGCACAGTAGGTGGCTCACTCCATAGTAGCCCTTATAACAGTGCAACGTGTGGGATGGGAAGAAGGTTATGTGTTTGAAGTTTAGATACATTATTTTGCAATTAGATGACAGAGATGGGCATGGCTAGACAGTATTGTGCAGATACCTGGTATTAAAGTCAGTTTAACCGGCCGTGGCTGAGTGGCTCAGTTCGTTGGAGCGTCATCCTGTACACCAAAATCTTCTGGGTTCCATCCCTGGTCGGAGCGCACACCGGAGGCAACCAACCAATGTTATTGTCCCACATCAATGTTTCTCCCTCACACCAATATTTCTCTCTCACATCGCTGTTTCTCTCTCTCTCTCCTACCCTCCCCCACTTCCTCTCTCTCTAAAATCAATAAATATATCCTCAGGCGAGGATTAAAAATGATTTTAAAGTAATAATAAAATAAAGTGAGTTTAATCTGATTCTTATTTGGGGGTGATATGGGGCATTCAAGTGGCTTTGCCTGATGACATTTATAGACATTACTGGAGCTTGGGGTAAAGGTGAGTGTTGAAACAATAGCCACCTATATAATGTGCTAAGTGAGTTCTTAACAGTGGAGGAGATTAGTGAGAAAGAGGTGTAAAGGGGAACAGGGGTGCAAAGTGTCTGTTAGGTTGTGGGAGATGAAATGGATCCAGAAAAGAATGGTCAGAGAAGTAGTAACTGCCTTTGGTTAAACTTAAAGACGAAAGAGTTTGCAATTCCTAAAGACAAAGGGGCTAAGGGAAATCTCTCTCACCCGGAATATCTAGTGTCATGAATAAAAAGATTGCTAAAGATGAAACCCTTGTCACAGACAGTCTATAATGTGAATTTACACGTAGATAATATTTTAATTGTATTTTGAAATAAAAAGTTGCCTCTCCCTTTCCTTGAAAATAATTGGTAAATTAAAAGTGTTATTCATTTTTCATTTTATCATGTAAACATCTTATGGCTTCTTCCATTTCCATTGGACTCTTTTTTTTTCCAGAATAGCGAAAAGAAAAATATTCCTTTCCCATGAAGAACTTAAGACCACCTTGTCTTTTCAATTTCTAATTCCTATTGCATTTTTCCAAAGTAATTTTTCTGTTATTTAATCAACAACCAAGTATTTGCTGAGCTCTTACTAGACAAAAGGCATTGTGTGAGGCTCTCTGCGGGTTACAGAAATAAAATGAAAAACAATAACTATCTTTAAGGTCTATATATTTCAGTGAGAAAGATATTTATACACAAAATATGCATGTAAATCACCACAGAACAAGTCTTTTTGTTCAGGTCATGGAAAAACCTTTCACTACTTAGCCCTAAGAATGCAGAGCTAAGCAGTAACAATATATAGGGCCAGGACAGGTGGAAATGAGAGGTAACAAAGAAGGAACATTGCCTGAGAAACTGAGTAATTATGAAGAATTAAACTTGAAGATTTTATTGTTCTTGTTTGAACAAAGCTGATGTATAATTTTGATGTGCTGCATTAATAAATGTTAAACAACTTACATCTTCACTCGTTTTGATTTTTCATTAAGCCATCTTGAACATTGTAGCTTATGTAAAAATTTTAAGATAAGTTGTAAATCTACATAATCATCCTACTGTTTGAAATATATCTATTTAGGTGTAATTCTAACATTCACGCAAGTAGGAAAAGGAAACTATCTTTGATCTGCACAATCTGGCACCTACTCAGAAGTCAGGAAAAGTTCCATTGGCCACATGAATCTACCTAGTCAGGACAAGAGAACTAACTCAGTTACCAGTAGTTTATTTATGGTGCTTTCAAGATTACTACCTATGAAATAAATTAAGGCTTTATTAGATGACTAATACTCTGCAGGGATAAACCAGTCCTCCGAGTTTTGGAGTTAAACTTCCTTCTCTTTGAAGAGTGTCACAGATTTGTTTAAGGCTGTGTTTCCAAGGCACTATAGCAGAGGGAAAGTAGCCCACTGTACAGAATTTGGTCATCAATTTGAGTATCAGCTTACTATCATAACCATCACTCCTTGAGAGTGAATCTTAGATGTATCTATTTCTACCATGTTTTGTGTTATCAGTCCTATAGCTTTACAGAATACCAGCTGCCAAGAAGGAGCTAAACAATTTACCACATGCCTCAAGTTTATAGGCATCATAGCATAATAAAAACACCTCATGTTTGTCTTTCTTTTCTTTCTCCTTCCTTCCTTCCTTCCTTCCTTCCTTCCTTCCTTCCTTCCTTCCTTCCTTCCTTCCTTCCTTCCTTCCTTCTTTCCTTTTCTTTCTCGAGAGAGAGAGAGAGAGAGAGAGAGAGGAAAGGGGTGGAGAGAGAGAGAGAGGAAAGAGAGAGAGTAAAAAATATCAGTGTGAGACAGAACATCAATCAACTCCACACCCACATCCCTTTTCTTCAACCAACCAACTAAGCCACCTGGCCAGAGCAAACAGCTCACGTTTTAGAGTCAGGTAGGTCTGAGCTCAACCCTGACTCTTTACTCCTTCCTATCTGGGTACTTTGAACAAGTTGCCCATCCTCTTTGACTTTCATTCCTTTCTTTTTAAGAAATGGGCAATAATATGTAACACATTGTATATGTGAAACCTCTTCTACCGCACTTGACACTGGAAGCTCAATGAATTCACAACCCTAACAGTAGGCACAGTAAACTGATCCGTGCTTTGAAGAGTATTGTCCTGATGTTTCTTACCACATGGCCTGAGTTTCACCAATACATCCAGCCGGGCAGAACACAGCCCATAGATGACTGTTAGTATACAAAAGCTAGATTTGAGTATACATTAATGTTGAATCACAAGACAGAAATTATTTTTAATACAGATCCTTGATTATAGCTGAAAAACCAAGTCAGGTGACCTGCTGCCTGTCTTCGGAACCCCATGATCACATTACACGTGTGAATTAATTTATTCTCCCAGCCCTCTCCATTTTCCTCACCCTCCCTCATCTGTAGTTTGAAGATCACTATTAACACTATCTTCTTCAGTGCCTCTGATGTTCAGACGCTCATAAGACATACCACAACCTTTCTTGTCAGACGTGATCAAAGCTTTGAAGTCACCGACAGTTTTCATGGAAGTTTTTTTGAAAACCATCTTATGATGAGCAGGTTGTCTCCTTTTATTGGTGCTTATGTGCAATTAATGCTAACATTTTATGGTTATTTTTGAATGCTTTGCTTTTGATCTGGATTCCATCCAAACATGTTTAAAATCTCTCAATAATGTTTAGCAGTATTCTGCATGAAGGGAGACCTTGTACATTATTCATTAACTATGTAGTTTAATTTTTTTTTCTAATCACTTTTTGCTGGAATATAAAATGCAAATTGATATGTGCATGTTCAATTAACTAAATTCCCTTGCCAATTCTTATCATTTACCTGGAGATTCTGTTGTGTTTTGCTCATCTGTAACCACGTTTCCCATCAACAGTGACAATCATTTCTTCCTCGGCAACACTCTGCCATACGTTCTGACCAGGATCTGCAGTGCAATGTTACACAAAAGAGGTGGTCGTGTGTTGGGAACCACCCTGCCTGGTGTCAGAAGCTGTAACCCCCATGGCTAAGGCTGAGTGAGAGACCTTGGGACCCTAAGCCACTAAGGAGACAAAGCTTATCTCCCTGGCAGGAGTGCCACCTCTGCCCACTTTACTTCACCCTGCCTGGCCCCCAGTGCATGACTGGTTAGCCAATGATGGGTAAGATTCCTCAAGGGAGGGACGACCTAAGACAGGCATGGTCACGAAGAGACCCTCAGAGAAGGACTTGGGGGGCTATAGAAAAAGGAAGTGATGGACTCTAGCCCCTCAGCTTTGACATAGCCTGAGTCCTCATTCTGTCTGCAAGAAGTCTCCTAATCTCTTGGCTGCCTTACTTCCCCTGCCTGCTTTAAGCCTGAAACAATGCTGGAGGTGGGTGTGTCCCTGTGGTGGAAAGGGCAGATTTCCCAGAGTGATCAAGCCTAAGAAAGAATGCATAAAATCCTATGAAACCTGCTTTGCTAATACCCTCAATTTAAATGATAAGGGTCCAAGCACAAAATGAGTTTGTTCCCCAAAGTTTTATAGCCCTTTAGCTATCTGACCCTGACTCTAAATAAGCCCTCATAGTTCTTTGAATGTTATCTATTGTTTGATCACTACTGCCTGACAATGATTGATGAGCTTTACCTGTATTCCTGTGCAAATTGAACCCAATAAAAGCCCATTGAGGAACAGGCTCCTAGCACTTCTCATTTGAGAGATTGGCCACCTTTCCTCCCCAAGCAGATCATGTCTTGGTAGACTTATTCTCATCCATGAAAGCAGGCGGGGGCGGGGATGGGGGATGGGGGACGGGGAGTGTGTGGCCCTGCAGGCAGAGTCCCCCCACAGTAATAGGCATTTTAATCTCCTTCCTGATCTCATGGTACAAACTTCAAAGATTTTTACCATTAATTGTGAGGCATACAGTGAGGGTTTGTAGATGTTCTTTAACAGGTTGAATTAGTTTCTATTTCCAGTGTGCTAAGAGTTTATAATGTGAATGTATGTTGAGAAATATCAATGCTTTTTTCTCCAACTATTAAGCTGATCATATAATTTTTCCTTTATTTTTTCCTATAGTGGACTATCTAGATTTTTGAAGATTGAAACAATCTCAGATAAACCCAACTTTATCTCACTTGATTCAGTTTTCAGCTAATGGAATTTGGGGTTTCTGCATCTGTGTCTATGTGAGATACTAACCTGTAATGTTTTTGTCTTATAATGTCCCTCTTAGGTTTTGTTATCAAGATTATCCTGGCCTGCTAAAATTGGAAGTGTTCTCTCTTTTTCTATTCTTTGACAGAGTTTAGATGAGATTGCTTTTATTTTTCCCTTAAACGTTTGTAATTTCTCACCACTAAACTTCTCTGTGCCCTAAGTTTCCCTTGTGGGGAGGTTTTAATTTTCAGACATGTATCTTTACTAAATCTAGGCCTATTATGTCTTGTATATGTTTTTAATAAATTTTTTGAAGTAACTTGATCATTTTATAATTTGATGACAGTTGTTTTTCATTATTTCCAATTATATTTTTAAATTTAATTATTTTAATTTCCCTAGAATCTAATAGCCATGCCTTCATTTTCATTCTAGATGTTATTTGTGCTCACATTCAACCTTCACAACGACTCTTTGTAGTAGGTATTATGATATTGTCACTGTTGTAAATGAGGAAGCAAACCTCAAAGAGCTGAGGAGATGCCCAAGTTTACTAACCTAGTGAGCTCAGGGCCAGGACTCAAAGCAAAGGCTGCAGCCTCAACAGCACGTGTTCCTTACAACCACATCATTCTCACTTCACAGATACACTGTAGCCATGGCTATGCTGAGTTTCCTCCTTTCAGAAAGCAAAATGCATATGGGAGCAGGGTTTTTGTCCAAGAAAAAAAGAAAAGGGATTAGGAAAAAGATAAATGTACTTTTCCTCAGTCCCTAAACTTAAGAGATTTGACCTCAATACTATTTGAATCATTTCCCACTTAACATGAACTTTTATGTGCTATTTACTACCTGTGAAGAGCTCTCCCTATCCTATTAGAAAACTTTGAATTATCCTTTAAGTACCAGCTTCTATTCTGTGAAGTATTCCTTCTCTTCTTCTATTCTGCGCCTTTGATCCCGCAAAGGGCTCCTTAACTCTCCCAACAAAATAGATCTCTCTGTTATATTGTCACTGTAGTTATTTTAAAAGCCTCCATTGTAGCTCATATGTTTACATACAGCATTGTAAATTATTTATAAACATCTTCCTTTCCTACTGAGTTATCAGACTCTTGAAAATAATAGGAACCATGTCTCCTGCATCTTTCTGTCTCTGGTGCTTAACATAATCACAGAGCAGGTGCACAGTGTAAACAGGATGTTGTGCTATAGGACTAAGCATTTTACGTCCTTTTCTCATCCCCCCTATGGACCTTTCCCTTGGGGAGTTTACCACAGCAGAACTTTGTTTGGCATACACTTTGTTCTCTACATTTGAAATTTCTGCAAAGATAGAATGATCTAAACCACCTCCACCATTTGAGGCTCCAACACTAATTTAAATAAGAAATGCTGACACATGGTTACAAAAGCTGAAGTATATTTTAAGTGTTGTTCTCATTTAGCCAGTTAATGCTTGAATGCATAGATTCACCTACTCAATGGCTGTTACCATCTCAATTAGAGATAACATCAAAGTCTACATTTGATCTAAATTTGAGGCTTTACTAAATGTGAGGCTCATATATTTATCCTGCTTCCCTCTTCCTCACCATCCTTTTCCATCCTCCTCTGTTGCATTGATTATGAATGTACTATATGACATACAAACCAAAAGCTTTGGTGAGGGGCACCTAACCACAGGCCTAAGAAAATCTTGTAGAACTTGCAGCTGCAATATGAGACAGAGCCACTAGGTGGCACCCCGTAAAACCTGCGGTTGCCTCTAGCTCATTATTAATCACTTTAGTCCTTAGGATGCCAAGAGCACCAAGGAAAGCAAGAAAGGAATCCCTTCATTTTCACAGAGGAGGAATCTGAAGGCCAGTCAAGGAATGGAGTAGCATATGTCCCACATTGAATTAGTACTTAACACAAAATCAGCACCCAGAGCCTGTAGTGCCCCAGGTCTTTGCATTTGTCACAGTAATTGTTTTGCTCCAGGGTTATGAATGAAAATGTGTACAGCTTAACTAGAAACAGGAGACATGCCTTATCAGGCTCCTCCACAGCTAAACAAAGCAGTATTGGTATAACGTTAACTAACTCATGTTCTGGAGTCACACACTTTCAGTCCAAGGAAGTGGGCTTTAAGGACAGTGCCTGCAACAGGGACCATGAGCATGAAGGTATCCAGGCTTCTTACTACATCATCACAGAGGCCTGTATCCCTGGTCTGAATCAACTACGGGAAGGAGTTTGAGCAGACTAAGTGGGAACGACAGTCTGTAGCTCTTCTACTAACAAATTAGGAGGTATCGGAGGCAAGTTTCCAGCCCACTGTTCCCACGGGGTAAGATGGGGCAGTCAGCTTTGCCCTGATGGACACAATCAGAACAGGGAGTTATGAGGATGCGGTTCAAACAATTGTAGGGCGAAACTGATTGTGACAGGTTCATTGGTGGCCTCTTTGCCCCTTGAGTTTTTCCTACAGTACCCTCATTCTACCATGCCTCTGTCCTAGAGGGCGTGTGGGAAATAAACCACAGTGACCTATGGTGATTGGAGAAATGGAATAATACAACAGGTAGGGACGGCTGTAATGTTAGGAGTGACACGTGCAATGATTACACAATCTCGGGCATGTGCGTGGCAGTGTTCCGAAAGTGGGCGCTATTTCTGTGCTGCTTCATTCCTCCCAGATACAATTACCTTACAAAAATAACTAAAGTGAAAACAGCTCTTTCTCTCTTTAGCTGAAGTAATCTGGTCTTCAGACAGAGTATTTGTGCCATTATATTTATATATTATATATAGCAGCCACTATACAGAGAGGTGCTCCCTATATAAGGAGTAATTAGTCTTCTGGTATCTTCATTTTTTTAAATTTGTAAATTGAAAGTAAAAAGTAAATCAGTTAGAAAGAAAAGACACTGACTATAATGTTCACAGAAAAAATAACATCCAAAGCAGGTCGGTGCTCTCACACTTTGTTAGTGACATTCCGTGTTGTTAAATAACACTTGAGAAAGACTTTCATAATCTAGTAATATTAAAGCATTTACTTATTCCAGGCACTGCTTAATTTGCTTTACATAATGATTATTTTACTTATTTATTACAACCAAGTCTCGGAGTTCAGTAACATTACTCCCGGGTTTCAGAAGAAAATGTCAACAACAACAACAAAAATAAACCGTGTCACGGGCAATGTCAGGGTCGGAATGTGATATTTGATCTATTTGACTGCAGAGCTTCTACTCTTAACTACTACATACTTAGGCTCATTATTTGCTTCCTCGCACTCAAAGCTGAGAAAATAAACTATGGATTAAACTACTTGCACACAGAGGTTTGTTTATAACAGTGAAACACTGGAAGCCATAAAAGGTCAAAGAGCAGTAAATTATGAAGCCATATACAGTCATCTGAAAGGATATGTATAAATATAAATCTATACATAGTATAGGTAAAAACATAAAAATGCTTGTGGTATAATAACTTTTTAAAAGCATAATATGTATTTATACAATTCTTTCTGAAAATTTTCCTTTTTTGTGGATGCTTCCCTCTTGGGAGATAAAGTAAAAAGAACAAATGTTAAGTTTGTTTTTTTAATGCATGGCATATATTGGAATAGGGAGCAAACCTAATATACTCATTCTGATCAGCACATTCTGAATATAAGGATGTTTGAGTTCCTAGTGTTACTAAGCTTTGTCTCACCAAGCAAGATCAAACATTGGAGACAATAATCACCCTGTCCCTAGTTTTGAGAAGTAGGTTTGAGAAATAATGAAGCTGGTAGAATAAAGCCTAGGTTTCTGATGTCCCTTACCTGGGACCCAAGCTGGGGAAGAGAGGGCCCCCACTGTGTGATGACAAGACGGAAGGTGAGTCCCAGAGAGGCAACACGGCTGCAGGGAACACCCTCCTTAGCCTCTCCTTAAAGAACACTTAGTAAAGAAGAAAGTTCCTTACTGTGAAATTATTGACTAAATATCAGTACGAATATCACACCCATCACAAGTCATATCCCTCCCATGGGGTAATCCCAGGACCTTGAGAAACTGCGCACTGAGCCAGAGTGCGCGCAGTCAGTGCCACTGATTTGTTCTGGGTTCTCTGTATCGTGCCCATTCTCCCCTCCCCTCCCCTCCCCTCCTTCTTCTCCTTCCTTCCAGAACCAAGTGATTAATTGCTCTCAAAGAAGTAGATTATGGAGGACTGTTTCCCCTCACCTTTACATTTCTATCAACAAATATAAAAACAAGTCAGAAAAAATACAAAAACTTGTAACCAGAATAGGAAATCTTACAGAAGAACAGGATCATGGGTGATACGCTTGTGTACATGCCTCTTTTGTTTTGTTTTCCATATGTAGTTACATTACTTGAAAATTTTCTTTAAAAGAAGAACATTAAGGAGACTGGAGAGCAACTGGTGGAAAAGAACTCGAGAAGTTGAAAGAGCTAGCAGTTTATCTCTACTTCCTGGAAGGTCTGAGATCCTCTTTTTCTCTGTCTCCCTTCTCAGAATCTAGAGCCCTGATGTCACGCACACACACCCCATACACACCTGCACACCACACATACCTGCACACGCAGACACACACACATATTGCCAAGTTTCCTACTTTCCATTTACTCACGCACATCCTAACTGAACTTCACAGCTCTAGAATCCCCTCCTCCTGGATTCCCTCTTGCTGTGAGATCTCTTCTGACTCTGGACTGTCTCTGCCCCGACCTCTATACATCTCTTTTCATACTTTATCTTCCAGCGATTTGGAAGCACATGCATTTGTCCAAACACACAGAATGTCCAGTAACTCTGTGCCTCAGTACAAGCCTCTCTTCTGAGAAGATCTTTCTACTTCTTCACTCCAAACTGTACTTACTATTCTTCAGGTGACTCGTCCTCCATGGAGCCTTCCCTGCATCACCCTCTCCCTCCCCATTGGTGGCTTGTTACAGACTCAAGGCCCAGTAATCTCTTTCTACCACTGTTTTAGAGTCTCCCTTTTATAATAGAATTACTTGTTTATATATCTATTTGTTCCTTTGGACTGGGAGGTCCTTAAAAGCAGAGAGTCAGTCTTATTTAACTTTATGACTTCATATCCTGGCACAGCACCTCCACACATTAGCTTTTCACCAGTAATAGGGACAGTGATGTTGATGATGATGAAGAAGAAGAGGAATAATAATAATATTAATAATAATACACGAATGGATCAATCAATGAAAGGGCACACGGCAACAGTAAGTAAGGTGTTGAAATTCTGCCAACCCCTAGCCTGCTGTGGGGGCCGGTACAGCCCGTGTGCCACATGCCTGGCTGCTCTCCCAGGTGGCTGCGTCTGTCCAGGGAGGCTGCTCCCGTAGCGGCTGCAGCCCAGCCTTCTGTGAAGCACAAGCTGCCTGGAGGTTGCTCAGCACATAGGAAAGACACACTGTGCCAGCAGCCAGAAATTCGGGATTCTGCTTTACAAAGAATTCTGCCTCAAATTCTTAAAGAGAATTCTGCTTTAAACTGCCCTGTGACCTTGGGCAAGTCTCTGTAATTTTCCTAAGGAAATTCTTTCATTTACAATGAGCACAGTAACGCTGGTCTGTATGTTCACATCACATGGTGGTATTAAGAAGATCCTGTATGTGACATGTCTCTTCAACAATGAAGTGTGATACAGATTTGAAATTCTCACTAAATGTTGTTTCTATTCTTATATATTTAGTCCTGGGTTTTTTCCACAAGTCATTTTGTTTTTCACTTCAGTTACAGCATTCCCATCTCCAAATCCACAGGGTTAGTTGGTGGGGAGGCAGGGTGTGTTGAAGAAAGAACTTGGGCATTTGACTCAGATTTGTGTCGAAATCTCAGCTTCATTATTTACTAGCTACATGACCTTGGAAAGTTTACCCCACACTTTTGCTCCTCAACTCTCTCCTCTCCAAAATGGGAATACCTGTGCCTTTCTTACAGGTTCAATTTGAAAATAAAGTATGACAATCTCATGACATAGCATGTAAGCTCCTTAAACACACACAGCAGGTGCTTAGGAGGTGGACACTAAGCAGGAAAGAGTCATTTGAGGGTTGCACAGACCCGAATCCTAGTGATGAAAACATTCCAATTGCCTAAGATTAAAAAAATTAAATAAAGTAACACAAGACTTCATCTCTTTGCGAAAAAAGTTAACTGGAATTAACCAAGAAATACAGGAAGGGTCAGACCTACTCGTCGCATTGGAGGAGGGCATTTCCTAACGTTCCTGTATCACATCCACAGTCTCTGCTCTGTCCGAGTATTGTCTGTCCTACTACTTTCTTCATTGATAAAGTTGGCTGTTAGTTAGCCAGGTCATCCATGAAATCACACAATATGAAGTCTTTTTTGTCTAAAACGCATATACAGATTTAAAAGACAGAACCATCCAGACGAAAATAAAAAATACATGGCCTAGCTCAGAGCATTCCTCATTGTGAATTCCTGCAAATGTGCGTGCCCTCAGGCCTTGCTCCCATTTTTTCACCAACTGCCTAAGCAACCACAGAGAACGACATAACCTTATGGCTTGAAACTTATGCTTAAGAGCAGTTTTAAAATCTGTATTACACAAAGAGTAAGTTTTTGCTTGTAGAGAATGTCCACATTCTACTTGGCAAGAGTGTTTTCATTTCCAGCAAGGACCTGGCAGATATTTCAGATATATAGAATTCAATAGAGTAGATGCCTAGAGGGTACAATTTCATCTTCCGTACATGCGCTAAAGCCACCAGCACTGGCTCCATGTTAATTTCAGAGCAATTAACGAATAGCCAATCAAACCAAAGTTTAACGTCAAGCTGAGGAGTGAGATAATAGAGCAGCATGAGGCACTGAGCAAAGGTATCCTGCCCATCTGGCAGGGGGGCTCATTTGGTGAGAGAGAGGAACCTTATTGGGTTTCTCTGTAACTCTTTCTTTTGTCTTTATCATCTCTATTTGCAGAACCTTAGTTTAAACCCTCAGTCATTTAGGAAACAAGAGTTCCCTCACTGGCGTCCCCGCCTGCAGTTCACTTCATTACCCTCCGGCTTCTACAAGACCATCCTCTAGCCATCCATTCATTCATGTGAGAAATACAGGGCCCAGCGGAAGCAAGGCCTGCTTGAGTGTGGTTGGTAGGGTAATAATAAGGGTATAATAATTTATAGTTTTAATTTGAACAGTTCACCTAGTATGTCATACAGTGTGCTTGAGCGTGGTATTGTTATGTTACAGAATTGTGTGCTTACGATTTTTAATGAAAGATTTTATAATAAACAGGGGCATTATTTATGCCGGACCCTGTATACGTGGAGCCCCTGCCATGTGCCAGGTCCTGTTCTCCAGCTCTGACGATGATTTTACCCCGCTTCACCCCCACCCTGTGGCCTTCCTGTTGGAATCTACACCCCTTCGCTGGCAGTCAGGGCTCATGCTGGTCTGGGCCCTGCTCACCTCCTAACCACTCCTTTCCCAGCATCTCATCCTCTAGTCCTACTATGCTGCTTGTCTCCTTCCAGGTACGCCGTGTTCACACTCCTCACAGCCTCTGCAGGAACACTTGTCCTTCTTCTCCTGGCTGTCTCCTCACGACCCGTCTAGACTCGCCGTTTCTGGGAAAAGGAAACTGAAAAAGACAGAATCCCCCAAAGGTCCAAAGGGCATCTACTCTCATAATATCCAAAAGAGAGAAAGAAACAAACAAAAAACAGTTTATCATATACACACACACATACACAAAAAGAAGACACATTATAAGGTTAATTGTAGTTATTTCTAAATAGTAAAAAAAGGATAGTTTTATGTTTCCATTTTTTTTATATTCTCAAAAACATTATTTGATCATTATTTTTTAACTTCATGATTGGAAAAAATAAACATTTTTAAATTAGGAAGGGTGGAAGAGAAAAAGAAAGCAAGAAAGGAAGAAGGAGAAAAAGAAAGATCTAGCAGCACGGAACAAATTTCAGGATGCTAAATAAGTTACTCATCATCTTACTGAGCTTGCCTTTCTTCTTGTGTAATAAAAATCACCCACGTGTTTCCCATTTATAGCCAAACTCAGTTAATTACAGCATTATTTGTTGTCGCTTCTGGGCAGGGTCAATAAAGGTAATTAGATCTTTTATAGTCTTTAGAAAAGTTACTCTCATTCCCTGTGAAATGTTGATATCAGTTGCAGTGTGCTTTAGTAAAGAGACTTGGTAAGTAACAGGAATGAGTGACGTGGTCCTAAGTTCAGTGAAGTAACACACTGAGGAAATTATAAAGATAACTCAGACACAATTTCTTGCCCCTGAACAACCAAGAGACATAATTTTTGTCAGAATTATTTAGAAAAAGGTCTTCTTTCTGAGGGTTAACAAAGACAGGTACACTAAAAAATCATATACCCTTAGAGCTAGACAGACCCTTAGGAGTCGTCAAATCTTGTTCTTAGTGGTGAAAGCTTTTCTTCAAAATCAAAAGCTCTAAATAGAAGCTAAATCCCATTCATAACCTTTGGGTAGCATGACAAAGAAGAAAGAGTAGGAGTTATAACCTTAGACAAATCCAGGCCTGAATTCCAGTTCCATCCTTGGACAATAACTTGGCCTACCTGAATCTCTATTTTCCTACGAGTAAAATAAGACTAATAACATCTACTTCAAATACTGGTTGTGAGAACAAATGCAATGCACCCTGGGTATGTAGATGGTATTGGTAAGCACATGCTGTAGTTGGTTAGCCTTACTAAAACTAAAAACTAGGGAAATGAGTTTGCCCCTTGGAAATTAAAATTAAAACTGACATATGAAAAAATCACTGAACAAATCAGAATAATTTATAATTCAGCAGAACTGGTTTGAGTCTGATTGCATTTATTAACATTTAAAGAAAGAAAGGGAGGCCCAGAAGGAGGGATTGGGAATCTCGGAGGTATTCCGTATGTTAGCATTTGCACAGCTCGTCAATAATCTCCGAGTCTAATTCATGAAGGGATCCCCACTGCGGAAGGCTGGAGAGAGTTTCTGCCCAGAAGCATTAGATTTCTATTTTCATAGGCACTATTGCCCTTACTTGCAGATGTGGGTATCAGGGTGTTCAAGACTAAGACATTGGGTGCCTCCGGCTTCCCTTATTGCAATTACATTCCACGTCTGCGGCTTACTTGGAATTCCATGTAGGTCAGCCTCTAGCAACAGTACACAGTGGTCACTTGGAGGTTGAACATTCCAGTCCCTGTGGTCATTGCTTCTTTTGGTTAATTCATAAACTGGTATTTCGTTTTGTGTCTCAGTTCTGTGAGCTTCACAGACAGAACCCTGCTAAAGGATAAATCTGCTCTTTGTACTGACAAGGTCAGCAAGGCCTCAGACTGGGGAAAATTCAGCAAGACAATACATGTCCCGTGATAAGGGTCCTCTTGGAGGAGAGCCGGCAGCCTGCTTTGGTAAGGCAACCCAACATCCCCTTTCGGCTACATGAAATATTTTTAAGTTTCCATCCTAGGCATCCATTAAGTATTCATTACATCTCTTTCCTATTCCAAGGTGTCTTTGTCTTTGGTTGGATATTCCCTGTAGAAACCACTGAGACAAACATTTGTGTGCAAATAGGATATTTGGGAAGTGATCCCAAGAATCACCTATTAAAAAGTAGAGTCAGGAGACAGGAAATGGAAAAAAGTCAGAAAAGTTTACAGTATCAAGCAACTTGATACTGAGGGCGACTAAGGCTCAATCCCAATGGAAACTTAGAGACAATGCAGAATGTGGCAGGGAGTTATTCACATCCCACCCACCTGGATGAGGAAGATGCATGTTTATCTGCTTGTTCTGTTTCTTTTTGTCTTAGGGCTACTGCCTGGTGCATCGATTCCTGGCACTTCTAGCCTGCTGGGGTCTGTAGCCTAGAGGATGTCAGGTAAAATCTCAGGAGCTTTTGGTAGAATTGCATAGGCATGTACTAGAAAGGGGAGGGTTGGGGAGGGAGGAGTGAGGATGAAGAATTGGGCAAAGAACAGCTTCTGCTCCATGGTGTGTCATGAAAGAATAAGGCACAACTGATACGATCAAATGCTCATAATGACTGGGCATAATTCTAAATGAAACCCCAGTTCACTCACAGAGGTAAAAGCAATGGAAGACTTCTCCGTGGTTTCATATTTGGCTCCCAGCAAGGCACCAGAAGAAAGTGAAGGCAAACCTGAGCCTGATTCCAATTTTTTACATCCTCTGGGATTGAACAACAGTGACTATGGCAACTCACTCCCCCAAGCAATGCTAAGGCAGAATGGAACAGTCCTACGTCATATTTGCACAGTAAAGTCCTCACTTAAAGTTGTGAATGGGTTCTGAGACTTTAAGAAAAACAACATATCATGAAAGTAATTTTACCATAAGCTAATTGATATAAGCAAGAGTTAAGTTTCTAGGTATCTGATCAATGTTCTAACAAAATGATGTTGAATGAAACACCATTATTCTAGGAACTGCTATCTTCTGTTTCAGCGACTGGCCGAAACCCAAACATGGGAGTCTGCCATCTCAGGCAAGTGTGAAGAGAACAGAACACAAGTCCAAACTTCTCGATACTCCCACTGCAAGTGATAGCACATTAATTTAAATTTCTCAGTTTTATTTAAGATTCACTGAAGACTCCCCACCCACCCAAATTTGTGGGAGATCTAATATCAGTTAATTGGAGGACGGTTGCTATGAGCTCCTTTCTCTTCCCTCGTATGTTATAAGAACATTGGCTGGGCGGGGGGAGATGGGGCTCATACAGACCTGAAACGGGGTCCCCTGGGCATCGGAACTTGAGCAAGAGGAAGCAAGATCACCGTGAGCATGTCTCTGCTGCCCTTGCTCCTCGGGGCTGTGTGACGCCTGGAAGGAGTAGTGAAGGCATACTCCCTACTTCTTCTGCTCCAAAGTGCAGTGAAGTGTCCCTGTCCAGCTTTTTGTCCAGCAGGATGACTCTTAGGGGACTCCAGGCCCTCAAAGCGACACTGAGTCCAGCACTTCTTCACACAGTGGCCTTAGGCCACAGTGCCCAGGTCTGACCTGCATGCCCCCCTGCCCTTTATTTCAAGATCCCAGGGGATATGGGTTTCCCTCCCTCACACCCAAACCACAAAACTAAAAGTCGGAAGTGCTCTTTACTTTCCTGTTTTTGAACAAGAAAGTCTAATTGCTTCACTGGAAATAGTCAGCTGCTTCTTACTTGGTTATTTTCAACTTTCTTTTTTTTGGCCTACGAATCCACAGGCATATGTAAACACACACTTGGGGAGACAGGAGAAGTAGGAAAAACTGACTTGGTGCTAAAGGGGTTGAGAGGGAACGCAAAGCTTCACTGATGCTCATCACTGCTACAAAGTACCAGCGGGCATCACGAAAGGCACCTCAGATGCTAAAAAGCAGTAAAAGTTCTGGCCTAGAATTCTGCCAGAAAATTTCAAGAGTTGTAATTGTTTACTCATCTGAGTTTCCGGTAGAAGTATTCTTGCCTTGCTATGGCCATCACCTTTACTTCAACAGCCTCTGATTTCAGCCAGTCTTTACCTCCCACATGCCCGCCCCCCACCGTGCTCCCATTCTCATCAGCTAGGATCGCCACAGTCACACTACACTGCTCATGGGCTGGTTGGAGACAGAGAATTCACGGAGGGTTTTCTTTCCGAGGCTAATACTTTGAAGTGCGTCTTGCATTCCCTGTCTCCTCATTGAGCTCCCTTTGAGGTGGGTGACACTTCTGTTCACACTTCTAAGATCACTTCAGGAATCTCACTGAAGGCTTGTAAGCTGTCTGAACTAACTAACTAACTATATGTATAAGTGACAGAAATATTTAACATTTGTTTAGTACAATAACTTTCACATCTAAGTGAAGAATTGCTGAAGAAGTTTGTTGAAAGTGTACATTACATCCTAATTCAATAGGTCTGGTATGGGCCTCAGAAATCTGTATTTTCAATGACAACTTTCAGATCTAGGAGGTTAGAAAATCCCTTTCTGTAAAACACTTAATTGGTATCATCTATGTGTCAGGCAATTTGCAAAAAGCTTTGCAGGCCTTATTTTATCAAACCATCCCATCAATGTTATAACAAAATTATTACTAGTTTGATTTTACAGATGAACAAATAGGGGCTGAGAAAATGAACACCTAATGTCATTAAATAAGTACATTAGATCAAATATTCAAATTAAATTATAATCTACATGGTTGCAAATCCCAAACTCTTTCAATTACATTTCATTATAAAATAAATTCTAGTGTTAAGATTATTTTAGTTGTAGCAAAAATGGCAATTCTCTCCTAATATACCTTAGTTAAAAAAAAACCCTGTTCTTTAGTCATTATTTATTAATCATGTCTGTTAGATTATGCAGTGATAACAAACAACCCCTGGAGAACAATGGCTTAAAACAATTCAGATTCACTTACCTTCCTTTCTCGCTCACCTTCAGTTGTGCCCGGGGTTCTGTTCCAGGTTGTCTTCATCCAGGGACACAAAGTGCCAGAGCCACTGCAATGTGGCCCGTCAGCACTCCTGTGGCAGGGGAGGGAAGTGAAGCAGGAAGTTACCAGCTCTTCCCCCATTCCTTAGCCAGAGCAGTGGCTCCCCAGGCTCAACATTAGGAGAGGGCAGTGCAGTGCTGTCTCGTGCTCAGAAGGCACAGGTTGGAACCACTTGTGAACAGCACACCTGCTCACAACTACTACAATTGGAGAAAGTAGATCTGGGTTCAAATTCTGCTTCACCATGTACTAACGCTGTTACTCTAACCAAAGGAATCAATCTCGATTTCTTCATTTCCTAACCATGTAGAATCACATTGACATTGTATGGTTGTTGTGAAAATCAACTAAGACTAAGTCTGTAAATTCAAACAGCTCAGTGCCTGAAGCAAAATAGATAGATACTCACACTAAAGCTAATTGAATTAGAAATAACACTCTGCTGACTAAGGTTACCTATCCACATATGAATGCTGTTTCAGATTCACACGGTTATTTTGTTTTCATATTTAAATTCGGATGTGGTGTCTAATGAAACTTGGGAAATCACCGTGCAGGGAGAATTGAAGGTGCCAACTTGCTAATAGGAGCTGTCATAGGCTGGGTTCCCCGGTCAATAGACTGCAGGGCAAACATTAGTGTGCAGGAACGACACCCACAAAGCGGTAAGGGGAGCTGGACTGCAAAGGAAGAAACTTTGACTTGAGATGTAGTGATAACAGAACCAAGCTACCTGGGAGCTCTGCAGCTGGGATGGCCCTTCAGGGGTGTTCTGAATTGTGGCAAGGGAGGCGGGCCTCACCCGGGGCTGGGCGGGGCCCTCGGAGGGCAATTTCTGGAGAAGTACTCAGCTGAGAGCCTTAACCAGGCGACCCTCAGCCCAGCTGGGGAAACCCGGTGGGGAGGGGCGGTACTGAGAGCTTCAGGTGTGAATCAAGGGATCTGAGCAATGTACCAGGGGATCCACTTTAAAGGTAAACCTGAAAATGCAATAAGGCTGTGAAACATTTGAGCAGTAAGTTAACTGAGGTGTTTGAGGTTTCCTAGTCTAACATGAACAGTGACATTTACAGGGAAATGCACAGCTGGTGTAGAACCCCGTTCTTTTTCTCTTGCCTGGCTGTTGTCCTCATCTAGAATTAACTGGCCTCCGAAGGACCACTGTCAGAATGTGAGGTCTGAAGCCAAAGAAGGAGCTTATTTCCATGACAATTACCTTAGAAATAATTTCAAGACGGCAATAGTGATTATTTGGCTTATTTCTACCGTGATTGAAATACTTTCTAAAGGTGTACTTCTTAGGCTGGCACGTGAAATTTCCCCAGGGGTGCTTAGGGATGGCGCAGTGAGGCCTGAGGGCACTTCTGCACGGGTGTGGTCGAACGACTTCAAGGGTGGGGCGAGGGGAGCAGCCTGAATAATTTAATGGTTTTCCATTTACAAAACATATATACTAAGGTTTACAAAATTGAACTGTTGTAAAGATAAAACTATATCCTTTACAGATGGAAAGGAGCCTTTCAATTGATATTAGAGCATTCAAACCATACAGAGACACAAGTTCATTCTGCTGTGCCTTTAAGGGCTTCCCTGGAAAAGTATGAACACTCTATTCTAAACTGTTAGAGCTTTTCCATTATTGTGTGCTCATTGTTTCTTTCGCATTTTATAATCTTTATATGGAAGACACACACCTCAAGCAACCAATCGTTCCCTCAGGAAAGAGAACACGTAAAGGAGGCCGGCATCGCTGCAGAGAGCTGCGGGGAGAGACTGCACGTCCAACCTGCCGAGGGCCTTTGTGTAGCAAGCACAGCCACACTCCGAGGAGATAGGAAGACCCCCCATCACAGAGCGTCTTCCAAATTAGGCTGTGGTACAGTGTAAGTAAGACTAGGATGTGAAATAGTATTCATCAGGCATTTTCCACAAGGCCAATACCTTTTACAAAGTTTATCCCCTATAGTCCAGTTGTCAAGAAGTGTTTCGTATCCTGATCTGATGAATGAAGAAACTGAGGCTTAGAGATGTTAAGAAAATGGGCAAGGGCGTAATCTCAAGTTGGTTGGTCTTCAAGGCTACAGATCATTATCCATGTTAAACAAGTTAATGGCCAAAATATTAAGTTCTTATAACTAATATGGGAAAAGTCCTATAGTACAGACAAAGGTGTCTGGACTTTGGGATCAGACAGTTTACATCCCAGTTCTGCCATGGACTGACTCTATGACATTTGGAAAGGGCTTAATATTGTTCAGCCTCAGATATGTTATCTGGAAGATACAAAAAGTACATAAAGGCACAGCAAAAATTGAATGAGCAATACTGATTTTGTTAAAGATTGTATTTGAGATACACAAAATAACCTAGAAGCTTGCAGATCTAGTGTTATGTGATTCCTGAAATGATGAAGTCAATTAATATGTCTAGATGAACATGCCTCTCCTCCTTCCCGGTCTACTTAGGACGAAACCTAGGCCCTGGCAGTCACGCCGGAGCCCTGCCTGGACAGAGGGGGAAGGGCTCTGCTCTGCCTCTGTGGTTTCCTATCTGTGTAATGCAGCCTGGGCTTCTCTAGGACAGTTGGAGACAATCAGATCAGCCAACAGCCTCCCTCAGTTTTCCCAACGAAGCCTTGGTAGTATTTCCAGTATTATTAGTATTCTCCTTCTCCTTCTCCTATTTTCCTCTTTTACCTGACCCATTTTTGCATGGGATATTTTCTCCAGCAATTGAACAAGTTTTAATTAAAGCTGGTAATTCCGGGGTGTCTTCCACACGCTCCCTGATGAGTGTGATATAAATGGACACAATAAACAGACCATCTACTATAGACAGAGTCTACAGCTGCATCTGCTAATTAGGACCAATAAAGGCTTTGGGGGCAAGAGTTCCCATGTGACATTTGTTTAATTAAAGCCTTTGTCTGCTCCACTCAGAAGGGTGAAAAATATTCCACTTACAATGTACTGAAAACAAACATAGCCTTCAGAATGCTGAACATTCCATAATAATCCATTCTGAGCTCCCAGAAGGAAACTTTTGGCCAAAATCATATTTTTTCTTGATAATACATACACTGTTCTTGTCATTTTAATTAAACCAGATAATCTATTCTATTTCCCAATCCATATGTATGTGTGCATGTGTGTGCGTGCATGCGTGTGTATATGTGTGTGTGTGTGTGTGTATACACACACACACACACACACACATAGGAGTATGTCTGGCCAGTAAGCTTGAAGGGCGGAAGAAGTTCAGAGAGAAGCCAGGGAGGACTGGGGCAGGGACCATGGGACCCAACTGCAGAATGGATCTCACGTATTACCCTGTGGAAGATAAGCTCATTTTGGCCAACGATGTAATTGTTTGCTCTCAATAACAGGCTGAGTTATTTACTGTAGATGTTTATGGTAGTTGTTACAGGTCAAGGAATAAGATGCATTGTGATAAGATGATAAAGTGGAAAGGGCCTTTGGCAGAGAGACAGAAGTATGGATTTCAGTCCTGACTTTGCCATAAATTTAGAAAATTATTCTTTAAGTCATAGTTGCTTTATCTTTAGAAATGAAAGTGTGATATTTCACTTGCTTGATTTCAAGACTTTCCTGGCTCAAGTTCTTTGATTACACATTCTTTAATCAAGAGGATTTTTCCAAATATGGTTCATATAAATTGCCAATTTTAAATAATTAAGATATAAAAACATATATTAATAAATTGGTAAGTTGTTCTTTCAAGCTATATCTTGTAGAGTTCTTATTATTTGATTATACATGTACATGCATGGCGAAGTAGCTTTTAATTCACTATAAAGAATTTATTTTTTAAGGTATATTTTATTGACTATGTTATTACATTTGTCCTAATTTTTTCTCCCCTTTATTTCCCTCTACCCTGCATCCCCTCCCACCAGGATTCCCTCCCCTCCTTACTTCATGTCCGTGGGTCATAACCCTTTTCCCCAGGGTTCTAATAGCCAGCACTTACTATTCATTCCCTGTATCTATAATTGATTAGTAATTTAAATTGTTTTGCCACATAGGGAGAAGATCAATCTATATGGCCATCCCTAGTTCATGGTTTAACCTGTTTTGCTAAAAATAATAAAAATCACAGTGTCTCGATTCAATTTCTTTTCTTTTCCACCTCTTTTTGTTTCTGAAATCAAGATGCTTCTCAAAATCAAAGCTGAAAGGGGCTAGCCTAAATTGTAACAGAGATGTCATTGTCTACAGATAAGCAAATTTCGTTGTGTGTATGTGTGTTTGTCAAGATAACTTTTTATCTGACGCTCACCTTTTAAGTTTAGTTACTTGCACGGTACCAGGGGTTAAATTTAAACTTTTAACTTTGGAACCTTAATTGTCCCAAAGCATACTAAATATGCTTTATGTAATATTAGGGTAGAAAGCAGTACTAAAAAAACAGTCATTCTAAATGTTGACCCTTTCCTGTCACACATAAATCAATAAATAAAAAATAAATAGTAAATTTCTCAACTCTGTCAGGGCAGGTAATGAAATAATCAAAGCTGGGGGAGGTTGATCTGATCAGGTCATGTGTGTGAAGAACTGTGACTTCAGACCCAGAATTCTGTCTTTCTAGGCTTCATTTTCTCTCCTCTTTCCTTTCCTTCCTTTGTATTTCTCCTCTTCTTCTTTTCTTCCTTGACTATTTTTAGTATCCTCACATGACTAAAAATCCAGTGCTGGCATCCTCCAGATATGCCGGTGTTGTAGGTTTGATCTCTGGTCGGGCACACACAGGAATCAACCAATGAAAGCACTAGTCAGTGGAACAAATCGATGTCTCTCTCTCCCCCTCCCTCCCTACTTTCCTCTCTCTAAAATCAATAAAATAAAATAAATCCATGCAACTTTAAAATTACAAAGAAGAAAGTAAAATAACACACAGGATCTCATCACCCAAAAATAATGATTAGTAATATTAGGAATCTGTTGTTCCGGAATTATCTATACACATATGCACAGATAGAGGGATGGACAGACACTGGCCCACCTTGGAGATATTGCAGGCTTGGTTCCAGACCACAGCAATGAGGTGAGTGTCACAAAAAGGTAAGTCTTAATGATTTCACAGGCGAAGGGTCTTGCCTTCAATTTGTGAGAAACGCAAGACTTGTGAAGTACAATAAACTGAGGTGTAACTGTAGATGGATAGAAAAGGTTAAGATATGCGGGGTTGATTTATGCATATTTCCTAAATGTAATGTATTCAATTTACTTTTACTTAAAAAATAGAAATTAAATATAGAAAATGGCTCAGAATACACACAAGTATTTCCTTGCCCTGTCCAGGACTCCTCAGAGTAATGGCTGATTCTAGGTCTGGAGCAGGAAATACAGAAGACGATCCTGGACCATTCTGCGGCGCCAGGAGGTAAGAAAGTGCAAACCCCCCACCAGGATGGGGATAGCTGAAAGGGAGACCTGAGCCAGCTGAAAGCGTGTCCATGCCAAAAGGTGAAATGATTTGAGCAGCAAATTTAGTGAAGTAGTATTGGATTAGAACACAAATTAGAAAATAAATATCCATCAACCATGCTGATAATACATAAAGTAACAACAGAATAGACAAAGCTCTGCAGAAAAATCGCAAATAGTTTATGTAGATACTTCACCCTTAGAAAGGTGAAGCCTAACTCCTGATGCCTTAAGGGCAAACTGGGTATAGTGACTTCGCTCGAAAGAGAAAAGTATACAAAGTGGGAAGAAGAATGAAGTGAAGAACCCTACAACCACTACCTCAGCCAGGTGATTGAAGTTAATAGTGATAATCGTGTTGACAGTATGGACCCTTGACATAAAGTGATGAAAATGGCATTGTACCTTTGTGATCGTCCTCCCCCGAACCCGTAACCCCAGTCTAACCATGAAAATACACCAAATAAATGCCAGTTGGTAGACATTCTAAAACTTGCCTAACCTGTTCTCATCAAAGATGTCTAGGTTTTCAACATCAAGAAAAGTCAGAGAAACGGTTGTGGCCAAAGGAAGCCTAAGGAGCGGACGTGTTCAGTGGATGTAACGTCGTATATCTGGATGGCATCCTGGAATAGAAAAAGATCAGGCAAAATCGAGAAACTTTAAGCAACTGAAGTGTGAACTTTAGTTAGTTAGAATGTATCAATAATGACAAATGTACCCATCTAATGTAAGATGTTAGTAACAGGGAAACTGGCTGGCGGGGAGGGCATAGATGGAACTCTGTATTATCCTCACTATTTTCCTCTAAATCTACAGTTTTTTTAAAGGAAAAAATGGTTATTTTTAAAAGTGAAGTACTCCACCCTGGCTGGTGTGGCTCAGTGGATTGAATGCTGGCCTGAGAATCAAAGGGTCTCTGGTTCGATTCCCAGTCAGGGCACATGCCTGGGTTGTGGGCCAGATCCCCAGTGCGGGGTGTGTGAGAGGCAACCACACGTCAATGTTACTCTCCTTCTCTTTCTCCCTCCCTCCCCTCTATCTAAAAATAAATAAATAAAATGTAAAACAAAAATTTAAAAAGTAAAGTACTCCAAGAGAATTATTGTATTCTAAAATTATTTTTATATCACAAGGTAATTCCTAAAATATTTTTCTATTATTACATGTGCTCATTAAAAGTTGAGATGTTAGTCATATTTTTAAAGTATATTTTCAAAGTATATTTTCAATTTCAGAATTTCTGTTCACTGCCATCTTTGAGAGGTGACAAATTAGTACAATTATATTTTGTTCCTTCTTCCTTTCCTTTTGATTGTTATGTCACTATATTTAAAAGGTTGTATATTTAAAACATAAATTCTGTCCTATAACCATATGTTCTACAGATGGTTAACTTTATTTCTATATTTAAACAATTCAATGCTAGTATTTTACCCCATTTTATCCATTTCCAGAGTTCTTATTTAAAATACAACTATTGACCCTCTGGGCCTCATTATCAAGTAGATTTTTTGTCTTACAAGAGTAACTCATGGATTTTATATTTCTTGAGATCTGGGATGCTTGAAAACATCTATGAATAGTTTTGTGCTTAAAGGAAATGTAGCTGGGGACAAAGTTGCTGTGTCACACCTTTTATCTATGCATGATTTGTGTTAAAAAATAAGAAACTGACCCTGGCTGGGCAGCTCAGTTGGTTAGAGCATCATCCAGATATGCCAAGGTTGCAGGTTCAATCCCTGGTCAGGGCACATACAAGAATCAATCAATGAATGCATAAATAAGCAAAACAACAGATCGATGTTTCTCTCCCTCTCTCTCGAAAATCAACCAATCAATAAATATTTTTAAAAATAAGAAATGCACGATAAATGTTTTAACTCTGTTAGCCTCTTTGTATCTATGTAATTAAATAGCTCCGTCGTTTTCAGTCTCACGTAGTTTAAGTCTCAGATTTTTCACATTCAGAATTGAACAATTATACTGAGTCAATTTTGCTCATTGGGTGTTTTAGATATATATATATTCATACACATATATGTGTATATCCATTATATACAGATTTGGAAGCTAGAATAATGGATGAGATTAAATAAAATTAAATGGAGACATGAGGGAAAAGGAAGGGAAAAAGAGTACGGCTGTTTTGAACCAATAATTATTTAAGAAACTAGTATCCAGTTTAGAATATGACTTTCCATATAAAAGTTTAGATCTTTAACCCTTTTCCTGACAAAATTTGAGAACACTTTATACGGGATCAAGCAGAACAAAGGGTTTGTAGTGGGAATTCATGGGTGAAGAATGTGAGTTTGGTACTACTGATAGAACTCATTTGTAGTTACAATGTTATTATCCCTGCTAACCTTGAACATGGCCTCAGTGCCTGGGGTACCCTGGGCTTGCTTGCTCTAACATTAGTATGATTCTCCCTGAGACCTCATCAATTCCGTGAATCTGTCTCCACATTCATCTCGTCAGCAGCGTGCTCTCCACCTATTAGGCATGTGAGTTGGTCACATAGCACAATGTCCAGGGAGATAGAAATCAAAATTCATATCTAGAGGTGGAGGTTGCCAGGTCCACATTGAGAAAATTGTCAATATTGGGGTAGAGCCCTTTCAGTAGCAACTTTTAGACGTGTGAGTACGAAGTGAGCAGAAGCTGTTGAGTTGAGGGACGATGAGTAGGATCTCTTGGGGTTCAAAACAGGCTGTCACTTCACCCTTTGGTCACAGAGCTGGTGTCTCTGTCTCTTGCCCTCCCCACAACAAGCCCAATTCTTTGTTCAAATACTACCCACCACGCCACCTGAGACTTTTTAAAGATGATTTTATTTATTTATTTTTATTGAGAGGGTAAGAGAGGGAGAGTGAGAGGGAGAGAAACATCGATGTGAGAGAAGAACCCACAACCCAGGCGTGTGCCCTGCAGGGAACTGAAGCAGTGAGCTCTCGCCGTGGGGGGCAATGCCCAACCCACGAGCCACCCTGTGTATTCTGCCCCACGGTAGCCATCAGGACTTTTTAATTTACAAGGAAAAGGTAGTTTTGGCCAAAATAGATACTGCGTTATAATGAAATAGGGCAGATTCAGAAAAACTTCAGTGTTGCTGTGTCTCAAGAAGATACTGTGCTTACAGGTAGAACACTGAATGGCCTGTTTCTCATCTCTGCTCCTGTTAACAAGTCTCTCTTGATATCTTCCCAGATTGGTGTCCTTCGAGTCTAAATGAAGGGATTATTCTCTCTATAATGTTGAAATGCCAATACATGATGAAGAAAAATGTAATTATGATGATGATGAAGTAACTACTTGACATGCCTGAAAACAAGGGTACTGTTTAGCCTCTAGGGTTGTTGTGAATAGTGGACAAAACCACATTCTGAGGAATCTAGCTAAGTCTCGACACACAGGAAATTAAAAGCTGAGGAAGTTTCCATCACAACCGGACTTGCATTCTTGGTTAATAGGAATAGTAGTTAGTGTTCACCAAACACTTACTGTGTAGTAGGCAACTTTTGAATTTAATGCTTTAGGAAAATTATCTTCTTTAATATTCTTGACAACTGTATGAGGAGGGTGATCTCATTTTCCTCATTTGTCAGATGAGGGGATGGAAATACAGACAGGTAAGAAAATATTAGAACCTGGAATTGAAACTTGCCCCTCTGACTCAAGGGTCTGGAATCTTAAACTCTATGTTAACTAACCCTCAGCTTGAATTTTAACCCAAGGTAGTGGCAATCTTGTAAAGAGTTTAACCGATGCAGTTTTAAAAGATAATTTGAGACAGATTTGGTTTTTATAAAAGTCACTCAGAAGATAAAATAGAGATGACTTCATGATACAAAAATTAGCTCTCAGTATTGCTGGTAAAATTAAGAATAAAACTAATTGTGTGCAAAGAAATTGGAAATATATGTGACTCAAAATAACCCAGGTAGATATCTCACAGCCCTGAGTGCATTTGATGACTTTAAAGGGTTCAGGCCGAGGTCATGCTGCACGCTGGTTTCTCAGAAAGCATAGTTCTTCCTCTTTCTCCCACAAGGCAACGACCTAGCTCCACGGCAGGACTAAAGACTTCTGAGTTACTGACAACATGTCAGACCTTGTGATAAAACATCCTCGGGTACATGAAGAGATGAGTCAGGTAGTCAGCATTTCCAAAATCCGACTGAGAGGGAGCTCCAGCGGGACACGTGAGGCCTGAGTTTAACTATCTCTGAAGCGCAGGCACCCACAGGAAGT
This sequence comes from Desmodus rotundus, assembly GCF_022682495.2. NCBI lineage: Eukaryota > Metazoa > Chordata > Mammalia > Chiroptera > Phyllostomidae > Desmodus > Desmodus rotundus. Next base: position 59,282,500 of record NC_071391.1, read on the forward strand.
ATCCCTGTGCTGCAAATTCTCACCCCAACAACTGCAGCTGGAAGAAAGCCTAACCAAGTCAAAACGTTTCATCTTTATTCCGGGCACAGTGCCAGTTTCCATCTGCAAGTCGATGATAGAAACTTCAGATTTGTCTTAGCAATTGGCTTTCACTTCGCAATTTCTCTTCTCTCTCTCTCTCTCTCTCACACACACACACACATCACATATATGTATAAGTACAGATGCATACATATGAGCGTATAAATACATATACACATTTATGCCTGTGTACATTAGTGATTAATTTTCCTTTGATATATTATGTTTAAACAAATTCAGTCCCTGACAATACGGGTATCTTTTGTTTCCTTTCATATAACTAAGATATCTCTTTATTTCCTGGTATTGAATTTTTTTAGTAGTTTATTTTTATGTTCTAGATTCCTTCAAATTCTTCTCAGGGTCAACCTCTCTAAGTAAGTAATAGATTCAGGGCAACAAAAAATAGCTCTTTTATTTCTAGTATCCCAGGTCTATTTCATGGTATTTCAGTTTGTCTTTGCTTTTACAGAACATAAAGGTCTTGCTGTTCTGGTCACAAGAAGAAAGAAGTCCATCGATCCGGTGCCTCCCACACATGCCCTGACTGGGAATCAACCCGCATCCCCCTGGCGCACAGGACGACGCTCCAGCCCACCAAGCCACCCAGCCAGGGCTCAGCAAATATTGTCTGAGCACCAATTAGGTGCCAACAGTTACGTTTAGTGTGGAAAAATGCATCATCTGCGTTCTACATTTCCTTAGGAGGCAGAAACTCAAAAGAGAATGTTGCTTCCACTTGAATAAGGAGAACAAGCTGGGGAATATATAAAACCATTAAAAGATATTTAGTCTGTTGGAGATCTGAGGGCACAAGGTCACCTAATGAACTGAAATGCAAAAGGTGACAAGCCTCTCTGATGAAAGGGCTTACCTTTGGCAAAGCAATGAGAGGAGGAAGCTGCTGTGGGTAGAAGAAAGTAGATGAGATTTCAATTAATTTTTACACACTGAGGCACAAAGACATAGGTGCACAGGGCTGACTAAGCCTAGAGGACAACAGCAAGAAATCCTCCAGCACTCCTCGCCTCATACTAATTATGAGGAAGCGTCTGGGGATTTAAAGACTGTTCTGCATAGAATATAACTGTTGGGAACCACCCTGCCTGGTTTCAGAAGCTGTAAACCCCCATGAGTGAGAGACTCACTCTCTCATAAGGCTGAGTGAGAGACCTTGGGACCCTAAGCCACTAAGGAGACAAAGCTTATCTCCCTGGCAGGGGCACTGCCTCTTCCCACTTTACCTCACCCTGCTTGGCCCAGGGTGGATGACTGGTTAGCCAATGACGGGTAACATTCCTCAAAGGAGGGATGACCTAAGACAGGCATGGTCACAAAGAGGCCCCCCACGTCAGGGAAGGACGTGAGGGGTTATAGAAAAAGGGGGTGATGGACCCTCGCCCCTTGGCTTTGACACAGCCTGAGTCCTCATTCTGTCTGCAAGAAGTCTCTTAATCTCTTGGCTGCCTTACTTCCCCTGCCTCCCTTAAGCCCGAAACAATGCCAGAGGTGGGTGCAGCCCTGTGCTGGAAAGGGTGGTTCCCTGGGGGGAATCAGGCCTAAGAAAGAATGCAAAAAATCCTGTGAAACCTACTTTGCTAATACCCTCAATTTAAATGATAAGGGTCCAAGCACAAAATGAGTTTGTTCTCCAAAGTTTTATAGCCCTTTAGCTATCTGACCCTGACTCAGAATAAGACCTCATAGTTCTTTGAATGTTATCTATTGTTTGATCATTACTGCCTGACAATGATTGAGCTTTATGTATAAGCTCTATATTCCTGTGTGAATTAAACCCAATAAAAGCCCATTGAGGAAAAGGCTCTTGGCCCTTCTCCTTTGAGAGATCGGCCACCTTTCCTCCCCAAGCAGAGCGTGTCTTGGTAGACTTATTTTCATCCATGGCAGCTGGTGGGGGGACCCTGTGGGCAGAGCCCCCTCATATAACTAAAGCAATAATAAGCTCAGATCAACCAAAGGAGGCAAGAAAAAAGGAAGAGGGGGGTATAGAGTGGATGGAACAAATAGAAATTGAACACCAAGCCCTGGCCAGGTAGCTCAGTTGGTTGGAGCGTCCTCCCAATACACCAGGGTGGTAGGTTTGAGTACTGGTCAGGGAACCTGTAGGAGTCAACCAGTTAATGCATAAGTAGGTGGAGCAACAAATCTCTCTCTCTCTCTCCCCATCTTCCTATTTCTCTCTTCCTTCCTCACTCTCTCTAAAACTCAATGAATAAAAAAAATTTGAAGTAATTAAACAGAGAGATGGTAGACTAAAATTCAACCATCTCAGTAACTATATTAAGTGCAAGTGGATTCAACACACTGACAGGTCAGGCTGGATTTTAAAAGTGACCCAACTCTATACTGTTTACAAGTGACCCACGAAACACAAACAAGCTGAATGACGAGTATCTAAAATAAAACACAGGGTGGGGCAAAAGTAGGTGTACAGTTGTAAGTGCGTGAAACACAGTTTGTGGTTATATTGTTACTTGTTAATTATTGTATCATTCTCCATGCAAGCCACTGTAAACCTACTTTTGCCCCACCCTGTAGTTTCCAAGCACTAAACATAAACTGGTGCGACCTGTGATTCAAACAGGTGCCCACCTGAGAACACCTTGCTATGGGAATCAATCTGCCCTTCCATGTTTCTATGTCTATAGCCTGTAAAACATCTTAGACCTCCATTCCTCTGCTCATGCTACGCTTTACTTGCCACACTTTCTCTTTTTCACTGAACAGCACCCATGTATTTTTCTGATTGTTTATTATGAACCTAATGCTATGAAACAATTAAATTCACCAAGTTCATCAAAATTCACAGTCTCATTAGGGCAGCGCAATACAGAAACAGATAATAAGTGTTACACGGCTCAGTAAGGGTAGTGCTTCTGCGGATGTTTGGAAGAAAAAGTCCGACAAGGATACAAGGGAGACAGACAAAGCTTTGAAGATACTGACAGCCTTCTAATTAGTATCACTATTTCCGGTCTTCTCTTCCTCTCAAACTTTTCTTAAAAACAGATAAAATATTATCAAAGATCTGATTATATTATTTCCCTGCACACCGTCTTCCTCCCCACTAACCCCATGCTCACGAGCAAGCTGGTCTGTTCAGCACTGTTACCACCCAGGGTCTGAGGGGTGAAACAAGCCCAATGCTGCAGCCTTTCTCCCGCCCCAGAACCTTCAACATGCTAACCACCCCCACCCCGATACCCCCCCCCCAAAGCCTTGCCTACTTTCCTGAATCCAGATACCATGCTTCCCTGTTAGATTATTGGGTCCTGACACCATGCCTACCTATTTCATCCAGGTACTGCTTATCGGGGATCTTTGGCCAAACTTCAGAACCACGTTATGCCACCATTTGTACCCAGTGGGCTGCCATGTTCCATCACCTGTAGACTAGTCCCCTTAAATATCAATGCTGCCAGAATCAACACTGGGCCATTGTTTCTCTTTATTCCATACCAACCACTTCTGAGGTCCTGGATTGCTGCACAAGTAGAGGTTTATAACACTATTCCAACGGACACTTCCCTCAGTGACTTCTAATCGCCTTTCTCCATGAAAACGAACAAAGGACAGGAAGCAATATGCACAGGATTGAGATAAACCAGACTAATTATCAAATTGAAAAATAGGTAATGGTTCTGGTTTTCAACGTAGAGGAGACCGGCTACGTCCTGGTCTCACAACAAGACCCCATTTGGAGGTCCCAAAGCATTAAGTGGTGTACAGGTGTGAATAAGAGGATGGTGAGTTTAAAGAGGCAAGAGTCCCAGTTAAAATAAAATTTCTGGAAATAAAGAACATGGTGATCCTTATTTATGGCACTGGGACATATTTACTTGGGGGCATGTAGGTGGACAACCAAGCCCACACCTGTTTTATAATAATAGATCAATCGAAGCTAGGATAAGCACCTTCAAAAGCAGTGTTAAAGTATTAATGCTAAGGAAGGCATCAATAGTTCTCCAGGTCGTTATTGGCTAACAAGGGTGTACAATTTTCTGTCAGGTACAATTTAAGAGAGAATTACTAACTCAATGCCTACCCCTTGCATTATATAAAATAAACATGGAAAAGAATGTGGCAAAATGAAAACAGAATTGGCTCAGGTTTAAGCTGTGGGATCAAGTACTGGTTCTTCCGAATACTGCGAGCCAGGCTTTTGGTCTTGCTGAACCTTGGTTTTCACATCTGTAAAATGGACTATTAAAACTTGTCCTCTCTATCTCAGTACAAACAACACCATTCGTAGCTAATTGTTTTGTCTATTATCATGGCCACTTCTACGGGCATAGTGTCTCATAGTCAGGTTAACACAATGTCTTATTTTTAACATGTAACTCGTCGTTAAGTGTTTCAAGCTCTCCTTTAACACAGGACATTTGAAGATCGGCTTCTGAGGCCAGAGTTGTTGGCAGAGACCCGGATAGTGCAGCTGCCAGCTAGAAAGCACAACAGCAAGTGCCGGAAACACTCCTCATTTTTGAATGGGAAAATATCTCTGTCAAATCAAGTCTTAGGGGATTTATAATTCTTTCTCATGTGTGTCTGTGAAAATAGTGTTTTTCAAATCTCATTTGTAACAGGACTGTCAGGATAACAAGTATCAACTGTTTTACGGGCCTGGGAAGTTGATCCGGTTAAAAGTGAATTTAAGGGTGAGGTGTATGGTAGGGAACCCAGTAACCTACATCCTGAAGGCAGGACGGCCCCATCCGAAGCAGGCACAGGTGTCCGGCCTCCAGCTCACAGGTGGCCCGTTCAGGTCTGCTTCTGCACCCAGAAGCAGCTCCCAGACCAGCGTTTCAGGGCTGGCGTCAATGCCTTCGGGAGACAACAGCTGGCGAAATATTTGATAACCGATCATGTTACAAAGGATTAGGAAATGTCAGTTTCACTCTTCGTCATCCCCACCCTACAGCCAGATTAGAAAAAAGAGGAGCTTTGTTGAAAGCAGGCCGCAAGTCAACATTCTAGGCCTCTACAACCAAATGCAGTCCGGGGAGGAATTAGAGCTCTGTTTTGACAGGTGCAGGCCCCGGCCTCTGCCAGGGCACACACGGGAGCATTTTCCTGTTCGTACATCGTCACCCTGGGGATGGAGAGTCTCTCAGGGATTCAGATGTTAGAATACGTAGGTCTGAGATTCTTAGAACTGGCATGAAACTTTTTATAAATGACAATGCCTGGAAAGTTACACTCTAGGACTAAAATATCTTCAAGGGATTCAGGCTTCCCAAAAGATAATGTTTTAAAGAACAATTGATAGTAGTCACTACAAACGAATACAATTGTTTTTACATTACACCCCCCATATTTGAGACACCACACTAAAGCACTTATATCCTATTAAGAAGTTTGGATGTTATTCAGATAGAAAGATATTTCCCGTATAATATTTGTCATTCATCTTCCAAAGATCCCTATCATGAAGAAGATTTTGCTGAGTTTAAGTTTTTGCAGCCTGCCTTATGCAAACCCCAGGTCTATTGAATGTGAACGTTCACACTACTAGCTTGTCCACCTCAACATTTTCCTGACCTATGGGGAGTCATTATAGACTTTAACCAGGGGTGTGACGGTTGTCACCCTTGCTCTGGCGAGGACTGGAAGAGGGCAAGTCTGGAAGTAGAAAGGTATGTTAGGAACTTATAACAGTCACACAAGTAACAGATAATGATACCTTAAGGCAGACATGCAAAAACAGATTTGATAGGTATGTTGAAGTCAAAATTGGTAGGAGGTGATGACTAACTGAATGTTGTGGCTGAGGAAGAAGAATAAATAAATCAATGATAACCCACCTACATTCCTGATTTTGGAAACTGGGTGTATATTGATGCCACTAACTAAAAGGATGAAAACGAGCATGCCTTGGGGGTGAAAAAAGGACTGTGTATTCAGGTTAATGCATTTTGCACTTGCTAATGGGACTTGCACATCTATGCATACGTTGGAAGTGAGCTATCTGGTTTATAATTGCAATAGGCATCTTTATGTTGGCCCTAAGGATCCCCATCTCCCGATATCCAGTCTTTCCGTAATACTCTCTGTCAGTAGTTTGCTTCTGACCAATTGAATATGGGGCCACTAAAGACATCACCTCTTTCATGATGAGATTACAAAGACTGAATCCTATTTTACTAATGTGCTCTCTGTATTTCTTTCACAGCTTGCACACTCGGATGAAGCAAGCTGTCATATTGGAGAGGCCCATATGGCAAGGCACTGAGGGTGGCCTCTGGCCAACAGTGAGCAAGAAACTTTAATCCAAGAACCTGCGAGGAACTGAATACTGCCTACAATCTGTGCGTGACCTTCTCCTTGAGCCCTCAGGTGAGACTGCAGACCATGGGCTGACATCATGATGGCAGCCTTTCAAGAGGTCATAGAGCTGTGAATCCAGTGACGCTGTGCTTGGATTCCTGACCTACAGCAACTGTAAGATGATAAATGTGTGTGGTTTAAACCACTCAGTGTTGGGGTAATTTGTTGTGCCTGAAAGGATAACTAATACGTGAGCTCCTGAGATGAAGGCTGGATCTGGGATTCACTAACACACAGACAATATATACCAACAGTAAAAATGTCCAAAAAGAGCAATGCATAGTGACAGGGAAAAGGGGATTGGTAAAAAAGCTGGAGGAAGGAAACATTAAGGAATGAGTGGAGGACAAGGGTCTGAAAAGAGAACTACAAAGAAAGAGAACCTGGAAGCTGGGACCGGCCAGGTTAAGGAAGGCATGACCGAGTGTCAAATGCGGAGGCAAAGACTGAAAACTGCTTTTAGCAACAAAGTGAGTTTTGCTGACCTTGATGTAAACAATTTCAAAGAAGTGATCTGGCGCGGGCAGATTTCAATAGATCGGGGGAAAAACACAAAGCAAGAAGGTGAAATAAACTACTTTAAAGAAGGTTAGCTGTTGAGAGAAGGAAAGAGTGATGTGATATTTGCAGTAGGATGAAAAGTTGGCAGCTTTTTATGAGGGGGGAGAGACTTGAGCATGTCTATGTTATGAGGGTGTCTCGGTTATGCAAATTTTGATTACATGTTCTGCTATTTATAAAAAGCTGTTGTAACAAAAACAGCAAAGGAAACAACTTAAGACATTCATAATCCTCCTGCCCGTTTGAAGGTGCTTACGTGCCCATTTGCTTATTACTTAACAAGACAGCATCCTTTTCTACATATCATAAGCACTTTTTAATGTGGTTACATTGGCAGCATAGTTATTTTTAATATTGTATAGTATATTGCCAAGCTCATGTCCTATAACTAATCTGCTTCTCATTTGTCGGACTTCTAGGTTGTTTCCAATTTTTTATAACTGTAAACAATGCTGTGATGAATTGTACAAATTTTTTCCATCACAGAAACAGAAGGCTCCCCCGAGAGATGTTTCCTGAATGCTTGCCAAAGCCAGCACTCTTCGTGGTAAAGGGCTCTGAGCTGCATTCCATGCAAAATCATGCAAAAACTACGGGGCCTCTTTCTGTTTTATTCTTTTGTTACTCCCAACTTCCAAAGCCCAAGGGCAGGCAGTTCAAATGAACACAAAGAAACCACTGAGTGTGAGTGCCGACGAGGACTTTAAACTTTCTCTTACAGTTCTGTGAACCTGTGCTGGGTTGGTAGCTTTCCGCCGGCAGGCCGAGGTGCATGAAATGTAGCAGAGAGGGCCTCAACCATCTTTCTTCATATACATATATATATATCTATCTCCACATCCTCACCTGAGGACAGTTTTTTATTGCTTTTAGACAGAGAAGGGAGAGAGAGGCACAGACAGAGACAGAGACAGAGAGAGAAAGACACATCAGTGTGGGAAAGAAACATCAATTGGTTGCCCTCTCGCACATACCCTGACCAGGGATCAAACCCGCAACCTGGGTATGTGCCCTGACCAGGAATCAAACCTGTGACCCTTCGGTCTACGGGGTGATGATGCTCCAAGCAACTGAGCAACACTGGCCAGGGCTATTTATATATTTTTTATATTGGAAGGAAGGTCGCTGTCCTTAATACCTTCCTCGCCATTGCCCACCAAGTGAAATAATCCACTCTCCCTTGGAAGGCCCAGTGCTTTGCCAGAAACTATACTGCATCTGAGCTTATAGCAGTTGTTGCAAATCTGCTAATCATTGGGTTTGACAAATCCTTCCGAAGAATCTTATCACATTTCTGGTGAGACACTTGTTGAAAGGAGAAGCCGTTCCTGTTGTGCGGCCAGCTGAAACGCAACACCTTTAAAGTAGAGGATGTCATCATCCCTCTCTTACTGCCCCCTCCTGACTTTGCCTCCCTCTCTGAGCCCACCCTTCCATCATTCATCCTGATTTAAATGATGAAGGGACCTTCTTATCTCTCAGCGATTGTGCAACGTATGGTGGTTATAAAAAGACAGGCAGAACAAAAGGCACCAGGCCCTGAAAAATCAACACACCACTCAGGAAGGCAAAGGAAGGGCATCGTGAGGGAATAAGTACAAAGTCGTTAAGAGCTGTAGTTCTAGAGCAGAGACTTCCGCCCCCCGAGTTCAAATCCCAAGTAAATGGATGAGTTCTGTGATTTGGGGCAAGTTACTCAAGTGCTCTGATTCCTTGTCTGTGAGACAAGATCTTTAAGAGGAACTGAAGGAAACAGTGTATGCTAAGGGCTCAACACATCACCTTGCACAAAGTAAGACCTTGATAAACTGCAGCTGTTATTATTACCAGTAAAAACAGAGCTAACTGGCTGCAAAAATAAAGTATAGTTTGGCAGTGAGAGGTACCCACTGAGTGAGAAGGCTCCAGTAGGCAGTCAAGGGGGGGCGGGGCAGTAAGTTCCAGGGGAGGGAGAAGTAAAGGTGTCGCCCCTGTGGACGCGGGAGCACAGTCCAGGGGCTGCACAAAACAAACTCCTCCTGCAGGCAGGCAGCGTGCAGCCGAAAAGTCTCACCATTGGTGAAAGGACTGAAGTTACCAGGTTTTACTGGTCAGAGTAAAACAGATGGTGATGGTGAGCATGAGCCTAAGTCCCAACCCCAGAGAAACCAAGACAAGGAGCTGGGAACCGAGAGCCACCGAGACTCAGAGAACACGTGGGGAGCTGTTTCCAAACCGGGTTTGACTGAGAGTGGGGTTTGACTAGAAGCTGAGTTGCCTACCTGGCGCAGGCTCCCTGCATCCCACCTGCCAAGACGTATCAAAGGTTCCCTGCAGCCTGCAACTCAAAGGACACAGTGAAAATATCTGCACTCTGGACTAGTACTTGGCCGGGAGAAAAGGTGCCACACACACAAAAGTATACTTCACTGTGCTGGGGCTTGTAAATCTTCAGGAAATGCTGGAAATGTGTGCAAAATTTAGGATGAGCACGTGCATTTTTCTAGGAACGAATCCATAGTTTCTATCAATCTCAAAAGAATCTGCGGTCTGTGACTTAACAAGAGCAAAGGATCGATGCTTTAAACAAATGCTCTTTTTAAGCAAAAATATTGAAATTGATCTTTCTTTTTATCCTTATGTTGATCACACGTTTAGCGAGTTGATGTATTCACCTTGTATGACAGAATTTTCCCCCACACATGGACCCCCGATGATCATGCTACCTCCTTATTTGCTCCCCTCCCTCCTCTTTTGTTAAAATGATTCATCCAGTCTCTGCTCCACTAATGAGCTCAACTCTCAAGATTAACTATAGCTATGTATTTAATGAGTTTTATATCCTTTAAAAAGCATATTAGTGAGTTCCTGTTGGTTGGGGGCTACTCCGAAAGGGCTGAATGTGTCATCTTGAAATAAGGGGACTTGCCCTTACCGTCCCTCATGACTTCAGTCTTCAGCCACTCTCCCGGCTCCAGGTCTCTGACCTCCCCTCCTGATCCTTCCCAGCTCAGCTCAAGTTCTGTGTACTCTCTGGGTGCTTCTGGGATAACTTTAGTCCTCAGAATTCTCTCCCTCTTTCAGTCTGTGACCTTCACTTAGTGCCAGGAAAAAAAAAAAAGGTAAAAGTGTGAGGGAGTTAGCTTGTTGTCGGGCAGGCTTTCTCATCCTCGGCGCCGCTGACAGACAGTCCTTCGTTATGGGGTGTGTCTTCTCCACCCGCGTGACAACCCAAATGTCTGCACGCGTTGTCAGATGTCCCGGGGACGGGATCTTCTCCGGCTGTGAAGCACTGTTTTAGGAAGAATTCCATGTGTCAGCGAAGGTGCTGCGCTCTCTGCAGACTCCGTCCAGTCACAGCCTGCTTTTCCGCCGGGATCTGCCTTCACCTCAGTTCGCTTATTCGAACTTATTTTGTACTGCATGCTTTACCTCTGTAAACCACTTTAAACTTTTTGTAAAAAATAAGAAGGGTAATACAAATAACTCATTTCTTCTTTTAAATCTTGTCACAACCCTCGAGAGTCCTGGCATCACCTTCTAACAGGCAAAGGCACTGAGACTAGAGCTCTCAGTCTAGTAACTGGACTCAGGTCAAACGACAAACGTGGGAGGACCAAGGTCTCAGAAACAGCCCGATTCCAAAGCCCGTGGACTCTTGAGGGCACAGCGCTATGTTGTTTACTTCTCTCACAGACTCCTCCAGTTACGCAACTGAGTCTTAGCCTCTGACTTGGGCTGTCTCCTGTCTCCTGGGAAGACCGTGCATTGTCTATGACGGCACAGGAAGAGCTATCTGAAGGGAAAACGGGCTTTTCTCTGAGCTCTCAAGAGAATCCACAGAAAGGAGGATGTGGGTGCAAAAGTCTGATACTATAAGCATTCATCTTCTATCATTTGTCTTGTATTACACTAAAACTATTCAATACTTTTGAAGTTTAAGAAAATACAGTACAGGAAAAATAAATAAATTATCTCAACGATCACTTGAATGCACAGCCTGACCACCCTGGTGTTTCCCGCGTTTCCTCAGGGGAAGGCTATTTCTCCATCTTGTTTCTTTTCAATTGACTGCTAGGATTCCACTCTCTTTAGACTTGTGCATTAGAGGAAGGAACAAGTCAGCTTTTTCCTTCCTCAACTCTCAAGAGTTTGGAGTTTATCACTCTTTCCCCATTTAACTGCCTGAAGAATTGAATTTCAAAAAACAAATTGCCTTTTAAAACAGAAAGTTCGAAATCAAAGTATTACATCAGCATCACAGTCTCAAGATCAGAAAAGGAGAGGTTAACTTTTTCACTTTTGCTAACTCTTAAAAAGCACTTAAAGAAAATGGATCTCAATAAATGGACTTCTGAAAGGAAAGAGGAAGAGATCAACAAAGGCTTGTGTTGCATTTTCTGTCTAGTTCATCTCCTGCAATTTCCGTGTGTTATTACTCGGAGAACATTGTGTGGCGTGGCCAGGTCTGCTGAGGTTTCAATTATTTTACAGCCCAGGCAGTTTCAGGCAAATTTACAGGTGCAGTCAGGACTACAGTTCCATGAGGTCAGCGTTCTACAGCTACCGGAACTGAGGTCCAATGGCTAGCTGGCCCACCACCCATACACGATTTCACATCCACACACTTCTCATCACAGCAGAAGAGCCTGCTATATCCAAAGCTATCCCATCTCGGTCAGGAAGTTTCTATTTAACTTTACACCAAAAGCAAATCTTTCCTACAATTAAGAGATATAACTATTACATCACCATGTTTAGAAGAAAACTGTTCAACCTTCCAAATCACATGGATTGGAGCTTAGAGCTTTTTTCCCTGAGGCCAGAAAACGATGTGAAAGCTGGAAAGGACCTTAGAAATGATTTTAACAGAGCAAGGTGAAGTCATCTGTCTCACGTTTAGCCTTCTCCATTTTTCTTAATTAAGAGGCAGTGGGCACGGTAGAAATTTCTAGACACACTGGGGCCTAGATTTATCTTTATTAGCTGGAAGCCCAGGCATGTTATCTCACCCGCAAAACCCATTTTTATTTCAATGACAGAGGTGTTCTGCGGTGACCTGCCCACATTATTGTCAATCTGTTATGCTCACCTTGTCCTAATAGGAAAATTCCAAATGGGAAAATCCAGTTGTTACAACCTCAGTCTTTTATGCTTCAAAGCTAGTGACCTTTCTCTCTCTGCTAGAGACCTTTCAGCTCTGCCTGTAGCCTGTTAAACTGGATCACCTCACACACGTTCTCTCCACACAGCCAGCAGTGGCCGTGGTGTGGTGAGGGATGTCTAGCCTCTACACCAGAAAATCAAGCCATCTCCTTAATTCATAGTTTTTGAAGGTTTTTCTCTGTGGGATTCTTTGTACCAGAGTTCCTCTGTTGGTTTTCTCCCTTTATCTTTATCTTTTTTTTGTTATTTTTAAATCCTCACCTGAGATATTTATTAATTTTAGAAAGAAAGGGGGGAGGAAGAGAGAGAGGGGGAGGGAGAGCGAGAGAGAGAGGGAGAAAGAGAGAAAGAGAATGTATCAATATGAGAGAAACATCAGTTACCTTCTGTATAAGCCCCAACTGGGAATTGAACCTGAAATCTTTTGGTTCACAGGGACCATGCTTCAACCAACCGAGCCACCCAGCCAAGGTGGTTTTCTCCCTTTGAAAAAGGAATCCCCTAAGACCCTCCTCATAATGGGGTAGGTCTTATCTATTAATAGTCTATGTCATAGCTGTTCCCCAAAGTAAAAGATGACTTTACATATCGAGTGCAGAAAAAGCTGACTCATTATGTTCCAAGCACTGTTCTGCATTCTTTCCATATCTGAAAGCATTTAATCCTCAGAGAACTCCCTGAAGCTAGTAAACATATCCCTTCCTATCCCAACCTATTCACCCCCTGAGTTCAGTGGTGAGTGGTCAGAGTTCCTTGAGCAAGTTTGGACAGACAGGAAAATTTCATTACCTGAATTTAGTTTAGTTCACCCACTTGGGATAGGGGGAGACCTGACTTTAAAGAAAGCAAATGATGGCACCCAAAAGTGCAAATCCATTTGGTTCCTTTGTTGCAATAGCAAGGATTTAGGGAGGAAGACTTCAGGGAGAGATGTCTATTCCATTATCTCCATTTACACATGAGGAAAATGAAGCACAGGTAGTTCACGGAAACTGCCCAAGGTTTCACGGTAGCAAGTGGCAGAGCCAGAAATCTTTCCCAGGCACTACGGCACAGAGTCAGTACCACGACTGTGCCCATTGCCCACCTCATTAACCCCGGTTTTCCTTTGCAGCTAGTGGTGTCATCCATGCATATTTCCACCGCAGTTCTTCTGGAGAGGTTAGCCAGAGTTGCCGTCCCAGTTGTTCCAGTTTAATTTGTTTACAGGCATTGATTATATGGTCTAGTAACACCAACCTAAGTTATCGAATGAGACTTGCTGCTTTTTGTACAGCTTAACAGTTTAATCACATGGCTTGGGGAAGCATGTTCACTTAGTCACGGTCTTTAATTCCTCCACCGTGGATAAAACGTGATCTTTCTGCCATGTACAAATGGGCAAAGCGGACTCCTGCGGCAGACCAGTGCAGGTGGAGGTGCTGTAACTGGAGGTCTCATTTCGGGCAATCCCTCCCACATCCTCTGAAGACTTAGAGCTTCTTCAAGCCACTGCTTGTCCTCAACTAATGACGCTGTGAGGGCTGCTTCCCATTGTGAGTTAGGTTCACACCTATATACAGTTTTTCAATATTTTCTAAAGTATTACAACATGATACCAGCAATGAACGATTTTCCTGCCGAGCTCAGCCAGGGCCCTCAGAAAGTTGTGCAAAACCATAGGTCCTCTGCCTCTTCATGACAGGATGCTCTCATATGCTCCTGTAACTGCTTTCCCATAGGAAATCAGAGGATGAGCTCGTGTGCACATGTTAATAAAATCTTACCTGTTAAGCAGACAGGTAGTGTCTTTATAAATTTTAGTGCAAAATAAATTTATGCTTGACTTCAAATTCTTTTCTCACTTTCACAAAGCAACAAGGCTAGGCATAAAGTAGGACTAAAATTACATTCAATCAGTAACAGTAACAAAGAAAATGCACCTCCTTTGATGCCTTCCAGTTTTGTCACCATGCACTGAAAAGGTCAAAGGTCTGTCAGTGCGCCAAGAGGCTCAAGAAGCCACACCTTAAACATGAGGCAAACTCCCGGAATGCCACTTCAGTTCAAGGAGAATGAAAGTGTCATTGTAGTGAATGGCATTGCAGAAAGGACATGAGGTTAAGGCAAAACTCTGGGACTTAACATGTCAAGGTGAAACTTGCAAGCACACGCCTAGTATCCCTGAGGATTTTGGATGCTCTGGTGGGAAGTGCTGAGATTGTGTCTCAGTTGCTCAAGGACACAGGTCAAGGTGCTATTCACGACTCTGTTACTAAGCACCTGTGTGACCTTAGATGAGTTACTTGTCCTCTTTCTAACCCTTAGTCTCTTTGTACGTGCAGAGGTTGGACTCCATGATTTCCACCTGCAGTCTCTTCTGAAAGACTTACGGTTCTTATCCATGTTTTAGAGCGTGACTGCCTAACTTTGCCTGCTCTATCGTTTCTACAGATGCCACCTGTTTACTCAGCATAGAGCTTTCACACCACTGCGAAATACATCTCGGAGACCCAAAGGTATGTCCAAATCTAAACTGCTAATATTCTGCCAATTAAGGGATTACCACTTACCTAATGAATGCTAACCAACATTTCCAAATTCAAGAAAGACCATAAAAAAGTTTAACCAACATCAAGATGTTTATCAAAATTCCCGTTTCTTTTCCCTATGACTTTTGGCTCATCAAATACCCAGAGGATGACTTTAGCATTCACTAATCACTATTTGAACATGTCCCCTATCATAAAGTTTCATGTTTTTTTTTTTTTAATTGAAACACCCTCAAATGCTTTTCTCTTTAAAGTACTTACAAGGAGGCGGGAGGATGAGTCACAGTGCATCCCCAGTTGCGCCTGGGGCAGCTTGAGAACTGAGCCCGAGCTGACTGAGGCTGGGTGGGTGGGTGTTGCGGGCCAGGGTACGTACCACCGAGCAGCCGCTGTGATGTTTTCCTCTCGCCCCAGCTGTGTGGACAGCGCCACATGCCCTCAGAACAGCAAGGGCTCTTGCGTGCTCGTTCCAGTGCTGCTTCTGTCAGAGAGCCCAGCACAGCTGCAGTTCTTCCAGTGCCAGCCCTGAGCTGAGCAACGCGTGCCCGACGGAGATGGTGAAGATGACAAAATCCAAAACTTTCCAAGCTTATCTACCAGACTGTCACCATACAGCTGTGTCCACTGCAGAGCCCACCTGGCCAATCACGAGGAGCTGATCTCCAAGACCTTTCAGGGAAGTCAGGGACGCACCTACCTCCTCAATTCTGTGGTGAACGTGGGCTGTGGCCCCGCAGAGAGAGTCCTTCACGCTGGCCTGCCTGCCGTGCAGACATCTACTGTGAGAACTGCGAAACCACACTCGGGTGGAAACGCGAACATGTGTTTGAAAGCAGTCAGAAATATAAAGGAGGAAAATTTATTATCGAGCTGGCCCACATGATCAAAGACAATGGTTGGGAGTAAAGTGAAGACTTCCTGTTTTCTTTTGGATACTGTTTTGTGAAAGAGACTGTAATGTAATGAAAACATAAGAGCATCCTGGATGACAATATTTTCTTGAACTTGAACCTTGCTAGCCAGCCTCTCCAGGTCATTCCAATGGGTAAGGCTCCATCCAGTCAGTCCTCTTCATGTACATGGTAGTGTCTGAAATATTTCTAGAGAAAGAATTAACCAACTGATGACTTGGCCATGTAGTTAATACATTCTCTAACCTATGCCTTTAAGGTAAAGTTTGGCCGTGCTTTCCCATGTGTGGAACCAAACCGGATCTCGGCAGGGGCAGGGTCTCCTCAGAGAGCAGGGCTCACCCCTGTCATTGAGAGTGAAGGTTTTTTAGCCCACTGTCTTCCTAATTTGCAAAATTCCAAATTGGTTACTTTGCTTGCAAATGAGCTGTTAAGTCATAGTGTTCATTTCAGAATTTCCCAGAAGCAGTCAACAAATCTACTGTACGCACCAAGAGTGCTTTTGTTTTTCAGCCTTGTTCAGAAACAGAGGACACCATTGATAACATTTTAGATGAGCTATAAATAGAGAAACGAGTCTAATGGAACATCTTGTTTATTTAAGCCAATAGTTTTCTCATCTAGAAAGCAAGTGAACTAGTCACTAGCAAAGACTGTTCCTAGGGCCACAGTCCCAGACACAGGGCTCCCTAGGTGGGGCTTACGTGGGAGTCAGGTCCTGAGTGGCTGGTCCATGGAGTAATAATAGTTCAACACACTGGACAGAGTGAATCGGATTCCCCTTCTACTCTGACGTACTTGAAGAAAAATAATTATTTTTGCATATGAATGAGGCCAGAGCTAACAGGATAAACTTTCAAGCTTCAGATTTGGTAGATTGTTTTAATGTTTTCAGAAAAGGTTAAAGTTACAAGACAGGTATAAACTTTGTAAATGAGGTGTTTGGTTTGCTCGATGGGTCACCCTGCGTTGCCTGATTCTGTCCCGTGGGTGACACAGAAGGGACCTGCGCAGCCTCCCAAGCCCTGACTTTCTGCCATCTGTTTTAAGTTTCGGTACCCTGTGCTTCTGCAGGGAGTGGGCACTATGCAGGGGTTTGGGCCAATTTGCAGAAAATGCAGGCCAAAAACATTCCCAAATAAGTTTTTTTTTACCGTTTGAAACTGAAAAGGGCCCGTGGGGGCAGGGAGAAAGGAGAGCAGTGTGCCCCGATGTCTCTCAGCCTGTAAGACGGTTCTGAAACTGCCCTGAGGTGAGGTCAGTCCAGCGGCAGCAAGTCTGCGCCCCTTCCCTGACTACAGCACCCCCTGATCCGAGAGCCATGGCCCACACAGGCTCTGGGCTCACTGCCCAGTTCTGGTTCAGCTGCTCACCTGGAGCTTCCCTTTTGGCACCATCTCTGCCGAAGTCTCGAAGCCTTGCAACACGGGAAACGTGGCAGCCCTGGGTGCAGGGACATCAAGGTGAGTCAGCATGTGGAGGAGCCCCTGATGCACAGCTGCAACTGTAAAGGAAGACCTTTTACAGCTGTGGAAGTCTCTGCACTAGCAGGTGTTCCTGCTGGCTGCTGCTTCCCTGAATTGCTGTCCCCAAAGATCTAGGCTGTCCAGGCACTTCCCGTGTGTCGTTCGTCTGTACAGCCTTGAGGCCTCTAGGGCACAGTCACTCCCATCGCTGCCATGATCCAAAACTGGGAGACGCCTCACTGGTGCACTGGCACGTGAAACACCCAACACCCGCAGCTCGGTCCTCGGTGAAAACGTGGAGGACACCTTCCTTGAGGAGTGAGTACTAATTACTGAAAACTTAGCCTAAACTGACATTCCCCTTCTTGTTCTGGTCCCTCTGCGAGCCTCAGCACTGCCTCTGGAGACGCAGGGGGCCAGGGAAGCAGGGCAGGGGCTGTGTGATACCCACCACGGGCCCGAGGGCTGCGACTCCTGAGCGCTTCTCCGTGAGGTCCTCACTTAAGCTGCAGGCTCTTTCTGAAATTATTCCGATCGGTTTTGTATACACTAAATTTGTATCTGAAGCTTTTATATGTTCTGGGCGAATTTCCAGCCCCTTCCATTTGCGCACTTTGGTTTCTGTATTGTCTCTAGTGATGGCACCGAGCCCTTTTTCCCAGTGGAGTTAGGATATTTGTGTCTTCCTCTTTTTTGTAATTGATACAAATACTCTTACCGCTTTTTTGTCTTCCGCAAAATCCAAGCTCCTTTTGAAACCAAATGAATTTGACCATGAGCTTCAGGGAAGGACACCCATGAAACCACAGCTGGTCAAGCTGCTGAAGTGCCGGAGTGATCCACCCTCTTAAAATCCTAGACAGTAGTCTTCATCCCCTGACTTTTATTTAGGTTATTTAAAATATTTTCCTTGAGAAGAGTGGGAGGTGATGCCAAGATTATAAATGCATTTAACAAAACTACGCCATGTCCTCTGGCACAGTACACTTGCTTTAGAAATGTGGTTTAGTTTTGTTGCCATTGTATATATACATAAATACAGTACTTTTATACCTTAACACTTAATCTTGATGGCATCTGTCGGATATTATTAGCAAGGATCAGGAATAGGAATTTTTCAAAAGTCCTTTAATTTACCTGATGACCTCACCAGGTACTTAAAAAATACAAGTGGTTTTAATTTCTGGACGACTACACCTTAAGCTCCAAAACAACCTACAGAAACATAAAGGCTCATCTGTCAAAGGTTCTGGGCCAGCCTGTCTTCCCACCATGGGGTGGCACCGTGGGGCTGCAGCCAGGGTGGCCTGGAGGTCGACCCCTTGGAGCCAGACTGCCGAGCCTGAGTGCTCCGCCTCCCTGTGTCCAGCCCTCAATCCTCTGTGTCTGTGAGGTTTAAAAATAAAGCTCCCATGTCCAGTAGAAAAAAAAAATAAATAAAGTGCTTATATAAGTGACACAGTGACTGTGGATGTAACTGAAAGAGCCAATGGTAGAAGTTCCCTTATGTACGCACATAAATTCCCTAACATAGATCACTCATCATTTACAAAATATTTTTAAAATAGTCATTGCCATCTTTTCTTGTGATTTTCATATAGATTTAAAAAAATACATGGCATGTTTGAATTAGAAATGATCAGTAAAAATCCATTACTGCACAGCTCATCTGTAAAAACCTCATTTAATTGAGTACTTGGAAAAAATTAGGCCAGTGGTTAATGGGAAGGTATATTAAAATCAAGGAAAGTTTTAATTCTGAAGGCAAAAAGCTTCATAGAAATTTATTTGTAATCTTCTGCAAATGCTGCGTTAAAAGTCTCCAGCGGGAGGTAGATCAGTCATCCCCTCTCATGCCTGAGGGCAGGCAGCATGAAATACTGGGAGATGCACCCTACAATTTTGGAATGGGTGTGGCCGCCACTGCTATGCTTTCAATTGCACACTCATCAGTTCCTCTGCGGATCCGGAAGTAACCGTCCTCACCCCAGGCAGTGCCCCAGCTGTTTTTAACAATCCAGTAATCCATGCCCGTGGCTGGATCAGTGCCATAGCCCACCAGCAGCACAGCGTGATTAGTCAGCTCAAAGGGATTGAAAGGGTCTGTCAGACCAGTGTGGTGGTAGATCCCCTCTTGGTAGTGGAGGAAGTCGTTATAGACTTCAAAGGCAACTGCCATGGGCCCATTATGGACCAGCTCCAGCTTCATCAGGGCTTCATTGCAGCCCCCATAGAAACCTCCCACATAGTGGTACTCGGATGTGTAGTAACGAAAGCAGTCCTCCTTCAGCATGCACGGAGAATCGGTGCCTGTGTAGGGGAAGCACGCCTCTTCCACCAGCCCAAAATCTTGGGCGTACTTTCCTGCAATGAGGTATGGGAAGCCGCCGTCACAGCCTGAGGATGAATAACACAGAGTTATTACCCCGTTATTAGAAAGGGGCACGAGGAGAAATTGTCCCATTTCCTAGTCTTTCTTTTCTACTCCATTAATTTTTTGCTACCCCAGAGGTTGTTCCTAGCTTAAATGTCTCTTCATTCATCCAACCAGTGGCCATGTAGCTCACTATCCTCTCATCCCTGTCTACTCAGCAGACATCCCTTCAGCACCTGAAGGGGCTGTAGCATAGTGGTCAACTGGGAAGCTCAGAAGCCTGACTACGGAGGTTCACATCCAAAACTGTGTGAAGAATTTCTCTGTACCTCTGTTTACTTACCTGTAAAATACAGATGGCAACTTTACCTTTCTTATAGGACTTAAATTAGCCACTTCACGGAAAAGCAAACAGAGTTCATTATTATTGTCATTATTAAATATCCAGACGCTGCACCGGGGCTCTTCACAAGTGGCAGGACTGTTTGGATACATCGCAGTCCCCAGAGCCTCGGGGTCGCAGTGTCAGTGTTGGGGAAGTATTTCAGAAAGAATGAAAGGCTCGCTGACAAATAATTACGCACCAGCAGTGTCACTGGTGAACTGGGCAACTTTTTATTGGCCAAATGTGGGGTTGACAAAATAAAGCATTAAGATGGGGATGTTTCTCCCTGCACCAACGGCAACTAGGCTTCGACACACATTACAAATGCCCTGTTCTAAAAATGTACACACGACATTTTAAAATTACCCTAAAGAGAAACCAGTGTCAGTTTGGTTTTAATAAGAATCAGGTTTTGGAGGGAGACCTTAGTGGGAACTGAAACTCTAAGGGTTAGAAGCTGAGGGGCCTTCAAAATATTACTGAGCAACTTCATGTCTGCTCCCTGTGTATAAATTAGGGATTATATCTACTCTTTCAAGGGTTTGAGAATTGTTGGGTAATATATATAAGAGTCCCCTAAAAGGCAGTGCTCATCCCCTATATAGTAACCACTGACGTTTTGCTGGATGGTACAGCGCATTGCATGAGAAAACACCTACTAGTAAGTGATGGGGGCAGAACTCGCACCAGGGTTTTCTGACTACAGACATTGTGCTCTCTCTATTACACCATCCTTTCGCCTTTGCCAGCACTGCCTAGACACACACAGGTAAACAGTGCTTGGAATCAGCACTTACCTTGAGCATACTGGCTGCATGACACAACCTCCTGAGGACTCAGGATTGGTGTCTGCGTATTGTTGGTCAGTATACGGATCCTTGCTTCCAGCATACCCACAGAAGCAAAGGAGTAGCAGCTTCCACAAGATGCTGGTGATAGAAAAAAAAAGATACGTAACCCAGGAGACCTTTGCAGCAGTCACAAAGAAACATAGAAAAAGCAGAATGGACCAGACCCCTTGAAACATTTATACTGAGTGTGGCTGTGGTTGTTCGTAAGGATGAGCACATTAAAGCAGAGCCCACAGCCAGGCACGCCTGACCTGACATGCACACATTAAAATTTCAGCTTTCCATCAAAAGGCAAACGTTACTACATGGGGCTTTCCTTTAAGACTATTTTAAGTTTAAAAAAGAAAAGAACAAAAAACTCCCAACTTCTGCAAAGCATTTGACAGTACTCTTGATCATGAAGACTCGATTGATATCTGCAACATTCTGAGCCATCAGATTGAGAGAAAACCATGGAGGGATACATGGAAACTGAGCTTTTAACTATCTCTACAGCAGCATTTTCTAAAGCAATTTGCTAGGTGGAACTAACCCTAAGAATGACTGAGGCATGAGTGTATTGTAGAGAGTTGGACTTAACCAGGGTCAAGGAGGCAAAATACCACAAAGCCCAAGAAGGGCATGATAATGATATGGTATTTCAGGCGGCCAATGAGGAAATGATCTAAGGCAGCTGGAGGTAGTGAAACTGAAAGCAGACTGGCTCTGCGGGAATGAGGGTGCCAGTAGCACAGCCACGGGCCCTGAACAGTCTCACCGAGAGGAGAGAGAAACAGGAAAGGGGCTGGATGGAGGCGGGGCGAGGGGAAAAGGCGTTCTATGTGACACCTCAATGCTCTGGCAAAGACAGAGTTAATTGGCGAGGAACATAGCTGCTGTTTCAAAGGAAGGAAAAATGTCGTATTATGAGGCAAACTATGTGAACAATATTATTTTCTTTGTTTCTTCAATATGTGTGGTTCAGACATAAATAAAAAAACAGGGCACATATATAACAAAACAAAGTGTATGTTTAAACTATCCAAATAATGCTACCCTTAGGCATCCCTGACATTTCAAGTCATAGAATGTCAAAGAATTACATGAGTGACAGTAAATAGCCAAGGCCGGTGTTCCTATAACGAAACATCAGCATCTTTAAAAAAAAAAATAGCATCCCACAAGAGTCTGGACACAGCCCCACTTTGGCTATCTGGCTTTCTTGGCCCATGACAGCCACAGAAATAACCTCTCTTGGTTATTTCAGATCATCTGTCACTGTGGGAGGGACAAGACACGTGTGCACTCAAGAGCTGAGAGTGACAGCGTAATCATGGGAAAAGGAGATAGCCTCCCGCACACCCCTGTAGTTCCTGGAAGAACGTGTAAGTTAATTAATGGCTTTGCAAAAGTCAAGGCCAGAGTCGACATTCTAAAAAACCATTATCCCTGAAGAAAGCTAGGGGAGATCTGGCCCAGACAGAACTCTGCCAAAATCAAATTTTCACAATCTCAAATAGAGAATATGATTTTCCCACGATTTAACTATGTTCAGCTGCACCTTCCAATGGCGGAAAATACACCGAACTAGGAGTAAGGAGTCAGGATTCCTTTTCTTGCCCCCTCTCCCTCTTGCTTTGTCACTCAGCCCTGGGCGAGTCACTTGATCGTTCTGGCATTTCTCGGTATTTTGTGTGTAAAATGAGTACAGTAAAGCAGAGAGTTTAAGGTTCCTGCCTCCCAGCTCTAACAGCGTAAAAATAGTATTTAAAACAAGGCTGAAATGAACTATTTAAATGTTTAAAATGAACATTTTAAACATTTGCAAAACACTCTGCATTTCCTAATTAACATGACCTGAGAGACATTCCCCTTCTCTCTTGGAGATATTATATAATAAATAAAGTCAGTATGGCTGGAAGAAAAACTAAGGAAGTCCTTCTCTTGCAATTTCCTAGCTCTCTTCCCTCTCACACTTCACGGTCAACTTGGTTATAAGGCTGGTGCTTAAACCTGTTTTCAAGTGTAAACACAAAACCTCATTTGTCCTCCAACACCTCTTTTTTCCATTAATCTTGATTTTCTCTCTGCATAAACTTGTGAATTCCCTTGACCGTGGCTGATTTTGAATTCTGGGTTATATAAAATTTCAGTGTTCTTAAAGTTGGTGGAAATTTCCAAGTAGCCCAATTAGTAGGAAGAGAAAATATTTTTTTTCCAACTGAAAGTAGAAAAAAAAACAACAAAAGAAAGTCGAAAGAGGAACTTCTAAGTACATTATTTTCTCAAGTGCCAAACAAGGTATTACAGATGAGGGATTAATTCAAAAGCAATTAACCCATCAAATTCCTCTGATTTTAAATTACTCATGTCTGTACAAATCATATTTATAACACTCAAGGAATATGGGTCATTGGAAACACTATTAGCTTTTCCAAGCTACAAGAAAACCCATGTCACAGAATTTGCAAATGAGGCTTCAGAAAGTCTCATTTTCTTCCCCTTAATTATTGTCTCATCACCGTCAGTCATATCTTTTGGGAAGTGGGTGGAACTAAACTTTTCTTTCCACCTTTCTCCTATGCTTCCAATGAATTTTAAAAACACTTTCTCAAATCATTTATCATATTGTATTTTAACATTTTGCCTGCAGGTCTTGCTAAAGTATAATCCTCTAGGAAAAGGAGTTTTCCTAGACTTTCCTAAAGACTAATGTCACACTGGTCTTTATATCCTCAGCCATTAAAGAAAATCTCCTAACCTGTTGATACTTTGTAAACATGAAACACAACAGAAGCAACTACATGCCAGGCCCTCCTCATCAACACGGACATGCAGTATTTACTTATTCCTTTCAAATAAGTATAGGAAATCTGTTGGATGATACAGAAAATTTTATTCCTCTTTTTAACATCTATTCTTTAATTTCACTTTCCATTCATTTCTCAATTACCTACAAATACCTCTCATTTCCAATCCCTCCTTTCCTAATGAGCCCTCCCCAGAGAAAGAGAAAGTGGGAGTCCAAGAGTCTAGAATAACTGGTACAAAGGAAGGACAATGAGATGAGACCTCTGGTGTTGCCCACAGGACAAGGAACCGTGCTGACTGGCTGCTACAAAACCAGCTCAGAGCTCTGTACTTACAACACTGTGTAAGAGTTCAGTGAGGATGGAATTGAAGGGTCAGTGGTGAATGCTGAGAAGTAGAAGCTGATTGTCACTGAATTTTTAGGTAAGGGGAAGAAAAATTTATTTTGGGGTATTACTAACTTATAATCCTCTCAGGAGACACTAGTCAGAATGACTCCAGACAGCAAATACTACACATATTTTATAGTAAGAAATCAGTCATATATACGGTAATTATCTTCAGAACGAACTTGGAAGTAATAATCTCGAGTACTACATAAATGATTCTCTACGTCACTGTTGGCTAAAATTTAGGATAAGATAATTTGCTGTCAAGTGCTATTCAAGGAAGAGTTATTAAATCATACTGTATCCAGTTTCTGGAAATAACTGATAAAATGCATTTACAGCGATACTTTTGGTAACCCTGGGCTCTGGTCCCAGGCCACCATTTTGGAAGCGGGGTTAATATTTACCATAATATATAATATTCTGACACAAAGTGAATGGAAAGGTCACAGTTCAAAAAATCTACCAGAAAAAAATTATGGCTCCATTTTCTGGGCTTCTACAGTAATTACTGACTAAACAATGGGGTCAGGGCAGGGAATGGGAAGGCAGGTAGCAAAGTAGGATTCCAGCAAACAACTTGTAGAAGGAAGACCGATTTTAGTTGTATGGATTCTTCGTTTCTACATGAATCTCTCCTACTAGGAGGGCAAATGAGTTTGGCTTACATATCACTCTGATTAATTTCATTAGCTACATGGAACTTCTACTAAGAAGGATAATGAAGAAATTCCGTGCTCAGGGGGAGAAGTTATTTAGTACCAAAGTCTGCCATGGATATAAAAGGAAGGAGTGTTCATTGGCCGTATCATTTCTATTTCTTTTGAAAGTAAATCACGCCCATTTTATTTCTGACTCCGCAGAATCTACTCCAGAACTTGGCACATAGTAAATGTTTAATAAATGCTTCAGGATAAATTAATGAAACATTAAACTTTTTTTTTTTTACCTTGGTTTCGAACAGGGCTAACAAAATTGGTACCACGAACATTTCTCCAGTCCCAAGAGGTTGGCAAACGTAGAACCTTCTCACGTATTTCAGCAGTTACTGGTGCAGGACTGGTCCTAGGATGGAAATATCCATTTGACATTAATACATAGTCTTTCCTTTAAGGATGATTGCCTAAGCTGTGCTTCCATGATTTCAACCTCAGGGCTGGCTAAGATCTAGATTCAGTCCCAAGGAACACTTGCACCATCAATGTTTCAATGTGTCTATTGCACAATAATGTGACAACCTATATAATGTATCTATTCTACAACTAAGTTGTGTAAATGGCTTTCATCACCCGTTTCTTCTTCACGATTTAGTAATGTCCCCCTGTGAAATGACACTAGTTGTGTGTATCACTGCAATGACATTTTTAGTATGTTTCAATAGTTGCATTCTCTTACTTTATACAGATTTTGACCAAGAAAGTAGACATGGGAGGGTAAAGGTGGCCTACAAAGGATAAAGAGAAATAGAGGAATTGCTGATGTCTGATTCAGGAGATGTATGGTAGAGATAATGCGATGGCAAAAGAAGTGAAGGAGGCACAGAAACAAAAGGCCTGAGTATAATGTAAGCAGACTGGCTCCATAAACAGAGGATGAACTGCTTCACCATTATAGAACATATGCCTGGAAAATAAGACACAAAAGGAGAGTTGCCTGGGATGATGAAATGATGGCTAGACATTTTCTGGAAGGGAGAAAATTGTTCTTTAAGCTTCTCTGTATTAGAGATTTAACACACACACACAAATAAAGCATTCTAGCCCTAGCCACAGCAGACTTTTTAAAGTTTGCCCAAGTCTGCTGAATGCGAAGTTCAGTGTCGTTGTACTGCTGTTCCCTTTTATCTAAAATGCCCGTGGTCCAAAGCTTGGAAGAAATCCCCTTAGAGTTTTCCCCTGACTTCTAATTGTGATGACAGCTCATATAGCAGCAGCCTCCAACTCTCAACCCCTAACCAAAACTCACTTCTCTCTCTACTCCATCAACTCTTTTGCTAGGGCACTACTGCTGTATTGTGGTAACATTTATTTTTCTGTTATTGTAAACTACTTGAATTTCTTGCTCAACTTGGCATTATCATACCACAGTGTTCTAACTTTCCAGTGGTTACCAAGTTGGTTTTTACCAGGTTCCAATTTAGTCACTGGCAAAGATTATTTCTGGGCTTCTTCATGTCCTCTGCACCTAATCCCAAGCAATTCCTTCTCTCTCACACTTCTCTCAGGGGTGGTATAAGTTAATGCTAGGACAAAAGAAAAGTGAGATGAAACAAAGGGAAAAATCACTTATGACTAGCAATTATAACCTTGAGCACTATAAAGAATAGACAATATGTTCTATACAGCAGTGTCGACTAATTTTTCACTAAAACATTAACTAAGCCAGGGACACTGCTAGAAGATGAACTATGAGGCTGTCTTTGACCATATGAAAGAAAGCATTAAGAAACTGAAACATAACCCTGGCTGGTGTGGCTCAATGGATTGAGTGCTGGCCTGTGAATCAGAGGGTTGCCAGTTCAGTTCCCAGTTGGGGACCATGCCTGGGTTGCAGGCCAGGTTCCCAGGTAGGGGGCATGAGAGAGGCAACTGATTGATGTATCTCTTGCACATTGATGTTTCTCTCCCTCTCTTCCCTTTTCTCTAAAAATAAATAAATAAATATTTTAAAAAAGGGACTGAAACATAAAGAAATTACAAAGAAATTATAGTAATGCTATAAAACTTTTAACTTGGATAATGTCCATGGACTAACCAAGGTACATAAAAAGCTATGCATCATAAAAATTTTGTATGTGGGGCAGGAAAAAAATAAACCGAAATTAAAACCTGGGATATTTCTTCTGAGATTTATGAATAAAAACTAGGGTACAAAAATTCTTGGAAGGAAATAAACAGTTTCTATGATTTTATATTGAGAGGCCAAAAGATTCAATCAGTCAGTAAATATTAACTCATTGTCTTGTATATACATAATAATAACTAAGAAATATGGAAGATAAAAAAGGAATTTCAAGGCAGGTATCTCAGAGCCATACCAACCTCCTTCAAATGGTTTCACCAGTTCCCAGCTGTGTGACATTAGACAAAGATCCTAAGATCACAAAACTATGAGGGACTCCTATTAAAATGGGATTTTTTATGAAAATAGGGCTTAGAACAGGCCTGTCTCTGATAAGTCCTTGGTAAGTTATTAAGCTACTATAATAACTGTCATTAAGAGGAGTAAATATGATGCTGACAGATTTAAGTGACTCTCAGGCACATGAAAGGCATTCAAATGATAACTTCCTCCTTTCCACCATTCCATTGGGTGGAACATTTGCCGTTCAGTGCTCACACAGACAAAGCAAAAACAACGTGGCGCCCGAAGCTGAATGGTGTAAAAATGAAGAGAGTGAATGGGGAATGTGGGAGATGGAGAAGTGGGAATTGCAAAGATTACAGTTATACTGTACATTATTGGCTCTTAGTCATTTGGGTCCACATTCTTTAAGAATCTGGTGAATTTTGTGGACTCAGAGAGATGCCCAGGAACAATACATTTTTTTCTATAATTTCAGCAGTTGCACAAACTCCCTATACCTGAAATTAAAAATCTCTGGGATTTTCTATTATATACAAAATGCTACTGAAAATGAGGCTGCTAGATCATGATGTCTGGTTCACGATTTCCAACTTCACTCAATTCCATCTCCATATCTCAAATCTTCTATGGAACATAAGCCTCAAAAGTAGTCCATCATAAAGCTAGCTCTTTTCTAGAACAAAGGTGATTGGGTGGAAGGAGAGAAGAATCAAGCACAAGAGTTCCTCAGATGGCCCTGATTAGTGTGGCTCAGTTGGCTGGGCATCGTCCTATAAAACGAAGGGTTGCTGATTTCCAGTCAGGGCACATGCATGGGTTGTGAGTTTGGTCCTCAGTTGGGGTGCGTGCAGGGGGCAACCAATCTCTGTTTCTCTCTCACATAGTTGTTTCTCCCCCACATAGATGTTTCTCCCCCTTTTTCTGCCTCCCTTCCCCTTCTCTAAAAATAAATAACTAAAATCTTAAAAAATATAGTTTAAAAGAGTTCCTCTACTTGGCACATGAAATGTGGCAAAGCAGTTGTGTCTGAGGCTTAAATTTTCCAGGCATGAGCCCCTCTCCCCATTCACCTTACGAATCTAAGAAGGGATAGGACATGGTCCATTCCCCAGTTTTGAATATCAAGAGCATCTCGCAGACTAGAAATTCTGTAGAACACACCTTGAGAAATAGTGTATACAACATTATGAATATTGTATATTCTTTTTGAAAAAGGGGCAGAACTGTGAGAATATGCTATCACTTTGATAGGAAGAATCTCTAAACAGCCTCGTAGTTGAAAAATACCAGAGCATTAAGGATTATTAGTCCACAGATAAAAAGTTAGAATGCATTTTACTTAGTTAACACTTAATTAATCAGCGGCCTTTTCAAACAATACAGTCTGAACCACAGATTCTATTTACACTAAGGAAATAGTGTATTCTCAGGCATTTGGAACATACTGTGATATACTAAGGGAAGATACTTGCCCACACAACTCACTGCCTCCCATCCGCTCCCTATTGGTTTGAGCTGTATACATTCCTCCTGAAGCACCGCATGGCACCACAGAAACACCCTTGGCTACTCACAAATGTTAAGCTTTTAAACTCAGATCTATCTAGCTATGGTTTTGAGAGAATTTTTAAAAATCTACCAAATTCCTGATTATATAAATTACAAGTATTATCACGTAATTTCCGAAAGGAAGAATACACTATGGGGTGTGTAAGCTAAAGATACGAAATGTCACTTCTGGCTGAGGGTAAGTAGAGGTATAATGATAAATAAGAAACATTTTGGGGGGACCTTAAAACAGAGAGAGGATTTTTGAGATTTTTACAGGTGGCCAGTTTGACAGGTATTATAGGCAAGTTGAGGGGCATCTGAGGCAAAGGGAATGGAATGAATGGCGGTTATGTGAAAGGAAAGTTTCCAGTAATTGTGTCATACATGTGAAAGCAGGTCACAGTAGCAAATATAGTTATGGTCAAATATAGGTGGTTTTTGTTACCAAGGTAAATTTATTCATTATACAATAGGAAGTAACACAATAATAGCTGAGTATAGAAAGATGAAACACAATATTCTATAGAAGAGCTAAGAATGAGGACAGAGAGGGAGAGAGACCAAAGAGACAGGAGGCAGGAGGCTAATCCATAGTGCAGGAAATAGACGACAAAGCCCCAGCTAAGCCAGCATTCAGGAAATGGAAAGGAAGTCGTGCAAGCGTCGGATGCTGTGAAAGCAATACCCATAAATAGGACGTGGAGAGCACTAGAGCATGTATGAATAGGACAGGAAGGTGGTCAGAAAGATGACAGAAAATAAAATTAGGTTGGGATGACCGGTAAAATGGTGGGCAGTCCAGGGAGAGATGGTGATTGGAAGAGAGGATGGCATTCAACACAAATGTCTTTGTCAGTGGTAAAGAGATGCGCTTTATTACCTGGGGATTCTCCGGCTGTGGCCACCGCCTCTCCTAATCATCTCTCTCAGGGTGAGAGTCTCATATTCCATGTATGTGGTTGCAGTCCAAGACTTCTGAACGGCATTGATCGCTTCCACAAACTCGTGATTGTATTTGTAGAGCCTACTGGAATACCTGCCAACAAAAATAAAACAGCTTTAAGTACACTTTTTATTGATATAAATAGACTCCTCTGAAATAGGCACTCTTATCTTCTGGGCCAAAGTGGAAAGTGGTATAATTTTTCAGGAAGGCAATTTTTTTTGGTAATGTAATATCAGCAGTTTATTCAAATCTTCAAAATAATCTTTATTCTAAAATAAAAATGTATTTAAAAAATCCACACATTAGGAGTACCACAGTACATAGAGAGGTGTACAATGCTGAATTTCCAAACAGTCAACAGGACAAGCAACATCACATATACAGAACACAAAACTTAGATAAACTGAAATCGTAAGATAAAATAAAATCCAGTTTCAGAAAACAAAAATCAAAATATTAAGGACCCTTGAACTATCCTTAACCCTAATGAGACTCCATTGCACTCAAGTCATCTTACAGTGCGGCACGCAGCACCGACCCCATCGACCCAGCTAAGGGGTCCCTGGGAGCCTTGAGTGGCAGCGCCAGACATTCCAACAATAAATGGTAAGCAATTTTGATCTGAAAAATTCCCTTAATTTGGCTACAGACATCAGGCTTTTGAAATACATCCTCCTTATGGCCCCTCATATTTTAAACAAACTGTTGTTTATGGCACAGTCTGTGTTGATATCCTGTGTTCGAACAAAGCTGCTCTTCTGGCATCAAAGCAAATTTGGGTTTGGTTCATATATAAAGACATAACCTATGAGTCCAAAAGACACCTCCCACTTTTGCCTGCGGTCATATATGTATACACACATGTATACACACACATATACACACATACCGACATATATCAGTGTATACACACATACACTGAATGTATACATGTGTATATACATGCATGTTTGTGCACATGTACAGACATATATATCAGTGTACATACACTGGTACAGATATCAGTTGCCTGGAATTGGAATGTCTCCTATGAAAACAGAAGTTCAGCTAAATAAGATGTATGTATAAAGTTGTTCAGTGAAACACTTTTATATTTGTGATTGATTATAAGGAACTAAAACAAATGCTCTAAGATAAGGCACTGATTAAATAAATACTGGTACTTAATTTACTATATAGTTTATTCAGTAAAAATGTCTGCAAGACTATTTAGTGACATGAAAGGGTACTAACCCTAGGATATCAAAGAAGTTTATATCAAATTAACTAATTATGTGAGAGTACAATATGATTTATAATGTGAGTGCCTTGTGAAACGCCAACCATGGTAATCTCTGAGTGGTGACACAGGAGCACCATCGCTCCCTACCTCCCGCAATTCCTACGATGCCCCTTTATAACTTTGTAACAAAAGAAAAAAGAAGAGGACAAAACAAACTGTATAATGTATAGAGAGCATGGAAAATCATATCGCTACATAACTTAAAAAATTTATTCTGTATGGACATTTGATTTACAGTCTTGTTACTAAAATTTGGTTCTTGACCCTGGAAACTTGCTAGAAATGCAGACTCTAAGCAGCCAACCCAGACCACCTGAACATGCATTTTAATAAGACCCTCCCTCCCCCAACCTGTGAGTCACAATAACATTAAAATTTGAGACGCACCGGTTTACCTAATGCTAAATGCTTGGATTCAGATGTAAATAAATATAGCACACTAAAAGCATGTTCACAAAGCAAAAAACAAATGGGGGGAGTTGACTATTTATTTAATTCAAACATGTATCACACCTATGTGTCAGGTACTAAGAGTTATAGAATTTATCATATTACTACTACTAAGAAAGATTCAGTGGCTTAAGTGTGACTCACTACCCCAGACTTCCATAAACTTTCCACTGGGCAAAGTAGGATATCCCTAACCTGAGTGATGTCTTAGGCAAACCATGAACTTTTCTTTCTCTTAATTTAGATGTTCATAGAGAAACCATTTTGCTATAGTCGAAAAAACCTGGCAGCACTGAAATTTATAAGAAAAACACGCAGCCACATAGGTAATGGTTGGTTGTTTTACCAAAGTCATTCCTCTTCTTCCCCATTGCTGCAGAGAGAACCCGAAGAGGCACCTTTCTTTATTAAACAGATTATAGAACTGCTTGTATCATGTTCCTTACAACCCTATCACAAAAACAAATTACAGGTACTTGTTTCTTTAGACAGGAGTAAATTTTAAATTGTAAATGTGTATCTTGAAATATTTTCCACTGATAAGAGTCACTATTTCATGGCCTTCAAGTGTCTGAGGAGCACTAACCAGCCTTACTTCCCTCTTTGTTGTATCGTAACTTCTAGCAAAACATCCTATGCTATGCACATTACAGGGATGACCAAGTCCCGTATTTTTCAGACTGCAAGACGCACTGGGCCACAAGATGCACCTAGGTTAGGTTTTACAGGAGGAAAATAGGAAAAAAAACCCACTCCACTGCCCCATCCCCCCACCCCCCTGCCCTGCCCCAGCGAGCCAGGTAAGCTACATTCAGACTATAAGATGCACCCCCATTTTCCTCCCAGATTTGGGGGGTAAGGTACATCATATAGTCCGAAAAATATGGTAGGTCTTAAGCACTGTTATTTTTAGGCTCTGAGGTCCAATGAGATTAAGGAGGCACGGAGGCCAGTTCCTGGTGAATGAGAGTGAGCAGGACATGAAGTCACTGGCACTTTCCGGTCCGCAGAGGATGGAAGGGAACGGACACGGCTGGCCATGAGCACTGCAGCAACTGCAAAAATGAGGACAACAGCAACCACCCGGGTGGTTTGAGGCCAGCCAATGACACCAGAGCCCAAAAGAGACAAAAAAAGAAGAAAGAGAAAGGCGGTGAGACAGATGCAGCCTAGAAACAACGTGTGAAGATGAACTCTTCGCCAGCAGGGAGGATCCAGGAAACACAGAAGGCCATGGAACTGTTTTCAGAGGGTCAGGGACTTGCCACAACAGTGGAGGAAGCTAGTAAGTAAAGGAAACACTTCAGGGACACATAGCCCTTCCCCAAACTGGGGGAAGTGGAAAACACCCGTGGTCCAAGGAGCTCAACAAAGACAACATCTGCCAGGAGCCCCACACCTGCCCCAGGGCTTTACCTTGTGTGCCTTGGACCTGGGGTACTGAGGTGTGCTAAAAGAATTACACGGCCTCCTGAATGAGAATTATGTGGAAGATGATGACAAAGTGTTTCAATTTAATTTGATTACTCCCGAGAATTTCTTACGGGCTCTCGGGCCTGGCTGGCTTCCTCAGTGGCACTGTGGGGTTTGAGTTGCCTCAGGTCAGAATCTGGCTCATCAGGGCCATCCCAGCAAACAACCACATTTATGCCACACAGACGTGGTGGAGATCAATTTCCTGTGTGTGCACAACTCATGCCCTCCAGGGAGTTGGCTCCAGTCCTGGTCCATGAGATAAGTGGGTGGGTTCAGCTGGAGGGCATTTTACACTGCCGTGGCAGTATTTCCAAAGCCTATTGACACCTGTAGGTACTGGCATCGGTCCCTAAACCCACAGAAGCCGACTGAAGATTTTCTACCTGAGTGGAAATATGCCCATGCAGACACCATGAAGCTCTACCGACTGCCCTAGTCTTCTAAGACAGTGACCAACGGAAACAAGGACATTCCAGCAGTGAACCAGCTCCTCACTAGGCACCTTAAGCCTTTTCACCTCATGCCAGTCATGAGCCAGGAAGAGGCGGAGCACTGGTTCTATTCCCAGGAGAATATCATTGACACGTTTGTGGTGGAGAATGCAAACGGGAGGTGCCAGACTTCCTGTGTTTCTATATGCTTCCCTTCACCATCCTGAGCCATCCAACTCATAAGAGTCTAAAGGCTGCTGAGTCTTTCTACAATGCTCACACCCAGACTCCTCTGTAGACTTCATGAGCAACACCCTTGTTCTTGCCAAAATTCAGGCATTTGGCTTGTTCAATGCACTGGATCTCATGGAGAACAAATCCTTCCTGAAGAAGCTCAAGTTTGGCATAGGGGACAGCAACCTGCACCATTACCTTTACGACCAGAAATGAGCCCCTCGTGTGGGCAGAGAAGTTTGGCCTGGTGTTACAGTAACCAGTTGCTAGTGAGATTCTGGATAAAGCCAATGAGAATTCAAACCAGGCAATGGAACCCTACCACTTGTTAGTCCAGTTTTCACAAACACAAGAATCCCTGACAAAGGGAACAGAAACGAACCAGCTTTACCAAACCACCACTGAACTTGGCAATTGTACTACAGTGGCACAGGCTGTGTGATGTCACCTCTGGCCATGTCTCGGTCTCCCTGTTTTCCAGTTAATCACACTCTTATGCAGCCATGATCCAGGGAATGTAACTATTGAAAACTAGCTTGTGATTGCCAAATTACAGAGTTAATGGGTGAAGTATATATATCGCCCCTAGCCGGTGTGGCTTATTTGGTTAAAGCATCATCCCATAAACCGAAAGGTTCTCAGTTGTGGGTTTATCTCCAGCCAGGGTGCCTGATTGATGTTTCTGTCTTACATTGATGTTTCTCTCCCTCCCTCCGCCTCTCCCTAAAATTAATAAGCATGTGAGGATTAAAAAATGTATGTACCTATGTATTTTTAAAAATCCAGTGAGATTAAAAATAATGTACCTTACTATGGGTTAGCAGATCATTAAGAGCTGAAAGAGATCTTGAGCTTAACTTCATCCCAGGTGAGGCAACACCTCTTAATCTCACCCTCCTTTTACAGGTGAGGCAGCATATGTTCTGAGCACCCCAATTAGCAGCTTAGCTTCCTCACTAAGTGAAGCAATGTTTGAAATGTCAGAAAGGTACAATAGTATGGACTATATTCTAAATGGTAGAGTAAAAAGTGAACAGCTTATTAGGAACTGGGTTGCTCATTGGTCAAGTGAAGCCAAGCAATTTAAAAGACAAATTAAAAATGGGGGGGCATGGGTTAGTCTAGATCCAGGCCAGCACTTTCCTCGGCAAGTGCATTTTGTCCTCTTTAAATTCATGCCCCCGCCCGCCCGCCCGCTGCAGCCGTTCCTGCTAGTGTGACCTGCTTCCGATGATTTGTTCACATGCACCTCCAGTGGATTTCGCAACTAAATAAAACAGGGCAAGTCGCTACCAATAATATTTCCTTTCCTTCCCAAACTAACGAAAGTCTGAAATCTCTTTTTTGTGTCGTCCACAGTTATCTAAAGCACACCTAACTTAACAAAAACACTAACCGAATGTTATAGCCTGATTTGTATCTTGTCAAAATTCAAATGTTGAAGTCTTGCCCTCCAGTACTTCGGCATGTGGCAGTATTTGGAGATAGGGCCTTTAAAGAAGAAATTAAGGGAAAAAGAGGTCATATGAGTAAGCTCTAATCCGGGATGAATGGTGTTCTTACAAGAAGTGGAAATGAGGACACAGGCAGAGGGAGAATCCTATGAGGACACAGGGAGAAGGTGGCCATCTGTAAGCCAAGGGGAGAGGTGTCAGAGCACAGCAAACCAGCCAACATCTTGATCTTGGGCTTCTAGCTTCCAGAACTGTGAGAAAATAAATTTCTGTTGTTTAAGCCATTAAGCCTGTGGTACTTTGCTGTGGCAGCCCTAGCAAATGCCATACACATCATAAATACTAAGAATTTTTATTTCAGGTACTATTGCCTTGTTTAAAATTTATGTTCAGTTAGTACTGTAGTTGTTGCAACATAAACATATGTATCTACAAATATTATGCAACATGTTTCTACATGGCAATAATAAAATGATTTTTATTTATTAGTCATTGAAGTTATGTAGTCCTCTTATATAAATTTTCTTTAAAGCCATCATTGTTACATTGGTTTTGGGGTGCTTTGGGGAGAAAAAAAGGTTCTTCTCTCAATTACATCAGTCAACATATTTTTCCAGTCAAGTTTTGTTTCTAAGCCAAATAAATTTTATATACTCAAAATAAAAATTTTCAAGAATCAACATACACACATAATTATATATACTATAAACCAAAGGAAATATATCTTCCATTGGTGACAACTCACTCACTTTTCCTTGAGACTCTGAAGGGGTGCCGTGTTCATGATCCCATTCTCAGAGGTAGTTCCTGCCTTCCTTCCGGTGAAACAAGCCCAGTTCCGGCCCAGTACATCATGCACCCACCCAGTCATCGTCTCGTGGCAGTAACTGGTCACCTTCCTGCCCTCTTCTTTATACTGCAATTAAATAAGGGGAGGAAAAGCCAGGTGAATCTGTGGCCAACTCTCAAGTCCATTTCCCCGCCTCCCAGTCACAGGAAAGACACCCCCCTTTTTGTTTCACCTTGGGGATCAGCTCTGCCAACCAAAACAAAAACTTCACCCTGAGAGCTTACATTCTCAGAGAGTATTCTGGACAAGGAGGAGAAATAAATGTCTACATGATAAGCATTGTTCGTCACCAAATAACATTTGTATAACAAAACACTTCTGGGTATGAAAAGCAAGGAAAGAAACTAACATTTTAATAGCAAATGCCACATTCCAGGCATTTTACAAATTACCTCATTTAATCCTCACAATAAGCCTAAGAGGAAGCAGATACCCAAATCCCTTTCTGCCAAGACTTGGGCTCCAGAGCCTAAAATCCTCATGTTACAACATCTTTTCAGGGAGGAAGGACACATATTCCGCAGTGAAAACATAGATAGAGTGTGAGATGCAGGAAGTAGAAAGCATGCTAAGTTTTTATGAGGAAGGACTTGGGCACAATTTCAGGCATTGATTTAAGGAAACAAAAGCAGCCAAACTGGCACCACAGTCAGCTGTGGTTCAATACTTTTCTTGACAAAAATACACAGTGGGTCGGGTTTGGTTCATGGGCTGTACTGGGTGGACTCCTACTCTGAGGTAACGAATACTACTTTTCCTGCATGCAGGGGTTGGCATACTTCCTTTTTAATGGCCATATTGTAATATTTTAAGGCTTGCAGGCTGCAAGGCCTCTGTCACAACCACTCAACTCCACCATGCAAAGTAAAAGATGCCTAGGGAATGCATAAATGAATAAATTAGAATATGTTCCAATAAAACTTTATTTAAAAAAGCAAGACTGTAGTTTGCAAACCCCAGATTTAGAGGAATGAGTGGGCTAAACTACACTTAAAAGATAAAATTACCTTATTGCATATGACTATCTCTGAATTCAAATCATATTTGTTGGTAGAGTTAAAAGTGAATGGCCTTAGAATCCAAAAGAGCTAGATTTGAATTCTGGATTCCCCATTCACTAAGCCATACAGCACAGGATAAGTTACTATGGGCTACTCCTAGGTACATTTTGCTTCAGTCTCAGTGGCTCAGGATACTGTGAAGCCCCTCTGTCTACCTCTGGCTAGGAATATCTCACTAGCATGAGTTCAGCTCACCACTCCTCATGTCCCTGCTAAAGCCTAACTCAGGACAAGGAACTCGGAAACAAAGGCCAAGGATATAATCAGGATGCAATGTTAGAGGATATATTATGTGAAATAGGGGACAAAATGCATGCTTATCATGCTGAACTACATGAAACCACAATTTTTATAGATCGAAAGCAGTCTAATATTGGTAAACTCATATGATGCCACCTACATGCCTCGTAGTTCTATTTAGCATTTCTCTTTCGCACAGGCTCTTGACCATATTCCCTATTCCCCCGGCACATGCCAGTCACGCAGGCCAGGTTGTGGCTAAGCCAATGCTCCCCTCCCCCCTCCTCTGCTGCTTTAGAAAGCAGTCTTGGCAAAGCTGTAAGAGTTCTTGAGATCTACCTTACAGAAATCATCAAATACAAATAAGTGGAAATAACCCTACTAAACACAGAGGACGCCCACTGCAGCATCACAGAAAAGGTCAAGACAAAAACAAGAGCAAAAGAATAGCCGAATTTTCAAGTATAAAAATAATTACGTAAATTAATGCTTCAGAGGCACATTACATAACATTTTAAATGTAAATGGGAGTTTTATAGAAGGGTTAGGCAATCTAAAGCGAGGGCAGGCCACCTGCTCTCATAAACAGCTTTCCTGGCACACCGCCCGGCCGCGCGTGGATACGGCCCGTGGCTGCGGTTGTGCGAGGCTGGCAGACCTGAGTAGCTGCTGCAGAAACCGTGAGGCCCACGAAGCCTAAAACATTCACTGTCTAAGAAAGAGTATGCTGACGCCTCCACAGAACAATGAAAACAGAACACCTATGATACATCAAGGGGCAAAAATACAAGATAGTACTTAAGTTGAATGCAAATATATAAATTATTTTATGAAATATGGTTTTTAAAAATGGAAATGAGAGGTGAAATGAGTGTGTGGGAGGGACTTTCTTGGTTATTTACCAAACGGAGATTGTTATATATATTTTGTAAAGCTAATCACTTTAAAAATATCCTTATTTCCTAAGAAGAAGACTCACAGCCTGTGAACACCTAGCAGAGGACGTCTACGCGGGAGGGCCCAGATGCACCAGTGGCTGCTAACGTGGACCCATCTGGCACTGCGATGACACCTCCTGAAAACAATCATTACTGACATAACACAGTTTGTATTTTACTGAGCTCTTTCATTTACTGATCAAATATCTATTGATCACATAATATTTCCCAGGCATTGTGCACAGTGCTAGGTATGCCCGTACCTACGTGTTGATGAGGCCCCAGCCCTTAAGAAGCTTAGAATTTAATGAAGTAAACAAATATGTAAATAATTCATTACAACACCATGTGGTTCAGCAACCTAACCATGTTTGGAGAAGCCCAGAAAACTTCCCCGTCTAAGCAAAAATTTAGATCACGGATGAAATGACTTTCCCTACAGACCAAAAGAGTTAGGGGCATTCACAGAGAAGAAATAGGCCCTATGTTTCCCATCGTGTGGTTTCGCCCGCCTACTTGGCACAACTGAGTCAGCGCTATAAGCATGAAGGCTATCACCAAATAAAGTTCCCCTGTGACAGGACAGCTGGCTTGTTATTTTAAGAGGGGAAATCACGAGAGGGTGACTAATGTTGCCTTGGCCCTTTGATCATTAGGTTTGTTCAAGCTCTCTGTACTCCTCCTCATCACCAGTATTATAAAGCTACTGGACCTTAACCTTTATTTATCACTTCATGCTTCATAAACATTTCATAGATTACTCATAAATCTTAGATGTTTAAGAGAATAGAAATAATAGTCTCAGGGGACAAAAAAAAAAAGAGAGAGAGAGAGACATAGAGAAGGTGTCGAACCAGAGTTTCTAATTAAGGACTCCTAGAATGAACACTCTTCCCAGTACCAGGCACCAATTCTTCACATACTTGGTCTTCTCACAAAGAGCTAGAGAAGTAACCATGTGATTCAATTGTCAAAAACACTGAGAAGATACCTAGAATCCATGCAGGAAAGGCTTAACACCCAGTTTGCAAAGGGTTTCCATCCATACCATTTGAGCCTCATAATGATTTCTTGCGATAATAGGCATTATTTTTCTCATAAAAAAAAAGTGGCCTTACAAAGTTAAATGGAGAGGAAAAATTCAAATACGAGTTGACAGTTACAAGGCTCACTGCTTTATCCATCCTTTCCCTTAAAGAAACCATGAGGTCCAAATTACTGCTCAAGGTCCTTCAAGGGCCACCTAAATACTCTGGAAGCACTAATGGCCATTCCTTACTGTTCGGGTGCCTATGTTTCCTTGACCCGTCAGTCTTTTTACCTTTTTGCCAAGGGATTTGAATGCAAAGCAGTATAGAGGACCTGGTCTCAGGCGGGACTGCCCAGACTGGATCCAGCTCTGCCACTTACTGGCTGTGTGGTCCTGAGCAAGTTACTTATCCTTCCTGGACTTTTGGTTTCCACATTTGCAAATGAGGATGACAATAACGGCCTTCACCTCACAGGACCTATTTTATACATACTAGCCTATTCGATTTTCACAGCAGCCTATGAGGTTATTCTTTACACACACACACACACAATAAGCACCATGAGAACAGGATTTTTGTTTATTCAGTATGTAGGAATTTGGCACTAAGAAGCAGTTAGAACAACAAATGCAAAGTCCTATTTCAACAATAACACAGAAACTCAGAAGAAATACAAAGTTTAAAATTAACGGAAGTGTGGTGTTGCCATGATATCAGAGACCAAATTCTGACTCTTAGTGCTACTTCAGAAATGTCAGTTTTCCTGTCCGAACCTGTTTCCCTATCAGTAAATTCAGCTCAACCTAGGAGTTCCAAAATATCTCTTCAAGCTTCCTAATATAGTCCTTATATCTGTGGATTTCCTATTTAATATTCATAAAGCCAGGTAAGTAATTCTTACTTCAGGCACACTG
The DNA here is from genome assembly GCF_022682495.2 of Desmodus rotundus. Lineage (NCBI taxonomy): Eukaryota > Metazoa > Chordata > Mammalia > Chiroptera > Phyllostomidae > Desmodus > Desmodus rotundus. The sequence goes on from NC_071391.1 coordinate 59,322,277, forward strand.
TTTACATACTTAAGAGTATTTATACATCTAAGTGATCCTAAATAATCTTTAAAACCCCTGCAATGGTGGTTGTTTTAACTCAACAAATGTACGAAGGAAGCTGCCCATTTTTGTACCATTTCTGATACATTAGATTGATGGAATTATTTTCCATTTAATAAATTTATCTTATATTATTCTGTAGTTTTCCCAATCTAAAATAATTTCTTTTAGAACCTAAGACCACCCTACAGAAGATTAGACGGGGCCATAACACACTGTGTAAGGCAGCTTCCACTTGGGAGAAATGAGGCACTGGCCCCTCCAGCCGCCAAGTGCACTCAGCACCTCTGCTGGGAAGGACCACACACTGTGCCCTGTTGTCTTCTGGTTTGAATGTTCTCAGGGTGTCTGCCGCTCTTCCTGCTATTGTGAAATACTTCTTATGTGATTTTTGACATTATTACCAATTAAGAAGTTGAAGTCTTGGCTACACTATCCACTTTGAAATGTAGCCAATTTTTTTTTCCCCTAAGAGTATTATGTCTTTTATATAAACATTAGTCTCTGAATCCTGCTTTGCACAGATTGGGGTAATTTAAATTTCTATTCATTAATGCCAGTTTTTATCGAAGCAAATAGATAATTTCATAAAATTTGAAGAATCTCCAAACCATTGCACTTATGTTTAGAAAACTACTAGTATTCAATAATTATCCATTTGCTTCTTCAAAATTACCATTGAGTGGCCAAGCATTCACAAACCCCCTTCTTCCATTTCCCTCTCATTTTATCAACTATTCAATTAGCTCTACTCAGTAATGTTAACCAAAAAAAAAAAAAAGCAGGTTCATCTATTTTAGAACTTGTTATTTATTGTGACTTTCTCAACTGCTTTTTGACATAGAGGGGAGATAAATCATTTACATTGTGTTCCACTATTTACCTGATTAATAAGATACTTATGTAATAGTATCTTATTAATACTATTGATACTTTGAATACTTTGTGTAGTGCACTGGCTATGAGACAAATGCCGTGTAGTAAAAAGGACTTCGCCCTTTAAGTCCTTGTTCTGCCACTTCTTCATGTAACCAGGAGCCAAGTCACAACTGGGGAGCCTCAACTTCTTCACCTGATAATGGGAGTAATACCCACTTTACTGGATTCCTATAAAAGCTAAAGATGATGTTGAAATTTGAAGAGTTTAAAAAATTTAAAACACAAACAAGTAACGTCAACACTACCATCTGTAACCATGGGCACACAGAGATGTTTAAGACTTTTTCCATGCCACCGAGAAACTTACATGTCAGACCAAACTGTCACTTGAGGAGTGGATACAAGTCCTATCCCGCCGACCAGTGATTTCCAAAATGAGATGAAAAGATGATCCATGAAAATATTGGAAAATATAATAATTTATATCTCTATTTGTAGTGTAGAAATAAAATCGAAAACCAACCTCCACTATCATTTAATACGCCAAGCAACACCCCAGCTCCATGCAGCTCCAGCGTCCGAGGTTCACTCGTCACGTGCAGTGCGCTACCCGAGATGGTGAGGCACAGCACGTGCCTTCGCGTCTGCTTACATGTACTTGTGTGCTTAGTGATTTAATTAAGCTGCCTCTCGCAAAATGAACAAGCGGTTTAAAATAACACTTGCAAAGAAATCAGGATTTTCAAATACTAATGCTGTAAATAAAAGCAAACAAAGGAATATGACAAAGCTTATTTACCCTGCTCCTAGTACGATTTCTGTCAGCTACATTAAAAAACAAGGCTTTGGAAACAGATGCTTTGAAAGGGTTCCATCACTGGAGTATCCACTTTTTAACTTTATGTATAAATAAAGCAAATGTTTCAGTTCAAATTTGTCTATTAAATTGTCACCATCCCTAACACCAAACATTAATTCTTCCAATCTCTACTGAATCTGTGACACCTTCAAACTTTTAACAAAATGGGTCAAAACTAATAAAATTATTTATCTCAAAGGTTTTAAGTACAAAATTCTGTTTCCAAATGTTCGAAGTATTCAGTAATAAAAATTATTGGTAACGGAGACTCTAACATTGCTTCGGCAACAAAGTCATGATAATGAAGCATATTTGTACATTGTTTTCAAAGGTTATCACAACGAAATATATTTTCGCCGGACATTTTGGGGCAATAAATAAATCAAGTATTTATTTCATATGTTTGAGAGAAAACATATTAGTGCAGTAGTGCCTGTATATAATTTTTAAATGTATCTATACATCATGTGGAATACATTATAAAAAATTTGAACATTTAGATCTATTTCATCGAGGTCATTCACCATTTCAGAAAAGTAAAATGATTGTTTTTAAATATTTAATTTATTTATTTTTAGAGAGAGGGGAAGGGAGGAAGAAGAGAGAAACATCAATATGCAGTTGCTTCTTGAGCACCCCCTACTGGGGACTTGTCCTGCAACCCACCAGGCATGTGCCCTGACTTGGAATGGAACCAGTGACCCTTTGGCTCACAGGCCAGCACTCAATCCACTGAGCCCCACCAGCCAGGGCAAAAGAAAAGTGGAATGATTTAATGATAAACCATATGTACAGCGTTATTACATTTTCACAATACTTAAAAACAAAGACTCTTTTTTCAATTTTTGCCTTTGGTTTACTGTGTACACACAGGGTAGGGCAAAAGTAGGTTTACAGTTATGAGGACATAAAAGAGAGTCTACTCCTGTATCATTATTTATTATTGTATTATTTCCATGCAAACCACTATAAACCTGCTTTGCCCACCCTGTATAACCTACACGAGTGCAGATTAACCGCTTCCATTTGCTGTCAGGTCTGGAGGGCGAGCCCAGCCATCACATGGCAACAAGAGAACAAGGCACATTTTACTAAGTTGGTGTTCTGCCAAACCCACTCAAGAGCAGCACCCCTTTCTTCAGAAAGAATCAAACTTCCTTATGTTAGTTATAAGGATTTGCTCTAGTCGTCTGCTTACTAAATAGACTTAACCATTTTTTTTTTTAGAAAGTTGAATGTTAATTAATAGTAAAAATGCCAGGAAACTGTCACAGTGGTTGCCACCAAATATCTTCCAGCATTTTACTGAAGAAATTGGATGCTGGATTTACATGTAAATTGGAGGGTCATCAATTTATTCATTTCCACTGAAAACGCAGTCAGATCCAAAATATATGTTCCAGAACTAGTTAGGAAAACAACAATTTAACACTCAGCAAAGCAGCCAAAATCCCTTGGCTCATTCATCACTTACTTATGAACTCTTTAGTTTTTAATTTATTTTTCAATTACAGTTGACATGCAGGATTATATTAGTTTCAGGTCTACAACTTAGACATTTATGTAGCTTACAAAGTGATCACCTCAACAAGTGTATTAACCATCTGACAACGTAGATTTTATTACAGTATTATTGACTAATTTCCTAATGTACTTTACATCCCTCGCTCATAAACTCTGAACACTGTGAGGCTGGAGGAAATCTCAGCGGCCGTCTAATCTAACTTGTAGCTGGTGCTGCCCACTGCCCTCAGAGGGAAGGCTGCGTAAGCGACAGCACCCCAGACTAGCTGGTCTCCAGGATCTGGGGGACCACGCAGTCATAAAGCTCCTTCCCCAACAGCTACTGTAGTTTTAGTAATTATGAAAGGTCAGTCCTTTTAACTTTGAGTCCTATCTTGGACTCTATAATCACATAAAAAATTAAAACATAAATAAATAAACACTAAAATTTAAAAGCCTCATCCGTTTTTGTACAAAGTCATTCGAAGAATAAGGCTTGAGGGTCCACCACAGGCTCTGAGGATTCAAATGTAACAATAATTCCAGAAACTTATCAATAAAACAACAGGACAACACAATGATGTATTATTCAATTCCCTTTCTTCTACAAATATTTATTGAAGTCCCATTATTTTTCACATTTTGTGCGCTACATATAGGGAATAAAATGGTCAGTAATACAGAGTTGATCCCCGCAATCACAGAGTTTAAGACCAAAGGAGAAGACAAGCAGGCAATTACAATGGAGGATGCTAAGCAGTGTGATACCATGAAGCTTTCTAACATTATTTATAGTTCCATACCCACCAAATCTTATTTCTTCATAATCAAAACAAACATTTAAATGCCAAGTTACTCTCGGAGAAACCATCACTTTAGTAGACATGATTTTAAATTCATACACACACACACACACACACACACATTGGTTGCTTTGTCAGTATTTACTGACATACTGAAAATCAGTTTGAAAATGCTGAATTCTCACAGGATTCTGGAGGAAGGTAACTTGATATATTTGAGAACAGAGAACCAAAAATATAAACATAGTACCATTCCTGATTTGTGCTTCTATAACCCTAGAGAATTATTTGTAAACTGGCATTACTTGTGGAAATCTTTGAAAAGAGAAGTGGTTAATCTTCCAAGCATCTAGACATTTCTATGTACATTAGGTGCTTAAGATATACAGGGAAGTTAACAGATTTTCTGTCTGGAAAAAGATGAGGACATGCCCCCCAGATCACCCCATCAGAGCAGAGTTAGTGCTGCTAGAGCAGAGAGCTGGTGCAAAGCACCATGGGAAGCAAAGCAAGGGTGTTTCTCCCAGTGACGGAGAGAGCTGGGGAAAGGCCTTCACAGCAGGGGGCACGGAGGTCCTGAGTGAAGAAGAATTATGAGGTCCACAGGTAGGACGGAAGAACGTATCCAGGTTGAAGGAGTGGGCTACACTGCTATTTCATCTTTAAAAGATATAACCTTCCCAGAATTGCAGACCAGTGCATCCCAGGTGGGACAAAAAGCTCTGAACTAATGTAATGACGGCAAGCTGCTCTCTAGAGAAAGATTCCTCTCTTTAAGCAGGCATCCAGCAGGGAGGTCCTCCCGGCCCATAGGAATTAGGTGTAGCCCCACATTTTGGGTTTACGAAGGCTGATATTAATCAGCTCTAAATAACTGAGGAGGAAACTAGTCCATTGTTTTAAAGGAAAGAGCCAGATGATAGCAATCAGTGTGAACAATAACGGTATTAAGAGAAGTGAACTTGGCAAAGGTACTTAGGTTGTATTTAATTTGAAGATTAGGAAGCTCTCCCTCCAATTTGGGGGACTACAAAGGGAAGGAGAAGGTAATTTTTTATCTTGAATGACAGGACCCTGGCTTAGAAAAGAAAGTGACTGGTCTCATTTGGAAAAGAAACCTAAGCTCCAAGCCAATTCTTTCCTAAATCTCAACAGGAGCCAATGCAGTGCGTATTCCATTCCATTAAACGACGGTGGTGCTTCCAGACTGGGACTCACTGCAAAATCTACCCAAATGTGACTCCAGGTACTTGTGAAATGGCTTTTCTTTCACTCTCTAGCCCCAAGGGAGTTTCAAAGACTAGCCTTTATCATTTAACTCTTAGGCTGTGTGAGCTTAAGTACTATATGAAACTAATTATCCCTATCTGTAAAATGAAGCTAGTAATATTTATTTTACCGTGTTTCTGTAAGATCAGGTATGTCAAATTCTTAGCACAAGGATGGCACCTAATCAATAAAACCCATAAAATGTATTCATCAGACCATCCTTCTGGCCAGGGGTACTGCAGGCCTGCGATCTACAAAGATACCCTTCAGCAATCTGGTTTATCTGAGAAAGCCTCTTCCATAGGACAATCGTCCCACCAATAACATATCTGCACATCTCAAGACATCCTGAAGCCTCATCTTCTCCTTAGGATAGATGCTGGGGTTCCTCAGGTAGTTAGAGAAAGAAAAGGCATTCAGAAAGATAACTGCGAATAAAATTTGCACTGCGAACAAAATGAAATACAAATTACCAATTCTAGCTTGTTTTGATAAATCATATCAATAAGAATATTCAAAAGAGAAAAAAAAGAATGGTGCATATTGTTCCTTTTACTCAAAGGCTGAATGGTGAAGGCACCTAAGACTTCCAGACATTTTTGTCTTTCTCCTGCGCAGTCTCTGCTTGTTCACGTTCCAAAATGGCGGTGGCTGCTTTCCACGGGTATGTTGGGGAGGGCAGCTGCCTTGGAGGTAGGTCACCAGACTCCTCTGCATTCTACATGCACATAAAGACTCCAGAAAGGTCTGTAGCTGCTAGAGGCCTCCGCTGGCCGTCAGAGGTAGGTAGGTCCAGTGCTGCGTGCTGGTCTGCCTCTTAGCCTCAAGCCTGTGTTGGGCTGTGGTCTTAAAAGACCCCCTCAACAGATGCTCTATTTAATAACTATAAGACAATAAAAACTAGGGTTAATATTGTCTCTTAACAATAATTAATCATATTAATTGCTTTTAAGAAAATAAACCAGTGCTAGTATTTGAGATGCTGGGATTTTGTTGATGCTATTTAAGACATCCACAAAAAGCCACCATTCCCGAAAGCTGAATGCTGAAGCATCATGCAGCCAAAGACAAGAAGCGCATGCAGATGCATTTGAACGGGACTGCCACCGTACAAACCTAGCACAACTTTGAAATGTATTCAAAAGACAGGCTCATCTAGCAACACAGACACATTAAATTGTATACCCTACAAATTCTAAACGCTTAGTGCTGCTTGGATCTGTATTTCCAGACACAAGGCTATTTATCCCGTTTCAGAGCAAATGCAGGGACTATCTTTTCTACCGGGAATGAATCCATAATTAGGAGGGAGAGGGAGAGTTTTAAGCCAGAATTTGATAAGCTGCATTCTGAGAATACCTTATTTTTTGTAAGGAAAAAATGGTGAATACTTTGGAAAAGTTTCCTATTTTATCTTTCTCCTATGCTATTACCATATAATATGGTGAAGAGTCTGAGAAGTTCTGAAATAAAGGAGATTATTTAACAAAATCTACACTTATTCAACTACCAGAAAAGCACTCAGAAGAAACAGCTTTTTGGTTTCAACTCTAATTTTCATTTTGATCTGTTATTAGTGGCTGCCTGGAATGAGCTCTAAAGCTTAACCAGATGAAATGTTCTACCTAGTGAGAAGTCCCACCTGGCAACCATGACAACTGTTGGGACATTAAACAGTTTGGCAAACGCTGGTATAGGGTAGGGCTATAGCCAGTTCCATTTTTCATTTCTCACTTCTAGTACTTACGAGCTAAGTAAAGGCGGAAGGGAAAGGGGGAAAATGTTAAAATGCAAAAAGGTTAAGTCTCTATCAACTTTTTTCTTTAAACACCCATTTCCCATCAAAATTCTGGACATCTAAATTTATGGACCCAGTGAGAGCAATAATTTAAACATATATTCTGAAAGTGTGAGAATGTAAAGAGTAAAAAACATCCTCTTCTTCCAGTCAATATTTTATATTCCGAGAAGGAGCCATTTTTAAAAAGACGGGTGCTAACTCACAGGAACAAGTGACAGATACGTCAGTTTCTCTGGAAGACCACCTTCTCAGACTTCAAACGCTGTGGCTTCACATGGTTCCCTCACTGAGTCTTTTTTGGAAAAAAAAATGAACTACCTGAGGCAGCCTAGCTGCTTCAAGGATCTGAACTGGACTGAAGCTAACCATTCTTTAACTGGCTCTTTCCCTTTTGGGGTTCATGTCTGTTTATGTTATAAGCATCATACCTGGGAGAGTTCATCTGAAGTGTGCAAATAGAACATGTGAAAGTGGAAAACCACTCACACAAAATAGTGCTAGCATGTGAAAGGTAGCAAATAAGCAGGCCCATGCAAGAAATCTAAAAGAAAACCACAATCTCTCCAGTTTCATCTCCATCTCCCTGATGAAGACATAAACATTAATTTGCATAAGCAACCAGGAGGAGGGAAGCTTGCTTTTAGGAAGAAAGTTCAAAATATTTCAATGGAGCTCACCCAGTTTGTTCCTCTGATATGGTAAATCATATATTCCCACAGTTCCCAGCTGCATGAACAACTGACTGATAAAATCAGTGACATCCTATGAAGAGTTCACAATGGGAAACCGAGTCATTATGTTGAGATTAAACATCACCATGCAAGAAAACAATACGTAGTTAGGCATGCTTTAAGTGTTAAACTTCTAATTCCTTCCCTCAACGGACACACTCTTAAAAGTAAACCCCAAGGTGTTTTTAAAAACTAGCCTAATCTTGGTGTATTGCATCTACATTGAAACAAATAAACCTATCCTAATAATAAGTATTCTAAAAGCTGAATTGTTACATCTTAAAAATGAACCCAGAAGACACAGTGGAAAAATGGTATAAGATTCCCAAATCCACTACATAGAAACACATGATTGACATTTCTGGCTGTTGTGACAAGCTTAAAACTTACAAGTTACTGGAACATAACATGGGTAAATAAATCCTCTGGTATGAATTTCACCAACCATTTCCCAAACATTCCAAGACTGCCAAATTTCCATCTTCTGAGTAGCTACCTGCCTAAGAAACACTAAGTAGTTTTGTTGTTGTTGTTTGGTTTTTGCTTACAGTTCTATGAAGACGGATGGATCCCAAACAAAAATTCAATTAGAAATCAATGAAGTTTGCTTGACTATCACCAAATAAAATTTTCAGCCACAATGAATCTAATTTCCTTTCTATACATCTTTTTCAGCCCTTCAAGAGCTTAATCTTCAAAATAAAATCTGAGCTCCTTCTCCACCACTCCCTCTCATAGCCTCAGGGAAAGTGAACTGAGAAACAGTAAAAGGTTACAAAGCCCACTCAACTTGAGAGTATTCTTTGGAGCGGAGTTTGTTTCCTATGACTTCCACCAGGCAATCTGGTAAAGAGGACTGCATATAGAGGAGCTTTATACAAGCTCATCACACAAAATGAACAAAGTCCACAGAGTCATAAAGAAAAAAATTATCGCTTCTCCACCCACCACATAAAGTCAACCATAATTAAATCTCCTTTACATTGTTTTGTTTTGTTACCTTGTTTTTAAGAAGTTGGCTGCCTTTAATCTGCAGGTAATTTTGAGGGGTGCAAATTTATTGGACTGTGCCAACTATAACCAAATGGTAAATGCTATTAAAATCTGATAGTCTCAGAAACTGGCCTGCAGACAGTGTTGTATTTTATTTGGGGCATACATAACATTTGAAGAGAAAATTGAAATGAAGATCTCTAAGGAAGTTTCTATTTTGCCATAGGTCTAATTACTTCTTACTGTTTTACATAAGGTTGTTTCAAATGTTTAGGTACCTGCCAGGGTGGGCCCTAAATGCATTTGAGTTTGTAACCCCCCATAAAGTGTTCGGGTAACTGAATGTCCACTGGAAGTTGAGAAGGAAAAAGTATCTTAAAAATATTTACCCAGTGCTTTCTGCCCAACTCAAACTATGCACAAACTTTCAGTGTCAAGATTCACTTCCTGCCAAGATTTTATCTAGATGGAAATGCATATGAATTTATCTAGTCACATGTAAAAAATAAAAAAGGATAGATTACGAAGCCAACAAAATCAAGGAAAAAACAGTGTGGGAACCTCAAATGATGAAAAATGTTCATCTTCCAAGTGAGTCCTGAAGAAGGAGAATTTAATAAAGTAAGTTTCTAGCAATAGGAGTGGGAATGCAGGGAGAAGGATGTGGACGCTCTCTGCTCTGGGAGCTGCAGGATGCTGGGCGAGCGGAGGGAGGAGCAGGAGCCTAACAGAATACCCTGCGTGTATCACGAGATCAGCAGACTCTAGGGGGAACAGTAAGAAACAATCTGATGAGAGCATATCCGAAGAGGGCAAAAGGAAACCAGTGGCAGGGGCTGGTATGAGTCAATGCAGAGATCTGGAGATCCAATTGACTTGTAAAAATAACAATGCAGAGAACAATGATAGCAGGTACACCTGGCAAAAATTTGCCAGATGCTCCTGGAATGGCCACAGTTGAGTGGACTATGCTGTAGGTTACATAAGACACTTAAACTTGAACAAAATACTGGTTAAGTTTTGATAATTCTTCATTTTTTAAAAATAAATTAACCTTTATTTAAATGATAATTACTAAGTCTGTAGGAAAAAGTTTCATGTGCTTCACTCATTAAATGGGTTTATCTTTTCTTGAGTTAACACCTACACTGTCCCCCCGCCCACCACAACAGGAAATACCCAAATGCTTTGGTGAAACCTGACAAGCCTTTTGTGTTAACTAACCAGTTTCAAGTTTCACCATAAGTGCTTGGCTTGCCTGTTATCTAAAATCAACCTTGCTTTATCATTTTTCTTAAAATTTGTAAAACTCTGTTCCCCATAACTTTCAGTTGGTTTTGCCAAAAGGACATGGATTCTATCACTGTTTATCTGGAACTGCTTGATTATGTTAAGAGAAAATTTAAAACCAACTATCTTATGTATATTCTATTCTGTTTACTGAGTTATGATCTTTGTCACAACTCCTAACTACTGACCAGTCAGAGTGGTTGATTTTTCAGCAAGAAAAGAAAACGTGGCCCTCATAATGGTTCTGGTTGAACGTGCAGTTAAAATACATACTGAAATCAGTAGCCGAAAACTCTTCCTATTTTTACTCCTAGTAAGAGAATACCATCCAGAAGCAGATCATTAGGTAGAGTTCTGTCCTACTACAGCATATATATTAACTCTTCCCACTTAGAGTTGAGAATACTTCTCATCTTATTTGATATTACAACGGTTTTGTGTCAAGCAAGAAAGGAGGATGGAGAGGGAGGAAAGCAGAGGGGATGGAGAAGCCAGAGAGGTGAAGAGGAAGAGGGAAGGAGCAGGAAGGATGATAACACAGTAACAACTGCCTTGAATATCTCTTTCTGTGTGCCATCAATTCCATAGGAATTCTCAACCTGAAGGCAAGAAGTATTTAAGGGCTGTGACGGAGTATCTATAAGAAGTCTGCAAAGCCCTAAGTTCAGGAATATTCACACCAAAAATTATAATCAGGTTGAATTACATTTACCTCATATGCACTACAGTTTTAAAAATTCATATAAATACTGTTGTGATTTTAAAAATACACACTATCCAGAGATAATCTTAAAAATATTTCACAACAGGTTAAGCATGGGCTTTGATGAATAAAATGGACTTTTGGCCCCCAACAGCCAACATGGATAGATGGTTCCTGCCAGCTGAATAACAGACCAGCCAATCCAGGTGAGTGAAGGCAATTTTTTCCTCTCTGTTTTCTTTTTTCCTATTAAAGGGGAGTCCTCATAATATATATATATATAGAGAGAGAGAGAGAGTTATTATTTGAAAAAATAGGGCTGGCTCAGATCTAACACCATATCCTAGTGGTTAAATCCCAACCCAGGAGAGAAATCACAATAAATTTAGAAGTTGGTTTTTTGTTGGTGCTTTGTCTTTTATCATCGTTAACAGTCATTCTTCCACTTCCCCTCGAATCCCAGGATTGGTCAACTCTTACCAGATGCTCTAAAGGCTATAAACCCTACCCCATGAAAACGTCTGTTTTTATTTATACTCGATTATAAATGAGAAACAGCTAGTCTCAGGCTTGTGGTTTCAATTTACTTAAAGCATTTGATACTCTGCCAAGAGGAAAACTTCCAACTTCAGAAGGATATCTGAGATGGACTACAATCTGTGCTGAACTTTTACCCTGGAGTGTATCTGCAATAGGAAACAACGTGTTAGCATATACACGCAGATATTAGTTCCTCCTTAGTGGGAGAAGAAAACACGCTGGCCTGGATGGACCTTTTACTTTAGTTAGTCCAAGGAGTAACTCGGATACTGTCTCTTTGTCTTAGTTTAGTCAAATAAGTTATCCACATTAATATATTTAGTACCTCATATTACTGCAATGAGTCACTTAGGTTAAGTTCTCAGAACCAACAAGCAATGATAAGAAAGATAGCATAAAAGTCCAAAATTGTTTATAATATCCATATCTTTCCCGCAGATTCAATGCAAAGCCAAGTCATTAAGGCAACACTTAGAAATAAAGGTGTAATAATACAGAAAATAAGTAAAAAGGTAGTCCTAACCCTGACCAGCCTGGCTCAGTTGGTTGAACGTCGTCCTGGAAAGCGAAGGAACACCGGTTTGATTCCTAGTCAGAGCACATGCCTGGATTGCGGGCCTGGTCCTTGGTTGGGGTACGATTGGGGAACATGGGAAAGGCAACTGTTTGATCAATGTTCCTCTCATTGATGTTTTTCTCCCTCTCTTTCTCCCTCCCTTACCCTCTAAAAATAAATAAAATCTTTAAAAAAAAATTTAGTCATACTTACCACACTAGAAATTTAAATATATATGGATTGTACATATTCAAATATGGATCAGGTTTTTTAATCTACTGAAATCATAATTTTAAATAAACCACCTAATCTCTCTTGGGAAAAGCAGTGTCAGTTCTGGTTATCTTCTTAATCTTAAAATTCTCAGGGTCTACTGATGAGAAGAGACTTCAGATATTAAATAATTAAAAATATGAATGGACAGTCCAACAACACTAACCTTAAAGAAGGCAAACCACTTGTAGTCGTTCAACACAATCTCAAAGCCCTGGTTGTAAATGATGGTGAAATGGCCAGAATTGCCCCAGTCATCATACGCTGTGTCCAACTTCTTAAGGTGCACCACTACTTTTTTTTCTGGCGGTCCTAAAGAAAAAAAAAGCACAACAATGGAAAATTATTTGTATTTCAATGGGAGGAAAAAGCTCCTGTACAATTTCCATAATTTTTACACTGCTTTCCTTTCATGTCACCAAGTGTGAGCCAATCTGGCTTGTGAAGATACCAGACTTTCCATTGTGTTGCGTCCCTCTGTATAGTTCCAGAGGGGTTTCAGTCAAGCCTGGAAAGTGAGGGCTCAAAAGATAGAAATACACCAACAGGCAGACAGACCCTCCAAAAAAGTGTGAATAGTACAGCCCCTACCTTCCCAGAGCATCCAAAGACTGAAGAAATTTTTCCACTGAAGAAAAGGGGAAAATGGGGGATGTTGAAGATGATAGGTAGAAATGAAGAGAAGACAAAATGGTAGTCGGAAAGTGGAACTGTTAAAATGTAAAAAAAAAAAACGGCTATCAGATCAAAAGACAGACAAAGGAAGTGACCTCTTCAAAGAAGAAATGGAGCATCGTTCTCTGTAATGGCTCTACAGTTCAGAACTTCAGAATCTGAATCCTCCCACAGTATTCAGCAAACTCTAGTTTCTATCTTATAAAGCTATTTGTGGGGACAGGAACTAAACTTTTAAACTTTAGAAGATAGGGGTTCAGACAAGTGGGTGTCTGTAATTATTATATTAAGGTCAAAAGTATAATTTATAGTCACAGGCTGACCAAACAGGGTTCTGCTGTATGCGTCTGGAAGTTTCCACACTCGAGGCAGTTTTTCCATAGTTCAGGTTAGTATTAGCTCTGAAATAGAATGTGCCCAAACAGTGCAAACCCTCATCTCCCTCCTGCTTCAGACCTCCAGCTCCACCTTCTAAAACAGAAGATGGTTAAAATGCCCGGGATGACGCAATGCCACAGTCATTTGGAGTTAGACAGCTGAGTCGATCCCTTTAGCAGCAAATCACCTGGCAATCTTTGTTCTGCTGACGAGCAGAGTGCAGCTGAGTTTCACTCGGTCTGGCCAAGCTACAGGCTGGCAAGGGATTGGGCAGAACAAAGGTGCCCCTTCTGATCAAGACACTGTGTTTTTCCTTCTCCCGTCACCAATTTCTTAGTCCTTGGTGTAACCACGTTATCTAAAGGGTATATGGAATATCCCGGTGTGTTCAAGTACTAGATATTTATTGAGTGCTTGGCATTGTGCTAAAGGGTTATTAAAAGAACAGAAACTCACAGAATTTTATATACATCCCTGCAATACATAAAACAGTGCACAGGGGTATCAGAAGTTTTCTCAGACTAGTAGCGTCAACACACATCTAAATCAAAATCGCTGGGCATAAGGGCTCTCTTTCCTACAACCTAAAAAAAAAACCCAAAAAACTTTTCTGTTATATTCTCAAGTATTTGAGCTAAGTTTTCACTGGCAAAACAAAACAAAACAAAACAAATAAAACCAGAACTACAGATTGGACCGGAGATGATAAGATTGCAAGGTCTTAACTCTCTTCCAAACCAAACAAACCCAAAACACAGAAAACAAAAATTAAGGGGGATTAGAAAGTACTGAGACACCAGGAATAACTAAGAAAGGGTGAAGTTAAAAGTTCTCAGCAGCTCAATTTGCACGTGGCGGCCCTGGCGCAGAAGAGGGCATCCCAAGGAGCCCCAAGTCCAGCTGAGACGCCCCGGCCTCGTGGAAGTGCGCTCCGCCTCGTGGAGGCGCGCTCGGTGTGGGCGCCGCGGGGAAAGGGGCTCAGGGCGAGGGCAGGGGGTCAGTCGGGACCTGGCAGCCGCTTACCCATCACCGAGCAGTTGACGTCGCGCTGGGAAGCTTCGCGGCCCACCTGGAAGACCCAGGTGCCCAGCAGGTCAGGGTAGGTGCAGTTGGCAGGTGTGTCGCAGTGCGCAGTGCCAGTGCCACAGAGAAGCAGCAGGACCGCTGCGAGCTGCGAGCGGGGCCCGGGACCCATGCTGGCAGGGCTGCAGGCGGGGCGCAGGAGCTGAAGCAGGAGGGCAGCCGGGGACTCAGGCAGCCCGGGACTCGGGCAGCCCGGACCGCGCGCCTTAAAATAACCCGAGGCCGGAAACCCGACACCGGGCGGGGGCGGGGTCTCGGTCCCCGCGTCGGGGTGGTGGGGACGGGGCGCGGGGGCACCTGGGCGCGGGCTTCGGAGCGAGCACTGCTGCCCTCGCTGGGACCTGGAGCCCCGGGAGAGCCAGGGACCAGGTTTATTGCCAAAGGGCGACTCAAAGTTAGGTTTAAGAGTCACAGTTGGTCCGCACGCGACCCAGACTTCCTCCTTCAGGGGTTGGGGGGGCGCAGAGGGAGAGGGAGGAGAAAATGAAAGAGAGTGAATGAGGGAGAGAAAAGGAGAAAGAGAATGAGGGAGAGAAAGAAAATGACGAGAGAGAGAAAGAGAGAGAAACGGGAGAGAAAATGGGAGAAGAAAGTGGGAATACACGCTCGCCAGCGCAGGGGAGGGAAGGCAGGTTGGGAGGCGGAGAGGGACAGAGACGGACACTGAGAGAGAAAACGGGTGGCAGGGACAGGGGTCGGGGACAGACCGAGGGAAGGAAAGTGGGGGAGGGGAGACAGGTGAGCAAGTCCCAGAGAACGAAAGACCTTAATGCGGAGTTTTGTTTTGCTTTTTCATTTTTTTTCTTATTAACTCAAGTTTTCGATGTTGTTTTTTCCCCCAGAAAGTTGTACTTGCTCTCCCCAGCCGCCTCAGCAGTTTGAGAACTGCTCTTCCTTCCGTTTTTTCCCAAAACTTTCACTACCCTCTTTTGGCTCGATTCTGCCTGATTTCCTGTTAATGTTTGCCTATTACCCGCGAGAGAATTCAGTGCAGTGCACTCTTGCAGTTTCTGTGTACTCGTTGTTTTTGTTTCCCCTGCAGACTTCGTAGGACTTAGTACACACACACGCACACGCACACGCACACACTCTCATAGTTCATGTTGCTGAACCCCTTCTCCTTTTACCCTTGAAAAGTGTAAAGCCCAGAGAGAGGAAGTAATTTGCCCGGGGTGAGGAAGGGAGAAGGCTGGTCTTACTGATAGGGGTGTAAGGGGTAGAATAGAAAATAAGATTTTTTTTCCCTTTCTTTTCTTCCTTCTCCATTACAGCCTTAGACGATTACTAATAGAATGTGTAACCAATTAATCAAATACATTTAACCCTCTCCTCCAGCTGAGATTTTGTTGCAGTTAGCAGTTAACAGGAAAGAACAAAGGAATTTTTAACCCAGCCCTGAGCCCACATGCCGGGTCCCCAGGTACACGGAGACTGGTGGATTGCACCCCAGAAACACCTGGCTGACGCACTGACCGCTGCTTGACTGGCTGTGAGATCCTTATCAGAACGCTGACCACTCTGTTCCAGGAATCAGTAATGAAAATATTCATCAAGATCAAACCCCCCTCCCCATGCTCCCCCTATATAAACTGGCCCCCTGGGAGCTTGGGGGAAGGTGGATGTCAGGGTTCTTATCCGCCATCTTCTCTGCTTTCCGACAGCTGATATTAGATGCACACTTAGGATCCAAGCCTTGTCTCTGCTTTTGGCTGGGTGGTGACAGGCAGTGCAAGCCTCAGACTTGGTTGGCCTCCATTTCATCATAAGCAGCATCCCAGTGTGCCAGTCTGATCTCTGGTAGTTACTAGGAGGCATTTTGTGGGGATTCAGAAAGCTCCACCCCCAAATGTGCCTCAGTGATATGCAGATTGTTTTGAGCTCAAGGCAACTTTAGCTGTGGGCTCAAGAGAAACTTCTGCCCCTCCATTAACTGCCTAAATGACTTGAATTGGAGGACTTGCCCATAAAAGGACATCAGGCATAACATTTTTAGACCTATGTAGAAGGCAGGGCCAACTTTTGATTACTAAACATCTGCTATTCTTGTCATCTTGCAATGACCCTTTGAAGCCCCCAAGTCACCTTGCCTCAACCATAGCTCAGAATGTCATGCATATTCTACCTTTCTTTCTTTAAACCTCTCATACATGTGGGGTCTTTGACCCTCTCCTGTTGTGGGGTTCATATACATATATATTTAAATTATTTTCTCTTGTTAATCTGTCCAGTATCTGTTTGATTGTTAGATCAGCTGAAAGAACCTTGAGGGTAGAGGAAAGTGTCTTCTCCCCACCCCCCCACCCCCACCACATGATTTCCGGGTGCCTCAGTGATCAGTTTAAACATCACCTTTCCTGTGAGATCTCTTCTGACATTACTGGCCCTTGTTGGAAGTTGGGGCTCCGTTCCCGCACAGAGCCTGTGAGGTGCCGGGCCCTGTGCCAGCATTAAGGACAAGAGGTGAACAGGAGTTTCCTGTGTCCCTCCCTTCTAGGGAACATGCATTTTGCCCTTATCACACTGAAAATAAGTGTGTGTATGTCCGTCCACCTTTTCCACCAGATGATAAGCATCCAAAGGGAGTAAGTACACGTTATTCACCTTTATCTCCCTAGATTCTGGGGAAACACTCAGGAAGTATTATGGCTGTTAAATGCATTTAATAACACTATCTTGGTTGCTAGGCCTGAAAGCCAAATTCAATTGGGCAAGAGGAGTTGTCCTTGAAAACT
This sequence comes from Desmodus rotundus, assembly GCF_022682495.2. Classification (NCBI taxonomy): domain Eukaryota; kingdom Metazoa; phylum Chordata; class Mammalia; order Chiroptera; family Phyllostomidae; genus Desmodus; species Desmodus rotundus. The sequence goes on from NC_071391.1 coordinate 59,339,387, forward strand.
GAGAAGTGAAAGTGCTCTCTAATGTAGGCACCAATTGCAAAGGCAAGGGGGAGGAGACAGGACACCCGGCGGCTAGGTTTCATTGCCTTTTACCGAGGGTGAAAAGCTGGCATCGTATCATCGAGCTAACACACTTACAGGCCAGAGATAACAGTGGCAGAGTAGCACTGCCTTCCTGACTCTCTGGAAAAGTATGTCGTTGGTTGTTAAAACATTAAAACTTTTACTTGGTCATCAATATTGAAGAGCTGAACAGTGAAGTAGGAAATTCGTGGGTGTAATCAAAGTAGCACACAACTCCAAGAAAGTTTACAACAATCTTTACTCAATGAATGATAAGTAGAAAGTGATCCTGGAGACCCCTTAGTCTAATGGATTCATTTAATACCAGGAAACGGAGATTGAGAGAGAACAACCGGGGGAAGCGGAATGAATGCCACACTGCCAGTCACTGAGATTCAAGAATAAACCTCAGGTACCTTGATTTTCAATTGAGTTTATTTCCAATTATTTATTAATTATAAAGGTTTTCTCTCCCAAATAAACACTAGCCCTCTCTCCATTAAGGGGTGGGGGGGAGACTAAATAGTGATTCTCAAAGTGCTCAGATCCAAAGTCTTATTTTTATAATGAGTATTTTATAGAGACTGCAATATTGTGATTCATCAGATATACATCCTTACACAATATATGCAATATTGTGATGCCTATATTCATAAGATACACATTCGTAAGATGTATATCATATGAACCACAGTACTGTAAGATATATATTATAAATCACCTGAAATATATGCTCATTTGAAATATATATATGAATATATATATAAATATATATTTGCTTATTCAGATGACCACAACATATTTCTCAGGGTATTTGGTTTTCATCCACAGTTCCTGTCTCAGAGCTCCCGAAACCCGTGAAGTTTCCTGAGCAATAAGAGCAATGCAAGCCCCTTTTGTTATACTCTCTGATTTCTTCTAGGTTCCTAAATCTGCTTCAGAGCCCTAAAGGTGAACCAGGTGCCTCGTTATGCATCAGAAGCCCTTCCACCACAACTGGGTTTATGTTAATGAAAGTGACATTTGCAAAGCACCTAAGGACGGGGGCTGGTTGCCAGGGGAACCAACCCTGAATAAAGGGTAAGAAACTTTTATCCCACCCCTGATTCAGTGGGAAGAGGGGTTAATCAATCACACCTAAGTAATGAAACCCCCATAACAACCCAAAAGGAGGTGGTTGGGAGAGCCTCCACGACACGGAACCAGAACACGTCCTCGTGCCACCGTGCCAGACTCCAAGCTCCACGAGGACAAAAGCCCCTTTGTTTGGACCCTGCTCTATGTGTATCTTTTCAGCTGGCTGATAATTGGTATCCTTTAATATTCTCTAATGATCTGAAAAATTTAGTGAATAAATGCAGCTCACTGAGTTTGGTGAGCTGATCTAGTAAGTTAATCAAACCCAAGCAGGTCCTGGGAACCCCTGAGTTGTGGCAAGTTGGCCAGAAGCACATGCAACAACCTGGGCTTAAAACTGGCTTCTGAAGTGGAGGTGTTCTTGTGGGACTGAGCCCTTTACCTGTGGAATCTGACTCTGCATCCAGGTAGACGGTGTCAAAATTGAGCTGAATTCTCAGACATGCTGCTGGTGTCCAAGATTAGTTGTTGATATGGAAGGAACCCTCTCTCATGTTGGAAATTGAGTTTCAGAACACTTTTCAGGAACTTTTTACTATCCTGAAGTAAAATTCATTACAAGAAGTTACTTACACATTTAATTAAAAAAAAAAGAAAATACTAAATGTAATATAGAGGACAAATAAGAAGGTATTTTAAATACATTTCTAATACCAAGACATATATTCCATCATCTAAAATGCTTTGTATGAATGTTCCGGAAAACAGAATGAGACATTCAGATATTCACTCTTTATATCTCCATGTAAAATTTTGGAATCACTATAAAAGTGACGGGCACCTTTTCTCTGGTAACAGAAATGATTTCAGTGAGTTACATCTGAGATACTAGATCAGATGGTCATTTAACCACCTTACCTCAGTTGTTGATGCCAGACTCTTGCTCAATACTCTTGGTTAAAATTTATGGTCCAAATAGTTGAAATTGGCTTAATCTCTGATCAAAAATTACAGGGGGTGACTTAAAACTTTCTTGGTCAAAATGGGGCTTCTTTGAAATTTTCAAATTAGCTTATTTATCTCAACTCCAATGCTGAGGTTTTTGAACTCACCAAAGATAGTGGGAAGCTTTCTTTAATTTCTTGAATGCCTTATTTCAAGGCCTCAAAATGGTACCAGGAGGTAGCTATGGCTGTCCTCCAAGGAGATCATTGTAAACTTCATAAATGCCCACAGAAATTAGAAGAAAAGACTTGTGCAGGCAACCCTCCTCCTTTACTTTCAGAATGCTCTAAAATCTCACAGCCCCTCAGTTCCTATTTAGCAACACCACCCCTGACTTATTCTATTTGGTGAAACTCCCTTTGTACTCTGTACAAGGATAGCCCATTTTAAAGTTTTAGATAACTTCAGAGGATTCAAAACTGTCTCTGACTCCTGGGACTGAAGCAGAACTTTTAGCCAAAGGATTTTTCCCAAACCGCAAAATTAATCCCATTGAATCCAAAGGCACATTTAGTCTCATCATTAGGGCTTAACAGCCAGGTCTCTCCAACCTATACCAACTCATCCACGTGTTGCTTGGCAATGTCCCAGCTAGAGAATGGATGAATGACACAGGTTGAAGCCACTCCCTGTAAGACTTTAAACTCCTGAGTGCCACAGGCCTAAGAGCCTTACAGAAACAGTCATAAAAATTATTAAAAGCCATTCCCCAAAATTTCCCCAGGCAAATAAATTGGAAAGCTGTTCATCAAGGCATACAAGGAAAGGATGAATTCACCTTAGGTTATTTCAATCATTTTGAGCAAGTATTCCAACAAAATTCTGGAACCAACGACCGTAATGATGAAGTTACTAATTTATTCAATCCTATCTTTGTTGTGGGTTTTTACGAGGCCCTTAGTACTTTATTAAAATAATATAACATCAATTGGATGGCAAAAAGATCTCATGAAATTGCCTCACTAGCTAACCAACTAGGAAAGACAACAGGAAAAGACAAAGAAACCTAAATTACTTGAACCTTAGCCTTTCAGGAAAAAATGGCTGAACTAATAGCCATGTAACTTCAACAATTAAATAATCTCCTTACCCCCAGTTCTCCCCAGACACCAGATCAAAACCCTGCATCTTGTTTCTTTTGCAAAAATCCTGGGCATTTTGAAAAGGATTGCCTTCAATGTAAGCCGTGGCTCCAATTCAATCCAGATAAGGCAGCTGATCCAAAGTTACTGAACAAGATTAGAGATGCTCCAGGGACTCAATGGGGACTTTCCCCCTATTAACAGTGAACCACCTAGCGGAACTAGACATTAAAATTAGGGACTTATTTAGTCAAAGTTCTCATTGATACTGGGGTCACCCTATCAGTCCTCAACTCCAACACTTTATGTTCCCTCCCAGGAGTTCTGAAACTGTTCAAATGGTTGGGGTCACTAACCAACCTATAACAATTTGTAAACCTCAACCTATTACCTTTCAACTAGGCCTCTTACAGCCTACTCATTCCATCTGCCCCCACGTAACTTTTCAGCAAAGATTTCTTAGAAATTTAGCATGCACATACTGACTTCTCCCAGGAGAAGGAAATACTCCTTGATCTCAACCTAGGCCCTTGCAAAGACCCATCCCTAACTTTAGATAATCCTCTTTCTCACCAGGTCCCAATCACCTGTCCTCTCCCACCACATAGCTTCACCCAGCCCTTCACAATCTAGCCACCCCCAGCCTCCGCTCTCTGGGCAAAATCAAATACAGACATGGGTCAAGTCTATTTTGCCCCTCCTCCATCAAGATTCAAACTGACCCTAATAAACCCCTCCTAAACATAAACAGTACTCCCTGAATCCCTAAGTCATAGCCAGAATTCAGCTTATAATTAATGGTTTCTTACACAATAGACTTATATTTCCTTGCACTAACCTGTGTAAATTTTACCTAAAATTATACCAAGTATATTTTGCCATTGTGGCAAATGGTTTCTTTCTCCCCTACCTCCTTTTCCCTTCCCATCCAGGCAAATTAATCTATGTTCACTTCCTAGTGTGCATAATTCCAAGGTCGTCATTAAACTTACCCAGCCATTTACAAACATGAATAAGAAGCAGGACACATAACGTTTAAGAACACGGATTCCAGATCTGGAATGCGACGGTCTGAATTCTGACACCTGTTCTCTACCTGTGTGCTCTTAGTGAAGTTATCTGTGTGCTCTGACTCAGTTCCTTCATCAGCGAAACTGGGATGGCCTGCTTCAGAGGACTGTGGCCAGGTTTTGAATGAGTTAATACATGAAATGCTGTCACAGGGTAAGCACCGTTATTATGATTAGATTTTGATGCACCTGTGTATGAATTTGGGGGATATTTATGAAACGGGAACATACTTTACATTTCTGCTATCTGATTTTCGTTCTTTCTTTCATTCTTTTCAACCTGAGAGTTTCGTTTTTAATGAAACTCATTCTTAAAAATAAATTACAGAGGTCTCATCACATCAAGGAATTGAATTACTTTAAGGAAAATAGCTGCATGGTACTTAAAATATGTAACACATCTACTTAACTATTATTAAATAGCCATTGGGTTATTTCCAGGTATATTAGCATTATCATTTTTTTGCCATTACAAATAATGTTGCAATTAGAAATTTTTTAAAAATTAAAAAAAATTTTATTGTTATTCAATTACAGTTGTATGCCTTTTCTCCCCACCCCTCTACCCCACCCCAGCCGAACACACCTCCCTCCCCCACCTCCACCTTCCCCCTTGATTTTGTCCAGGTGTCCTTTATAGTAGTTCCTGTAATTCCCTCTCCTCACTGTCCCCTCCCCACTCCCCCCTGGCTATTTTTAGATTGTTGTTCTTAACTTCAATGTCTCTGGTTATATTTTGGCTGCTTTTTTCTTCTGTTGATTATGTTCCAGTTATTGCAACAGCATGGATGGAACTGGAGAGCATTATGCTAAGTGAAATAAGCCAGGTGGTGAGGGACAAATACCATATGAGCAATTAGAAATTTTGAACATACAGGCTCCTTCCAACTGCTTTTATTTCTGAAGGAAACAGACAGGAACTAACTGCTAAATCAGACAGACGTTGCGACATTAAGGATCTTGAAGAGGCCTAGCGAACAGCATTTCTATCAGCAACATAAAAGACAGTCCTCTCCCACCCCTGCCCTGCCTCCTCCCTACAAACCTACTTTCTTCACTGAATTGTCTTAAATATTTTAAATTTAAATATTTTAAGTTGTTTAGAATTGGTTGAAATGTTTTAAGTAACTATTATTTAACTTTAACTTTGTATCTCTGAAGCACCTAAGGTCTATTTTTGTATATGGGGTGATATAGAGGTTCAATTCTCTTTTGGCTCAGGCCAGGATACCAGCACCACTGATTAAATAAACCCATTTTCCCTCTAAATTTCAACACCAAATTTGAATAGATTTAATTCCCATAAATATTGAAATATTTTGTGTTACTGATTGACTTCAGAGCACATGTGCTCTCTCCCTGTTCTTTTCACATTTTTCTCAGCTCCTCTTAGGCAGTTTTTCCATAGTACCTGCTATGAATTTTTAAAATTACTCCATTTGTTTTAAAATTCTTTATCACCCACAAAATTGTATGCTTTTGCTACTTCCAGTTCACTTTTTAAAAAAACTTAATGGGGCATTCAGTAGATTTAAATTTTGGGTATCATTTTCAAAGGACCAACTTTGGGTACAGTCATCTACCCTAGTATTTTTTTAATTGATTAATTTCATCCTTTTTAATATAATTTTTATTCTTACTTTATTTGCTTCCTTTTGTACTTCTTTTTAAAATTTATTAACGTAAGTACTTAGTGCCTCATTTTCAGTCTTTTCCTTTAATAATAAAGGGTCATTAGGCTCATGGTTTTCTTCTGAGACAAGCTTGAATTGTATCCCACAAGTTATAGTATGAAGTGCATGTTTTTCTTTGTAATTTAAAAGTTCATAATTTAGGTTTGATTTTTCAGTTGACTTCATAAGTTATTTGGGAGTCTATTTCTGATTTTAAGTAGTTTTTATTGAACTTACTATGCTTCTTTCTTAGATTATGTTCTAAGAATGTGGGCTGTAAAACATCAACATTTAAAATTTTATTAGTAATTGTGACAAAATTTATGGCTTAGTTTAGTGAAATAAACATATAAAAGTACATTTTCTCTACTCAAGAGAACTTCTATATACACTCGTGATTGAATTAAGTCTTTCTGTGCATTTTTTTCTCTGTCACATCTTTCAGTTCTGAAAGAATGTTAGAACATATCAGTGTAACTTCAATCTAATAAACCTTAGTTATTTAATCATTTGTTCTTAGTATTTTAACTGCTGTGTTATTTGGCATATTTCCATGTAATTATATAATTATATCTCCTCTGAAGCATGCTTTCTGCCTATTCATGTATGTCCCACAATAGCCTTTTCCTCTGGAAATTCTTTTTTTTTTTTCTTTTTTGCCACTGACTGCCGACAACAGCTGGGTATGGGCCCAATGCTCCAGTGCCATCCATTTTCAAGGCTAGTTGATTCGGCAGATGAGTTGTTACACACTCCTTAGTGGATTCTGACTTCCATGGCCACCGTCCTGCTTCCTCTGGAAATTCTATCCAAGTCTGTAGCCACAGGCAGATATTTTGAATAAATGTTCATCCATAGATAAGAAAGGAAGTCTAATACTTCTTTAAACACAAAACTGTATTTATTCAATAAATATTTATTCAACACAGTACTAGTGTTGTAGCCACTAAGCAAGAGGAAATGATAGTAGAGTAGGTGTTTTGGGAAGAAAGTAAAAACAGATGGAGACACGTATTTAAAGTACCTATGAGATATTAGAGTGAAGATGTTTAGTAATAAGCTGGGGATACCGGTGTGAGATTCATGGGAGGGTTCATTCAGTCATTGCACACATACTTACTGGTCATCTACACTGGTCAAGGCACAGGCAGGCCAATGAGAATAGCTGCGAGGTCCTCATGCTGCCCGAATACTGTCTGGGTACATTGTGTTTTAGTCATCCAAATAACTGGGAGTGGATATTATAGGAGTAGAGGAGATTACCCCAAATAAGTTCACAGAATTCAGGAGGACTGTAGGGAAAGGGGCTGAGGACAGCTTATAATCAGCACAATTTAATGGATAAGAAAAGATGTTTATGAAGAAAAATTAAGAGAATTCAGAATGAGAACCAGGAAAGATAATGATATGATGAAAGCCAGGAAGAAGGATTTTTGAGTCTAAGATGTATAATATTTTTGAATTGATTGATTTTAGAGAGACAGTGGAAGGAAGAGGGAGGGAGAGGAACAATGATTTGTTGCTTATTTATGCATTTATTGGTTGCTTCTTATATGTGCCCCAACTGGGGATTGAACCTGTGACTTTGGCATATTGGGATGATGCTCTAACCAACTGTTACCCAGCCAGGGCAAGTCTAAAGTTAAATGCCTGAATTTTTGCTTCAACTCTCCCTAAGACCAACTTTGCATTCCTCTTCCAGGACCATATGCCAAATTGGTGTCCCATTTCTTAGGATCAGGACCAAGAAGACTCCCAACTCTTTGGGAAACTGATAAGAAACCTGGAGAAGACAGTTTCAAAATCCTCGAGAACTGAGGGCTACCTGAACTACAGCATGGCTACTCTTAATGGACATTATTATAAGCATTGGTTCATATTATATGGTTCTATGATATAGATTAAGTAGCATCTGGAACCAATTTAGTTCCATCATATCTTACTACCACAGTGTGGCACATATCGGGAGTAACTTTAAAAAGTAAATTTCTCATATTAACTTACTTATCACTGGCCTCTACTTATAAAATGATACAGATACATTAGCACAATTTTAACTTTCTAGTTGCTCAGAGTCAAATAAATAAGAATTATTGTGGCATGTTTGAATTTCCTTACTGCCTTTTCTTTGAAACATTTATGTTTCAGACAACAGGCCGGTTGCATAATTGTGAGAGTTAATGAAAAAAATCATCTGCACATGATTCACATGACATGTCTGAAAGTCAAAACAAAAGCATAATCTCATTTCCTGTACAGTCTTAAGTGAGTGTGGCTCCCTAGAAGACCAGTAAAACAATGTGGTCATCATCCTTGATTTGGTTCAACGAAATCCATTAACAGAAAATAGTTGATTCAGAGGTATTATAATAATGTGTACAGAGACAATCATGTATTTACAGAATATGATTATCCCTAATTGAGATCCCAATTTGCATGAAGATATGCTATTTTTAAGGATAAACATATTTTACAATTTGCTGAAGCATTGAATGTATTAGAAAAGTATTTGCTAGGAGGCAGGAAAGCTGGGTTATGATTATATCTTTGCCACTAACTCATTTGGTGACGTTGAGGAGATCAGTTGAAACTGTCCCTATGATTCCTACCTTGTCATATGAAGAGCAATTGCCCATCAACCTCCCTAAATTGTTGTAATTTTGAAAAGATGAATTCACTAAAGAAATACTTATTAAGAGCATACTGTTTGTCAAGCTCTGTTCTAGCACCAGGGATTCAATGAAGAATATGCCCAATGAGGTCTCTGTTTTCAGGAAGCTTACATTTAAGGCAGGAATAAAAACATTAAACAGTCACGCGTGAAGGAGTCGCACAAAGGTACCTCTGGTAACGGTAATGTGTGGTAGTTTGGGCAGTCAGGGAAGAACTCTCCGAAGAAATGACATTGAAGCTGATTTTGCAGGTTAAGAGTCATTTTTTATCAACAACATTCTAAGGAAGAACTTATGAAAAGGCTGGAGGAATTTGAGGAACTGCGAAGAGTTCAGAAAAGCCAACATGATGAGCAATGAGGAAGAAGTGAAAGACAGGAGTTGTGAAAGCACATTGTGACATGACCAGTGAGAACACAAATGGGGTCAAATCTTAGGGAAAGCATTCTGGTAATATGAAATAAAAATCTCAAACTATTTCTAGCCCTTGACTCAAATATTGAGCCTTTGACCGAATAGCTATCCTATTGAAAACGATATCAGATACAAAAAATTTTAAGATAAAAGATATTAATAAAGTATATTTCTAAAATTAGAAAAAGTAAATAACTATACAGAATGAGGAAAATATGGTGTGTGCAAATCACAACACACATACAGCCAATGAAAGTTTGTGACGGGGTCATGGTGGTATGAGAAAACATTTACGCTATGATTTAATTTATTTTGTAAGACGAAAGAAGCGGCAGGGGGAAATGCAGGCACAGACTGCTCACACTGATGACCTGGATCACGACAGAGGAACTCTCAGATGACGATATCCTGATCTTACACAGAGGTACTGGCAAATAAGTCTCATCCTCACTCCCTTTGGAGGATGATATTAGCTTTAATGCCCTGGTGTCTCTAGAAAGAAGAGGGAAACCTCATCTTTACTATCTTGTTCAAGAAACAAATTTGTCCTTTGATCTGTAGGAAGACACTAATTCTAGCTTCCAAGGAGTTTAACAGTGGGAACAACCTTGAAAAGGGAGTCTATCTACCACAACATGTGTAGCAATGTCATGGAGAATTGTCTCTCCAAAGCCCTTATTTTTATTATTTTTAAATTATTCTTATTCCTAATAATTCTCTTTTTAAAAAATATTTGATTTATTTATTTTTTAGAGAGAGGGGAAGAAAGGGAGAAAGAGAGGGAGAGAAACATCAATGTGTGGTTGCCTCTCATGTGCCCCCTACTGGGCACCTGGCCTGCAACCCAGGCATGTGCCCTGACTGGGAATCAAAGCAGTGACCCTTAGGTTTGCAGGCTGGCACTCAATCCACTGAGCCACACCAGCCAGGGCATAATTCTTAAAGTTGTTTTAAAAAGCGAGGATTATTACAGTGAGTACATGATATTCATAGTTGCATGGTAAACTGGAAGTTGGCTACTTAGTGACTCAGACTTTCCTTTACTCAACTGTTAGCCAACCTAGGGAAGTTTCTGCCACTGAGCAGCTGCCACAACTTCTCTGGGCGCCAGTTTCTATTAAATGACATTCCAAGACTAGTTGGTTATCTAATCTCTAAGTCTACTTTAAAATTTAAGATTTTATTATTCCATATATAAGGGGAAAAATCACCCCACAGGTTAATAAATAAAAGCAAATTCAAATCACTTTATTTGAAAGAACTTGTCCAGTTATAATTTCAATAGCATATAGTTAAGTTAATCAAGTCAAGCAATCTAGTACATATCTGTGTGCTGAAATACCTTTATAAATAGATATTCAAATAGTCTTTTTCTATGTGCATGTTAATTCCACAGAAAATTTGTAAAACAGGAAAATATCTGGGGTTTTAATAAGATGTTAATCTTATTAAATCTTAGATATTAATATTTTATTAATATATTAATAAGATATGATAAATTACTATTACCAGAAACATAAACATATAAGTACAGCAAGGAAACTAGAAAGTTGAAAAACATGTAGCTTATTATTTTTCTTATGCAGTTCCAATATAATGTTCTCAATTTTTAAAATGTCACATAAAAAATATGGGGGAGTTCCGGCCAAGATGGAGATGTGGGTAGAAACCCTTTGCTTCGTCGCATAACCAAAAGGAGGATAACAACCAATCTAAAATCAATAAACAACCAAAAGCACCAAAAAATCAAACTGGAAGGAACTCTGACAAGCAAGTAATTAAAGAAAAAATCAACCAGAACAATCAGACTAGTAAGAACCCATGGCAAGGCGGCAGGCCACTCGGGCAGGGCTGGCTGAATGGGAAACTGACTGTGGACTATGGCGGTTGCCATGGTGGGAGAAACTCCCAGTCTCACACGAGAGAGTCCATTGGGAAGTGTACTAGAGTGGAGCAGGTGAGTTGCAACGTTCCCTCTCTGGCCCCTCCCCCACAGGCAGCACCGCAGCAAAGACAGTTGCCCTGCTCGGGTGGGAAATCTAAGGCCCTGCCCCCTTACAACTTATCAGCTGTGCCAAGACAAAGAAATACGGCCCAAATGAAAGAAAAGAGCAAAACTTCAGAAAGAGTGCTAAGCGACGAGGAGATAGCCAACCTATCTGATGGAGAGTTCAAAGCTCTGGTAATCAAAATGCTCACAGAACTGATTCAGCTTGGCCAAAAAACGAAAAAATAAATGAAAGATACCCAAAATGAAATAAAGCAAAATATCCAGGGAACCAACAGTGACAGGAAGGAAACCAGGACTCAAAGTAACAATTTGGAACAAAAAGGAAAAATAAACATTAACCCGAACAGAATGAAGAAATAAGAATTCAAAAAAGTGAGGAGAGACTTACAAACCTCTGGGACAACCTGAAACGTTTCAACAACATCTGAATTATATGGGTGCCAGAAGGAGAAGAATAATAGCAAGAAATTGAAAACTGATTTGAACAAATAATGAAGGAAAACTTCCTCAATCTGGTGAAGGAAATAGACTTTCAGGAAGTCCAGAAAGCCCAGAGAGTCCCAAAGAAGTTGACCTAAAGAGGAACACACCAAGGCACATCATCATTAAGGTACCCAAGATTAAAGATAAGGAGAGAATCTTAAAAGCAGCAAGAGAAAAGGAGACAGTTACCTACAAAGGAGTTCCCATAAGGCTATCAGCTGATTTCTCAAAAGAAACCTGGCAGGCAAGAAGCGGCTGGAAAGAGGTATTTGTAAGTCATGAAAGGCAAGGACCTATATCCAAGATTACTCTATCCAGCAAAGCTTTCATTTAGAGTGGAAGGGCAGGTAAAATGCTTCCCAGATAAGGTCAAGTTAAAGGAGTTCATCATCACCAAACCATTATTATATGAAATGTTAAAGGGAGTTATTTAAGAAAAAGATCAAAAATATGAAGAATAAAATGACAACAAACTCACAACTATCAATAAATGAATCTAAAAGAAAAGAAAAACAACAAAAACATAAACTAAGCAAACAACTAGAACAGGAACAGAATCAGAGAAATGGGTATCACATGGAGGGATTTCAGTGGGGAGGGGGAAGGGAGGAATAGTGGGGAAACGGTACAGGGAAGAAGAAGCATAATTAGGCATAAAATAGATGGGGAGAGATTAAAAAATGGTATGGGAAACACAGGACTCAAAGAACTTATATGTACAACCCATGGACATGAACTAAGTGGGGGGGATGTTGGAGAATTGGGGGACAGGGTTGAGGGGGGATAATGGGGGAAAAATTAGGAAAACTGTAATAGCATAATCAATAAAAATACTTTAAAAAAGCGATGATAAACAAGAACAACAACAAAAGAATATGGTCTCATTCTTCTACTGTGGAAAGAGTACTAGTGTTAAAGACTAAACTTCCACATCTGCTTACTTGGGGAATTTCCTGAGATTTAGATGTTCTCATTATAAAACAAAGACAATTTTTTAAAAGATTTTATTTACGTATTTTTAGAGAGGAGAAGGAAGGGAAACATCAATGTGTGGTTGCCTCCAGTGCACACTCCACTGGAGACTGGCTTGAAACTCAGGCATGTGCCCTAACTGGGAACTGAACCAGTGACCCTTTGGTTCACAGGCCAGTACTCAATCCACTGAGCCACACCAGCCAGGGCCAAGAAAATTTTTACTTTAAAGAACTGCTGTTAGGATCACACACGGTGATATTTATGTGAAAGTGCTTTGTGGACTATAAGATCTATAATAAAAATGTGAAGGCTTATTTCTATTAAAGTGGGTGGAAATGGCACTAATACACAAAATTATCTGATAAGCAGTGTGTGAGGAGAGCCTAAAGGGAGGGTCCATCGATTCTGCTACACTGAATCAGCGAAGGTAAGCTTTCAGCTAATTCTTGATGCTGGCAGGTTTTATTTGAGAGAGAAAGAGAGAGAGAAAGAGAGACACTTAAGTGATATACCTTAGAGGGGAAAATTCGACAAAGAGGCTCAGAAGTTCCTATTTTGTTTGCAAAAAGGTTCAATGTGTCAAAACGAACAAACAAACAGAGTTTAGCTTTTTGGCAGCAGTTTCCCTACTAGTTTACCCCTGATGAAATGTCACTTGTATTTCACTAGTATAATTAATTCCCAGGTTTCCCTAGTACACCAACTATTCTTAATCATTTCTTCTTCTGCACACCTGCTTTATAACGTAGCTGCTTCCATCACCATATTAATCGCAGGGTTCACTGACTTCATTTATTTGTCTGTCTCTGAGCATGCTCCCTCGGTGAGCAAGGGGTGGAAGATCTTCTGTAACTATACTATACAGGCCTGAAATTGGTTTCTATAAATGGTTATTGAATCGAATTGCCCCTGGTTAAAACGCAAATACCTCTGAGAACTATAAAAATACACCTAAATCATGATCTCTCCTCTAATAAAATTTAAAAATTGCTTCCAGCTTCATAGCTGGTTAAGGTTATTTTTTCCCATACGACCTGTTAGTGACACTGGGAAAAGGGGTGAAAGAGGGATTCGGGTTTGGAGAAAGCCCAGAGGGAGGAGCCTCAGGGCAGGAAGGCCCTGAAGTGTGGGAGGGTTCCTGAGAGTTAAAGGAGAGGAGAAGGGGAAGTGAAACAGTATAAACAACTTTGACCTTCTTCATGTTTTTACCAAGAACCTGTCTTCCTTGCATTCAAGAAACTCGCAGTTATTTTGAGAAGAAAAGAATGACCTGAAAAACCCCTGAAGAACTGTATATCCAGTTTCTAAATGCAGAACACAAGCAGTTGTATGGGGTGTAGGGAGCAAAATGCATCAAAACAGATGTAAATAGGTAATATGTCTCATAATCATATGCAGGCTCTTTTTCATATGTATATAAATTGTGTTGTGATTAATATTATACAAATTTATGTAAAGAAATGTATAGAAATATTTAGTCAAAATGCATGTTCTTCGGCAACTAGCTCAGTAACGTTAATGCAATAGAGGAGAAATGGAGGTTGTCAGTGGCATTTACAAATTATTTAAAGTGGCTATTTTACATGAGACGAGGTGGAGGGGCCTACTGCCCATCATCTTCAATCATGACAAAAAACGAATTTCAAGCCAGAGTTTACCATGCAGCTGGTGACCTTGGACAAGTCACTCTGTCTCCCTGGGCCTGCCTTAACTTCATTGTTCAGGGTTGATCAAGTATGGCTGAGAACAAACTATCAAGAAAGAGTATTTTACCACCATGAAAGTCTCTGAATTAAATTTAGGAATGACAATTCCACTGAATAAAGAGTTACCCAAATTCCAGGCATTTGAAATTTGGGTATTTGAATTTCAGCACAAAGAGGAGGGTACCCACTACTACTTCAGATATTTTGTATTACTTCTGCGAAGAGTTCACTTATTAAAATCCACATGAAAACCTGAGATAGGTATAACAATGTGCAGGTCACCATCTCCTAGACCGTCCACAGGTCCTAGGTAATGGTGTCAACGTTAAACCGAGGTCAGTGTTCAGTCCCCATGCTCTCCTTCACTATGCCTCACACCTTATGCACCCAACTTTTTATTGTACAAAAAGAAAAGGAAAGTTTGCTTTTCTCCATGACCTGAAAAATCTAACATTATTGTAAGCCTCTACTTCCTTCTACAAATTATCCCTTGAAAAACTGTAACAGCTCAAACAGGATTTATATTATTTAACAAATATTTCTTTCATTAGAAAAAGCTCGAAAGTCAAGAAGCTTAAAAGTTTGCCAGAGCTCACAAAAACACCAGAAAAGATTTGCCTTTTGGGGAGCAGAGTCGTTTTTAACTTCCTTTGTTTCAAAATAAGAGCAAATACCACCCCAATAGATCCCATGACTCGCAGGGGTGTACTGCAGACCCCAGAGGGGCAAGAGGGGCTGAGCAGCTCTGGAAGGCGGGGTGATGAAGGATTCATGGGACTAGTAAACTGACACCAGGTGGCCCTAAGAAAAGAGGAAATCCTTCTGTAGCTGCTGGTGACTCTCACTGACGCTGTCAGAACACGTGGTCACCCAAACCCAGACTGATCTCCCTTTCACTTATCTTTCTCCTTTGCTTCAGTTTTCTTGTACAAATGCAGGGGTTTAACAGAAAGGAGTAAACTGTTTTTACAGAGGAAAGAAATTTAAGTCATTTGAATCTTGCTTTGTTCTCTCTAAAAGTGGAGAATGAGACTAGGTTTATTATTTTAGTTTTGATATGCTGAAGTCAGAGTTTTAACTTTAGAAATTTATTTTTGGTTGGGATTTATAAAACATTTAAAAACATCGCATATTTTTAGGGATAGACAGAAACAGGCTTATTTCTTCAACCATGGAAAGCACTAACCATCTACTGGCATTTCTGACAAGTTAATAAAATTAAGTAGATTAACATTGTTATAAGGATTGTCTATTCCTTGAATGAAAGCATCAGCATCTCTAGAATGGGGTGAGGAGATCAAGGGAGATTTATCCCAAAGAAAATCGGATAAGAGAAAAACAACACAGAACTGTTTTTGGTTATCTTAACTAAATTAATTAATTATAAAAGATTAGGCAAACGAATAATAAATTAAAAAACTGTTTGACCATGGTTATGACTGATAAACAATAACCAAACACATGTTCACTAGCCCTGAATGTGAACACAGTTCACCTCCTCCCTTCATCACGTCTCCATGTACTTACAGCAGTTTTGTTTCTCAGTCGGATGCCAGTGTCTGTGAGTGGAATAAAAAAAGGGAACCAGAGCCCAGGACTACAGGTAGGGGAAGGAGGCAGGGGCTGCTGGACAGGGCGGCAGCTTGTGAATTTTTGCTTTATTGTTTAAATTTATTTTAAAAAATAAAAGAATAAAATGTTTTGACTATTTCTGGCAAAAGAAAAAAATTCTGGTTATCTTGTAATTTATGGCTTTGCATATAAAAACATAAAATTACAGACATTTTTTACCAGATAACTTGTTTTTATATTATGCATTATAGCCATCTTTCCATGTCTGGATTTAAAGCTCTGTCTTACTATTTTTGAAAACCTCCAAAAATAACCTATGGAATGGATTTTCCTTAATTTATTAATACTTATCTACCCCTATTACTACCCAATTCAATCTTAGAAGCAATGCTATAATGAACCCATTAACACATGAAATTGCAGAATTAAAGTACATGTACTTAAAAATTTTACCAGTATTTTCAAATTACTCTTAAGAAAGGTTATTTCCATTGATATGCCCATCAATAATACAGCAAGTACCTATTTACCCACGTTTCACCTAAACAGTATATGCTCAATCCATTACATTTTCATCAATTTTGTAGGCAAAACAGTCGTATTTTAAATGCATTTTAAATTAATTGGTAAGAATTAAAATATTTTTACTTCACTGAAATTGCTAATGCATATCTCTGGGTTATTTCACTATTGCACTTTCTTTCATTTTAAAGAAAAAAATATATTTGTTCAAAAGAAAGATTGAAATGAAATCACTAATGAGCCTGCTAGATTTGAGCCTTTTCCCTAAATTTAAGTACTTTTCCTGGAAGAAATAAATTATTTATAACTGCATAGAGCAGAAAAGTACTGAAGAGAAAGGAAAGAGAGAGAATTCAAACTGGACAGTTACAGCAAGAGCTAAAACTTTGCCCTTATTCCTTCACCATAAGCAGAGAAAACTTCTGTTCACGAAAAGCAGGAAGTTGAAGATTAGACAAGGCCCTCAGGTTTCCACAGAGTAAGGAAGCTTCTGCTAATGCTTCAGATACTTCAGCTTGAAAAAATGTCAGTTCATCCATTCAGCAGGTAATAAGTTGCCCTTACTGAGCTTACAGTAAAGCCGGGGAGAAAAACAATTTGAATTCTTCTCCTTCTTTTTCTTCAGTGGAGGTTGAGGGATAAGGACAAGTGAATAAATGAGGGATGAATGTACCAGCTGATAAATTTTGGGAAAATCTTGTCCAAATGTGGAGAGACAGAGAGGCAGGGCTAGTGAACGTGTGTTTGGTTATTGTTTATCAGTTATAACCATGGTCAAACAGTTTTTAATTTATTATTCTTTGGCCTAATCTTTTATAATTAATTAATTTTTTAGCTAAGTTAACCAAAAACAGTTTCTGTGTTGTTTTTCTCTTATCCGATTTTCTTTGGGATAAATCTCCCTCGATCTCCTCACCCCATTCTAGAGATGCTGATCCTTTCATTCAAGGAATAGACAATCCTTATAACAATGTTAATCAAGTCTGCCTTTTCTGTGTTCTGGTTTCCTTTCACTAACTAGCGAAACTGAGAAAGGAAATTCCATGGACCAGATGCTTCAAAGCTGAAGCCCCCAGGACCACTGAAGAATGCCTTGAAGATGCTGTTTTCATCAGAATCACCCATAGACATGCTCTCCTCATCCAGGTCCTACCCACTGCCATAGTGAGTCTCTTTCTTGGGATCAGAGAGGACGGTAAAAGCTTCTTTGACTTCCTTGAACGTTTTCTCCTCCTCTTCCTGAACTTCAACACTGGCTCCGCTGGTACAATCTGGCTAGCACATCAAGGCCAATATTTAATAAGCTTTCTTGATCTCATCCTCAGAAGCATTTTTGTGTCCACTCCCTGAATCTTGTAGTAATCTTGCCTCTCACTCTTCTTCAGTTGCAGCTGTGTACTTTTTAGGAGTCGTCTGTGTTCTTTTGTTTTCTCCATCTGATACTCTTTTGCATGTTCTGGCACTGCCTCTTCATACTGTTCTGTGTCCACATGACCTTGAGTCCTTCTCAAGTAGGCTTTTGTACATGTGTCATAGAGCTTCACTGCACTTGCGCAGTCCTCTGTTGCATCATCTACTTTCCTAAGCTCGGAATTAACCCTACCCAATTACAGGAGAGTTTCGCATTCGTTTTTATATTGTGGGGGTCTATCCCCAGGGCTTCTGTGTACAGTTAATATGCTAACTTGTAATTTCCTTCTGTAAAAGCTTTATTCCCATCTTCTTTCTTCACTTTCAGTGCTTCAGCATTTGTGCAAGCAGCACAGGCCTTCTCGTGGTCTGGAGTCATCCCGAGAACCTGCACAAAAAGACTGAACTGCCTTCTCCACACAATCTTCATAATAACGGCAAAGACCTGGTACCTATAGAGATTCTGCACTGGTGGAATCATTTGTCAAATGTCACTGGCCACAGACTGTGCTTCTGGATAATGACCCAGCATTGCTAAACATTCTGCTCTGGGGACCTGAAGCGATGGCAAACAGCGGCAAGCTCTAGGGCACAATTCATGGAGACAACTACTTTCCAAAAATCCAGCTTCTCAAAATCCATTTCTGCTATTTTCTCATATTCTATGATTACATTAGGATTCTTCAACTCTTGTGCCTGAGGATTTTTGTGATCCAATCCTAAGGCTCTCTGGTAACTGCAATATGTTGCCATGGCATCCCTAAAGATAGGCGGCATTTGCCCTCTCGTAGATGTCCCTGGAGGAAACTGTGGTCCACATTCAGCTACTGCTGTGCATCTCCGAGAGCTTCGTGGAGTCCTCTGAGTACCATCAAGGTGGCTGTGCCATTCTCATAGTAGCTAGCATTTTTAGAACACATATCTACGGCTTTTTTATAACAGTTATAAGCTTCGCTGTGATCTTTCTTGGATAGTATGCATTTCCTTGTTCCTTGAAGAGTCTGCTTCACTCTTTGCTTTTTTGTGGTCGGGCAACTCTGGCTCCTTTGCCACCACTAGCACGTTGCACTGTGCGGCAGGTGCCGTCTTACCCACCGGGATCAGAGAGCCCAACCAGAAAATGTTTAACAAGTGGTTGCTTTGAGGTGGGGGCCAGGGGCGGCTGATATGTATGCACCTTGATGTTACAAATGAGGACCATCTCTAATATCCTTGGAAGCTATGATTTTTATCATCTAAAGTTTTATATTGTAAGCTCAATAGAGAAAATTTTAAAGGCAAAATTTTAACCTTAATTCATTTAAGACAACATGTTTTATTTTACTCTCTTCTTTTTCTCCTCTTTATGTGTCATCTGAGTACTTATCTGTGCCGTGCGCTTTGCCAGACAACCACCAACCATGGTGAATGCGCAGGCGCACACTTGCACGCGTACTACTGTCCTGCTCTCAGAGCTGGCAGATTCTATTTGTGTGCACACATGCTTTTGTTCACTGTAGCGTTCTCATATCTGCTATTGTTTTGCTTAAAATTATATCTCATTACTTATTTGAATAATTATTTTGAATATTCCACCACAAAGAAGTCCCAAAATGTCCATAATTATTCCCTTATTGTTGGCATTTAGTATATATATTTATATACCCTTTCTTTGTTAAGCATCTACAGCATAATGAGTTTGTAGTATCCACATATAAATTATTGAGTGTACTAAGAAGAAAATTGAAGATGGGGTCCAAGAGATGTCACCTAGGATCCCTCTTACGGCACAGGTAGGCCCTAGCAGGGAAACTCACACAGATAGATTCATTCTTGTGTTGGCCTCTGAAGAGCCAGGCGCTTTGCCTATGCACCTCTGTTAATTCTCACAGCAACATGACAGTATTAGTATCGTATTTTGATGAGAAAAGTGAGTTCAGAGAGATTTTTAAGGAAAGTATCATTCACCACTACTTACAATGAGCCTCCTTTAAATTCCCTCTTTCCATTCAGGTACTTGATTAATGCTTACATAGTCATCACATTTAAGCTTCCCAAAACTCCAGCTTCATATGTATGCTTGTCTCAAATTTACATTTGAGGAAATTCAGAGAAAATACAGTATTAGGTGCACACAAGAGACTGAATTAAAAAACCTTTAGCCAGGGTGTCAGGCAGCACTAGTAAGTGATGCCATCTTATAATAAGAGTAGGACCCCTTCCCCACCCCAAGTAGGGGAGGATCTCTCTGAGGCAGGTTTTACTTGCTTATTGTTACCACAACACTGGACATCCTCTGTTCTCCTTAGGTCAAGTCATTCTCTTCTTCATATGTCCCCAAGTTTCCCTTTCCCTTTCCAGAGGGACGAAAAGAGCACAGGACTAGACTGCTGAGGTACATGAAATAAGAGGTGCAAAGGCAAGGAGGTGGCGATGTAAGTTTAACAGAGGGGAGAGGACGAGAATAAGCTTATTGGCATTACATGGTGATAAGATCACCCCTAAGTAGCTTTCATTCCTTACACAAGGCAACACATATTCTGCCTCTGGAAAATTCCCTAAATGAGGAATAGGGTTTCTCTCCCCAGAAGCCATAGCCTAGAATGTGTGGTCTTTCTCCTGTTCTTCTGCATGGTTTCTTCCCCAAATCTCAAAGAGAATTCAAACCTGCTTCCCCACGGTGTCTGGAAACTTGGAGTTCAAACTGTGCATACTCGCTTACTGAAGGACAGCCTTATCACTCATTTCAGTTGAGCCTCAGGGTGCAGACAGACCCTCAGGCTCCTTCACTCCGCCCGCAGGAGAGTAGCGGCTCTGGGCACGGAACTTCCAATCATCAGTCTGCTCCTCATTAGATTTCGGCAGTTCATTACCAAAATCTGAGCTGATCTTTGTGCAATGCCAAAGCTAATGTTATACTTTTCATAAAATTATTGTGAAGATTTTAAGTGTGACTACTAGCATAGGTGGCTATCATCATCATCATTATCACTTCATTATTATTTTACAGGTCTCAAAACCTTTATAGCTTCCACGTTGAGTGATAGTGTCCTTTCTTTCTGATCTCCCGGTTTGGAATTCTCTCTCAAACCGTGATTCACTCCTCATCTCCTGTGACTTTCTCGGATGTGGCCCAGTTCTCCGGTTCTTTTTCCAGCCTTCAGACTACATTGCTTTCTCAGTTGCCCCCTTGCCACCTGGATGACAATGCCTCTGTTGAGTACCATCTGGACCAATCAGAACAAGCCTCTCTTTCTCATGCATTGGCCAGGATAAGACTGCAAAACAAACTTTTCTATCTTCTGTAACCTAAACTTTCAACCTTCTGACTCTTCAGTTTCAAGCTTTCCCTAAACTTTAATTGTATTTTTTTAGAAGGACACATATATTTTTTTAATCATGTAACTGCAAATAGGAAATCACAAGAGGGGCCCCAGGCTGGGACAGATAATGGCTACCTCCCCCGTGGCAGAACGGGGCATGTAGATAGCCCCTACACTCTCAGCATCAACGTTCTCCCCGAACCCCTGCTCACTTGTGCTGCGGCATCCTAGGGACAGGGCCCCACCTTCCCTGGCACTGGGGTAGTAGGTAACCCAGCCTGCTTGTGCTCCTAGACCCTTCCCCCAAGAGCATGTTGGAGGAGGGACGCCTAGGCAGAACAGGAAGCAATAAAGATGAACATTTGACGCTGGCAGCAACAACAATGCCGAATGCCTAAGGATGAATCTTCGAACACAAAACAACACAACTGTCCGGAGGAAGTTTGTGAAGAGAGAGAAGATGGAACCAGAACCTTGGGGGCTGAGGAGGAGCACGGGGGAGCGGGCAAGGCCAGATCCTTGTTCATAGTGACCCGTCAGAGCAAAGCGGAACCTGAGGTTTAGAGTAGAGGCAGATGGAGTAGGGAACTCAAACCCCTCCTGCCTGCCTTCCTGTGTCCCAAAGGGAACGTGCATCCTAGTGCAGGGGCTAGGCAAGGTGGGGAAGGAAGGAAAGTGGGTGTGAGTTGCACCTGCTGACACACAGGTTGGCAGAATATTTGGGGCCACGCAGCGCTGTCCGTTGGCCAGAGGTGCTACTCCGGCAGTACAGTGGAGTGCCGACGTCAGAGTCAGATAGCGCTCAAGCCGCTTTAAGGCCAGGGAAGTCCTCCAAGGCCCCTTAATGGGAAGCCAGAGGGAAAAGTGGGAAAGGGGCCTCCCCGAATTAGAAGCACAGTGAGCAATGGCCCCACCACGGAGGGAGCTGCAGCAGCTGGTATGCTGGGTAGTGCGGTGGTGCGTGTGGGCACAGGTGGATGGCGGTAAGTGTGGGCCTGCGGGAAGCGGCGAGGGGCAGTGGGAGCAGAGCTGTCCAGACCCAGAAGGAAACCACTCCTTGGTGTAGAAGCAGGTGGCACCGTACTGTCACTGCTCTTTCTCTAAGGACTCCTGCGAGATGCCCTCTTCTTCCATCTTCTCCAGTATTTTGGGGCCTGACCCTTGGTTTCCTCCTCGGAGTCATGGTGGTTTACTGGGTCTTGGCATCTGCCCTTGTTTCTGCTCCCCTTTCATCAGCCCCGAGGTATCTTAGGTGTTGGCACTTCACTGGGCTGCTTCAGAGGCCCTTTGCAAGGCCTGCGCTGTCCCGGCTTTTCAGTGCTGTCCTCTACAGAGCAGGTGGAGCAGTGTTGGCTGGGCTGCGGGAGCTTGGCCAGCCACCTGCAGTGTGCGCTCAAGTCTGCAGGGAGCCGCTGCGCTGTGCAGTGCTGTGTGCTGAGGACCGGCCGGGCTCCACCTTCGCGGATAGCAAAGGCGGACTCCTTCCTGAAGCTACTACGCCAGCGCCAGAAATAGGCTGGGCTCGAAGTCCCAATCAGAGGACTAATTGTTGTCTTTTTTATTCTGGCTCAACAGTGATTTATGTGAAAGTTCTTTGGAAATTATTAAGTGGTATATAGAAATGTTGAACTTGTTATTTTCATCGTTCAGTCAACTGTTTGTAATTCTTTGCACAAATTTCTAATTAAAACTAAAGCCTTAAAAATGTCATTTATGCCCTGGCTGGTGTAGCTCAATGGATTGAGCACGGGCTGCGCACCACAGGGTCGCAGATTCAATTCCCAGTCAGGGCACAGGCCTGGGTTGCCTGCCAGGTCCCCAAGCCGGGGCTCAAGAGGGGCAACCGCACATTGATATTTTTCTCCCTTTCTTCATCCGTCCCTTCCCCTCTCTCTAAAAATTAAATAAATAATTTTTTAAAAAAGTCATTTACATTTTGATTTCTTCTATACTTTTACATCTAAACCACAGGTACACTAAAGCCAGGCTGTGTTACTGCCCTCAATGAGGTTCCCTTGTTTTAGAGATTTTGGTTGATTTTTATGACTAACCATTTGGGCTGCTTTCTCTCTCTTTCTCTCTCTTCCCACCATCTAAATTTCTGCTGTTACGTTTGAAACCCACCAATAAAGAGTGACCCTGGGAAACTCCAGGCCTCCACCCTCAAACCGCAGGCCTGTGCTCACTCTCTCTCTCTCTGCCTCTTTCTGTGTGGCCCCAGGCACACTATAACCCAGGTCTTGTGAATTATAAACCATTATTTTTTCAAAGTTTACCAATTGTTATCACTGAAGAGGACCATGCAATCATAATAAGAACTACAAGATCCGGTCCAACCACAATATTGGTTACTGTTAGTTTGAAACCAGCTCAAAACAAGAGGGTTTTATGTTATCTTTATTGCAGGTTGCTTTTCCAGACATTCAAGGACTTAAGCAGTCTGTCTTTCAGTTCAGTAAAGTGTTCTTCGGTGTGCAAACCTGGGAATAAAGTCGGGCTTATTTAAGATGAACCAGATGTACTTAATTCTCCCCCCCCCGCAAAAGGAGTTCAAGTAGTTTCTATTGGTAGTCACAAATGTATTAATCAAGGGTTATAATCTAGGATCTTAGAAAATTATTTTGATGAATAGATACATAATTTACTATAAAGAATCTTTGCAAGAAATTATTTAACAGTTAAAAACCCTTTTTATGGGTCAAATAATATCACTGTAATATTATTTAATTTTTATTTTGTTTTCCTGGCTCAAATATATTGAGTCATTCAATAACTATTGCATATTAAGAATAAAAGTCAAACAATCTTATAGAAATATTGAAAGATAAGAAACAGCCCATTAACATTAAATGAAATATGGTCAATAGCACTTGAAAAATGCTTACAATTGGAATGAAAACATAAAAATTAAAATGAGACTGTGTTAAATTTATCATATTGTCCCAAATATAAAAGATCCATAGTATCCAATGTTGGCTGCAGATGTGGTCCAACTTTCTGTGGGGATGGAAATGTCCTATGTCTCTGGTGTCCTATATGGTAGTCACTACCCACAAGTGGTTATTGTTTCCTTAAAATATGGCCAGCGTGACTGAGAATTACATTTTTAATTCAATTTGCTTTAAATTTAAGCAACTACATGTGACCAATGGTTCGCATGTTGGACAACACAGGAGGTCCATTAAAACTTGTGTGGAAGTATAAATTCTTACATCTTTTTGGTTAATGATTTGGAAAAATCAAAATGTAAATGGCAAACACATTTTGACTTAACATGTTGAGAGTAATAAATATAAGTACTTGAATGAATACTTGAAAATGTGCAAACTAGTCAAATAATATTTATTGCATTAATTTTAGGAGTTAATAATTAACAACCCAGTTAAATATTCATTGGTAAAAAATAGGTTAAGTAAATTGTGATATGTTCAAGCTAGGCAATTGTACATTTATTTATAGAAGTATTGTTAGTTTGCAAATATTGACTTGAAAAGCTATTCATGATAGTTTGTTAAAATAATTACACAGCTAAATATATGCACAGTATGCCAAGTTCGCTTCACAAGGAATAAATATGGGGTTGTATGTTTTCCATGCATGATATGATAATATATCAAAACAAGTGCCATTGGTGGTTTTCAACAGATGTTTATATTCTGATGTGCTACTTAAATATTCTGAAAGCACGTTTTATTTTTCAATGATATATTTATTTATTTTTAATTTATCATGGTGACATTGGTTAATAAGACTATATACATTTCAAGTGTACATTTCTGTGATCCATGTTCTGTGTATTCATTGTGTGCCCACCACCCAAAGTCAAATCATCCTCCCTCACCATACATTTGATCCCTTCACCTTTTACTATTCATCAACCTCCCTTCCCTCTGGTATCCACCATGCTGTTGTCTGTGTCTCTGAGTTTCAGTTTTATAGCCCACAGATGAGTGAAATCATATGGTTCTTAGCTTTTTCTAACGGACTTATTTTGCCTAGCATAATATTCTCAAGGTCCATCCATGCTGTTGCAAATGGCAGTATTTCATCTTTTCTTATAACTGAGTAGTATTCCATTGCACATATGTAACATATCATCTCTATCCAATCATCTATCGAAGGACACTTCCGTTGTTTTCATGTCTTTGTCACCATGAATAACACTGCAGTGAACACAGGGGTGCATACATCTTTGCAAATAATGTTCTCAAAATTGTTCGGGTAGATACCCAGAAGAGGGATTGCTGGGTCATATGGTAACTCTATTCTTAATTTTTTGAGAAACTTCCATACTGTTCTCCAGTGACTGTAACAGTTTATATTCCTACCAGCAGTGAATGAGGGTTCCTTTTTTTCCACAACCTCTAACACTTGTCTTGTTGCTAATAGCCATTCTAACAGGTATGAGGTGGTAACTCATTGTAGTTTTGATTTGCGTTTCCCCAATAACTAGTGAAGTTGACCATCTTTTCATATATCTGCTAGCCATTTTTATGTCTTCTTGGGAAAAGTGACTGTTCAGGTCCTCTACTCATTTTTTAATTGGATTGTTTGGTGTTGAGTTGTATGTGTTCTTTATATATTTTTGGATATTAACTCCTTGTCAGAGCTGTTGTTTGCGAATATCTTCTCCTATTTGGTTGGCTGTCTTTTTGTTTTGTTGGCAGTTTCTTTTGCTGTGCGTAAAATTTTTAGTTTGATATAGTCCCATTCATTTACTTTTGCTTTACTACCCTTGCCTTTGGAGTTAAACCATAAAATCTTCTTTAAGACCAAGTTTAGTATCTATGTTTCCTTCTGTGTAATTTATTGTTTCAGATCTTATATTTAGGTCTTTGATCCATTTTGAATTAATTTTTGTTCATGGGGACAAAACATAGTCTAGTTTCATTCCTTTACATGTGGCTTTATAATATTTCCATGTTTTCTTTTTTTAAATTAAAAAAATCCTATAGAAGAAAAAATAGTATTCTTATGTGGCCACTAGATTTCAAATTATGCAATTTGTTTATTCTATCTTTTAAGGTTTTACAATTCTGTAAAGAAGACAGAATGAAAAAATATATTCTATATTCATTAACAGTTGTGAACATAGGGATGTTTACCACACCAACATAAGAAATGGAGAGGAAAAAATCTTTAGAATTCTCCACAAGGTTACAGATTATTGTCAAGTCCAAACTCCTCAGCATCATATGCCAAGGCTTCCACATCCTGGCCTCAATTCTGTTTTTCTTCTTTTATGTGGCACTACTTATCTGTTATTTTCCCTTTCACAAAAGACTACTTATTTATTTAAGTATGCCAACTACTCACAAACTTTCATTGCTTTCTTCAGACAATTTTTCTTAATAATACTCTTAAATTAGGTCCCACTGTACTTATTTACCTGCTGAACTCAAGGCCTACATCAATGTCACCTCTTTGAATCTCTCCTTGATGCCTCTCAGCACAACTAATCTCACTCATGCCCTCTGTTTTCTGAAACTCTCTATAATTACCTCTATCTTAAATTAGAGATAATGTTCGTACATTAAATTAGAGATAATTATTTGCATTAATCATTACTATTTTCACCTCTCAGTGATGAGTTCCGCAGATTGGTATCATCTCTTATTCATCTCTGTGTGAGGTAATGCATGTATAAGCTGGCAAACTGTAAGCCCTGGATATAAGGAGCTCTTCTTCTGTTTATATTTTTAGCACCTCCACATATGTATATTATAGATTTGGTATTTAATTGATTTTGCTTAAATTAGTGAATTGCTCCCAGTACACACTTTAAAGACTACACATTGGATGAAAATAGTACTGTCTTATTGCTCACCTATACTTTTAAGAATTCTAAAAGTTTTTATCCTCCCTGATTTTAGATATTGCTCATTGTTTATCTTCATTTGTTTTTTGTATTTGTTACAGAAACATTGATTAAACACTGATTATGTACCAAACAATTTAAAACTCACTGGGGATAGAGAAGTAAGTAAGATGAAAATTATTCCTGTCCTCATGAAGCTTCAGCATCCAGCAAGAAACATAAACATTACATAAAAGATTATATAAATAAAATTTGCTTTCTGCTGTGCAGGAAAATCACAGGATATTATGAATGCCTATAATAAGGGACTCAAGTTCATCAGATGAGTTAAGGAACACTTCCTTGAGGAAGTGATCTTTAGGCAGAACAGTGAATAAGAATTAAGTAGAAAAAGGAGGTCAGGAATAGTGTGGAAAGTGGGAGGATAAGAAGATAGGGGAAATTTTCAAACATAGGAAACTAAATTCAGAAAAGTAGATCCTGAGTGAAGAGAAGACTGTATGTTTTATAGAGCCAAGTTATAATATAATGAATGGGCATAACTTCAGGTCTCACTGGTGGTTAAATTCCAAGCCTCGCTCAATATTCCTTGGAACGTTCCTTTGTTCAATATTCTCATATTCTTTTCAAAACCAATCTCTTAATATTCCCTCCAAATCTATGAGGTCTGTCTGGAAAAAGTCAAGCCATTATAATATAACAAGAACACTTTGTGAGCCATGGACATAACCTAGCAGCCAAAAAGAGTGGACTGGAATGTGCATGCATGAACAATGACAACTTCACTGTACTAGTCAGCAGGGGTGGTAGACATCCTTGGATGAGCATGTGTACTGTGTGGCCATTGGATGCAAAATGACTGCCCGAGTAGAGCAATGAATCTGCATCGAATTTTGTGTTAAGCTTGCACATTCCTCCACAGAAACTATTTGCATGACTCAGAAGACCACAGATATGGGCAACTGGTTGGTGATTGGCAGCTTCATCACAACAACATTCCTGCTCATGCATCACATCTCGTGTAGAGTATTTTGGCAAAACATCAAATCACCCAGGTAACTCAGCCCCCCTACAGCCATATTTAGTGCCCTGTGACTTCTGCCTTTTCTCAAAACTAAAATCACCTTTGAAAGGGAAGAGATTTCAGAACTTTGAGGAGATTCAAGAAAATACAACAGGGCTGCTGATGGCAATTGGGAGAACTGTGTGAGGTCCCAAGGTGCCTACTTTGAAGGGGACTGAGGTGTCATTGTCCTATGTATCTTGCACCTTCTTCAGTAAATATCTCTATTTTTTGTAGTACATGGCTGGATACTTTATGGACAGACTTTCATATGCCTCATCCCATGATCCAGGCCTTTACTCATACTTTTCTCTTTGGTTGGAATGTGTCATCTTCTCCATGTTCAAATCTTAAATATCTTTCAAGAGGAAACTAAGATCCTGAGGTTTTTCCTAATCCAACTCCACTGGCAGCAATGCCTTCTTCCACCACCATCGTTTCATCATTTCTATGGCACTTTCTGTATGTGTGTGTATCTACATTTGTATATGTGTATATGTATGAGATGGGACTCCAAAAATCCAGAATTATCTTCTGAAGGGTGGGCCCCCTATAGTACAGGCTTCCTCTGCTAGGTGAGTGTTCTAGGAACCCATCTGTATCAGTGTACCAGCTGGTGCTGTTATGAGAGGCTGCATTTGGCTTCCATGAATTTTTTTTTGAAGACTTTTTCAGTGTGTTTGCCCATTTCATGATGGGTGATTTACAAGAGTTCCTGCCAACACTTTAATGAGTGTGCACCAGTTTTTGATCAAAAATGGCATGATCCTCCATATTTACCCAATTTCACCCCAAGCAACTTTTTTTGTTCCACCAGATGAAAAAAGTCCTAAAGTGAAATGTTTTGCTGATGTGGCAAAAAAATACAGAAGCACTAAAAGGCATCAGAATCAACAAGTTCAAAAACTGTTTTGAACAGTGGAAGAAATGTCTCAGTAGGTATACTGCATCAAATGGAGAGTACTTAGGAGGTGACTGAGGTTTAAAAATGTAAGAATAAATGTACAATTTTTATAAATAAATTCTGTTTTGGGGGTCCCTGTGTGTGTATATTATAGATAGATATATAGATAAATTCACACACACACATATATATATGCAGTTTATATTTGATATATTCCTATATCTCCCTCCCCAAAAGAGGTCTAGCATAATGCCTTGTACAAGCTCATAGGTATATTTTAAATTTATTTATTTATTGGATTGAGAAAGAGAGAGAGAAACATCAACTTATTGTTCCATTTATTCAGGCATTCATTGGTTGATTCTTGTATGTGCCATGACCAGGGATTGAACCCGCAACCTTGGCATATCAGGACAATGCCCTAACTAACTGAGCTATCCAGCTGGGGCTCATGTATTTTTCTTGAAATAATGACTTTTAATTAACCATGTATGACATTAATGAAATAATCAGAATGGTATATCAAAGGTCCACAGAGTTCAAGACTAAAACTATTTAGTAAACCCTTTTTTATTCAGGAGTTGCGTGCGCATTTGTAATGTTTATCATGTTTGGTTGCAATCTCCTTAAACAATGATTCATGAGGAAATCAGTATCCTTCCTAAAACGACTCTTGGAGATGAAAAGACATTCCAGTCTAGTACTTCAGTGTTTTGCTGCCACTCCACTGTTCAGATAGTTGTCAGTGGCCACTAGCGGAACAAGGCAAATTGCTACTCGCTTCCCTGGATCCATGTCTCATATAAAACAAATTCGTAAGCCACTGGGGGAAGGGCAGCAACCCCTCCCATACCAGGGGTCCAGGAGACCTTCTGGTTAAGGGAAAGTGATGATGTAAAAAGTATCTGTTTCTGAGGAAGGGTAGGAAACCCTCTCCCTCATTCCCAGAACCCGGGAAAAAAATTCACTCATGGGAAAAAGAATTAAAAGACCTCTGCCTCAGGGAAAAGTGAAAGGAAAGTCCTGGATCCAGGTTACAAAGCAGAGATCAGTTGTTACTTGGAGACGGGTAGAAAACTCCTTCCTGCCCAGGACTGACACAGACAGAAAAGAAACTACAGGAGGAGTAGATGGAGCAAGAATGCTGAAAAGGCCTGCTTCCGACGCCAGGCGTATAAAGCCTGCCTAAGACTGAGGCATGAAGTTTATTCATGATAACAAATCATAGTAAGGACACTATAATTTTGTGATCTTCTTTTTCTAATCATTTAATTCACATTATGATACATGGCCAAGTTGTGAGCCCCGATTATGATTTTCAAACTTCATTAAAATCCACAGAAGTTACTGCCAGGGTCTGTGATCACACTGGTCCACCCTCAGTCAGCTTAGTTACTGTATGCCACTCCACCCTAGCCAAGCCCTGCTCTAACAGGCCCTCCAGACAGCAGACACCACATCTGCTGTGATGTCTCTCCTTGTCATTCTAGGCCGAATTAATCTCTCCCTTTACTCTAGAAAATGACAGTGCTTCTCACATTGCACTATAATGTTAGTAATTTTGTAAAGCTAATGCTAATCTCAAGCCTAGGATTCTATAGTATTCAAACACTGTCTTACCCCCAAAATACTCAGAGTTCTTTCTTATTCTTGTGAAGGTCTTATCCCTGTTGAACTCATTTAGATCCACACAAAACGGGGACATAAAGACAATTATTTATTTTGTTATTGTTTACACTTTGGTGTCTTTGGGATCATTAAATAAATAGGGCTTTCTTTTACATCTGGTTTTCATTACTCTATCCAAACTGAAATTAAATTAGTTTGTTCAAATCATTAATGCCACTGACTTGCAATATAGGATTATAAACTTTTTATGCTAGTTGGTTGTTGATATCCCTATTCAGAAAGCTGACTAAGACAACCTGACAACTAGGTACATGGAAACAAAATGTCTAAACAGATTGATTGGAACAAATAGGCCTGGAACAAAAGCAAAGGGTGTTGGCTCAGACTTCCGTGTGTTTTATTTAGACCAGTGTTTTACATATTCTGTCTGGGTTTCTCAAGCTGATAATAGGTTTCTCCTGAAATGAATAACTAGTTTCCTGGTAAAATGCAGTGGTTAAATGCTGCACAGTGTGATTCACCACACAAATTAACTATTTAGCGTTTTTGAGAAGTTGTGATAATAAATCCTTTGTACTTAAACACCTACTTAAACGTCTCTCAAATCACTAATATTTTTGGATCAGTCTGGGAAATTTTTGACTTAGGCTATTTTCATAATGCTCCCTAGGCATGTTTTCCCTGCTGTTAATCAATTCTGTCAGTCAGCATTTGATTGCAGAGTGGAAAAGTAGAGAGAAACTTACTGATGTGTGTTAAATGACTTACAGAATTTGGGGAAATTAAGTAACAGACTTTAGGCTGAACTCCCCACAGCAACTCCTAAAGCTGCACCGCAGAACCGCATCTCTAGGGGTGCTGCTACTTCCATCGCGGTTAGGAATCCATCTGCTAAGTCACGGAGCTGCTGTTCCAGCCAATTCCACAACCTCTCTGCTTCCTGGGGTCCCCACCAGCAAAACAAATGCCTCACACCTGGCCATTCTGCCCATTTGACCCAATTTAAATTCATGTTTCACACCTGTGCATCTGGCTGTGAAACATAAACATATCCAGAATCTTAGCTTCAAGGAAATCTGGAAAATGTGATTTTCAGCTTTCCAGCTTCTATTATACTAGAAGGTAATTGAAATAGATGTTGAGAGAGTCAAATCTCAGTATTCCACTCACCATTTTGCTGTTTTATTCCAGCATATATTACATTGCAAGGTAATGAGATTTCTGAAGAGGCAATGGGATGAAATTAAAAAAAAAAACTAAATAGAGGTAGTTTAATGAAGGCAGGAACAACAATGTAGTGCCTAGTTTAGTGCCTGTAACAGAATCGGTGCTTTAAAAATGGTATTATTTTAAGGAATGAATGAATTTTATTGAGTCACCTGGACCAACCTTCTTGTTTCCCTGAGGATGTAACTGAGTCCAAAAAGGTGAAACAATTTGCTAATATTTTCCACAATGGAGCTCAACCAAGGTCTCCTATCTTGTGTTCATTTTATTATTCTGATGTCATAATTCACCATATTAAATGAAACGATTTGACTTTTGAAAAGGTTAGAAGGAGAGCAACAGTCCAGTAGCTCAGCTGGTTGGAGCATCGTCCCAATATGCCAAGGTTGCTGGTTCCATCCTTGATCAGGGCACATATAGGAATCCACCAATGAATGTATAAAGAAGTGGAACAACAAATTAATGTTTCTCTCTCTCAAATCAATGAAATAAAAAAAATTAAATGTTAGAAGGGGAAATCAGTGTGTAACCAAAAGAAATAAAATTAAATTGAATCAACAAATACTAATGAGCTGTTAAATAGGTAGAATAATGAGCTGTTAAATAGGCAACACAAATGAGAATATAAGATGCTGCTCTCTGAAGTACCAACAAAGCGAAGCCCTGATGTCGGGCTTTCTGCGTGCTGTCATACACAGTCTTAGGGCGAATTACGTATGTAGTTCCTGTAGCCACTTTAACATATATACATACCCCAGCCTTGAAGCCTACTGGTTAATACTTATACTGAATGCCTTCCATTCTCATTCCAAAGCATTGTAAATATTTTGCCATTATCAAATTTACCAGTATTTTCTTTCTTAACACTATGTAGGGGCGTCCAACCTTTTGGCGTCTCCGGGCCATGCTGGAAGAAGAGTTGTCTTGGACCACACATTAAATACACAAACACTAACAAAAACATGAGCAAAAAAAAAAAAAGGTTTTAAGTAAATTCATACTTTTGTGTCAGGCTGCATTCATAGCCATCCTGGGCCGCATGTAGCCCAAGGGCCGCGGGTTGGACACCCCTGCTTCTATAGCTTGTGGTAGATGACACAGAGAGGGCTCTTAAACTCATCTGTATTCAGTCTTCTTATAACATGAAGAGATTTCTCGCAGAACCCAATTCCATCCATTTAAAGAGACCTTTGTTAACAACTCTATTAGTCTTTTTGAACTGTCATACAAAATACATATAGACCGGGTGACTTGAAAAACAGAAATGTATTTCTCATGATTCTGGAGGCCAGAGAATCTAAGATCAAGGTGCTGGCAAAATAGGTTTAATGCCTGACACTCTTCTCTTAGGTTGTAGGTGACTGCCATCTCACTGTGTGCTCACATGATCTCTTCATGTGCGCATGGAGGGAGAGAACAGGGAGAGAGAGTACGGGAGAGAGAGGGAGGGAATCTTCTTCTTCTACTAAGGGCATTAATTCCATCATGAGGGTCCCAGTGTCATGGCCTTATCTAACCCTAATTACCTCCCAAAGACCTGTCTCCGAGTACCATAACATTGGTGGTTAGGGCTTCAACATGTGGATTTTGGGAGGATAATTCAGTCCATAGCAATAATAAAGTAAAACAAAATAAGGTAATTCACACTAGTACAGCAGACCTGGAATGCTGGCCTCAGAATGGCTAATAGGAAGACACTGGATAACCTCTGCGGGACTAAAATAGAACCTGCACTGTTATCATTTAACGGTAGCTCCAAGGTTTACAGTGTCTATCTTTATCACAGCCAGCATTTAAATAATGTTGCTCTGCTGCACATATAAGAACCTTATACCAGGATACTTCCAAACACTCTCTCTGATTATTTATATTCCTATTAAAAATATTTATAATACATATGACAACCACTAAAGAAAATAAAATGTTATAGTTAATGAACTCATAGTAGAGATAAAATGAAAACTTAAAAATTGCTCAGTTATTCTGAGATAACAGGAAAGAAAGAAAAAAAAGGAAAAACGAAATAGGCAGTCAAGTAGAAAACAACTAGAAAGTTGGCCATTCTAAACCTGAGCATACTGATAGCTACAATAATTACAAATATTCTAAACTTTTCAATTTAAGGGAAAGGAATCAGAAATTTTCAGATTTAATTTTTTAATAAAAGTACCAACTACAAGCCATCTTCAAGAACCAAACTTTAAATATAAAGATAGACTTAGATTAAATGTACAAGGATGAAAAATATATACTAATCAAGAGAAAACTGGAGTGGCTATATTAATGTCAGACAATTATATCAGAATGAGAAAGGTTACTGATAATAAGTAGGGAAATTTCATAATGAAAAATGGGCAAATTCATGAAGAGGTCATAATGATCCCAATGTGTAAACACCTAATAATACAAGGCAAAAACTGATAGAACTCAAAGGAAAAATGGACAAATCTGTCATTATAGTTGCAGACTTGAATGCCCCTTTCTCAGTGATTGACAGGACAAGGAACCAGAGAATCAATAAGAATATAGAAAACCTGAACAACACTATTGATCAACATGGCATAATCAACATTTATAAAAGATGTAGAGCCCCTTAAAGCAAAATACACATTCTTTCCAAATATACATAAAAGGATCACATAGACATAACGTACACTGAGTTATATCAAACCTTAGTGCAATTAAAAGGGTGGCAATTATTAAAATATGTTGTGGGAGTACAAGTGAATTAAACTAGAAAGCATTAACAAAAAGGTATATGGAAAATTCTAAAATATTTGAAAATTAAACAACATAGTTCTAAACAACTTGTGCATCATAAAAGTATTTCCATGGGGAGACTGTGTGATATTTTAAACTAGATAAAAGTAAAAATACATGTCAATATTTGTGTGAAGTTGCTGAAACAGTGCTTAGATGTAAATCTATAGCATAAATCAGCAATTTTCAACTGGTGTACTACAAGAATTCTAAAAATATGTAATAACTTACTATTTGGTCAGGGATGCTAACCTCTTTTCCCTTAGATTGTCAAATAAAAAAATGACAACAGCCAACACAACAATAGACATCGGTGTGAATAAATCAAAATTATACCTAATTTTTTTGTCAGATTGGCAAAAAATATAATATATTTAATGGTGTGCTGCAGAATTTTAGCAATAGTTTCTGTGTGCCATGAGCTGGACAAGATTGAAAACTGCTGGCATAAATGCTTAAAAAAATAATAATTGTCTTGTATTAATTGCCTAAATTTCAGCCTTCAAAAACTTTTTTTTAAGAACAAATTAAATCCAAAGTAAGACCTGGAAACAAACAATAAAGCCAAGAGCAGATTGATTAAAATTGAAATAAAAAATAGAAAAAAACAGTAAAACCAACAGCTGCTTATTGTCAAAGTTTCATAAATTTGATAAATGACTAGTCACACTGACCAAAGCCAAAAGCAGCAGAACAATTTAATAATATCAGAAGTGAAAGAGGGGTCATAACTACAGATTTTTCTGACATTAAATAGTAAGAAAATATTTTGAATATTTTGTGCCAATAAATTTACAACAGATTAAATGAACAAATTTCTTGAGAGAAAGAAGTAACAGGGTTTACTCACAAATAAAAAAGTCATATATCTAGTTATTTTTCATCTTAAAAGTATCTTGAATTTTGTCAAATTCTCTTTCTGCATTTAATGATATGATCATATAAATTTTATTTTTTATAGTCTGTTGAGACTATAAAAATGTACTGATTGATTTTGAAATGTTGAACTAATTTTGAATTACTAGGGTAAATCTCAATGTGGTCATGATATACTGTCCTTTTTAAAAGTATACTTCTGATTTGATTTGCTGACTTTTTAAACATATTTTTCTTACATTTATGAGGGATATTAGCCTCTGGGTTTGGGGGTTTTAAGTATATCTGGTTTTGCTATCAGGATAATGTTGGTTTCATAAAATGACTTGCAAAGTATTATCTACTGTATTAATTTTAGAATTCCAGGATAAATATGAAGAAAAACACCGTTCACAATTTGTATTCGAATAGCTGAGAAACAAAGATAAAAAGGAAATCTTTTTTTCTTTCTTTTTTAATATATTTATTGATTATGCTATTACAGTTGTCCCATTCCCCCCCCTCACTCCACTCCATCCTGCCCACCCCCTCCCTCCCACATTCCCCCCCCTAGAGTTCATGTCCATGGGTCATACTTATAAGTTCTTTGGCTTCTACATTTCCTACACTATTCTTACCCTCCCCCTGTCTATTTTTCACCTATCATCTATGCTACTCATTCTCTGTACCTTTCCCCCGCTCTCCCCCTCTAACTCCCCTATTGACAACCCTCCATGTGATCTCCATCTCTATGGTTCTGTTCCTGTTCTAGTTGTTTTCCTAGTTTGCTCTTGTTTTTGTTTAAGGTGTGGTCGTTAATAACTGTGAATTTGCTGTCATTTTACAGTAAAAAGGAAATCTTGAAGTCGATCAGAGTAAAAAGAAACATGACAAGCTAGGAAACAACGGTGGAACACAGGCAGACTTGTCTTTGAAACTCTGCGTCCAGAAGACAGTGGCGTGCTTGTTCAACGCACAGGCAGATAACAACAACGACATCCACCCAGAATTATGCTCAGTGAAAACACCTTTCAAATAGGAAAGCAAGCTTTTCAAACAGTAATTGCCAAGATAATTTACACCCAGCATACATGGATGAAAAGACATTTTAAAGAGAGTTCTCCTGGCAGAAGGAGTGTGATTATCAGATAGACTTTTGAGTCAAAATACATACACACATACGCAAAAAAAAAAAAGATGAGTGGACATAGTAACAATGTAGGAAATATAATCTTCTCTGATAATAATGGTATGAAAGTAGAAATCAGCTACAAGGAAAAAACTGAAAAAAATAAAATTGCCTGTATTTATCCAGCTTCTTGGGTTTCCCTGAGGCTTCTGGAACTGTGGCTTATTGTCTTTCACTGTATTTGAAGAAGTCTTGTCCTTTAATTCACTAAATATTTCTTCTGTTTCACTGTCTCAACTATCCCTGAGATTCCAATTATGTGCACATTAAACCATTTGGTATTGTTTTACAACTCAGATGATTCTCTTTGCTTTTCCACTCTGTTTTTCCTCTTCATGTTTAAGTTTGAATAATTTTTATTGAACTATCTTCAAATTAGTGAAGATATATTTTGAAGTTCTTCAAATTTGAAGAACTATCTTCAAATTTACTGTTCTTTCACTGCTGTGTCCACCTATTGATATGTTTTGCCTGAATCAATTACTATGACGATGGTTCACAAGCTGTGATTTACTCATCCCTCATTCCTTGTAAACGCACTTGGTGGTTTTCTAGTGGAAACAACTTTCATTCTTCCTATATACCCACATATTTAATTTTGTGTCAGAGAAAATTCCTGGATTACGTTATTCAAGAGTTATAATCCTTTCTGATCATTGTCATTTTGGTGCCCTGGTGTTTCTGTACTTGGCGTAGAGGAGCCACTTAAAGCAGGCGACTGTGTCCTTTTGACCTGCCCCATCGTCCTTCTGCACCTCCTTACCTGCCAGCACTAAAACATGTTCTAGGATCATTTTGTAGTTTCCCTGCTCCAGTTCTACAGCCAACCATTTCTCCAACAAGTGCTTGTTCCCTTTAGTGAAGAACGACATTTAGAAACCAAAATATGGGAAGTGATTGTTTAACAAATAATACCTATACACTAGCAAATGACATGAAACCAAATTGATATTAAGGTGTTAACCTATATTGTGCCTGGAACATTTGAAGTTCTCAATAAAAAATCTATTGAATGAATAAGAGAACTATTTAAAAAGTAGATTTTAGCAGGTTGCTTGAATTTGACAATTATTCCCAAATTCAGTTTTTCTACTCTTACCAAATTACCTTGCAACTGTTGACAGCATAATTTTAATTCTCCTGAATTTTACATATTATCTGTCACTCAGCTACACAAATATACTATCCTACTATCTTCTCTCTCTGTATATATCTGAAGCTCAAGGCCTGACATTAAGGCTCAAGACTCCAGCCCATGTGTTGGCATCCATGCAGCTATTTCATGTACTAATCATGTTCCAATGAAAATGTGCTAATAAATAAATATGTGTTTTTCTTTCTCTTTCATAAACTGTGAAATGATTGACACAAACTCATAGAATGCTGATTGATTTACCGATATTGGTCCATCTCTCACACTCATTTCATATTAGAAGCATAATAGTAGATCTGCAGTACTTTTGTGGATAAAACTTACACAGCTTGACCACTTATCTTTTGCCAGGAAGTACACATTACACTGTCACTTAGTACCAGCTTGTTATCCTTTGGTGTGGGGCAGGAGGAGTAGAGATCCGTTACTTGAAGATGATGAAAGGATACATCTCTTTTTGTCCAAAGAGTTTATATATTTATTTTTAGAGAGAGAACAAGGGAGGCAGAACAAAAGAGAGAGAAAGAGAGGGAGAAAGAGAGGAAGAGGGCATGCTTCTCGCGCGCCCCCTACTGGGGACCTGGCCCACAACCCAGGCATGTGCCCTGACTGGGAAGGAAACCAGTGACCCTTTGGTTCACAGACTGGTACTCATTCCACTGAGCCACAGCAGCCAGGGCTGAAAGGATACATTGTATCATCAGAATTAGTGTCTATGAAGTACTATATTAAACATACCAAAGACATGATCTTACATTGCTTAATTCATCACACATAAATTCTGCAAAGATGTGTTCACACCAATTTTACAAATAAAGCAACTGTAAAAACAAACATGAATTGCCCATCATTTTACTAACAAGTGGTAGATTCAGTTCTTACTACCTGGATTAGTATCAACCTTCAACTCTTATACACCTTGTCCCGTAGCAGGCTACTTCTCAAATATTTACAATAAGAAGACATTAAAATGTACAAAAACAAAAACAAAAACAAAATCACTAATGTCCATTAAATGAGGTTTGGAGGAAGGAGTAAATGATGTCATGCTTCAGACCCTGCCTACTCACACCTATTTAAGAAACATAGAGCTTGTTACATCTAAAATACCTATAAGCACATTTGCTGTATCTTGCATTAGAGCCAAAGCAGTAAATGAGCTTCACATAGGAATTGATATGCTGAAGCTCATCCTGGCCACATCTGAGCAGGGGGAATAAACTTTGCAGTTCAAACCTCACGTCCTGTATGAAGCCTTTTCTAAAACCCTTAGACTGGCCTATATGCCTCTGGTCTGGGCTCCATAGTAGTCTCTCTCTTTTATCTTCGTGCTTGTCCTGATAGTGTTGCATTATTTTTGGGTTTTTTTGTATCTCTTTGAATAAAGTATGAGCTTCTTCCTTAGGGCTGGACTGCCTCTCATTTTTCATGGTGCTGAACATATAGAAGACACATGATAAATATTTGTTAACGTGATATGAAAAGCTACATATGCATATTTCACTGTACTTCACCAAAGTGGTAAAAAATAGCTATAGCTATAATGATTTTTATGATTTAGTTAGCCTATTGAGCACAATATCAGGTTCATTTTAGAAAGCATGAGTTATTTTTCAATTTGCCCTTTGTACGAAAGAATGAGCTTGGTGACTATGTAAAAATATTATGAAATGATATGTATCACTAGATACAACATTCAATTAGATCGACAGTTGGAGTAATTTGTGTTGTGCTGAAGAGTGCTTTTATTTTTAAAAGAGTTGCTTGAGTATTTCCGGAATTTGCTTTGATTATAGTAAAGGCCAAAGGAAGTGATTTAAGAGAAGTAAAACAGTGTAGTGCAATGCTTTCTCATTATTTCAAAGCCAGAAAAGCCTTTTAATGGAATACTGCATGGAGGCCAAATACAGAAAATATCCTTGGAATTCATTCTGCCCTGGTCGAAGTGGACGTGGAAGAGTTTCATTAGGAGGACCCCCTCACCTCTTTTCCATTCACACACACACACACACACACACACACATACACACACACACACACACGCGCCCTGCCCTGAAGCTGGAGGACACTGAGGTGCCTGCCAGGAGAGGTTGAAAACAACTGTGCACTAGAACAAACCGTTAACAGGACATCATGGAATCTGGCTAAATAACAGCCTCTTTGCCAGGACATTCATGATCTTAGTTTTTAAAAAGTTCTCCGGGTGATTCCAGTATTTAATCAGACTTAGGAATCTCTAGACTATGAACTCTCAAGGTCTCTTTGAAGTTTATGACTCTATTATTTTCCCCAAAATTTATGTCTTCCTTTTTTCCAGTTCTTTAGCTTCTTTTTTACTCTTCTCTTCCCCACTTTACTTTCTTTCTTGTTTCTCCCTTTTTTTTCTTTATCTTCCTTTTCCTTCCTAAATAATTCTGTACAAAAACCATTTGGTGGAGCCAATAGTAGGTGTCTGTGGTGGGAGGGAGGCCACTGTGGCACAGAGCAGGGAGTCAGGCAGGTAAGGAGGGCATCTTTATAAGAGGGTGTTACAGTGATCATATCAGAACCCAAGAGTAGAGGGGAGGTCCCCTCCAGGGTGTTGCAGTCCCCAACATGCTGAGAGTTGGAATCAACAGTTCTCAGACCAACACTGGGAGCCCGAGCTCACCTGCCCACCCTTCTTTGACAATAGGTTGCCTATTCCCCATCCATGTACAATACAGCCCAGGGCATATGGTCTGAGTGGAGTGAGGAGGGAGGTGGAGTGAGGAGAGTGTCAACACAGGGAGTAGAAGTAACTCAGGGAAGTGTGTCAGAACACAAGCAGGAAGAGGGGGGCATCTGCAAGAGGGCAAAGTGGGCAATGGTAATGGAAGATTTCATTCCTGGGCCTTGGACAAATAAATATATTAAGGATACTGTGAGCCAGATTGCTTTCAGAAGAGGAAGGTACCGTACGGCAAGAGAGAAAACTATGGTGAAACTGTGGTGTTGGACTGAACTTGAGATATCAGTGTAGACTTGCAATATCCAATGTATAGGCAGATACAGAGATAAATATAGATATAATTGTGAGTGTACATATATGTGTATATATATTTTTTTATTTGTATCTATCTGTTCATTCTCTAGCTCTGCCTATTGAGAAAACCTAGGGGCAGCAACGACTCAATAGAAGTGAACACATCTAGCACCCAGACCTTGGTTTGTAAGTACTATTGTCCAACAAAAAGCACAAGGAGTTCATGGAGAAACGGTTCCAAGTTTGGGGAAGGGAAAGTACATAATCAGTCTGGAACTTCCTGTTCTGCTAGAAAGAAAGAAGTGCCCAAGAAATGATGGAGATATGTCAAAAAGATACAGAGGCCAAATAAAATGAGCTCTCATAGACCAAATCTGGGACAGTATGAGCAGCAGAATAAAAAATGATGGTAATATATGGAAACCAGTCGAATAAATAAGACTCTAAGAGTCTACACTGACATACATATAGGCACCCCTGCATGCATAAGTTGAAAGTTTCACAAGGCATGTTAAGATATAAACAAATTGTCTTTGCTCAAAATATTTACTAATTACAAAGGGAAAAAATGTAACTTTATGGTATAGAAGGCTGAAATAGCCACCCTAATCAAGCCATTAAAGAACACATCACCATTAATGGGACAAATCAAAATTATGTGTATCAACCACTAGATAGGATGCACTCAACATCATTGCTGTATTATTTCTGCAAAAAAAATTACTTGCATCTAATTTTGAGGAAATGTCAGATGAACCCAAGTTAAAGGAACTGCTACAGAATGGTTGGCCTGCAAGTGTCAAAATTATTGAAGTCACAGAAAAGTCACAGAAAAACTGAGAAGATTGAAGAAGACCGACATGAAAACTGTATCGAAAAGATGATTCTGGGCTGCGTCATTTTGATAGTAAAGACAGTATTGGTCGAGTTAATGAAACTCTAATGGCATCTGATGATTTTTGATAGTAATATTCCAGTATTTAATATACTGATTTTAATGGTTTTGTTATGGTTATGTAGAAGGCTGTCCTTGTTTGTAGGAAATACATGCAAGAGTATTCAGAGGTATTAAGAGGATCATGTTAAAAAGTTACTTTCAAAAGCTCGGGACAAAAATTATTCCTTCTGTGTTTAAAACTTTTGTAATTTGAGATAACTTCAAAACAAAAATACACATTAAGAATTTATATATTTCCATCAGAGAGATGCAAATTAAAACCACAATGAGGTACCATCTCACACCAGTCAGAGTGGCCAACATAAACAAATCAACAAACAAGTGTTGGAGAGGATGCGGAGAAAAGGGAACCCTAGTGCACTGTTGGTGGGAATGCAGACTGGTGAGGCCACTGTGGAAAACAGTATGGAATTTCCTCAGAAAACTAAAAATGGAACTGCCCTTTGACCCAGCAATTCCACTGCTGGGATTATACCCTAAGAACCCTGAAACACCAATCCAAAAGAACCTGTGCACCCCAATGTTCATAGCAGCAAAATTTACAATAGCCAAGTACTGGAAGCAACCTAAGTGCCCATCAGCAAACGAGTGGATCAAAAAACTATGGTACATTTACACAATGGAAATCTACGCAGCAGAGAGAAAGAAGGAGCTTATACTCTTTGCAACAGCATGGATGGAACTGCAGAGCATTATGCTAAGTGAAATAAGCCAGATGGTGAGGGACAAATACCATATGATCTCACCTTTAACTGGAACATAATCAACAGAAGAAAAAAGCAAAAAAAATATAACCAGAGACATTGAGGTTAGGAATAATCTAACAATAGCCAGAGGGGAGGGGGGAAGGCATAGTGGGGAGAAGGGTTTACAGGAACTGCTATAAAGCACACATGGACAAAATCAAGGGGGAGGGTGAAGGTGGGGGAGGGAGGTGGGACTGGCTGGGGTGGGGTGGAGGGATGGGGAGAAAAGGCATACAACTGTAATTGAATAACAATAAAAATTTTAAAAAAGAAAATAAAAAATTCAAAAAAGTCCACTGGCTTTTTCTATTGCTTTACAGCTTAAAAAAAAAAAGAATTTATATATTTCTAGACTTTAAGTTTCTTCTGGCTAAATAACAGACAGGGTGACAGAAAATGACAGAAAATGCTTTAATTTCTTTTAATCCCTTCTGAGCATATAGCAGTTTCAAGAAGTACTTTTTAAAAAGGTGTTTATCAAACAAGCCCGGAGAAATGTATATGAATCAGTGATAAGTACAGTGACTGCCATCAGCACTTCAGGGAGCTCCAGGAGTTATATTGATTTTGTTCACTAGAATCTGTGTACTAAAGCAATAATCAATGCTATGTTTTTAAGGCTTGAAACAAAAATGGTTGTTGGTAAATCTCAAAACAAATAACTAAACACAACCTCCCACTTGATTATTTCAATTACTTAAGGTTTTATTGTATATAATTAGCTCAAAGAGTAGCTTTAATGTTATAGATTTTAGATAAGATATAAATGTTTAAATCAATTTGCATTTGCATACAAGGTGGGACCCCTAACAAACCCTAGAATTTATTTATAAAAAATAGTGTCTTTACTCTTACAAGTTTAAACTTTTGTCTCCTTCAAAGTGCTCTCCATCTGATGCAATACACCTATTGAGACATTTTTTCCACTGCTCAAAACAGTTTTTGAACTCTTCAATTTTGATGCCTTTTAGAGCTTCTGTCATTTTTTGTTTCACCTCTTCCACATTGGCGAAACATTTCCCCTTTGAGGACTATTTTCATCTTGTGGACTAAAAAAAAAAAA
Source organism: Desmodus rotundus (assembly GCF_022682495.2). Lineage (NCBI taxonomy): Eukaryota > Metazoa > Chordata > Mammalia > Chiroptera > Phyllostomidae > Desmodus > Desmodus rotundus. The sequence continues at coordinate 59,382,793 of NC_071391.1, forward strand.
AAGTCACTCTGGGCAAGATCTGGTGAATAGGGAGGGTGGGCCATGGGGGTAGGGTCATGCCATTTTTTGGTGAAAAACTGATGAACACTCAGCGTGGTGAGAGCAGATGCACTTGTAAATCACCCATCATAAAGTGGGTAAACGCATTGAAAGAGTCTTTAAAAAAATTCACTGAGGCCAAACCCAGCCTCTCACAACAACACCAGCTATTACACTGATACAGATGGGTTCCTAGAACACTCACCTAGTAGGTGAAGCCTGTACTACAAGGAGCCTGCCCTTTAGAAGATAATTCCATGGTTTTTTGGGTCCCCCCCATACACTATGATGATTAAAGTTAACAATACTGTATCATATACTTGAAAATAGCTAAAAGAATAGGTCTTAAAAGTTATCATCACAAGAAAAAGAAATTGAAACTATGTGAGGTGACAGATGTTAACTAAATGTATTGTGCTAATCATCTCATAATATATAAATATGTCAAATCATCATGCTGTGCACCTAAAAATAATATAATAATATATGTCAATTATATGTCAATATAAGTGGGGGGGAGGTCACAATTTGCAGATATTTCTGGCAGAGATAATTATATTCCTTTCCCAACATCAATTCTCACTTTCTTCCTTGGTAACAGAACTCAGCTTTCTGAGCTGGGCACATCGCCACCTACAATGAAAGACTGCATTTCCCATCCTCCTTTATATTTAGGGACAGTTACTAAATTTGTGGCAATGAGCTGTTGGTGGCCATTGCTCAGAATGTCAAGAAAGGCTGTTAAAGGGAAGCCGCCTCACCTAAATGGATCATGAAGTAATCTTGAGGATGGGAGTGACGGGTGAGAGGCAGGTTAGGGAGAAAATTCTGAGTGGGGTCTTTGGTGCCCTCTTAAAGCTGATCTACTAACGAGGCTCTCTTGTGCTTGAGTTTTTTTTAACATGAGATGTTATAGGCATCTGAATATAATTCTAAGAAATACTCTACATGTTAACAAGATTTCTCAAAACTGATCCAAACATCTGTCCAACGAGTTTAAAAGCATGGTTCAAATGCCAACTCCATTATTTACTAGTTCTGTAGCCTTGTGAAAATTATTTAATGTCTCTGAGTCTCAGAGTCCTCACTTGTAAAATGGGAATAATAATGATATCTACCTCAGAGTGGTTTAGTGAGAATTAAATTAGATAGTAGTAACAAAACTCTTACCAGAGGGCCTGAAACATAATCAATATGCAATAAATTCTAATTGATCATGATAATTTTCTTTTTTTTATGCATATTGTTTTCTTTCTTCATTTTATAAAATATAGGATTGCTAATGTTTTGCCAAGTTCTCCCTATGGATTTTATTTCCTCTTAAAAATTTTTACCATACTTAAATATTTCATAATATAGACATTCTTTGCATAGATTTTGATCAATTACTGCTGATTTTCTATTTTATAATTATTCTTTTCTATTTCGTACCTTATTTTTAAAACATTTGTCTTGGGAAACAGCTGTTGTTGAGCTGGAGTCCATTGAATCAAATAAAGTCAGAGTAGCATTGTATTTTGTACTCCCTCCGTCAGGTACTGGCAGGGTGCACAATAAATGTTTAACTACTTTTAAAAAACACAATTGTAGTATGAAGCAGAGGTCTTTTATTTATTTATTTAGGTTATATTATATTTATTTTTTTAACTTTTTAAAAATTGTTGTTCAAGTATAGTTGTCTCCATTTTCCCCCAACGACTCCCCCCACCCCAGCCATCTCTACTTCCCACCCTTCATCCTACCCTGCTTTGGTTTTGTCCATGTGTCCTTTATACTTGTTCCCAAAAGCCCTTCCTCCTTTTCCCCCCATTATCCCCTCCCACCTCCTCGAAGCAGAGGTCTTTTAGAAATTTGCTCCTCAAGATATGAGGCTAAGTTGTTTATGGTTCTTTTAAATAATTTTTTATTTTAGAGAGGAATGGAGAGAGAGAGACAGATAAAGAGAGAGAAATAGAGACAACAAATGTGATTTGTTGTTCCACATATTAATGCATTCATTGGTTGAGTCTTGTATGTGCCCTGACTGGGGATCGAACCACAGCCTTGGCTTATAGGCACAGCGATCTAACCAACTGAACCACCAGGCCAGGGCCAGTGTGTAGGTTTTTATATGTATTCTGGATATGATTCTTTTGGGATATATATATATATATATGTATATAATATGTAATACAATATATAATAAATTAAATTATATATACAATATATTATATATATAATAATATATATTATCTTGTTTCCAGCGGTGGGTTGCTTTTTCCTTTTCTCTCTCAATGTTGTCTTTTAAAGAGAAGTTGCGAAGAAGAGAATTTCCAAGTTATCATGTTATTCTGTACATTCAGTGTTTTTTGTTTTAAGAAATAATTGCCTACTAGAAATTCATGTTGATATTTTCCTGTTTTCTTCTAAAAATTTTTCTCCAATAATTTTTAGTGAATGATTTTTGTATAAATCTGACAAAGCTTGTTTACCTTGCCTCCAACTAATAATCCTGATATTTATAATCCCTGGAAGTACCAAAAGCACCCCCAAATCAAAAATAAGACAGGATTTGTTCTACCAGCAGGAACTAGGTCACTGCCTGTATTCTCTGTAAAGGCATGTCAAACTAGCTGTGCAAGCCAAAAATCTAGGAATTCTCCTTGATATCTCTCTCTTTGTCACTTAACCATATTCAATCTACCACATATTAATTACTGCTGTGTAACAAATTAGTGGTTTAAAGTAGCGATAACCATTTATTCTCTCTCACAATTTCTGTGGTGCAAGAATTCAGATATGTCTTGGCTAGGCAATTCTGGCTTCAAGCCTTTATGATGCAGTTGGATGTCAGGTGAGGCTGCACAGGTAAGACTTGACTGGGGCAGAAGCATCTACTTTGAAGTTGACTCATTCACATGGTTGACAAGTTGGTCTTGATTGTTGGGTGTGAAGCCCCAATTCTCCTCCACATGGACTTCTCCTAAAGGCTGCATGGTATGGCTGATAACTTTCCCCAGAATGAGCAATTTAAGAAGTTTACAACGCTTTTTATGATCTAACCTCAGTAGTCATACGTTGTCACTTCTGTAGCATTCTATCACTCACAGAGGTCAGTCTGGTTTAATGTAGAAGTAGTTTATACAAGAGCATAAATGCCAGGAGGTAGAGATCTTTGGATACCATCTCGGAGGCTGGCTACAACGGTAATCAGCTCTTGTCTATAGAAATGTCTCTCAGCTCTGCTACCACTGGTCCAAGGGACCATCCTTTATGTCTTACCTAATATCCTATATCCTCCCTGGATGCTGTCATATTTCTCCTCCTTACCAGCAGCCAGAGTGATTTTTTTAAAAAGATAAATCTGATGATATTAGTCTTCTGCTTTAAATCATCAGTATTATAAATACTTAAAATTTATAAATATCACAGATATTACCTTATATAAAGATTACATAGTATCATACAATCAGTATTATACGTACTTCCCAATAGGTTTAAGAAAAGACCTAAAACCACTGAAAGACATCTTGAGTCCTCTACGATCTGGTTCTGCTTCCTTCTGCCTCTCCCTCTACTCACTATACTTATTGTCTAGTCCTCTCTCAGTTACTCCACTGCTTAGACACTTATTCAACTTTAGTGTTTCCTCCGGGAGTTCTCTCCTACTCTCCCCATCTCTCATTTGACTAACTCCCAATTAGTCTTAGATGCCCACTTAAACACTATTTTCTTAAATTTTTCCTAAGCCCCCAGGCTAAATTAGATGTTACTGTTATTCTCTCTCATGATTTCTTTCTACCATAGCTCTTATTTTAGTATTATACATAACTACTTAGGTATTTATTTAGGTAATTACTGGATTACTGCCTATCTCTTCTACTAAAGTTCTGTGGTAATAGAAACCATATATGCTTTGCATCTCATAGGAAGTACCTAACTCACAGTAAGTCAATGCCCACTCTTAAATAGCTCTGAATGAATGGATGAAGGTATAGATGGATGGATGGATGGATAAATGGATGGATGGATGAATGGGAGTTACTGAGTACCTAAAGGAGCAGCTGAGCAGAGAAACTTAAATCATGGGACATGATAAAGAATAGTAGGATGGTAGATTTATGTGGTCATATCTTTCCCCAAGATAATTGGTTGCAAAATTTCTCTTATGGATGTGTGAAGGGTGAAGGGGATGGGGGAGGGGAGTACAATTCAGCCAATAGGTGTAATCTTTTAAGCAACTCATACTATGTCCCACATATTGTAGAGCTTAATATATATGATGGTTGTTATTGAAGGAACATAAGTTCATACATGTAAAAGAGTGAGGACTTTCAAACAGATTGTGCCCTATTATCAGAATCTATTTTAATTTAGTTAAAAAATAAATATTTTTGGTACTCACATTTTAACTATAGAGGTCTCATGAGTAGGCAGGTAATCCTTAAACCTGGAAAAGCTCTGTCTTTTTCAATCCTTACATAATCAGAAGCAGCCTAGATTCCCGTCGGTTCAGTGCTCTACAGAATAAAATGGCAATGATAGAAATATTTCAACTAGGGCCTTAGCACAAACTCTGTAAAAAAAAAAAAAAAACTTCAGGGCTTCAAAAACAAGGGCATAAAATATTTTTAGTTGTCTTTACTTTTATTTTAGCCCCAGTTCTTAATTCCACATGCTAACTTGTTAACTTTGTTTTTTATTTTTTTAAATTTTATAAAAGACTTTATTTCTTTTTAGAGAAAGGATAAGGGAAGGAGAAAGAGAGGGAGAGAAACATCAATGTGTACTTGTCTCTCACACACCCCTGACCAGGGACCTGGCCTGACACCCAGGCATGTGCTTTGACTGGGAATGGAACCAGCAACCCTTTGGTTCCCAGGAAGGCACTCAATCCACTGAGCCACACCAGCCACGGCAACTTTCAGCTTTTTTTAGAAATACAATAAGGAACAACAACTTTAAAGCTATAAATCAGCTCCCTGAATAATGACTTTAAAAGCAAGATCTCAATACTAATAGAAAGATGTCCATTACATATAATGAAAGAGTTTGGTATATTTATTTCTGTCAGTTGCATGTAATAGAAAAAAATCTGTGTATATGAAATATGAGTTAAAAATGTGTTAAAGACCATTCCATTTGCTTTTAGACATTCAATTTCTGAATCTTTTGTAAATTTCTCTCCTGTTTATATACATATTGGTTACTGTTGCCTCTCTCTTTTTTGCTTAAACCTGATGTCCATACAAGGCTTTCCTTCAGTATTTAGGAAAGAGGAGCAGTTACGGGATTGCATTCAGCTCTATCAAGCAAATACAATTGATGGAAAATGACAAACAAGTTTAACTCTTAAAAGTTTAACTCCCGGGTGAAGAAAAGCAATGAAAGGAAGAGTTATGAACCGGACTCTTAATGGTAACTGGAGAACACAAAAAATTTTAACTTCAATGTTATTCTACTTTATACTAATTCTTTCCATTTATGTAACATGGTACAGTTTATATAGCACTTTCATGTTTACTGAGATGTATTCTGTGCTTGCTAATACTGGATTCTTCCTTGTTAAAAGCTTGTGTGTTTCTCCTACTTACCACATTAACTTAAACCTTTTTGCCATCTACTTCTTCTGATGAGATGTTTACCACACATTTATTGGATCTGTGCCATGAGTAAATGTGGTCAGCACTATTAGAGTTCTTCCACGCACGCATGCATGCACGCAACATGCATGTGCATGCTGGCTTAGAAAAGAACATCTGCTCATAATTACAAACCCAATAACAAGGAGACAAATGCAGACACCAGTGACACATGGGAAAATGTGGCAACGTGTGAAAGGACTGATAAAGTAAAAATGCCAAAGAAGTTCTGAGCAGAATGGAAATTGTCTTTAGGATTTTGATTTATCTACTATAGGTACTTTGTACTTTATATACTAGGTTGAACACTTCCCATTATTCTGTAAGATAACTACTACTTCCATATTGCAGATAAAAAGGTGACCCTCAAAGTTCTTGATGTCCTGATCCAAGATCAAAGTAGGTAAAATGGAAGATATAGAATCTACAAGCATGTCAAGGGCCTAGGTATTTGGTTATGGAAAAGCTCACAAAAAAGCATCCTTTGAATGAAGTTGAACTTTGAAGACTAAAAAGGATTTTGAGTAGGCAAAGGAAAGAGAAGGGGAAGCCAACCACCTGAGCACAGGTGTAAATCAGACCACAGGCAGCTGGAACAGGTATGCAGAGAGGGAGTGAGTTCTCAGTACAGAGCTGAGAGTTGATGAAGGGACATGAACTCTACACCCAACTGAGAACCATGCCAGGACTGAGATAAAAAAGGAGAGTCGGCACTAAGTGCTAAAGATATTAAGGAGGCAGGTCCACGAACCAGCTTTCAGGAGGAGAACTTAAAAATATGAGCACATTTAATACATTACATTACTATACAAACTAAACTTGAAAACTTATCACATCTCTGTTTTTGACCCTTGCTGAAAAATATTGTGGTATCTGACTTTTGTCTTATGTGTCAGAGACTGAAAGTGGTCACCAGTATCTTTATCATCCTCATCTTTCAGGACTTATGATTTTTTTATACTTTCCCCCAGCAATTAGATAAAACCAATAACTAAGTTCCAGCCCGTGAAGTGTGAGTAGAAGTAATGAACAGTACTTCCCAGCCTGGTCCATGAAAGCCTCCCATGTATGATTTTAGCAATATTCCTGCATCTATTGGATGAATGGACGGGATTTAGAAAACCTACAGGATTGCAGAGAGACAAGATGAAAAAATCCTGATGCCTGAGTGACCGTGTGGGGCATAGACCATCCACCGTCTACATTTTAATGTCAAACTCTTCTTTGGCAATAAGCAGTTAATATTTTGGCATCATTTGTTTCAGTAGTTTTCCCACCCTGATACACCTTACTGATTATTATCTCTGACTTGGAACTTGATCCTCTCCCACTATCCCCCAGAGACTGAACAGTGCTGGAGAAATTGTGCACCCCTGTTGCGTAATGTCTCAACCGGTCTCCCAGTGCTGCTACGAAAGCTTTCTGCGTGCTTCTGATCACAAACTTTCTCATTCCTTTCCTGACCTATTTTAAAGATTCACCTCTCTCCTTAAGATCTCCCCGCTCCTACTCTCAGCAGGTAAATTAGCCTTCTCCTTTCAGTAAGTGTTTATTCAAGAATTGTGTTTATTTTTTTTTCTTTTTCCTATTTTAAAATTTTTTCCACTTCTACTTTTTTATTACAGTGGACATTTCTTTTCTTATTAATTTACATAGTTCTTTATGTATTATGAATATAAGATATGAAATGACTAAAATTAAACAGACTGATGATACCAAAAGTTGGCAACAGTATGGAGGAACTGGAATTCTCATATATACTTGATGGGAATCTAAAATGGTAAAAACATTTTGTAAAACTGTTGTCAGTTTAAAAAAAAAGTAAGTATGTATCTATTATATCATCTAACCATCATACTCTTAGGTAGTTATCGAAGGGTCAATGAGATCTGCTGTGGCATCATGGCCGAAAAGAGGCTTTTCATATTGGGGGTGTTCTGTGGTTTGTGGTAGGGAGTGAGATGTAAATACTTTTTTCTGTTTTCCTGTATATTCAGTAAGGTCTATGTCAGCCACTAGTTATTTTAAGTTGTTTTTTAGGAATAGGTTACTGATAACTGGGTGACACTAGTAACACCTGTCGATTACTTATCTTCATCCAAGTACTACACTGTGCACATTTACCTACGATATCTTTTTCAAATCTTCCAATCACCTTGAATAGTAATTATTATTCCTCTTTTTGAAATAAAAAACGTGCCCCACACTGAAACAAAATGAAACAAATAACAAAAATTTTTCTAAGAATAACATATTAGGAGATCCCAACATTCAACCTCTTCCTACCAATTAAAGATAAAGCTGCTTATTTTTATCTTTACTTGAAATTTGACCTTATTTTTATCTCAATTTTTGATTTGTCAGTCTCAGGTTACGTATTAGTGACAACTTATGATGGACTAGGCTTGAGGTTAAAAAAACAGTTGGCAGTGCTTATGGGTTATGCTTTGGGGGAGATGGAGAATAAAAGATAGTGCCTGTCTGTTTATAGTGAAGGTTAAGGAAGAATCCAGAAGACACAGAAAAACGGTATTGATGGGATGAAAGAAGGAAGTCTTTCCAGAAGAAGTGACATTGAGCTGAGTCTTAAAAGTAATGCAGGTATAAAAGAAAGGTAGAGCAAAGGGGCACAGAGCCACTTTTGGCAGAGGGACTAGAGGGTACAAAGGCATTAAAAGGAGAAATCACAAAATCATCAGAGAATATCAGGTAGTTCAGAATGGCTGGAGCCTGGAGCAGAGATCTCAATACATGGGGCATGGATGAGCATGGGGGATGGTGACAGAGGCTATAAATTCCTGAGAAGCTAATCTCATGCTCAGTCCCCTGTAATCCATCTACAGGAATTTTCTAAACACTTTTTTCCTTTTAGACATACAGCATGGAAATCAGTACCCTAATTTTCATTTACTTTTATGCATTTATACACCATTTACATCAGAGAACAAATGATTTCATGATGTAGGGCTTCCTATATGGACCACTACTGATAAGATATTCTGATTTTATCCTCAATTTTTCTCACCTTCTCCAGGGATAAGAAGGCCCTAGAGGCCATTGAGGACTGAATTCCTGACACTAACAAAACATACGGCCAAACTGATAAATAAAATGCCCATTTATCCACTTATAACACAAGAATGCCTCTCAATATCAGATCTAGTTATAACCAGATCTGGCCAAAATATCAGATCTGGTTATTCTGGGTCAGGGGAACGCTATTTAGTAAGGGACTATACCATATGGCAGTGAGTACTTTCTCACGTTATTTCCATTAGTTGCCATCACAATTCTGTGATGTAATTCTTGCTTTATCCTTATTTAACAGATGAGGAATTTAAATGAGAAACATTAAATAATCTTTTCTGATCTTACAGCTGCTAATTTTGGAGCTAAGATCCAAACATAAGATGCAATGGGCAGAGTGAATCCATGCTGGCTGGAAGTAAAGATTATGATAATATAATTAATTGTAATTTTATTGGATGCTTACTTTACGCTAGGTGGTTTTATGTGCATTATCTTATGTAACCTTCACAAAAACTCTATTAGGTGGGAAACTACTTCCATATTAGAAATGAGGAAACTAATGTTCAGAAAGTTTAAATAACTTTTCCAATCTTTCAACCTGATTAAATGGTGGGACAATTATTCAAGCCAAGTCTCTCTGCTCCAAGTACTTTTCATGGCTGGTCAGGTAATGATAAGAGTACTTGATACATTAGAGTCAAAGTGAAGAGAATTTGTTAGTTAACCAAATATTCCATATAGGGTGTGATAGAGGACAGAAGAACACTGAAATTTCCCTGGTAGGAATGATCATGGATCTTCCTAATTTGAAGTAGCAGACATTGAACATTTTATACTGTCATTTTGCTTTTATTTATTGCTTTTACTAATAATTCTTTTTTATTGAGTATATTTTATTGACTATGCTATTAAAATTGTCCCATTTTCCCCCTTAGTTCCCCTCTGCCCTGTACCCCCATTCCCTCCAGCAGTCCCTGCTTCATGTCTGTGGGTCTTACATATGAGTTCTTGGCTTTTCCACTTCCTGTACTATTCTTAACATCGATCCCCCATCCATTCTGTACCCACCAACTATGCTTCTTATTCCCTGTAGCTTTTCCGCCATTCTCCCCCCTCTGCTCCCAACCCACCTACAACCCTCCATGTGATCCCCATTTCTGTGAATCTGTTCCTGTTCTAGTTGCTTTCCCAGTTTGTTTTTGTTTATTTACTTTTTTGATTCTGTTGTTGATAGTTGTGAGTTTGTTGTCACTTTACTGTTTGTATTTTTGATCTTTTTTTTTCTTAGATAAGTCCCGTTAACATTTCATACAACAAGGACTTAGTGATAATGAACTCTTTAGCTTTACTTTGTCTGGGAAGCACTTTATCTGTCCTTCCATTCTAAATAATGTCTTTGCTGAATAGAGTGATATTGGATGTAGATCCTTGCTTTTCATCTCTTTGAATACTTCTTGCCAGTCCCTTCTTGCTTGCAATGTTCCTTTTAAGAAATCAGTTGATAATCTTATGGGAATTCCTTTGTAGGTAACTCTCTTCTTTTCTCTTGCTGCTTTTAAGATTCTCTCTTTATATTTTAATTATGATATGTCATGGTGTGTCCCTCTTTGGAACCAACTTGTTTGGGACTCTCTGAGCTTCCTGGACTTGTATGTCTATTTCCTTCACCAAACTAGGGAAGTTTTTTTTTTTCATTATTATTTCAAATAAATTTTCAATTTCTTACTCTTCCTCTTCTCCTTCTGGCACCCTATGATTTGGCTGTTGGAACATTTAAAGTTCTCCCAGATGTTCCTAAGCCTTTCCTTGTTTTTTTGAATTCTTGTTTGTTCTTTCTGTTCCAGTTGACTGTTTATTTTTTCCTTTTATTCTGAATCATTGATTTGAATCCTGGCTTCCTTCCCTTCACTGTTGGTTCCCTGTATGTTTTTCTTTATTTCACTTTGCATAGCCTTCACTTTGTCTTCTTTTTTGTGGCTGCACTCAATCATTTCTGTGAGCATCTTGATCGCCAGTGCCTTGAACTCTGCATCTGACAGGTTGGCTATCTCTGTGTCTCTTAGTTTTTTACTGGAGTTTTGATCTGTTCCTTCACTTGGGCCTTATCTCCCTGTCTCTTCATTTTGGCAGCCACCCCATGTTTCTGTGTATTAGGTAGAGCTGCTTTTTAGGTATTAGCTTCCCATGCTTGGTGCACCTGTTATTTTTTAAGGGGCAGAGCCTTAGGTATTTGCCAGGGCAGGGCAGCCCACTTTGCCGCTTTGTGGTACTGTATGTCAGGGAGGGGTCAGAGAGGGAACAATGCTACTTGCTGGGCTCTCACCCCATTTCCAGTCTCTTCCTCCACTTCCTGTGAGTGTCTGGCACCCTTGTAGTTGTTGCCCTGGTGCTGATTGTCAGAGTGGGTGTGTCTGCAGACATTCTAGGACCCTATGAGCCCTTTACATGGACTCTCCTGAGAGACCAGTGGTCTCTTCCACCACGCCAAACCCTCTGGTTTATAGCCAGAGGTTATGAGGCTTTATTCTCCCATCACTGGAACCCTGGGGGACATGGTCTGGCCTGGGGATAGGATCACTAGCTCCTCTATTGTCCCTCCTGATTTTTATCCACCACACATTAATGTGGAACCACCTGTTCTACAGGCTGCTACCACAGCTACCTTGTTGCTGCTGCCCACCACCACCTCTCTGCACCACACCAGATCCTCTATGCCTCTCCTACCCATCTGGATGAATGTTTCTTTTATAAGTTCTTGGTTGTCAGACTTCCATATGGTTTGATTTTCTGGCACTTCTGGTTGTTTTTTGTTTTTAGATTGGTTGTTATCCTTCTTATGGTTGTGCAAGGAGAAGAAGTGAGTCTACCTATGCCTCCATCTTGGCCAGAAATCTAACAATTCTTATTTGTCACAAAAGCTCTGTTACAATGTTTATTCATGATAAGCAATATATATTGTAATTTTCAGTTTATGTGTCTCCCGTTTTCCTTAGGAGAAATTTTAGGGACTGGAAAAGAAACAAATTGTCTCGAACCTGAGCAAAAACAATTGCTTTTTGATAACATCTAGCTTCATTTTTCTTTATTAATTGGTGGTATTTATGATTATTACACTGGGCAATGAAGTTATAGTTTATCCTGCAAAGTTTCACAAACTTAAAACCTTTAAACAATCTTAGGACTAGATCAACAAACTTTAACATACATTTTTTTTATGCACTCAGACTAACAATTTTATCAAGACAGTATTTTTGTGTATTTGTTTGTTTTGTTTTGTTTATTTATTTCCTATAAAGACTCTTGGCAGAAGCAAGATTTGAACTTTCTTTGTAGTTAGTACCCTTATGGCAAGATTGAAATAAACCTAGACTTTTGCTGAAAATCAGTGCATATGAGAAATTTAATATTCCTTTGTCTCTTGAGCCTGAACTACTGGAGGAATGGTTTATTTCTTTCCATTATAGCCCAGTTCTCTGGTGTGAGGTTTGGTACAAATGAAATGCCTTCTAAATGTTAGTTGAATAAATGAATGTTTGAATGAATATACCAACTTTGGACTTTGCTTTATTTTTATATTGCTCCTATTTTGGAAAGATACCCCTGATAAAGGAAATTCATGTGTCAGGACCCACAAAATGCAGGCTGCTCCAGTGACCCAGCCCACCATACCAATCCAAACCTAACTCAGCCCACACTTAGAGGAAATGACTCACTATCTACGAAACCTAACTTACACCATTCACAGCCCTCCCGCTCAGCTTTAACGAGCTCACCTTTCCCTAAAAAACAGAAGATGTTAGCCTCACCAGGAAATTCCTGACCTCCTAGTCAATCATGCCTTGTGTTTGCATTGCCTCTTCTAATGTTCTATAAAACTTGCTCTTGCTTGCCCCAAATCCCTCAGGAAGAACACTCCTATGCTCGTGAGGCACGGTACTCTCCCAATCCATGGATCGTTTTCTCTTAAATAAAGGGCATAAACTCATTACTAAATTGTATTATTTGAATTCCCAAATGAGCCTTCTTATCTATTTACTTTTAATCATTTGCAAAAAAGTGTCCTTTTGGACCTCTTTCCAGATTTCTCAGGTATGTTCTATCCTGTCTGGCTTGGAGTTTTTTAGGCTCTGGTATTTCCTGAGTGGCCTGGGACACTTCCTTCCTCTCCCCTGCCCACTTGCCAATGAATTCACATCACATTTGAGAATAGGGTTTCCAAACCCCCTCTTATCTACCATGCACTGCTCACACTCCCATAAACTTGAAAGGGATGGTGGAAATTTAGGCAACTTAGAGAATGTTTAAAAGAGAAGTAGTTGAAAGGTAACGAAAGGGATCCTGCAGTTAGTAAGAAGAGTCTGACTCATGAAAGAAAACAACACAACTGACAAAAAACATCAGAAGAAAATTCGTGGGAACATTTTGGGTGAGGCAATACCAAAGTGTGAGTGATGAGAGTGAGAGATTAATCAGAAAAGAGTATCCATTCCCTTAGCTGGCTACAGGGCCTTTCTGGGGATGCACACTCACTTTTTCTTTTTCCTTTTTTAAAAAATATAAATAACCCCTGTAATCTACAGCTCCTGATCTATGTGATATATCCTGTTTGATTTAAGTGTGGATCAGTTTCTAGGTTCTCTTTATGTTCCATCTGGGGGTTTCTCATCCTGGTGTTAATAACACACAAGCCTAATTACTGAAGCTGTATACTGCATCTTGATTCTGGTGGAACACATTGACCTCTCTGAGCTATTCTTGGCCCTGGGCTCTTCTTTATACGTTTAAGAATTAGATTGTGAAGTTCTACAAAACATCTTCTTGGTATTTTTGTATTGAATCTATAGAATGGTTTGGAGAGAAATGAGATCTTTAAGATGTTCAATCTTCCTATCAATGAAAAATTATATTATTCTGTTTATTTAGGACTTATTTAATATCTTTCACCAAAGTTTTATAACTTTCTCCAAAAAGAGCTTGTGCATCTTTTTTAGATTTATTCCTTGGGACCTTATTTTGTTGTTCCTATTGTAAATGATATTTTTAAAAACTGCATTTTCTAATTTCATTTTTGCTGGTATGTAGAAATGCAGTTGATTCCTATACTGGTTTTAGACCTAGAAAACTTACTAAGCTCTTTTATTAATTCTAATGATTTATAGGTAATTGGAAGTTCTACGAAGAACATATATCTACAAATAATGGCACTTTGGTTCTGCAGTATTTTAAAAATCCTTATCCCTTTCCTTTCTTGCCTTATGCACCCTCTCTTTTTAAACAAGGATATTGAACTAAATAAAATATAATTCCTTTCCAATTCTAACATTTTACAGAGGGCTAGAATTTTTCTACCAGATTAAATGGATTCTTATGGTTTAAGTTGCATATTGATACTTAGTCTCCTATAATTTGATTGGTCTTTATATCTTCTTCAATATTGAACCCATATTTATTAAGAGACCATCTAGTGTCTGAACAGTGTGTTAGGCAGTAAGCATACAAGATGAGTAAACTAAAATCACTGCCATCCACTTCCTCTCAGGCTGGGTGGTCAAGGCTTTACAAATAGCAGCACAGCAATTGGATCAGAGGAGATGGCAGGGGAAGGAGGTAGAGATGGAGATGGAATAAAAAGGACAAGAGCGAGAGAAACATTTGGTAATATCTCAAGATGCAGGTAAGGCCACTGCTATTTTCAAAAACAGTAAAACCTGGTTATGATTTCAATTTTCACCACATTTTATGAGGATAATTAGTGCTCACTGCATGACTGTGGCTACTTAGAAGGTTAATGAGGGATGCACAGCACTTTCCACAACAGAGGATAGTGGATTCTTAGTTTTATCGATGTGTTCGCTACCTAGCCTGGCCTATACATTTGTGTTCACTGCTAGGAGATGCTTGGAGACCTGGCAGGTTGCTCAGTGATTCCACATATAGCTTGATGCCGACATGAACATTTGAATTGCAGATTCACGCTAAGAACAGAAAAGCCTAGAGCTGGTTGGGACCCCGGCCTCCTTCTGGGCCCTTGCACGGGTGCGTAAATGTGGGAAGCAGGTGGGTGCAAGACAGTAGCAAATGGTGTGGTTAGCAATTCACCAGACAGCATATTTCACCTATAAATCTTCAAATTCTTCTTTTCCCCCCACCTCCCCAGGCTAAATTATATACCTGGAAATAGTACAGGTACTCCTACGTCTCAGTTTGAGACCTCTGGTGGCCAAAAGCTTCTCCCCTGCACTGAGGCCTGGTCCAGTGGTTGGCACACTGTTGTGCTTAACTAGGAAGCTCTGTTGTTGTTGCTGTTATTGTTACTTACTTATTTTCATCCCCCTGTGTTTGAAAAGGTATTTAAGATGGTCAAATGTTAGCTATTACCAGGATGATTATTAGAAACAATGCTGGAGATTTAGAGCCAGATATATGTAACTAATTAAAGGTTTTTTTGAATTTTTAAAATTAAAATAGTATATATAGAACACAAAAATGTGTTAAAAAATAAGGCAAGATACACATAAATGCACAAACTGAGCGTGCCTATGTCATCAGCATCACAGAGGCACCAGGCCACCTCATGTTCCTCCCTAAGGATGATTTTAACACCAGTTGGCAGTGCTTGCTTCCTAGAATTATCAGCATAGATATGATTATTTTACTTATATATTCCATCAGACTGTGAAAAACATTAGTGGGAAACTCAGTCTTTTTCCTCTTTGTCATCTTACTCTTTTTCAGTGGCTTATCGTGGGTTTCCATAGGGGTTTGTTGAGAGCTATGGGTCAACTTAAATCATCCAGGTCCAGGAATCTATTTAGTGAATAGCCACAGAAAAATCCCATTTCTAGGTCACAGCTTAGTTTCTGATTTCATCTATCAGATTTAGCTCCTTAGATATACTTAGAGTTGTCAGAAAAGAGGCATATTCTAAATACAGTCTCTGACTGAACATTAAAACACTGGTGTGAAAGGGTGATGGTAGCAAAAGGAGTTAAAAAATGTTTTGTGTACATTAGATAACATATCTACTTCCAATCAATGACCAACATGAATGTTCTCTAGAAATGTGTTTGATGGAAATTCCCATTTCTGCTTAAGTGGGTTGATGAAGCTTAGGTAAGCAAGTTGCAACACTGAGGAAAAAAAAGGAGACAAGGCCAAACAAAAAAATTAAACTCAAGTGCTTTCTGGTATGCCAAATAGCCATGGGAAAATCAGAGAAGGATCAGAGCTTTCTGGCAAGGAGCCACTCTATTCATTTTCCTGTCTTTCTTGAATTAGATTGTAGCACAATTTTGGTACACAGCGATTTTCTTAGCGGATCATTGTCTTTAGCTTAGATTTGCCTCTAGCTAATTGAGATTATCCTTTTGCTAGTCCTGTGTTGAAATGCTACTGAGTACCGACTTAAGAGATCATATTCTATTACAAGGGGGATCCAGCAAGCTGTGAAGGAAGAGCTCAATCGGTAGTCAGTCTGGAAACATCTATGAGAGTAACCAGATGATTTAATCCGAGGAGTCTTAGTGAATGAGAGAAAACTACAAAAGAGTAGATGACTCATCTCTGAGCAAATAAGAACATGAATGCTTGTGGATTTTCCCCCTTTTTAAAACACTGTAGTTGAAGTAAGTGTCTGAAATCATCCCCCTCATGCCCTATATATTTTTAAAACTTTTGTTTTCAATTAAATTTCTTGACTCAGGGATGACCATCTTTGTACGGCAGATTTCTTGTATGGCCTGGACTGGAAGAACCAGAGCAATGCCATTCCTAGTGTGGGCTGACGTGAGCTGTGGTGTGGTTTCAGGGCACTGGGAAAGCTTTCACTCACTTTTCCTTCTCCCTGAAGTTCATAATCCCACTGTAAAGGATTCTTTCTCTCAACAAAATCAAGCAGTATCTCACACTTGGTTTCAAAATGCAAAGCCTGACACAAGGATTAACAAGTAAAATTTTGGCTGAATCCCTTTGGAAGCAAATGAAGGCCTGGGATAAAGCTTGAACAGTGTGAGTTGTTATTTCTTGAGAATTCAGCCCATCAGGGACTTCCTTGATACTGGATTTTGAAATTATAGCAGTGAGCAGAAAAAGGAAGGCATTTGAGGAGTAAAAAGAGAGAGGGGGTAAAAATGTGGAGGAAGTGAGTAGAGAAAACCAGAACTGGATTTCAAATGGATGACTTGACTGTTTCTGAACCTCAGTTTCTTCATCTGTGAAAGGGAATCAATAATATTTTTTTCAGAGAGCCTTAGTCAATGATCAGAAGAAACTCTCTCTGTCAGGTTAGTTAATTAATTTGTTCTTTTTACAAAACAAATACTGTAAGATTTGCAATTTCAGAAGATGTGTATCATCAAAGGAATCTTTTCTGATGCCTCCTATATTTGTTTCTTGGACCTCCCCTAGTAAGAATTATTTATTTTTCTAAAGGTTTATTGAAAAAAATACTCATTCTATTTTAGAATAGGTGTTAGGGACTAAGAGAACTCTGTCCAAGTTCATAGTTCATGAGCATAATTTGATCAATAACCTAAAAAGGCAAGATGATTTCATACTTTTATTCTCTTTCCTTGTTATTTTTCTAAGTAATTTTTGGAAAGTCTTTTTTTTGATACTATGCTTTAGATTAATGCCACTAATATGAGCAGGTGCTGACATACACTGGAAATGAAAACAGAAGTAAGGTACATGTTAAGCCATTGAGATTTAGAGGTTGGTTATTATTGCAGCATAATCTAGCCTATCGTAATAAATACAATCATCTGATAGATTCTAGTGTTTTTCTTCTCAGGCTGAGAAAGTTCGTTTCTAATGCTAGCCTTCAAGTCAATGCCAACGTGAGCCATGTGTTGATCATACGATCTTATACTCATGGCAGCTGAAACCCTGGCCTCAATCTTTCACTTTTCCTCCTCATCGTCAGAGCCAACATCACTAATCGTGTAGTTAAGTGTAAATGACAGACTCTTAAAGTCAAGGGACAAAATAACTTTCCAACAGTCTTATTTCAGAAATGAGAAAATTCAGATATTCTGAAGATAAGAGATTATCTGGGGGTACACAAGTAGGGTTTTGGTGTTTTTTTGTTTTTTGTTTTAATTTAACTTGTAACATTTTTCTAGATCTTTGCACTTTGTTAATCACTACATTCATTTATTCACTCATTTATTTTTTTAATTAAATTTTAAAAAGTGAGTATTTATTTGTTGGTTAGTGGAAAAACCAAGATTAGTCTTACTGACATTTACTAGAGATCAGTGCTACTTCTAAGAGTACTAGTTTGCTGGGACTGCCCTAACAAAACACCACGGACCAGGTGGCTTCAACAACAGAAATTAATTCTTTCACAGTTTTGGAGGCCGGAAGTCCACAAGTTGTCAGCAGGTTTGGCTTCTTCTGAGGCCTCCTTGGTTGGTGTACAGATAATCTTTTTGTGTTCTCACTTGGTTGTTCCTTGTGCGTGCAAACCCCTGGTGTCTCTCTCTGTCTCCAAATGTTCTTTTCTTATAAAGACACTAGTCACATTGGATTAGGGCCCACTTTCATAGCCTCATCATAGCCTCATCGGCTTTTTAAAGCTCCATCTCCAAATAGTCACATTATGAGGTACTGGGAAGAAGGGTTTCAACATATCAATTGCAGGGTGGGAGCAGACACAATTAAGCCAATAACACTAACATATGAGAATTGATAGCATTTTACATTAAAAACAAAATAAAACAAAACTTAGAATCCCATTGTGGTTTTCCACAGAAAAATGGAGTATCAGGTAGTAATGATCAGCATAAAATGTCTGTAAGAATTTAATATTCTTGCCCATATTACAAGAAGGCATTTAATACCAGTACTTAGACTGTACTCAGTTTGATGCAGCTGACAGTCGGGATCCTTGTGCTGAGCCTTACACAAACTCTGTGTGATTGACCACACTTCTGAAGGGGCATTCTCCCAGATGCCAACTGAAGCAATTGCATAGAATAATCTCAATCCCTCTAGTGACAGTCATAATACCTTCTCCTCTTTGTCTCTCTTCTTCCCTCCCCCCGTCTTCCTTTTCTTCCGTAAGGCTCCCGTGAATACACTGCCAGTTTCAGGTAGCACAGTAAGAAACCATACCATACCCTGCCCTCTAGGGGCTCACAGCTAAGAGAAGAGACAGACACATGATTGTACAATTATAATACAATGTAATATGTGTAATGCTCTAGACGCCATGAAAACATGGAGAACTTTCTAAGTCACAATTGGTGGTAGTGGAACAGTCTTATCCCTTACATTTATAAAACTATGTTTTTCTCTTTTCAGAGGATATTCCTATATTATCCGTTATATCCCTGGAGATAGAGCATGTAGGATGAGGCACAAATGCAAAGCATGGGGCTGATGCCTAATGAACTAGGAAATATGCTAAGAAAGAAAATTGCCCCTTTAAAGTCACCCTCTTTAGAGGTTACTCACTAATCCTAAGATGCTGCCTTTCCTTAAAGCATCTTGGAATATGTATTTGGTCAGAATGGAAACTCTTGTAGAGTAGAACAAAAATTAATTTGATGTCTGGTACATGATTCAGGTTCACAGAACAATTAATCCAGAGACCTATTTTTAATACCATGACTGGTGAATAATACTTATTCTTGCGTGCTTTAGATATCTAGAGAGTTAAGACATCCAGATTCAACAAAACTGCGATCTGACTATGTTTGGAGTTCACAGTGAGGCATGGCTGTACAGTAATGGGACTAAATTTCTTGCAAACCAGCTCCAAAGAAAACTAGAAACAAAGCAGAGTTTGAACAATAATAATGTCATCTTCAAATGTGAAGAGTTCTTGATGTGATGTAGGAGGAGAGTACGGCATAAAACTGTAAGTACTTTCTAAGAAGAGCAGATTGTATTAGAAGTGTAATTTCTCCTGAGACCCAAAGCACCATCCCAAGGTTACTCAGACCCTGGAGGGTTTTTAATAAAGGAAGTGTCCTAGGATTTCCAGTCAAGATGGTGGAGTAGGTATACTCTGCTCTCCTCCTCTTATGGCCACATTGAAATTATACTAAGTTATAGCAACAACCATCACGGAGAACCACCTGAAGACTAAGTAGACATGATTGCTATAACTGAGCCTGTAAAGAAATAGCCAGGACAGACTGGTAGTGAGGGAGATGAAGAACAGGCAGGTCCTATACTCACAGTGTGGAGATTAAGAAACAGGAGGGAGCCCTGACTGGTGTGACTCAGTGGGTTGGGCATCCTCCTGCAAACTAAAAGATCACTGGTTCGATTCCCAGTCAAGGCATATGCCTGAGTTGTAGGCCAAGTCCCCAGCTGTGGCATAAGATAAGCAACCAATCAATGTTTCTCTCATACAACAAAGATTCTCTCCCTCTCTCTCCTTCCCTTTCCCTCTCTCTAAAAATAAATAAAGAAAATCTGTTATAAAAAAGAAACAGAAGGGATATCTTGGCTACTGAGGTCTCCCTGGAGGAGTGAGCACTCCCATCCCCAAACTGAGCTTCCCAAATTGAAGTGTAATCAATGCTGGGAAGAGGAGTCTCCATAACATCTGGCTGTGAAAACCAGCAGGGACTGTGTCCTAGAGAAACAAAGGGCTGTTGGAAACCAAGACACTGAAGGTATTAAAGGGACCACGCACAGACAAAACTCACTTGCTCTAAGCCCCAGCACAAGGGAAAGAAGTTCTAAAAGCACCAGGGACATATGGGGAGAAACTAAGTTTACTAACTTCAGAGCAAAGGCTAGAGGGGTAGGGGTCAGAGCAATTCTCTCCAGGGACATAAGCACTGGCAGGTGCCAGCTGGTCTAGTGCAGGCAAACACCAAATCTGAGCTTTCCACTAACCTGGCTAACACACTTTACCCTGCCCTGGGGAGTTCCTAAAATCTTACTCCACCTAACTTGCCTGCTTGGCCTGGCTAGCCCCTTCTCCACCCAAGCAGCCTGACTTAGCTCATGTTGCAGACTTCCCCCAAATCTCTGAAAGGTCCACAAACCCAAACAAGCAGTGGCTGACCTCAGCATGACTTATAGCTCCTCCTAGATGGCTCCAAGCCCAGTACAAGTGGTGATTGGTCTGAACTTGCACAGCAGGTGGCCTCAAGCTTGGCATAAGCAGCAGCCAGACTTGGAAAGGAACTTAGCTTCAACTAAGTGGCCACAAGCCCAGCAAAAGTAGCAGCTGGCCTTGGCTCATCCCATGGTGCCCATAAAGGGTCCCACACCTGGAACAAGTAGCTGCCAGCCTCAGTTTACAGCAGAACCTCTCTCAAGTGCCTTTAAGCCCAGCAGAAGCAGCAACCAACTGCAGATTACTTTGTAGCTCCTACCAAGAAGCTCCAAGCCAAGCACAAAGCAGTGGATGACCTTGACCCTATTATATATAATAGCCCCTCCCAAGAGTCTCTAGAACCAATATACCCAGTGGCTGGCCTCAGACCATACCAGAGAATCACCCAAACAGCTCCACAAACAGCACAACTTAAGGGCAAACTTGGCTGGCACCACAGACCCACTAAAATGACTCTGGCTCTGTGGGGTCATCCCCTGCTCATTTGCTGTGGACATGACCAGACCTTATAGTCAGTCAGCCTGGGGGCCAACCCTACCCACTATAGCAATTGAGGCCCAACCACAACAGGAGGTCACACATAGCCCATATAGGGGACACCAGTTCAGGTGACCAGGGAGACTATGCCACTGATCCCGACAGGATACTTTCTATTAAAGGCCACCTGGCCAAGACCAGGAGATATAGCAGCTCTATCTAATACATAGAAACAAGCACAGGGAGTCAGCTAAAATGAGGAGATAAAGAAACATGTCCCAAATGAAAGAATAAAACCAAACACTAGAAAAAAAACTAAATGAATAAAAACAAGCTAACTACCAGATACAGAGTGCAAAACACTGGATATAAGAATGCTCAATGAACTTGGGGAAAGAATAGGTGAACTTAGTGAAAATTTCAACAAAGAGACAGAAAACATAAAAAAGAACCAGTCAGAAATGAAGAACACAATAGCTGAAATGAAGAATATATTAAAGGGAACCAACATCAGGTTAGATGAAACGGAGGACAAAATCAGCTATCTTGGAGACAAAGTTGCAGAAAATACCCAATCCGAAAAGCAAAAAGAAACGAAACATTAAAAAAAAAAAAAAAAAGAGGATAATTTAAGGGATCTCTGGGACAGCATCAAGTGTAACAACATTTGCATCACAGGGATACCAGAAGGAGAATAAAGAGCATAGGATTGAAAACCTATGAAATAAAGCAGTTGGTGAAAAACAAATACCATATGATCTCACTTAAAAGAGGAATCTAATGAACAAAATAAACTAATGAGCAAAATAGAACCAGAGGCACAAAATTATGGAACAGACTGATGGCTATAAGTGGAGAAGGGGGAGGGAGGGACTGATTGAAAGGTGAAAGGATTAGTCAAAGAACATATATGAAGGACACATAGACATGGATAACAGTGTGGGGACTGACTATGGGAGTGAGGGTGGGCTGAGTGGAGGGGGACTAACGGGGAGGAAGTGGGACAACGCTAACGGCATAAAAGTAAAATTTAAAAAGAAAGAAATAATGATGAAAAGTTCTCTAATCTGGCAAAGAAAATAGATATAAAAGTCCAAGAAGTACAGATATCCCAAACAGGATGACCCCAAATAGGCCTACATCAAGACACATCAAAATTAAATGCTAAAGGTAAGAATCTTAAAATCAGCAAGAGAAAAGTGGTTATATATGAGGAAGCTTCCATAAGACTATCAGCTGATTTCTCTTCAGAAGTTTTGCCCGCCAGCAGGGACTGACATGAAATATTCAAAGTGATGAAAGGTAAATAACTACAACCAAGATTGCTCTACCCAGCAAGGCTATCATTTAGAACTGAAGGAGATACAAAGTTTCCCAAACGAGAAACAGCGAAAGGAGTTTATCCCACCAACACAGTGTTACAAGAAATGTGAAAGAGGTAGTCAAGATGGGGAAGAAACCTATGTGTCCACCAATGTACAAGTGGGCACAGAGAGGTGGTGCACACATACACACGCACTGCAATATTTCTCAGCATGAGAAAGAACAAAATCGTACCACTTGTGATAATACGAATGGACTTGGAGGGTTTTAGGCTAAGTGAAATAAGTCAGACAGAGAAAGACAAATACAATATAATATTGATTATATGTGGAATATAAAAAACAAAAGAAAGAAACAAATAAAAAATAAACTCATAGATACAAAAAGAAAATTGGCGGTCACCAGCTGGGAGGGAGTTTGGGGAGATGGGTAAAAAGGTGAAGGGATAAAGAAGTCCAACATTTTTTTAAAGGGTAAATGTATGGGTAAAATTGAATGAAGATTAACTATGGAAAAAATTAAAACTGAAAAAGGAGAGTACATATGTTGGGAGGAGCCAAAGTTAATTGAAAAATAAATTCTTTCTCTTCCACAATAATACTGAATTTATTTTCTTTATATTCTGATAAGATATTTGAAAATAAAGTTCTCACTCACAAAAAAGAAGTACAAATTGGCAGTTATAAAAATAGTCAGGGGGATGTAAAGTACAGTGTAGGGAATATAGTCAGTAATATTTTGATAACTGTATGGTTCAGGTGGTTACTAGGCTTATTGGGGTGAGCATTTTGTAAGGTAAATAAATGTGTAAACACTATGTATATACATACCTGAAGCTAACATAATATTTTATGTCAATTAAATTGAAAAATAAATTTAAAAAATTGTTCTAGAGCTGAATTTTAGAATTCGGGCTGGAGAGTACCACATGACTCTACACACTAAAAAAGAATTTGAAGTATCTAGGCTCAATCCAGGAGGGCTATCAGGGAGGAAAAGAGTGAGAAGGAAGAAAGCCATGTGGGGAACTCTTCCATGTGTGGGAAATGTGGCTCAGCCCCCACTCGGAAAAGCCAGTGGGGAGCGAGGTTGTCAGGCAGGACCCACGTCCATGGGTAGGTTCTCCTGTGGGAGATCAGGCCTGCATTGTATCTTGACTGCTATGAGACTTGCTCTTGGTAAAAATTCCTCACCCTGAGGCAGCAAATGTTTACTGAGTATCTTCATCTTCCTAAAATCTGTGCTAACCCCAGAGGTTCGCAACCTCAAATAATTTGGCAAACAGAAGTTACTTACTACTCCCCATGATTTTAACCATGCTGGCAATAAATACGTATAATTTTTTGAATTGTGATGAAAATTTAAAGTCACCCATAGACAAACACCTTGAGCAAAACAGGCCTGCAGTCCCACACCCCTCGGTCTCCTACAGAGACCCATTAGGGGAAGGAAAATGGGAAGGCCCAGTTGTACTATTAACTTGGGGAAGAGGGTATGCTTGTTTTTTCTCTCCAGAAGGACCTTTGGAGCCGCATCAAAGAGGGTGAAGCCATAGCAGAAAAGGCTTCCCTGGCAGCAACCCACCTCCACCCCACCGGGCTCTTCCGATCCAGGATTCTCCAAGCTGTACATCACCCACCCTGAAGTGCAATTCCATCCAGTACTCCTGGAGTGATAGTCAACATCACCTAGAGGGACTTTTCTACCAATTTAAGTTGCAGCTAGAATTGCATCAGCAGCTGCAGGACATTCAATGCTTGGTTAAGCAAGAGGTTTTTCAAACCCTCCGTGACAATCTCAGATGGCTAAACCCAAAAAACTTGTTTAATGGACTTAATCCAGAATGTGGGTCTTTGGAGCCGCTGGTTGCTTACTGATTATAATAATGCCTTATATACTTCGCGGCATTTGCAAATTATTTTCCCAGGGTTGTGTGAGAGATGAGCAAGTAGCAAGCTTTGTGGGATCTATAGTGGTCCTAACTAAAAACAAGGGGGGAGATGTGGGGAACTGTTCCACATGTGGGAAATGTGGCTCAGCCCCCACTCAGAAAAGCCATTGGGGAGCGAGGTTGGCAGGCAGGACCCACATCCATGGATAGGTTCTCCAGTGGGAGATCAGGCCTGCATTGTACCTAGACTGCTATGAGACTTGCTCTTGCTAAAACTCCCTCACCCTGAGGCAGCAAATGTTTACGGAGTATCTTTATCTTCCTAAAATCTGAGCTAGACCTTCCAGGTATAAAGCATAACTGGTTTGGACCATTTCTCTCTTTCCACTGCAAATATCCTTCTTTGATGTATTCAGCGACATCCTCTCCTTTGTCTGCAAAAGATAACCACCCAAAACAAACCTATGCATAGTAAATGACGACCATTTTTGATGTAAGGGGCCTAGAAAAACAATAAAAGCCTGTCAAGGCAAGGGTCGAGTCGCTCTCCTCTTGAAAGAGTGGCCAAATGCTCAGAGGCACTCTCCTCTTGATAGAGTGGCCGCGCCGTCCCTTTTCCTCCACAGGATTTCTGTAGTCCGTGGTATTTGTATATTGCAACCACAACACCGGATCCTGCGGGCCGGGATCTGCGTAAAAGACATGCCACCAAGATGGAGAGCGAGTGACACCACTGTGCCCAGGTGAACAAAGGACAAAGGTGGTTGGTTCACATGGGGTACTGGTTCACACAGGGATTTGGTTCTTCACTGCTTCCACTGTTACAGATATGAGCACCACAGCTGCATGATTTTGTTGGTGGTGTTTTTTTTTAAGTTCAAGGACAAGATATGAAATTCTATACTTGAGTGAAAGTGATATAAATCAGAGGCATCATGCAAGGAAGATGAAATAATCCTTAAATAAAACTGACCTGGGAGAGCAGGTGCTCAGAGGTAGAAGTGACAATGGAAATCTAAGATTCAGAGAACTCTTAGAGAAGGCTTTGGTTGTGCTGTGGGAGCGCTGAGCAGTCTGAGTTTCAGGAGCGGAAATACCCTAATTGAACCATGTGTTGCATGTAAAAAACAGAACTAGATAGGCTTTAAAAAAAAAAATACTGCCCTGGCTGGTGTGGCTCAGTGGATTGAGTGCTGGCCTGTGAACCAGAGTCGCCAGTCTGGTTCCTAGTCAGGGCACATGTCTGGGTTGCGGGTTGGGTCCCCAGTAGGGGGCACATGAGAGGCAACCACATATTGACGTTTCTCTTTCTCTCTCCCTTCCCCACTCTCTAAAAATAAATAAATAAAATCTTAAAAAAAGAAAAATACTAATTAAAAAAAACGATATACTTCTCCTTAAAGCCTTCTTTTTGTTTTACTTGTTTCCAAGGATTTGTGATATAATTTGATTCTGGTAAGGGACATGCAGTCATGGGCAGAAAAAGTGGGGTGAGCTAGATATAAAATGTGAGCACACCAGTTTTGATTATAGAAAAGTGATCCTAAAGCTCCACACCCCAAATTCCCTGCTATTCTTCCTTCCTTTGCTTTATTAAGAAAAGCTTTCTACCAAGATACTGCCACCCTTACAGAATTGATCATGTTTACTGGGATCTCACTGTATTCTCTAGAAATTTCCATTTTAGTACTTATAAAATTTGAGAGAAATATGTCTTTAAATATATACGTTTCTACCCCTTTAGATTATAAGCTGCTGGAGGGCAGGGAAGATGTCTTATTTATTTCTGTTTACTCTGAACTTATTGTTTATATCTAACACCTAATAAATGTTTATTGAATAAATGAGCAAATTAGTCATTAAATGTACATATGCATAAATGAATCATCATGAGTGTTTATGTACCTAAAATTTATAATGTAAATATAGCAAATTTTAGCTTACAAAGTACCAGTGAGGACTCAAATTAAATCAAAAAGCTTTGCAAATGTCAAAGGAATTTTGCTTGACCTCCTTGTAGGAGAGTTCGCCTGTTTTAAACACATTTCAGCTCCATGGTTTGTTTTTTTTTTCTATAATTTCTGTAAGCTACCACCATCATTACTTCTCCCCAGCAAAACCAAACCAAAGCAAACCAAACCCTTTCTCTGAGAAACGAAAGAGGAAAAAATGAAATTGGTTTTCATGCTTTAACGAATTTTTATAATGAAAGAATAATCTGGAAACATTCTCCCTTACAATCAGCTGAACCATTTTTCAGTGTACATAACCCACTCTCTAATTGCAAGCTTGAAATATTGTGAGGAATACAGCAAAATCCAAAGAACCAATTACATCCCCAATCAGGGTTATTGGAAATGTGGTTAGCAGCTGCTGAGAGAGAAGAGGAAGTTGCTAAACCACAAGGATGTAATCAGTTGGGTGATCATGTGAGGGGAGGCTCATAAGCTTTCTCACTGCTGTTCTCACAGAGGCTCTCTATCACCCAAATGGAGACAAAGAGACAAAGAGATCAAACAAAATGATAACAGGAGTCCAAGTGTAAATCTGGGAGAAAACTAGAAGCCCCAATTTGCTTCTGCTCCCTGTCTTCTTCCAAGACCTGTTTTGAGAGCTGGCTAGTGTGAGGCGACTATTATCGCTCTGCAGTCAGCTAGAAAGTCTGTTGCTGGAGAAAAAGTTTCTGTGGGCGGCAGCTCTCACACTTTTGTGGGCCTTAGATTGTTACTGCACAACAGGGACCCTGACGAGAGGAAAGCAGCCAGCTTCTGGCTCTTTTAAAAAAGGAGAATGCTTCATTTGAACAAACAGGACTATGAACCCTCTCTTAAAACCTTCTGTTTATTTTGGATAATTTGTTTCCAAGGATCTGTGGTATAATTTGACCCTTGTGAGGGAGATGATATCATATGTGCAGGAAAAATGGCTTATATTAAAAAATCATTTTAAGACTGAAAATAAATGTGGGCTGGAAGATGGAAAGGATGTGGCTTGGTGGCAAGGAGGAAATAGGGTATGTTAGGTGAGGGGCATGTGACATGTGAAATCCTAAGAGCCAGAGGGTCTGTTTTGGGGGATGGGAAGGCAAGGTTATTTGTGTAGAAAGCAAGACCAGAGGTTCGCTGTGGAGGTAAGCAGTGATTGCACCCATGGGCAGGAGATGGCTGGAGCTCTAAAACCTAAGGTCAGATCCACAGACATTCCTTGATTGTTTGTTTTGATTACTGGGGGCTACTGGGCAGATCTCACTATGGTATGGCTAAATGATCAATGCCCTGATAATGTATAAAACTTTCTAGGTGCTTTTAATATGCCACATGCTAGAGGCATATCATATGTCTACCTCTTTGTGCTGGAACCTTTGTGCTGGAAACTTCAGTCTTGTACTATCTCCCACGGTATTGACTTCTTTAGCTTTAATGACCATCTGTAGTATAGTCACCTGCTGGTACATCTGCCCTGAAACCAGTGGTTTCTCAAATTTAAGGTGCATAGGAATTTCCAGGGTAACTTGTAAAATAATTTTTAAAAGGACAAATTTTGACTTAGTAAATCTGGGCAAGTGTCAACCTTCCAACAAGTTTCCAGGTACTGCCTTGTATGGCCTTTTGAACACAGTGTGAATCACGAGTCACGAGGCCTTAGATGACACCTACTGGAAGCCTCATTCTCTCTTCAATTTTGGTGTAGCCTTGCAGAGTCCAGACTTGGGTTCAGCCCACATTGGTTTCTGCTTTTTACTAGCTGACTCAGTCTGGACAAGTTTATTAACTCTACTAACCTAGTTCTTTCACTTATTTTTATGTATTGTTTCTTCACCTATGATACAAGAATAAATATGGGTTTTGTTAGGATTATAAAGGAGTACTAACCTGAAGTGGACTTACAGCGCAGGGCCTAGCAAAAAATTTAGTGCCTATTACATATTAACTATTATTTCTAATTCCTCAAATACTTTCTGTCATCATAGCTCTTTTATTTTTTTCCTTCTCCACTCCCTCACTTCTGTTGAATTTTAGAGAAATTCTCAGCTCACCCTGCTCACCTCTAGTCCCTTGAATCCTCCCAATTTCTCTACTGCATTGCTTCTCTTCTGGTCTCCCTTCCTTTTCCTCCCACCTGTGTTCTCTGGTCAGTCAGGTAGACGGTGCCTTCCATCCATTCACTCATGAAACAAATATTTTCTGAGCACCTGCTACATGCTAGGTATTGTGGTTTGCTCTAGGAGCGTATTCAAATACATTCAGTGGTAGGCTGGTGAATTTTAATGATAGGAATAAACATGTATGGGTGCACATGCACACATACATATATATGCATGTTTTTTATAAAACAGCAATATAAATAATTTATAGCACACAATTTTCAATATTCCTTATGCAAATTCCATAAAGCCAATTTCTTCTTGTTGGTATTTTTTGGGGGGGTGTCAAACTTCTGTATCTTCAGCCAACCTATGATTGCAACTGATGAATGAATGTTAGTTCACACAGGAATGTTGCTTGGTTTTAACCCTCTCTTTCTCCCTCCCTTCCTCTCTCCCTAAAAAATAAATAAAATCTTTAAAAAAATATGTAAGAGGAAAACAGTGACATATGTTGTAACTTTAATCTTTTGTCAATAATGTAAGATGCTTCTTTGCTGATCATAGGTTTTGAACACTGGAAGAATAACATTTCAAGTTTTTATGGAATGGCTATAGCTCACTTTTAAATTTAATCTATATTATGAACATTTTCACCATCATTTGCTTAAGTCTAGACAAGAAAATAAACAGTATATCAAACCATTAACTAGTGTTTGCTAGTAGCTGATATAAATACTCACTCTCACTATGGCTGATTCAGGCTACTGATGTAACATCACTGAACAGGGAGCTGGGAAGGGACGTGCGGTGAGTAGCACATCAATGTTTCTACAACAGAGATACAATCAAAGAAAATAACCTCAAGAGCACAGATGAGAGGAAACAGGAGTATAATAAATAGGAAGTGATGAGTTCTGATTATTTATTCTTTTGAAAATATAGTTTATTTAGTTGTAAACATGTGATTTTTAATAATAATTAGGTTTAACAGCCAGATTGCAAATTTGCTGAATATTTAATAGTAGGAACTTGCTAGTTGGGACAAGTTGGCGCCAACACACCACTGCCTCGTGAAACAGACCCAGTCACTGTCCTCATGGAGTTTAAAGTCTAGAAATAGAGGCCGAGAAATAAATGGGCACGGGTCCTATTCTATGGACACTTAAGCCAAACTGGGAGTGATCAGTGGGGTAGGCAGAAATCTGACTTCCATAGCGTTCACCCTCTCATGTTATACCTGTGAATATGCTGTGTTACTTGGTAAAAAAGACTTTGCTGATTTAATTGAGTTCATCAATTAACTGACCTTAAGATAGAGAGGTTATCCTTGATTATCCAAGTGTGCCTAGTGTCATCACATGAACCCTTAAAACAGGAGAGGGAGGCAGAAGCAGAAACCCAGAGGGATTCAAAGCACCAGAGGATGTGATGCCCTATTGTTGGCTTGAGGAGGAAGGGGATAAGGAAATGGGGACCACTGTCCTATAACCACGAGGATGTGAATCCTGCTGAAACCCAGTAGGTCTGAAAGATGAGCCTCAGCTCCAGAGGACAAGCAGAGTCCTGACCTATACCTTGATTCTAGCCCAGTGAGACCTTAAGAAGATAATGCAGCCACACTATGCCAGATGTGTGTGACAATCCATTACACATAATAGAAAACACATCCAATCAGTTAAGAAAGGCTCAGAGTAATAGTTACTGAGGAAGGGCAGGGGAGGAATGTTCCAGCACTTTTGGGGATCAAGAGGTATCTCAAATGAACGAGAGGAAGAGAGGTGAGAAATAAACATGGAGATGAAGTACACCCAATCATGAAGAGCCTCTTAAGCCAGGAGAATATTTTGAACATTTCCACAAGAGCAGAGGGAACCAATAAATTACTTACCATTATCAGTGCCCATTTATGAAGAGTGGTAGACTAGAAGCAGGCAGATCAATTAGGAGGCTTTCTCCAGTGATCAGGCAAGCATGGTGAGAATGGAGAAAAGTGGACTGAGGATGCCTATCCCTGGATACTATCTTCTGCTTGTACTTCCTCATTTCTAGTCCTCAGTTCAGTTCAGCAACCACTTATTTAGTGCCAGCTATGTGCCAGGCACCCTGCCAGGCAGCTTCAAGGTCCCAGCAGGGATCTTGTTGCTGTCCTCTCCTTTTTAGAAGTTATGTGGAGTGAGATACATACAATTTACAGATTCCCAAAACCAGTTGTTCCACTTACTAAGTGCACAACCAAGGGCAAATCACTTAACCTTTCTGAGCTTCCCTTTCCTGACTTGTAAATAACTGTCACAGCTACTTCAGAAGGCGACTGTGAGAATCAATATAAAGTATATAAGAACTTTAAAAGTCACGAATGCCCTGTTCAGTGATTTATTTTCTTCTCCTTATCTCTTTACCTTCCACGTGCTCCAGTTCTTCTCATGTTCTTTCTTTCTTGTACACTTTCCTTATTAAGTTTGTTTAAGAAATAATTCTTGAGAGCCTATTATACTATTAACTCACCCGAATGTCTCTATATATCTGTTTTACACACACAGTTCCTATTGCTCATGGAGCTTATTCTCTGAATACTTAGAGATATATAACAAAGCTATAATGCATTTTTAAGTGGAATATAAAAGTCATTACAAACTATGTTAGAATAGGCAAGTGTGTGTTTGTGAGTATATGTGTGGGGTGTGTGAGGGAGCAAGAGAGAAAAAAAACATGAAACTGTGCATAGAACCAAAGAAGGGAAAATATACCTCAAAACATTAGTAGACTTTATCTCCAGATGATTTCACTTGGCTTTCTTTTTTGTGTTTTCTGAATTTTCTGCAATAAATACATTTTATAAATAGAAATGTAACCCAAAACATTTCAATAAAAATATAAAGTGGCCAATGCTATGAATAAGTTACATACAGGATGTTATGGTAGTGGATATTTCTGAATTAAATGTCTGAGTGTAATCTCTATGTTTAGCTTTGAGGGTTAAAATGTTTTATGGCAGTGGAAAGAACCTAGGAAATGACATTCGAGGAGGGGAGTAGAGGCTCAGCAAGGAGTGGCCAAGGAACAATACTGTGTAGTTCCTGTTGCTGGTGGTGAGCTTTGGAGGGGTAGTGGGAGATGGAATTGAATACTCTGCTATGGATCTTAGATTTTACCCTGTAAGTGCTAAGATACTGAAGTGGGGCCATGACACGTATAGTCAGATCTTCATCCTTTATAGTTTACAGTGGTGCCAGTGGGAAACATGTAGAATGGAGAGGCTAGAGGCAGACAGGGAGCATGGAATCTTGTCAGGAAGGTTGTGCCCAGGTAAGAAAATGATAAAGGTATGAACCAGGACAATGCACTGAGAATGGAGAGGAATATTTTAAAGATCATTAAAAATATGTAGGGCTTATTTCCCATTTTGTCCATGCCGTACTATGTTGCTAAATTAGCAAAACCACAACTTATATAAGAGAGTATACTTCAGTGCCTACATAATATACCCTGCTGATGCTCCAAGTGGAAAAAGAGTGTCAAAAGGGATGGGAAGGCCTAGACTCAAAGACTCTGGAAGATTTCGTAAATTGGCTTAGGACTGACTTTTGTAAGCCCAGAGGAGGCATCTGGGGTGGGAAATTGCTGCCCTCTGACACAGAACAAGGCTATGAAGAGGTGGGAAGTAGTAGTGAGCAGTAGAGAGACTCCACAGAAAAATCCTACAGGCCTTAATGGCAGACACGTGGACAGTCAAAGGACAGGCTGTGCAGTCATGAGTTGGGAGGGGAGGGAGGGACTTTGGCTTTTGAGTCATGTGTAGTTGTGGTGGCAAGATTTCCAACTGCCATAAGGAGAGCCAGGAGTCAGCAGAGAAATAAAAGAGCCTGAGCGTGTCATGGGAACAGGATGTCAAGACAAGTTTGCTGGCTGTTAGAAACAACTTGGCTGTGTGTGCTAAGGAGGGACATGGGGCACAGGGAAGGATAAATTCCCAGACTCTTTCTGGCTCAAATTTTACCCCATTTACCGCCTGCTTCATGTTTGTGCCAAGTGAGCAAATGGTTTTCTGGTGTGATGTCAAGGCTTTCTTTTAAAACTCTCTCCCTCATAAAGGAAAGAATAAACAAAAGGGACCTCATCAAAATAAAAAGCTTCTGCATGGCTAAAGAAAACAGCACCAAATTACAAAGAGAACCAACAGTATGGGAAAACATATTTGCCAATGATACCTCAGACAAGGGCCTGATCTCCAAAATATATAAAGAACTCACACGACTCCACTCCAGGAAGACAAACAACCCAATTAAAAAATGGGCAAAGGACTTGAACAGACACTTCTCCAAGGAAGACATACAGAGGGCCCAGAGACATATGAAAAGATGCTCAGCATCACTAGCCATCAGAGAGATGCAAATTATAACCACAATGAGGTACCATCTCACACCAGTCAGAGTGGCCAACATAAACAAATCCACAAACAAATGATGGAGAGGATGCGGAGAAAAGGGAACCCTAGTGCACTGTTGGTGGGAATGCAGACTAGTAAGGCCACTGTGGAAAACAGTATGGAATTTCCTCAGAAAGCTAAAAATGGAACTGCCCTTTGACCCAGCAATTCCGCTGCTGGGATTATACCCTAAGAACCCTGAAACACCAATCCAAAAGAACCTGTGCACCCCAATGTTCATAGCAGCACAATTTACAATAGCCAAGTACTGGAAGCAACCTAAGTGCCCATCAGCAAACGAGTGGATCCCAAAACTATGGTATATTTACACAACGGAATTCTACACAGCAGAGAGAAAGAAGGAGCTTATACCCTTTGCAACAGCATGGATGAAACTGGAGAGCATTATGCTAAGTGAAATAAGCCAGAAGGTGAGGGACAAATACCATATGATCTCACCTTTAACTGGAACATAATCAATAGAAGAAAAAAGCAAACAAAATCTAACCAGAGACATTGAAGTTAAGAACAATCTAACAATAGCCGGGGGGGGGGGGGGGTGCAGGGAGTGGGAAGAGGGGATTACAGGAACTACTATAAAGGACACATGGCCAAAACCAAGGGGGAGGGTGGAGGCGGGGGAGGGAGGTGGGTTCAGCTGGGGTGGGGTGGAGGGATGGGGAGAAAAGGCATACAACTGTAATTGAATAACAATAAAAATTAAAAAAAAAATAAAATAAAACTCTCTCCCTGACCATGTAATATGGGAATTGTCCAAAATCCTCTAATTAAAGGATAAATCCTCCTCTTACATACACAGAGAGTGAATATTGATATTGAAATCCAAACCAAGTAAGCGGCTGGTCTCTACCTTCCTGCTCACAGACTGGTTGTAGGCAGGGAAAGAAGAGCCCTAACACACCAAGGAGTGAGGCTTTGCAGTAGAAAGCTGAAAGCCTGGGTGATGTGAAGTCTGAGTCACCTATAACACCTGCTTTCTGACATTATGTCCAGAGAGGGTCACGGCATCATAGAAAACTCTGCCACGTTGGGAAGTCAAACTTCTGGTAAGGTCTGAGGGGATTACAAACCTTAAGTAATCTTTAATATTCTTTCCATATTCACATTTAGATTTCATGGACCAGGAGAACTGAAAGTAACGATTATTTGGAGCTTTTGTAGAAAAGTAGAGGATTTAAACCGAATTGACAGAGAAGACCACAAGTAAAATCACAGAAACGCATTTTTTTCCAGTGAGGATTGTTCTAAGTATCAAAGAGATGTGCTCTGTACCAGCCCTACACTGGAGTAGATTTGGGGTTTGGGAGAGTGGTGCCTGTGTGTGCATTTCTCTTCACTTGTGGATGAAAAGGGGGCTCTGTAATAAATCTAAACCAAAGTAACCTCATGGATTCCTAACTGCAGGTTATGGTGGGCAGTCACACCCCAGACCTATAAAAGATTTATCTATTGCCTTAAGCAAGTCCTGTCCACTGTTTTTGTGCATCTAGTTTAACACACCTTTGAAATGCCTCTTTTTCAGACCTCTCATAAGCTCAATCAGCCTCAAGAGAGCACCTAATCTTGTTAACTATCCTGCAATTCAATCATAGAAATTTCCCTGCCTTGCTTTCTCCTATTTTCATGCAATCTTCTCTTTAATTCCCTCCTTAATTCCAAATGTGTATAGAGAAGCTGCAAACTGGCACCCTGGGAAGCATTTTCTCACAGTCTTTTGAGATCTTGCTTCAAGGTGTGTCCTCAGTTTGGTTCAAATAAACTCATAAAAATTCTCCACAGGTTTGGTCAATTTTACATTGACATACTCTAGTGAAAATTCCTTCTTAGGCAAAAAGCCCCAAAGCACAGGAAATATAGTGAGGCTGCAGTGGGTGGTGGGTGGACAGAAAGCTGCTTCTGTCCCCAAAGTTTTTAGAATGGACACCAGGAAATAACCTGTCACATGACCTCCAGGAACCCTAAAATTTGAGGAACTGCTTTTCTGAGAAAACCATGCCTTGCAAACACCCTTCCTCCAGCTTCCTCTTGCCAGCTTGTCTTTAAGGAGTTCACAGTCAGCAAGGTAGGACACCAACCTTGACCCTTCACCAACCTTGACCCTTCTCCAACGTGGCTCAGAGAAGACAGCAAGTTTCCTTTACTCCTCAGAGGACAGCTCTCTCTTGCCTTCAATTCTTCCCTAGGGTTTTTTTTTTTTTCTTTCTTTCTGTTCATTACCATTTTCCTCATTCTTTACCCTTTTAAAAATAGAACTGTGAAATAGAATGAAGTTTGCTTTATAATTTTAGTTTTGTTTTGGCCCACAGGGGTATACAATAACATTTCTATTACCCTCCCTTCTTCCCTTCCTTTTTATCAGGTACTTATTTGGCCTACACTTCTGTCAGCTGGGTCTTTTTTGCTGGGAGTGGCTGCAATTGCTCTAGAGAGATGTGGGTGGGGCGAGGTAAGGAAGGCAGACAGGCAGAGTAGTATTCTTGAATTATTGATTACCAGGTAAATCTCAATCAACCTCTCTCTCCCTCTCTCTCTGTCTGTTTCTCTCTTCTCTCCCCACTGCCCTCCTTTCCCCTCCCCTCTCTCTTATCTCCTCTCCTTCACCCCATGTATGTGTGACCTTATTTAGGAAAGGTTCAAGTTAATCACCATATCTCCAATTGTTAAAAGAGATCGGATGAGTCAGTGAACGATCCTGAACTAAATTTTGATCCATTTGAAATATCCCTGGAACAAAGGCTTTGGTTCTAGTTTTTACGTTGCCACTAAGGTCCCAGCTTATGAAAGACCAAGGTCTGGAAGGACTAGAAATCCTCATTACTTCCCTTGTCCTTCCCCACTAGTTGCCTCTTTCCTACCATATTCTATAATGAAAGCTTAGCATATAATTCAAACTTTTCCAGAAGACTAGCTGGCAGAGCATACCTCTTCAATTCTCTGGATGAGAAGAAAATTCTAAGATTGTTCTCTTTGTCTGTTTCAAAATGTTACCTATTTTTCAAAACACAGACAATATACTTTTTCCATCACGAAACTTCCTCTTATTCTTCCAAACCAAAAAGAATTTTCAAAATTAAAAATAAAATTTTGTTCTTTTCCTAAATATCCAAAGATAATTCAAAAGTACATTAAAAGTACACATAGTGTTTCGTTAATCAGTAATGATAATTCATTGTATGCCAGGTGCTAGGTTAAGCACTTTACACATATTAACACTGTAGGTAAATGCAACTTTTATTTCCATTTTGCATCTGAGCAAAGACATGCAAACATGATTAGGTGACTTGCCCAAGGCCATTGGTAAATGGTGCAGCTACTTATTTGTTACATTCATAGAGATAGTACTCTTCATCTTTCACTGATATTTTTACTAAGTATTTCTTATCTACATTTTCTCCTTGCAACAATAATTAAGATTTGTAAAAGTCTTTACATTTTACTCATTCCTGAAGGCCTAAATTGTGGAGACAGGGCAGGGGCATGGCCCAAACAGGCTCAAGATTAACCTAGGAGCTGTCATGAGGGGAGAGTGCACATATATTTCTCAAGTTGTAATACTTCCAACAGGATTGCTGAGGCTCACTTTATATGGACCATTATAGGGGGTCATAGAATATAAGGAGCCAGGTCAACATGGCCAGGGGCTTTATAGGACCAGGTCAGTATATTCACTAGTCCAAGTCTTAATATTGGTTCATGGAGTGGTTCCTTCTCTTTTCTAAGAATAGAATAAAGGTCCAGTTCCATTTAACCAATACACACTAAGAAAAACTAAGTGAGCTAAAGGGTCACTTAAGTGAATCCCTGCATTAAAGAATATGTTATAGTTCATTTATCCCTTTAGTGAATAAGTAATGAGTACTTACAAAATCCCAGGTTCTATGTGCATGTTAGAGCTTTAGAAGTACAACAATGAATAAGAACCTTTCCATACCTTTTAAGATTTTGTCAACCTAAAGAAATAAACTGAGGCGAGTTCAAATTACCAGAAAATGAGTGTATTCTGGAATATTAGAGAAACTGCAACTTGGGAAATTCATGCTGCATACAGGCAAGTCCATTGAGGACTGGGGAGAGGGGGGAGGGACAGGCTCTATGTATGGTCAAGGAGTGCAAAGGATAAGTCCAGCCAGAATCCAAGCGGTAAGTCCACTGGCTTGAGGATGGGAAAGATTTTGGTCAGGAGATGTCTTGGTCTTTTGTAAATCAGGCATATATGAGATCTGTCAGTTCTTAAATTCCATTCTTCTGAGGGCTCGTGCATGAGATTCTCCATTTTATATTCCCCAGTTCCATTTGAGATTGAAATCCTTTTATGATTTCTTAATCTTGTGAAGATATGTACAAAAAGGTAGTTACCAGGCAGTGTGATGTCTGCTCACAACGACAAAAGCAGGGGGCTACACAGAGAAGAGGATCACTTACGCTTTAGGGGGTCAGTTAAAGAAGAAGGCGGTGATGGAGGGGAGGAAAGTGACTGAAGGAGTGAGACACAGGGGAGAGGACTCAGGCAAAGAGAACAGCGTGCATCTAGGTAAGAGAACACGGCGAGTTTGGAGAGGCTCTGGGAGTTCAGCACTCCTGGAATGCACTTGTGCGGTAGGACTGGGATGCATTCCTCCTCTTGGTCTCTGAGGGTTATATATTGCGACTCAATCTACTCATCTAACAATATGTCAAAACACAGTAAGAGAATTTCTCCAGATCTTTGGACAAAAAAGTTCCAACTCTGTTAAAAATAATTTATGCTTAACGTATTTAGTATCATGCTTCAGAAAAAAATGGGTAGAGAATAGTGTTCTGGTTATGATGCTGTCTAACAAACTGTACCAAATGTAGTGGCTTAAAATGACAACCATTTTATTGTGTTCACAGATTGTGTAGGTCAGGAGCTCATAAAGGACCGTGATGAAGCCTCTCACACACTATGGCCTAGGGCTACCTCCTACAGAGTGCAGAGTTGTCTTGTGGTGGGCTACTTGGATTGCACAGGGTACCTGTGGCAAGCAAGGGGCACGTCAATGTCTACTTGGAAGCAGATATCTTCCTCTGGTTTTCTTGGTCCAGCCCATTCAACTGGGCCTTGTTTGGCCTTCAGATACTGACTCCTGCTTAGCACCAGTGGCTTGGGTGGAACCTTTACTCTCACTCTAAGCAAGGCTTTATGAAGGAACTTTGTAAGTGAACTCATCTCTTGAGGCCACAATGTCCCCTGTCTTGCCTACCTTTCTTTCCCTTTTGGCCTCATCTTTCTTCCCTTCACCTCAGAACTAAGCCTGAGTTGAGATACCCAGATAATTTTACAGGACTAAAGTCTGCGTTCCTGTTAG
Source organism: Desmodus rotundus (assembly GCF_022682495.2). Taxonomy (NCBI): domain Eukaryota; kingdom Metazoa; phylum Chordata; class Mammalia; order Chiroptera; family Phyllostomidae; genus Desmodus; species Desmodus rotundus. Next base: position 59,421,117 of record NC_071391.1, read on the forward strand.
ATTCCTGAGAGTTCTCGAACCTCTCATTTCTTTTTCTCTTCTTCCATCCCAGCATAATTTGAAGAAGCTTATCAAAGGTAACAGTAATAACCATGTGCCATAGGTTTCTTTTTAAATTTTTATTTTAAAATTATTTACTTATTTGAAGAATGGGCAATGCATTCACATAGACCAAAATTTCAAAATTCTGAGACTGAAGTATATAAATATGCTCCCTTCCACATTATTCTGTGCCTCATAAATCTCTCCAATTTTTCTAGCACAGGATCTCAAAATATTCACTGAATTTTAACTGTCAGGTTCCTAGCAAAATGCACACAGCACATGAGATGGATTTATTGTTAAGTTAATGAAACTTAAAGCTTCAAGGCTCCTCACTTGCTTGGGTCCTGTCTTAGTCTTTTCAGGCTCCTATAACAAAGTGCCATAGACTGTGAGACTTAAAAACAACACAAACTTATTTCGCATAGTTCTGGATGTTAGGAAGTCCAAGATCAAGGTGCTGGAAGATAGGGTGTCTGGTGAACACCTGATTCTTGATTCATAGCTGTCTTTTCATTGTGTCCATACATGGTGGAAGGGGACAAGGGAGCTCTCTGGAGTGTCTTTTATAAGGACATGAATCTCATTCATGCAGGTGCTACCCTCATGACCTAATCCTTCCCCAAGGTCCTGCCTCCTCATTCCATTACACTGGGAGTTAGGGTTTTAATATATGAATATTGGGGAGACACAAAAATTAACCCTATAGCAGACCCACTTTCAGGTCACCTTCCAGGGGGACCATCAATTTGCTGATATGCCTTTGTAAATTTTACAATCATAATGTATATTTAAACCACATCAGTTAAGCTTATTGCCTGTCTCCACTCCAGAACCTGCAGAGTTATTTGCTATATAAAAGTGCTTTATGGCACCTGGAATTGGACATATACATGGGGGAAAAAGTATCATAAAAGTGGGAGAGTCAGTTTATTAATAATATTGTATGCTATTTTTCTAGATTTTATGATGTTTGTAGTATCTGTTAGCACTTTTACATTTGTAATTTTCCCATTTCCTTTATCATTTTATAAACACCTTTTTACACATTTTTTACTTTGTGTTCTTTTTCCTAAGCACTCAATGCTGTAATAACTTTTGGCCCCACGAAATATTGATCTCCTCCTATGTAAACAGAACAGCAGGTGTCGCCTACTCTCCTTTACTTGTGGTTCACCCGTCTGTCTGGTGTAAATGAGCTGGACGATAGAAAGACAGGCTGTGTTTCTCCATATATAGTCTTGGCACTTCCTTGGCCCTTGCCAAAATCACCATATCACAATCTCTATTACTGTTGTTATAGCAACAGATTAAAATATAATGATTAAGAGTCAACTTGGCTATGCCAATGCCAAATGACTTGAGAGAAGAAAAAAACAGAAAGGAGAAACTCAAAGGCAAGATGAGGTAGGGGCTAGAGACAGCTTCCCCTTTGCTGCCCTTTCTTCACAAGCTTTCCCAGTTTCACTTCCAATTTGCTCAGCAGTGTGTACACACTCCGTCCCTGACCTTGAGAGGCCGTTTTTAGATATGCACAAGGGAAGAACACGAAGGACTCCAGGTAAACTAGACACCGACACAACACCCAGAGTCCGAGTCATTTGTTTTCTTTGACAGCACTTTACCATGCTGGATGGAAGGAGAAAAGATCATCAGTAAAGTAAATGGCTCAAATGGAGTTATAAATCAAGTCTGTACTCTTCAGGGGATTCATTCAACGAAAGACATGTCCAATCCAGGACCTCATGGTTTTATTTTGTGCTTCGGTGGAAAAAATAACAGTTAATACAGTTGATTATCCTACAGCAGAAGAGTATTATTAAAAAAGAATACTTTGCAATGTTTATTTCTCAAGATGCCATCATACATTTTAACATTTGGATTTAATTTTAAAAAATAATACAACTTATATGGAATTTTTATGTTTTCCCTATCTTTATTACCCTATGGGTTATGTGAGGTCTGTCCATCCAGATACTATGAAAAATAGAGATGTTTATTGAAGAAGATACAGATACAAGGAACATTGTACATAGGACAATGACACCTCAGTCCCCTTCAAAGTAGGCACCTCGGGATCTCACACAGTTCTCCAAATTGCTGTCAGTGGCCCAACTGTATTTTTTTTTAATGTCATCAAAATTCTGAAATCGCCTCCCTTTCAAAGGTGTTTTTAGTTTTGGGAAAAGCCAGGAGTCTCAGGGCGCCAAATCTGGACTATAAGGGGGCTGTCATCTGGTGGTTTGATTGGATGTTTTACCAAAAAAAATCTGCATGAGATGTGATGCATGAGTAGGTACGTTTTTGTGATGAGGCTGCCAATCACCAGTTTCCCATGACTGAGGCCTCTGAGTCATCCAAGTTGTTTCTGCAGAGGAAGGTTCAAGCTTAACACAAAATTTGATGCGGATTTGTTTTTTCTACTTGCTCACTTTGAATGCAAGGGCCACACGATACACATGCTCACTTAATGGCATCTACCCCCTCCACTGACTAGTACAGTGAAGTCATCTTTGTTCATGAATGCACATTCCAGTCCACTCTCCTTGGCTGCCAGGTTAAATCAATGTTGTGCAAACCATTCTCATTATAGTAACAATGGCTGGACTTTTTCCAGACAGATCTTGTACATTTCAGAATGAGAGTATCTCAATAAGATCAAATGAATGGGTCCTGATCCAAGTCACAAAAACCCATGACCTTTATATACAGATGGTCAGGTTCTCCCATTTATCTCTTTCTACTTGATTGATCCCACTTTATACCAAAAATCAAAAAGCCAAAATGAGAGGCAATTGGCATCTATTTGAAGTAAAAAAGAACTGCAACCTGTGTAACACAGATTCAGGCAAAACCCCAAATATTGTCCCAGTCATGCAGGGATTTTTAAGAGAAAAGAAAAGGTATAACTACATGAATAGAAGAAAGAAATTTCCATTGGTGATAACAAGCTAAGTTACTCTGTAGCTACACATGGTTGGGTACTGATTCTGTCTTCAGAAAGAGAGTTTATTATCATCCGTCTTTGAGGTCAGGATGTCTGCTTCAATGTTAGATTTGCCGGCGGTTGTTTGGAAGACAGTGTTGCCATGGTTCAGTCCAAAGGTTATTTGTCCAGTTGGGATACTGTAGCGGTTCAAGTAGCAAGACAAGCAAGGCAGTTCCTGTGGAATGGCTGCTCCGCTTCGTTTAAAAAATGCCTCCTTTTTTGGTCAACTTTTCACAATGTTTATTCAGATTTTTCTACTTATTATATATACAAAGTATAATGTGATACACTGTGAAAGAGGAAGTATAGGGCTAACAGGGATTATTACATAGTTTTGGGGGGATGGGGGTAGGAGAAGAAGGTGAAGAAAACTTTGAAAACTTCTTAGAAAGTCATCTAAGCTGGGTTTTAAAGCTTTTTAAAGCAGAGACCATATCAGTTTTGTCCTCCACTCTGTACCCAGCACAAAGGAGTTCCTGGTATTTAGGAGTTATTGTGGTACAATGAAGGGATGCGATAGTAGAAAAAAAAAAGAAATTGTTTCAAGTAGAGATAACAGAAAGATATCTTCAAAGGAAGAGGAAGTGTTAGTGGCGAAATGGTACCAGATGTTGCACTTCGGTCCTTGAGTTTCAGCTAAGAAAGAATTCAGAGCTGAGAGTCAAATACAAGTGAAAGTTTAAAGTCACCTCCCTGGCTCGAGTGGCTTAGTAGATTGAGCGCAGGCCTGTGAACCGAAAGGGTGCTGGTTTGATTCCCAGTCAGGGCACCTGCCTGGGTTGGCATGTGAAATACAGTGTCAAGTATGGGGTGGTTAGTCATCGCAGCTGGTCCTGAGGTCAGCTCGCACAACTCCCTGCCTGGGCTTGCTGCTTTTCTGGGCCTGGAGCTGAAACACAACTGAGGCTTAAATGTCACCTCCAGGGCTTAATGCTTAAGGGAGTGGTCATGCCAAGAAGCCATATGAGGCTATTCTCTGGCCCCCTTGTTTCTCCTCTGAGGGGGACTGCTAGTGATACGAAAGATCAGAGGGTCTAAACCTCATGACCAGCGATATGCTAGGGGAGGAAAGGTCACCTTACAATCATCCATTGCTAGCCACCCTGGGCTTTCCACCTTGGTGACCTTCTGTACCTAGCCCATCATGCCTACTCTGCTCATGCCTGTCTAGCTGCCTACCACAGAAGGACAGATGTTAATGTACATTTATTGTGGGCCTAAAATGTACTAAAATGCTGTGTGGATATGGCGAAAGATAAATTTGAGAAGTGGTGATCAGTTAGTAAGTACATCCACACCTGACAGCTTCACATTTGTCAGCAATATTCAAAAAAAGGTCATTTACTTGGAAATAACCAGGTAGTTGGCAACATAGCTGTGTATAGCTGAAGCTCTCAAAACTCTGAACTACAATTTGTATAAGAAAATAAATTCCCTATGTTATTTAAGCCAGTTTGAAGCAGTTCCTATTATTTGCAACTGAGAGCAGACGAGCTTTATATAAGATGAGATAAAGGTTAAAAGCAGAAAAAGTGACATGTTCTCAGTGAGCTGCTCTAAATATGATCTGAAGAAAAGCGGCGACAGTACTATCACCTTGGACCTTGTTAGCAAGGTGAATCCTAGGGCCCCAACCCAGACCTACTGAATCCCAGGGACCTTTATTTTAACAAGCTGTCCCTGTGACTTTTATGCTTGCTGAAATCTGAGAACGATTGCAATCCTAAAAAGCCCCTCATTTGCATTTCTAAGGAGGCACGGTGTTGCTGATGCTGCTGGAAGGCTGGCCAGCTTTTGAGTGGCACCTCTGTAAAATACCCTATTCTGCTTCCTGAGTGGATGTTGATGCAGACATTTCAGAGCTTTGAGAAATGCATACCAAGTTGTTCTACTGACCAGACACAGGCCCCAACTCATTCTGAATTAATTTCAAGCAGGTCTCTTCCCAAAAGAAGAGGTGGAGCAGCTGGGAATTTATTTCTTCTCTGGGTCAGCAGATCAGTGATAAAAGTGTATCCTATAGGTTCTTAGACTGCTAGCAACACTATAGGTCTCTAATGATTTTAAATACAGAAAGGTAAATATCCTGGAAAGTTCAAAGAGAGAGAATCCATGCAGCTTGTAGAAGCAGAAACGTGGGGCCTTTCTCATTCAAGTGCTATCACTGGACGATTCAGTTACAACTATCTTATGCTCTTGTGTATCTTCAGTCAAGTGCAAGTCTGGCATCCCCAGTGGAAAAAAGACAGAGTGACCGAGATTTGGGCCCCATGATCACCCATGTGTTTAGGAAAGCAAGGAGCTCATGCTTGGCAGACTCATAAGGACCACATGGAGGGAGCAGGTGAGACGCTGTTCCCCTAAAGGAAGACTTGCTAGTCATAAAAAACACAGATGTCCACAATAATCCTTCTAATACAGAAAAGTGAGAAAAAAAGAGTGAATGGAATAAAAGGTTACACAAGAAGCTAAAGGCTGAGTCGTCAGAATAAAGTTTGAAAAGTATGACATTAATGTAATGGATACAAATATTTAATAAGCAAGAAAAATAGTTAAGGAGGATATTGCATATTCATAACAGGTATGAGGCTTGTTTTACGTTTAGCAGGGACTCTCAATATCAGCATCATTTACATTTATTTCTACTGGGGGGGATGCTGATCTGTGTATTGTAAATGTTTAGCAACGCCCTTGGCCTCTACTCACTGGATTCCAATGACTCCTCCTTCCCTACTCATGACAACTACAAATCTCTTCCAGACATTGCCAAATGTCCCCTGGTCAAAACTGCACCTGGTTTAGAATCACTGATTTAGAGACTTCAGGTCTTCTGGAGAGGCATGATCCAGGAAGGGTGATTTTCAAGCCCTGTTGGGAAAAAGATAGCTTGCCAGTGGTCACTGGAGACAGGGGTAACTTGGCAGGGCTCTCAGTAACTTTCAATCGATTCATTTAGATGCAGATGAATGTAAACATCCTTATCATTCAGGAGATGTCTTGTTTTCCCCAAACATGTCTCATAAAAGAAAAGGATAGCTTTTGCAAGATGGCTAACCATTTTTCACTCTTGCTGACTTAGAATTAAAAACATTGCAAGTAGAATTATTTCTGAAGTGTTGGGTAGAAAGTTAAAGGAAATAAAGAAAGAACAAATCCTAGGTGGTATTTTTAACATATTTTTCTATTCATAAGACTTTAAATGAGAAAAGCGGTCTCAGTTGAACATTTGACTACACAGAAGGTATTTCATTTTGATTTCTGGACAATAGCATAAGATACTGGAATGGTGGGTCCTTGGATGATGTAGTCTGTCTCGCCAAAGGTGGAACATTTTTGTGTCTGGAATAGTACTTCTCAAAGGGTGGATCAGAATTACTTCCCAGAATATCTATTCTTGGGCCCTACCATAAACCTACTGAGCCCACTGGGGAAAGGAAATTGGAAGTCACTGAATCTGCAACTTGAAATTAGCTCTACAACTACTTCTTATGCACTGTGAGCTTTGAGAATTTATAGTCTACTAAATTGTTTATCTGTCAGTTAAACAGTACCAAACTAGGCAAAGAGTTGTAATGTGAAAAAAGGGGAATATACCAAGTATGTGACAACTCTAACCAACAACAATAGAAAACAGTAATAAAGAGGAGAAGAAGCCCTGGCTGGTGTAGCTCACTTGGTTGGAGCTTCATCCCATAGACTGAAAGGTCGAGGGTTAGATTCCCAGTCAGGGAACATAACCCAGATTGCGGGTTCGATCCCACATTGGGACATGTAAAGCTATGAAAACATGTCCTTGCGTGAGGATAAAAAAGAAAAAGGGGGGAAAGAAAGTGTATACCTAATGTTAACTTGTGAAATTGAGATGATAGATAATAGACATTAAACTTGTAAGGATTGGTTGAAACTCAAGACTGAAATATGGTGATTTAAGTGTGAGCCCTTTAAAAAAAATACATCCTTTGGGCTGGGATTCAGAGGTCTACTACATATCAAAAGTGTACATTCTGTGGAAATCTCCAAATTAGATTTTAGAGTTCATTTCCATGAGAATACAGGGAGAGAAACTAAGGAGGTGTCATAGGGTTACACATTGTTACTGGACAGGGGCCTGGCCCTGAGTGGGTCTGCCTTGGACCAGCTGTAGGGTGTGGGTTCTTGACTTCAAGTAGGAAAGATTTCACAACACGAGTCTAGGTGACTATGAGGATGCATTTATTAAAACTGGGGACAGTGAAACAAGAAAGGGCTTAGTGTAAGAAGAAGCAATGGGAGAGCCTAGGGTGGGCTGCCTTAGCTTACTGGGAAGTCAGGCAAAAGGGGGCTTTAGTGACAGGTTCAAGGGATTAGCCTGGGGCATGCTGCCAGCTGCCCATTGCCTTAAAGTTTAGGAGACTCCTTCCTGCCTGTGAAGAAAGAAGTGGGGAACGAAGATGGGAAAAGAAATGGCGCTCCCCAGAGGGACAGTGGGTGCTGGGTCCTTTGTCTTGAGTTTTTATCTCTTTCTTCCAGGCAGGAACCTTAGGGGAGGTCTCGGGGGAGGGTTTCAGCAGAACATTCATCAGTTCTCCAGGTGCACCCTTTCAGGGTCATGGTCTCCAGTGATCGGTCAGTGGCAGGGCAGCAGGTTTCTAGTCATTGCAGTTGGTCCTGGCATCACCCACCTGGTTTTGCTGCTTTTCTGAGCCTGGAGCTGAAACACAACTGAGGCCTAGATGTTATCTCCAGGGAGGAAAGGCCTGGGGGTGAGGTCCTTGTTTTCCCTGTGCCCCCTGCCAGGCACTGAGCCTTCTGCCCTGGAGAAGCAATTGGCTGCAATTGGCTGCAAACTGCTCAGACAGTTTGTTTAGCTACCTGTCTTTTTCTATTTCATTTGCCAGGAAATTTTTCTAGATCCTTACTATCCTGTCTCAACATGACAAAGAGCAGGGACCAGTCACAGAAAGAAACATATCCTGACCAAGAAAGGACACAAAGCCAACCTAGTAACATCTGCCAAAACACTGTTTCAGCTCAAAGAACAGTTTCTGACAAAGTCTTTCCTGTCATTTGGATGATTTCATTGCTGAGAAGAAGATATAGGGCCTGGGGGAACTAATATGTGGAGCCTGAACATAGAGCGAAATGAAAGAGATTGACCTTGGGTAGAAAGCTGCCACGCTTGTCAGCTTATCAGAGCCAGAGGACAAAAGACCACGCATAGGCTGAAGTTTGCTTTAGGAAGCAGATTTCAAGAAGTTCAGAGGAAAAAAAACAATCATGACACAGCATCATGAAACATCTGGAAGGGAAGTTTACTAGAGAGATTACAAAGCTCCCCAAAAAAGCAATGCACATTGTACTGTTTCAAGGGACCTCAATTAAGAACAAAAGAACATAATTTTAAAAATTAGTGGCATTGTACAAAGTGCTTGCTGAAGTATCTTGATTTTTTTTTAAGTAGTATATATTTGGCAGAATAACTTATCAAACTACTAATTTGTTCACTCTTTAGTCTTCCATCTCTCATTTCAAAAAAATGATCTGGCTAATTCACTTCCTCATAAATTTTTCTAGAGTGGCAAACAGAAACGTCTTTGGCATAGGGCTCTTCTTTATTTTTCTGTAAAATCCCTTAAGTTTATTATAGAGATCAAGTGAGTCATGTCCCTGAAAGGTTGACGTAAGAGTGGGATGAACACTTTTGAGAGGTTTCCTTAGCCTGGGAAGGGGATAGAGGTTAGTGTGTTCTGGAAACAGTCAAGTCTCAGATCCAACATAACCACCCTCCAGGAAGCTCCCCAGACCACAGGGAGGAAGCACAGCTACAGAGCAAAAATAGCAACCATTGTCATTACCTAAATTAGAAAAGTATCTATGCCCCAGGGAATCAGCAAGGTGGGAACATGTGTTTTACATCAAGGAGCATCTAAGGAGTCACCAGTGTGGACTGATGAACAAGGACAACAGCAACATTCCTAATACTCGTGGTATCCTATGTTTGAACCCTTGCACAAATTTGGATAAAAGAAATTTCCAATAAGAATATTGGATATAAGGAATATTGGAAATTCAATATTGGAATATTGAATTTCTCAACATGTATTAGCTGTGTATTACTGAGAAACTTAATCAGCCTCTTTGTACTTCAGCTTCCTCTTCTATAAAATAAGAATAATATATCTCAGAAGGTAGTAGAGAGAATTAAACAAGACGATGTAAATTTAGTGGCAAGAAAGTGTCAGAGATGTAATAGAGACTGGGTTAATAATTTCATTCTTCTTTTTGTTTTCCATGTTAAAAATTCTTGAGATTTCTGGCTGGTCTGAAAACAAGGGGTCTCTTTGGAAGTCTACAAAAGAGGATTTAGTCCACCTAGGTCCCTTCCTCCACCAGTGAAGGACACTGGATATACATTTTCTTGAAACATTAAAATGGAAAGGCTATGGATTTGCAGACATCCAGCGGAGGTAAAGCTCTATCCTTAAAGTCATTAAGGGAAAGCCTAGATATCCAAGGTAAGATCTCCCATCCTGGCCCCTTTGTCCTTCTAGCTTTAAGATGTTAGCAGCTAGGCTTATATATTCTCGGTAGAAGTTGGGAGAATTCTTTTCTGGAGGAAAAAAACAAACTGATACGGATAAAAGACCAGCATATATTGAAATTTGAGGCCTAATACGAAAGCGGAAATACTGTGCAGCTAGTTCCAGGAGGTGTATATTGGTCAGGAAGCCCTGAACTCGTACACAGTATTTCCAACCAGCTCTTCAGGGCCTCACTTTCAAATGTGAAAGGGAAACAAAGAATTATTGAACACCGGGGGAAGTATCTAAAATGAAAGAGATAATTCAAAACAAAAAATTAAAAAGCAAATACTTAGAAGAAACAGACAATGCAAGGAGTAGAAGAAAACCTGTGAGAGGTTAAAATTGATGCTCACGGAGATAAGGGAAGTTGCTGCATCCATGAATGATTAGGTGGCTTTAAAAAAATGAACACTCAGAAGGTAAGAAAGGGTTCCCAGAAATTAAAATATAATATCCAAAGTGAAGAAACAGGTTTGGAAGATAAAGTTAATAAAATCATTCACTAAGTGCAACAAAAAAAAATAGAAATAAAATTTAGGGAACCAGTCTAGGAGATATTGTCTAAACAATAAAAATTTGAGGAAAAAAAGGAACAGGAAATGAAAAGAATAAAATTATAAAAAAAAATATAAGAAAATTTCTTAGGATATGAATTTTCTAGCTATAAAGGCTCACTAAGAATTCATTAAAACAAACTGCCATAAATTTATAAATGCCAATGATAAACTGTTAATTTAAAATTAATCCCAACAGTAAAAATTGTATGTATAGATAATGACTTTGTGTTGAGAATAAAAGTTTATAGATAATATATTAATAATGCCTCTAAATTCTGAGGAAAATTTTTTTCCAACATAGAATCACATATCCAACTCAATAACCAATCAGGTGGAAGGGTAAAGAAGCACTAGTTTCAGCCGTGCTAGATCTCGGTCTGCGTGCGTCCCTTCTTAGGAAGCTGCTAGAAGACGTGCACCACCCAAAATGGGCAGTGGATCAGGACACAGGGGTGCATGGCACTGTGGGAGATGGGCAATCCAGCACAGGGGAAAGATGAGGTGATTTTCTAGAATGGCAACAGAACTGCCAAGGCCTCAACTGTGCAGCAGAACTTCATGTAGACCAGCCTGGAGAGTGGAGTACAGGACAGAAAACCTCAGAAAAGACTCCCAGGAGGAAATGGAAAACAAGTGGAATTGGTTATCTGACAGGCTTTCTGTGTATAATATTGTACAGAGCTGTTGAAAGAAGGGTAAGAAGAAGGTTTAGCCATATATTCACATAAGCAAATAAAAAAAGTTTTAACTTTAGTATAACTAGTAATTTGTATAAAAGAATAATATTTATGTCATCATAACAATAAGAACACTTTATACAGATTTAACCAATAACAGTGATAGTAACTATAATTGGGGAAATGTCAGATGAAAGGGGAATGGAGAATGGAAGAAAGCTAAAATCTTCATTTTTCCATAATAGGAAGTCAGTTGAGAATATTGAAACATGACACAAAAGATAATAGTAAATATATATTTTTAAACTTTTTTGTTTTGGTATAATAAATTCACAGAAAGCCCAAAATGTCCAGAGAAGTTCCTGTGGCCTTCACTGTTTTTTTTTTTTAATTAAAAATTATCGGGAGGGGTGACATTGGTTAATAACATTATATAAGTTGCAAGTGTACAATTCTATAATACACCATCTGTATATTGTATTTTGTGCTCACCACCCAAAATCTAGTCTTCCTCCATCACCATATATTTGACCCCATTTATCCCTCATCCTTCCTCATCCCTTTTCTCTCTGGTAACCACTGTATTATTGTCTGTGTCTATGAGTTTGCTTTGTTTTTTGCTTTCTGTTTATATCCCACATATGAGGGAAATTATATGGTCTTGTTCTTTTCCATCTGACTTATTTTTCTTAGCGAGATATTCTAAAGATGCACCCACGCTGTCCCAATGGCAGTATTTTATCTTCTTTTCTTATGGCTGAGTAGTCCATTGTGTATACGTACCACGTTTTCTTTATCCAATCACTCACTGAAGGACACGTAGGTTGTTTCCATGTCTTGGCTGCCATGAATAATGCTGCACATATCTTTACTAATTAGTGTTTTCGAATCTTTCAGGTAGACACCCAGAAGAGAGGTTTCTGGGTCATATGGTAGCTCTCTTCTTAATTTTTTGAGGAATTTTTATACTGTTTTCCATAGTGACTATTCCACTTCACATTCTCACCAGCAGTGTATAAGGTTTCCTTTTTCTCCATATCTTCTCCGACACTTATTTCTTGTTTTATTGATAATAGCCATTCTAACAGGTATGAGGTAGTATCTCATTGTGGTTTTCATTTGCATTTCCCTTAGAACTAAGCTTCACCAAGTTTTATTCTTTTCCAGAGCAAGTGTACCAGTTTACATCAGTGTAATTGAACTACTAGCATACAATTCCCACTAGCATTGTATGTATGATCTAGGTTTGCTGTCAGTATTTGTTATTATCACTTTTCTGGTTTTCTTTATTCTGATAGGTGTGTAGTGGTATTTTATTTGGTTTTTAATTTTCCTTCTTTTAATAGCTGAAGATGTTGAACATCTTTTCATGTGCTTATTTGATGCGGATCCTGGCCAGCAGGATCCTCTGTTGTGGCTGCAATAGACAAATGCACACGGACTACAGAAATCCTGTGGAGAAAAAGGGATGGCACGGCCACTCTCTAAGTGAGAGAAGGCGAGAGGGCTAGAGAGAGCCCAAGAGAGAGCCTACCCCTGCCTGGACAGGCTTTTATTGCTTTTCTGGGCACATTACATTGAGGATGATCCTCATTTACTATGCAGCTCAAGGGGGAAAGTGGTTGAACTAGTTAAACTCCATACTTGGGAGGTTTAGCTCAGATTTTAGGAAATTAAAGATACTCAGTAAACATTTGCTGCCTCAATCCAGGGTGAGGGAGTTTCAGCAAAAGCAAGTCTCATACCAGCCTAGGTATAGTGCAGGCCTAATTCCCCACGGGAGAACATGTCCCTGGGTGTGGGTCCTGCCCACCGAACCTCGCTCCCCACTGGCTTTTCTGAGTGGGGGCTGGGCCACATTTCCCACACGTGGAACGGTTCCCTATACTTATTGTCATCTGAATATTCTTTTCAGTGTAATGTCTGTTCATGTCTATTGCCAATTATTTTCTTACTGAATTGTGTAATTATTTAAAAAATATTTTATTTATTGTTTATTTTTAGAGAGTGGGGAAGGGAGGGAGAAAGACAGGGAGAGAAACATAGATGTGTGAGAGAAACACCAACTGGTTGACTCTTGCATGACCCCAAATGGGGACCTGGCCTACAGCCCAGGCATGTGCCCTGACCAGGAGTCGAACCAGTGACCTTTAGGTTCGCAAGTTGATGCTCAATTAATTCACTGAGCCCCACCAGCCAGGTCATGTGTAATTACTTTTACTGTCGAGTTCTGAGAGTTCTTTCTATATTTTAGATATTGGTCCTTTAAAGGACATGTGTTTTATTTGTATTTTCTCTTGGCCTGTACCTTACTGTCTTCTTATCATCTTAAGAGAGACTTTTGCAGAGAAGTTGCTATTTATATTTATTTTTTGTCTTTATTTTATTTTTGATTTTAGAGAGAGGGGAATGGAGGAAGAAAGAGAGGGAGAGAAACATTGATGTGAGAGAGAAACACTGATTGGTTGCCTTCCACACATGCCCCAACCATCTGCCTGGGCTCTGAATCAAACTTGTAACCTTGTGGTTTGTAGGACAACACCCAATCAACTGGCTACATGGCCAGGGCGAGAAGTTTCTACTTTTAAAGAAATTTAATTGACTGATTTTCCATTCTATGGAGCATGCTTTTCACGTCAAGAATAAGAACTCTTCACATAGCCTTAGGTACTGAAGATTTTTCTTTTATGTTTTCATTCTTTAAATTGAGAAGTTTGTGTTTTTTTGTGTTTTCCTATAGATAGATGTCCAATTACACTGACACCATTTTTTAAAAACCTATCATTCCTTCATCAGATGTCCTTCTGGATCTTTGCAAAGTCAGTTGGTCATACTTATATGTGGCTATTCCTGCACTCTCTATTGGGTTCCGCTGAATTGTGTGTCTATCCCTTTGCCAATACCATTGTGTTGCTATTACTATTGCTATATATTTTAACCTAAAGTACTGTTATTCCTCCCACATTATTCTCTTTCAAAATTATTTTAGCTATTGTAGGTCCATTAGCTCCCATGTAAATTTCAGAATTAATATTGTCTATAGCTACAAAAAAACTTTGGTGGGTTTTTAAAAAATATTTTATTGTTATGCTACTACAGTTGTCTCATATTTTCCCCCTTCATCACCTTCACCCAGCCCCCTCACCATTGTCCATGTTCATGGGTCCTTCATATATGTTCTCTGACTAACCCTTTCACGATCTTTCAGTCAGTCCCCACCTCCCCTTTAACAGCGGTCAGTCTGTTCCATGTTTCTATGCCTCTGATTCTATTTTGCTTATTAGTTTATTTTGTTCATTAGATTCCTCTTATAAGTGAGATCATATGGTATTAGTCTTTCACCAACTGGCTTATTTCATTTAGCATAATAGTGTCCATTTCATCCATGCTGTTACAAAAGGTAGGAATTCCTTCTTTCTTTCTGTGTAGTATTCCACTGTATAGATATACCACAGTTTTTTTTTTAATTGACTCATCTACTGATGGACACTTAGGCTGTTTCCAAATCTTGGCTATTGTAAATAGCCATGAACATGGAGGTGCATAAATTCCTTTGAATTGGTGTTTTGGGATTCTTTGGGTATATTCTCAATAGTGGAATCTCTGGGTCAAAAGGCAGTTCCATTTTTAGTTTTCTGAGAAAATTCCATACTGTTTTGCACAGTGGCTGCACCCATCTGCATTCCTACCACAGCACACTAGGGTCCCCTTTTCTCCACACTCTTGCCAGCACTTCTTGTTTGTAGATTTATTAATGATAGCTATTCTGACAGGTGTGAGGTGATATCTCATTGTGGTTTTAATTTGCATCTCTCTGATGGATAGTAATGTTGATAACTTTTTCAAACGTCCATGGACCATCTCTATGTCCTTGTTGGAGAAGTGTCTATTCCGGTCCTTTGTCCATTTTTTCATTGGATTATTTGTCTCCCTGGTGTTGAGTCATATAAGTTCTTTATATATCTTGGAGATTAAACCCTTGTCCTATGAATCATTGGCAAATATGTTTTCCCAAACAGTTGGATCCCTTTTCATTTTAATGATTTCTTTAGCCATGCAGAAACTTTTTAATTTGATGTAGTCCCATTTGTTTATTTTTTCCTATATTTCCCTTGCCCTAGGACATATATTGGCAAAAATATTGCTACATGAACTATCCGAAATTTTACTGCCTGTGTTTTCCTCCATGATTTTTATGGTATCACAACTTATATTTAAGTCTTTTATCCATTGTGGATTTATTCTGGTATATGGTGTAAGACGGTGGTCTAGTTTCATTTGTTTGCATGTACCAGTCCAGTTCTCCCAACACCTTTTATTGAAGAGACTGCCTTTACTCCATTGTATGATCTTGACTCATTTGTCAAATACTAATGGACCATAAAGACATGGGTTAATTTCTGGGTTCTCTAATCTGTTCCATTGATCTATGGGTCTGTTCTTATGCCAGTACCAGACTGCTTTGATTACAGTGACCTTGTAGTATAGTTTGATATCAGGTATTGTGATCCCTCCAATTTTGTTCTTTTTTCTTAAGATTGCTGAGGCTATTTGGGGTCATTTTGGTTCCATGGTTTCAAAAAATATAAATTTTTTGGTTTCAAAAAAATATAAATTTTTTGAAATATTTGTTCTATGTCTGTGAAGTATGCCATTGGTATCATAGTAGGAATTGTGTTGAATCTCTAGATTGCTTTGGGTAGTATGGATATTTTAATGATGTTACTTCTTTCAATCCATGAATACAGTATATGCTTCCACATATTTGTATTTTCCTCAATTTCTTCAGTGTCTTATAGTTTTCTGAATACAGGTCTTTTACCGCCTTGGTTAAATTCATTCCTAAGTACTTTATCTTTTTTGTTATTGTTGTTGCAATAGTAAATGAGATTTTTTTTCTTAGTTTCTCTTTCTGATAGCTCATTATTGGTGTATAAAAATGCCATCAATTTCTGAATATTGACTTTGTATCCTGCTACTTTGCTGAATTCATCTATTAGGTCTAGTAGCTTTTTGGTGGAGCCTATAGGGTTTTCTAATGTATAGTATGCCATCTGTGAATAATGACAGCTTTATTTCCTCTTTTCCAATTTGGATGCCTTTTATTTCTTTTCTGATCACTGTGGCTAGAACTTACAGTACTATGTTGAATAAGTGGTGATAGCACATACCCCTGTCTTGTTCCTGACCTTAAGGAACACACTTTTAGTTACTGCCAATTAAGTATGATGCTGGCAGTGGGTTTGTCATATATGGACTTTATTATGTTGAGGTATGCTCCTTTTATTCCCACTTTGCTGAGTGTTTTTATCATAAATGGGTGCTGGATTTTATCGTGTTTTTTCCTGCATCTATTTCTTTGATTACGTGATTTTTTCTTTAATTTTGTTTAGTGATGCATCATGTTTATTGATTTGCGGATATGGTAACATCTTTGCATCCCTGGAATAAAACGGACTAGATCATGATGTATGATTTTTTGATGTATTGCCAGTATTTTGTTGAGGATTTTAGCATCTATGTTCATCAGACATACTGGCCTGTAATTTTCTTTCTTTGTTGTATCTACCAATTTTGGACCATAAAAAGAGTTTAGAAGTCTTCCCACTTCTTGAATTTTTTGGAATGGGTGTTAGTTCTTCTTTGAATGATTGGTAAAATTTGCCCGTGGAGCCATCTGGTCCAAGGCTTTTGTGTGCCAAGAGTTTTTGGATTACTGCTTCAGTCTCACTAGTTGTTATCAGTCTATGCAGGTTTTCTGCTTCTTCCTGATTCAGATTTGGAAGATTGTATGTTTCTAGAAATTTATCCACTTCACTCAGCTTGTCTAGTTTCTTGGCATATATTTGTTCATAGCAATTTCTTACAAACCTTTGCATTTCTATGGTATCAGTTGTTACTTCTATCCTTTCATTTCTGATTTTATATATTTGGGTCCTCTCTCTTTTTTTCTTGATGAGCCTGGTTGAAGGTTTGTCAATTTTTTTTTAATCTTTTCAGAGAACCAGCCCCTGGATTCCTTGATCTTTGAATTGTGGTTTTTTTGTTGTTGTTGTTGCTTTGTTTTGAGTTTCTATGTCATTTATTTCTGTTCTGATCTTGATTATATCCTTCCTTCTACTTGCTGTGGGATTTTTTGTTGTTGTTGTTGCTGTTTTTCTAGCTCTTTTAGGTGTAGGATTAGGTTGTTTATTTGAAATTTTTCTATCTTCTTTAGGTAGGCCTGTAATGGTATGAACTTCCCTTCACTGTGCCTCATAGGCTTTGGTTTGTTGTGTGTTCATTTTCATTTGTTTCCAGATACTTTTTGATTTCTTCCTTGATCTCATTGTTAACCCATTCATTATTTAATAACATATTATTTAACCGCCATGTATTTGAGTGTTTTTGTTTTTGTTTTTTTGCCTTGAGGTTGATTTCTAGTTTCAGGCCATTATGATCTCAGAAAATGCTTGATATTATTTCAATTTTTTTGAAATTTTTAAGGTTTATTTTGTGTCCTACTATGTAATCTATGTTTGAGAATGATCCATGTGCATTTGAGAAGAAAACATATATTTTGCTTTTTGGGGTGAAATGTTCTGTAGATGTTAATTAAATCCTTTTTATCTAGTGTGTCATTAAATGCTGCTATATTCTTGTTGATTTTTTGTCTGGAAGACCTGTCTATTGTTCACAGTGGGGTGTTGAAATCTACTACTATGACTGCATTGCTGTCGATCTCTTTCTTAAAGTCTACCCAGATTTTTGTTATGTATTTAGGTGCTCCTAGATTGGGAGCATATATGTTTACAGGGGTTATATCTTCTTGTTGGGCTGAATCCTTAAGTATTATGTAGTGTCCTTCTTTGTCTCTTATTATGGCCTTTGTTTTGAAGTGTACTTTGTCAGACAGAAGCATTGGTGTCCCAGCTTTTCTTTCACCACCATTCTCATGGAATATTTTTTTCCATCCCTTTACTTTCAGCCTGTGTAGATCTTTTATTCTGAGGTGAGTCTCTTGTAGATAACATATATGCAGGTCTTGTTTTCTTATCCAATCAGCTACCCTATGTCTTTTGATTGGAGCATTTAACCCATTTACATTTAATGTCATTATTATAGGTACTATTCACTGTCATTTTTTCCCCTTTGTACCTGTGTTCCTCCATTTCTTCTTCTTATAGCAGTGAGTTTAGCATCTCTCACAATGCTACTTTGGTGGAAATGTACTCCTTCAGCCTTTTTTTAGTCTGGGAAGCTCTTTATTCCACTTTCCATTTTACGTGAGAGCCCTGCTGGATAGAGTAGTCCTGGTTGCAGGTTTTTGCTTTCCATTACTTGGAATATTGCATGCCAATACCTTCTGGCCTGTATTGTTTCTGTTGAGAAATCAGCTGACAGCCCTATCAGAGCTCCCTTGTAGATAACTTTACTGCCTTGATGCCTTTAAGATTATCTCTTTGTCTTTAAACTTTGCCATTTTAATTGTGATGTATCTTGGTGTAGGCTTCTTTGGAGTCATCTTAATTGGTACTCTCACTGCTTCCTAATTTTGAGTGACTTTTTCCTTCATCAAGTTAGGGAAGTTTTCTGTCATTATCTCTTCAAACAGGTTTTCTATCCTTTGCTCCCTTTCTTCTCCTTCTGGCATCTGCATAATGTGAATATTGTTACATTTCATGTCCCAAAGCTCCCTTAAGCTTTGGGAGTTTTTTTCAGTCTTTTTCAGTCTTTTTTTCATTTTGTTGCTCTGACTGGGTGTTTCTTCCTACATTGTCTTTCTGTTGTTCTCCTATGAGGGAAAAATGCCAGTTTCTTTCCCCGGAGAGTATATGGTATGGCTGTGCCCTACAGCTGGTCTCTGAAACCCCCTGAGTCTGTGTATGCTTCTGTCTCCTCAGCAGGGGTTAAGATGCAGGATGGGAGAAAACAAAGAAGAAAAGGAAGAAAATCCAGACAAAACAAAACAAAACACTGAACAAACCATTTAAAAGGACAAAAAAAAGATGTAGGGTGGAGGGAGTAGGATTCCAGAGGGAGGTTGTAGGGAACGGTATTGCCACAGCGGAAGGTAACTGACTTTTCCCTGGAGGGGCTTGCTCCTCTGGAGCAATATGGCTGCCATGGAATCCAGGTATATCCCTGCACAGGAAGCCCCACAGCCACTCCCAAATGTCACTCTCCAGTGCCTCCCATACTAAACTCTCCTCAGGAGACTGCAGTCCTTGCTGCCTTGCCTTTACTGGTGCCCAAGATGAGTAGTTACAAACATAAGACCTGTGCTTTGCCCCCTTTAAGAATAAAGAATGAAAAAAAAAATTAGTGGCTTTGTCTCCAGTGGGTCTCATCTCTCCCCAGCAGAAATAGACCCCTGTGGCCTTTCACCACTGAGTGCTTCATGCTCTGCTGATTCCAGCACTGGTGCTCTGTGTTTGGGAGCCTGGTTTGTGTTACTCACTTCTCTCCTTTCAAGGGGAAGCCCCAGAGCCATGCTGCCACCTCAGCCTGCTGCCCTTGTGAAAAAGCCGACCCCTCAATGACCCCTGCACCTTTCCTACCAGTCATGGTGGGTTTTTTTCCTGTCCTTAGTTAAAAGCCTCCTTTTGGGGTAGTCTTCAGTTTATTTCAGGTGTCTAGTCTCTCTTTAGTTTTATTTTCAATTTGTTTCTGAGAGGAGATGCATGATATATCCTCCTCTGCCACCATCTTTTTTTTTTTTCTGGTTGGTGGGGTTTTAATGGAGATTTTGTTAAACTCATAGACCAAAGTGGGGAGAATTGACATCTGCACTATCTTGAGTCTTCCAATCAATGAACATGGTATGTCTCTCCATTTATTTAGCTCATCTTTGATTTACTTCATTAGCATTTTGTAATTTCTAGCATATAGCTGTTATACATCTTTTTAAAGATTTATTCCTAAATATTTTTCTTTTGAACACCTGTCAATGGTATTTTTTATTTAATTTCAGCATTCACAGAATGTTCTTTGTTAGTATGTAGAAATACAGTTGATTTGTATTTTAATCTTGTATTCTACAACCATGGTGAGCCTCATTATTCTTTGGAGTGTTGGTAGATTCCTTGGTATTTTCTGTGTACACAATCATGCCATCTGCAATAGGGACAGTTTTATTTCTTCCTTTTCTTTTTTTTTTCTTCGATAAAACAAAATTTTTAAGAATGGGTTTCTGTTTTTTTATTTATATTAAATTTTGGGGGGTGACATTGGTTAATAAGATTATGTAGGTTTACATTTCCATGATACATGATCTGTATATTGCATTGTGTGCACGCCACCCCAAAACAAATCATCTTTTGTCACCGTATATCTGGCTCCCTTTAGCCTTTACTGGCCCCCCACTCCCTTCCCTTTTCAATCTATATGCTTTTTTATTTCTGTCTTATTTTCTTGGCTAAAAACTTAAATAGTATATTAAATAAGAATGGTGAAAGCTTACTGTATTTTGCCTTGTATAATGAGTGCTTTTTGCTCAAATTTTTGAGGAAAAATAAGCATGTACATTATACATGGGTGTAATGATTACATACCATGGGCATAATAATGGGTAAAATAATCCCGTGTATAATGCTCACAAAAATGTGGGTGCCCATTATACATGGGAAATGTGTTATTTTGGTTATTATAATTTTCAGTTCTGTAATTTTTGTTTCTTTTTAATATCTTCTCTTTCTTTTGTGATATTTCTATTTTTTTATTGCTTCAACAGTATTTATAATGCTCTTGTGTTTTTTTTATTATGTCTGTTTCAGAATCCATTGTCAAATAATTCCAACATCAAATTCATCTCAGTGTCTTTTGAATGACTTTTCTTTTTGAAGTTGAGATTTTTGTTTTTTTGTTTGTTTGGTATGTCAGGTGATTTTTGGTTGGATCATCAAAATTTGGGACTTTAGGTGACTTTGAATTCTATTTAAATCTGTTTTAGCAAGAAGTCACCCTTTTCAGCTTGAGCATATAGGTCTTTGTCTATTTTGTGGACTGCATTTCCTATCGCAATTTAGTTTTTAGAGACCTTTCAGTACAATGTTGGCCTGCTTCCTTCACTAGGTGTCATTGGTCTCTTGTTTGATTTCTGTTTATGCCACCTGTAGTGTGAGACATGAATTTTCTGGGCCTGGTGACTTTAGGTGGGAAGTGGGAGAGTTTGGGCTTGCGAGGTTAGGTGCTAGCAAGGCTCCCTCCCAGTCCCCACAGGTGCTGCCTGTGCCCTGAGAATGCTGTTTCCTGGCCTCCTTCCCTGGTTTTGTTCATGGGGGAGGTGAGAGATGCCAGGCCATTATCTTTTCCTCGAGTTCTGAGGTCTCCAGCCTGTCTGCCCTCTTTCCACATTTCAGATTGTCTGCTGTACTATTTCCAGGTTTTTTATTTGTGCTTAGTGGGAAGGAGCAGAGAGATGAGTGTATTCAATCTTATCCCAAATGGAAGTCCAATTGTCAGTAAATTCATTTTTAAAATTTTTAAATTTTTGAAGAAATTTAAAAATAATTGAAAATGAGTGATCTGGAGGAGCACAATGCAGAGGGGTATGTCTTTGCGGAAGGGTTAATGAGTTCTTTTTCCATTTTTACTCTTTTAGTACTGTTTGACTTTTAAAACTATCACAACTTTAATTAGATACAGAAGGCAGATAGTGGCCTCAAAAGATGTCCTGGCCTAATTCCTGGAAGCTGTGAATATGATGAGATAACACTCTGGTGAATATATTAGCTTACATAACAAAAGGGACTTTACAGATGTAATTGAAGTTACTAATCAATTGACCTTAAAATAGGGAGTTTCTTCTAAATTATCCAGATGGGCCCAATATAACTACATGGGCTGTTAAAAACAAAGAACAAGGACAGAAGGGGAAAGCAGAAGATAGAAAGATGCGCTCTGCTGACAGGAGAGAAAGCAAACATTCATGCTGGGCATTGCCCCTGCAGAGGGCCAGCCTTTGCAGCTCAGAGAGATCTCTAGCTGACAGCCAGGAAAGAAACGGGTCCACCAAATTATGGTTAGTTTTATTTGTATATGCATCCCATCCTCGATTAGGAGTTACTGGAAGGCAGGGGCTCTGGTGCCTTTGGTAGCTGTCTTTTCCTAATATCAAGCATTAGAAGAATTTATTTTAATGTAGACTAAGAGTCAATATTAAATGACTATTGAGCAACTGAGTATCTCTAAGGGATTAAAAAACACAAGGAAATTTATAATTCTACTGTGTAAACTTTTTACTTAAAGAATTAAGTTATCTATTTGAGAGTAAATTGACTATCTAAAAATATTAAATTATATCTATCTACCTACTATCTCTCTACCAAGTAGATATTAGATATGTTTAATATCTCTAAGTTATCCAAGAATCTCTAACATATTATCATATAAGAAAAATATTTCTATAAGGTGAATACTTTTTGGCATCAAGAAGATTTGACATGCAATCCGAAGTTTTAAAAAATGGAATAAAACAGAAAATCAACATGCCCTTTCGCTTATCATGCTTATGGATCTTGGGCAAAATGATCCATGACTTTTTAGGTTTTAAGATTTTGATAATTGATAATAATCTACTCATTTAAGCCTAAAAATTATAATCATTAAAGAATTTACACAGACCTCTCTAAATATAGCCATGTGCTTCCTATTTCTTGTTTAGAAAATGTTGTATCATAAATTAATTTCATTTCTCATTTGTATATTAATAATGATGGCAAAGATGACAGTAACAATGATAACAACTAATTCTTATGGAATTCTCACTGTGTCAGACATTTCTAAGCAATTGGTGCATAAAAACTCATTTAACCCTCACAAAAATCCTCTGAGTTAGGCACTGCTAAACTGCTAAATGAGAAAAGCATTGTTGCCAGGTCAAATCTAATCTCATACAGGGGTATATGCTGAAGTGATTTAGAACAAATAAATTTGAGATGAAAAAGGAACCGCCCTTCTAAGATACATTCAGAGACTCCACTGAACAAATAGCCAAAGCCATGGAGGGACTTCTGACAGGGGCACCAGTTTTATTTACTACATTCCCAATGTTTTTATGTTGCTAAATACAAAAGTAACTTTGTCACTCCTAGCCACTTTTCATAGGCTGTTGCCATGTGACAACATTCATTACTGTAATGCTAATTTTAAATAGCAATAATTAGGTTACTTTGAAAATATGGTCACCTGACATTTCTTTGGGTTTTTCCAATGCATAAGCAAATTCTGGATATATTTTTCAGTTTCATTCACTGATGCTTACATAAATTAGTCAATGTATATATCTTTAAAAAATTGTTAAGATGGTGCTAATAATGTCCACGGCAGTGCTCATGCATGAGAACTGAGATAGTAAATTCTAATGTGGAATACTAGGAGCTACTAAGTATTGAGTGACTACTCTGCAACATATAGCATGCTAAGT
Organism: Desmodus rotundus; assembly: GCF_022682495.2. Taxonomy (NCBI): domain Eukaryota; kingdom Metazoa; phylum Chordata; class Mammalia; order Chiroptera; family Phyllostomidae; genus Desmodus; species Desmodus rotundus. Next base: position 59,444,351 of record NC_071391.1, read on the forward strand.
GTTTAACATACATCATCTCATTTCATCCTTAAGACAGCCACACAAATTAGTTGTTATTCTAGCTGTTTTACATATGAGGAAAATGAGGTTTGGAGACGCTCAGTAGCAGCCACAGTTTATATATTTTCTAAGTGACTAAGATGGCATTCAATGACTCTAAAATTAGTGAGTTTCTAACTAAAGCAGACTAACTCTCTGATAAAACAACACATTTGGTTTCTAAACATTCTTTCTTGAATTTGGCTGAAAGTATTTTCCTCTGAAGAATCTGGGTTTTTAATAAAATGTTGGGCAAAAGTAGTTGTGAATACGTGAAATGCAGAGTTTATTCTTGCATTATTAATTACTGTATTATTTTCCATATTCACGACTGTAAATATACTTTTGCCCAACTCTGTATTTATAAAGAGTGAATTTATAGAACTTTGTGTTTGAGGCAGTTTGTAAAAATCTCTAAGGGCATTTGCAGAGTTTTATGAAAGCTTTAATTTTGTCACAGTTCTCCTAAGGGAAAACTGATTGTTAAGGGACATGTTTTTCTATGTCACAGGACAGATGTTATATTTGTTGATTTCTCAAGTCAGTCTACTTAAGATCAATTCTTGGCCCCAACATTTACTGATTGAGTAACCTTTTGCTCTCTGTCTCAGTTTTCCCACCTGTTAAATGGGAACATAAACTGCACTGTCTTTGTTAGGTGCTTGTTAAAATGGAATTAGGAAATACGTGTGAACTCTATCACAGTGCCCACCACACAGTATATAATCAAATAGATCTTAGCTAGCTGCTATTTTAATATAAAAATTTATTCTACTTAAGAGTCTATATAAACCGCAAAAATGGAATTAAAGGAGATTTTAATAGCTGTCATCACCCATCTAAGGTTCTTTAGGTACTGTGGCTGATGGCACTGGCTGCCGACTTGGCAGCTATTATTCTCTTCTTTCTTCTTTGAAAGCAGTGTCTGTCTCCTGTGACAGAGGTGTACCATTCCAGATGCTCTTGTTGTCAGCCACCCTTGCTATGTAGAGTGTGGGCACAGGACTCATTCCTAACTAACGGGACCTGAAGAGAAGTCTTCTTGGGGACCTAAGTTTGGGAAAAGAAATTGCTCCCTTCCTCCCTCCCTTTATCCTTCTCCCTCTCTCCCTCCCTCTCTTTCTTTTTTTTTTTTTTTCCTAAAAATAAAGTACAACAGAAAAAACTGCCCTCTTTTTTCTTTTGGAGAAAGAGGCAGGATGTAGTACCTGGGACTGTAGTAGTCATTTTATGATTATGTGAAGGGATTGGCACCAAGGAGAAAATTGAGGTCGGTAGAACTGAAACGATGTGTATTAGTTGCCCAGTTATGGGCTGTCATAATAAACTACCATAAACTGTTGGGCTTAAACCAACAAAAACTTATTGCCTACAATTCTGGAGGCTAAAAGTCTGAAATCAAGATATCAGCAGGGCCATGCTCCCTCTGAAACCTGTAGAGGAGTCTTTTGTTGACTGTTCCAGAGCTTCTGTGATTTGTTAGCCACTGTTGGTGTTCCTTGGCTTGTCGATACATCACTCCAAACCTCTGTCTTGACGTGGTGTTTTCCCTGTGTTTGTTCACATCATTTTCCCTCTGTGCATGTCTATCTCTGTGTCCAAATTTCTCTTTTATAAGGACACAAGACATATTGCATTACAGCCCACCCTACTTTAAAAGGCAAAAAGGATTTATATGATCTGAAGAGAAACCAGAGTATTAGCCCACCCTACTTTAACTTGGTTACCTCTGTTAAGACTATTTCCAAGTAAGGTCACATTGTTAGGCTCTGAGAGATAGAACTTCAAGATATATTATTGGGGTAACACAATTCAACCCAAACACAGTGGAAAAGCATGGTCCTTTTTGATATCGATGGGCCAGCACTAATCCCAGTACTACCTGTTCTTTTGATTTTCCTGTTATGTGAAACATTTTCTTACCATATGGTTTAAGCCACTATTAGATGGATATTCTGTTAACTTTCATCTGGAATCATCCTAACTTGTCCTCATGCTTTAGTCCTTTAATTTCTGTAATAACACCAAATGTGTTACATAGAATAATGGAAGATTTGTGTTATGAACCCAGATCTATCTGGCACCAAAGCTAAATCGCTTAATCATTCTTTTATATTGCTTCACACATTCACTTACACATGATTCCATCTCTCTTTTGTAATTCCAATTTAGCACAATTTAGTAACTTTTATGCTAGCAAAAATCTAATACATATTTGCAGAATTGAATTTACTTGAATTGAATCCTTCTTGATACTGAAACATTGTTCTCATCTCAGAAAGATAATGGGGCAACTAAAAAAATATATCACTTTAAGACTTTGACACTCATGTCTTTTAAGATGCTTTCCCTTCCCAAATCCAGCTTGCTAGCAATTTAGCCTCTTATCCAAGGGAAGTATTGTTGTGATATATAAGCAGTATTGGATCCCCCTTCGGCTTCCTTTACTATTTACTCACTCCCATCCAAGGCAGGCTAAGTTATCTTTTTCTGGGAAGCAGCTTAAAAATCTTTAACATTACGTGGTGCAAGAATCAAGTTGCTTTCTACCCCATATTTATACTATTTTGATCTAAAGTCATTTAATTCCTTGTCTTTTTTTCTATACAGGTCTCCCTGTCATGGACATCTATTTTAAATCAGAAGCAAACATTCCCTGAGATGATTTGAAGTCAGGAAAATGATAATACAGAGTAGAGCTCTGTCTCAGTCCTTCAGGTTTATTCTATGAGAAAGGAGAGTGGAGAGTCTTTGATGGGTCTTGATCTCTCTCCTACGTTTAGTGTATTGAATAACACAAACCCCTAAATTCCAGAAACATCCTAGTGTGGACACAGCCACATTAACAAGGAATAATGGAATGTAATATGTGGTATCTCTTAGGTATTTATGAAGTCCTGTGGTGACACAGAGAAGGAACAGTTAACTGTGTCGGGGTCTGTAGAAGGGTCCATTCAGCTTTTTAAAGAAATATTTTATTTTTAGAGAGAGGGGAAGGGAGGGGAAAAAAGAGGGAGAGAACCATCAATTTGTTGCATCTTGTACACATCCCAACTGGGGACCTGACACGCAACCCAGGCATATGCCCTGACCAGGAATTGAACCGGTGAACTTTAGCTTTGTGAGACGATGCCCAACCAACTGAGCCACACTGGTCAGCGCAGTTCCTTTCAGTTTTTGAAATCTATGCCCTGTCTTGAAGGTTGAAAAAGAATTTGTCAGGCAGATGAAAATAAGAGTCTATTCCAGAGTGATGACAGAGTGAGCAAAGTCATGTGAAAGAACATGAAGTCATTTTCAGTCTCTTTCACTGGAAGAGGATAGCATATGTGAGGGCAAGGAGCAGTTGAGGCTAGGAAGAGATGCAGTGCTGAGTCCTTCCTGCCCTCCCCCCAAACTGTTACATTCTCCCTCTGTCCCATATCACATGAGAGGCAGCATGTAAATGAAGAGCTCTACCCTCACTTTAGGCAATTCTCCTCTTGAAGCTTCCTTGCTGTCTATTCTTTGCTCCACTTGTTTTTCTCCAGGCATTTCTAACTTATTTCTGGACCTCATGCTTTTTACCTCAAGCCTACAAATTCAATGCTAGGCATTTTTACTAGCTTCCAGGCACCTCCTTCTCTACATGACTCCCGTTCTCCCTCCCAAGAACATTCCTGAGAGTCACTCAGATAAACAACCCCAGTCATTGCAGGCGTCCTCCTTCACGCTGCCACTGGAGGCACCCACTTGAGGCCATATCACAAAGGGCATTGTGCAACATGCTAATGAGTTTGGATCTTATTTTTGAAGCCAACAGTGAACAATATATAATTTGTGAGCAAAGGAGTTTTGCCATTTGGGGAAATATCACTCTGGCTGCAGTGTAGGAATAAATTGGAAGATGGTAAAAACAGAGGCAGGGAAATCCATGGGCAACTCTGTAACGACTGAGACAATGAACCGTGGCCGGCAGCTGATGGGAGAAGAGAGGGAAGCAGACTCAAGAGTCGGTCAGTATGTATGATCTCATACTTACCACCAGTCACCATAATTAACTTAGGTCAATGTTCTTTTATTTCTCAAAAGGACCTGCCGATACCTATGTATTTGCTCTTGTTTTATACCTTCACTCCATCTACCCAACTGAAATAAACAAAGAATAATTAATTAGCAGAAATAGACTTTTGAAGCTGACTTTGACATCATCTAAAGCAATTCCCTCATTGATAACAAAAGAGGTCACATTAGGAGAGGCCACACATATTTGTTCTCCCACTTTCTAATCTACTTTTCATGCTGTTATACAAGGACTTGTTTTTCTTTCCACTCCTTATTTTCACTTGTATAAATTCTCAATCAAATAGAAGTGCACCTGTGCTCCCATATTCTACATTCTCTCTCCAGGGAGTGGGCAGGGCTTAGAGAGGTGTTGGAAGAGGGATGCAAAATACATCTGCAGACATCAATGATACTTCATCCCGCTGAGCCCAGTCCCTCAGCCGCTGGGCTGTACAACTCTCTCCTGTGTTGTTAGGTTCTGCTCTATAATCCTGCCTGCTTCCAGCCCAATGGTTATGTCTCCCCTTGGAAAGCTCACACTGTCTATTTCAGGGTGACTTTAAATGGAATGTCACCCCAGTGACACCTTTGTGGCTTTCCATCAGCATTTTTCATTAAGTACTAGCCAAGTGAGTGTCTGATGGACTGTGCGAAAGTGGCAATTTTCCAATTAGAAGGAACTTCAATCGTTTTAACAGCCCCAAGCTCTGTCATACACTTCTACTAAAGAAAGATATTGGTTTATAGCTTGTCACAGAGTGTGAGTCCTCTGTATAATAGCTTTCTATACTTCAGTGTTTACCTCTAAAAGCCCACCTGCTACGTCCATGTTGTCAAGTTAAATTGAATTTCTAAGTAAAATAAACCATTTGTTTTTTTGGGAACTCAGGACTAAAGAGTTTTGCAAATGTCAAATTACTTTTTCTTGGATCACTCCAGGAAGCCTTTATTTCTTTTTACCCACTCTCTATAACTAATTCCAGAGTGTGAAGATGTCTCAAAGTTCTGGAATGAATCTGTACTGTCTATATTCCATTGTCCTTAATGCATGTTAGCACTTCTTTTTATCTCTCCCACAGAGAAGAACTCCCACCTGCCCTTATTTGTTTATTTTTTACTTCTATTAGGATTTCTTCTCTGCAGAAAATGGAATGCTCCATTTTGTACAGAGCATCTTAGTAAACAGCATGTTTTCACAGCTGAGTACATTTACAATTTTACAAAAAAGCAAATATTATCAGCTGCAGCACATTAGTACGCTTTATGCTCTGGGACTTAAGAGGTCTTATTGTCTGATATTCTGCAACCCCAACCATGCTGCAGATTTGGTCAGTGGTCACCATATACGAGGTGGAATCTAAAATGTGAGATGGGGAAAAGGGGAATCTGAGCCTCACAGTCCCACAGAAGGGAACAGTCAAAGAAATGATCACAAAAGAGTGAGCAATTTTTTGTATTGGTCAACAGGTCAGTGGACGGAAAACACAAATCTAATTCACAGAGGAGGAAAATGGCACACAGAGAGTAAGGACTTGCTCAAGGTCCCACAGCCAGCCATTGGCCGTCTTCTTTGTACGTTACACCACAACTGCTGTTTGGTCCATGGCTTATACCAAGTGAGACCTTGTCAGTAAAGAGAAATGGAACCTGCCTTTCGTTCCTTACAAGAACAGTTACTAGAGTCTGAGACATCTAAGTTTGAATTCTTCTCTGCTATGTGATTTGGGGTAAGATGATTTAGCTTCCTGAGCTTCAATTACTTCATCTTTAATATAGCAATACTAACAGTATAATATGGCAATACCAATTATGTGTGTGTGTGTGTGTGTGTTTAATTTCCAAGTATACATGATGATTAAATGATAAGTGCATGTAAGTTATTTGTTAAAGCCTTACACCATGCTCAGTAAAAGTTGAGTCATTATTAAGATTTTGAAAAATCATATGTAATATGCCTATGACAGTATCTAGCAAATAGTACATCCATGTCATAGTGAATTTTTTTCATTTCATTTTTCTTATAAGGTGGAAGATTTCCATACCTTCCATTTCATTCCTAGGATCCTCATCAAACTCTCCTTTTCTAGTCTCACACTGGGGCCAAAAAAAGAACTATCTTAACTATAGGCTCCTTGAAATTCCCTTGAAAGTCTTCAGGAATGAGAAGCCCCCATCATTTCCTATCAATAGACCATGACATTTTCCTAGAATATAATAAAACTTCACCACTCTAACAAAACATTGCCAGATGCCTACATTGTTTTATAATAATATAATCAACTGTCCTTGAAATCACATTTCTGTCTTAGACATGAACATCTTTCAAATTCTTGTTAGACATATTTTTATTGATTTATCATCTTTAACTCATCCAGCACCAAGCCTTACTGATTATCCTTTGAGCTCCTTCCCTTCAGTGTCATTGTTTTTTCAGTCACTGTTCATTTTCCCCTCACCCCCAAAGACTCTTCTTGGAAGTCAGGCCTTCACACTGGTACCAAAGTGGTCTACTTCAAATACAATGATGAGCTCATCTTTATCTACTTAAAACTCAGCAGTGATTCTGGCAGTTGTAAAGTGATACCTTATTGTAGTTTTAATTTGCATCTCTCTGATTAGTGACGTTGAGCATTATTTCATGTCCGTTGGCCATCTGTATGTCCTCTTTGGAGAAGTGTCTGCTCAGGTCTTTTGCCATTTTTAATTGGATTGTTTGTCTTCCTGATATTCAGTTGTGTAAGTATTAAATATTTTGGAAATTATTACTTTAAATATTTTGGAAATTAACCCCTTATCAAATATATTATTGGCATATTCTCTCATTCAGTGGGTTCTCTTTTCATTTTGTTGATGGTTTCTTTTGCTGTGCAGAAGCTTTTTAGTTTGGTGTAGTCCATCTATTTTTTATTTTGTTTCCCTTGCCCTAGAAGATATATTGGCAAAAATATTGCTAGGTGAAATGTCAGAGGTTTTATTGCCTATGTTTCCTTCAAGGATTTTTATGGTTTTACAACTTACATTTAAGTCTTTTATCCATTTTGAGTTTATTCTTGTGTATGGTGTAAGTTGGTGGCCTAGTTTCATTTTTTTTGCATGTACTTGTCCAATTTTCCCAACACTATATATTGAAGAGACTGTTTTTACTCCATTGTATGTTCTTGCCTCATTGGTCAAATATTAATTGACGATAAAGGTGTGGTTGATTTCTGGACTCTCTGTTCTGTTCTGTTGCTCCATATGCCTGTTCTTGTACTAGTACCAGGCTGTTTTAATAACAATGGCTTTGTGGTATAGTTTGATAACCAGTATTGTGATCCCTCCAACTTTGTTCTTCTTTCTCAAGATTGCTGAGGTTATTTGGGGTCTTTTCTCATTTTCTATAAATTTTTGGAATATTTGTTCTAGACTTGTGAAATATGCCGTTGGTATTTTAATAGGAATTGTATTGAGTCTATAGATTTCTTTGGGTAGTATGAACATCTTAGTAATGTTAATTCTCCCAATCCATGCTTCCACTCATTAGTGTTTTCCTCTATTTCTTTCTCTAGTGTCCTACAGTTTTCCAAGTACAGGTCTTTTACCTCCTTGGTTAAGTTTATACCTAGGTACTTTATTTATTTGTTTAATTTTTGAAGTAGGAAATAGGATTTTTTTTTTAGTTTCTCTTTCTGATACTTCATTATTGGTGTATAAAAATGCCACCAATTTCTGGATATTAATTTTGAATCCTGCTAGTTTGCCAAACTCATTTACTAGGTGTGGTCATTTTTAGTGGAGTTTTTAGGGTTTTCTATGCACAATATCATATCATCTGCAAATAACATCAGTTTTATTTCCTCCCTTCCAATTTGAGTGCCTTTTATTTCTTCTTGTTTGATCTCTGTAACTATTACTTCCAGTGCTATGTTGAATAAGAGTGGTGAAAGTGGACATCCCTGTCTTGTTCCTGACCATAAAAAAAATGCTTCTAGTTTTTGCCCATTGAGTACAATGCTAGCTTGATGTTTCTTACACCTGCTAAAATGGCTACCATCAATAAATTAACAAACAACAAGTGCTGACCAGGATGTGGAGAAAAGAGAACGCTAATGTACTGTTGGTAGGAATGCAAAATGGTTCAGCCACTGTGGATAACAGTATGAAGTTTCCCCACAAAATTAAAAATGGAACTGCTTTCTGACCCAGTGATCCCACTTCTGGAAATATATCCTACAAATCCTGAAACACCAACCAAAAAAATATATGCACCTTTATGCTCATAGCAGTGTTGTTTGCAATAGCCAAGATCTGAAAATATCCCAAGTGCCCATCAGTAGATGAGTGGAGAAAAAAGCTGTAGTACATTAATACAGTGGAATACTTTGTGGCAGTAGGAAAGAAGGAACTCTTACCTTTTGTGACAGCATGAATGGATCTGGAGATTATTATGCTAAGCAAAATAAACCAGTCAGAGAAAGACAAATACTATATGATCATACTTTTGTGTGGAATCTAAGGAACAAATAAACTGATGAACAAAATAGAACCAGAGGCATGGATACATGGGACAGGCTGACAGATCTCAAATGGGAGAGGTTGGGAGGACTGGATAAAAATGGTGAAGTTGAGCCAAAGAACATATATGCATAGCCCATGGACACAATCAATAGTGTGGTGAAGGTCAGGGGAAGAGAGCAGGGGTGGGGTGGAGGCGGGCAAAGGGGGAGAAAATAGGGGGCATCTGTAATAGTGTCAACAATTAAAAACAAAACTCCACAGTGATTCACTATGGATAGTCTGACTATCCATACCCAGTGATTCACTTTAGGGAAAAGTCATAAGCCTTTATGAAGACTAACTTCTTATGTCTGTAAGTTGGCCTTGGCCACCTCTGCAGCTTTGTCTCTTGCTACTTTTTTTAACATCTGCATTCCCATGCTGTTGTAAATTAGGTTTTATCTGACAATATCATTTATACCTGTGCTCCCCTTCCTGTCACTTTTGTTTTCTTAGTTTACTCCTTTAATTCTTCACATTTTTAGGTCATTACTGTGGTAGGCAGAATAATGATCCTCCAAAGACATTCAACTACTAATCCCTGAAATCTATTACTGTGTGTGATGGTTAATTTTATGTGTCAACTAAGCCAGATAGTTGGTCAAATATTATTCTACATGTTTTTGTAAGGGTATTTTACTGGCACTGACATTTAGATCAATAAAGTTTGATTACCCTCTATAATGTAAATGGACCTCATTCAATCAGTTGAAGGACTTAGAAAAAAAATTGTCCTCTTCCAGTGAAGAGGGAATCTATCTATCTATCTATCTATCTATCTATCTATCTATCTATCTATCTATCTATCTATCTATCAATTTATCTATCTATCATCTGTCTTACTGGTTCTGTTCTGGGGAAGCCTGACTAATACACTGTGTTATCTGACCTCACAAAGCAAAAGGAACTGGAGTATGTGATTAAGTTAAAATTTATAGTTCTGACATACAGAACTATAAAACAATAAATTTGTGTTGTTTTAAATCACTACGATTGTGGCACTTTGTTAGAGCAGCAATAGGAAATTAATGCAGATTTTGACACCTGAAAGTGGGGTGCTGCTATGTAAATACCTAAAAAGGAGAAGGCAATTTGGAATTGGACAATGGGCAGAAGATGAAAGACTCTTGAGAAGCATGATAGAAAAAGTATAGATTGCCTTGAACAGATTATTAATATAAATGTGGACTTTAATGAGTCCTAGTGAGGATTCAGAATGAAGTGAAAAGCATGGTAGCAAAAACCTATATTGTCTTCTTGGACACATAAAGCATTATAAACAGACTGCTGATAGAAACATGAGCATTAAAGATACTGCTAGTGAGAAATCAGAGAAAATGAGGTAGTGTTATTGGAAAGTGGAAAAAAAGATTATCATCATTATACAGTAGCACAAAGCTTAGCTGAATTGTGCCTCACAGCAAGGTGGAAAGCAAAACCTCTAAGCAATGAAGTTGGATATTTACCTGGGTACATTTCCAAGCAAAGCATTGAGGAACTGTTAAACAAAAAGGAACCAAGACTTCATGATTTGGAATACTGTCAACCTATCCAGATTGCAAAAGATGCAAAAATTAGAAAATTTACTGTCCTGAAAGTGTGCTCTGGACAGAGAGCCAAGGATGTAGCTCACCAACTTTTTGATAGTGACTTGGAAAGATAAAAAATATCAGAGTGTTCAGTCACAACCAAGTTTCATTGAGGAGATTAGGCATGTGACTCATGGATTCCCCTCAACAATCTAAATAGAGGCTAGGAACAGAGGTGGATGACATAAAATACACTAAAATGTGAAATAAGTAAGTGTGAAATAAACAAGAGAAACAGAAAATATAGGTATGGAAATAGTTAGTATCTTGTTTTTATATAACACTGAAAACAGAGGTTTATAAATATAGATATTTGAGTTTCCGGAAATGGAGGCAAAATATAGGAGTATGGAAGAATATAAATCTTCCATAGTAAAAGGAGGGAAATGTTGACTAAAACTAAAACCAAAACAGAAGAAAATGAGTAAGAAGAAAATATTATGTAACGGACATAAAATAAAATGAAACAGATAAAACCAAGTATATCAGTTATTATAGCAAATGTGAGATGGTGTCTCTTATAAAAATATGAAGCAAAGGGGAAAATGCATCTCTTTCCAATAAATGCTTTGGATTATGGAGTATTCATGGGGAAATAAATAAAATTTCATATATCCTACACATGAAACAAATGCATTAACTTCGAAGTTTGCAGACTCGGATAAAGATGGAAAACTATAATGCTTTCAGAGGCCACATGAGAAAACATCATGAAGTAGAAAGGTAAAATTGCTTAAGCAATAAAGAAAGAAAAAGCTTACCATGTGTTTAAAGATTGACATTTTAGGGAAAGTGAAAAAAGAGCAAGGTATTGCAACATATAGTTTTGGCAAAGGGTTTATTCCAGAATTTATAAAGACACCTGAAAAAACATTAAGACAAAACAGAAATCAACAGGAAATTAAGCAGAAGACTTAAACTATTACTTTTATAAACAGAAAGTCTAAAATGCACAACATCATTAGGAATCAGGAAAAAAAAATCAAAATGCACCACCACATGAGAGCAGTAAGCAATAACAAGTCTGACAATACTAAATGTCATCAAAGATATCAAACAAAAGGTACTCTATTCACTGTTGGTTTTATCATACATTGATTCAATTGCACTGCAAAGTGGTTTGACATTAACTCGTAAAGCTGAAGATGTACCTGATGTATGATGCAGTCATTCTATTCATGGTGTATATCCTGAAAATCCATGCATGTGTGCACCAGGATACAAATTCCATCAACAGGATAATAAACTGCGGTATGTTAAAAAAAAAGAACTATATACAGTAATGAAAATGAATGTGTGAGCTACCTGCAAGAACAGAGGGAACTTACAAACACACTGCTGAAGAAAGGAGCAAGGCATGAAATGATACAGTACGATTCAAAATCAGATTTACTATTTCAAACTTAAGGGTGATAACTGTGTCCTGCCCTGGATAGTACACTATTCCACACAGTTTTACTAAACCCTGCTCTCACATTTGTGGTCTCTTACAAACTTTTCTTAAAATATATAATTTATGTATGCTATCTCTTTCTACTGGATTCATATTTTATTTAACTTTCAAAATTATGGTACATTTAGCTTGGAAATACTATTGTTGCCGATTGTATTTTCCAGTCAACCACAAAGCTATTTCCCATCTTGCATACTCTTCCTGCAGTGTGACATTCCTCCCATAGACAGGTGAGATTTATGTTGTCTCCTCTTGAAACTGGTTGGGCTTGTGGCAGCTAAGTGCTGCTGTATGACCTCTGCAGCTAGGCCACAAAAGGTGATAAAACTTCCTGTTTCTTCTCTTGGGACTATCACTCCTGGAACTCAGTTCCTATGCATGAGGAAGACTAATCAGCCACATTGAGTAGTCATTTTCACCTCTTCATATGTAGGCATGAGGTCCCAGCTGATAGCAGCAAAATCTACCACAGGTGTTAGTGAGCAAACATTCAGATGAGTCCAGCTCTCAGTTAGTGAGTCATCCCTAGTCCTTGAGTCTTCTCATCTGAGGCCCCAGACATCATAGAGCTGAAACAAACTATTCCTGCAGTAACATTTCCAAATTCCTACAAAATTCATGATTATAAATGGTGGTTGCTTTATGTCACTAAGTTAGTGGTTGTCATAGAGTAACTAGAAGTGATTTTGGTGCCAGAAGTTGCATGCTACTATAACAAAACCCCAAAACACTGACTTTGGGACTGTGCTGGGGGTGAAAGCCAGAGGGCCACAAAAAGAGTGTCAGTGAAACCAACGAAGTGTTGAGGAGGCCCTCAGGGGCATGAAGGAAAGTAACATTGGTAGTTGGAAGAAAGAAGACTCTTTTTACTAAGCAGTAGAAAGTTTGACAACACCGTTACCTGCAGCAATGTGGAAAGTAAGGTGCCTATCTAACAAACTGGATGATGTAGCTGGGGAGATTTCCGGGAATAGTAATGAAAGTGCCACCTGACTTTCCCTCATTGCCTTAAGAAATATGAGAGGACAGCAATGAGATAAAGAAAAAAGAAGTTAAATCTAAGGGAGCCAAGTCTTGCTGGGTTCAAAAATATAATTGTATCTCATTCCCATCTTCTCCAGATGACGAATACTTCTGAATTTAAGAAACAGGTTACAAAGATCAAAATTAGGGTAGGACTGTGCGATCCTTTATTAAGACATCACATAAGACAATGTTTTATCGAACCTTACAGACAGATAAAGAAACTCATGTGAAAGGGGGTGCCTTAAAGATCTTCTCCAGTAGAGTTTATAGACACTCTGTAATTAAGAATATTTCCCAAGATTTTTTTTTAACTCCTTCATTCTGTGAAATTGATTCATGTTCTTTTAAAGACATTTGCTTCTTGGATAAACTCAATCTTCTTTACCTGAACCATAAATGTTAAACAGAAGATGAGTGATAGAAACAGTAAATGCTTAGCACTTTCAACTTTTAATGATAAAACTTTTGAGTGCCATTTGTAACCAACATTTATGTTATTAGCAATAAGAAGTCACTCATGTTTTGGTTAAATATTCAATGAGTTTTCTTCCCCCAAATACAATTATTTGTTTTTATCTTGTACTAACTTTTCCATATCATCAAATGACATTCCAATTACAGGTTTTTCTGACTTGTGCACAGCACCTAGACTGAAGTTCATCGTTAGTGTTATTTCTTGTGCACAGCATCTAGACTGAAGTTCATTGTTAGTGTTATTCTTTTCTCTCTAGATTCGGAAGATTCATCTAACCTCAGAATTATTAGTCACAGTGTTATTTAAGAATGATGAACTGATACTTCACACAAAGTACAAAGTGTTTAGTAAACAATCCTCAGAGCAGCCTTGCAACTAATCATAAGTCAGGTCAACTGGAAGGCAGTGTGGAGTGTTTTGCAAATGCCGCCATGATGGGAGTCCAGTTCCCCAGTGTTCTCTGTGGCAGCCTGAGGCTATCAGCAAATACCAATGACATAACTTTTATTACTAATTAATCATGCTGTTTACCACAGTTACTATTACATTAGTTACCAAGTGATATGAAAGCATCTCAATTAAAAAGAAAAAAAATAGCAGTGTAGCCATTTTAGAACTGAAATGGTAAAATAAATTTTTGAGACCTTAAGAACTAAGAGAGTACAAGGCTGTAGGAAGTAGACTTAGGGGGCTATTTTGAGAGTCCAGGCAAATAAGGAAATTTATATTATCTGAGATAGCACTAAGAGTCATAGAGAAAAAAGGAAGAAGGAGTGTTGGAGGACATTGAAACTGGAGTTTCTGTTTCATATGGGATAGGAAGGGAAGGCTTCCAAAAAAAAATGTAACAGTCATTCTTCTGCAGTAATTTATGTAGCTATGAACTTATAACCTGTGCACTTTTCTGCATGTTTGCTATACTTCAGAAATATCTTTTAAAAATCCATCATTATCAACAATGTTTCAACTGTTTAACTTGTTTTAAAAATTTACTTAAAATATAAAATTCAAGACTTTCAAGTTATTCTAATGGTTTATATAAATCCTGCGGACTAGAAGGGGCATTATCTGAAGTAATATAGCTAGTTTTATTATTTACAAGTGAAAAAATGGTATCACTGGGAACTTTGAAAACGGTATCAAATCTTTGTGCAAATGGTACAGTATAATATTAAAGAGAGAGACTGACTGGAGTTTCAGCCAAGATTTTGAAAATTTCCAAATGTTTTAATTGGCACTGTCTCCAAATAAAAGTATCTCTAGATGACGCAATAATTAGGTAAACCATTTTAATCATCTTTTTTCAATAAACTTTAAATTTGCTTCTAGTTGGCACATAACTGTCAAATATAATTACATAATATATCTGAGGATCTTGAAATTAGAAATTAGGAGAACATATATATCAGCCAAATTGGCAGCAACTTATGCTGTAGCCACAGAAGTGCTTTGGAAATTGTGTCAGGCCTTGGATATTTACTTTGATGGCAATTAGGAAATAGAAGTCATTAAAAACTTGAAAAAATAAATTTTAAGCTAACTTTGGCCTTTCTAAATGACATTTGAACAGAGATGCTAGTATTTTTTTCTTCACAAGAAGGAAACAGAGTAATAATAAAGCTGATAGATTAATTCAATAGACAGTTAAAGGCTGAATGTATAAATCAAAATAAAGAATCTGTGAAAGAAAAGTAAAAGTCTAGAAATGAAGAAACATGACATATCACATAAAATAAAACTAAATAACAATTTCTAGGAGCTTAGATTACCTCGTAAATTAGAAAATGTGCTTGTAAGATGACAAACATGAAAGAGATAATAAAATTTTACATTTCTTTTAATCTCTTGAGTCCTGAAATTTGGCCCAATGATGTCTATAAAATGCTATGAGTTAGTACTAAAAAACTTTAATGAAATCGAGGCAACTAGTTAAATATATTTTAATAAATAATCTTCATCACTTAACATACTCTAATAAACGATTTTCTTTCTTTATTGGGGTGACATGGTTAACAAAATTATACAGGTTTCAGGTGCACAATCCTACAACACACCATCTGCACACTGTATTGTGTGCTCATCACCCCAAGCCAAGTCTCCATCTATCACCATTTATCCCCCCCATACCCTCTTCCACCTCCCTCCACTCCCCTTCCCTCGGCAATCACCACACTGTTGTCTGTGTCCACTAGTTTTTTTGTGTTATTTTCACTTTTTTGCTCAATCTCTCCACCTCCCCAGTACCCCTGAGAGCTGTCAGCCTGATCTCCAACTATGAGTCTGTCTCTATTTTGCTTGTTAGTTCACTTTTTTCATTAGATTCCATATATGAGTGAAATCATGGTATTTATCTTTCTCTGACTGGCTTATTTCACTTAGTATAATGTTCTCTAGGTCCATCCATGCTGTCTCAAAGGGTAAGATTTCCTTCTTTTTTACAGCTGAGTAGTTTTCCGTTATGTAAATGTACCACACTTGTTTTATCCAATCATCTACTGATGGGCACTTGGGCTGCTTCCAAATGTTGACTATGGTAAATAACACTGTAATGAACATAGACATGCATATATTCTTTCGAATTAGTGTTTTGAGTTTCTTTGGATAAATTACCAAAGTGGAATTACTGGATCTAAGGCAGTTCCATTTTTAATTTTTTGAGGTAATTCCACACTGCTTTCCACACCATTGGCTGCAACAATCTTCATTCCCGCCAACTATGCACGAGGGTTCCCTTTTCCTCACGCCTTCACCAACACTTGTTGTTTGTTGATTTATTTATATGGCCATTCTGACAGGTGTGAGTTTATATCTCATTGTGATTTTAATTTGCATTTCTCTGATGATTAGTGACATTGAGCATCTTTTCATACATCCATTGGCTCCCTGTATGTCCTCTTTGGAGAAGAGCCTATTCAGATCCTTTGCCCATTTTTTAACTGGATTTTTTTTTTTGCTGTTGAGTTTTTTGGTGCTGATTTTCTTCACTTAGTCAAAAGTAGAGAGATGAATACTAAGACAAATTTTAATATATTTAAAGGTCATTAGAAAATCATTTTGAATATAACTGTTGTTCAAAAGAAACAGAGAATTCAGTGCCATTTATAATACCATTATTGTTAAGAAACATTTTTTACTCGTTGAGGCTACAAATCACCTAATGGCTATCAACATAAATGAAGATTGCTCATTAAAATACTTATGCAATTCTCTCAGTCAAAATCTGTCTCAAATTGTGGAACCAAAAAAGGCATCATTTAGCTAATAACAGATGACTCAGTCCAAAGAGACCACTACCAATTTCTAAGATGAATAAATGATTTTTGAAATAATAAGAATGATATCATGAATAATTAATACTACAACTTCTATCACTTGGTAAACACTGATTTAGAGAATAACTGATTTTTTGAAATTAGAATTACCTTTATCTGAACCAGTTAGCAAATACTGTTAGTATCGCCATCTTATCATCTTCAAGATGATATATGTTGTATTTACTTGTTGTAAGATTATTGTGTTTTTCCTTAAAATCACAATGTGAGCTTTACTTTAGCCTATTTTTGGTCACTGTTTTACCTACAGCACTTAAATAAGTAACTGGCACATAACAGATGCTTTATTTGCTCCTTCCAATAGAACATACATGTGACAACATATTCATATAACTAACATAAGTCATCATGCACTTGGTTACAAAGCATATCTTCACAGTTACTTTAAAAAGTAAATATTTAATACGAACTCTCTGATGAGAAGCCACCATATTAGAAATAAATAATAAAATTACATTAAGGGCTTATAATTAATAAATACATATTTAGATAACATTTAGATCATAATAAAAATAAAACCTAAAATTGCCTAATTTCTATAAAAAGACAAAATGTAAACATTTCAAACCCAAACTATGGGAAAGAGCTAAAACAATTAATAGAAAAAAATCTATACCTTAATTGTTTTAATTATTAAACAATAAAGGACTAGAATCAAGGAATTTAATATTTACATCACTAATTTAGAAGATAAAACAATTACAAATCATGCAAAATATAAATAGGATAAAAGAATAACTTTTAAAATTAATAAAATAGAAAATAGAAAAATCATTTCTAAAGTTGTCATTTGAAACAAAGTTCAACCTTGACTAAGCAAAAACAGTGAGTCAGCAAAAAACAGTTGAAATTAGGAATAAGGAAAAAGTATATATCTAGAGAAATGAAAATGACAAAATCTATGAGAACATTGTGTGCAACTCCTGCAAAAAAAATCTTTCAATCCTGGAAGAAATAGATAGTTTCCTAATAAAATATGTTATAAAAATAAATCTCTTCTCCCCCCAAAGTAACTTGAATCAACCAATCATCAAGAAGAGAGTGGAAAGATAAAGTTTGTAAAGCAATAGGACCAGATAATTTAGTAGCTGAGATCTAAATTTAAAATGTACATGATTCTAATGGTTAACAATTACAGGTCATTAAAAAGGAAGAATATCCCAATCCATTTTATAAAGCCAGTTTTTCAAGTTGGGATACTTTTAACTGTACATGTTAGTAACCTTACTTCAGAGGAAAAAAAGTGAAGTCTTATTTTAGACTCAAAACAGGCATGTCTATGGCAGGAGGTGGCTGGCCTTAGTTCCACAGGTTAAAAAGGTCAAATCAGCAGCTCTCCCATTCCCAGGGCTTTTCCCTCAAGACAGCTGTTTAAATGCACCTCTGCCTCCAAGGGTAAAAGTGCCATGAAGAATAAAAGGGGCAAGGAAGCACCTAAAACAGACTCCCAATTGCATGTTATGGGTCAGTGAGATATGGTTACTCTTCACTAAAGGAGTGGAAAATTGAATAATTAGTTTTATAGCCTCCACTGTAGAGACAGGAAAAACATTAGGATTAGATGAGTCAGTCCCTTATAATTGCTACAGAAGAGTAAATAGAGAAACCTGCTCAAGATTTTATAATGTATGTATATATTTAACGTATGGTAAAGTGGTATTTGGTAGGAGAGGAATTCTGGTGGGGGAAATGACATTTTGAGAAGTGATAAAACAAAATTATGAAAATACCTAATATCAAAATGAGAGTTTGAGCTTTGGGAATGTGTGATACCTGACTTAACACTTTCAACAAAATTTGTCACAGCATTCAATTTCAGGCATGTTAACTAAAATTGAGAACTGAGCAGGGGAGTCACCTTGGGTGATGTGTGCAGGTGCTTAAATGCTCCTTAAGCCTGGTGCTCGACCTCAGAACTTGCTGGTACCCTACTCCGAAGTCTACTTTCATCTCATCAGTGGTTTGTGTCAAGCGTCTCTTCTCTTGAATTCATCCAGTCTCTACACTTTGATGGCAACTTCAAATCAGTCAGGGTACGAACAGTAGAGCCTATACATGCCGCTTCTTCTGTTGCTCTGCTTAACCCAAGGGAAGAGCTAATGCCACTTTGAAATTAGAGTTTACTGATCAAGTACATGGATATTGGATTGTAATGGATATGGATTTATGCCCCTTTCCAACCACTTGTTAGCTTAGTGGTTTGGGATAAAAAACCTAACTTCCTTGAATCTTAGACACCATACTTGTAAAACATGAGGTCTGTCTAGAAGGTATCCAGTAATGTAATATGAAAAATAGAGACATTTACTGAATAAGATAAAAGATACAAGAAACATTGTACATAGGACAATGGCACCTCAGTCCCCTTCAAAGTAGGCACCTTGGGACCTCATGCAGTTCTTCCAACTGTCATCAGCTGCCTCATCATATTTTCCTGAATGTCACTGATGATCTGAAATCTCTCCCCTTTCAAAGGTGGAGAGATTTAGTTTTAGGAAAAGCTGGAAGTCACGGGGTGTCAAATCTGGGCTGAGTCACCTGAGTGATTTGATGTTTTGCCAAAAAACTCTTCATGAGACATGATGCATGAGCAGGCATGTCATTGTGATGAAGCTGCCAATCACCAGTTGCCCAAAGCTATGGCCTTCCAAATCATCTGAGTAATTTCTGCAGAAGAATATTCAAGCTTAATGCAAAATTTGATGTGGATTTGTTGCTGAACTTGCTCAGTCATTTTGAATGCGATGGCCACACAGTACACAGCCTCACTCAACAGTGTCTACCACGCCCACCGACTAGTATAGTGCAGTCATCATTGTTCACACATGCACATTCCAGTCCAGTCTTCTTGGCTGCCAGGTGACATCGATGTCTCACAAACCATTCTCCTTATATTAACAATGGCTGGATTTTGTCTGGACAGACCTCATACGTACTACACAGATCAACACAAGTTAAACATTTAGCACTATGGCTGGCATACAGTAACTAGTTAATAAATTTTTTATATAAGTAGTATTATGAGATGATGCTTATATACAACTAACTAATGTCTTGTCAGGGATTTTCCACTGCCATAGTTTTAATCATTTATTCAGTCACATATTTAGCATCCACTATGCTGAAAATATTGGAAGTCACCAAGAATATGACCTAACAATTTATCACAAGTATTAATTTAACTAATGTATACAGTGACCCCAAGGTCATTTTCCTTTATAAACAAAAAGAATTGATAATCAGATCTGCTAAGTTATTTGTCCAAAACTATTATGTAACAGATCATGCGTAGGATTAGGCTTCCCTATTCTAAGTCCACTACTTTTTCTTGATAAGTTTCCAAAGGTGTTTTTACATCAGATTTCTGAGGAGCTATTTTTAAAAGCACAGATACCTGGGTCCACTCACAAAGTTTTCAGATTCAGTAACTTTGGGAACTACTACCCCACCTTTGCCATCCAGTATGGTCGCCATTAGTGACATATGGCTACTAATATTTAAATTAAAAATAAAATTTAAATTCCATTCCTCAGTCACAATAATTATATATGACGTGCTTGATAGCTACATATAACCAGTGGTTACTGTATTACACCACACAGATTGTAGAATAGTATCATCATTGCAAAAAGTTCTATTGGACAGTATGGATGGTCTATCTTATTCTGCTTCCTAGGATCTCCCAGTCGGCCTAACTGGGTATAAAGGAAAATTTTCGCTACCATCCACTGAAACAGGGAAGCGGGCGGGGTGGGGAAGCACAGTGAGTTGCTCCTCTGGAAGTTGGAAATAAGATGTTTGTTTGAGAAGAAACCTGTAGAGTCAACACCAGCTTGATTACAGCACAGAAATAAAAGGTCTAGTGGTAGCGGCTCACTGGGCAATGGACTTAACTGTATAGTAACATTTGAAAGATGTACTTTGAGAATGGTGTTTAATCAGTCAATAAAGATTAGAAAAGGAGAATCACAGAGGTGAGTTTTGGGCCATGACCAAGTACCACCCAAGGAGCAGGAGCCTTCACCAAGACAGGACCTCCGTTATGAGACGTCTGCAGCGGGTTAGTGTGCAATGTCGTGCAGCTACACTTCTGATTCTAGGTAACGCCTCGTATTTCAAATCCCACATATTAAAATGGCATTGTTAATGTCTGTCTTCTCAAGAAAGTATGAGAGAAAGAAGAGAATATGATGGAATTTCTATGTTAAGTATTCAATTCTCCCCTATCATTATGTCTTGTTATTCATTAGAACATTGGAATTCTGTTTTCTTTCCTGTTTTATTCACTTGCATATATGAGCCAGCTACTGAGAAATGGATCTGTTCCCAGTTGTGCTGGGCCTGCGTGGCTGAAGTCCAGACCTTGCTGTGCAGTAAGTTAAACACGCCAAAGTTATGGTAAAGCTGTGATGTGGTTTCTTGGCACCTACGCCTGCTCTCTTTGCCACAGACACCAATGACCCACCCAACATGTGTTAACAAAACGGATCAGCAGACTATGATATAATTTCTACCTGTGATATTATTTTCATCACAGTATCACAAAAATATTTTTAGTGTACTTAACAAATAAAAAATTGAGGTTCAGGAAAAGTATAATGATTTGACAAAAGTCCTGAAATTAGTTGGAGAGCACAAACAACTAGTTTTTCTAAATCCTAACTAAGCACTTTTTCCATTTCTCTCTCTTTCTTTCAGAACTTAACAACTAACTTATAACCATGTTATATCAGAGTTCTGTAGCCTTGGAAATCTGTTTTGGAAATTAACTTGTAATTGATTTATCAGGTTCATTTAATCATCATAGTACATTTTTGTACATTATTTCTCTTATAATTAAATGCAATAGAATTCTCTGATGTGTGGGTACCTTAATTGCTTTGAGGCTCATTAAGTAGAGCATTTGTCATTGTTTTATGCAGCCCAGTTGGAAAATCATCATTTGGAAATTACACTATGGTCTAGTTGAGTGTCAGAAGCACAGTACCGTGTCATCAATGTTTTCTTGGAGGTAATAAGAGACCATTTTAAGTTATGTGTCAAATGGATCCTTGTTATCCAGGACCAATGTTAAAATTATATTCTGCCATACCTCTAATATATATTTATTGGGTGGAAGCATGCACTTTTATCTATTTAAGTTTAGAATTTTCACCTTATCTTTTCCCAAGCCAAAAATCACTCCTAATGATTTATGAAAGTTATGATTCTAAAATCTATCCCTCTCCTTGAGTTCCCCAGTCTCATATTCTGTTTAAATCTCCAGCTGCACTATTTTATGTGACTACACTTTCTATAGCTTAAAATCCACCTACCATGAATCAGACATCATTCCTGGTCTCCCTGTACAAACCTACTCATGATTTCCCAACTTTCTAGCATCTTCTCAGTAACCTGAGCTACAAATGTTGTAGCCATTTTTACTTTATCTTAAGGCATCAAATCTTTTCCCCTAAATGTCCCACTGATTCCATCTCTGAGAGAAATGTCTTTCACTCATTTCATCTTTATACAACTTCTGTCGAACACTTATAGTGCTTGTTATATGCAAACATCAACACATTTAATCCTCATAATACACACAATGAAAGTAGTTAATAGTACTATCCTCACTATTCGGATGAAGAAACTAAAGCAGAGTTTGAGTAAGTTCCTGGACTCAGACATTTACTGAACCCTGGAGAACAGATTCACAACCCGGCAGTCTGGTCCTGGAGGCCATGCTCTGGAAAACTGACTGCACTCTGCCGCACCTCCTGCTGCCTGCCCGTCCCAGAGCCGCTAACCAGTTCAGATCTTCACTCGCCCAACTGGCCTTTTACACCTAGAAACTCCCCTTCTGAGCCGCTCAGAAAAAGACTGGGGGATGGAGGTGAGAAATCCTTTTATCCTTTTATCCCTTTTCTTTTTCATCCTCCTCTAATTTAAGAGTTAAAAAAACCCTCTCATTTTCTACCCCTCTTCATCCCACCCTCAAAACTCTCACGATTTTATAAACTTCCTCCATAATATGATCCCAGCCACTTTATTGTCACTTTAAGTAGCCTTTATATAGGTATCACCTGACTGCGTGCTCTGTTCTGACTCAGTGCCCACATTTGTGCTGTTCCTGCTTTTCGAATGCCTCTTTCCACATCATGTTTCACATTCGATACTACCAGTACTTTAAGTTCAACTTCTAAAGCTCTCCACCAAAAATCATCTCTTGATTCCCAAATGAAGTAATCATCCCCTCCCCCTTCTCTCTCTCTCCTTTGTGTGTTCTCATGATACCTCTTTTACAGTATTTAATTCATTCTGGGAGGTGAGGGAAGACAGAGGCACATGAAACTGGAAAGAGCAATTCAAGGTAGGATGTGGAAGATGTATGGCACATCAGTGTTAGCTGAGTCACTTACTTCAGCCACCTTATTTTACAGGCTAGGGCCTTAAACCTTATGAGAAAATGCAGACAACTGTAACTGAACAACAATAAAATAATTTTAAAAAAACTTATGAGAAAAAGAACGAAAACTGTTGTCCACAGACACTGCCCCTGGGGTAGACTTTCTAGGAGAGGATCTCTGAAGACACTAAACTAACTTTCTGGTGGAAAACAAGAGGAATCAGAAGGAGTCATGCAGTCTTCTACTTTGGCCAAAGAAGGAAGCTTAAGAATTGCAAACATTTCTTGGGAGAGAAACGTAGTATTTTAGCAGTGAGTAATATACTTTTTTTAAAAAAAGTAAGTCAGCTCAAATGAGCTTTTCTGCCCTAATTTGGACTTGTGTGCTGGTGCTGTCTCTCTGAGCACACCTTACTCTGTGGGTGAACAACAAACGTTTCCCTTGGGGTGGGATCAAATCAGGCTGGTGTTTATCCTAGGCAATTGGGCATTGTTCCTTGTCACTCTCACCTGCTCAGCCAGGGCCATCTCATACACCATGGTCAAGTGGGATTCATCCCAGAGATGCAAGGATGGTACAATATTCATAAATGTAATACATCACATAAACAATTAGTTTCTCTGCTCCTTTTAAATTCAACTTTCACTAAATAAAAAGTATCTGTAGTTGTTCTCACAATTTAAAAAGAAAGGACACCATTTACCAATAAAACATCTTTTTTGGGGGTGCTCTATGACCATATTAGCCAAGACGGTTGAAAATCTCCTTTGTATTTCTTTTAACAAGTTATGTGACATTTTTATAAGCAATTTAAAAATATTGCCAAGAGGGACATTAATGGACTGAAGGGTCAAACTTTAAATGAGGCCAATTTAAAGGTCATACTATACTTAGGGGGCCTTCCTAGGACCAGGCACACTGTAACTTATAACAGCATTCCTGACTGCCTCACTAAGCATATTCCACTGAATCTCTGACTGTTCTCATTCCAGGGAAATGAGGGTTCTATTTAAATAAAATGTTTGAACATTTTGAGAGCAACAGATTTTTTTCATAAGCAAGTTCTTTGTCCTGGTTCCCTTCAGACAGTACGCATACTTGTGCCTAGTTTCAGCATCTGTCCCACCCACTTCACATAGCCCATGCCAGTGTGCTTACCACAAGTCCACGCAATTTTAATTTGGGCAGCATCTGTTAGTTCATACTGCTGTGTCAGTGCGGCATGGTGCAAAGCGCATGGGCTTTGGACCAGACAGACCTGGGTTGTGCCCTGGTCATACTCATTGCCAAGGGGCCTAAGCATCTTAATGCTGAGCTTAACTTCTTTGAACCTCAATTTCTTCATGGAAAGTGGGAACAATCCAAATCCTGATGGTTGTGAGGATTTAGTGAGTCAGAGAATGTGTCTATAAAGTACTTAAGCAAGTGGCTGGGATATTGTAGATTCTCTACAGTGTGTAGCTATTCAGAATCTACGTAAGACCACTCTCACCTTTCTCCTAAGTGATGCCACAGTGATCCCCACAGGTCTTGTCTACAGTCAAAGTAATCAGTTAGATTTTAAGGAGCTTATATTAGAAAGTACCTCAGTCTTCAGAATGTTATTACAACAATTCTATAAGGGATATATACAACATTTCCATATTTAAAAGATAAGAACATTGATTCTTGAAATGTAAATCTTGAATTTCCTCAGGTAGGAAGAGGAGAGGTTAGCAGTAGGACCCAGTTACTCTGAAATGACACAATATTTTTAATGCTGCCTCCCTGATTTTAAGGGATAATTTATAATGATTACCACAAATCTTGCTTGAGGTTAACCATACAAGCACAACTATCTACACATAGGTAAAATATATATAAACTTGAATTCCTACAATATATAAAGAATGCCACTTGGAATTTAAAGAAACATCATACCATGTAATCTGGGCAGCAACTTTCTGGGGTAGCAGTAATCTTCCCTTTACAGATAAGGTCAATTGAATTGCTTGTGTTCACATAATCACAACATTATATATATCAAAATATCACATTTTACAGCAACTCCACTACTGGGTATTTACCTGTAGAAATCTAACACATTGATTTGAAAAGATATATCTACCCCTATGTTCATCGCAGCATTATTTATAATAGCCAAGATACGGAAGCAACCTAAGTGTCCATCAATAGATGACTGCATAAAGAAGATGTGGTGCATGTATACAATGGAATATTACTCAGTCATAAATCTACAGGGAACTACCAGTGGAGGGGATGAAGCCAAGAACCAAATCAACAATTTGGAACCAAAGGAAGAGAAAATCATTCCATCAGAACAGCAAGAAGAAAAAAGAATTAAAAAAAGGAGGATAGGGTAAGTTGCCTCTGGGACAACTTCAAATGGACCAACATTTGAATCATAGGGGTGCTGGCAGAAGAAGAGAAAGAGCAAGAAATTGAAAACTTACTTGAAAAAATAATGAAAGAAAACTTCCCTAATTTGGTGAAGAGAATAGACATACAATCCAGGAAGCACAGAGAATCCCAAACAAGATGGACCCAATGAGGATCACACCAAGACACGTCATAATCAAAATGCCAATGATTAAAGATAAAGAGAGAATCTTAAAAGCAGCAAGAGAAAAGCACTGAGTGAGTTAACTTCAAAGGAGTTCCCATAACACTATCAGCTGATTTCTCACAAGAAACTTTGCAGGCTAGAAGGGGCTGGCAAGAAGTATTCAAAGTGATGAAAAGCAAAGTCCTACAACCCAGATTACTCTATCCAGCAAAGCTGTCATTTAGAATGGAAGGGCAGATAAAGTGCTTCCCAGACAAGAAAAAGCTAAAGGAGTTCATCATCACCAAGCCATTATTATATGAAATGTTAAAGAGACTTACTTAAAAAGAAGAAGAAGATCAAAACTATGAACATTAAAATGGCAATAAATTCACAACTATCAACAATTGAATCTAAAAAAACAAACTGAGCAAACACGCAGAACATGAACAGAATCATAGACATAGAGATCATTTGGATGGTTACCAGTTGGGAGGGGGATGGGAAAGAATGGGAGAAAATGTGTAGGGATTAAGAAGTACAAATTGGTAGGCGTAGAATAGGCAGGCAGGAGAATTGTAAGAACAGTATAGGAAATGGAAAAGCCAAAGAATTTATAAGTACGATCCATGGACATGAACTAAGGATGGGGACTGCCAGAGGGAATGGCGGTACCGGGTGGAGAGGCCAAAGGGAGAAAAACTGGGACAACTGTAATAGCACGATCAATAAAACATGTTTTTAAAAAAGAATAAAATCTTATCATTTACAACAACATCGATGGCGCTAGAGGGTATTATGTTAAGTGAACTATACCAGAGAAAAACAAAAACCATGCGATTTAACTTATATATAGAATCTGATGGGATTCTATATATAATATAGATGGGAGGGGTTAGCAGAATGGGAAAAAAACGTGAAAGGGATTGAGTACAAATTGGCAGTTAAGAAAATAGTCACAGGATGTAAAGTACAGCACAGGGAAAAGGGCCAACAATGTTGTAGTAACCATGTATGATGGCAGATGGGTACTAGGCTTATCGGGGGATCACTTCGTATAGTGTATAAGTGTATAAGCATTATGTTGCAGAACTGGAACTAATGTAATATTACATATGAACTATAATTAAGAAATAAAAAATAATACTGCATTGTATACTTGAAATTTGCTAAGTGAGTTGATATGTATTGTTTGTACCATGTACACACTTGCACACACAAAAAAACTCACACTGTGAGGTGATTAATATGTTAATTAGCTTAATCATGATCATCATTTTACAATGTTATATATATCAAAACATCATGTAGTATCACTTAAATATATACAATTTTTATCTGTCAAGTATGCCTCAATTATGTTGGAAAAAGTAAAACAAAAAATGAAAATCAGAAAAAGAAAAAATTCAGCCCTGGCTGATGTGGCTCATTAGGTTGAGAGCTAGCCTGCTACCAAAGGGTTGCTGGTTTGATTCTCAGTCAGGGCACATGCCTGGGTGCAAGCCAGGTTCCCTGGTGT
The DNA here is from genome assembly GCF_022682495.2 of Desmodus rotundus. Classification (NCBI taxonomy): domain Eukaryota; kingdom Metazoa; phylum Chordata; class Mammalia; order Chiroptera; family Phyllostomidae; genus Desmodus; species Desmodus rotundus. The sequence goes on from NC_071391.1 coordinate 59,471,295, forward strand.
GGGGAGCCGGGCACGCAAGAGGCAACCACACATTGATTTCTTTTCTTGTATACCCTGATGTTTCTTTCCCTCTCTTTCTCCCCTCCTTCCCCTCTCCCTAAAATAAATGAATAAAATCTTTAAAAAGAAAAAATCAATCTAATCATATATTAAATATTGTGCTTTTTATTAAATTTATTGGGATGACATGGGTTAATAAGATTATAGTTTAGGTTTCAGGTGATATTTCTGTGATCCATGATTTGTACACTGTATTGTGTGCTACCACCCCACACTTCTAACTTTTGGAAGTAAAGCGTTTTCATAATTCCTGACTCAACTGGGAGAGTGCTAAACTAACGAACCTGAGTGAGGATTTACTGTAAAGTGAGAAACAGAATCGTTCCTCAAGCTTTCATGACTTTATGGACCCAAAATTCCACTTGGGCAGAAATCACCCAGAAATTTCACATCAGAAGGACTGAATTTTCCATCTTTCCACTAGATTTACTGAGTGCCAGCCGAAGCCTAGCTGTCAGGACTTCCCAGTTCTGTGTGGGTTAAAATCATGCTGTTCAGAAGGTAAAATTCCCCTGAGAGTGAACTACAGGCGAAATCCTGGCACAAAACCTGTTGTCCACAGACACTGCCCCTGGGGTAGACTTTCTAGGAGAGGATCTCTGAAGACACTAAACTAACTTTCTGGTGGAAAACAAGAGGAATCAGAAGGAGCCATGCAGTCTTCTACTTTGGCCAAAGAAGGAAGCTTAAGAGTTGCAAACATTTCTTGGGAGAGAAACGTAGTGTTTTAGCAGTGAGTAATATACTTTTTTTTAAAAAGTAAGTCAGCTCAAATGAGCTTTTCTGCCCTGATTTGGACTTGTGTGCTGGTGCTGTCTCTCTGAGCACACCTTACTCTGTGGGTGGACAACAAACGTTTCCCTTGGGGTGGGATCAAATCGGGCAGGCGTTTATCCTAGGCAATTGGGCATTGTTCCTTGTCACTCTCACCCGCTCAGCCAGGGCCATTAACTCAGTATGCCAGCCTCTGCTGAAATAAGCCCCAGTTAGTAAATCAGTGTGACAATAAAAGAATCACGTATTCTAGGGGAAACAGCCATGACATGCAGGAGTACTTTTCAATTTGGGGACAGCATTCTTCTTAACGAGGACTTCTAAGTGCAATCTTGTCATTCACTAAAATGAGAAGAAGCCTGATGCTAGGCCTGTTTCTTTTCTCTGTATCCGTTGAAACTAAGGTGCCAGAAATGTGTTAATCAGGGGGAAAAAAAAAGAAAGAAAGAAACAAGAAAAGAAATGCCCTAGCAATGTCATTAACAAAGTTACAATTCAGGCTTTGAGTGTTTACTACTTTCTGTCATCATCAAATCACATTTAGGAAGATGCCGAAATGCATTCTTCTTCCCAATCCCTCGATTTCCAACCTGTTATCACCTCTAGTTATATATGGCCTGAGGACTACAGAAGTATCAATGATTCATCCTCTCCTGTCTTCTTCCTTTAGAATATCATTCATGTCAGCCTTTTCCTCTGCCAACAACCTGGACCAGGTCCTCAATCATTCACACTGAGTCTCTGGCCATTTTCTTCTGGCTGGCTTCTCTGCCTCCTCATTGTATACCTCAGCTCAATTCATCCTCTTTGAATGCCAATTTCATCACGATATTTCTTAATTTGAGCCCCTTTAATAGTTTTCTGTTTCCTAAAAGTCCATTGCCTGGCTTTTAATCCTCTCCACATTACGGCCTCATCTCAATTTTGCATCTTGTACTGTTCTCTAATGCGTCTCTCCTATTTACGTAGACTCTCTATCATTTCATTGAAGAACTTACAAAGTACCCATTGATAACTGCATATCCTAACACAGGATCTGCCACATATAAGAGAAGTTCAATTTATTTGTTATGTAAATTAGTTCAAATCAAAGAAATGTTCCCTTTTTCATTCCTTCCTACATGAAATAGCCTTTACCATCCTATCCAAGCCCAGTGATCCTTCCAGGTTCAAGTCAGGCCCACGCTCTCCTAGGAAGCCCTCTCCTACCACTCTGGTCACTTGGCTTCATTTTTCTCTGATTTCTTTTTCTTTAAACTTTTTTTTTATTGTTGTTCAAATATAGTTGTCTCCATTTTCCCCCCATCATAGCCATCTCCACCTCCCACCCTCGATCCCACTCTTCCTTGGCTTTGTCTATGTGTCCTTTATAGATGTTCCTAAATGTTGGGAACTGCCCTGCCTGGTTTCAGAAGATGTAACCCCCACCCTTGGGACCAGGCTAAGGCTGAGTGAGAGACCTTGGGACCAGAAGCCACCAAGGAGACAAAGCTTATCTCCCTGGCAGGGGTGCTGCCTCTGCCCACTTTACTTCACACTGCTTGTCCCTGGGCAGATGACTGGTTAGCCAATGATGGGTAAGATTCCTCAAGGGAGGGATGACCTAAGACAGGTATAGTGACAAAAAGACCCTCAGGGAAGGACTTGGGGGGCTATAGAAAAAGGGGGTGGTGGACCCTTGCCCCTCTGCTTTGACATAGCCTGAGTCCTCATTCTGTCTGCCAAAAGTCTCCTAATCTCTTGGACTTTCCTTCCCTTGCCTGACTTAAGCCTGAAACAATGCCAGAGGTGGGCATGGCCCTGTGCTGGAAAGGGCAGGTTCCCCAGGGTGATCAGGCCTAAGAAAGAATGCATAAAATCCTGTGAAACCTGCTTTGCTAAGAATACCCACAATTGAAATGGTAAGGGTCCAAGCATAAAACGAGTTTGTTTCCCCAGTTTTATTGCCCTTCAGCTATCTGCCCCTGACTCAGAATAAGCACCCATAGTCCTCTGAATGTTATCTATTATTTGATCCTTACTGCCTGACAATGATTGATGAGCTTTACCTGTATTCCTGTGCAAATTGAACCCAATAAAAACCCATTGAGGAAAAGGCTCCTGGCCCTTCTCCTTGAGAGATTGGCCACCTTTCCTCCCCTAGCAGATCATGTCTTGGTAGACTTACTCTCATCTGTGGCAGATGGGGGGCTTTGTGGGAAAAGCTACCCCACACCTGAAAACCCTTCCACCTTTTTCCCCCATTATCCCCTCTTACCACCCCTCTGGTTCCTATCAGTTTGTTCTTAATTTCAGTGTCTCTGGTTATATTTTGCTTGCTTGTTTGTTTTGTTGATGAATTCTTTATGGCATATGTTGTCTTTACTGCACCACAAAGTTTTTTTTTTAATTAAACACCAATTTTTCTTTTAATTTTGTTTTATTATTTCCTCATATAGTCCAGTATTTCAAACAGAGCTCAAGTTTTGTGGGAAAAAATTACCTGCCTTGTGCCGTTTTGCATCTCTTAACATAAATCCATAATTAGTCAGGGCTATTGAATGTTATTGTATAGTTTAGTGTGTTTACCCAGGCACAACCTCTTTAATAGAATATTCCTTGCCCCAGGGTTTAGGCTGTACGCACTTTGAATATTCTCCTGAGACACAGCTTGTTTGACCAGTGTGAATACCTGAATCAAAGTTTGGCCAACCACACTGCTGCAAAAAACGTAAGCTGTACTTTTAAGTTTGGTTCACATATATTGATAAACTGAATTAGTTGGAAGCAGAAAAGAAATGCAAATTTGTTGCACATCCAATCACTGAGTCCCATTAATGGTGGGCTTTCTGGTAAAGACCCCCACCCTGTCCTCAGCTCTCCAGCCTCAGCTTCCAGGGTGCCCAGCCATACGGCAGGTCCTATACTTCATTCTTCAAGTATCACTGCATTCTGACAATACTCTCTCCCTTCTTAGTTTGGTAACTCTCCTAAAAATGAAAGAGCCTTGATTAGTCTTTTCCAGGAGAACATGCTCCTTTAGAAAGTGATCAAGATTCTGTTGCCTCGCCTGGCCCTGTGCCAGGTCCTTTGTTCTTTGTTCCTCGCCTCAGTCACTATCCCCACTTTTCTCATGCTTTTCTTTTGTATGCAAAGCAGCAATAAATTATACACATTGTATGAGTCATGAAACTGAATAAACCCAAAGTATTAATTTGTGCCAGAGGCATCAAAATATTTGTCACAAAAGCCAAACATAATGCTTTCCAAAAACCTCACATAGAAATATTTGAGCCAGAGTTCAGTATGTATTTTTTCTACGACTACTAAAATAGGACAAAACCAAAGTACCAAAATCTTGTATAAACCAAGATACAAATGCTCAATAATATCTCATTTGTTTGATCCTCTGACATTAACAGGTTTTTTTTCCTGGTTTTAAAATGCACTGCTCGACAGTAGTAACAATCTGTGCACAGTGATTTGTAGATTACTAGGTGTTTGCACATCCACATTAGGAGTTGTTGAGAACATGGACTCAAAAGCTATGTTCCCTGATCTGCTGCTATAGCTGTGTGAGCCTGGGCAAGATTTTATCTTCTCTGTTTTTTAGTTTCTCCATTTGAGACGTGGGTATAAATTAGCCCCTATTTCATAAGGTCAATGAGAGAAGAAATGTCAAGAATATATAAAGTGCTTAAAATAGTGCTTATGCCTGATAAGCACTTAATTAGTCTGAACAATACAAGGAAAAGGAGGGGAGTTGTTCTATTTGGTCTTCACAATCACCCTGTGAGGTAGGCTGGGCAAGGTTAACTATAGATACTTTATTTCCGAGGGGATCAAGACCCAGAGAGAATACCTTGTTAATGGTAGTTGTAAAATACAGATCAAAACTCAGGCATTTAAAATTTCAGGTCCAACATGTTTGATGCTTGTAGACACTCCAGCCCCCAGTTTGGGCATGTAATCACAGATCAGTCAAAATTCCTTTGCTAGGAATTTGGACTCCAGATGCAGCATAAGAGTAAAAACAAAAATAAAATTGAAATAGAAAGAGTGAGAGACCCACTGTGGCTAGAACTCAAGCATGGAAACTTGGAAATTATGGGTAGCGATGTTTCTCCAGCGTCACCGTATTCCATCCCATGGCTTCCTGGGTTGCGACGTGTTTATCTGTCTTTTACATTGCTTCCAGAGCAAATGACTGTAGGCGCAGAACAACATTGTGGAATGGGACTGATTTGCCACATCTGTGTAACTAGTGTTCATTTTAGGTAGGAAATATGCTCTTATTCCTCATAATCACCACTTAGAGAATAGTGTCCAATGTCATTAACTTACAGTTCAAAGTCCTTCATAATCTGGCCCCTACATGGCATTCAGTTTTCAATTCCCAGTTCATACCTGACATCACTTATACTCTACCTTCGGCTAGATTGATTATTCACTTTCCTTAAATCTACGTAGTCCTGCAGTATCTTGATAATTTACTTGTTCCCTCTGTAATCTTTCCTGCCTATCGAAATCCTACTCATTCCACAAGCCTAGGACTTTGTCTTCCAAGAAGCTTTTCAGAATGTTTCAGGCAGATTGATGATCCTTCCTATGTGCACCCCCATCAGAAACCCCATTGTGCCCTCTCTCAATTCCGTTGGTGCTGTGCTCACTTATGTACACCCCTCTCCACCACCGAGCTATACTGTAAGCTTAATAAGACAGCTAGGCCATCCTCTCCTCCAGAAAGCCTTCCCTGAACCTGTTTTAGGTCATCTCCCTTCATCTATCCTCTCATAGTATCCTATGCATAGTTAGAGCACAGACTTTTTAAATGCATTTTGGACATGTGTTACCATGTTTATTTCTCTAACTAAATTGTAAGCTTTTTAAGGGCAGAAACTATATTTTCACCTTTTTAAACCTACACTTAGTTCAATGTCTGGTATATGGTTACTTCTCTGTGTTTGCTGATTTAACTGAACTTGAGGAGAGAGACCTTCTTTAGGTCAGCTTTGCTACTTCCTACCCAGCTAAAATGAAAACTGCCATTGTCCACATGTAAAGCCTGGCACAGCTGAAGCTATCTTCCTACTTATCCAAGGATAAAATTCTCAGAGAACCAACCATAACTCTGGATATTTTGTTAGTTAAAATCATACATTTCTTTACAGTATAAGCCATGTGCAGTTGACACTTCCCATCATTTGCATCTGGCTGTTTCCTGATAAAGGGACAGAGAGCAATAGCAGGGGAATGGGGGTATTATATGGAAAGATGTTCATGTATATCATTGGCTTGATCTGTGCCCCACACCCACTCTTCTAGCTCTGACTGGCAGGGGAATGGGATTACAGTAATTTCAATTATCACCTCAAGACTAAGCATTAAGGAGAGCATGGAGTAAAAGATCAGATCAGCAAGAAGGCTTGTTGGGAGAGGTAAAGAGGGCGAGGCTGAGACCTAAGGTGACATCCTTCACATGCCAGATTCAGTAACATCTCAAGTGACAGTCTTTTAGGTGGACTATATGAAGAGAAAAAACAGTCCCTAGCACATCCTGTCCTTTTTCTGGCTCTTGTTTGCTCACTGGTAGGCTGCAAAACTCAAAGACGGAGGAAGACATCTCTCAGGTAATATGAACTGACATGTTCTGAAAGGCTACCACTGAGAGATTTGATTTTTAATTACCCCCCAAATAAAGAAAGAAAGCTGCAAAGAGGTAAACCCTGGGCCATTTAAACTGTTATTTTTTACTAAATAAAAAGAGATGGTCTTGTGTATGTGTCATCTTCAGGTCAAATGCTAGTTCTCTGGACAGAGACCATAACACAGGCATGTTGAAAAAATGAGTCATTTGAAGGGACAGTGTTTTCCCATGAGCCACCAGCGTGTCATGAGGAAACCACACCCATGTCCTTTCTGTGGGTATGGGTCTCATTCTATTACTTAAGGGAAATAGGCCGTTGGAAAACTGCCCCTGTGTATGCTGTGGGGAGAAACCATTTTATTGATCTATTCTTTATTTTGAGCTGTGCAAACATTCTTCCTGCATTATTAATTCTCAACCCAACCCTATGAGGAAGGCACCGTTATTATGTCCCTTTTGCAGTTGGTGCAACTGAATATTAGGGAGGTGAAATAACAGGCTCAAAATTCCAGTGTGACTTGTCTAGTACGTGGAGTACTATGAGGTGGAAGAGCAGGGAGTGAAATGTAGGTTTGCCTGACTCCAAAACATCTGGCTCACGGAGGTCCACCAAGTGTCCTCTACCTTTGACTTCCACGGTCTGCTTACATTTAATATCCAGGCACATGTAGAGAGGCACATAATGATCACCTAAGTTGGGATACTTTTGTGAGTGAAAGTGAATGCTCTCAAAAATTACACTGGAACAACAGGCATAAATTGGGACAGTCCCAAAGAAAAACAAGGTTGTGTCTTCCTAGTTGTATGTCTACTCAGAAAGAATGTAGACCAAGGAATGAAACAGTCTTGAGAATCTAAACCATTTTTAAAAGCTCAGTTTCTTCATCTCCAAGGTGATAATAATCAAATCCTTAAATGAGATATCCGTAGATCACCAAGCATCACCATAACTCATTGTAAACCAGTGCTCAGAGTGTAAGCCCTTTTCTACTGCCCCTCCTTCCCTCGTATCTTATTTTCTCCATCTGGTGTTTGTATAAAGATCCACATCCCCATTTAAATCTCCCCAGGATGCAAGGTACAAATCCTAAAATCAGATTTCCCACTCCCATTGCCACTCAACACATCCGAGGCCTGTCCAGAAGATATCCAGCCATGTAATATGAAAAATAGGGACATTTATTGAAGAAGATAAAAGATACAAGAAACATGGTACATAGGACAATGATGTCTCAGTCCCCTTCAAAGTAGACACCTTGGGACCTCACATAGCTCTTCTAATTGCCATAAGCTGCCCCGTCGTATTTTCCTGAACCTCACTTAAGGTCTGAAATCTCTTCCCTTTCAAAGGTGATTTTGGTTTTGGGAAAAGCCAGATGTCAAGGGTGCCAAGTCTGGGCTGTAGGTGGGCTGAGTCACCTGGGTGATTTGATGTTTCGCCAAAAAACTCTGCATGAGATGTGATGCATGAATGGGCACGATGTCATGATGAAGCTGCCCGTTCCAGTCCACTCCCCTTGGCTGCCAGTTCACATCTGTGTCATGCAAATGGTTCTTGTTATAGTAAAAATGTCCGGCTGGACTTTTTCTGGACAGACCTCACACTTGATGATTTGACTACTAAGGAAATCACTGAAATGTAGATTTTGACAATAACCATCTTTTATTTTTGAAAAATAAATTATATCTAGCCTTTAATATAAACAAATACATTTTCTATACATTCCTGGGCATTCATATGTGGGTACTTCTCTACCTTTTTATATCATTAATGTCATGTTTAATGGTATTGCATCAATTTCCCCGCACTGCCCAGGTGGGTTAAAAAAATAAAAGGAAAAAAAATACGCAGTGGTCTTCAAATGGCCCAAACATTCTTTTATGCAGATATCCAATAGACTGCATCAGAATTACCTGGGTTCTATGACAAATACAGATTCCCTGAGCTCCATCCCATCCTTAAAGATTCTAGTTCCAGAGGTTTAGGGGGTAGTGTGCACAAGGTTTCTTTTCTTTTCTTTCCTCTTTCCTTTTCTTTTTCCTTTTTAAGCCCACTAGCTGCTTCTTACAAGCATAAAGGGTCGCTAGTCCCTTTTCTGGAGTCTCCTTATGGTTCTTCTAAACCAGCAATCCCAGTAATCCATTCCAAAAGAATTATGTACTAGGCACCTAATATATGGTTGGCACTAGGTATCAAAGATACAGCCATGAGTAAAATAGATTCCGATTTTGAAATTAAAGTCAGTATGTTGTTTAAAACTTAAATTTTCAGTTTTAATCCTGGGAGAATTACTAACTGTAGAAAAGAAATTGTAATTAAAAAGGGATGTTTTGGGGTGGAATCAGGGGAGGGAGGTGGGCATGGCTGGGATGAGGGGTGGGGGTAAATGCAGACAACTGTACTTGAACAACAATAAAATAATTTTTAAAAAGAAAAAAATTGCTTTGGGAAATGGAGAATAATTACAATTGTTGCATAATAAATATTTACTCTTCCACATCTGTGGAATCTGGCATTGCTTGCCGAACCTGACCTTAATTAAGAATGCTGACATAAAAACTAAGAAGAAAGTAACTGGTTTTTCTAGGAAATGGAAATAATTTATCAGTAGAAAAGTAAGTCTTCAATCCTATGAAACTACAGTTCAGTCTACAGTTAAAGCTGTTATTTAATATGAATTTGTAATGTGAATAACCTGGTGCTGTACAAATACCAATTTGTTATCACCAGAATATAGATAGGAATCATCATTTCAAAAAATAAAAAGTAAAAAGGGCTGTTTTTCACAGATTTTCACAATGAGTAAATGAATGACTGAGACTCCTCTCCTAGCCATCATACTAGAACAGAAATTTTCAACCAGTGTGCCACCAGAACTTTGAAAACATGTAATATCTGACTATTTAATCAGGGGTACTGACCCTTTTTCCCTTAGATTGTCAAAAAAAAATGACAACAGCCAATATAATAATAGCCATCCAGTGTGAATGAATCAAAATTATACCTATTTTTTTTGCCAGGTAGGCAAATATATATATATTTTAGTGTGCTACAGAATCTTAGTATTAGTTTACATGTGCCATGAGATAGAAAAGTTGAAAATCACTGTACTAGAACATTCACATTGTAGAGGATTGTAAAGATTTCCAGGTAGTCTCCTTGGCAAATTCACACAGCTTCTGATAAATCTAGCTAACATTAGCAAATCATTTCTAGAGGTCTAGGGAGCCTGTCGTGCATTTTGTTAAATAAATATTTTCAGTGAAAGTAAATATTCATAATTTTAAAAGTGACTTTTTTCAAAAGAGAGTCAAAGGTCATGCTTAATAAAATATTTGAAAAAATGAAAACATTTGCATATAAGTTTTGATCTGAATTCTTGGGTAAATAGTCATTGCTAAAATTCTTTTTAGATAAGCTGTTATTTTATCTCCCCACCATCAGTGTATTAAGATGCTGGTTTAGTTACCTTTTGCCTAACACTGTGTTATTTAAATGTTTGTTGATGTGTTTGAAAGGATTTATCATTGTAATGTGCAGTTCTTTCCTCATACAATTCAACTTTTCCTATTGTCATTTATATTTTTTAGTTTTTAAAAAATAATCAAATCTATTGCTCTTTCCCTTTGTGGTCTTTTCCTTGCTTCTTTGCTTAAAGAAAACCTTTTTCATCCCGAGCTTAAATAATCATTTTTCTTTTTTTTTTTTTAAGGCTTCACTTTGTGTATTTTGTTTTTGTTTTATACTCAACACTTTAATTGTACTTAAATACACAGTGATGTATGGTGTTTTCTGAACTTTCTAGTTTCAGTTTTTACTTGCTCTGTTTGTATGTGTGTGTTTTCTTCTTTATTTAACCTTGTAATGTGGAATTGCTGCTTTGTAGAACAGCCATTCTCTCCCCCCCCCCTTTTTTTTTTCATCTCTTTCCTCTTGCAGGAGAGTTATCCACATTTCTGTTCTCTTTCATCCTTTTTCTAATGGGTCATAAGGCTCTAATACAACTTCCACAATGTGTGAGTAAATTTGAAAGGGAAGCAGAGGACCAGAACAAGTTTGGCTTGTTTGAACCTCATGTAAAAGCGTTTATCAAAGATGAAGAGGTCATTTTCTCCTGTGGTGCTGCCTGACCTGGAGAAAAGACTTCAGCCAATCTTTGCCTAGGTTAGCAAGTGTTCCCTGCTAGACTGTAGGTAAGAGTCTTTGGTTTTGGTTCATAGAAATGAAAAGAAGAGATAATTTAATTAAATCACCTAATTTTTAGATATAGAGAAGCCCACCCTTAAAGAATAAGTAATGTATGTGACAATACCAAGCACAATGCCTATCTATACCAAACACAGAAGTAAAACATCTATTTGGAGGTCATACAGCACGTAACATTGGCCTTAGAATCCTATTACCAGGTAAGGAATTTGTGCTCAGTACTCACTAGCTTCGTGATCTCAGGAAAATTACTTAATCTCTCTGTACCTGGTTTCCTCAATCTAAAATGAGAATCTAGTTCTGTAGCACTTTGGATTATGTTTGGAAACATAAAAAGAAAACCCAAGATTTCAGTGGTTTATTTATCTTGTATGGGAAGGAAATACAGAGGGAAACCTTCCAGGGAGTGCGCATTGCCTTCCAGTCTGCTCAGGAGCCCGGCTACTACTACTCTGCATTCTTAGCAAGCGGGTTCCATCCTTACAGTCTCCCTAGACTCCAAGACAGCTGCGAGAACTCCAGCTCTTTTGTATACGTTTTATGCATCAAGAACCTGAAATAAAATTGGGATTCTCTAGGGACAATGAAACGATCAGTAGTGTGTAGGAATCTAATCACATCTGCCACATAATAACCCTTTTGCAGGACTGGCGGGATAATTAAACAGAATGACGGGCATAAAATGTCAAGGATGATGCCTGGGGACATAGCAATACAGTATGAAAGTGGTGTTTGATCAGTATTGATCGATATCACAAAGCAAATCAGTCACAGGGTCAAGACCTGTATCCAGGTCTCCAAATCCTCCCTATTTTTCATTGCTTATGTATTAATGATATGTTAATGAGTAAAAGGTAGTGGAGTGTTCAGGGATTTCCACCAGCTACTAATGTATGAGCTTTTAATCGGATGAACCTCTGCTTGATCCTTTTTCTCAAGGCCTGACGGTTTGCAAATTCAGAAACCCGATTTTGTTGATATAATGGTAATGGTTACGTCTCTTAGAAAAGACTCACAGTAAACAAGTCCACATAACACAGACTAATGTATAGTTACTAGCATATCAACTTACTAATTTACACTGAGACATATATCTTTGACTCACATATTTATTCCCTGCGGGTGACCTAAGCCTAAAACAAATTTTTATTTGGAAGTTATTAGTGAATATAATGACAGGACAAAGAAAATAAAATGACCTTAAACTGGAAAAACACCCCATGTAGCTAGGTCACCCTCTCTCTTGTGCCATGTTCAGACTGATTTTTCCTCTCTCATCTATAGTCACCACCACCTATTAAAAATGTATTAAAATAAGCCTCTAAGCCAATTATTCCTAAACTTTGCTGAGCATTTGATGCTGAATGTTATCACACCTAGGTCCTGGCCCACGTGTACAGAAGCTGAAGTTCTAGGGCTTTCCAGAGAAGAAGGCCAGGGATCCTTATACAGTGGTGTCTCAGTACTCCTAGCTAATTCATGGCGGAACTTGCGACGAGTGCCAAAACCAACCAGTCAAACAAGCGATGAGCGATGAAGCATTTTCTCTTGTTAGGTGGCACCATGACTCACAAAATTCTAGCAAATGTGACGAGTCCTGAGCCAAGCACTGAGTGCTGAAACACGGTTTCTCATCAAAATGATTTTACCTATAACAGGAATCTAATAAATAACATAAACTAATGAACAAAAGAGAACCACAGGCAAGGACACATGTATCAGACTGAAAGTGACCAGAGAGGAGGGGGGAGGGAGATAATGGGGGAAAGAAGGAAAAGGGACTAGACAAGGAACATGTAGGAATGACCCAAGGACATGGACAACAGTGTGGGGATTGACTGTGGGAGCAGGGGTTTGGATGGGTGGAGGAGGGAAAAGGGGTAAAAATTGATACAACTGTAATAAAAATGATAAAAAGAAATAAAACCAAGGTTATCACTAAAAAATGAGGCAGAGTACAGGGTTTGATGAGTTCTGAAGCCAATGAGTACAGAGGTATGACTGTACTTAAAATTCTCCCCAGAAGATTCTGCTAAACAGCTCTCCCTGCCTGCTTTTGGGAATAATTGTTAGTCTACAACTAACTTTCCTCTCCTCTCCTCTTCCCTCCCCTCTCTTCTCCTCTCTACCCCTCCCCTCCCCTGCCTTCCCCTCCAATATCTCTCTTTCTTTCATTCTTTCTTTCTTTCCTTTTTTTCTTTTTCTTTCTTTCCTTCCTTCCTTCCTTTTCTTCCTTCCTTTCTTTCTCTCTTCCTTTCATCTCCTCTCCTTTCCCTTTTTCTACTTTCTTTTCTTTCCCCCCTTACATTCCTTTCTATGGTATCAATTTTTAAAAATATATTTTATTGATTATGCTATTACAGTTATTCCAATGTGTGCCCCTTTGGCCCCCTCCACCTGGTACCCCATTCCCACTGGCAATCTCCACCCTTAGTTCATGTCCACAGGTCATGCATATAAGTTCTTTCACTACTCCATTTGCTATACTGTTCTTACAATTCTCCTGCCTGCCTATTCTACACCTACCAATTTGTACTTCTTAATCCCTACACATTTTCTCCCATTCTTTCCCATCCCCCTCCCAACTGGTAACCATCCATATGATCTCCATACCTATGATTCTGTTCATGTTCTGCGTGTTTGCTCAGTTTGTTTTTTTAGATTCAATTGCTGATAGTTGTGAATTTATTGCCATTTTAATGTTCATAGTTTTGATCTTCTTCTTTTTAAGTAAGTTTCTTTAACATTTCATATAATAATGGCTTGGTGATGATGAACTCCTTTAGCTTTTGTCTGGGAAGTACTTTATCTGCCCTTCCATTGTAAATGACAGCTTTGCTGGATAGAGTAATCTGGGTTGTAGAACTTTGCTTTTCATCACTTTGAGTACTCCTTGCCAGCCCCCTCTAGCCTGCAAAGTTTCTTGTGAGAAATCAGCTGATAGTGTTATGGGAACTTCTTTGTAGGTACCTCAGTGCTTTTCTCTTGCTGCTTTTAAGATTCTCTCTTTATCTTTAATCGTTGGCATTTTGATTATGATGTGTCTTGGTGTGATCCTCATTGGGTCCATCTTGTTTGGGATTCTCTGTGCTTCCTGGATTGTATGTCTATTCTCTTCACCAAATTAGGGAAGTTTTCTTTCATTATTTTTTCAAGTAAGTTTTCAATTTCTTGCTCTTTCTCTTCTTCTGCCAGCACCCCTATGATTCAAATGTTGGTCCATTTGAAGTTGTCCCAGAGGCAACTTACCCTATCCTCCTTTTTTTAATTCTTTTTTCTTCTTGCTGTTCTGATTGAATGATTTTCTCTTCCTTTGGTTCCAAATTGTTGATTTGATTCTTGGCTTCATCCACTCCACTGTTGATTCCATGTAAATTTTTCTTTATTTCACTTAATGTAATGTTTATTTCTTCCTGGGTCTTTTTTATGCTGTTGAAGTACCTAATAAGTTCCTGTGTTGCAGAACAGACCCGAGGGTGGGGGGGTGAATGATATACTATTACCAAAAGGACCCCGCCCTTTTTCTCCGGGAGTTCCACCCCCCTCCACCTACTAGGTATGCTTTGCCCACTGCCGGAGGAAAGACGTCTCTCAATGCCAGAGATTGGTGAAAAGGAAAGGAATTACTTATTTAAAATTTATACAGATTAGAGTAATGACTTAATGTCTTCATTAAAATGCTAAAGTTCTTTAGAATACCCACAAACACACACAGTCCTTCCTTCTCCCCTTTGCCCAGTCCGGGGCACCATATCTCAAGAAAAGAAGTAGAAGTCTGTGATTCAGGCAGCTCCTCGGTTCTGGCACCATCTGACGTGTTGCTGCCTCAATCTCCAGTTAATCCAGAGCCATGTGGCACCTTCTCATGGCCAACCAACAAGAGTCCTTTCTCCCCTTTTCTTCCAGGCAAAGTCTCTCCTTCTGCCTAAACCATGTGGCAAAAGGGAGCATCCCAAAATCGTGTGGTCCTAACTCTAGCCCATGCCGCCTGGTCCCAACATCTGCCAAAGCCTCGTGGTCCCAACTTACTCCACCAAAGCTGCATGGTCCTCCTCTAGTATGGCTGCTGTGCCTTGGTTTAAATCCCTGCCCCAATCTTCCTCTGCAGCCCCATTTCTGACTCTTCCCACAATCAGTTACACCTGCCAGCATTCCCATATTCTTCCTGCTTTACTGGGATGCCATAGTAAGTCCAGGCAGGCATGGCCCCATGGCATGGAGCCAATCATCTCCAAGCTCTCACACAGGTGCTGTGACCAGGGGGAGTTGCATCCCAGTTATATCCTGGGTTGAACTCACTCCCATCCCCCTGGCTCAAAGCACTGGCTACAGCTGTTTAACATATCTATGAGCCAGTTAAAGGTTATAGATATGTTAAATGACCATGCCAGAGGTTAGCTGCAAAGCTGTTGCTATGCAAAACAGCTCTCAATGGCCCTGCTCCATGTGTCTAATCCCCCAGCTCAGACTGGTGGGGGTGAGGACATCATACATATATTTTTCTCTAATATTTACTTAACACACTGAGTTCTGGACCCCATTACAAATCCCTATTTGGGGGCCCCCCTTGGCTGCACCTGTCACACTTGAGCATCCTAATAACCAGTGTTTTGAACTCTGCATATGAGAGATTGCTTATCTCCATTTTGTTTAGTTCTTTTTCTGGAATTTTGCTTTGTTCTTTATTTGTCACCCCATTTTGGCAGCTTCCCTGTGTTTGTTTCTATGTATTAGGTAGAGCTGGTTTGACTCCCTGTCTTAGTGCATGGCCTAAGAAAAGTGCTCCTGTAAGTTGGATGGGGTGGATATGGTGGAGCCTCAGGTAATTGCCTGGGTGAGGCAACCCATGTGAACCAGGCTGAAGGAGTTTCACATATGGTGTGGCAGCTTTGTAACTCTGTATGGGGGAGGCCTCAGAAATGGGACAATGCCACTGCCTGGCCTCTGGAGTTTTGTGCAGAAGGAAGCTGTCCTCTGGCACTTGTTGTGACACCAGACACCTCAGTTTCTCCCTGTATGCTACTGGTGCCCACCTGTCAAGCTGTTGCCCTGGTGCTGGGGCCCAGAGGGAGTGAGTCTGTGTAAGTCCTAGGACTGTTTGAGACCCTTTAAGTGGAGATGCCTGAGAATCCCTCCTTTTCTTCTGCCACCCCAATCCCCACTGTTTTTTTCAGACAGAACTTATGAGGACTTATCTTCCTGGCACTGGAACTGTGGGCTGGGGGGCTTGGTGTGGGGCTGAGATTCCTTGCTCATGAAATATCCTTCCTGATTTTTACCCATCATACATGGGTGTGGGACTGCGTATTCTGTGTCTCTGAGTCTCTGCATCTCCACCCCTCCTACACATCTGAATGAATGTGACTTCTTTAATTCCTTGGTTGTTGGACTTCCATACAGATCAATTTTCCGATAATTTGGGGTGATAGTTGTTCATAGTTTACTTGTAATTTTTGCTGTGGTTGTGCAAGGAAGTGAGCCATGTTTGTCTACACCTCCATCTTGACTAGACATCTACAACTTTCACATCGTAATACAGTTAATACTTTAAGGTGAGAGGTAGGAGGAGGGAAGGGAGAGCACAGATCCCTCTAAGTGAATATTTTACCCTGTAGGAAAGTGATATCCTCTCCCAGCCCTCTTTAATCCCCACTCAAAAATTTGAAAGGACCATCTTCCTATTTTGCCTTGAGAATTAATATTGTAGTGACCTACTGTTAAAAAAAAAGTGACAATTTTTCAGTATTCATCAGACATATTCAGTGTGTTAAGATGAAGAAAATGATTTACAGGTTAAAATGGAAGGAGAATGTTGGTGGGGCAGAGGAAGAAAAAATCACTTTTAAATGGGTTGAATAGGTAAGTACATAGGAAGTCAGTGGCATCTAAGTTCAGCCTTGACTAATGAGTAGAATTTTAACAAGTTACATATGGGAAATAGCAGTCTAGGCAAATTGAACATCTTTTGCACAGACATAGAGGTCTGACATTGGTCTCTTTTGGGCTTAGACCAAAGCCAATCCTGTTCTTTCCCTTGACTTAACTATAAGCTTTGGAGGACGCCATGTGGGTTCCTGATGCTACCTCTGTTCAACAGTAGGTTTCTAGAGCTTTGAGAGCCTGATCCAAAGCCTTGCTTTGTAAACTAGCGGGGGAATGATAGCAGACAGGGAACTGGCTGCAGATCAGGACAAGCCCTGTGGCAGGTGAAACCTGGAAGTGAATGGTTTCATTGTTTCTTAGTCTTCAGAGACTAAGGGCTGTGTTGGCATACACATTTGATTCATCAGCAGGGCATTCTTTAAGAAACAAAAAGACCTGGAAGGTTACTATAAGGATATCAGTTTCTATTCTTAGGGATAAGATAAAGTCTTGGAAGGTTTTAAGCAAAGGAGTGGCACGATCTGACTGATAATGTAAACGTATCACTCTGGCTATTACAATGAAAACACCTTGGGTTGCGGGGGGCGGGGGGGGGGGGGAGGAAAGGTGGAATAGAGACCTTTTAGAAAATTATTGCTGAAATCCAGACAAGAGATGACAGTGTCTTGAAACAGGTAGAAGTAAATTGGTGTGAAATGTTCTGATTCTGTATATATTTTGCATATAGATCAAATGAGAGTTATAAAGGTATGAGAGGAAAGAAGAAAAAAGAGGAGTCCAGGGTACAGTTTTTAACTGAGTAATTAGAAGAATGGAGTTAACTTGATAGCAGGCTGAGCAGAAACATTTTAGTATTTTAATACCTAGCATACAGCTAACAGCTAATCATTTTATGGTTCTTTATAATTACTAGGGCATTTGTACATATTATTACATTATTTTATCATCAAAACAACCTTGAAAATAGGCTTGATGCTATTATCATCTCCATTTTACAGGAAGTAAAACTACATCTCAGGGAAATTAAATCACTTGGCCTAAGATCTCACAGTTAGTTGGTGATGGGACTTAAATTTTAACCCAAGTCTATTAGATGCAAAGCTAGGTCACGGTCTGCTTGCCTTTTAATTTGTTGTTTATCCAGTACTTTTTCAGACTAAGTGTATTTCTGCTTTCACACTATTTTCTTGTGCTCCAGCCTATGTAACCAAAGCAGCTGACAGCTGATGCCGTTCTAAGGAGGTACAGACACCAGGGCAAAGGTGAGTGGAATGCTTAACTGTATGACCCTGCTTCTCTAAGAAACTGACACACTTAGCCCTGCACACTTGTGGCCTGAAAGAGGCAAATTCTTCTGCAACTTGCTAAGATATAGTGGAGTTGAAGAAAAAGGAGAAAGCAACAGGGTGTCATGGAGGTAGCCCTTACGTCAGGACCAGACGTTACAAGACCTAGTTAAGTTGTGGCATTCTATAATAGCATATTAGCTGTTTGATCATGTTCCTGTCAAAAGCTAATGTAAATCTTATTTAGGATGGAACTTATTATTATTTAAATCAATAATAATTAACAATTTGTAAAGGCAAACTTTTTTTTCCTTTAGCCTCCATTAACCCTGCAAAGAAGAACATCATACTGATGAGAATTCTGAGAATTGAGGGGACCATCTCCCTTAGTAGAACTGGGGAGTGTTAGTAAACAGAGCTGAGGACATGTTAATTCCATTGCTCTTTGTAGAAAACTTGCCATACTTGGTTCTCTGAAAAACCTGGGCCAACCTCTCTATCTTTCATTCACCAAGAATTTTGGCTCAAATTCATGAACCCCTGATCATGATGAAAATTCATGAACCCCTCCCTGATCATGATGAAAACCCTAAAATAAAAATCTAAAACTTGCTACTCTTTCTCCTTTCTCTCTTCTTCATCTCTGTACATTGTATGTCAGACACAATTTGTCATTTCAGTCAAGACCAGATGCATAGCAAAGTGAATTTATATTGAGTTGTTTGCCTGGCTCAAGTTGTTGAATGTTTCTCAGCACTCCGAATGTCCCTGTGGATGCTTTGCATTTGTATGTCCTTCCTGGGCAGAAGAGGCATGTGTTGGTAAAATTGAGTTAAAATAATCAAAGTGATCCTTGGTAAGGCAAGAAGGGGTATAGTGTAATAATCCTGCAAGGACCATCTCCCTGAGTGTGAAGGTGCTATCTCAGGTAGCCTTGCTGTTGTATTGGCAGAAAGGCTTGTTAGCATATTGTCCACAGACGGGTGGTAGTAGCAGTGGCTCCAATCCCTTGGCCAGGGCTTCTGAGCCCAAACTGTGTTAGACTCATCTGTAGAAAATGCTGAGGGAAATGCTGCTATATACATGTCTCACTCCTTTGCTGCTAGCATCTTCCAAATTGGCAATTGCATAAGCATATTTCTCTATTTAAAAACAAGTAAAAAGTCATTTGGGTCCATCCTAAGTTATTCTCTCAGAAAAGAAGATGGAAGGAAGAAAGATTTTCAAGCCTGACTTCAATCTCCTAAAATCTGAATCTGGGTGTTTTCCTGACCTTGACCTGTCAGGTGCTCAGTTCTGCCTTTCAGAATCCCATCCATTTATGATTTTGGAGTCAGCTTTCATCATGGTATACAAAAGAAAGGCTATAGCAAGAGGGCAAACTCTATGTGAATGTCTCGGTGAGGTTCTTGGAAGATAATACACTTACATGTTGAGTAAGTAGAGTATCCAAATAAAGAGAAGCAGCGTGCTGTAGCAGAAAGCTGCTGGGATGGGGGCCAGAAAATGGGTTCAGTCTAAGTCACAAGGGCTTTTGTATGAATTAAATGACATTGTAAATGCTCCATGTCCAGTTACAGACACATAGCAGATGCTCAATCTTTCCCTTTCTTGGTCCTGACTCTTCCATGAACTAACTGGACAAATCAGTACCACTCTCAGTAACCTCACGTCCAATGCAAGAAGAGCTGAGAATGAAAAGGCTGCACACTTAGGCAGTGTTGCCAAGCACTATGCTAGTTGTAACAAATTCTTTCATTTAATCCTCATAGTAACACTTGTGTTAGATATTATCATCCTGAGACAGATAAGACATTCAAGGCTCTGAGAATTTTAATAATTTGCCCAAGGTCATGAGAACTTTAAACGGCAGAGTTTGATTTGTGGACTCCAATATCAAGGCCAATGACAACTGGACATAATGCTTCCCACACTTTTCCTCATGGAAGAGGAACAGGAAATTACTTTACATATTCTGTTTTATCTTTAAAATTCACATGTATTTATTTGCATACTATCCCATAATGTATGTGTGATTGTTTTAATATGCAATAAATGCCTTAGAGCTGTATTGATTCTCTAGTTCCCTGTGTTCCCTTCACAGTGTTAGCTCCTAGATACATGCACATCCAGAGATGTGGAAATAGTAAACTTTAGAAGGTCATCTCTATAGTCCTTTCTAATTTTAATGATTTACAGATTTAACTGATTGCCCTGGTTATCGAGCAATTAGAATTATATAAACAGTTGTCAGTGTTACTTAGAAAAGCAATGCTGTAGTAGTCCAAGGATAATTGGTCGAAGTGTTGTTAACAGGACAGTCTTCCTAGGTGGATGCAAGGGACAAGCTACCTCTCCTGAGTAAGGGTATCTCATGTAGTCGACCTCCATAGGTCCAGGCAGCCCATCTGAGAGGTGGGCTGCTTCGAAGAAAGGGAATGTGGCATTTCTCAGCTCCCAAAGACCACAGCACATTTCAGGTTGTTCTCTGGTACAGCTGCAGCTCTTACCCGTTCAGTAAACCCTTTCTCCTCTTGCCCCTTCAGTTCCAACCACTCTCCAGTTGCCTAATCCTGCTCAGATGGTTCTAATAGGTCCTTCATGAACACCTTTCCAATTACCTTTTTGGCCTGGCCACCTGTTTCCTACTGAAATTGTAAATTTTCCTCTTTCTTCAGCTCCGCCCCGATTATCCAATACATACTGGACAAGTTAAGACAGTTTCACAGTTATCTCAACTCCAAAACAGAACTCATCACAACCCTGTCCCCGCAATGTGTGGCCGACTCAGTGACTGGCACTGCTCTCTATCAAGCACCACACCAGACACCTGAGTGTCATCCTGGCGCTCTTCATCTCACTCACTCTATTTAGCCAGCTGCTAATTCATATCAATTCTCCTTAATAATGTTTCCTAACATCACCACTTCTTCACCATCTGCACAATTTCTGCTCTCATTATTTGTCAAGTAGATTGCCTCCTGATGGATCCATCTGCCCCTAGCTTGCCTTCCCCATCCTTTTTGACAGTGTTCTTGTCTATTGCAATCATATTTTACAAAAACCTGTTTATGTCAATTTACTCTTAAAACAATTTGATGGCTCCTTATCACCTTAAAGATAAAATCTAAACTTCTTAGCAAAGAATACAAGCCTTTCTTTCTTTTTATTTTGTAAATTTCTTAGTCACTTTGACACTTCCTCATAAGAACACTACCCTTGAGAACTACCCAAACCCTCACATTTATCACAGATGGTTGAACCTCACACTTGTGCATTTTTACATGCTGTTTCCTGTGTCAAGAATACCCTGTGCCTAGTAGTCCTTCAAGTTCTACCTCCAGCATCACCTTCTCTAGGAAACTTTCCCAGACAACCACAACACCCACGACTGGTTTGGGTGTGTCTTAAGGGTTACAGTGGCCCCTATTCTTCAGGGGATAGCACGTCCCAGGGCAAGGTGTTCTGTTTTCCTGGATGAAATAGCACCGTTTTTGCCCTGTCCTATGTCAAATGAACACCATGAGCCTTATGCTTGCTCTTTGTAGCTACAAGATACTGCCTAGGCCTGGAATGAGCCTGGGGCTCAACTGCGGGCTGTTTTTGGAGAGAAGTGTGAGAGCCAAGTCTCATGAGACATGTTGTGTTGGAATGGCTGATGGATCTTGGAATCAGAGAAGGTTTTGAATGTCAGGTCTTCTGTTGATCATCTTCCTAGCTTTTAAGAAAAGTCCAGAGAGTGTTATACCAATGAACAGCTTGCTTAACAGTTATGCAGAGGCCTCAAGTTACAGAGGGCAGTTTGAAGAAACGGTATAAGTAAAACTGGCTCTGAATTTTGCCTTTGAGTCAGAACTAAGATTGAAGAATTGATTAGTCAGGCCAATCTCACCTATCACACAGAAGTTCTCTTTTTCAGTTGTGAAATATTATTGCTGAAGTAGGTGTAATTTAAAGCTTCCATCCATATTATAAAGTTCAGTGATTTTTAAACTAAAATTCACCAGAGGTATAATATATAAATATATTAGGGAAGTGTAGTATTTTTCAATCTTTAATTTGCAAACCCATTTCACAAATATGTAATTTCACAACATCCTTCTTAGAATTAAAAAAATCATAATTTTTAGGTAGTAAAAGATGAGTAATTTTATATTAAATAATTTATTTTTGATCTTTACATATTACATAAAATTACATATTAATAATAGAATTTGTGCTTAGCATCAATAATTGACATGTTTTATAGCTCTAGCCTAGACTTCTTTCTTGAGCTCTAAACTCTAATACCCAACCATCTTCCCCAACAGACATCCCAAATTCACCATGTTCTGATCCTCCCTCCAAAATCTGCCCCAACTATAGCCTCTCTAACTCAATTAGGGGCAGCTTCATCCTGGCCCAAATAACTTGGAGTCATTCTCAAGTCCTCTTTCTTTAACAGCTCACATCAGTCCATCAGCAAATCTTGATGAGTCTATCTTGCAAATATATATGTAACTTATGACCACTTTTCATGACTCTTAAAACAATTCGATGGCTCCTGCCACTGCCGTGCTCTCTACCTCACTATCATTTTCTTGTCTCTTAAGTGCAATACCTTCTTCCTGCTTCTAACAATTTATTCCAGGACTTTCAGACTCTTAAAATAAATCAGATAATGTTTCCCTCAAAATGCTCAGAGTAAAAGCCAACTTCCATGTAATGGCTTAAAACGCTCCATATGAGTTGTCTCTGGGCTTACTGACATCAGGTCTTCCTACCCTACTCCGGGATCGGTCCCTTGAGCCACACCAGACTTGCTGCAGTTCCTAACATTTCCAGGCTTACTCCTGCCTCGGGGCCTTCGCAGTTACTGTTTACTCTGCTTGGCAAATGCTTTCCACAGATAATTTCATGATTTGCTTCTGTACCTCCTTTAAGTCTTTGTTAAGATATACCTAGAAGATACTTCCTGATGAGCTTATTGAAAATTTCTCCCCTTTCCTGAATTTCTGTCTCTTTACCTGCTTTATTTTTCTCCACAGCACTTTCCTATATACACTAGTTCTTGTTTTGAAATTTTTGTTTGTTGTCTCTTCTGCCAGCACACCCATATTCATGCACATAATAAAAAGTAAGGTCCATGCAAATAATAATTTCTGTTTTGTTCCTTGCTTGACCCCCAGAATCTGGAAAAGTGCCCTGGCATGTAGCAGACATCCATAATTTCTTGTTTAAATGAATTATATAGAGAGACATGTTTCAACTCTTTTCCATTTGTTAAACAGCTCCTTAAAATGTACTCAAATTCTATTTGGAAGGAAACTCCTGTTTTGATAACAGAATAAGACTTGAGATTATTTCATGTTTGGTTTAGATATTCAATATAATTTAAAGGTAGGTTGAAATAGCACCACATATTATGGCAAAAATCTTGCTTCATGATCTGATATTAGGAAGTATATTTGCAGTTTAAAAATCAAATTGCATATATTTACAATGTTCATGATTTGTTTCTAAATTAAACCTGACACTTTATGTTTAAACCAATATTGAGTTGAAAAAAACAGTTAAAAGCAACTCAGTGCTTAATAATTGTGTTTAACGATCCGAACAAAGGTATCAGGAACTCACAGTTGTCATTCTTATCAGCTGCTCAACCCCTCATAACCTTTCTCGGTATCGATGACTTGCTAACACTCAAGTTAAATTTTTCTGACAAAATGAGTGAGCCTCCTGGTGCCTCTAGACTTTCCTCACCTCCCAATGTGGGAGAATTGTGAAACTTTCCACAAGCCTGCCTCGCTGGTCCTCCGCATTCTTCTCCAGGTGCTTATTATTGGGGTTTGACACAGGCCCAAGACGTCCTGTAAGCCTCGGATGGGCCCGCCCCATCTCTTCACCAGCTCACTTTAGAATATTCAAGATGAGGCCACCAGCTTTTTTGTTTGAATTCTGTGAAGCTGCACCTGGCCTGCCTTTGGGTGGATCAGTCCTGTGGCCCTGTTCTAACCTCCCGCCCCTGCATCCCTGGTTCTGGGTGACTTCTGTGAAAGTGGCAGTAAACACGGTCAGTAAACAGGAACTGGACCCTAGGAAATAGGTCAGGCGTTGTATGGGCAACAGGGAGGGATAAGAACCGTGGGAGAACTGAGACAGAATATTTTTTCTCTAAGTTTTTGTGTTTAAAAAAAAAATTGTAATAGACTTAATGGAAACAACAAAAAGACTTTTGAAGAAATGACAAACGGAGGAAGTGGAGCAGCAGAAAAACCGGACCTTCCGCAAACTCACCTGCCTCGGCGGGGACCTCGACTAGCTGGGGTACCAGTCCCAGCAGCAGAGCAGCTGATGCAGCCCTTCGGAGCCTGGTGGAGCCTAAACCCTGGTCTGAGGAGGTTACTGCGCTCCCTGCTGAAGCCCCTGCACAAGGCCAAGGAGGAGGCGTGGCCCACGGAGAAGTCTCGGGTGGAGAAGGAGGTGGGGAAGGAGCCCCGCGGGACGTGATCATCTCGCGGGACTTGGTGGGCATCTGCAATTGCAAGACCTCAAGACAGGTGGAAATCAGTCTTTAGCTGATTGTTCTGGGGGAGTTCTCTGTGGCTTGCAAGGGCATGAAGCAAGTCCCTGGCAAGGGGACCACCCACTCCTACTACTTCACACACCCTACACCCCCCAACCTCAAGTAGCCTGCTCCGCTGATAAAGGCGCAGACTTCGAGGGAGGGGAAGGGGAAGGGGAAGAAGGAGGTTGTCTAGAACTCTCTAGAAGGGTCTTGAGCAACATGTATTGAAATATTTCTTTTTTAGTTATCCATAATAGCTAAAGATGTGGAAACAACTTAAATGTCCATCAATGGATAAATGCATAAAGATAAGGTGGTGTATAAATATTATGTGGTGTATGAATAAACTGGACAGTTATTTAGCCTTAAAAGAGAAGGAATTCCTGTCATATACAACAAACTGGGTATTTATATACCAATATATACCATAATGAAAGTAACCTGAAAGATAGTTAGGTTTATGCTTTGAAGAGTTATTTTAAAATCTTTTAAAATTTACTCATATTCTGTCGTTGTTGGTATGAGTTTTCTACTTACTTTTGTTGCCATTTGATAATTTTACTTCCCTATAATAATACTCATTTAATATATACTTTCAAATTTATTAATATAAAGTGTTACCTAGTGTTTTATATATGCATATCCTCTACATGTAGCTGTGACTCCTTTTTTATTACTGTTAATGTGGTTTCTTTCCTTTTCTCAATTATGTTTACTGAATCTCAATGAATGTCAATGTTCTGGTTTTTTCAAATTAAAAGATGGGTTTTAATAACCATTTTTAAGTTTTTGTCTTCTTGTATTGTTTGGCTTAATATTTATTTGTATTTTCTTTTTTGTTTTATTGTTTATTTTTAAATATGTTCATTTGAATATTTAATTTATTTTCAGTCTTTTTTAAAAATGTATGCGTTTAGAGTAAAATATTTTCTTTGGACTACTTTTTGGCTGTTATGCAGATTTTAATATTCAAGCTACTCACTGATGCTCATTTTTAAGTAAGTTGTGATTTTAGATAAGTTGTCTTCTTCATCCCCCAAAAATACTTAGAGAAAAATCCCAAGCAGATTTATTGTGTGTGTGTGTATATACATACATATATATGATTTCAAAAATTGCATGTTTTTAAGTCAGTGAATGTAGCCTATATGATTTTTGTTTTTCAAAATTTATTATTAAGATTTCCTTTGTCATCAAATCCAAAGTTAATGTTTTTGAATGTTTCATAAATGATGAAAAGAACGTCTATTCTCTGTTCAAACCTTTAAATATATTTGATTGTTCTTGGTGTTTACATTACTTGAGTCCTCTAAATTTTACTTCATTTTAAGTCTGTTCTTGGAATACAGTTCACTGACCACTCAACATCGACAATGAAGGCTGCTCTCTCACATATTGTGCCATCTGAGGCTGTTGGATTTAAGGGAACCATCCAACATAGATGGTGAAAAAAAGAAAGAAAAGAAAGAAAAACCCTTAACTGATCCCTGAGAGTAAAGTAAATGTGCTGGTAGAATTCTAAGAAGTCAGGAAATAGGGAGCAAGTAAACAATAAAACTAAGCAAGACTTCCCACAGTCCAGTGAAATGACTCTTAGTGATGCTATAACTGTATCAATTCGTATGTTATGCTCTAAAAGCCTTTGGAGATCATTATGGAAATAGCAATTAATTTTTAAGACTAAAAGAAAATGTATGTATAAATTATAAATGTTCCATAAAACTACTCTGAGAAGACTGCTCATTAAGGAAAGGAAATGAAAAAGGGAAGGGAAGGGAAGGGAAAAGCAAAGGGGAGAGAAAAGGAAAGGGAAAGGGGAGGGAACAGAAGGGAAGGGAAAAGGGAAGGCAAAGGGAGGGGAAAAGGGAAGGCAAAGGGAGGGGAAGAGGGTAGGGAAGAGAGGGGAAGGGCCAGATTGATGAGGCTCAGTGGGTTGAGTGTTGTCCTACAAACTCAAAGTTCGCTGGTTTGATTCCTGGTCAGGGCACATGCTTGGGTTGAGTGAGCCAGGGTCCCGGTGGGGGCATGTGAGAAGAAACTGATCTATGTTTCTCTCGCACATTGATGTTTCTCTCCCTCTCTTTCTCCTTCCCTTCCACTCTTTAAAAGTAAATAAATAAAATATTAAAAAAAAAGATTTTCAGAGTTAATGAACATTTTCCTATTTAAAGTCTGGCAAGTTCTGAGGTGAAGGCAGCCATGTAACTTGGAGTTATGTTTTGAAAACTTTTAAAACTCTAAAAACTTTTATGAAACACCTATTAATATTTTGCAGTTCAGAAAAGCCAATTTATTATATTATATAATTTTCATAAATATATCATTTATAAGATTTATCCTGTTATAGAAATATAGTTATGAGAAACTTTATTTTATGTCAATGATTAAAAAATATGACCTATAAATAAATAAGCCAAATGTGCCTGATATATACCATACATAATTAGCTTGCTTATATAAATATTCATATAGGTCACATACAAAAAAAGACTTATATGTCCTGGCAAAAATAAATGTCTTTAGTCTGGAGTAAAAGCTAATTAAACATATTTATTCTTGTTGAGGTTAAGCTAAGTTTTTCTATAAGTACTTTTGGTTTAGGATTCTAAGAATGTCTGGAGAAACATTATAAAGGTTTTCTTCATAGAACTTAACTATTAAAATATTTAAAAAAAATAATAAACACCTCTCTGACCACTGTGGCTTGGGTGGGCGTTGTCTCACAAACCGCAAGGTTGCCTGTTTGATTCCTAGTCAGGACACATGCCTGGGTGGCCAATCGATGTGTCTCTCTCACATTGATGTTTGTCTCCCTCTCTTTCTCCTTCCCTTCTCTTCTCTCTTAAAAATAAATAAATAAATAAACAGGCTAAAATGTAGTGATTCCAAATTTTGAGATACTTTGAGAAAAATCTGTAATACTATGCTTTTGCTTAGGAGATAGTTTCATTAATATAATTCTATCTATTTACCTACCTATCTAGTTAGCTATCTACCCTAAAAAGGTAAATGTTTGAGAATTGGTTGCATTTTAAAATTTATTCACGTACAGTATAATCAAAAAAACTGGCCAGCATAGATTACAAAAGAAGAAAAGCATTCTTTCCGTGGTGCTTGAGGTTGGTTTTCTAAGTCATTCTAGACAGATAGCTCCACGGTTGCATATGAGTTCTAATGCTGATAGGCTTCCCCCGAGATGATGTATGCTTTAAGTTGGACAAGAATTTATTACAGCTCCACAGGTAATATTGCACATAACATATCTAAGGTGCCTGCTGAATATTAATGGTATATGTTGCCACTAATAATAGATCTATTCTATTGAGCATATACTAATCTACTCATACACTAATCTATTGCGCATTTATCAGGTACCAGGAATGATAGAAGTGAAAGAAATCTCACAGGTTATTATAACTCACTTCTGCATTTAAAGAAAGAGGAATTGAGTTATGGAGAAGTCAATTTATCCAAGGTCATGTGGGGCAGGGTAATAGATCCTGACTTTTAATTCAATACCATTTCTATTGGATTAGCTGTTGACCGACCTTCCATGATTCAGTGGAGTCTCACAAGACTTTTTTGATCTTTAGAAGATGATTTTCTGTATGTGGTCCAGATACCTCACCTCCAACCTCAAGTTTATATAAACACATACCCATTTGTATTACTGCAGAATAAAGAGGCTAAAGCAGGAAATTCTGACAATGCACAAAAAATGGTTTCTTTTTTTAAAATCAAACATTTTTGTATCAATTTCCATACATACTATAAGAATATATGTGTATATTTAAGTTAATAAATAATACAATCTAGGGAAACAGAAAAGCTATATAGGGTTTAGCAGAAGTGACACCTGATTGAGTGTGGTTGGTAGGATAATAATATGGGTGTAGTAATTTATAGTTTTAATTTGAACATTTTACCAAAAATGTCATATGGTGTGCTTGAGTGTGATATTGTTATGTTACAGAATTATATGCTTATGATTTTGTAATAAAAAGGGACATTATTTGTGCTGGACCCTGTATTTTAAAATCTACCATGTCTTTCTCTTCCACACGTTAAATATCTAGCCCACCTTTTGCTTTTAGGTTTTAACTCATTTGTATCCAATAGTGTAAATTTGCTTAAGACTCTATCAAAGTAAAAAGTGATTTTTCAAGTAAAAGTTTTACTGAAAAAATTATGTGGATATGCCCACACATGCACACAGAAACACATGTACACATAGAAAAAGATGTATAGATGGACTCCAAAGTGAAACATCTACATAGATGTGTATATATTTATATACACATATACCTATACACACCACAAATCTATATGATTTTTGTGATATTACCTCTATCAACACAGATGATTGTGGAACTATGTACAGTAATTTGTACTTATATTTCCAGACATACACGCAAAAACTATTTTGTCTACATTCTTCCTTGTTTTTTAAAAAAAAGTATTCATGTCTTGAAAGGTGTTTGTAGATATTTTTGGGTGCAGCATCTCTGGATGGTTTGAGATTGGGTTCATACGTTCATTTTAATCTACTGTCCACAGGCTAGTACTTTGTCAACCCCGTAATTCAAATGTGTAGATCATTCAGAGTTTAAGGTTTAGAGTATGGCTCCTTGGGTCTTAGAAAACACTGTTAACACAACATTCTAATCATTTCAGGGGAAGAATCTTAAAGTCATATCATAGTTTCTTTTTTAATATTTTTCAAAAAGTAACTGACTTCACAAACACCAACTATAACATGATTTAGACAACTGAGAAACAGGCAAGTGTACTTTAAAATGCTAAAGTAAAACACCTTTGTACAAGTACAAAGCGAAACAATGCTGATAAAAATGTTAAACTTTATGGAAAAAAATCATTTGCAATTCACATCAAAATAATTTAACATTCTCTATTGTTTTAATAGTACAAGCTGCAACAACAGAAAAAGAACAGATACACGCACACAATTTTAAAACCAAATCAGTTATAAGTGCAAAAAGTAAGTACAAGCACTTGTAGTCCACACATATCTTTTTAGGATTGGCACCATCTCCCTAAAACATCTATATTCTATATAGATTTCTAATTACAACACCACCAGCAGCTGCCATTGAAATCTAGAAATACACACAATATACATAGTATATTTGTTCACATTGGGAAGATCAGTGAAATCCAGCTGACTATTTATACATGCCTCATTCTTCAACAGAGAGTAGAAAGTCTCCCAGGCCTCAGACCCTCCTTAAAGTGAATTCTAATTAATCTTTATGCTTTTCACTGATCTGTATTTTTTTCACAGTATAAAATTGTAAATGTTACTATAGAGATTCTGACAGCTTGAGGGTTATTAATAAGCTGTGGCTAAATGTGAACTCAGATAATACCTTTGAAGTCTCCAAAACATGTACATTTTGCGGGGAGACTAGCATAGGAAATGTTTTTTCTTAGTAAGTGTTTTTAATTCCTGGTTTGGAAGTCACAGAACCGCAGCAGAGCCATTATACAATTCATTTACAGTCAGAAATAGCTCCTAGTCCTTTTGATCGTTTGCTGGTAACAGCAGTAGCTTGGGAAAGACTGTTACTATCAAGCTTTAGTACATTTGGGGGTTTGCTTTTTTCCTTTGCTTCAGTAAAATGTCATCTGGTTCTCCTTTCCATACTCCCTTTCTTTGTGTTCCCCACTCCTAATCTAGACAGACGGTTCTTCCCAATCCAGATACGCTCTTCTCGGGCTGACCCCACTCCTCTCCCAAAATCGAAGAATGGGTGGACTGCTTAAAGAGTCCATATTACTTGATCAAACCAGGTCTTCTTTTATGCATTCTGGAACCAAGTTGTCCTTTCGGGTCACTTTTCTGACCCGAAAATGAACGTTAGCATTTCACTGTACTTTCCCCTTCCTTTTGGTCCCAACTGAATTATCACTGGGCACCAGGAACAGATTGTTTTCAAGGAAATTCAATGAAAATAGATACCCAAATGAATTGTGACGTTCATATCCTAGTTCTAGAGTGAATATTCAGTTCTCTTTGTATTGAAGATTTATTACTTGGAACCTGGTATGACAACTGGCAAAAAGAGAGTTAGCATCATTCCAAAATAAAAGATCTCAAGAATGCATTACTACTAATAATATGTATTATACAATTTATAGAATGAAGTGGCAAAGGACATAGAAATACAGAGAAAAATACATTTTCTTCTCCTCTAATTGGATTAATTATTTTTCTTACAGTTGATTGCAATTTCACGTGGAATTGTTACATGGTAATTTTTTGTGTTAAATTTTAATTTGTGATAATTTTCTCATAAATTAGTGTACTTTTAAAAGAAATGTGTCACTAAAAAGTTAAGAAAGTAATTTTATTATGGAGAAAGTTCAAAAAATGTTCTTCTATTGGTCAATACATTGAAACTTAATTGTACTTGGGAATAATGTGGGACTCAAGGGTTTTATGAAACGAATTTTTAAACTCAGATAGCAAAGCATACTTAGAAAGATTTCAGTGACTAAGAAATCAAGATAGTAATCCTCAGGTGAACGCCACCTTTTTGACGAGGATCCAGGGATAATAATACTTGAAAATATTTACATTTGTTTTTCAAGTAGAGGCAGACATTTGCTTTCAATGAAACCATCAAACTCAGTTATATTCATTCTAAGAGTCTCATTATCGTATTTGGGATCAGGGCACTCAGATGATGTTATTTCAAATCTGTCATGGGATCTTTGAATTTTTAAATTTATATTTTAGTAAATTAATGTTAGCTTTTAATATTTTATATTGGCAGATTTGATTTAAAATTTAATATTAAAATGGGTACTGGGAAAGGGAAATCCAGAGATATATTTATTATAGTTTTTAAAAGTAAAGGATGATAAATTATGCCAATGGATATATTTCCATTTTTCAATGCTTTTTTATAGGAGATGTAAAATTAAAAAAACACATACAAAAAAAAGGGTATTGAGCAAAAAATAAAAGGTTTTACTTATTTTTCTCTCTGCCAAAAATATACTTCGGCCTCACAGAAAAGCTTTTTCATAAGGCTATCTTTAGTATAAGGCTGGGTCAACTGAACTTTAAATTTATAGGACACCTCCTCCTTTTATTACTATCCTTATTTAAAAATCAAAAACATTTGGCACCTGAGGATAGCTGTAATGGGAGGAAGGAAGAGATGACAGTGGATGCAGGTCTTGAGCTGTGAAGTCTATTTATATGAGCCTATCAAAGCATGTGTATTTCTATTATAACTTTAAATCTCTTTTCTGCAGTATTTAAAAAGTGACAGTGTGAAGTGCACAAAATCATAGTAATAATTACTTTAAAAAGGAAAGTATTAATAATTGCTTTGCCTCTTTTTGGAATGGCTAAGAAGGATTGTATACCTTATATTCATTAAGGTTCCTCTGTTTTAGTGTTCTGTATTGCTTTGAAAAATCTACATTTGTCATAGTTCATAGCTGCCCTGTTTCAGCAGCCAAGAAAAGTTAAAATCACTGCTCAATGGCATGGCTAAATCTCTGCTAATCCAACTTGACACAGTTTAAGATTTCCAGTGTATTAAGACTGTGTTAATTTTTTGAATAGTCCCTCCAGTCCTGTCAATGTCTTCATTGGGTCTATGGAGCACTCTTCCAGTGGTGGGGCTTGGAAAGAACAGAGGAGCTTTTGGTGCATCAGGTTCTCAAAAGAAAGTAATGAAGAAGCCCAAATGCATGTTAATATTTTAGCTGGCAATGCTAACGGAACAGCATTCATAAGGAGGAGTGGCCACATTTCATGAAAGAGATAGCCGAGCTGGAGCTTAAGAATTATTATTATAAAGAGAATTTCCAGCTACACAACGCACCCCAATGAGGGAATTACAAAACAGTATTCCAGAAAATATTTTTTGCTACTCCAGTATTGATTGGCAACATGGTGAAATAGTCAAGAAATCTTCCACTGGTTTTCTTGGTTAATGGAGGTGAACTGAAATAACTAGGTGGAATTCCGGTTGCAGGCCTTTGGAAGAGGATTTCACAAACGAATTGGAGAGGAAAGGACGTCTCTGGTTAAAAGTCCTACAGACATCAGCGCACCACTCTTCTAGTCGCGTGTAGGCCTCCGACAAACTCACTACGCCTCAGTAAATACCGGGCCGAGCCCAAGGTACAGCTTTGCAAAGTCTTTAAAAGAAAGAAGAAAGAAAGAAAGAAAGAAAAAAGAGATAGGTTGATGTTTTGGTCCCAGATTTTGAGTTTGTTAGAAAATGTACATTCATGTTTGGTGAATCAAAGAATCTTCTGGGAAAAGAACTAAAGTAAACAAATGAAACTTTTTACAGTTGCTTATTAACTATGCTTTTTCCCCTCCATTACACTGTTTCACACTCATTGCTTCCCTAGAGCAAAGCACTTGGTATATAACTGTTTCAACAGACTCCTGTTAGCCCTCAAAAAATAGCAGTGTTTCTTAAAAGCCCATGTTTTCTAAGGCCACTAGAAGAAAATCTGCCAAAAGATTTGTAGTTGGTGTCTTCGCCGGCTGATGTTAAGTAGCACTATTAATCCCGTGGTTCCATCCAGCATCTTCCACCTTAGGTCTTAACCAGGCGACTAGCTCGTCACTGCGTGAACACCAGCGGTCTTGGCTCCATTGGGGCACCCAGCGTGGTTTCCAACAACATTCACAACGACGAGGAGCTCTGAGTGTAATCTCTTATAATCAGTGTGTCATATTTGGGAGACGAAGGGATACAGAGGGCTGACTCGGACACTGGCGAGTTGGGGGTTGTACTCCCCGAATCCACCGAGTCTCTGAAGGGGGACGGCGGGGTGAGAGCCACCAGCTCCTCCAGGTCCGGCTTGCCCGCTGCAGCCTCGGGCCCGGGGGCTGCGGTCTCCAGCGCAGCGCCCCCAGGCGGCGGGGCCGCTGTGGCTGCGGGCTGCGCGCCGGCCGTGACCTCGATGGCAGGCAGAGGCTGGATTTCTGCGAACGTCGTCATGGTGGTGGGCAGCTGGATCTCTTTGGGGATCAGGTAGGACGAGCAGAGCGGGGCGCCCACGCCGGACCCGGGAGCCGCGGTGGACAGCATCATGGAGTTGAGCTCGCTGATGTTGGCGGTGAAGCGGGTCACCACGCTGCTGATCTGCTCCATCAGCGAGCCCTGCGAGGAGCTGCTGCGTGCCGCGGGCTCGGAGTGCAGCGACGGCACGTCGTCCTCCGTGCGGCTGGCAGAGCCGGCGGGGTGGCTCAGCGTGCTGATGGGCGAGGGCGAACGCGGGTGCGCGGAGGCGGGGAGTTGCTCCTCAGCCTCCGCCACTTCGTACAGCACCTTGGGGCTGGCGTCTGTGGGCTCGGGGCCGCCCTGGCCGGAGGCAGCGCAGCTTGCGCCTCCCGTGACCCCCGCACTGGCGCCCGCGCCGCCCGCGCCCAGGCTGCGGCTCTCCGTGCTCTTGGGGAAGGGCTTGATGACCGCCGTTTGGTTGGGGTTCTCCTTCTTGTTGATGTGGATGGACAGCCGCTGCCACAGGTGCTGCCCCCGGCCGCCCCTCTCGTTCTGGGCCCACGTGACGGATTTTCCATTGGAGCTGGGGAGAAATGGGAGAAGAAAGGTGACTTAGCGTGGTCCACAGTGGGCTTCCCCAGTGGTGGGTGGTTATGGGGCTTGGATTGGGACGGACTCTCCTTGTTCTTTCAGGAAATAGGGCGTCTAAAGGACACCAGTGAAAGAGATCTTGGAAGTGGCATTTGCTTGCTTGTTTTGTTTTGCATTAAAGTCTGCTTTCTTGTATCTAGCCTTGTGTTTATCATTTCCACGAACGTGGTCCAGGGATATTAGTAAGAATGAAGATGTATTTATGGGGATTCTGCGGTAGTTCTGGGCCCACCCGGGAGTGCAACAGCTGGTTATACTGCAAACGTAGAAGCGAGGGTTTGCAGTATTGTGGCTGTGTGCAGAAGAGCCTGGTACCGGCAAGGGCTTCCTAGAGCTGGCAGCCTCTGAAAGGAAACAGGAGAACTAGGACCTCATATCACCAATCCGGTTAGAGAGAAGGGATAAGAGTCAAAGGTCACCAGGAGGTACCCAATGCTTCCAGTTCAGTGTTTATTCTGCAGGTCAATAGTAGGTGTGTTTAACTAGGGATTTCTGTATGAATTCCTGACTTTGAAAATAGTTTCACTCTGTCTGGCTTATGTGCCAGAAAATACAAATTCACTGAACACACATAGGAATATCTAATTAATTAGAACTTTTTAACTTCACAGAAATTCTCCTCACAAATGTATTTTCAGGCTTAAAACTTGAAAAAACTCCATGAGGGAGCATGGAGTATATTGCCTTTGACACCTGGCATACCGCTTTCAGTAGGGTCTTGAGTATTGTCTGACTGCCCTGATTCCTTAGGGCCTTTATCCCTCTTTCTTTCCCCGAGCAGTTCTTTTTGGTTCCACCCTGGGCTTGAAAGCTGCTCTGATGATGATGCTGTTGGTGCATCAGAGCCTGAATGAAAAAAGTGACACAACAGCCTTGGAAGCTACTTACGGTCCGGGTTGTGGCAGGGCCGTCGGGGGTGGTTTGTGAAGAGGTCCTGGTGTGGCTTCTCTCACAGAGGGATCTGAGACCTCTGTAACAGGGGTCTGTTTTGTCCAGACAGCTCTGTTCTATGTGCTGTGACCAAGACATAGCTGTGGGCAGTCTGTAGACTAATGGCCACCCGATTTTATCATCTCGGCATTGATTATTAAACTTAATTGTGCATAAGACTCATGGAGGGCATTTGTCAAACATCCTAGGCAGCATCCCAGGGGATTCTGATTGCTTGGATTGGGTTCTAAGAATCTATGTGTTTTACAAGTACTCTGCACCCTGCTCTCCAAAGAGATTCTGCAGCAGATGTTTCACGAACTGAGAAACTCAAATGGGAAACTATTCTTTCTCTCCGGGTTCCCATTGCTCCCTTGGCCTCCTGGAGGCCAAGCTAGAAGTCTGACCTACCTTTGTCAGTCAGCGGATTGAATTCTCTCTGGAGCCCGCCCTGCCCAAGTAACTGCCAGATCCACTCTGCCTGAGACACAGACCCTGTTGATAACAGACCATGGTTTCTGCAGCCCCTGTAACAATATGCATCCTGCCTCTTTCCCACACTGCTTCCAATTTCTTCATCTATCCCTTTGCACTTTGTGGTCTTCCTTCCTCTGCTCCTTCCCTTGAACGTTCATTCCATTTAACCTACCCAGTGCATTGCACCCTGGTGTCCTTCAGAATTCTGGAATGTGAGATATTATCCCCCACCCACACTTCTCTTTCTGCAAAGGATTGATAGATTATTTCCAGGTTTCCAGGTTGTCATGCAGCCTCCGTAGCAGAAAGGGAACTGCCTACTTCTTATCTTTTGTTTCTAGGAAAGGTTCATAGTTTGCTTTTACATTTTGCATTAACCTGACCTGCCACTTTTTATGTTTTTAGTGCATTACTTTTCTTCTTCCCAGCTGCCCACTAACTCCTGGAACATGACACAGAATAAATGGGCCAGATTATTTATGGGATTTGATTGGTTGGATGGTTGCCAGCAAACCCCTTTCTCTGCTACCAGCAGGATGAAAAACAAGCAGGTCAAGGGGGACAATTAGTCCTTTAGGTCTCTGAGGCCATTTTAATACAAAGCATGGGCTAGAGAAGAGAAGCATAACTGGATTTATTCTCCAAGTTTTACCCTAGGGAAGTTCTTGTTCCCAACACAGAAAGATTTTGATGGCATATAACTTTGGGTGTTAACAGTGACAGCCTTTTCTATCACGTAGCCATGCCTAAAGACACGATAGTAGATTGGAAGACCTTTGGCTGACTGTATGAGAAGAAAACTATACCAGCCAACCAATCTGCACAAAATACTGATCTCTTTCCCGCCAGACCTTTGCTCACAGTGCCCATGGTCAGGTGGGAGAGAGAGCACCAGACACTCAAAATAACAAGGAAAATGGACACAGGAGACACCAGAGAAATTGAGTCCAAATCTGTCACTTCAGATAATAAAAGAGTTTTACTTCTATAAAGTAAGCGGAAATTCTAAGGAAAGAAAAACAACTTATGACATTAATCTGTTTATTAGTAGAATAGAGTTCCCATGAAGACAGGGACCTTATCTCTCCCATTCACTGGCACAGAGGTGGATCTTAATAAGCATCTGGGTGGATGAATAGGATTCTCAAGCTAACAGGGCAGTTCGTGTTGTCCCAGAAAGTGTAATGGACAAAGGATCATAAAATCTGGGCTCTAAATCTGGGTCAGCCACCCTGTAGGCTTGGAAAACAATAATCTCTTTAAGCCTTGGTGGAAAATAGTATGTCATTGGATGAAGATTGTTGTGAGGGTGTAGGTGCAAGGGAGTCTGGTAAGGAGAAGGTATCTATGGATTAGTTTTTGCATTCCTGAGTACTACATTTCAGGAAATAAAATACTGCATTTCAGAAAATAAATACAGTGTACTCAGTTTCATTTTCAACTCTCGTTTGAGAAACAGAGAAGTCAGTACAAGGTAAAAATATGTGGTAAAGCTATCATATATTTCTGGTTTTTCTCCTTAACCTGACCAAGTGTAACAAAAATTGGAGTTCCATAGGGTTTGATCTGTGGCTTCTTTTCTCACACTTAGGTGATATCACCTACACCACTAAATCCCGCATTTTACTTTGTCCTGGAATGCTCTTTCATTTCCTTGTTTTTCTGTTCTCTCTGCCTTTTCCTTCCTTCTTGCTTTGGCTCTTTTTAAAAAAAAAAATTGATTTTACCTTAATGGTCTTTCCTTGAGGGGTACGTTACTGACCCTACCCCTAACTAAGTTGGGTTCTCATCGTCCCTGCACTAGGTGCTTAATAACTCTTTGCTGTACATGCATCTCATTGCTGAATGGAGTGCTACGAAGGCACATCCACAGGGTTCTTTGTTGTCCGTTGATATCCATAGTTCCCAGTGCTTTGCCTATAACAGTAGGTTGAGTGGATAGATGCATTTCATTGAAAAGAAATTCATACTGAATTGTTTTTCTGTTAGAATAAGCTTTAAATGTAATTCAATATTAATTAAATTCTTTTTGTCCTATGGGTCAATTTTTTTATGTAACTCACTGTACTGAATAGTACTCAGTGTATACAGATAAAAGATTTCATTAACTAAA
This sequence comes from Desmodus rotundus, assembly GCF_022682495.2. Taxonomy (NCBI): domain Eukaryota; kingdom Metazoa; phylum Chordata; class Mammalia; order Chiroptera; family Phyllostomidae; genus Desmodus; species Desmodus rotundus. The sequence continues at coordinate 59,508,851 of NC_071391.1, forward strand.
TATGAAAACATAGATGTTGATATCTACCATGAAAAGCGCAAAGGAGGTATTTATTCCTCTTTTGTAATTCATATATATCTGTTTTAGTGAAACTTCTCAGTGGTGATAGCTTACTGGGACAGTTTGGGCAGGGGACCCAGAATGTGGGTCCAAGATCTGGCCCTGAGTGACACTGGGCAAATCACTTAACATACTTAAGCCTCTCTGCTTATTGGTTAAAGAGAGACAGAGAGAGAGAGAGAAAGGGAAGGAGAAGGAAAAATAAACCTCCCCTGCTGACCTTACATTTTTGGGGAGGACCCTAAGGGTAATAATACACATGATGGCATTTTATTAAGTAAAGCACCTCTGCAAGGGGTTATTTATCACCATCAAACCTTCCACTCAGCCGTACAATGTTATTTATTATTACTTAGGCTGGTAAATTTTTTTAAAGCATCAGGATTATACATTTGTCCTAGGGGCCTGAGGTAAGAAAAAGAAAAGGCAACTTTTCCTTTTCTGTCTGGAGTACTTCACCTTACCTGCTGAGTATTTTGGGCATTAGAATCCAAGGAGGAAGAAAGAGGAATGGAGGAGAGACAGAATGAATAGCTCCCTTCATCTGGGAAGGAGGACAGAGTGGCCAAAGCAACAACAAAAACAAACACTGAAAAACCTTCTTGCTCTTTCCAGGCACCAATTAACTGTGTTGCCAAATATAATACTATGTAATAAATCTATGGTTTTGTAATACATAAGAGTTTGTTCTTTGTTTCTTAAAAATGATAAATAAATAAAGCAGCATTTCAATGTTATTGGAGGGCCAGGTTTATTGTTTGTTTATTTTTTGTTTACATTTTGGGTCTGCCAATATCTTATATATTTATTTTCACAAATATATTCTGTCTTCTTTTCTATGTGGGGCACAAGTAATTTATTCATTTCAAGCCATCTCTGAATGTCAGCTCAATGACCTTTCCCATTTCTCTGTTCATCTGCCAAAACCTGCAGAAATTAGAGCATTCTGCCAGGGCACACCACACCATCATCAGGAAGCAAATGTTAATACAGAGAGTCTGACTATCAAAAATGTCTATAGAATTTAGAGTTTTTGCATTCATTTTAAATAGCTTTTGAATAATCTGTGTGCTTCCCCTCCACCAGAACTTGTTTGGGGGTTTATTGATAGCATATAAACAATTAAAATTCTCAGAGTATTTCATTGAATAGAAAAAAAATACCTAAGCCCTTACTCTCTCTTTTGTTACACAGCTTATTAGTATCTTCATAAGTTACACAGTTTCAGGGCATCAGAATACTCACATATGTCCTCTGAAAATTAACAATTTTTTATGGAAAAGCTATCTTAATTACCAAACCTCTCTTGTTTGTGATTTTGGACTGAAGGGTAGGAAGGAGAGAGGCATAGTATGATTTTGAGTTTTCTAATACAAAAAGTATTGTTTTTTTAAAAAAAAAACTTGTTTATTAGCAAATATGTCTTTGGAATGACATCAGAAAATACTAGGTCAGTAAGAGAATTTCATGAATTAAGAATATTATAAGCAGAAAATTTGCAATTGCAGTTCCATTTTCAGCTCATTTGTCAAACTTTTTATCAATATATTTTCCTTTCAGTAATTTGCTTTGAATTACAAAACATGGAAATAGAGTTTTTAAAAGATACTGAGGAATTTGAAATTGTTGGTATTCAGAGATTCTAAATTAGGTGGGAAACTTCTTTCTGAGCTTTGTTTAAACGCTGATATCTTGATTTCAACAATTACACTGAGAAATACACCATAATATATAAGAATATGACAGAATCAGTTTTATAAATTTCCCAGTTAACAGCATAAATGGATGTAAATAGCTATCTGCTTGCCAAAAACAAATTAAATGGCCATGATGACATATGCATTAGAGATGTATGTATAGAGGAAAACTGCAGTAGGTGACAAGGAAGTCAAGGACTAAATTGCCTAGTACAGACACAATGACAAAGCAATAGAACCTTGTACTTGCGTAGTGCCTCACAAAGCACTTTCAGGATCGTTCTGCTCCTTGAAGGCAGAAGGGATCAACATCTTTACCCCCCTCTCAAATACGAGAATACTGAAGCTCAGTGAGATCAGATTATTCGCCCAAGGTTACACAGAAAATGGCACAGTAGGACTAAAACCATATCATAGTTTCCAATTCCATTTTCCACTACAGAACACTGTCTATATTTGCTCTTTGAAGTGAGCTCTCCTTATTCCATGGAAGAGAAGTCTCAGGTGCTACCTGGTGGTGATACGTGTTTTTAAGGAGGAACGTTAGTCATTTGATTTATATTCACTATTATCCTATGTCGATGTACTACTTAATCATATACTTTGCACTTTGAAGAAAGCACCCTATATATCTCTCTTTGGTTGTTAACTCAGAGGCACAGGATGACTGAGCACCTATATTTGTCAAGGGTAATGAATAGATGCCTTGATGATGAAGGCACAGGAAGCTGACAACCACATAAATTAATATTATGTGGCAATTTTCAGCCTTTTTTTTCATGCTGTTATCCAATAAAAGACAATTGTCCTATATGTAGCACACTTAATTCCTACCCTGATAGTTCTAACTCTCTCATTTTCTCTTTGACTTACTTGGAATGTCAGTTAATGAAAAATAATTGCAAACATAACCTTCAACTAATATTGGTAGCAGAAGATATATGATACCTTTGGCCAATGATTGTATTCAGCAATGCTGATTGATATTGTAACTGAGAATTTTTGAAATAAGAGACCACTGTCAAAGAGGGTAAAGTTGAATTCAAGAGAGAAGATACATACAGAAGAAGGCTAACAATATGAGTTACTCAGAGTAGTTTGATAGGAAGAGGCTCTTTTTCCTCCTTCAGGCCTTGAAATAAAGTAGATGGATGGGTGGTAGGGTGCTAAGGATGAGGGAAGTGAGGAATGGTGGAGCATGAGAACAAGGAATGACTTCACTGAGTTTCTAGAGGGTGAAGCTCACAAGAAATTCAAGACTTCACAAAAGGAAGAAACCATTTCCAGCAGGAGGAGAGTGCTGGCCAGCGAATGCTGTGGGCCCATAGCAGACGGATTGTATCTAAGTCTTGAATAATTAGAAGATTATGGCCAAGTACAGAAAGAGTGCTTGGCTTTGACCTCCAGGAAGAATAGCAATGACAGAAGTTCAGGAATCGACAAGGAATTTTCCAAAGATAAGCAGTAGTACAGTTTGACTGTGTGGGATGAAGTAAGAAGTTAAGGCATTGGAAGAGAGTTTGGATGTCTTTTCCACTACAAACATGCTTTCTGGCCACTCCTGACCTATATGGATTTTTTTTTCTTTTTCTTTTTTTTAATAACTCAGTAATTAACTTTGGGCTTTTTTTTTCCTTTTTTCCAGCTGGTAGCAAACATATATTAAAGAAAGAAGGGGTCCTGGCCCAAGCCCCAGCAACCCAGCTAGGTCATTTCGGATTACAAATAGAAACAGTTAAGCCTTATTTGGTTTATTTGAGTTCTTGTCTCTGGTTAGCTATTAGGTTTCTGTACTCAAATGTTAATTTCTTTATTTTTTATGGAATTTATTAGAGTGACATTGGTTAATAAAGTTATATAGGTTTTTGCATATTGTATTGTGTGTTCACCACCCCAGGTCAAGTCTCCTCCCACTACTATTTATCCCTCCTTTACCATCTTCTACCTCCCCCCCCCCTTTCCCTCTGGTGATCACCATACTGTTGTCTGTGTGTATGAGGGTGTTTTTTTTCTTTTTTTCTTGATCCTTTCACCTTTTTCACCTGGGGCTTCTTACTTGTATCTGAGCACACTGGCAGTCTAACGTATTACATCGGAGAGATGATCTAAGTCTTAGATACATATGCAATCTACGTGCTTGATCGGTAAATGAATGAATATTACATAAAGAAATACCCATGGCTTCTTTTCTGTTATTCTTCCACTGTGAGAATTCTACACTTTTATTTAATATTTTATGTATTTGATCTTCTTCCCTGAGCTTAACAAAAATATATTGGATGTAGGAACCATGACATAATCTTCTAACCCTCACCCCAACTTTACCCATTGACTTTACTCATCACCTGGCCCCCAAACTGCTAAGGCCTAATTAATATGTGTTAAGTTCATTAGTCTTTAAGGAAGTGAGGAACCAGAAGATTGACACGGGCCAAATAGTGGTGTCCAGAGTAGATTTAAGAGCTTGTTTTCATAGCATAGGGATGCAGTTTTAAGATGCTAAGAGTTGTGACAAAAGTAAATGAGGATGGAAAGGAGTATACTATTGATACAAGAACTATTGTAAAAGGAAGGACATTTCTTCTTGCCCATTAGAATTTTCTTGTTGGTATTGAAAGAATTCAGAGAAAAGATTGCTTACTGTGGAAGAACTTTCAAAGGATACGCATATAAAATGGAGCTTAATGAGACATAAAGCCTGGGGAATCTTAAAATAACATGGATGAACAGAATCCAATTAACATATGTATTGCATGCATGGGAAAGAAGATGAGTCCATGTGCGTAATCTCATGAAAGTTTCCAACAACCCTGTAAGGTGAACTTTTCCTCCCTTCTGAAGAGCTGGGGAGGTAGCAGTGGCTGCATCCTTCTCTGAAAATTCCAAAACCCGTGTTCGAAGGGAACAGCTGGGCCCTATTTTAACTTCTCTTTGGTTTAACACCAGCAGGAGGCCTTTTCAAAATGTTACATATTCTGGGCGAGTTATTAACGTACCTAATAGTTCTAGCACAGTTGCTACTACCCCTAAGGCCTCATCAAGAGAAAGTGTCTAACAAAGGATGTGACGCAGGGGCACTTGCCAACCATCGGCATTTTGTCGGTCATCGCAGTTTCCTTTCTCAAATTAAGCTATTTCTTATGTTCCATAATTCAGTAACCTGGACTCAAATCTCAAAACTAAACCCCTCAAAATGAGATTTAAGTTCTAGGCTTTAGTTGAGGTGCTTCAACTAGGATGAGAGGGTTTTTTCCCCCCCAAAACAGGAAATGATTTTTTTCCCTCAGCAATCAGTATGAAGTCCGGATTAAAATTGAGTAAAGAGAGAACAAAAGAAGACACTCCTGTTTTGTGTGTGTAGGCTGGTACAGCCAGGAAGGCTTTCTGGAGGAAAACAGCTTCATTTAACCTTGAATAACACATGGTACTGGGATGGATGGCAGAGGGGAGGAGAGTATGGGGAAGGTAATAGCTCCCATTTGAATAGAACTTTACACCTCCAAGGTGCTTTCCCTTATCTTACTATATTTGTTCTCACAACAGTTGTCTGACAGTATTTATCATTTATTGGGAGCTATTTTTAATTAGTTATTTATAAATCTGTTCCTGTGCTTAACCTAGAACCCTCCGAAGGCAGTGGCTACATGCATCTCCTGTGCTTGCTATGGCCCCTGGTATGGAGTAGGTGGGCTGGGAGTGTTTGGGAAATGAAGTAAATTCCATCACCTTGAACACTTGGTACAGACAGGTATTATTTATTTGTACTATAGATACAAAAACTGAGGCTCACAGAAGTTAACTAAGTTGTCCATGTCAAATAAAAGGCAGAGCCGTGCCTCAGATCTGACCCTAAATCCAGAGTCTTTGCCACCGTGCAACATCAGGTCTGTTCTCACTGCCGAGATGCACAGAAGTGACAGGACACACATTTGAGGAGTTCCAGGGAAATGGCAACACCCAGGTTTGTGTCCATAAAATAACCTGATCATAAATTTCAAAGCTCTCTATCGATTGACCTAAGTGTCACAGAGATGAATCCTGGGGGGCTGTAGAATAAGCGAATATCACAGGATTTTTACAATGGTTGCTGAAAAATGATTTGTTCAGGCCAAAGGCTCCTTTTGATCTTAAAGCATCTCAGCTAAGGCGTGTGACATTTCTGGCTACAGCTGGTATTAGGTTTTAAGGTCTCCTTGATTTCAGAATTTTCACTAAACCACTCTACTGTACAAGTTATTTAATGTTCCTGATCTTCATTTTCCTGATCTGATCCATGGAAATGGAAAACACCCTGCTTATAATGTTCTCGGGAGAATGCATATCATACACGAAGGGACTACTACAGTGTCAAATGTATAGTAATTATAGTAATTCTCATTATCTGCTTTAGATCACCTCTAAATATAAGTTAGACACTAATCTGAAATTGACTTTGGGAAAGAATGAAGAGTAGTCCTAATGTATTGCTGAGAATTGAATTGACCTCTATTGTTCCGAAAGGCAGGATCTGAATCTTCTATGGATTCTGAATTTTATGTAATTGCGTGTGTAGCCCTATCTGAACACTCAGTTCAGGTTTATCATTTAGTTTCCATTACTCTTAATTCTATTTGCAGTAGCATGAGCTATAGAAATGATATTAAATGAGGAGTTATTCTGACACATAAATTTTCCTACTAGGTGAAAATTAGTTACTCAGCTGATGGGGGTTTAATAGTTCACACAACTGATATAATGACCTAGCAACAATAGAAATAATTTGGTACCACCCTCCTCTCTTCTAGCACTGGTGGGTGACTGGAGATCTATCACTTTCATTTGACTAAGGGGGCGCTTTCCCAGAGAGAGATCGGGAGGCTCAGAATGTCTGAGCCTCTTCTAATGGGGTGCAACATGAGCACGTCACACACAGACTCCATCAGAACACCCTTGCTGAGAAAGGAGATGACAACACTCATTGTTGACGTTTTAGCCATTCCCGAGGGTGGACCATCTCAGTCTGAACTCCCAGGGTAACATGGTCTAGGGAACTTCCAGTTCATAGAGCACCTCCCTGCTTAGGACTCTCACTTCTCCTGCAGTCAGGAGGATTGTGACTTGAGACACACTTAGACTGTCCACTGTGAACACAGGAAAAGATGGCAAGTTATGCTATGTTCTGACAGAAGGAAAAAACAACCTCACATAAAGGGAAAACAGCAACATAATATTTCAGGAAGCTAGAGTGTTATGGATGCATATAATGTTATCATTCTTTTTCAAATGCCCACATTATAATGGTGGAGGTAGGAGGGAGAAGTGAGGAGGGTCTCCAAGGTCCTACCAATGTTACAGATAAGAGTGTTCTGGCCAGTTATGACTATGAGCATTTGAAACTCCTCTGCTGCCTGGCAACTTGGCTATGAAGAACCCCCCGAGTATGAATTCATAGGGTCCTGTCCATTCTGTAGTTTCATTGTAGGACACGTCGGCAAATGAGATGCAGGGTGACCCTCCTGGTTTTCTGTGGTGGTTTAAGGTTCCTTAGTCCCTCCCTGGGACTGGTTGTTTAGTAATGGCCACAGAACCAGCCCAGTTATTTGCAAAGTGAACATGATAATGACTATGGCCCTGAAAAGCAACTGGGTGGAGTGATAAGAGACATGGCCATATCGTGCTGCTTAAAGTATCTGTAAAAGTCTTTGCAGTTATCTGACTCCCAGCCCTTCCATTCAAGTCCAGAGTGAGCAAATTGGGTTAACTACTCTAACCTATTAGAAATGCTTTACACTGCAGTTGTCTCTTCTGTGATATATTTTTTCTTAATATTAATTTTAATCTTATTTTCTCCCCGATAAATGTCATTGTGTGTATGTTTATATAAACAAATATAAAGTTGAAAAAAAGGATTCAAAGGCCTTAGACATTTTGGCCTCTCCTTTTGTTTGTCTCCAGGCCTTTTGTCTTCCCCAATGAAAAGCTCTCTTAGAGCCCTTCCTCTCCCACGCAATCTTTCTCTCTCATTGTCAGCTTTTAGTTAATGATAAATAAATTGAGAAGGAGGAAAAAACAGGAAAAGAAGATCATTTGTCCCCAATTAATTATGCTTGCCTGAGGGGCCGAGGCTGTCACTCCAACAGAACCGTCTTTCCGGCAGCAAGCTTAATACCCCTCTGCCCCACCAGGACATATGCATGTAATAAGCCTTGCCATTACCTTGGCCTCATCCAAACAACTGGGGAAACAAGAGCTAAATGGTATCTTGATGTTGTAGAGAAAGTTGGACCATTCTCAGTGCAGACACATTGAGTGCCTACCTGTGTAGATCTAGACCTCACCCAAGGAAGTTTATTCTGTGTGCTCTGGGTCCCCTTTCCCTCTGTGTCCCACTGTCTCTTGTCCATTCTCAATCAAGGCAGCCTTGGGCAAATCTAACTGGGGGCTGATCAGATCTGAGAGTTCTGAGCATTGACCAAACACTCCCAAGAACAGTGCATGGCAGGACTGAGACCTGAGGTTCACTGTGAAGAGCTTCATGTCATCTCTTAGATGAATGGGGTATTTCTAAAAAAATATCAGTATTGACTGCTCAAATTAGAATGGCCTAGGAAACATGTAATGCTACAGATTTCCAGGTTATATTGTCTAAGATTTTGCCACAGTATGTTTGACAGGCAGCTGAGTTTGTTAGGTTTAGGAACTCCTGTCGTACACAATTGCCTCAAATCATTCAGTCACTCTGGACAGAGCCCCTGTGTTTATTTGATGCAGTCATTTTCACCTTGTCCAGCCAACTCCGGTGCTATATGACTGATTTTCAAAGACAGGAATTATAACATTTTGTCATATCTGAATGGAAGGGAACCAGTAAGCTCAGTAGCAGTCTGTTGCATTACTCCCACAAAACCATCTTGAGGCTTATCTTCCAGATGCACTCAGATCCAAAAATGGTTGTAGAAAGGGATCATAGGCAAAACACCATCAGATACACCAATGTGCACACATAGGTGCCTACACACGCACTCGCATTGCCTTGCCTCTGGGAGCCATGGATGAAGTTGGTCAAGCTCTTGACCAGAACTGCCATGAATGATCGCTCAGGCTGGATGTTACACAATTAAAGGCACCATTTTCACATACGGCAATGTGAATGGTCTCCCAGAAGTTTGCAATGCAGTGGTCCTTTAAGAAAGTTAGACATTATTTTGAAAACCAGAAGGAACCCCTACTGAGGAAGCAAACACAATATTTGGGGTGAGAGTTCAACAGGATTCGACAGGATTATGTTCTTGCTGTGCAATTGGCTCTTAAGCTGTGCGCTCAGCACATGAATGCACAGGTATATACTCTACTTCCTGCACTTCCCCTTTCCTTTAATCCAGGATGATTTGTAAGAGCTTCCCTTCCACATCTCACAGATGGATTAGGAAATGCCACAACAAATAGAGGTGGAGAGTTACTTCCTGGTGAGTGACTCCCCGTCCTCTAGACTTTTCCAGTGTTCCAGCGTTCTGGAACTGTTTAATGTCAATCTTGAAAGTCTTTATCTCCAGAGCCCTTTTCTTTAAACCCAGTCCCATGCAATAAAGCACATTAAGTTCATGCAACACAGCTTAGTTGATGTTTCTAGTTCAAATACTCCAGCTTTCTGGGCACAGCTCAGTTGGGAGTGCCTGGTATGAAGGAACATGCATAGCGCAGCAACAGAGGGTGTTCACCACCAAACACAGAGAAGTAAAGGAGATGCAAAGCTACTGTAGCTAGAGGAGGACTAGCGTTCCTGATTTCAGTTTCACAAAAAGCCTCTTGCCTCTACAGTTCAATAGTTCGGCATGGCATTTGCCCTCAGCTATGACTTGACATTATGCTCAAAGTAAGTCAGATTAATTCCCAGGCTTGTTTGGGATCAGGGGCTGGCATCTTCCCTCCGTTGTAGTCCTTTTCTCAAAACCAGTCTTAGGCTTTTGTATTTGTTTTCTTAAGTGACTGGATAATTCTGAACTGTGAATTTCCTCCAAGCTCTTCTACTTTGCAAACTCCAGAAACAATTTACCAAGATGTTAAAATCCATGGGAGAGCTGACTGTGAGCTAAGCCTTCAGACATGCAAAGCACACAGCCCTGGGAAACAGCAGCATCCAGAACAGGAGGCTCCCATCACTTCACATGAAGATGGCATGGGTTTTGCAAGTCAAACACACGTAGAAAACCAGTGGTGGCCCAGGTTGGACACACTGTATGGGATGCACAATTGAGGGAGGACCCAGACCAGGGAGCCACCTGTTCCTCTAGCTTGCATACATTTAGTTCACACCACCTCAGGCCACTCACAGTTTGCTTACCTGCTCATTGTTGCTCTCCCACCATTCCCCATACTCCCTTTGGGGGTGAAACACTCTATTTCCGACTTGTGCTGGGCCAGTCTCCTGTCTTTGTACCTAGTGAGCATGAACAAGGACAGGAGCAAACAGAGAGATGTAATTGTATGCTTAACTGGCCAGGCTGAGGAAGAGCTGCGGCTGCAGAGGGTCACTCCAAGGCAAAACAGGGGCTCCTGTTTTTCAATGCAACGGCTGACCTGTGGTACTTATTAGATGACTGTGATGGTATATGGTAACAGTGGAGATGATTTCGTTATTTCTTGGTTGAACTATATGTGATCTATCCTTTTGCATTACTTATTAATCTGTGAGTTCATCATATTCAACAGTCAGTGGTAAAAGCAATGCAATCCCTAGCATCTAAGAACAAGATTAATATCAATGAATTATTATTTCTTTACTGTTTACCATGTGCCAGACAGATAGAATGTTACTTAATTTAATTCTGGCAACAATCCTGTGGCAGAGGCTCTGTTATTATTATATCCATGTATCTGAAGAAGAATCCTAAGATTGTAAGGATTAAGTAGATTTATCAAGGATTTTCAATACAGGGGGTCTAAGTTTAGAATCCATACTTTTGCTTTCCATTATCATTTAAAAAAAAATAACTATTGCCATTAAAGAACCTTCATGAAGTGGTACTATGTCCGAACATTACAGGGGTGGTCAAAATTAGGTTAAGTTACCAGCCATCATTACCTAAAAGATAAATCATAAGTAAGGATACAAAATAACAATAATATAAGAAGAGATATAACACAAGTAAATAATACAATAATTGATAAATATATAGTTATACAAGAATAAACTGTTTTGCATACTCACAACTGTAAACCTAGTTTTGTTCACTCCCATATGTTAGAGACTGGTGGTGCCAAAAGAGAAAAGATATTCCTTTGATGTGAGAGGTTTATACAACCATTAAGCTGAAGTTTGAAAGTCAGGATTGGGTTGCTTTAATTGTGCAGGGTGGCTCAAACAACTTTTGCATCAGAATGGGCAATTCATTACTCCTAGAAGTTACTAAGATGTTTCATCTAAAATAAGTTATAAGACTTTCAACATTAGTTTGCTACGTGGTTCATCCAGATGAGCCCTTACATTTGAACGACAGTTTTGAAAGCCAGCATACTTTCACAGAAACAGCCTCTTTTTTATTCATCAGTTTAAGACCGCGGGGTAAAGAGGCACTGTTGTCCTCATTTGCCGAATGAAGTAACCGAGACTTACTTAACCGACTTTACCAATGTCACCAGCCCAGTCAGTAGAAAATGACTGGCAGAGGCCCAATGCTCTTAGAGTTTATTATCTCTATCACCTTTTATTAACTTGCAAAACTGGAGCCTGATATTATGGCACTGCATCTACTTCTGGTATTCAACAAGCAGTGATAAAATTACTAACAGAACACTTGTTTACCCTTGGTATGGCCACTTTTAAAAACCGTTTCTTGTCCTGCTGTCTCAAAATTAACATTAAGTAAAACAAAATGAAACAAAATGAAAATAATGATTAGTCCTGGGATAGAGGTCTTCCTTTTTTTTTTTTAATCCTCACACGAGGACATGCTTATTGATTTTAAAGAGTAGGGATGAGAGGGAGAGAGAGGGAGAGAAACGCCAATGTGAGAGAGACACATAGATTGGTTGCTTCTTGCATACATCTCGACTGGGTACCTGAAACTTAGGCATGTGCCCTGGCTGGGAATCGAAACCACAACTTTTCAGTTTACAGAACAATGCTACCACCAACTGAGCCACACTGGCCAGAGCTAAAGGTCTTCCTCTTATTTTTTACCTCTTCGAAGATGTTAACAAAGTATTTAGTATTTGAATAAAAATGGCTCATTAAATCAAGCCAAGTGGATGGACTGGATTACCTTATTCGGGAGACATTAACTGAGCATTATTAAATTTTAGGCAATGGACTTTGTCCTGGGGAAATAGAGGTAAATAATCCACAGGTCCTATCTGATAGAGCTCACAGACTAGTGAGAGAAACAACAGAAGCAGGCAGTATGTACACAAGTAACTTTAGGTCTAAGCCATCAAGAAGAGAGGGAAAGAACTTAAAGCCTTGGTTAGAGGAAGTAAAGCATTGGACCAAACCAGACTAAGTAGGCGGAAACAACACTCAACTCCAGGACCAAACTGGAATTACAACTAAATTATAGAACAATTATCCTCAACAACTAACTGAAGACTAGCGAAGAGAAGTACTATAACCAAAAACTTTCCTAACCTGGTGAAAAGAAGACACACAAGTCCAAGAAGTACAGAGGATGCCAAACAAGGTGGACTCAAAGAGGGCCACTCCAAAATACATCATAATTAAAATAACAAAGAAGAACTTAAAAGCCACAAGAGAAAGACATTTAGTTACTTACAAGGGAGCTCCCATAAGACCATCAGCTGTCAACAGAAACATTTCAGACCAGAAGGGATTGACATGAAATATTCAAAGTGATGAAAGGCAAAGACCTATAATTAAGACTACTTTACTCAGCAAGGCTATCATTTAAAATTGAAAGAAAAATAAAAAGCTTCCCAGACAAGAAAAAGCTAAAAGGGTTTGTTACCACCAAATCAGTATTATAAGAAATGTTAAAAGGCCTACTTTAAGAAGAAGAGGAAGAAGAAGAATGAGGAGGACAAGAAACAGAGGAACATAGTAAGAGGAATAAAATGGCAATAAATATGTACTTACGATAACCACTTTAAATGTAAATGGCTTCAATGCTCCAATCAAAAGACATAGGGTAGCTGAGTGTATAAGAAAACAAGATTTAGAATGTTAATTCAATGAGCATTTTCTTTAATTATCTTAATTGGTTTTAAATGGATGGTTTTTCAACTCACTAAAAGTGTGTTTAGCCTCATCTCCCTTAACATAATATCTCCTTAACAAGCATGTCTCGACTCTGGGCTCAAGAGGAAACCAGAGGACAGTAGCTCTTTGTTGTAAAAGTGCTGTGTTCAGATGTGTTTCCAAAAGTAAGTCCTGAGACAGAGTGGGAAAGGAGAGGTAGGGCAGAGCTACAGCCAGGAGCCTGGCAGGACGATAAATAAGTTGTTTTTGAACATTTATAACTTAGAACTTATCACCATCCTGGGGAGAAGTAGGACTGCATTAGTTATAAGGATTGCTGATGATCATAATCATTAAAAGCAACATGTAAATTATAAAAAAAGGAAATGTGTGTGTGTGTGTGTGTGTGTACACACAAGAGCCCTGCCTCAGAGTGCTGTCTACAAGAAACTCACCTCAGAATGCAAGATACACACCGTCTAAATGGGATGGAAAAAGATACTTCACTGCAAATGGAACTAAAAAGAAAAAGCTGCGGCAGCAATACTTGTATCTGACAAAATAGACTTTAAAACCAAGGCTCTAGTAAGAGACAACGAAGGCACTACAAAATGATAAAGGGAACGATCCTACAAGAGGATACGACTCTAGTGAACATTAACGCACCCGACATAGGAGCAGTGTTATCCTAATTCCAAAACTAGATAAAAACACCACAAAGAAAGAGAATTATAGTCTAACATCCCTGATGAACATAGATTCTAAAATCCTCAAAAAGCATTAGCAAACAGGATTCAGCAATACATTAAACGTATATACCACCATCAAGTGGTGTTAAAACTGGTACAACATCTGCAACTCAATAAATGTGACCCACCACATAAACAAAATGAAGGATGAAAACCACATGATCATATTAATAGATGCAGAAAAAGCATTTGATAAAATTCGGCACTCATTTATAATAAAAACTCTAAGGAAAGTGGGAGGAGAGGGAATACACCTCATTATAAAGGCCATCCAATGACAAACTCATATCCAACATCATGCTCAATGGGCAAAAACTGCAAGTGTTTCCTTTAAGATCGGAAACAAGACAGGCTGTTTTCACCACTGTTATTCAGCATAGCACTGGATGTCCCAGCCACAGCAGTGTAGGGTACAGATGATATGTTGTAGAATTGTGCCCCCAAAACTTGGATGATTTTTTAACCAGTGTCACCTCAATAAATTCAATAAAAAGAAAATACCTCAGAAGAGATCCCTTGTGAAAGCCCAATCATCGAATGGCATTCCACATGTCAATAGAAAATATTTTGTGCTTATTTATTAATTGGGTTGTACAACCAAAATACTACTCTGTAGCATAAATTAAAAGAATATTAATAGACTAGAATGACTAATGGTCACTCAAAGGGATACTTAAGGTATTTTTGAACATCTTCTGTTAGTGTAATTGCCAGTTAATTGGAACCTTTCCTAGATAAGTTAGGATATCTGTACTCTTAATGATTATAAGCTCTTCTGCCAGTTAACCATGGTTATGAAGTACATCCCAAACATCCTATTCTATCAAAGCCCAACTTCAACTTCATTCGGTAAAAGCTTTTATAAAATAAAACTGTTGGGAACTGCCCTGCCTGGTTTCAGAGGCTGTAACCCCCCATGGTTAAGGCTGAGTCAGAGTTGGGACCATAAGCCATGAAGGAGACAAAGCTTATCTCCCTGGCAGGTGTGCCACCTCTGCCCACTTCACCCTGCTTGGCCCTGAGCTTGGCCAGCTAGCCAATGACGGGTAAGAGTCCTCAAGGGAGGATCAACCTAAGACAGGCTCTGGTCACCAGGGATAAGCTCGCAGGGAAGGACTCGGGGGGCTGTGGAAAAAGGGGGTGATGGACCCTCGCCCTTCGACTTTGAAATAGCCTGAGTCCTCATTCTGTCTGCAAAAGTCTCCTAATCTCTTGGCTGCTTTACTTCCCTGTCTGACTTGAGCCTGAAGCGATAACAGAGGGCGGTGCAGTCCTGTGCTGGGAGGGGCGGATTCCCTGGGGAATCAGGCCTAAAGAAAATAGTACATTCCTGTGAAACCTACTTAATCTGTACCCTCAGCTTAAAAGATAAGGGTCCAGACCTGAGATGAGTCTGGCGCTTAAAGTTTTATGGCCCTCTAGCTGATTGGCTGTAACTCAGAATAAACCCTCAAGGTTCTCTGTAAATGCTGTATTGTTTAACCCTTACTGGCTGACAATGATTGATGAGCTTCATCTGCATTCCTATGCCAATGAACCTAATAAAAGCCCATGGAGGGAAATGATCAAGGCCCTTCTCCTCTGAGAGATCGGCCACCTCTTCTCCCCAAGCAGATCATGTCTTGGTAGTCTTTTTCTTCATCCGTGGTGGAACCAGGGGGCTGCGTTAAAGCCCCCCAACATAAAACAAACAACAACAAAAACAAATCCCAACTCATTCCAATAAAGCAAGATACAGTTGACTTTTTGGAACTTTCAAGTACTTCTTATATTCAAACTGAGGTGAAAATGCCATTCAGTTAGGGAAAGCTTATCTTGCTTTCAGATGGGAACTTTATTGTTTGTCTATAACTATAATTACAGCTTAATATATTTACCAGATACTTAAATAATTCACATTTTCATTCATTCACATATTCATTATTCCATTCACCAATAATGTGCTGTTTAAAGTTACTAATAATGCTTTTATAGTTCTTCCTGCAGATGTTCAATTCTTTTTATTTGTTTTTTTCAGAAATATAGAACTCAATTAAAATCATTTAAGCATTTCATAGTTTTTAGTGTATTAAATATCAATCTACATTATTTTTCTTATATAACAAATTCATGTGTCTTTTAAGCACTTACTAAAATATATGTATATACATGCACACACATACTTGTGAGGTACTGTTTTAATATTAACTCACTTGTCAAATGGAATGCTTAGTTTACTGAAGTATAGTCAAAGTTATAATAGCAATAATAATCATAATGGCACATTGAATGTGCCAGGTTCTTTTCAGTACGTTACCCTTGATTCTTAATACTACTCTATATAGTAGATGCTAATGCCCTCATTCCAAAGAGATAGGCATTTAGGATCAGTGTCAATAAGCCCCAGCTCATCGTGTTTGTGAGTGGGGGGCCCAGGGTTAGAAATCGGGCCTCTGATTCCAAAGCTCCTCCTATTAAACATCCCTTTAAGTAACAGTGTCAGTAACTTTAGAAACAAAACTATGAAGGCTTGGTATTTAGCTTTTCTCTCCTTGACCCCGCTTTGCAAATGAGTGGGACGGTTAACAAAGACAGCCAGTGGAGGACCTGGGATAGGACTTTAAACTTTGTTCCTTCATTTGGGTTCCTACAGATGTCCTATGTGTGTTTCGTTTGGATCATGCAAAGCATTTCCTGAATACTCCACGTGCAAGGCTTTGGTAAGCTCACAACCAAGGGTGGGAGGATGCAATGTAAGCAGAACATTTTTAAACAATGTGAGAAGTTTTATTACAGGAACATACAAAAGGGCCTACCTACCACATACTAGAGTGGCAGGAAAATTTTGGTGAGATATGACACCTAAGATACATCTTGAGAGATGAGTGGGAACAGTGTGAAAAGACGAGTAGGCAGGCAGGAGAAAAATCCAGAGCAAATGCATGGAGAGGCTTGGCCACATGGTGTATACATAGGGAAACAGTGTTTAGCATTTTGTATGGTAATCAAGGTAAAATGGGAAGTGTGGATGGAGAGGCGTATATAAAACGTAGTTTATGGATGAATTTATCCGGTAGGTTATGTGATTCCTCTGTGATATTTTAAGCTAAGAAAAAGTGTGGTCAGAATGACATTTAGACAAAATACTATAAATTTGAGGGAACAAAACTACAGATAGACTCATACTACGGCATGAGTCTACTCGGCATGTGAAGGATGATGAGATAATGCCGTAGGGTGGTGATGATATGAGTGAAAAGTAGGGTACAGTTTCAAAAATACGGGGGAGGTAAATGAGTAGGATCTACCGGATGATGAGTGTAAGAGGAAGATGTGTGGGATGCTACTCCAGTTACTGCCTTGGGTGGTGAGCACGTGGAGATGTGGGGAGAGAGGGGCATGTGGAGAGGATGTGGGAGCTCCTATACGTCTTTTGTAGGCCTGGTCCTGAGTTATGTCCTTTGATAATAAACTAGTGATCTAGTAACTGAAATAATTCTCTGAGTTCTGGGAGCCACTCTAGCAAATTAATCAAAATGGATGATGGTGGTGTTTGGGGGAGAGGGGGAAGGGGACTGTGGGGGCCTCTGATTTATAGCCAGTCGGTCAGAAGTCCAGGTGACAACCTGGACTTAGAGCTGGCATCTAAAGTCCAAGTAGTAGGTCACTGGAACCTCCAGCCTACACCTCATCATCAGCACAGGTGCTAACTTGGGTTTAGGACTGGTTTAACCTGTGGGATCTGACGCTGTCTCTGGGCAGACAGTGTCAGAATTGAGTTGAATTATAGGACACAAGCTGGTGTCAGGAGAATTTCATGTGGTGTGACAGTCTCCCCCCACCACATTGTCATTGGGTCCAAGAACCCAAAATAACCAGTTGCTGTGGTTTTAGCTTTGCATTCTCAAAGTGATTAGTTAGCAGGAACTGTCACAAGTCGGAGCACTTGTAAGTAAACACTTTGGTAAAACTTTTGGTCACACATGTTTGCAGAATTGGCATCAGTTGGCATGTATTTATTTGCCAAAGATTTCTCTCAATTACCCTTCAAGTCACCAGACAAAGAAAATGCCAAGAAAAAGCAAATGAAGAAAACAAGGCTCAGGGTCATTATGTGCTCACCCAGTCAGTTATCGATCCAGGTAAAAGTGGTCCGGGCTCTTCTCAATGAGGGTTTTAGAATTCTCTATCAGGTACCATTGTATTTGAGTCCCCTTATAGGAACTTTGGCAGACAGGTTTTTTCTTAGTTCTCCCTTTCCAGTGCCTCTCTGGTTTTGGACAGCATGTTTCTGCCTCTAGCTGTTAATCTTGACTTTGTGCCAATCATTGCCTCTACTCCTTTGTACCACTATACACCTTTGTGACAGCTTTGGGCACATTCGACCCTGTTCCCATGTTGGTTCCTCAAACCCCAGCCTAGATCCCAGCTTTGGACTCCAGACAGGCAAAGTTCAGATCAAATGCCTACCCATAGGTGACAGCTTAACAATTTCTAGGTTAAAAATGTATGAAGCTAAGTGCACACAATGTATTTTATTTTCCAGATTTATTGCCACATTACCTTTTTGACTACCCTAATTTTGGATCCTGACAATGATAAATTAAAGAGAGAAACTGAGATATATATTTGAATATCATTTAAAATATTATAGAAGACTTTCTCATTACCATTTAATTATCTCAACACGTGGAGTAATATGATTATTATCCTCATCCTTCAGATAAGGAACCTGTGGCTTAGAAAGCCTCATTGTGTGGCCAACGCCCCGTAAATGATAAGTCACAGAAGCAGGGCTAGAAACCGGAGTTTTACTTCCAACCTTCATGCTCCTTATTAACAACCTCATTTTTTAATTCATTTTATGCTGAAAAAAAAAAACCTTACCTAAATAATCTTATAACCTATTTCAGAGACTGAAAAGGTCATACATGAAGGGAATAGTATGTGCTGAGTGGAGCTAGGCTGTGAGCACATTATAAACATGTTTTCAAAGGTAGAAATCGGACCACACAATGGTGAAGTGGAATGACCACCCTCCCTGCACCCTGCTAACATGTGCACAGACCGCCATGTCCCCCCCCAGGAGCACACAGAAATCTGAAGGCAGTAGAAGAGGCGATGCTGAGAACTGCCAGGCGGTGTCGACGTGTAGGACACCGTGATGCCAGGAGACAGACAGGATGCGGTGGTGGAATATTTCAACACCCCTCAGGTGTTACGAAGAGAGCTGAAAGGAAGCCCAAGTCAATCTTTCAAGTCCGATTGACTAAAGGAGAATTCTAGAGGAAAACAGAGGCAAAGTCCTTACAGACCCTCAGTTTAGAGGGAAGGAGTAACCTGATCTAGTTCAATATCACGAAGTAATATTGCCACTTAATTCCTTATTTCAGTCTCATCTTTCACCTTCTGTGTATCTATATGTAGCAAATGTATTAGAATGGTTTTCTACGTGTTCCGGCGGATCTTGTGGTCTCTATATGCAGAAAAAGAGCTTTTGCCCAGACTTGAAATGTCGAGTTGATTCATTCAAAGATTTCAGATTAAAAACGAAAATTGAGCATGATTAATGGTCCCGGAAGGTAATGTCAATAATGAACATAAGTTGCAAAAGTATTTGAGAAACTGCCAAGGAATGTATCACTCTGTCCTCTATAAAATAAAAGGAAGGTGGAGGTTGACAGGTGGGAAAGCAGTACAAATAAACAATTAAAATGCACAGAATCAGCTATATTGACCCAGGAATTATATTCATACAAATTTGTTCTAAGGAAATAATGCAACGGCTGCTCAAAGGCTTCTGTACAAAGGTTTTTCCCTTCAGTGTTATAGAAAGTAGCAAAAAACTGAACAAAACAAGAACAAACAAACCACCGGAGAATAGTTTAATAAATTGCAGCATAGCAATATTATGGAAATATGTTAAATTTTGTACTGAGTGAAACCTTTCATCTCACTTCTAGAAAATTCCCAAAACATGTATTTTAATGCCACTTATGATGAGAACTTGGTTTTAGAAATGAATCATCTTAAGTCATTGCCTTTTCATTGTGTGCTTTCGCTCAGCTTTGCTGTTTGTTTCGCAATCAATAGAAACCCAGGCAGATCCAGATTTAAAACTAATTGTAAGGTGCTTCACAGGCTTACACAACATCCTCAAAAAGGAAAACTTTCCAGGGAGGAACAGAATGTTCCCCAAGGGGAGGGTCTCCATACCAGGACACGGTCAGCCTAAAGAAACATTGTAGTAAAGCATTAATTAAAAGTTGCAAGCTTCTATTTTAAGATTGAGGGATTTTCAGACAAAATAATTATTTTTCCTAAAGACAGAGGAGTCATTTCCCAACAGAAATTTTTCCTAACCTCCTTGTGTGTGAACAAAACTGAAAGAGCATTGAAGTCAGATCAAGATGGATAATAATGACAGTAAGAGCCAAAAACTTCTGAGCACTTGGAATATACCAGACAGATTCTAAGTATCCAAATTTACTGAGGTAATTGCTGCAACACCCCTATGGACTAGGTTCTGTTATCATCCCTGTTTCACGCGTGGGAAAGAACGAGGACACGGGGAGATTAAACGTCTTGCCCAAGGTTACTGGGTTGGTTAACCACGTGAATATTGTTTCTCACTGAAACTGCGGGTCACAAACACCCGCTGGGCCATTTGTTGGGCTTGGTTCATATTTAAATGGCTTAAAGCACACAAGCCACCGCTATTTTTCAAACCCTTTCCTTCTTCTCCTGATCTACTGGCTTAAGCCCCTGCCTTTGCTCTTTTCTGACCCTTTCCACCCAAGTAGAGAGGAAGCCTCATCCCTCTTGGGTATTGACCTTGATTACAGTTTGCCCTCAGCAGCTTGACTTTGTGAGCCTGGGGTCTGTTGGAGCCCAAACCTCAGGTCTTCCCTATGGAAGAAGATTTGCTTTGAAACTGATGGAGAATCAGAGCCCTTTCCTCAAAGCAATTTCTTGTAAGTCTCTGTTCTTATCTCTGTACTCACACTTGATAATCTTTTTCTTAAATAGAGCTTCCCAAATTGAATGAACTTTGCATTTCTATTTTTTAAATTGAAAAGTTTTTCAATTACAATTGAATATCAATTAAATTGATATTCAATATTATATCACTTTCAGGTGTACTCATAGTGGTTAGACATTTCCATACCTTCTAAAGTGATCACCCCCACCTGACACAATACACTGTTATTACAATTTTATTGGCTGTATCTCCTGTCTGTACTTTACATCCTCATGACTGTTTTTGTAACTACCAACCAAATTGTATGAACTCTAAGTATCACCAAACTTGTCTCTACCCCTGCATCTCAGTTTCCCTTCTAGTCAATTATGCTAAGTAAAAGAAGCCAGTCAGAGAAAGACAAATACATGATCTCACTTCTCTGTGAAATCTAATGAGTAAAATAAACTGGAGAACAAAATAGAACAGAGGCACAGATACACGGAACAGAATGACAGCTGTCAGAGGGCATGGGCATGGGGGAGGACCGGATGAAAGAAGGTGAAGGAATTAGCCGAAGAATATATGTGCATAAGCCATGGAGAAAGACAGTATTGTGTTGCTGGCCAGAGGTAAGGGGGAGGAGGGGGGAAAAGGGGGGAAAAAGGGGACATCTATAATAGTGTCAACAATAGAAATAAGGAAGAAAAAAACAGGAAAGGAATCATAATTTAGCTGTTATTTCCAGACTTGCTAATGCTTTCTGAGTTACAATTGCCCCATCTGCAAAATAGAAATGTTGAGGATCAAGTCAGACAATTTATGTAAAATTATTGATCTTAATAGAGTACAAAATAATGTTACTTTCATACCTGTCATTTTCTCATTACTAGTAATTTCTATAACCAGGCAGGTTTTCCTCAGCCAGTTCTAATATAAAATATTTTGCCTTGTTTTCATTTTTCCCCCACATGTCCCCTACTACTTTTGAAGCCATGAGTCCTCATATGGGGCATGCCCTGTTTCATCTCCATGAAATCTTGTGGGTTAATTATTCTTTAATTTTTACTTCCATTCAGACTCAGCTCTCATGATCTGTTCGCTCCCACACCCTAACTTATGCTGCCGTGGCTTAGGCTGGATTTGAAAATGCTACAGACATGGATGAAGCCCTTCTCTCCACTTCATCCGAGCCTTTCTCTGCTGTCGATCTTTAGTAGAGCCGTAGTCTCTTTCTTCGTAACACTCGTTATCACAAATTACCATCGGTCTGCGCTCACTAGCTTGTTATCTGCCTCGTTCACTAGACTGTGAGCTTCAGGGCGGCAAGGGCGTGCCTGTTCTCTTCTTTTCTTTTTTTCTTGTTTTCATTTTTTTATTAATATATTTATTGATTATGCTATTACAGTTGTCCCATTCCCCCCCTCACTCCACTCCATCCTGCCCACCCCCTCCCTCCCACATTCCCCCCCTATAGTTCATGTCCATGGGTCATACTTATAAGTTCTTTGGCTTCTACATTTCCTACACTATTCTTACCCTCCCCCTGTCTATTTTCCACCTATCATCTATGCTACTTATTCTCTGTACCTTTCCCCCCCTTTCCCCCTCCCACTCCCCTATTGACAACCCTCCATGTGATCTCTATCTCTATGGTTCTGTTCCTGTTCTAGTTGTTTGCCTAGTTTGCTCTTGTTTTTGTTTTAGGTGTGGTCACAGTTATTTTGTTAATAACTGTGAGTTTGCTGTCATTTTTACTGTTCCTATTTTTGATCTTCTTTTTCTTAGGTAACTCCCTTTAACATTTCATATAATAAGGGCTTGGTGCCTGTTCTTTTCACAAGCACCAGCACAGGGCCTTGTATACGGTAGTTGCTTTTATGCACTAGTGCAATTGTGCAAATGGTAAGAGCAGCCATGTTTACCGAAGGCGAGGCAGCGATACTTATCCAAACCTGACTCCACGTTGCACACTGGCTCCGTCGCTTAGTGTCTATCACGATATATCGAAAGTGAGATTGTTTTAATTTCATGATGGGAGAGATACAAAGCAACGTTACTTACAAATTATTCTGTAAGGTCTTTTCTATGGTAAATTCACTAGTGTTTCTTATGGATTTACTATGTACCAGATATTGAACTAGGACCTCCTTGGTGATCTAGAAATACAGGAATTTATCATCGCAGAGTGTAATAAATTAATGTATGCTATCATATAGCAATATATATACTATAAATTTACACATACATGTATAACCACATACACTGACACACATATCTCTATATAATCATAAACACACACATATATGGATATACAACAGTTCTTCAGACTTTTCTAAACTATTTCACTTTAGTTGACTTGAAATAGGCAACAAATCATGGTAATTAAGTGGACTGACTTTGGAATTAACATGGTTTTGATTTCCTAGCACTACCACTTGGAGCTGTATGATATGGGGTAACTTATATAACTTTCCTTAAATTTTCTCCTTGAATAATGGAAGCAATGCTACTTAACTCACAACACTGATGTTTTGAATGGATTTTGACACAATGAGATTTCACAAAGACGCTCTGAAGTAGGTATATTTTCATCCGCATAGCACAGACAAAGAAAGCGAGCACGAGTCATTAAATATCTGTGCCAAGTCGCGGCGAGGCAAAGCCAGGGTCCACGTCTGCGCTGCTGACCCCTAAAGACTGTACTCTAGAATGTGAGGTGGAGGAAAATAATCCAAGTCACCACAGGGGGTAATGAAAGGGAAAAGACAACTCAATTCAAAAAACAATAAAAACTCCAGGAGAAGCCAAAGAATCGGAAGAAAAGGAGGAAGAGAAAGCATGGCCTGTGTTAGGAGTTTTTATACATTTTATATTTTTATGTTTTTATAGAGCATTAGGATGTTCTCAAACATCCTTAGAACCCTGGAGAAGGACAGAGATGTTATTTAAAAGAGAACTATAATTCACACAGCTGGTGAATGTTGATGTCGGAATTAAAAACTGGGTCCTTCTGATTATAAATAATATACTCAGACACATATGGTGCATCTTCTTGATACTTAGCACAGTGCTGGGTTCTGAGTTGACATAAGAAAGTACATTGCATAGCTCTGAGCTCCCTGAGAATCTAAAAGCTGTCTTAGAATCTAATGGGGATGACATGAAGAGAGGACACTAAATCGATGATGAAGAAAACATCAGTGTGTGGCTAAGACAGAAAGATCCTAGGATTAAAATGGGAAATGTCATGGTGGATCTTGAACTTAACCTGGCATGGCAGGCAGAAGCTTAGCTCATGCGTGCAACCACTATTTGTTGAATGCACAGTGACAAGAAAAGTTAGTCAAGGGAAAGGCATGGTGTTCTTTTTCTGTTACCTTTTTTCCTCACCAGACCTATTAGAGTTGAAGGCCTTAGTTTTCAACTTTGTAGCTACAGAGAGGGCAGGGTGCAGAGAGGGGAGGAGGAGGAAAACCAACAGGGGCAAGCTCACTGCCTTGCCTGTAATCGCCATGCCGGACACCACATCTGCAACCTGATGCCTGCAACGGTGACTCAACTCTGGCAGGGCTCAGTGAAGAAATGTGCTGAGTAAAAGAATGAATGAATGAGGTGAGGTGAAAGATTATTTCACGGAAGACCTAGAGAAATCACAGGAGAACGGGAAAAACCCACCACAACCAGAATAAATACCATCATGTGATCCTTTCTTTGAGGCCTTTTCAGTCACCTTTCCTGTAATTACTTCCTTTTTGTGCACTTACAATGCCCCCATAGAGACTTAAAACAACTACAATTCTCTAACTATTTGCTTACATCTCTGGCTCTACTGTGAGGAGAGGAGTTATCTGGTGTATTCATCTTCATTTCTCTGGTGCCTATAATGTCAACTAGTTCATAAGAGAGAGCATAAGTAATAGATTTTCAACAAATAGTACCTATTTATTATTATTGTTTGGGTACTAAGCATTCACATTCACCAAGCAGAGAATCTTGGTGGCTTATGACTGACTGGTGCCCAACTCTCCTCTTTTTAGCCCATTTGATTTTGTTGTCTGGTATACAACTTAGATCTTTCTACCTCTTGTGTAACTGTTCCTTTAATCCACTAAATTTCAATTCCGTTTTCCATAAAAGTGTCTATTGCCCCCTTGTGTCTCCATGTGAAGCTGCCCGCAACACCCCCCCCCCCCATTTGGTAGTAGTTCTCCCTGGCCCTGTGAGGCTCTGCTGCCCTCTAGGGGGCCTTGCTCCTCACATACTCCTCAGGACCAGTTTGCTCTGTGCTTGGCAGCCCAGCCCTTGGTTGGCACTGCCACACTCATGGTAGGGCTGCCAACGCCCAGGGATCCCCTGCCTGCTCCTGCAGTCCAGTTTATAAACCCGTGGCTATGTATGTAGTGGATTTAGGAGTATGAAACTTGGGCAGAGCAAGCAAGGAAGATCTCAAGAACTGAAACCCATCTCAAGTGGAAGCTTTCAAGAGGCTGCCAAGGGGTCTCAATGCTCTTGGAACCAATAGGATCCTCAGTTATGGGTGTCCCACTTACGTCTTGATGACTTGTATGTTATATCAAAGTTTACTCTGTGGCCTCCAGTAGCTACTACTTAGAGTTTTACTGGGTGAATGAACACTGAGTTCCTTCTTTGCTTGGGCCTTTGGGAGATAAAAAGCTTCATCAAAGATATCAGTACTAAGATGTTTTTCTTTTCTTAAAGCCAAACCAACATCTGGTTACTATACCCAATGATAAAGACTCTTAACTCCATCTAATTTTACTTCTCGGTAACATAATAATCATTAAGTCTTACTTTCTATTTTAAATCATTAAAATCTCTTACCTAGCCTGTCATAATGGATGTCTAATTTCTCCTTTTTCTTGTTTACATTCTATATTTTATTTTATCTATAGAAACCATAGGGCTAGTTTTAATGTATTAGTATGATCATGTAACTTCTGAAAACTTCCAAAGCTCCCCGTCAAATTCAGGACAAAATACAAAATCTACACCTCACTTTGGGGGATCCTCTAGTGTCCACCTACATTTTCTTCTCACCTTTCTGGACAAGTCCTCTGTCACATGACTTTTGCTTTATCATCAATGGGCTGATCTAGATCAATATCTATACCATCTATCTATTTATATGAATATATTATGTATTGCTGTTGTTGTTACAATAGTATAGCTAACCTAATGTAGTTTGATTGTAACTTGACTAAATAATGCTTTCTTTATCTTAGAAAGATGTTCCTGTACAAACTCTTCAGCAGTCAAAACTAAGAAAGAATATTTTTCTATATACTTCTCTTATGGAGAATTCATAATAATTGAAAATATGAGAAAAAATTTTAAATTTTATTACAGAGATAAGACATCACACGCATTATAACAACTTAAAGGCTCTCTCTCTCTCTCATATATATGATATATATGTATATCATATATATCATATATATCAATCTAAGGGAATTATAGAGTCATTAATATGGTATATATATATTTAGAAATTTTGTGGACTAGAATAAATAATGGCTTTATAAATGGCATAAGCTAGATTGAGCAAGATGAGTGGGAATGAATTTCACGCACAGTAAGTAATTTGTGGAAGCAGCAATGTACAAGTGTTTGGGGGTCCGTGGGGGAGGCAGCATGATTTATGCAGAAGATCAGAGCTCAGGAGCAGCGTGAGGTAAGGTTGAAAAGGTACGGAAGATAAGCTGAAGACATTATGAAAAGCCTTGAATTGTCCGCATGTTTTCAACATGTAAGGCGTGAAAGAGCACGGGCTATTTTTGAGTTGATCAAATGTATTGGGTTCAATTACTATTGCAGTCATTCAGATGTGCAAAGATAAGGTGTTGGGCCTATATAACAGCTGTGGAAATAAAAATGAGGATAAAAACCGAAAATGTTTAAACAAACAATTTAAAGTAGCATCTAATATCACAATAGCATGGAATATCTGATTTAATATGTTTAAGTTGAGGATAAGGACAAATTAAGCATGACTGAGTGTGGGAAGTAGCATTTGTTACAGAAACAGAAATACAGAAATAAAGAAACTGTTACAGGAGAATTTATTTGATATAAGAGTGAGTTGAGGTTGCGATGATGCCAGGTAGAAAGGCGGAACTATCCAGTTGTCACTTAAAGCTCAAGGAAGAACACTTGAGAATTCAAATGGCAACGATGGTTGAGTTCTCCAAAGAGGAGAACACAAGGAGAAAAGAGCCGAGGGCAATGGCTTGACCTTACTTAGCACGGACAGCTGGGAGACAGGAGGTGACTCCAAGTAGCCCTGCACTCTGTACCTTTGAGCCTGCAGTTGTCTCTGGCTAGGTAACTTGCTTTATCTTCTCCTGATGAGCAACTCAAACACTCCCAGTTAGATTTCTTTTCAATGCTACCACCTCTGTGAGTTTCTCTAGTGGATCACCGAGAGTTGAAATTCTTTCTATAACGGATTCCCATACCGACAGGACTATTTTCTCCAGGCAAGCAGTAATAGAGGATGTAATAAGGCAAAGCACAAAGAGCATGAAAAGAAGCCTGGGCGGGATGGGTTCAAATCAACTCAATCACAAGCTAAGTGGACATTCTTGGAAAGGTTCAGTTTTCACAGCTATGAAGATTGGTTTATCTTTACTTTGCAAGGTCGAACAAATTAAATAACATATTGTGTGTAACAGTACAGAGCACATGGAAGGAGCTTGATAATTATTTGTTCTTTTCTTGTGTGTGTGTATATATTGGGGGGGAGGGGGATTGGGAAGGATGCCAGAGAAATGGTGGCCAAATGACTCAGGAAATGTAGAGGACTTATTTTAGCCAAGAAACTAGGGAAAAGGATATGATCTTCTCATTGTTTATTTCTTTCTCGAGAATTTCATCTCTGTCAAGGGAATGGAGCTTCAGGGAAGAAAAAGAATTATTAACTCTAGGAATTATGCCTCAGGCAAACTTTTCCTGGTATGAAATGTTATGTTCTGAAGCAGAAATGACTTGCATGCCCCAGATACGGTGCAGCTAGGCCACTTCTAAGCAGAGCCAGTATAAATAAGAGGAACATTACTAGAAATATAACATTTTGAAAAAGTAAAAAGCTTAGTTTATTCCACCAACCGATTTATATCAATTAATCAAAAATATTTTAATCAAATTCAAGTAGTAACAAATGAGACCACTAACATCACATGCAAATTAAAATTCACTGTAATCACAGCATTCAAAAATATCAGTTCATTTTACAAAGGGAGTGTTTTAGATGAAATTCATCAAAATCATCCAGACATAGTCTTTTAAAGCCCCACAAATATACTTCAGTTATTGCAGAGCCAAACCACTTAATCATTTCAAAGCATATCTCTTCCCCCAAATTAAACACCTGAAACATATCATTCATAACAATACAACATACCAGATCTAAATCTTCTTAGCATTTACTTTCCACATGCTCAGTGGGAGACAGGACTATGTGTTATCAGGCAGTGGTAGGGCAAGAGAGGAAAAGTTGACTTATTCTCTTGGACAATGAACTACTATGGAGTGCTCAGTCACTGTTAGGGGAGAAGCAAGGTCTTCACAGGAAACTAGAGAAGTGAATCATTGCTGGTCACTCACTTAAGATATATTTACTAGAGAACTGGTTAAAACAGACACTGTGTTAGTTGCTGGTTAGTTAGTTTCTGGTGACAAAAACACAGAAGGCAATGAGGACAAGAAATTGAAAGCTTAGCAGGTAGGAAAACACATAAACCAACACAATAACACAACTTGAGGACTTCCACTTGAGGAGATCCAGAAAGATGAATGGAAATGCAATTTGTAAAAGAGGGGTAATATCTGTGTTAGGAATTGAAGGGTAAGAGGGTGTTTTCTAGGTACAAAGAGGGGACACAAAGGCAGGTAGTAGTAGAGGCAGAAAGAGTAGAATTTACACAGGCAGGAGCATACGAAGCAGAGAGACGGCTGAGGCATGGTGTGTTTAGGGGACTATAGTATCGGCTGTTTGGTACTGCTGGGATGTATGAAGTGTTTGGAGGAGCACCTCTAGTGGGGACTTTAGGGGATTGGTGGAGACAGATTGGTGGCTGAACCTCAGGTTGAGAAAGTCAAGACTTCCAGGGACAGGTCCTTAAGGGCTTTGTGAGACATGTCAAAAATTTTAAATATTTATATGGTAAGGTATATATAGCTACTAATTTGAAGGTGGAGTGAGGGGATCAGATTTACATGTAGGAAGATTACTCTGGCAGCTCTTGGGACAGGGGATGCACCAATAATGGAGATTTGGAAGGAAATTATTTCAGTAGTTCAGATATTAGATTGTGGGTCCCCGATCAATGTCAATATCAACGAGAATGCAAAAGTGAACATAAAACAAGTAGAGAAAATGGTTGGCTGGATGTGAAGTGTCAAGGAAAGCTGAGAGCCAAGAATGACATGGGACGGGGCAACTAGGTTGAAGGTGTAGCTTTTATCCGGAGAAGAAATATATGAGGAAGAAGACATCAGTGACGTGTAGAGAAGTGATGGTGAAAGAATTATTTATTTGTCAAAATAATATTTTCCTCTAGGGATCTGTCTTACATGTTAAAATCATCCAGGATGTGAAACATACTTAATTCTAAAAATTACAAGAAGGAGATATTTAAGAAATATCTGGTGAATTTCCGCTGTACCTGACCACTTTTAAAAGACACCTTCCACCCTCTCACATGTTTAAAATCAACAACATAGAAATAGTCTTCATTTGAAAAAAGGAAATAAAAATAAATCATAAAACTCAGAGCGGATAAAAGTGAAACCATGTACTTAATCCGAATCTGCCTTTAGGAAACACATCGCACGGCTCCTACCAAGTTAGTTCAATGAAGTCAGCGCTGTCTACATCACACAGACGCGCATGTGTCTTTCTTGTGTATGCTTGCTTTGTTGACCAAACCAGATTGGCTTTGTGCTTTACATGGCTTATAACTCAGCAAAGTACTCTCCATAGTGGCTTTAAGTCTCACAGAAAGGGAAAGTGGTAAGGGAAAGGTTAACAAAAGACAATCGGGCAATGGATAAACATTTAGTCTGTCGAGGGGTTTAAACAGGAGGATGTCCAACCTAAATCAAATTGCAGCAGTGACGGCACTTTCTCCAATGTCTTTCTCAATCATCCTCTCGCCGATTCCTTCGTACTCTTTACTACCCTTTCAAATAAGACTTAGTGTTTATAATTGCTGGCAGTTGAGGCCATTGACTCTAGAGCTACACTGTTTGGATTAAAATTCAAGGTCCAACCCTTTCCTGCTATCTTTCCTTGGGCAGTTTGCTCAATCTTGATGGTCAATTCTCTCATTCATAAAATGGAGATCCCTACCGCTGGGGTTGGCTTAAGGATACAGTGAATGTTTACGAGGCGTGGACAGCAGTGCCTACCACATTATAAACATTGATAAAAGCTACCATCATCACATCATCATTCCGATCATCCTCTTTCCACATCCTACACTCCACCTTCTCTTCTGTAGGTTCTTCCTGTTTCAGTTTTTGGCCAGAGTGCCTAAAAACTTGATTTTACATCTAGTAGTGACTGTCTGCCCCACCTAACTGTCCTTTTTCACCCACCTCCCACCAGCAGACCTCAACTTTGTCTTACTTGCATTGAACACTCAGGTAAAAATGCTGCAGAGTCCAACTCATTCATTTTCACTGAAGTAAAAGGCTCCCTGCCCCTTCACCATGCTTTGTTCCCCTCCGGAAATGGTGTGACTAAATGTATGGCAGGGCAGACTGGCTTCTCGTTCAGAAGATCAAGCTTTAGAGAAAGCCTTAAATTTAGTGAATTTTAGGTCTAAACTTCTCAACTGAAACCATTGCGTTGAACCCCTAGTTTAGTCATTGACCACTTTGGGCAAGAGTATTTATCTCTCTAAACTTTAGTGTCCTTATCGGTACGATGGGCATAACAAACCTTCTGAGGGTCTTTGTGAGAAATGAATTGGATTAAATAAATCGTATACATTGGAGATCTTAATAGTAGGAGGAATAAACACTGGAAGCATGACCTGTCAAATTTGAAAGGCATTCCTGGTGGCAAAAGTGAGTGGTAGGAGGGAGTCAATCAAGGCTCCTCTGTGGTGCGTGTCTAAATGCGTATCTTTAAAAAATATAACCTCAATGTTCTAGGAAATAGCGCTAATTTTTTCTAGCTTTTATATGTCATCCAGTTTTTATAGGTATGGAAATGTGATATTGGCGATGACGAGAAAACCAACAAGTTTATATTAGGAATCTTCTTTAGTTGGTACATCTGGGAATCAGTGCGTGTATTGTTAGCATTGCTTCTGCAAAAGTTTGCCTCGGGCTGCTTGCAATAAGCTCTCTGTGCAGCCCATAGTGGTGGCCCTCTAACATAGCTACACAAGCTGAGTGCATCTTGAGCAGAAAGGCTGTCTCCCACTGCAGCTGCCCAGAGAACCCAACCTGCCACCTAGTGGCCAGGAGAGGAACCTAGTCCCCTGACTGCTGGGGGTGGGGATGAGGGTTGTAGGGGCAAGGAAAGGAGGAAGGAAGGGGGGAATCTGTAAACAGTTGACACATAGAGCCTGGTTGTTCACCAGCACCACTAAGGATGGTGAGAAATGCCCAGAAGTTCAAAGGCTGTCTGCTCCTTTCAGCCTGCAACTTGCTCTCTGTCTGGCACCATTCTCCCTGGAGATGCAGTCACAAAGCAGTGTCTGCACAGTGAATACAATTAAATGAAAGCCTCTGGAAATGTCCAAGGGAAAATTAGATAACATGCTCTTTGATGCAGGGATTTGGAATTTGAAGGTGAAAAAGACAAGCGGGACAGCAGAAGTCTGCATCTGCTCAGCTCCAGTTCAGCACATTAACATTCTGCTAATGTGTCTTTGTAAGTTCTCACTGAAGTCAATTTGCTCAGTTTCTCTTAAGTATCATCAGGCATTTCAAACATCCCTTGGATTAAAACGAGTCCTAAAGTTAGAATGCTGTCATGAGTGGATGTTGAAATCAATTTTTTTCCTGTATTTTTATTAGTTAACCAATGAAAAGGAAAAGTGCTTACTACTCCACTTAGGCTAGAACATTTAGTTCTCATTTTGCCATTTTGGCAGGCACTAGCTCTCTGTGAGTGGAAGAGAAAAGCCCACTTTCGCCCTGATCCATTCTTTAGCAGTGGGCTGCTCACTTGGCTGTGCCCGGTGTCTGGAAAGCCTCTGAGAGCACTCTGAATTCAAGCTCCCCCTCTTCCTTCAGATGCTCTGCTGTGCCATTTTTTTTTTTTTTTGCAATGTCATAATGTGTCTGCCTGAGTCAGAGCACAATGTCTGGTGTGCCTGACTCTCACCAGAAGTGTGTCCTGCACTTCTCAGCTTCTGACCACAACCCTGGTGGGATCCAGACTAAAGCGGATAGGACACAGCATAGGGGATACTTAGGATAGATGGTGTAGGACAGCGGCACCTTTATATACCTTGCAGAGAATAACTAGGAGGGCACACTTGGGCTCTATCTCCTTTTTACCTCCTGTCCTACTGCAAGAGCGATTATTGAGCTCCTGCTCAGAGATGTCACAGAGATGAAAAAGAAACGTTTCTGCCCTTAGTGATCTCTGGTAGCGTGTGGGTGTGTGCTTGCTTGTGTGTGTATGTCTTACATATGAGCAGAGTAAAACCTTGTGGAATGTCATGGAACTTCACAGGAGTTTTGTGTTGGAGAAGACCAAAATCTCCTCTCCCCCCGCCTGAGCCACAATGGCCTCTGTCTTTCAGGGAGTGATGTGGCCAGGATAGGACTATTTATTTGAGCTCCAGATGGGTTGGAGAGCATTATTCTATAAGATGCTAATATGTAAAATACATAATACAGTGTCTCTCACAGGACTGGGGCTTATTTTACAAATGCTGATTGTAATTATTATTATCTTCACTGAGAGCTTCATGAGGTTTGCCAGGCATTCCTTTTCAGTTATTATTTGTTTTGAAAGAACAAGGTCAGTGACGGATCTATGTTTGTTTACCAAGTCATTCTCTCTCTTTTTTCTTCCAACTAAGAAAGCCACATGAATAACAAATTATAGAAAACAGCATCACTGGTTTGTGTGTTTAGCTGTGCCATTTTAACTCAGCACAGGGAGAGCCACGCTCTCTGGCAGCTCCTACCATGGGGCGCGTGCTGTTGCGATGCTGGAGCACAGGACCGGGCGGCAAGCTTGTGCCCGTGAGGGAGGTAGTGACGAGCACCTTCAATTGCCGCTTTTTCGTTTGCCTAAACATAATTGAACAACATGAGCACATATGTCCCTCAACAAAGAGAACTTCATATTATGTTACGTATAAAATGTACTGCAGTGGTTTGTTACTTGGTTTCTGAACTTTAGGTAAAGTGGATCCGTATGTTCCGGGCCAGGTAAAAATCAATCTGTTTTAAGTGAAGGAATGTAAATGCCTGCCAGAATCACAAGGGAAGTGAGAAAAGTGGCTAACAGCTCCTGATCACCTTTAAACTCTGGGGAAAGACTTGTTTCTAAAAAAACACTTTAACAAAAACTTCTTAACCTCCCCCCTAAAAGTATAATGGAAATCTAGAGGGCCGTGGGCCTGAGAGATATTCAGGCCAGATTCCCAAAGTAGAATATTTCCGTTCCCGTAGCTCTCCTGAAGAATGATGTCATGGACCCTGTCCACGTTCCGTCCCCAGAGCTGTGCTGTGGGTGGACGGGAGCGGGGAGGGCTCCGTAACTGCAATGACAGGAGCCCCCACTCCGTGAACCCGGCCTGTGGGACGATCTCTGCGTTACGCTCACGATGACCCTGTGAACACAGCAGCGCGTGATGAATATTACTGTCCCCATTTTGCAGATGCTCTGAGGGTGAAGTGCTTTGTTCAGGGATTCATCTTGTGAGTGGCAGAGCCGGGACCGGAATCCACGTCTTTGCTGGCAAGGCTCACTTACTCCTGCCAGCTCATAACGTGAGAGGTACGGATAGGCTACCTCGTCCTATGATGTCACCTTGACTGATCCGCCTCTATACAAAAAAAAGGAAAAGTCACCTTTAGGGTCGTTTCTCTGAGAGTGAAAATCAGAATCAGAATGTGAACATCTTACGTGTCAGAAGCACCTGCACGGGGGCCGCGTTTATGAACAACGGCAACAAAGTGGGGCCGATGGCTGAGAAAATCGACCCATCAGCAAGGCAATGTTAGAATGAACAGAGCTTCGAAGACATATAGATTTGGGTTTGAGTCCCAAATTTTGCGTTTTACTACTTATTAAATATGCACCAAATAAAGGGCTTTATTACATGTCTCAGTTATTATTTTTTCTTACCTGTGGATAGAAGCACTATCCACAGAAATAGTTATTTCTTATTATAAAGAAATCTTCTTTATAATAAGAAATAGAAGCACTATTTCTTATTATAAAATATTGTGTGAAAATCCAATAATATATATATGTACATACATATATATACATACATACATATGTATATACATACATACATATGTATATACATACATACATATGTATATACATACATACATGTATTTAGTGCATTCCCTGTAATAAAGTAATTGCCTAGTAAGTATTTATGGCCTAATGGATGAAGCAAGTTATATGTAATCATTGTAACACCACAGATTAATTTCCCCATTCTCTAGCCCAGAGAAAGGATGAGGACACAGAGTTTTGGTTGGGGAGGTGGGGGCATTAGGTTGGTATTGGGAGGTGGCCATGAGTCCCAGGAAACTGGATGTATAAATAGAGAGAAGAGACTACGGAAAGGAAATCGAGGGAGCTGGACTGACAGCTCCTCAGGCTGAACCTCCTCTCTAGCAGCTTCTCCAGCCTGTTTGCTGTCACCTGCAGACACCCATTTTACATGCCATATTTCCTTGCGTGCACCGTATTTTTTCATGTCACGGGGTCTGGTTCACGTTGTTCCCCAGGATACACTGTGCCATGGTTTTCACCTGGCATGCTTCATCATCCTTTGGGATTCAACCCAGGCATCACCCTTCCGAGAAAGAAGCCTTCCCATAAACTCCAGATTGGACAAGGTAGCCTCTTTAGCAACCTCTGACTTCCTGGTGCATTTGTCCTTTAATAAGTTGTGTATAGGCTGCTCTCCAGTACTCCGTGAGCTTTTACTAAGGGTGGATTTGTGAGTTATTTATCTCTACACTACTAGAACTCAGCACTGTACCCAGTATATAGTGGTTTCTCTAAAAACCCTGGTTGGAATTAAAATGGACAGGACCAATGTGGAAAACATCAGGACTCCTGGCCTATTTTGTGAGTGTTTATATAATATTAGCAAAGAAAAAAAAGAAGTAGAATTAGTCAGGGAAGTAATGTAAATCCTCATAATTCCTAGTTGTAAGAAAATGATAATATTATTAATGATAAATGAGTAGTAAAAATGAGTCAGTCACACTTTTTCTCATAAACAAAATCTATACATATATTTAAAATCAGCACTAAACAAAAAAAATTTCAGGCAGTCCTTTCAAGTTCAAATTTTTTATCAGAAGCTTTTGTGTATTTTATTCGTGCAGCAAAAAGTAAATCAAATGAGGCTCAGTTGAAGGAATGGCCACATCAAGAAAGTACAGGGCAATGCAGCTCAAGGAGCAGTTTTCAGGGAAACTCCGGGGGTGAGTCTCACTCCACACACATTTAGTCTTAGTTTTTCTCAGTCCAGGCCACAGTGTATTAGGAGCTGGAATGGGGAACATTGTTTAATGGTTACCTGCGTGGGTTTTGAAGCCAGCTGCCTTTTCTACTTATCTGCATTGGCTTGAGCAAGCAAATTAGCCTCTGCTTGCCTCAGGTTCCTCATTTGTAAAATGAGGATTGTTTTGAAGATTTTTTAAAGAGTGAATACACGTGAGAGGCTTAGAGCAGTCCTGGCCTTATAGCAAGTGCTCAATAACATAATTATTTACTATCTTCAGCCTTTGAAGATTCACTGGCAAATGCCATTGTGGCTCAAACATCACTATTTGTCCATCCACTCAGTCCTTTAGCAAACATTTCCGAGTGTTCACAATGTGCCTGGCACTGTGCCGGGTGCCGGTGGTGCAGAAAATGCTGGAGACGTGGGCCCTGTGCTTCCCAAGTTCACAGTACAGTGTGTGTGAGTGTGTGTGCATGCACACGTGTGTAGGGAGCCTTACACTTAAACAGGTAGTTATAACAATGGCTGCTAAGTCTTCTGTACGGAGGAGCACAGGGCCCATCTGCTCATATGGAGGGGGACCTAAGGGAGTGTGAGAAGGTCAGGACAGGCTTTCCAGGAGAAGTGAGTGAAGATGACTATGAGCTCGCCAAGTGAGACTTGAGGGTGGATGGAGCAAGTGTATTTTATGCCTCTACTGATGCCGCCATAGTGGCCAGAAAGGAAGAAAAGAAAGCAAGTGGGTCAGTATGGAAAGTCAAATAGAAAGTGACTGGATGACAGGCTGGCTGGGGAGAAGGAGTCACACCACCAGGGCCCTTTCCTGCCAGGCAGAGAACGTTTGGCTCTATCCCGTCATAGCCAGTGGGGATCCTTGAAGACATCTAAGCAGGGATTAAAATGTTTACATAATTTCTCTTTTTGAATTGGTTCCTTTGGAAGATTTTTCTAATTCCCAACATGTAGAATTTACTGATTCTGCTTTTGGGGCCCTCAGTTCCCCTATAGACTCCTATGCTGGCACTGTGTTACTTTACTGAGCTTCTCTGCTTCCAGCTCTGCCTTCCAGCAGACTGAGAGGTCCTCACAGGCTGTCTTTTATTATCTCTGCAACTCCATGGTCTGCAACACTGCTTGCTACAGAGCAGGCACTCAATGGAAACTGGATTAAAAGAAGAAGTTTGGTTTTAGGGGGTAAAAACATTTCTTATATATTTAGAACAAAGCATTGTCAGATGAAATCTGGGTACTCAAGTCAATAAAGCGAGTGGTCTCACCGTGGGGGCGGTGTGAGCCCCTCAGAGCTGCTGCCCACGGGAAGCATAATCTACCACTGAGCACTGCGCTATGTCAGGCACTGTGCTAGGCACCAAGGGAGAGACGAATATTTCTACAACATCCGACGTGAAAATTTTGCCCATGTACACAAAACAATCTCCATATCCCCAGGGCCTAGCATGGTGCCTGGCCATGCTCAGTTCTCAGTGAAGGCTTGTGAGTTTAGCAGTAAATGAAGAAGATGTAAGGAATGTGTGCTGAATGTGGGATATACATAATACATGTTCTGAGTCCAGATGAGGGCAAATCTGTGAGATGGCTTATTCAGACAGGGTTTCCTGCGGGCCCTGGGCCTTGGAAAGCAGAAAGGATCTGGAGAGACAGCAGGAAGAGGCAGAGGATTCCAGGGAGGGAGAGAGAGCACGAACCTCACTTCACACAAACTAATAACCCCTTAATGAAATCTAAGCAATTGGAGATCGTCAAAGCTCTGATCATAGTTGGGTTATATTGGAATTCACACAAGAGAACCAGTTTTCCAGGCAAATTGTAATTTTGGCAATGGATGTGAAAGGACTATCAGTTGCGTTAGCAAGCAGCCTAAGTGGGCCCTCATGACAATGTTAATTAAAGCAAACTTAATTAGTTAATTAAAACAAAAGTGGCAAATGGTAGTTTCTAAAATTAAGGTGGAGGCAATACTAATGTTTTTGCCAGCAGAATTCCCAGGGAGCATTTTACTTTCTGAGAAAATTTCTGATGTAGAGCAACAGGCCTGTGTCATTAATTCAGCCATGGAAGGCCCACTGCATCTGAGACCCTCCGCCCCAAGACCCTGGACGTTCTGAATCTTGAAATGCCAGACCTATAGACTCATCACAATCCATACTTTATTAGGTCTAACTGGTTTTGTGTTTGTCAATCTGTAGCCGAAGGGAAGGCCTTAAACGGAAGCATGGTATTATCTGCTCGACACTGATTTGATGCGGCACCACGCATGCGGAAATTAGTGTCTAGAACCAAAATGTTAATCACAGGGATCACTATACATTGACGGCATAAATAGTACGTTTCTATATAAAAAATCTATAGTGACTCACTTCCTTTTAAATAAAAATCTGTGCTATTTCAGTGAATCGAATGACTGACTCTGGGCATATTTTGTGTTCCAGGGTGAGCCTATTTAACTTCCCAGTAAACCGCTAGATCTGTTCAAAGTAGCTGCGTTCTTCCCTTAGGTGTTCAGAACACTGAAGCAATCTCTATAATGGAGGTAGAAACTGGCTTTTTTTCTGTTACCCTTCTCACTGAAGATAGGATTTACTCTTCAGAAACATGCCTTCTGATGATTTATTCCCAAGTGAGTCCCCTTGTAGTATCAATTCTCTGGAATGTTAACTGAGTTACTGGAAAAAATAGCCCTGTATTCAAATGCTTGGGAAAACATTGGAAAAAAAAATGAGTGATTGGGTTCCACACTGCAAGACTTCTTAATGTTTATTTACAATAAAAGCATAGAGTAGTGAGAGGTTTCTTTTGTCGAACTTGTTTGACCAACTACGTTATTTTTTTCTCATGGAGCAGTGTTTGTGAAACTAGCTTTCCAAAAAACACATTCTGGGAAATGGTAAGCTCAAGTGCCCGAACAGCTGAGGCTTAGTATACAAAGTGCTTCATAACTGACTTGTCTATGGGCAAGCCTTCTAACCATGCTGCACCTGAAATTTCTCCTCTGAAAAATGGGAATATTTTTGCTTCTGTTTTCAATATTTTGTGACCATGAGACATTTCTCTTGTTACCACCACTATCACTACTAGGCGCTGCCACTTTGCACGGTAGACACTATTTGTTGGTTTATCCAATAGCTGGCCCCCTCTCCCTTGTCTCTCAGTTTCTGTTATGGAGGATGTAAAAGCTAAATGCACACTCTCTATACTCATGCAGCTCGAGACAGCTGTATGAGATGATTGTGTCCATGAAACACAAGGGCAATTTTTACGGGACTCTGAGAGGACCGTTGTTTTCCCTAATAAAAGGATGCCACGCGTGGAGCCGGGACAGTCATCACGCAGCCATGAGCAAAGGTGTATAGAACAGCGGAGATGTCAGCTCTGAGTCACTGAGCCTTGGAGGAACACCAGGAGTTTACCTGCATATGTTTTTGTGATATGAGGAAAACGAAACAAAAGAAATCATGTAGGCCCCTGAAAGTCTGCCTCAATCTTGCTGCTGAACACAAATCTAAAAGTTTAAGCTACCATTTTCTGAATACTTTCTATGTGCTGATACGAAGAATTTAACACACATCACTTCATTTACTCCTCACAACAGGATTAATTATCTACCATTTCACAGTGGAAGAAATGAACTAAAGTACCTGTTCCCATTCACACAGCACCCTAGATCCCAATAGATTGGCTCATGGGCATCTTACAGAATTCAAGCCTGAGAAGCACAACTGATGGGGGTAATTTAGAGTAAAACGTGAAAATAGTAGAAGTACCCAAGTTCACTTGTTTGCCGTTATTTAAGCCCTAATGTGACAGGTAACATGAAACACACTGGCCTTTATGAAACCATAAACTAAACAGGGAGGGAAATCTATGCATAACCACTTCTATTCTATAATGTCATATATAATTACATGAGTGTTCTGAATGTCTTGATTTTGAATCACAAAGAAGAAATACTTAATTTGAGAGCTCATGGGAGGCATACAGAAAAGGTATTTTAGTTTGGATCTAATTTATTTCTTAGGGTTGTGGATTTCTTAGGATTAAAGGGGGAGCAGGTATGGTATGTATGTGATTCAAGGGTATTACTGTTTTCTCTGGCCTTTCTTCTTCTCCACATAAAAAGCAGGTTCAAATCTGTACGTCCTGGTTCATGGCAAAACAGAACTCTATATAACCTGACTCTAGCCTGCCTTAGACACAACCACATGGCCCCATGGACAGACATGGATTTGTTAAGACCACACACAGAAAGCCCAGCAATTGCCAAAGGTCCCTCCTTACTCCTTTGATAGCCTACTCCCCAAAT
This sequence comes from Desmodus rotundus, assembly GCF_022682495.2. Taxonomy (NCBI): domain Eukaryota; kingdom Metazoa; phylum Chordata; class Mammalia; order Chiroptera; family Phyllostomidae; genus Desmodus; species Desmodus rotundus. The sequence goes on from NC_071391.1 coordinate 59,548,487, forward strand.
GCACCGACTGTAAAGTCCAGTGATTAAGAAGTACATGGCCTTGTAGGGAAAACAAATTAAAATATTGCTCAAATCCAGAGCATTCCTGTTTTCTGTGGGCATCCTCAGTAAATTTTGTTGTTGATGTTGCTTCTTTGTTTACTGAAGTACAAATGATATAGTTGAAAATAGTAATCTCATATTACTAGTGGAACATTAGAGTTATAGCGAAACATGAGATCAATGGATGGGATGCATGGCCTGATTTTTTGTCAGAAACTGATGGCCACTGGAGTGCAGGGGATATTTGTGATACGGGTCACTGGAGGCTTCATTTTATGAAAGTAGAACCACTAGACAGTGGTAGTATGTGTTCCACCACTTGAACACAAGACAAAAATCCCTACCACATCACCACCTTCCCAAATCCATTCATTCAACAAACGATTATTGAGTATCTTCTATATGCCAAGCACTGTTCTACATACTTCCAGGCACCGGAGACCCAGTAATGACCACGGTATACAAGGCCCTCACTCCTAAGGAGCTTACCCTGCTCAAACCAGGACAAAGGGCATGCTCTACGGTTTGCCAAGAAGTTGAATAATCTAAGTATGGAAAAGCCCTGGAAAGCCCAGGCTGTATCAATGTGTATATAGATCTGTACTGCTTTTTATTATGCTCTTGTTAGTGAGATCATCCTGGTGGCATACCCAACAGAGATTTTCAGATGTCGAAGAAGACTGACTATTGTTAACTTAATAGCAAACACTAAAAAAAGTGCTTACTCTATGACATATGCACTTGATACACATTCACTCATTTAGTCTCACAGTCCCTGGATGAAGTATGCATTTCACCATCCCCATTCATCAGAGGAGGAAACTGAGGCACAGAAAGCTTAAGTGATTTGCCTACAGTTCGGTCACACAGCTCGTAAGTGATGCTGCCAGGCTTCAATCCCAGTGCCATCGAGTTCTGGACCCTGCTACCTTCAACAAAGTATCTACTGTGTGCCTGGACTTCACACACATTAAGCCTTCCTCTCTTTACAGTTTTATGAAGTAGGTGAGATGATCTCCATTTGGAAGATGAAGAAATTAAGGCTGAGAGAGAAGAAATGGCAGTGCCGGTGCTCCAGCTCAGGAGAACCTGGCTCCAAAGCCAGTGCTCTTCACCACTGCCCCACACTGTCTCGAAGCAGCCTGCCCTCAGGAGTCTCGGGGGTGCTTCGGCACACACTCACAGTTCTGTCCCTTTGGCAGCCTGTGTGTTTTATTTATCAGGATGCCAAGGAAGATTCTATTTACAGAAAGAGTTTAAAGAAAGGCTGATAAAGTAAGTTTGAAAAAATAAATTATCTTCAACAAAATAAAAGGCTGATTTTGCAGAAGTTTCTGAAAAAGAATGTTTTAGAGAGGAGTCAGGAAGGCAGAAGAAAATATGCCAGCAGGTTTGAGATATGGAAGGCCTTCTGTGTATAGAACGTGACATCTCCAGGATTTATTGAGGAAATAAGACAGTTTTTCTTGAGGCTTACACTCTAGTTGACTACCTTGTACAAGGTGCACGGAATGAGATGAGAGGCATACAGGAATTAAAAAGAATCAAAAGAGGGAAGGATACACATTAATGATGCAAATAAATTGGGCCATGTGGATAACTCTCAGTATCTTGTGAGTCCTTTTCAGCCCTCAGCAGACACAGCATCTTTACCATCTCCACAATTTGGGCTTTGAGGAATTAGGGCTGATAGAAAATAGGACTTTTTATATAGGCTAAATGATGGTATAAGAGAATTGTTCAAGCAACATCATTTAGCCATTTATCTTCCATTTGAAATATATTTATCTTCCACTTATTTGCCTAGATTTTAGGAAAATTGTCAAATTTCTGCACAATTAACACATGAGTCATGATTAGCTCTCTTGATATGCACTTCTTAATGAGAGGAGATCCTTATTTCCAATTCAACAACCTATGTACCCTTTTTAACACCTTCAAATTTGTTCCCAAGCCACTGATAAGATGTTCTCATTGCCTTTTGAAGTAACTTATGGGGGGCATTTATCACATAAGGTAGTCCCTCACATGGGGGGAAATCATTGTTATTGGCGTCAGATTCTTTTCAGACATCTGTTGCCCAGTAACCACACCTGTGGCCCTGAGCTTGGTGGGGTGGGGCGGGACTATGGGCAACAGGGAAAGTGGGAGGCCGGCTGTTCGTTTAGGAAGACTGTAGTCAAAGCTCCTTTGTTCTCTTGTCTCTTTCTTCTACTTAGACATTTCTCAAAGAGTTCAAGTTGCCCACTAAGAACTAGAATATAAATTCTACATGCTCCTACCTTTATGGGCTGGATAAATGGCTCTTCTGGGCTTGAAAAGAGTTCAGGCACATGCGGGTGCAGTTGGAAGTGTGAGGCTCTTGGTGTTCTGTTCTCAGCATAATCTTCTTTGTTAAAAATAATTTTCTCTACTCTTTCCTGGTGAACCAGAATTTAGTCCACAAAGTATCTCTGTCCCCTCAGGACCTGGAGGGCCTTGCCTTGGCTCAATGACTTAATTGTACTCTCCCTGCCCTCGGACCCACCTTGCTATAACTCTTTGCTGTATCAGAGGTCTCAATTTCTATGTTTCTGACTTGCCCTAAGTCCCTGGGTCCACATCCAATTAACCCCACAAAAACCATTCAATGAAAACGTCCAAAGCCCCTTTCCCAGCACCATGCCTCCTATAGTTTCATTCACTCAGATATTTTCCACCTAAAAAACCCAGAAACAAATGCCACTGCTTCAGCCATAGGGCCAGTGCCCCACAAGGTCCCCACAGCTTTTACCTTAAGGTTTCCCCAGAGGAGCCTCTCCTCTTCCACAGGTTGACTAGGCTGCTGGATCTGCTGGCCGCGGAGGATGACTTGCCATCCCCCACATGCATGCGCACCACGGTAGAGGTGGTGAAGGCGCTGCGCACGTTTCTCTCTGGCTTGGCCAGGATGATGTACACTTTCGGCACAAACATGCAGCCTAGAGCCACTGTGGCGCTGAGGCTGACTGAGAAACACATGGTGATGATTTTGTAATTGCTGCCAAAGTAGATTGGCACAAAGGCCAGCCATATAATGCAGGTGGTGTACATTGTGAAGGCTATATACTTGGCCTCATTGAAGTTAGCCGGGACATTTCTGGTCTTGAAAGCGTAGAAGGTACAGCTCAAAATCAGCAACCCATTGTATCCAAGAGGAGTGACAACTCCTAGGTTGGTGGTGTTACAAATCAGGTAGACTTCCCGAATGCTTGGGTAGTCGTGCATTATATCAGGAGGCTCCATTATAAAGAGAGCAACGATGATGCCCAACTGGATGCATATGAGAATGAAAGCAATCACCAGCTGGGCACAGGCACTCATGAATCGGGGCTTTTTGGTACAGATTTTCTTCTTGCTGCCAGCCAGGATCCTCGCAATGCGGTTGGTCTTGGTCACAAGGGCTGAGTAGCTCATGGCTGGGGAGAGACCAATGCCGATTCTCTGAAGGTAGCAATAAATCTGTTTGGGCTTTGCAATGAGGCAGAAGGTACATAAGTAGCCCAGGCAGATGCCAGCAAGGATAATGTAGCAGAGCTCCCTGCTGGAGGACTTGACTACCGGGGTATCACGGTAAATGATGAAGACTGCAGTAACGAACAGGGTGGCCAGCAGGCCGAGGCAGGCAAACACCACAGCTGCAATGGGCTCGGGGTCACCCCAGCGAAGGTACTGTACTGGGATCAAATCACAACCTGCAGAGACACAGACACATATTGAAAAAGAAGGAAGAAATGTTTACTTGGGCCAGTTGTGCCTAAGTTACAAGCAGCTGCTTATGACCCGTCCACATTGTCTCTAATCTACCATTTCAATCTCAGGACCCCATGCTACTCATCTCTTTATGTATTCATTCATGAAATATTTACCTTTATACTATTAATTCATGTTCAGTGATAAGAGCTGTTCCTGTTCTGAAAACAAAATGATGAAGAAAATGAACATGTTTTCCTGCCTTCATAAAAAATAATCAGGTGGGAGGGGCTTCTAAAGAATTACAACTATAATAAGGGCCATGAAGAAGTGTAGTATAGATAGTGACCCAGTTTATGGGAGCAATAAAGTCTTCCTTCAACTGGAATTAGCTAATGAAAGCACTGATTTGGCTGAGTTGGGGAATTGGATAGGTTTGACAAACAGATTAATTATAAGGAAAGAACTAGGAGGCACTGGAAGCAAGAAAGGAGAAAACTGTATGACAGTGTGATGAGTGGCCTGAGATAAGTCTGGGAGCTGGGCAGGAGGGGATTTGCAGGCCAAAAATCCTGGATCAGTGGGAAGTCATCGGAGAGATCTATGTAGAGAAGAGGAAATGACATCATCAGATCTGTGTGTGTGTTTTAAGCGTTCTTTTGGTTTCTGTGTAGATTTTGGATGAGATAAAGGTGTGGACAGACTTGAGAATTATTTGAAGCAACACAGAGTGTTTAAATGGATGTAGGGATATGTGAGAGGTAAAGTCATTGAGGATGACCAGCATTGGGTCAATCTATGATGTCCTCGAATCTACTGTATAGAAGAGTAAGGATTTTCAGAGAATCATATTATTCCTATGTTATAGAAGAGAAGATAGTGTTTAAAAAAAAAAGAAGGAGGTAGTAGAGGAAAACTGATCCCAAAGGCAAACAGTTGGCCTGTATGGCAAATGCCAACATTCCCCAAATTATTGTCTACTCATGTCTTGCAGGGTTTTTTTGATGTCACTTTATTACACAACAGAAAAAAAAAGTGACACAATTTGGCATCATTTGGCGTCTTCTTTTTAAATTTCTTTTTTGAGTTGATTCTCTGTAGCTAATGACAGAAGTTCTGCTTGGATACCATATAACATGTTTCCTATATCAGTTACTATGTACGGCACTAGTAGCTCATGACCAGCAAGGGAAACAGGTTTTCATTTTACTCTCTTCTGCTTTTTCTGCTGTTCTGGTAAACCTTAATTGCTTTTATCTAAATGTAATTAACACCCTAATTACTAAATGTTTTGCATATGATAACATTCACCACTGTTTTCACTTTAAATATTTTCTTCAGCTATTCATGTGCAACTAATTAACATCATGTGTGAAACTAAAGAAAACCCCATTAGATATGTGTGTTGGAAGAAATGTGCATCAAGCATGCCTCTAATGTGATGTGATTATTTTCACAAATTTACCAGAATTTATACATTTCAATGAATGGCTTTTTCATTGAATCTGCAGCACTCAGAAATCTTTATGTTCAGTTAAGTGATGCTGTCATTGCACACAATACTTTTGCACTATTTTCTTGGAATAGCAAGTTGGATTCTGATTAGAGTTTTATAATCACTGACTAACTCTTCTAATTGGATCAGATCTTAGAGTTTCCAAAAACAGATGTGCATCACAATCATTTGGAGAGCCTACAGAAGTACAATTCAAGAGTCTAAACTTAGGAGATTTTGAATCAGTACATTTGGGGATGGGACAAAGGAATATTAAGCTCAATGACTACATAATGGGTCCCTGTTCCTTGGTTGGCAACCCAGCTTATAGATGATCAGGATGACTTCTCATCCAGTGCCCAAATGTCTTATATAATAATTCAATGATGTGATCACCCTAACCCTGCCTAAGGCTTTCCGTGAACTACATTGTCTCATGGGCAGGACTAGTGGTGGGGGAAGATAGACTGGAAAGGCAGGTCAGGACGGCAGGTGGAGTCCAGAGGCGATGAAGCTCATCAGAAAGGCTTTCACAAGAGGAAAGTCAAGGGATGATAGGTCAAAAACTAAGAGTCACTGCACTGAAGACAATACTCAGCTAGAAAAGACATTTTAGAGCTCGGATTGAAGGAATTGGGAGGTAGACAGGTAGAAGAATCAGGAGAGACGACTCAAACTAAGTTGATGGCAACTCTATTAACTAAGATAAAGACTGTAGGAAGTAAAGGTCACATTTATGGGAATGGTATCTAGTTCCAGTTTGGTGGTGTTATGTTTGAAGTATCTGTGACGTGCTGAGGACATGGAAACACAAGCTTAGAAGAGATATCAGGCTGGAACTTATAGCCTTAAGAATCACTTGTTTCCAGGGGGAGTGAGAGACACGTAAATGAAAGCAATCGATGAGGAAATTCAGAGACACAGATGAGATCAGGGCCTAGAGGTCTGGTGTAACACCAACACCAAGGAATGGCTGGGAAAGGACAGGTCAGGGAAGTCATGAGAGATCAGCTTAGAAGGAAGGGAGGGTGTCAGAAGGCAAAGGCAAGCGGTTAATTGGATGGTTCAGCATACCCTCCTCTAAAAATATTACTTTTTCTTAAATCCTTACCCAAAGAGTTAATAAGTTACTACCAACTAGAAGGGCATATAGAGGTTAACTAAATATCCACAGTGTATATATTTTATAGTTTTGTTATGAATTTTATCAATTTAGCATATATGTATTATCACATTTTAGATGAAAAGATCTTGATCATGCCAGTGAAGTTCGCTCCTAGCAAGCGTATTAGAGTTTCTCAGAAGATGCGCATCATTACATCGAGTTCTAGAAATACAGATGAGCCATTGGTTGGAATGGCCCGTTATCTGATCACATCTGTTTAAGTAGCTATCCACTTCTCACTTTCCTCCCTTTTCATGCTTGATCCATATTTTATGGTTCTCTAGTACAATTCATCTTTTCACAGCTTGAAGTGAAATATATATTGAAAATTACAACTTTTTTTAAAAGGGAAAGTGAGCTGCCAAAATGGCATTATTCACACTCATCCTGTGATTCCACCAATGTGGTTTGACACATCTAATGGGAAAAGATGGTCCACTGATTTCCAGGACACCTAAAAATGATAGGACTCTTCAGCAATGACTGTGCTCATTCATGCTCACTGTTTTGGTATTAATTTTATGCTTTAATTTGGGTATTTATTTAGGACTGTATTAATAGTCCTAAACTATATAGCATTTTCAAACCCTGCTCCAAGTGTCTGTTCAGGCAGAGGGAATGAGAAGCAGAGATCCTGGGACAGATGCCTGACATTCTGCAAGTAGGCTAGGCCAACACTCTTTAACAAGCTTCATTATTCCTGGTATATTTTTGGAGGAAGGAAAGTTGCTGTTGAGAGCCTCTGAGAGTCAGAGGTACATGTCCTCAGCTGCTTGTAAGGCCATTTCAAGTATACAAAACTGGTACACAGCAATAATTCTGTCAGAGCGCAAGGTATTATAACTCATAATGCTTGCTTTCAAGTCCACGTGAATGACTTCCTCTCTTCACCCCTCTGGCTTTGGATCGCTAGGTGTTGGTCTGAGATATCAGAGGAATGCAGACTCAGGATTTTTTCTGCGTTGTCCATATCCCTGATCTTGTACCATTTTGTCTTCACTAAGCCTAAACTTAAGTTTTTCATAACTTCCATAGTTCATAAGAATTGGAATTAGTGTATGTGTGTATGTATATGAGAGAGAGAGAGACAGTAAGAGAGAGAGGGAGAGAGAGAGAGAGGTTGTATTGCTAGGGTCTGTCCTCCCTGCTTGACTGAGTAAGCACCCTGATATTAAGCACCCTGATATGAAGGACTGTGTCTCTTTTGCTCACAAATGGATCCCCAGTACTAAGCACAGTGTCTCATTTATACAGTTAGCATAGCAATTACAAACTGATATATTTGCTATGTAACCAAAGTATATAATTCTCATCTGGTATATGGATCAAATAATTCGCAGCAAAATTTTTTGTTTACTTATGATAAGTCCCCAATTACGGAAATGTTATGTATGAGGGGGACTGCCAAAAAAACTGGAATTATCTTCTGGAAGGCAGTCTCCTTGTAGTATAGGCCTTCCCCACTAAGTGGGTGTTTTAGAAACCCATCTGTATCAGTGTACCAGCTGGCATTGTTGTGAGAGGCTGCGTGTGGCTTTAGTGAATTTTTTTGATGATTCTTTCAACCTGTTTGCCCATTTCAGGATGGTTGATTAATGAACACACCTGCCCACACCGTGCTGAGTGTTCAGCAGTTTATGACTAAAAACCACATGACCCCAGTGCCCCACCCTCCCTATTCATCTGATCTTGCCCTGAGAGACTTTTTTTGTTTGTTTCCCTGGGTGAAAAAAGTCCTCAAAGGGAAATGTTTTGCTGATGTGGAAGAGGTGAAACAAAAAATGGCATTAAAATCAACAAGCTTGAAAACTATTCTGAGCAGTGGAAAAAACATCTTGATAGGTGTGTTGCATTAAATGGAAAGTACTTTGAAGGTGACTGAAGTTGAAACATGTAAGAATACATACACAATTTTTTTATAAATAAATTGCATTTTTAGGGGGGTTCTTCCTCATACTGTTACAGACAGCAGACCAAATTCTGTGTACTGCATCTAAATTTTAGTCAAGATTCTAGTAACCAAGAGAGGGCAAAACTAAATGAGCACTTTAAAGGCTCACTGCCTAGTAGTACGACATGTTTCATGTTAGAAATACTCCTGGTGTTGATTAAGTATTGTTAAGTGCTTTATGATTGGCTGATTGATCTAATTCTGAGTAATTCACCGAATCTGGGAAATATGGGTAGAAGAAGGAGGAAGGCAGTAAACTAGTAATTTTTAACAAGTGCCATCTAATTTAAAGTGCAGATGAGCTGTTCCTAAGAAAACTGTGAATTGCAACAATTTTTACCTTGGGCCAGAAAAAAAGCACCCCGAGTCCTCTGAGGGAAGAAATATTGTAGACTTGATTTTTACCATTACATTAGTGTGAAGACATACCCTGATCACTCCCTCAAATAAAAATTTAGTCTCTATCCAAATGCTAGTTAAGATTTATCGCAAACGGCCTCAGTTGGAAGCTGCTTTGGTCCTGTTCACGCCAGCATTTTAAAGGAGCAGTACACCAACATTTACGCCTACGTGTCAGGTGCTGTCCTAGATGTCTTAGGTAATCTTTCCAATAGACAGCCGGAGTAGGAATCATTCCTCTATGGAAAGAGGGACAATATGAGGTTCAATGCGCTAACCTGTTGGGGCTGAGATTAAAACCCTGTGGGATTTTTGCTTGCCTGCTTGCGTGATTGATTGATGCTATATCAGAGGAGGCAAATTAATCAAGTGTCCCTCTGCAGGGGGTCCCGAGGCTACTAAAGAAAAGAGAATCAAGAGTAATTAACAATGGCTGCCATGGGCAAGGCAGGGCTAGTGGTAATATAAGTATTTGATATTTGTTTTTCTGACATAAATCCATGCTCCTGCCTGAAAAATCATATTAGTTCAAACTCTTCAGCAAGGTTGTCATCCTAGCCTATATGTCTTGAGGGTTTCTAGTTAGAGGCTCTGATTGGAAAATTGTTGGTTTGTGTTTCTGAAGTTTTCTAGTGCAGACATTTTTCTGAATGGGCACCGAAAACCCACAGCACAAGCGAACAAGGATGGACAATGGGGCATCCCTCACAGTGCTCCAGGGGGGCGCGCAGCCCTCTGTGTATCATTGGACCCAGCCCTTCCTGTCTTATTATATAGTTTTGGTTTAGATTCCCTAAACAACATTTAGAGAGTTGAGTCGACTCAAGCTACATTTTTATTGTAGTTTTATTTTTGTTCTTTGTTATTGGTTACATTTTATAGTGGAATTTGAAATTGTATTTAAAGATTCATTTTGTAATTAAGGCCTGAAGAATGATTTGATCATACTGCAGAGCGCTAAGGGGAAGATTATCCCAGATGCACATTTGTAGGGATCAACGTTGACAAATATGACTTCCCGTCCTACTGTAGACGGAATGGAAAAACACAGCATACGGATCTAGATAAGAAAATGTGCTGACTAGATATTGAAAATTGTTCACCCAGCCCAACTAGAGCATTATACTCACTTCTTAGTTCAATGCCCATTACTGAGCATTGACACTTTTCAAGCCACTGGGCCTGCACCACTGTAGTACAAAGGCAATTGTTTGCTCCTTTAAAAGAGGGTGTGGGTCAAATGCTCAGGCTCTGTGATTCACTCTGCCAGGCACTGTGCTAAGCACTATACACTTACTGCCTTCTTTAATGCCCACAGCATCCTATGAGGGAGGCCCCACTATTTCATTCCTTTTTAGTTATGGGAACTGAGGTAGGGTTGGGACTGAAGAGCATTTTGAGTGAAAGGAACCATGCAAGGAGAAGTACAGACATGGAATGGGGAGAATTGTAAAGGAAACAGCCGAAATTCAGGATTCAGATGTGCAGAGGAATAATATCTTTACAGCATAGTAGTAATTTAGTTTCATAAGAGAATCACAACATCTCCAGAAGTACTGCTGACAGTTCAGATGGGAAATCAGTTGAAACTGTAGGAGGGAAGAGAATAATACCTTCCTGCCTACATCTCAAGGATTAGTGTGAGGACCATATAAAGTAACATGTGACTGGAACACAGGCTTAATAATTGTGAAGTGATAAAAAGAGGAAAAAGAGAAGTACATGCATAAAACAGTAGTGACTCAACATCTGCTAAAGTGCCTCCGTGTTTTATTAGGTCGTACTATGCTCTTCTGGGGAAAGGCCAGGCCTATTTCATGTTTTTAGCCTGCTTATATATACACAGCCCCAAGTAAATGGTATTACATTACCTTAAATTGTTTGTAAGTACAAGGTGGAGCATATGGTCTCTGAATTTTTCACTTGACTTAATGGCACTTTTAAGAGGTAGCAAAATGGGAGACACTTACCTGGTTCCTATTACTCATATAATGTACTGATGCTTTATGAGCATCTTCCAAGTGGGTTAGAGGCTGTAGTGGTAAGCATGGTGTTACAGTGTTTTATGGTCTTGGGGGGAAATGTGATAATTTATTTTGGGTGAGCTATATTTTTCAAAACCTGAAATCAATGAAACTACATTATTTTCTCCAGTCTGGTTATATCAGAGTGGTTTTTGACCATGATGACATTATTTTTACCATACCACAAATTTATCACTGTGAAAAAGAGCACAATGTACATTTTTTATTGCTCAGTTTCTAGCAAGACAAAAACTGGTTTATGTTCTCTTTGAGGACCTGTTTTGAAAAGTTCCATTGAGAGAGGGCCTTTTAGCAATTGTTTTTTCCTGCAGCAAATTGTATTACATTTATAAATATACGACCATCTTTCTGACTCATGTGATGGGATAAACAAATTTATAAGTTAGTGAGAATTGAGAAATTGGAAGAGTAAGATGGCATTTTACAAATTTTCAATGCATGAGCCCTGGCATTTCATTAAAAAAAAAATCATTGTTCTTTTCAGCACAACCTGAAACAACTCATTGTTTTTAAAGCACAAGTGCACAATTTTTTTTCACAGGATTTTAGAGATCCTTTTAGAAAGAATCCAGTGATTCACGGTCATTTCCATATTAGCTGCGGCATTGTATCAAGGGAAAGCAAGAGTTTTCAGAACAACTTTTACAGCGAGGCTTGAACCTTACTTCTGCTACTCAGTGTGTGAATACAGCACAGATATTTTACATTCTCATCCTCAGGGGGGGTTTGTTTGTTTGTTTGTTTTTGTTTTTTGTAGAACGCAGGTAAGGATTAGTAGCTGGCAGAAAACTAAGTTTCTATGACAATGAATGATAGGCACTCAATACATGGGGATTTGTTTTCTTCCATTCTGTAATTTATTTCTTCAGCAAATATTTATTGAGTATTGAGTGTGTTTCAGGACTTATTTATTTCCAAGTGAACAAAACATACCAATAAACAAACAAACAAACCCTACCCTTTAGCTTATATTCCAACTGGGGAGACTGCCAATATATAATCAACAAAAATAATACATAAACAATATAGTAGGATAAAAGGTTATATACCAAATGGAGAAAATAAGAGGTAGAACAGGGTAAGGGGACAGTTTGTAACATTAAACAAGTTGGTCTGGGTAGACATTTCAGCTAGGACTGGCAGGAGACAAGGAGAAAGCCCTATGGCATCTGCGGTGGGGCATTCGAGGCAGAGAACAGCTGGGGCAATGGCCCCAGGGTGAGAGACTTCCAGGTATTTTAAAGAAGAACAAAAGAACCTATGTGATGGGGTAGGAGGGAGATGAAGTGACGGGGAAAGTAGTCCAGAGATATAACAAGGGGCCAGATAATAATTTGTAAGGACTTTGACTTTGAATAACATTGGAAATCATTGTAGGTTCTTAGACAATGGAGTAGCATGGTCTGGCTTGCTTTTTAAAAGGGTTTCTCTGCCTGGGGTCTTAAGAGGTGGCTGCAGATAGGCAGGAGGGTAGGATCAAGAAGACTAGTTAGGAGGTTATGTCAGCAGTAAAGGTGATTAATGTTGGTTACTAACTAGGACTAGGGATCTTACAGTGGAGGTAATGGTAAAATTCTGTATTTAAAGGAAGAGTCACTGGAGTTTTTTTACTAACTGACTGAAGGATATGAGTCAAAAGATGATTCCAAAGGCATTGGCCTGAACTAATGAAAGAATGGATTTGCCATTGGGTGAAATATAGAATCCTAAACACAGAGCAGCCTTGGGTATAAACAAGGTAAAGACCTGGAATTCTGCTTTGGAAATGTAGGATTTGAGCTATCTCCTTGACATTTTCACAAATATGTCAGGTAGGTAGTTGAATATTCAAGCCTGGAGATTAGATGAAGAGTCTAGGCTATACATTTAAATTCAGAAATTTTCAGTGTATGGATAATATTTAATAATATGAGACTGGGTAAGATCTCCAATGAAGCAAAAGTAGATAGAAAAGAAGATCAGTACTGACCCCTGGAACACTGCAAAACTCTATCCTTAGTTTTACTTCAAATACTACCCAACAAATAGTTGACGATGAATGTGGAAGTGCTGACAGTAGTAGTAGATGCTAGATCCCTTCTGGGAAGATTAAGATTCTTTTCCCTTGTATGTAAGAAAAACATCAAAAGTGGGTCATGAAGTCATAAATGAAACCAGAAGCTTTTTTTAAAAAATCAGGGCAAGTGATTAAAAAAGCGGCAGACGACTTTTAGTATTGTTACGGCTCATGACTATCTTTCCAGAGCTGCCAGTTTGCCAGTAACCTTGGGTAATCCATTCATTTAGAATCAGAAGACCTAAAAAGATAATTCAAGTTAAGGGAGATATTTATGATAGTAAGTTTAGTTCAACAAATACAAATTTTTCACCCAGTCTATGCAATTCACTGGGCTAGACAGTCATTGACTTAGAGGATCCTACTTTTAAATGTACAAGACATTCGATAGAGAGAGGTTGGAACATTTTCCAGATTTTATCATTCACTTATTCTTAAGTCAATCCATTTATCTCTGTTTATTTCTCATCACTACATTTTTTAGAAACTTTTTTTTTGAACACTAGAGAGTAACAGCTAATATAATTGGATTGTTAAGGGGTACTAACTTATGAATGCTATTTAATCTCCCCTCAAAATCTGTAAGTTCATTACTACTATTATCTCCATTTAATGGAGGAGGAAGTTGAAGCTCAAGAAGGAAATTTATTTGCATAAAGTCACACCAATGTGTCACTGATGGAATGTGGATTCCAACATGGATATGTCTGACTCCAAAGCCTTTTGATTTAAATCACTGTGCTGTTGGAAGGTAATAAAGATGAATTATTAGAGATAATTTATTTGCATAAATCCACCTTCCTTTGATTGTATTGGTGAATACTTATGTAGCAAAATTAACAAGGAAAATCTGAGAAGTGCTTGGGGATCTGGAAATTATATCATTAGACAAAACGGTCACTCTTTTTTTAACAGCTGGTCACCACTATGATGTTTATTCTTTAGAAAAGGGTGGTTCTCATAGTATAGACTTTGATAGAAAAATGAATGTGAAATAGTTATTCTCTTGCCTCTGAATAGCTTTGTGATATTGGGAAAAAACACACATTTTCTTAGATAGGACATGTTTTATCAACCTTAGGGTCTTTCCTTCCTGCTTGAAAATTTCTCCCCCTTTTACCTGCTTAACTTCTCACTTCCACACGCATTGGTTCTGTCTCCTCCCAGAAGGGACCACTAAACACTCAAGAGCTGGTTAATATTCTCTCCTCTGTGTTCCTACAGTGACCGATTCTTACTGTCTTCCTAGCTCTTTCTTTTTTCCCTCCTTCATTCCCTTCCTCCATTTGTTCATTTGTTTCTTCATTCTTTCCCTCACTCCCCCCTCTCTTTTGTTCTTTCATTAGACAAACATTAAACCAGTTTTTACTATATTCCAGGCATATTTAATGTAGTTACTTGCAAATGTAGAAGACATTCGATAGAGGGAGGTTGGAACTTTTTCAGGATTTCATTATTCATTCATTCTTAAATCAATCCATTTATCTCTATGTTCATTTCTCATCACTATATATTTTTAAAACTTTTCTTGACACTGGAGAGATAACAGTCAATGCAATTGAACTGCTTATTTGTATGTGTGTCTGTCCAGGCTCTGGGGTACTCGAGGGTAGGAACTCTGGCTGCATGGACACGCTGTGGCCAGTTCGCAGTGCTGTGTCTGTGCTTGGTTGGAACCGTTTGCTAAGGAGTGCTTCTGTTCTTTGTGCCACCATTGCACTTGGCATATGACTCAACTATTGTACGTGTCATGTTATGCTCTTAGTGCAATAATTTATTTAAGTCGGCCTCTTCCCCTAAAAATCTTTGGTTCCATGTAAATGGAAACTAAGATAGACCCCTTTTATATTTCTATCACTAGAACCTAGCACAGTGTTGAAAACAGTGTTGAAAACTTGCTTAGTTAACTTTTGCCGAATGAATAAATGATAGGATAACCAGCTATGTGGCATGTTCCTATTCAGATTATTACCTGACCTAGAAACCAATAACAGATTATCATTCTGAAAGCCTGTTCTATTTTTAATATCAACAGGAACTATTTATTACAATTATTTTAACAGAAATAAACACATTTCTTATCTAAACTCTGTTAAGGATTCAGAAACACATGATACTTAATAAATGGCAAGGATTTTTTACCCCTTTTCTTGTCCAGATTGAATTGTAATAATCAAACCAAAAGCTCATTTCACGCACATTTGAAATGAAAAATATCAGAGCAACCTGGTGATAAGTAACATATGACTGCTTGAAAGCTGATTTTTTTTCTCTTTCTATAATTTCCTGAAATGATGGGGCTTCAAAATGTGATTGTGAAGAAAAGCAGGTAGCATAAAGTGGTGGAATCATAGCACCCGGGCTTGATTTTTCACTAGTGTTGTGAACTTGAGCAACATACAGAATCGTCCGCAGTCTTAATTAATTCAGCTGTAAAATAACAATATTTACTTCATAAGATTCAAAAGGATAGTGCTTAAGATAGTTTTAATTTATGTAATGAAAAAAGCTATCCTCCCATGTTTTTATTTAGTGTACTCCTTAAAAGTTTAAAAAATTAATCCCAGGATAAGTGGGACAACCCAGGAACACAAAAGAAGCAACCAATTGGAAGAAGAGAGTAACTCGAAAGCTGGAGTTATAAAGAGTGTCAATGGTTATACCTCCTCGGAGCTCATCTTCCACCCCCTCCTAGGTTCCCGCCAACTCCCTTTTTGTTCATTCTCTTTTTTCCTCTTAAGGTAAGACACAAAGGTTCCTACCGCCAAGAGAAACTTTGGGAGGGAACCAAAGAAACTTCTTAGAGCATGTTCCTATTGACATTAAAAGGTCGATATGCAGTTTCTCCCATTTTACAGCTTTGCACATAAAATAAGATACATTTCTTTATGAGTGAAAAAGCAATAAATCACTCTAATTTCCTCAGGAAGTTTTCCATCAAGTTATTTTTTTGAAAGCCACATTGTTTTTGCTTTTTTCTTTTTACTTGGGTTTGTTGGAAGGTGGCCAGACTTGGCAAACCCACCCGGGAGTGTTTCCATGCCTTTGGCTTTGGCCGGGGGAGCTAAAGATCTGCTACTTACACCCTATCCTAAATTCTTTGAGAGAAAACAAGTGAAAGATTCTTTCTAGGACAATTTTTTGCCTGTTTCTGGCGAGGAATGGTGCTCAACAAAAGTTACCTCCCCAGCAACTTTCAGGGAGTCATCTGAGTGCCTAGCTTACATCGTTGCCTTCCACTCTCATCCCTCCTTCCTCTCTCAAACCAGACCACGTTTCAGTTAACTTTTTCTCCCAGGGAAACAATTCTGTCCTCCTATTGATTTCGTTTCCTAATAAGGTCTTTCCATTGCTCTTTATTCCCACTGCATCATCATATACCAAACCACCGAGTCACATTGTGATTTGCAAAATTTCCTTACTGTCATTTTCTCTTATTCTCCTTTTGAAATCCCAGATTTAGCCTTTATTTTTAAATTTTATCTTTTAGCATGCAAAATTTAGCTCACGTAGTATGAATATTTTAAATATAAAATTTTAAACCTGCAGGGAGGTATGGAACAAAAAATAGATTTAACAAATGTTGATATTTTGTCATTTTCACATGGCACACACACGCAGCTTACAGATGTAATCGGAACCACTTTGGTAACTCACATCCGACTCCCTTCTCGCTTTCTAGATGAAGCCACTATCTGAAATCAGTATCCTCCCTGTTCATTTTTTAAACAATATTCACTCTTCACATTGTGACTACGTAATAATATTTATACAGTCAGTAGTCTATCTTGATTACACTTCCTTTCTTATTTGATTTTTGGATATTCTAGAGATGATAATTAACTCATTTAAAACTATTCTCTCCATTAGAATGTAAATATCATGGGGGCAGATAATTTTATGGTTTGGTCATAGAAATATTTTCAACACTTGGCTCTATATTTGTTGAATGAACTACTACATGACTGAATGAATAACAAATGGTTTCAGTTTCCATTAGGAAGAACCTTAAAATGTTTATCATGGTTTCCAAAGCCCTCGAAGAGTCGGCCTTTGCCTAGCTTGCTTATACCACTCTCAGTTCCTCATTCTACGTCCAAAACACTCTTCTTTCACTTTAGTTTGCTCAGCTCCCATCTTTACTTTAATGCTTGTACGTATGCAATTCACTGAAGAGGCAACTTAAACCTTATTTAAGTGTTTCCACTGACACAGTTTCCTACACCATTCTGCTTTCTTTGCTGTTCACACTCAGTATCTTATTATTATTTATTGGTATTTAGGATGATGATCTCTTTGAGGGCACAGGTCCTGTTTTCTACCCACGGCTGGTGTAAGTATCTGATGATTGTTAGGGGAAGAATAACTACTTACTGTCCTCAGTAAACAGAAGTCGAATTAGGGATGTCGTCTGTGTTCTTCCCTCACCCTCCATTTATAACCTTTCTTTCTTTTCTTTTTAGTTTTCATGCTAGATTCTCCTTCTTTTCCTAATTCCTGGTCCCTGGCTCCTGCTAGTTTAGGATAGCTATTAAGAATATGGCTAGCTTAACATTTATTTTAAGGACTCTTTTATAAAAACACATTTTCACAATGTAATTCATATTATATGCATGTATGTTTACACATATATGTATGTATGTGTATGAAAAAGTAACCCACACTCCCACCACTCGTAAACATCTTTTCTGACCAGTAGGTAATCTTCATTTCGGACATCTTTCTCTGAATACATACATATATACAAGTCCATAGATAAATACAGGGTCTGGCACAAATAACACCCCTTTTTTATTCCAAAATCTTTTATTCAAAATCATAAGCATGAAATTCTGTAACATAACAATATTATGCTCAAGCACACCATATAACATTTTATGTGAAATGTGCAAATTAAAACTATAAATTATTACACCCATATTGTTACCCTGCCAACTACCCCCAAGCAGGCCTTACTTCTGCCAGACCCTGTATATAGATGTTAATGCCTGTTGATCGCCATTCCTAGTTGTTTTTCTAAATAATGATTCAATTTTAAGCGGGCTCAGATCTCTTAATTGTGCTACCAATCTTACAGAGTTCTGCTGGCATTAATTGAATTAACATTGGTAAGATGCTTTAAGCAGTTCTGGTACACAGGAAGCATTGTGTACGAGCGAGCTGCTACTACCACAGCGAGGGCACTGACCAAAGGTGGCCTGCACTGTCATGTGGCAGGGTGCAGCGGGGCGACATGAGCCAAGTGGTAGAGGACAGGCTCACACTGCTCCCTGAAGCTAGCCTCAAGCATCTCGTGGCAGGGTTTGGAATAACTGCAGCCATCAGAGCAGTCTTCTGGCCAGCAGCGCCAAGTGATCTGTGTTTGCATCAGAGACAGTGAGACAGGGTTGCAAACGGCTAGAGGCTCTTAGGAAAAGTGCTGTAGATCTCAATTAAAGGCTAAACTTCACATAATATCAATGTAACTAGAGGAATCATTTCATTCTTCTGATTATAAACCTCCACTGGCTGCACACTATCTATAGGACGAAGTCCAAACTTTTTAGTTACAGGCTCACTTCACAGGGCGGCCCCGATGCCTACTTTCGTCTTCACTTGAGCTCTCCCCATCATTCTACTGCAGGCTGACACACGTTGCCTGAGAGCCTGCTCTGTGTCACGGAGTAAGTGCACTCCAGGTAGAAAAGAAATACATGCACGGGCATGGAAGAATCAAATAGCACTGTGTGCGGGTGAGAATTATAAGCAGCCCTTTATACTCGAATGTAAAATGAGCATTATCAAAAGGGGGTGATTGAAACTGGCAAGATCATAGGAAAGGGTGGGAGAGAGGGAATTTTGTCTGTCATGTGAAAAACTTGGAATACATCCTATAGAGATATGAAAACACTGGTAAGTGTTGAGCAATGAAGTAAAAGGGATAAATCTGTATTTTAGGTCTGTTATCCAGTAGCAAGGTGAATAGTAGACTTAGAGGAATGTGGTATAAGTTTGGGAGTAGGGCAAATGATTGCAGTAGTCAAATGTGAGATGATGAGAACACAGTCAAGGGAAGAGTTGTTCAGATGGAGAGGAAAGGAAGCGGTAAGAATGTTTAGCAATTCAAGCAGCCAGCCTTGATAAATGACTAGATACGGGTGGTCAGGAATAGAGAACAGCCACTTGTTTTGGGTGGGGCCAGTTTGGAGAATGATGGTGCCATTCACAGCCTTGGTGCTGTTCCCGCTTTCCAATAGGATCTACACTTTTTTATTAAGCGAGCTTCAAGATCGAGCCTCAAGAGTAAACCGTCCCAAATTCTCCAGAGTTAGGAAGGCCCTCCTCCACTTTCCTGTTATACTTTGTTCCTTCTTCATCTACAGCACTTAGTACCCTGTTGTTCCCTGTTTTTCTGCTTTTCTCCCACTAGATCAGTGCTCTTCATCCCATGTGTGGCAAGGGGCACACCGGTGTGCCACAGGAATTTTTAAAATAGGCAATTCTGACTAGTTAGTCAGGGGCACTTATCTCTTTTCCCTTAGATTGTCAGAAGAAATGACAACAGCCAACACAATAGCCATTCAATGGGAATGAATCAAAATCGTAACTATTTTTTTTTGTCAGATCGGTGTGCCACAGAATTTTAGCGATGAGTTCGTGTGCCACGAGATAAAAAAGGTTGAACATTGCTGTTCTAGTTTGTACATTTCTTGGAAACTTCAACTATATTTTATATTTCCAGTTCCTATTACATTTTCTGGCACAAACTAGAAGGTCTTAATTGTTAAATTAATTAATTCACACTTGAAAATCTCAAAGGCATCTCAAAGTGATCTTGTCTGGAACAAGACTATTTATTTTTATGAAAAAATGCATTTATTTCCCCAGCTTTCAAGTCAGATTATTTGGTAGCCTTACTTAATATTCACTCCAGCCACCCCGCAGTAACCACCCAGCTCATCTCCCTGCTCCCAGTTTTCATCTCTTTCCACAGTATTCTCCCTCACAGAAATGAGAATATTTTAAAGATATACCTACAATCAATTTTTTCTCCTAGTGCCCTGCCCACAATGGTTTGTCATTGTGTTTAATAATAAACACTCAGACCCTGCCCGTGTTCTCCAAGGCTCTATGGGGTCTAGCCCCTGACACCTCTCTTGTCTGTTCTGACACCATTTTCCCATTTGCTTCCCCGTCTGCAGGCCCTGTGTGCTGCTCCTCTAGCCAGAAAGGCCCGTCTCACGATTCTTGGCTACGTATTTCTATTTACCACTTAGGTTTCATCTAATTTTCACTCCTTCTGAGAGATCTTTTATGACCGCACATTTAAATTATGTCTTTCCTAATATTTTTATTTAAAAATATTGGTTTTTCACTTCATATTACTGAACATGTAATTTGTCTCTACGCGTGTGTGGGTCTGTGTGTGTGACAGAGAGCACGCGAGAGAAGGAGAGAAGGCAGGGGGGTTAATGTTTCTCTCCTGATAAGATGATAAAGTATAAGAACCACATCTGGTTTTTAACCTCAGTTTCTCTACCACCTGTTTTTATAATGCAAATAAGAATAATAAGTATTTTTCTGTTCAATGACTACATAAGCAGACCATGTTCATTGTCAGCAGCACGGTTTTACAAAGTATAAAACAAAATATATTACATCTATATATTCATTTTCAAGGTGCTTAGCCATGCAGATAGCTGAGTCTGCAGGATAGTTGCTCAATTAATGATAATCCATGTTGAAATTAGGAATTTGAGTAAAAGAGAAATAGCAAAAAGGTAAAGATCACAATACCGCTCCTCACCCCACTCCCACAGAAACCAATCATGCTTGTTTTTCTTGCTGACATTTTACTGAGAGTGTGTGAGTGGGCTATAGTTCATCTATTCACCTGCATTTATTGAAGGCTTTGTGTTCGCCACTGACTCGGCTTGGGGGATACCAGAATGTATAAGAAGATCAGAAAGCTCATTGCTTAATGGTAAAAATAGGATTCAAGTGCTAACACAAGGCTCTTGGGTGTTTTATTAAATCAGAGGTTTTTATTTTTTAAGAGAAGGAAAGTTTTCTGCATAAATGCCAATCATTGAAAACAAAGCTTTAATGTGAACTTGTCTCAAAAGGCCCAAGATCACATGAGTTTTAGAAAAAGTCTTTCAAAAT
Organism: Desmodus rotundus; assembly: GCF_022682495.2. Taxonomy (NCBI): domain Eukaryota; kingdom Metazoa; phylum Chordata; class Mammalia; order Chiroptera; family Phyllostomidae; genus Desmodus; species Desmodus rotundus. Next base: position 59,569,496 of record NC_071391.1, read on the forward strand.
GAGCTAATACAACTACCATGAATAGTTTCTTGTCCTGTGAGGGATGGAGCTAACACTGATGATGTTATGATTTTCAAGCCGTAAGCTATGCCTAATCTGCATTAATTTAAAAACTGCTACATGACCTGACATAACACATGGTGGGCCCTCTTCCTGGATTGTTTTTCTCTATTTTCTTTGAAAATTTAGTCTCATAGAACCCCTCTTCATACTCCTCTTTCACAAATCTGACTTTTTATTAATTTTTATCTTTTTAAAATTTTTATCTTTTCGCCTTCCTCATTAACTTGTTTAAGATAGAGGCTATATCTTTATTTCAGTGGTAGGCAACCAGGCATGTAACACACACTGAATAAATTAGAGGGAAACAGGAAAGCTACATATTCTGTTTCTGTATTGTAAAAATTAGAAATAGCTATGAAATATAATGTTGAGAACAAAATGACACATTCCTCAACATTTTTACAGAAAATAAACCCAAATCAAAACAACACAAAACAAACACCTACCCCCCCAAAAAATGAAAACTAAACAAAACAAAAAACCAAGCAGAGACTGGTCTTGCCTTGTGCTGACGTTATTTGAAAGCTCAGTAGTTGGAGGTTCCTGGTGTAAACGAGAAGCACTCCGAGAAACAAAGAGTTTTAGACCAACAACCACCCAAGTCTGTGTAACGTTTTTGCTCCTGGATACGTCATAACATATTTTAGTCTCTTCCTGGTCAGCAGCTCTCTCTCACTACCTCGGATGACAGTGACTGGGGCCCCGCGCAGGAACTTCTGAGAATATCCTGAGGGCGGAGTGAAAATGCCCAGTAGAAAACTCGGGGCTTCTGAGTTAGTTTGGTGGTGAGGGTGGGGATATCAGCCAATCTCTCGGTAAGATCTATAGATGTGCCTGATGACCCAGTGGTTGGGAAGGAAACCCTGTGTTACATAAACCAAGACGACCAAGATGAGAAATACTTGGAGATGTGACCCCCTCCTCCCATGCCTGTGTCTTTTTCAGGTTGTTTTTTTTTTTTTTGAGAGATGTATCTGTGCTGATGCCGTGATACATGTACCTGTAAGGTCATCGTTGGGCCAGGACCCCAGCTGGCATGCCTTGCAAGTGTACTCATCGAAGACATACTCGTTCTCTTTACAGGGTGTGCAGGTCCAGCAGCAGCTGACTTCCCCCTTCCGGATCACCTACGGCAAGTATTCAAAACTACCATTATTTTTTGCCTGTATAAAAACCCAGCAATCTTTTATTTAAATGCACTGCTTCACAAAGCAGAAAGGACTTTCGAATGTTACTTTCAGCTTATTTCAAATGTTACCAGATAGGTAGTATAAGTATTAATATTCTCATGATATAATTAAAGAAACAGGCTAAGTAACCACTTCAATGCCATAAAATTGGTTGGTGATAGGTCAAGAAATAAATTAAATGTAAGTCTTTGGAAAATCAACTTTAGATACCAGTATTTAATTAAGTGCCTATGTTTGTGCTCATATATATACACATACATCCATATATGCTTGTATGTAACTTAATTTTCCTGAGCTATGCCTCTCTTTCCCTCAAATTAAGAACTTGTGCTCTCTTGGATTCACCTTGGCATGTGTCCACTAGCTGAAAATTGTTAGCAAAAAATGTGTATTTGCTAAAGTTAAACAATCCGTCCATATTGATCAAAAATAACTAGGAATTTGTATTGAATGAAGAGGCAGACTTTGAAAATTTTTTTGGAGGTCCTCTTTTGGTCTCTGTTTCTATTAAAAATATAGTTTAATATAATTCAGCCCATTCCTTCTTATTCTAATAAATTTGACTTGCTTGGGATGAAAGTGGATATGGGTAAGGTCATTAAGACATTGTATACCTCTTCCTCTATTTGATTTTTTAGGTGATAGAAAAGAATTGAAATAATTTAACAATTGCAAGAGTCCCAGATGTCATTCTTTAGAAAAGGATGTCTTCTTCCCTCACCCTTATACTCTACTCCTTGTCTTAGACGCCGAGTCTATTAAGGACATTTGCCAATAACGATGTCTAGATGTCTATAGCCAAATACAATTGTGAGGTAGCACCTCTTATTTTGTACCATCCCTCGTGCTGGCTCTTGACACTGCAATGACATAGGTAGGGAATCGTGACAAAAAGGGCCTAAACTGTCCTTTCTTTAAAACAACAAGAGAAGTGAGGCAGAATTGCTCACTCGATCTGTTTAATCAAGCTGAAGTATTCTTCCTAGTAATATTGGCTGTTTACTGGCAATTTAGTGAATGCCATATGCTGTTATCTCATTAAAACATTTGAACAACCCTTTATAACAAAACTGGTTTCATTTTATTCTTTTTTGTTTTGTTTTACGGAGAAAATGGAGGTGTCATGAGCTCACATAACGCATGTGGGTAAACGAGGAATCAAACAGTGGCTGTTGGACTTCAGGGTCATGTCCATCAACACTGAGCCTGATCGGTCTACATAAAGACTGAGTTCATGATATTGTGAAAGATGTAGAGGAAAGAGCACTGGCCTGGGATTTAAAAGGCACCATGGATCTAGTATCACTTGTACCCACTAGGTAGTTGAGCATCCTCCATCTGACCCTGTTTCTTCAAACCAAGGCCATTGCTTTTTAAATATACCTACCTTTATAATGTTTCCTGAGGATTACTTTTTAGTGCTGTAAAATATAGTAGCTAAAATGAAATTCCTCTTAACTTTTTCAGAGACGAATTAATGGACAGCCTGGTCACATTCAAAGCTTTCTGATATATAAAATTTTATAAATGGGACTATTCCACCGATAAGCAAACTATGACAAAAACCTATCTAGATGGATAGTGTGTCATTTTTGCACAGGTCTCCGTTTAGTAAATAGAGCACAGTGACGTATTCACTAAAATACAGTCAAGAATCTTGCTTCAATAAAGGAACATAACAATTAAAAACATATCACAGTAATTTGTCAACTGTACAACAGTAAAAATGTTAACTGTTCTGTTTAAAAAGATGTTATTTATTTATTTTTAGAGAGAGGGAAGGGAGGGAGAAAGAGAGAGAGAGAAGCATCAATGTATGGTTGTCTCTAGTGCACCCCCTACTGGGGACCTGGCCTGCAACCCAGGCATATGCCTTGACTGGGAATCGAACCATCAACGCTTTGGTTCGCAGGCCCGTGCTCAATCCATTGAGCTACACCAGTCAGGGCAAAATGTTAACTGTTTTATTATTAGTATGCATATAAATATTCACAAGGAGACATTAATTTCATTTTGGGGGTAATTTCAACCACACTGGTAAAACTATAGTTACTAGTAATGCAACCAGATACATTTCAAATACTGCAGGACTCTTTTTCTTCACAGGGCTGAGCAAACAAGAGCAGTTGCATTTTTCCTTCTAGAATATGCTGACTTCCTGTGGTTCAGTTCATACTGGTTTGTGAATTTCACTTTCTTTTTACCAAAATAAGTTCATGTTATATTTCAAGATTAATTCAAACATTACAGCTCTTTTTTGTATCAGTAGTGACAACTAATATGTCTTCTGATCATTTGAAACTGATTTGTTTTACTTTTTTCATTTGTTATGTACGTTCTGTCTCACATTCATTTTGAATACAAGAGGTGGTGACAATTCTCTTTCATAGTAATTCCAATTCTTTTCTGAATGTCCTGGAAGTGGCGGTGCTTTCATTATGAATAAATATATGTAACATGTTTGAACCTTTGCTATATTAATGCCCTTTCATGGACTCTAAATTAGTGAATCTAAAGAATGCCATAAGATATTGCTATTATTAATGAAGTTGCTAAGTGACAGCCTTAAACCATATTAAGAAAATGTTGTAAATTTTGTATTTAATAGAGTAAAAATGAGCTCTTTTAGGAAAATAGAATTTGGAATTGAAATGACTAAATAAATATTACAAATTAACTAGTGTTTAAACTATTACAATAGGGAATCAAATTCTTCTATTGTATAAATTATTCCTAGTAGAATGAGGTAGAAAAGTACATACATTTGACCCTAGAATAGTGTGGAGGTAAGGGGTGCCAACCCTCCTCCCCCAACCCTGGCACAATCCAAAATTCAAATATAACTTTTGACGCCAACAAAAACTTAAGCTGTCCCTTCTGCAGGCAGCCGTTTCCAGGACTCCCTGTAGATACCAAAATCTGTGGACGCCCTCAAGGCCTCCATAGAAAATGGTGTGAAAGAAAGCATATTACAAAGAAATCTCTCAAATTAGCCATTCAGCATTTTGAAATTACATGTTCAAACTGTTGCTGTGAAGGGCCAAAACAGTGTCCATGTGGTAATTCCATAGGGTACTATTTCTACAGGGGGAACTGGAAATTGTGAGCAATTGCTATTCTGAATGAGTTCATAAAGAATTTCACATAAAGTATTTAGCTGCAAGATGATTGGCCAAGATGCAGACTCATTGTACACTGAAGGTTAGCAAACCTTTTGCAAAGTATCAGAGAGTAAATATTTCAGGCTTTATAGGCCATACAGTCTTTACCGAAGTTCAACTATCCAACTCCACTTACTATAGTGGCCACAGATAATACATAAACAAGGACGCATGGCTTGATTTCAATAAAACTTTATAAAAGCAGGCAGGAGGTCAGATTTGGCCTGTGGGCCACAGCTGACCAACCCTTGTATATCACAACCAAACATGGGGAAATTTTCAGACACTGCATAAGCCATTGGGTGATTTACCAGATATTAATACATTTCTACTTATCTTTATTTAACTTGTCATTCTTCCTTCTGGTCTTACGCTTACTAAGTCTTCATTAGGACCCTTTGAAGACTTTACAATTGATACTGAAATATTCAATAAACGAGCAACTTGAATGTGTTCTAAACAGAGTGAAGGTAAGGTTGATAGGAAAGAGCAAAGCTGATTATACTAGTTATATAAAGTATCTGAAATGTCCGGCAGTACTTTAATAACTATGTGATTAATAAATTATTTTGGTATTGTTTTGCTTTCCCTTACTTAGGGCATTATATCCCATTCGATAAGCTCCTTTTAATTTTTAGTATACCTTCAGCCTCCTCTTTCACTGGGTGGTTTCCTGTTCGTGTAGCCAGACCTTATTTAGTGTAAAAGTAGCTTTTCATTGTCCTCAAATTCCCAGACCACCCCTTTGCCTGCATTTTACCATATATTCCCCATTGTTCAGTTGTTGGGAACCACCCTGCCTGGTTTCAGAAGCTGTAAACCCCCATGGCTAAGGCTGAGTCAGAGACCTTGGGACCATAAGCCACTAAGGAGACAAAGCTTATCTCCCTGGCAGGGGTGCCATCTCTGTCCCCTTTACTTTACCCTGCTTGGCCCTGAGCCTGACCAGTTAGCCAATGACGGGTAAGATTCCTCAAGGGAGGGACAACCTAAGACAGATATGGTCACAAAGAGGCCCACAGGGAAGGACTTGAGGGGCTATAGAAAAAGGGGGTGATGGACCCTCGCACCTCAGCTTTGACATAGCCTGAGTCCTCATTCTGTCTGCAAGAAGTCTCCTAATCTCTTGGCTGCCTTACTTCCCCTGCTCCACTTAAGCCTGAAACAATGCCAGAGGTGGGTGTGGCCCTGTGCTGGAAAGGGCGGTTCCCCAGCGTGATCAGGCCTAAGAAAGAATGCATAAAATCCTGTGAAACCTGCTTTGCTAATACCCTCAATTTAAATGATAAGAGTCCAAGCCTGAAATGAGTTTGTTTCCCAAAGTCTGATAGCCCTTTAGCTAACTGACCCTGACTCAGAATAAGCCCTCAGAGTTCTTTGTTTGTTACCTATTGTTTGATCCTTACTGCCTGACAATGATTGATGAGCTTTACCTGTATTCCTGGGCAAAATGAACCCAATAAAAGCCCATTGAGGAAAAGGCTCCTGGTCCTTCTTCTCCTTTGAGAGATCGACCACCTTTCCTCCCCAAGCAGATCATGTCTTGGTAGACTTATTTTCATCTGTGGTGGCCGGGGGTGGGGGTTGGGCGGCTGGGGGCGGCCCTGTGGGTGGACCACCCCCCCACATTCAGTTACCATTCTATTCTGTTTAATCTGGCAGGCTTCTGTTTCCAGAAGACCCCAAGTGAAGGGATAACCCCAATTTTTATGTCTTTCCTTCAGTCCCTCTCCTCCTTGACCTCTGTCTTCCATTGACGACTATCTTACATGACACCGTGCTCTCTGGTTCTCTATATGTCCCTGACCCTGTGACTGTTCCTTCTCTACTTTTTCTTCCTTTTTGCAGACCTTCTTCAAGGTCTCTATTCTTGGTGTACATTTATTTTCTTTCTGTACTTTCAGGTGCTGTGATCTGATCTTCTCAAATAGCCTCAATTTTAGCTCTGTTCAATTAATTCCCAAACCTGTGTCTTCAGCCTTACTTCTCTTTGTTAAAGACCAATATTTTCCACCACTGGCTAGATATCTCAACACCAACACCCCAGACTAAACCATTGCTTTTTCTGTAAATCCATTTCCATTTTTCTGTTCCTGACAATGGTACTTTCTAGATTGTCTTGGACTTCTTTCTCTTCTCCAACCCTACATGCAATTGGTAGCCAGGGCCGGTTGCATCTGCCTTGATAATGTTCATCTCAAACATCCTTGCTCCCTTTCCATTCTCACTGTTTCTTCCACAATTTGGGCCCTTGTGACCACAGTGTCCTTCTAACTTGTCTCTTCTTTTGTCATCTATGTGTCACACCTCTACTCATGAATCTTCACCTACTATAGCCCAGCATATGTCAACACCTTGATCAAAGTTATTCTCAACCCCCTAGTTAATAAAATTAAGTTCAACCTATTTAGTATGACATTCAAAACTCTCCATTAATGTGGATTCAATCTATTATTTCAATTTTCTCTTTTATAACGATATTTAAAGCAATATACCCTAGATTATTCACAATTATTTCAGAAAACTTGACCACTTCTATGCCTTTCCTATTAATGTTCCTTTCCTAGAACAGTAAGTAATTATTGCATTTCCCCTCGTCTCTCTCTGAAATCATAGCTATTGTTCGTGGTGCAATGTCTGACATTTTATTCAGAAGAAATCCCTTCCCTTTATATGAACTTATACAGCTCCCTTCTTTTCTTTCTTAATGAAGTCATTGCATTTTACATGACATTACTTATCTGTGCCCATGATATCTTCTTCTTCAACTAGATTGTAAGTCTTCTGACAGGAAAGGTGCCCTACTGATTTTTCCCCATTGATATAAACTATTACATTAGTAGGAGTTTATATTATGAGTAGGAGTTTATTTATTTATAAGTATTTGTTAAGATAATTACAAATTAATAGGATTTCTGACTGTGAACTATGTATTCCCAGGAAATATGTCTTCAAAGGCTTACATGGATAGAAAGGGTGTGGGCCAATATGACTTATCAATTGGTTCAATGAGTCCGAGTACTAAGATTATTGTGGGTCATACCAGATATCATAAGGAATTAATAAGAAAAAAGTAAAAAGTACAGTTTCTGGCATTGGAAATTTACAGTATAAAAGATAAAACAAGTATCTAAAATTTTAAACAATAGCCAAAGACAATGAACACTTTTGAGTTTACAACAGAAAATAAACTTGGACCCAGTTTTACCTTTATCTGGCCTTTCTCACATGGTTCGCTGCACACAGATCTGATGATGGTGCTTTTCTTGGACCATACTTCATCATCATCCATCTTCAACTCACCGTTGTCCCAGCTTCCAACATTGATGTAATCGAAATAATCTTTTCCCATTTCCTTGAAATTCATTATTTCATACCTTAGGAAAAAGAATATAATAATTACTCAGCTAACAATAGAAAACCTCAGCTATGAAAAAGCAACAGATTTCATCCCAAACCATGTATCTACTCTCATATCAATGATACTGGAATTTTCCATGACTACACTAAGAATAACAAAAAACCTGTCTGTTTCACTTTTTCTTCAGAGACCACTTTTAAAAAAATATTCAAGCTTATACCTGAAATAGAAAATAATCCCATGTGAGAAGGTGACTTGACCTTAGCAGGATGAAAGACAAGTTTTGAAATAAGTTCAAGAGGTTTAAACAAGTACTACTGTTAGGCTTCTAAAAAAGATGGAAAGGTTTTCATCTTCACTCAAGGAAAAGAAAATTTTCCTTTTCCAACCAAGTGAGAAATTTGGTAAATCTTTAATCTTGTCTCCAGGTATAGGGAATTTGGTGGTAATTTGGATAGGGCTTGATTTTACCTTTCTTATTTATCCTTTATCAATGGCTAAATTCATTCTGTAAAGACACCTACAGGAGTGATATTTGAAATAAGCCTGAAAATAGCTTCTAAAGTACCTTGTGCAATGCAAAAAATCCTGGGGTATACTAGTACCTTGTGAATTCTTAGCCTTTATTAGCTGTTATTCTTATTTTGAGTATGGGATAGAGATATAAGAGGGAAAATTGATGTGTGTGTCTAGATAATTTTTCTTACATTTCTTACATTTCTTACATGTTCTTCTCTGGTAAGAACATTACCAGAGAAGCATTTCTGAAATAAGTTTTCAATCTGAGGACATTGGGCAAGTGCTGTCACTGTGTCAGTTCTGGAAGGCATATCTATAGGTACTTCTTAGTTTCACAATGTTTTCCCATAGCACCCTATGACTGTCTCTCTCAGGGTTATAGGGTTGGAAGATGGGCTCTTATAAATACCTCTTGCAACCTCCCATGCTCAGCATATTTAGTTACATGGAAAATGACATGTATGGAAAACTTTCTGGCTTTTGGGTTCAAGTTGCGAGATTAGCATATTCAGACTGATGCTCAGGACGTACAGCTAAAACCAATCCTGACATCCATCTGTTTGGATGTACATTGTAAAATGATGCCCCCTGTTTTCATGCCCCATCATAGTTTTTACTGTAGTATTTTTTTTTCAGAATGTTAACTCATTCTTAAGTTTTTGTTGGCTGTTCAGTGGTTTAAGGATTATATATTCTACAGTGTTGTATTTGCAGTCAGTAACGATTCTGAGTAACTGTCTAAATTCCATTTCTAAACCAAAAGTACAATTTATAGGATACAAAACTGAGTCCTACATCTTTTCGCTGTCAGTTATCTCATGGCTACTATAAGTATACAATGAGTTGAGCTATTAGAACAGAGAACACAGACGAAAGAACTCATGGATTATGTCATGGGCTATTTCAAACACATTGGCCTTCTAGGTCTTCAAAAGGTGCCTCTTTGAGCATGTAGCTTTTGAACACTCTAGGTTGGGAGGAAGAAAGAAACGCTGGTGTCAGGAGGCTTCTTTCTTTGCTGCTACTGATTTGAACAGTTTTGACAGTTTCATTGTTCACCCCTAAATGAGCCATCACTTCCATTCTACCAATTCTTAACTCTGAAAAGATCTAGTCCCAAACACCAATTTTGCAGATAATGGAACTGAAGCTCGGTGAGGTTAATGAGTACGACCAGGATGCAGAGCATGCCGGTAGCAGAGCCAGACCTAACCTCAGCCTTTAGGATCCACCGTGCTCCAGATCTACTTGACAGAGCTAAGGGATCAGCTTTCCATTGTTTCAATACTGCAGGAATCTGAACTACTCCACATTTTAAGGCTTGTATAGCCTTACCCCTGCCTTTTTCTTTTCATATAGGGAAAATGGTAAAAACTGAAGGGATCTAGATTTCAAAAAATAAATATGAAAACTCATTGCCTCCTTCAGCTGCCACTTTAACTGGCCAAAATTTCAAGTTGAAATACCTGAAAAAAAATTAAATTAATTTGATATATTGTTCCAAGAAAATCTAAAATATATTTTAACCAAAAGGGAAAAATGTCCTATTAAAGCATAAATAGAAACTAAAGGAAGGCCAGGCTCAGTTAAAGAAATAACTTTCTGAAAATTAGAGCGGGCTTCCTCAGAAATAGTGAGCTTCTCCTCAGCCAAGGGGCTGAAGCAAGACTATTGTCAGAGGAACGGAAGCATTATTTGGTGGGGGGCACCGTGCAGATTATTGGATTTATATGGCTCCTAAGGCCCCCTCAGTCTATAATTCTGATGCTGAGGTGCTTTTTAAAAGAAAAAGTTTAATTCTTAAATATGTGATGAATTTTCTATTGGTCAATATAATGGATGCTCCAGGCACATAATGGTCTATGCCTTTGGGGTTGTGTAATGACAGATTAAAGAGAGACCACAGAGTTGGTTTGACCAAAAACGTTAATGGTAACTAATAATGAAACCTTTTCAACTATATATATATATATACACACATATGTATAATCTAAGGTAAGTTCTTCGTATTTGATGATTAGGCCTAAGGTCTGTGTAGTCATTCATTTCTCTTGTACTAATTGACTATGTACCTTAGCGTAAAATGTGAACTTTTCTGTATTAGGTGCACTCGGAGTCATTCAGAATGTAAGTCCACATTTTTCTTGTGTCAGATGTTAAAGGAAAGCAGAAATGCTTGGTTAATATCTTTTCCTAGAACACCCAGATCTTATGGATGGAAAAAAAGAAGCTCTTAGGGCCAGATCCCCAGTTGGGGGTGTGCAAGAGGCAACTGATCAGCATCTCTCTTGCACACTGATGTTTTTCTCTGTCTTTCTCCCTCCCTTCCCCTCTCTCTAGAAATAAATAAAATGTTTTTAAAAGGTCTTATTAACGTGTAAATGTATAGTACTTAAATTTCCACTGATTGAGACTATATTTAGATGAAAATACCAAATGTTTTGTTAAGAATAGTAGTTATATAAGTTTTAGCCCTGGCTGGTGTACCTCTGTGGGTTAAGCACCAGCCTGTGAAGCAAGGTCGCTGGTTTGATTCCCAGTCAGGACACAGGCCTGGGTTGCAGGCCAGGTCCCCAGTAGGGGGCGTGTGAGAGGCAACTATACACTGATGTTTCTCTCCCTCTTTCTCCCTCCCTCCCAATCTCTCTAAAAATAAGTAAATAAAATTACATTCATTTGTAAGTTCCCCAATATAATGTTAACGTTTTTGCCTTAAATAGTCATTGGTGTGACATAGACTCCCCATGTTTTCTCTGTTCTATTATGATCCATCCCAGGCCATGACAAAGCCTCTGAAACCTGAGTTTCCGATGAACGCTACACCAGGGGTCAGAAAACTTTTGCTGTAAGGGACAGACAGTAACTATTTTGGGCTAAGTGAAATTAGCTCTGTTGAAACTTCTCAACACTGCTCATGTCATGTGAAAGCAGCCGTGAACAGTATGTAAACAAATGATTGTAAATGTATTCTAATGAGTCCTTATTTACAAGACAGCAGATGCCATTCTGTCTGCAGACCGTAGTTTTCTGACTCGTGATCTATATGGTTGACAGTAAGTGGTAAAGGTCCATAGTTCTAATTTATAATTTTTAAATCCTTAGAACTCTGAAAACTAAAGATTTTTTTATAAAAAATAACTCACTCAGCAGTATAACATGACCCAATCTGAACTTACCGAGTGACAAAATTTAACCTACACTGTCGTGAGTCTATGTATAGTCTATTTATCACACTTCATGTGAGTATTCCTATGTTTTGCTGCAGAAATATTAATGTGTTGATGAAGAAGTGCTGCTCCACGGTATGTTGGAGGCATTAGAGGACTGCATAACCTTTTGTAAATTCAAAAATGTTGGATTCTCTAACACACCTGGCACCAGGGTTTTCGTTAAAGAATTGTGAACTGATAGCAGTCTAATTAGATGTGAGGTATAAAAACAATGATTCTAGTTTACTCTCCCATGACCCACACGTGTGTGCGTGAGGAAGGTGGCAGCTTCTCTGTGTTGCTGGCATTTTAAGGGAACACTTGATCACTCCAGGCTCCTCTGGTTCGTCGCCCAGTTTGGAATGTCTTTGATCCAGCAAAACGTAGATTTTAATCCACAGAAATAACAACATAATGCATACAAAATAATGGCTTTTTCATTGTGATCCTGGTTGATTAATTGGCAGCATGTTATATATGGTTAAGGGCTGAAGCCCAACAGACTAAGAATCTTGACTATCATTTACTAGACTGTGTCTTTGGACAAGTCATTTAATCTGTGTAAGCCTCTGTTTGTAAGCCTTTAGCTGAAAAAGAGAATAATAACATTACTTATCTCAGGATTAAAATGCAGGGACTTATTGTTTGACTAAGAACACACACTCAATAAATGTTAGTTCTATTTATTTTGTAAATATAACTGGATTAGTTGGAAAAACAAAAAGTTGTAACCCACCTTTTTTTCCTCTGCAAGTCTGGCTCATGCCCTCAGAAGCCAATTCTGATCATTTATTAATGGGCTTAGTAATACACGGAAAATCTCTAAACAACTGTAACTTCCCAGAAATTGTTTGTAAAATTTTATGTATATTGTCGTTGAGAGAATATCTATAAATCTTATCTGAATTTTAAAGAAATTCATGTCCCAAAAGAAGGCTAAGAACTAATGTTGGAAATGCGCCCCATTACCACATCTTTGGAGGACTGTACATGAGATAGTGCTGTTCCCTCTGACTTATTAAGGTTTCCCATTGGGATAGAGCGGAGCCATTTCTTCACTATCTGGTTCGTGGAACTGGCTTGGGTATATGATGTGGAAACCCTTTGTGCTGGTGAAGCTGTCATTATCAAAGTCTGTGAACAAGTTCCAAGCTGATGTCAGTACTGCAGGGATGCATACAGGAGTGATGACCCCCCGCATAGATACCAGAGCATAGGCCCTGACCTTAGTCCAAAGACCGAGCTGATTGGTCCACCTGCCCCAAGAAGAGTTACATAAAATGCCGTTACTTTGACCTTGGGAGAATGTTTGTATTTCTCCTCCCCACCTTGAGCCCCTCACCCTCCTGCAATGGATATACTGAATAGCCGAAAAGTAGATAACCACATACGAAAAGTCAGTTAATCTTAGCTAACGGCCTTCCTGGAGCAATAAAATTCATGTCTCTAGAAAAGAGAAAATATCCATCTTCGCTTTTAGCTGCATGACCTGATACTAGCTGTCACTTAGAAGTCCCACATGTGAGAAGGTAAGAGCTGCAGCAGAGACAAGCTCCAGCTTACCTCGGGGATATGGAAACAAGCTAAATGGAGGAGGCTGGCACAAGGTGTAGGCACCTAGGCTGCGAGTCATGGAGGGACTCATGAAACCTACTTTGCACGTTCAACTGCAAACGTTGTGTAAGGTCACGCTCTGCAAGCACAGCTGTCGGCATAACGGGTATTGGAAGAGTACTTGGGATTTTACAGCCGGAGACCAAAGGACCCCGGTTGATCTGGAGCAAGGCAGAGCGAAGACCCAGCCCTGCTACATCTCAGAATACCATTTCAATGGCATTATCTCTCATGGATTAGACATTCCATGTATAGAGTCATTTCAGAATTTGGAGTATGAAATGGATGTGAATTCTGATGAGTTTGAGGTACTTAATGACTTTCCCTGGGGGCTCACCTATAATTATGAGTAACTTCATAGTTTTGGGCTCCTCTCTATAAGCAATGAAAGGTAAAATTTCAGAGAAAAAAGGCAATTTAATCCTCGAGAAGGGAGAAAGTGCTCCCATTGGAGGATAATAAAATAAAATATGACTTACAACTCACTGGAGGTACAGCAAACAATATAACAGCAACTCACTCCTGTTTCTGGATTACCAGAAATTGAATCGTTCCTGTTTCAGAACAGATCTATGACCCAAGGAGACAACAGAATGCACAGAATAACATGGCAAACAGAACTTGCTTTTGATCATCTGTGATAATGTGAGCCTCCTGCCTCTATGTTTCGATCTTTGAAATGTGGGGATGATTCCAAGACCCTGCTTTGCACATCAGCATCCATACTTTTCCCCAGCCACAGGGAACAGGGCTCTACTCACTTTGTGGTGTCAGAGGTAGTCAAACGCGGCCAGGATGCCTGGATAACCACAAAGGAGAGAAACAGCACCTCAGGACCAAGAGATGGCTGCTGTTCAGGCTCTACTGTCTAGAGGAGAATTGTAACAATACCTTCCTGGAGAGTCGCCATTCTCATCAAATAGGATCGTATCTCCAGAAACCCCAGTAAAGTTGGTTTTCATCAGGGAGTCCAAAAGCTTCCGTCCATCGATAGGCTTCATCGCGTCACAGAGGCCTGCGTAGCCGGGGCAGAGGGACATCTGCATGTTGTGGAGCCCATAGGCCATGGAATAGATTGCATTGATCACAAATCCCATTTTGGAATCTTGAACGTGATGTGTTCTCAGAGTCAGAGAACCTGTTGGGAAACAAATTAGGAATTAACTCTGAGATTTAATTCCACTATAGCTATGTCTATGCCTCTAAATAATTAGAAAATGCAGTAGAACAATATTATAGTTAGAACCAGAGGCAATAGTAAGACCCAGGAGCCAACTACTGCGCCTAATAATTGTCTTCTATTTCCAGGTTTTTTCCTCCAAATCCCAAAGGACCTGAATTCCCAATGGTACCAAGATTCAGTTACCCCATTAAGAGATTCTGGGAACGGATAGAGGATAGCACTGCATTTCTCTACCACGAAAGTTATCTTGAAGATGGATTAATCTCTCTTGAACTCTGCTGTGATAACATACTTCCATGATTTAGAAATCCTCAACAAATCTCCAAATCACCAGGGAAGCGAACTTGTTCCCCCACTATCTTGCCTCAACTTACTATTTAGATTTTTCACCTGCCACTTTGAACCTTGAAGTATGTGCTCTCCATAAACTGCACTATTTGGAAATCATGAAATATAACATTTAAACACAATCAATTCATTCATTGATTCCACAAACATTTATTGGAGTCTGAATATACATAAAGCTGTGTGGCAGATGAGATAGGGAAACTCCAAAGATGAATGAACATGGGTTCTGCACTTAAGAAGAAACTTGTGTGATAATAGAGATAAATTATCTAACTACAGTGAAAGGTATAAGGTGGTAAATCTGTAATATATGTGGAATTAAATCTTTAGAGGCCCAAAGAGGGAAATTGACATTAAAAAATTAACACTGGGTATGGGCATTGATTCAGCAAAAATGGAGTGAGTGCCTGTTCCTTCTCACTGCTCAGAACTTGCTGTGAGTGGAGGAAAAATGTTGAACAAGATACACATGATATTTGCTCTTGTTTTCTTAGAGTCTAGAGAGCAGATGAGCATCTGGTTTGGCAAGTGTTGAGGCAGGACTGAATCAGGAGGGACACCAGACCCAGAAGCTCACTAAACCCGTGCATTATGGTTGAGTGTCAGCTGGAAGAAGAGTAGGGGAAGAGTGTTCCAAGCATGTCTGAAGGTACGCAGACGAGATAGTGCATACTATATTTGGGAAATTTTAAGAAAATTGGAATGGCCAGATCATGGAATGGATAGTAAGAGAATGGGGAGAACTGAAGTAGCAGAGGAAGACAGGACTGATTAAGCTCCCATAAGTTTTCTGTGCTTTATTATAAGAGCATGAGAATCTTTTATAGTGTTTAAACTGGAAGGAACCTGATCAGATTTCTCTTTTAGAAAGACCCATCTGGCTATAGCATTGAGAAAGATTTAAAGGGCTATAGGAGTGGAGTCAGGAGGACATGGTAAGAGGCAATGCAACAATCCCAGTGTTGAAAATGGCCTTCACTAGGGTAGAGGCCATGGGTATGGTCAGGAGTGCTTAGGAGGCAGAATCTTCTCTCAGGTCCAGTGACTGAAGAGAGCAGAGGAATGAGACAAACAGAAAGAGCATGGTAATAAGGTGAAAGGCACTGTCCAGGTAATGACAGAGTTTGTCATATGGCGAAAAGTTTTCTTTAAATGGAATAAAAAAGAACTCTTCGAAGATAGCATGGTTCGGTAAGTTTTTAAACTCTAGAAATGTATTATCCTGTTCTTGATTGCTGGCTCAAATGCCGACTGTCTGCGTTTCCCTGAGCAGAGAGGACTGCTAGGAAAACCAGCATGGTTCACCCTGACAGAAGGCTAGGATGAGGAATCCTGCTTCCTTCTCAAGACTAGACACTGGCCCCAGGCTACCAACCAAACCTTACACTTTCCTTCTCTACGCTGAGTCTACCCATACTTCCACATTTCTTCTCCTACTGCTGGAAACTCCGTTCTTCTAGGTGCTAAGTCAAATACTTTGGTGGCACGTTTGACTCCCTCTTTTTTCTCTTCATAACTTCTCAACTCTTGTTTGGTCTATTCTCAAAATACATCCAGAATTAAAGTTTTTCATACTAATCTACTTCTGCCAGGTTCAAGGTATATCATTCCCTGCCTGGATTACAGCAATAGTCTTAGAACTGGTCTCTTTCCTACCTTTGTCCGTCCTTCTACTCAAGGCAATTTTCAACAAAATAGCCAGATAAATTCCATTAAAATATGTCAGATCATGACGTTCCTCTGGTCAATCTGGTCAAACCTGCCAGTGGCTCCTTCATTACCAAAAGTAAAAGCCAAGTCCTTGCAATGACCATAAAAGACTTTCAGGAGTTTGGCTCATGGTGCTCCACTGTTACCTTGTGACCCCATTCCGGCTACTACGCACTTATATTATTCCTCTCCAGCCACACTGACCTCCTCCCTGACCCTCAAACCTGCCAGCTGTGTTTCTGCCTCCAGGCTCTTGTACTTCCTGTTCCTTTGGCCTGGAATGCTCTACCTCAGAGATCTCCAGAGCCCATTCCCTCCCCAAGTCAGGTCTTTACTTAAATATTGTCCTCTCTGTGAGACTTCTCTGGACATTCTGCCTAAGTTGCATTTCCATTTCACTTCCCCTAACCCCTTTCCCAGTAATATTTTTCTCCTTACCATCATCTAAATACTGTATATTTTATCTACCTGCCTTGTTTGTTGTCTGTCTCATCCACCCACTGAATGTAAACTCTATGAGGACAGGGTTTTTTTCCCGTTCTGTTCACTACTCAGTGCTTAGAACAGAGCCAGGCACTTCTTAGTCAAATATTTGTTGAATGCATTAAAAAACTGTCCCTTCCAACTAGACTATCCCTTTTATTTTATTTTCCTCCTTTACCCTGCTAACACTAATCCTACTTATTTTTAAAGACTGCAAAAGCACTTCCTTCACAAAGCCCATTATGATTGCAGATCCTAAAATTCAGCTTCCAAACTCTCTTACTTTCTCTGTACCTCTCTCAGGCACCCTGTATACCATACTATAGCTAGTGCAGATATACTTATGGGAAGGAGAATTTGAAACATCCAGTCCCCAAGTCAGTCCATCCCCTACCTTCCTCTGTTTAATTCCCACAATAGAGGCAGAGTTACTCACCTGATTGATTCTATTTCCCGAAAACTGAAAGAAAAGAGGTCACCTATGAGGCCATCTTAGGTGCCTGATATTGAGCCCAATCCACATACTGCAGCTCCGCCTCCAAACCCACTGTTAGGATTCAGCAATAGGTGTTTTTGTGTCCAATAAACAGGTGGTAGTTTGATTCTTATCCTTTCATTTTTCGTCTTCTGAGCAGAATTAGGAGATCTGGGTTTAAATTTCTGCTTTATGTCTTCCTAGCTCTGTGACTTTGACATGTTACTTAAACTCTCTAAGATTAAATTTAATCATTTGTTAAATGGCAGCCTTTATCTGGCGAGGGTGATATGAGAATTAAATGTTTAGGAAAGTCGTAAGTACCTCACACAAAGCCTGGCACAAGGTAGGTAGGTCCTTCATAAACAGAAAGTATCTTGAAATATAGACCATAATAACCTTTAGTCACTATGTTTTGTGGTTGAGACTTTGGAGATTGAAAGCAAGTCAAAGGTCTCATCTGATGCGAAGCTCAATGGAGCTCCCAGACGGTCATCTTTCAGGTTCTCTTTCTTATTTTTTTAATGTCTTATCTGCAACAGACAGCAACTGGCACAAAGGCAATTTGAGCCGTATTCATTTGCAAATCAAATCACAGTGCTTAGGGCATGGTTACTGTACTGTGTGTTGAATTGAATTGGGTGCAAGAATGAAAATTAGCATTTGTTTGGCAGTTTTCAAAATAATTTCTATGTGTACCAATGATGTGTGTCAATACTGTACCCAAACTGTAAAGATAAAGAAACTGAGGTGGAGTCAGGTTACGTGCATTTTCCAAGGTCTTACAGGTAGTAAAAACCAGAAGTAGACAAGAATTTCTAGCGCTTAGTGTCCTGTTTTTCTATACAGCATTGCTTTTCACTGGAAATATGTACTCCCTGAACAATTTACTATATCACATTTTTAAATATTTTAATTAAGAGTTAAAGTTAGGGCAAAACAAGCTAGTAACAAGACTGGGTCTTTCCTGGAAAGTTCTGTTTCTGGTCCCTCCAATAGCGCCCCCTGGTGCTGCCTAAGACCTGGGCCCTGGAATACACAGGAGGAGCTGAGCCACAGCAAGAGCTTGAAAACCAAAGAAAATGTTTGTGCAGCGTGTTGACTCATTTGTTATAATTGAGCACCTGGGAACAACTGGCCTGTTTGGGCAGCATTAGGGCCTTGTAAAAGTTCCTCGTAACTGAATATTTTCCCTTGTCACCCAAAGATTCCAAATGATTGCAAATTAAAAAACAAAACTTGCTAGAAAAACTAATGGAACTTAAATTAAGCCTCTGAAAGTTCTCAAGTCTTTTTGATACATGTACTTCTAAAGAAGAATATTTTAAACTGTTTTAGCAATTCAGGATGTAGCAGGGGTTCAATTCAAAGACATTGAAGTTTGACTTCTGCTCACTTTCCAGACATTTTCCTTTATTAGAAGGAGCAATGCATGGCAGAGCCCTCACCTTCAGGGAGCTGGCAGAGCTCTGCTGAATGTGTGCTAAGAAAATAGATACTTTACAAAATGCTTTAATTTCATAAAACTCAATGAGCTAGGCACTGTTTCCACTATAGATGAAGAAACCAAGGAAATCAAGATGATTAACTAAATAGCTGGCAAGCTTAGCTTTCTGTGTATAGTGGGGAGCGCTGTTCATACTTAAAAGCAATTAATACTATAGACTCAATGTTTGTAGATGTGGGGGGCGCTGTTGTTTAATTAGAGGATTTTCCTGCCTCATCTCTTCAGGCTTAGATCTCTGTCTAGTTCCACCGCCTTCCTAACTCCACACACTTCCGAGGGAGGTGAATCTGCAAGGTGTTGTCTTATGCTGTGTTAGAGCGTCCATGCCAACTCTTACAGCAGCAGAGCGTGGAGGACAGGAGGACAGATTCTGGAACCAGCAGCAGGTTAGAATCACAGCTGTGCTCCTTTTTAGCTGTGTGACTTTGGCCACAATCCTTAACCATTCTGTGCCTGAAAAAAATGGGTTTCGTAATAGTATCCAACTGTTTTTGATTTTAAAGTATTTTGTTTTTAACTGAAATGGTGTTATATAAGGATTAAATAAGTTTATCCTTATAAAGCATTTGATAAAATAAATGGATTTATGCTACTTGGTTCTGTTACCAATGATCTGGTTTGTTTCTCTACATTCAAACTATAAAGATCTGGAAGAAGTATGCTGCCAGGCAGAGGTACTAGCCAGGCCACATGCACCTAGTGTGCTCAGTGAGGAGCTGTATGATGTAAGGCTTTGGACAGTTTTTCTCAGCAAAATACCATAAACTGATTGGGTCCTTCTCAGACAGTAGACTCCTGCTTTTCTTTCTGATCGTGTCTTTAACATAGACATGCCAGACTATTTCGCTGGCTGTATAGTGTTCCTTTGTATGGATATAGCATCATTTACTTGTACTAATTCCAGAATGTCTTATAATTTCTTGCTTGGCTTGCCGCAACAGCCTCCTAACATATCTTACTGCCTCCAGTCTGGCCCTGCCTGAGTCTCTGTATTTCCAATGTAGATATGTAGAGAGTAGTCTTTCTTTAGCACAAAACTGATTTTTTTTAGTCCCTTATCAAAACCATTCAGTTGATAGCCAAATTATACTGTAAATACCTTTTTCTGACCTTCAAGACCTTTCTTATTCTGTCCTCAATTTATCTCTTTACTCCAATCTGTCATACTCCCTAAGGACAAAGATTTTGCATTATTCACAGAGGTGGCCATTGTGCCTAACACAGCACCTTACACATAATTGGCACTAATAATGCATATTAAGTCCATGAGTGAAGCCTGATATTTCAAAGATGTCACCAAATACTAGGTCTAGTCCTCAGATTGTCAAGTCAGTTTACTAGAGCAATTGTTCCTTTGTAGAAAGACACTAAATGAGACTAAATAACAATGCCAGTTTATGGCAGGATATGCCAGTTGGCCCATTACGATTAAGCAGTCCTGTGTGCTTTTACCAGCTAATAAAACTACTGGCAAAAATTCTGGTCAAGATGTAGAAAGCACCCTTTGCTCTATTTCTCCCTCTGAATGCAGATAAAAACCCTGGGTGGAATGACTTTCTGAGGATCCTAAAAAGTAAATGGTAACAGGTGCACTGGGGAAGGAAACCAGAATTCATAACACCACTGAACCATGCATGAGATTCCTGGATCCCTTTCTTCCAGGACCTCCTGGCCTGGACTCAAAGAAAGCCCAAAACATGAGCTGTGTACCAGTCCCAGGGGCAGGCAGAAAGAACATAAACAGGAGCTCTCCATTTCTGGTCTGAAGAATGGGAAGGGCACCCTACAGGTCAGAGAGAATAGGAGGAATTTCATTTTTCTTTTCTATTTGTTTGTTTTCCTATGCAAGCTCCCAGGCTTCTCCACAGAGGGAATGGTGGCAAAGTCAGTTGTGGCTCGGCAAACACCTGTAACTTAAGGTGGGACCCCTTCTCTGTGACCAGAGAAACTGTGTTCCCTGAGTATGGAGAAACTCCCCGTTGTGTTTTCCCTTCCTCTAGCTCTCCCCACGTGGCTTCCATGGCAATCTAGTAGAAGAAACAGGAAGCGTGAGGCAGAGGTAGAAACTATAGCCTCAGATGTCTACCCAGGGAACCAGGAGGGGAATGGGAGAGGTTGGGCACTGGAGTGTCACAGAGACTATGGAGAGGGGAAGAGCTGAAGAAATTTTGTGGGAGGATCCCACAAAATTGAATATGAACTCCTAGGCTCCCGCCTGAGCTGTGCAGGCATGGATTTGACCTCAGTCAGCATAGCAAAGTTTTGAGGTGTGAACTAAGGACACAACATTGCCTGGGTCCAAGACTGGCCGCTCCTTGAGGCACATGTGCAGTGGACTCCGATGGCACTGCATAGGCTTGGACAACTGCCCTGACAGTGGAATCACAGCTCACAGGAGGTGGGGGTGAACTTGTAGCCTGAAGCCAACTGGGGTGGTTTCCTGTATATTTTAAATTAACATCTATGACATAAGGTAACATTATATTTGAAATGTCTAGAATCATGAGATGACACCTGGAGTAAGGGACTGTCTTTGGTCATTTGGAAGTGCTGAAAGGGTCCCACCACCCTTTACTGATGTTCTGTCTATATTTCCGAGCTCCCTACTCTCCTTTGGCTAGCACAATCTTTCTTTAGATGTCTTAGTAAAACTCAGTTATATTCACTTTCTTTGTTCTTGCTTTTTAAACCCTACAGAGAAATTGTGGCTCATTAGTTAATTTATTTGTTGACATATTCAGAGTTTAATGATGTTATTGATGAAAGAGACACTATTGAGTCCTCACTGTATGTGAAACACTGTGTTTGGTACTGGTGATATAAACATGAGTAACATAGTACTCTCTCCTCAAAAATCTCGGCACGTAAGGAACGCAGGGGCTCAGTGATAGAAGTTTGTGGGGGCCCAAGAAATTTTACTTTATTAGGCAGATTCTAAAGGCCTGAGTGTGCATAATAAAAGGGCTCATTTTACCCAGATTTCTTTTCTTATTCAATAAGCAGTAGGGAAGAGAGAACATGCTAATGACTTGGCATGTTAATGCACAAAGGAACTGGACTTCATTCAGTTGGATTAACGCTGTTCAAGGGTTCTTTTTTAGGGCCTACCACAGGCCAGGCCAATGCAGGCAGGAGGATTTGTGCCAACCCAACTGGCCGGCTGCCCTCGGGCCCGACCTGAGGAAATGCAAGAGGGAAGGATGGTTGCTCTCTGTTTCTTCAAAACTGATTCCTAATTCAGAACACTTAGCATTCAATCCCAGTTTTACTATTGTTTAATAAAACCAGAAGACCCCAAAAGGATTTGCAGACACTAAATCCTCCAATCTGGAATGACAATTTAATTTTACAGCACTCAAAACATGTTCCTTAATTCATCTGGGGAACCGGAACTTTGAAGCTTAGTACCTGTTAAACAAAGGGAAATGAGACTGTCTCAAAAAGCAGAATCAGAAAATGTCTCAGATACAAGAGACCTGAGGAAGCGTCGACTCCAGAAACTGCAGAATAGAAGCCCTTGGGCCAAATTCTTTTGTTCTTGTTTGGCCTAAATATTCTTCTGTGGAAATTTCACATAAGAATTCAGCTTTGTAGACTCTCTTGAAAAACTCAGATGTCACAATAACTGGCTTTACCTGCTCACATGGCAAATGTTGACCTGCCTCTATTTTTAATTCTTGGGCTCCTATACTGATCTGCTCCAATAAACTTATTCTATAGATGATGGAAATAAGGTGGAGGGAAGGAAAAGGATTTCCCTAAAGTCATACCTGGTGGTAGCTGGCCCTATACATGCTGTGTCCAAACTCTTGGATTAGTGCTATTTCATATGGGAGGTAAAGGAAACCATGATTTAATATTGTTTTCAGCAAGTTAACCCATGACTCTAGGCTAATGAAATTGGCAAATTAGTTCTTTGTGTTACTTCTTATGCTAGAAAGTAAGAGGCATTCAGATTGCCTCCATTATTTCATTACCAGTAGAGAAAGAACGGTAAAGAAAAGCAGGCTATACGGCAAGAAATTCAAGTATTTGCTAGGAAGGAGATTATAAATTGGGAAGATGCCATTGGATAACATACTGTAACATTGCAATGAGGATGAATTGCAGTGAAACAAATTCTCCTGACTCTCATTTATTTTCTAACTCTACTCATTCCTCATGCATATGGCAAATGGATTCCAGTTTCGCTCAGTGGATGGCACCATAATTTGTTTCCTGCCGTGACAGCAGGGCAGAGCATCCTCCAAGACAGAATTAATCTTCTGCCATTACCTGCTCCCACAGAAGTGTGTTTATACCTCTATTACAACACATAATGCTCTCTGCCATGCATTAGAATTATCTATGTGCTTGTCTGTGCCCACCACAGAGTGTGAGCATTCTGAAGGCTAAAACTATCTTGTTTATATTGTATCTCCCACAGTTCCTAACACCGCGGCATAGAGTATGCGATTTATTCCTTTATTTAGCATTTATCAACATTTTGTGCAACAGCTTCTAAGCATACTAGGAGATTCAGAGATTAGTGCAGAATAGACAGGCAGCTCTATGCAGACTAAGCCCACATTGATCTTGTTTATTATTGTATTTTTAGCACCCAGAACAGTGGTCAATATTGTCAAGAATATTTTGGCAGGTCATATGAGTGATGGATAAATATGAATAGATCCACTGCATGGAATTAATATATAGTGGGCCAGATTGTGAAATTAATGAAAATGCAGATAGCTTCTTGGGAGCATATGTTAAGATTAAATAAAATAAAGGACTAGTTATGTGATCTAGGACTTGGACAAAGACCAATGATGTCACGAATGAAAGATTAGTCTGTGGAAGGGCAGAAGTAACTAGTGACATTCCATAAATTACCATCTCCTTTCCTAACACTGTATGTGCCTCCTGTGCATCAGGAAGCACTGGAACCCAGAGTTGTACCATTCCCCTATAGAGACACTGGTTTCGATTTTCTGCAATGTCTCCAGTGTATAACTGTGCCTGAAATACAGGCAGTTGACCTCTAAATGCTGATGTTGAAATAAATACAAGTGATCACAGGAGCTGCAGAAAGAAGACATCTTCAGGGAGCTACAGAAGCTCAATAGGGATTATACACGTCTATGTACAGAACGCCAACTTCTTAAATTTAAGTGATTCACCATTAAAAGCCAGTTGGCAGCCCTCTGATGGATGTTATTTCAGCTAGCATATCTCTTTCATTCACATCACAGTATGTTGAGGAACTGCCATATGGTGTGTAAATGCAGGAAGAATTCCATGGGGATATAAAGGCTGGTGGTTATAATATTATTCAAAAGATGTGGCAAAAAGCCACAGTATCACACTCTCCTTATTACACTCAGACCAAATTCCGAGACCAGCCCTTTCCTACTTGTCTCTATCCATCTTCATTGCCATTATTCTTTTCCATTTTAACTATGTTTCATAATATTTCCTACAGATGTGGCTATCTCATCTCTATCTGATGGGTTTCCTGTCACATTTTGAAACAGTTCAACGGTCACTTTACTGTGAAGTCTCGCTAGAGTTTTCCAGTTGGATTGAATAATTCTTTTTTCAGAGCTTCTTTATCGGGCAACCAAGGAAAACAATACCTGCTGGTGGAGTTGTGAGAATCAGGGACAACAAATACAGAAGTCATGACGCCACAACAGGTACTCAAGGACAGAAATCTGTGCTGTTTCTGTTGTACCCGTAGTACAACTTACATGCAAAAGATCACTAGAATCGTTTAATAGACTGACAAAGTTTCCTGTCCCCACCTGTACAAGTTTGAGAATTACGATGTTCTTTGTACTCACACAATGTTTATACTTCTGAACATAAGGGATGCTAAAAATTTAAGTTCCATTAAGACTTTTAGTTCTAATTAATATAATGAGCATGATAAATGAAAACCCGATCTCATATAATAAGTACCATAACTGAAATGAAGTAGAAAATTGAAAAAATGAATTACATTGCTGTATATAAATTTTCTGCAAAGTGTTTCCCCACAAAATGCAGCGTTCACAAATTTTACACATAGAAGATTAATTATTATGTGTATTACAAGAGATTTGATTAGTGTAGAAATATTTGTATAAATATTATACGTTGGATTTTTTAATAAAAAGTCTACATGAGCTCCCTCCTCTGAGTGTACTAGTTACTGTACCATTAGAACTAGCTTTTACTTTAGAAGCACGATAATGCCACTTTCAACCATGACAATGGTTATTTTCTACAAACTACTTTATTCTGAAATATTTTGAAGTTAGTTATTAAAGGATAAGAGATAGGAGAAGGAAGTATCCCACAGATGCTAGATGCTAGATGCTTAACATTCATGATCTCACTTAGTTCTCATGGCAAACCTATAAACTAAGCATTGTATTATACCTCTGTTTAGATGAGAAAATTTGGGCTCAGAGAGTTAAAATTAAATGCCAACAACACATAAAGCTAAAACGTGGTAAAGTGGAATTTCAAACTCAGTTCAACTGGCTTTATAGGCTGACCTTTCTGCACCTGTATCTCCCCTAACTTTTTAGAAACATAAGAAGGTCACTTTGGCAAATGTCATTTTCTGTCACTTGAAACTGAGAATAATAATCATCTCTACTAACTTCTGAGGGTAGCACTTGAAGACCAAATGAAAAATATGTTAAAGATTTTAATTAATAATAATGGGTAATGTTTATTGATAAATTATCATTGGTCTAATTTAACCATTACAGAAGCCTTACCATTAGCATCGTTTTTTAATACAAGGAAGGAAATTGAGGTTCATATATGTCAGACAAATTTTCTAAGGACAAACAGATTGAAAACACATCAAATTGTAAAGCATTGCTAATATCTGGGCTGACCACTTCTCAAACACTCCAGCACTGTATTACATAGAGAATCCTGGGGGGACAGGTATAAACCATTCATTGAAACATTAACTTTCTTACCACCTAGGCTCAGTCCCAACCTAACTCCAATCACCTGTCTGAGCAGCAGACAGGTACAACACAACCTAGGTTTTCTCTAGTGGACTGGTGTTTAATGCCTGTTAAAGTCAAAATCCAGCAGCACAGAAACTGAACTGGATCTCTCTGAGACGACTCAGTGATGTTTCTACTTTCACCATTCTCTGAAGTTCCACATTGGTTCAATGGTGGCTCAGTGTCTCAGCTACACTAATTACTTGAGTTCTGATTCAAGTATTGAAATTTATAAAAATTACTGATCTGATTCTATGTAGTGTTCCATGTGTTTGCATTCATGGAAGGCAGCACAATATACTAAAAAAGAAGATAATTGTAGATGCTTGGATTCAAATTTTAGCTCTTTATTTGTCAGTCATGAGCCCGTGCCTGGGCAATCCATTAAACCTCACTGAGCCTTAGTTTGCTCACCTGTAAAATAACAACTACAATAATATCTGGGCATGGAGAGAGCACAAGTGAAGGAAAGAGGAAGGGGAAACCTGGAACCATTTATAATTATAAAAATAATATTATTATTTTATAATTTGTACATCTTAGGGCAGGTATGGAGTTCTCCAAAGAAATTTGTGAGCTGGATCATCTGGCCTGACATTCATCCAGAGCGAAGCAATTCAGAACTGAAACATTACAGTGTTTTGGAAAGAACTCCCACTTGTGACCTCTAATTGTTGCTGGAATTCAAGGTGGGACCTGCCCTTGGTTATATAGTAACCATGGCTCTATGTGTAGATGTTTCTGCCCTGTGTCTGAAGTAATATTTCTCTTCCCTTCACAGTCTCCAGGACTGTTCCACATTAAAAAAAAAAAATCACAATGAGAAGCTATGGAATTGAAGAATGAAATGATCCACAAAGACACTTCAACTGTATATAACAATCTTTTATTAAAAACAGTTACTAAAATATTATTAAGTTTAAATGGAAGTAATGAAGATAAGCAACTGCTTAAATACACAGTTCAGCCTACCATTGTGTGTATGCATTGATTTTATTATAACCTGGACTTTGCTTTCTTTGATTCCTGGGATCACCAACTCCGCACAGGCTCAGAGCTACATGCAGGAGGTGGGGGCAACTAGAGAGGGGAGGGGACACCTGTCACCTGACACCTGGTCTTTTAATAAAAATGTAATATACATCCCTTTATTCATTCAACAGATATTTATTGAGCACCAACCAAAGCTATTCTAGCCAGAGTTTTCAGCTAATATTTGTCAAACACCTTGTATACTCAGTAATCTACAAAATTATCCAATGGCTGCAGAGAGACCATTCCCAGGTGTGTGCACATGTTAGCTTATTTGAGTTATACAGCCTGAGGCTTGAGACTGCTTTGCCACTTACTGGGCGTGTATCTTGAGCAAGTTACTTAAGCTTACTAAGTTATTTAAAGTGCTTACTAAGCATTTTTGCTTCATTTTTTAATAAAAGAACACTAATAGTAGCTATCTCATAAGATTGACGGCAGCATACAATGAGTCTGTGCTGGGAAAGCGTGGGTAAGAATAGAGCCTAGCAAGCAAGGAACTGCTTATTAATGTTAATTATGACAACGATAATGGTAATGAGACCACTTATATCATTCCCAATTACTGAATTAAGCTATAGTAATCTTCATTATCTAGCTGCAGAGAATCCAAATCCCCTTCCTCATTTGGATGAGCTCTTCATCACACCTAGATTCTAGAAGGCTGCAGAATCCTTTCATTGGGAAAATTGGAGTAGCCTTGTCTTCCAGTGTTCTCCATTCCTGGATTGCCAGGTAATGGGAATGCATCCCAGGCTCAGGAAATTGGAAGCACCTTCCCAGGAATCAGAGAAAGTGACATGAAGTAAAAGGATGGACGGAATTTACCTGCAATGAGGCAAGTGGTAGGGTCCCAATGCAGTTATGCTCGGGCCAAACAGCTGAAAGCAGAGCGTCTTTGTTTCCTGCCAGGGGGCTGGTCCAAGTTTACAAACCTGGTCTTCCAGCTACCAGTAGATCCTGGGAGGCCTCAATATTCCTCCAAATAACAGTATTTACTTTTATTTATATTTATTTATTTTAGTTAGAGAGCCAATCTACAATTGGTTACTAGTGATTACAACCAAAACCCCTAACATGGGACAAATTGCTTTTGGAAAAGAAACCTGTTATTAGCTAGACAACTACTTACTAATTATTTGAATTTCAACTATTAATTTTTATAATAATTACCAATTTGGCTCTATCCCATATTCCATGGGTTGTATGGGCACCTTCAGTCCAACAGAGGGAAATTATTTAATTTTATATTAAAGTAGAGCTGCAGACCAAAAGATTTCCTGAGCTGAATTATTTGACAAAAAGAACGCAGACATCAAATTCAATGCACCAATGTTGCTTTCCCTCATCCAGGTTAGCAGATGCCTGGCATGATGGAAGCTGATTTCACAAGGGATAGAACTCTCCAATTATCTGTGACTATTTGAACCACCTAATTCAGTTTAGAAAAAGAATCATCAGATACATTTTCTTCTTTCTCGTCACCAATTGGGACTTAATTAAATATCACATCAGAGCATAAAAGGAGACCCCGGTCCATGCCTTCTTTTTTACCTCCTCCAAAAGAGACTGAGAAATTAGGGAGGAAGGAAAAGTAACAACAGAGAAACTGGCATAAGAAACTGAAAATTTCAGGCATCCAAGGAAAGAAAACTTGCCATGCGCTTCTGAGAATCACTTCAAACACCAGTTTTATTTTCCAAACCTTCTGCATGATGTCCAGTAGCAGCTAGTCAACCAGTCTTTAAAAAAACAAACCAACCCTCTTTTGGAGCAATTTATTATATGAGGTCTGTCCAGAAAATGTCCAGCCATTGTTAATATGACTAGAACAGTGTGCACAACATCGATGTAACCTGGCAGCCAAGGAGAGTGGACTGGAATGTGCGTGTGTGAACAATGAGAACTTCACTGTACTAGTCAGTGGGGGCGGTAGATGCCGTTGAGTGAGCATGTGTACTGCGTGGCCATCACATTCAAAGTGACAGAGTGAGTAGAGCAATGAATCTGCATTAAATTTTGTGTTCAGCTTGAACATTCCTCATGGAAACTATTCAGATGATTCAGAAGGTTGTGGGCAACTGGTAATTGGCAGCTTCATCATGACAACATGCCTGCTCATGCATCAAATACAGTGCAGAGTTTTTTGGCAAACATCCAATCATCCAGGTGATTCGGTTCCCCCACTATAGCCAAGATTTGGCAACTTGCGACTTCTGGCTTTTCCCAAAACTAAAATCACCTTTGAAAGGGAAGATATTTCAGACCATTGATGAGATTCAGGAAAACATGATGGGGCAGCTGATGATGACGGGAACTGTGTGAGGTCCCAAGGTGGCTACTTTGAAGGGGACTGAGGTATCATTGTCCTATGTACAGTTTCTTTTATCTTGTATCTTCTTCAATAAATGTCTATTTTTCATATTACATGGCTGGAAACCTTCTGGACACAGCTTGTATGTAAGATAAGGTGTTGTAGAACCATGAAACACCCTTGAATACCATTTTAATATTTTGCTAGAATTTCCCAGATGCAACCAATGCCAACTCAAGCAGAATATAGAAAATACTTTAAACCTGGAACATTCCAAGAAGCAAGCATTCACACACAATTTATCAATTCACTAACCTCTTGTGTTTCTCTGTCCTGTGACTTGGAGAGGTTTGTAACTTCAATTTATTTGAGTGACATTTTCAGACAATGTAATTTTTGGATGAATTCTTTCTGAAAATTACATTTTTTTAATTTGTTCTGAAGTGTTGGGTTTCTTAGCTCTACTAAATTGCTAGAGAAAATATTGTAGAGAAGGAAATTACTAATAATGATGTAATTTATTGAATTTTTACTAAATGTCAGAGTCTATGTGCTCTGAACTGGATTGTGTCCCCTCAAAATTACAGTAAAGCTCTATGTGCACATGTGATGGCACGTGGGATGGGGCCTTTGGGAGACGGGGGTGTTGGTGGGTATTTGGGATTAGGACTGTGACACCATGAGGGTGGGGCTCTCATGGAGGGATTAGGGTCTTTATAAAAAGAAACACAAGAGTTTGCTCTCTTTCTCTCTGCCATGTGAGGAGGCAACTGTCTGCAAGCAATGGAGAGGTTCTCAGTAGAACCCAACCATACTGGCACCCTGATCTCGGGCTTCCAGCCTCTAGAACTGTGAGAAAATAAATTTCTGTTACTTAAACATCCCAGTCCATAGTAGTTTGTTACAGTAGCCTGAGCTGACTAAAAGGCAATGTTAAATGCTTCATTGATATTATTCCACATTCTTTTAATAAGCTCTCTGTCAGGTATGCATTTAATATCATCCCAAATTTATATCTGAAGAAACTAAAGAAACAGAGTTTAAGCAACTTGTCCAGTGTCAGAGAGCTGTTAAGTGGCAGAAGCAGGATATAAATCTAGTCTGTCCAATGACAAAGCTTATACTTAACTATGATGTTCTCCAATGTGTATAAATTTTTATTTATGTAAATTCACCACTTACGAATCAAATTAATCAGATTGTGATATTAATATATGAGTTTACCTCATATTTCCTCGTGGAACATTTTTTGGTTTAATAGTCCCTACTCTTCCTGAAGTTACCGTCTGAAAGATGGACACAGGACAGTTTTTATCAGCCCTTGAGTTCTCCATGCTTCCATCTGGGCTTCTAGTTGTTCACTAGACATGTTTCACTTAAGTAAGTAGACAATACTGTTAGTAATTTTTCTCCACAGGAGTCTTCATTACCACCGCATTTTGTTAAGGTACCGGTCCCACTTCTAATTGTCTTTGTGTTTCTACCTGTGTGACTTCAAACTTGAAATATTTTAAGCCAAATGTATCTTCTCTACCCATTTAGTCCCTTTTTCTATTTTCTCTATTTTTCTACTAACAAAGTTTTCTCAATAACCTATCATTGAAATCTTGAAGTCACCCTTTACTTCTCCCATTCTCTCAACCTCAGGAGTCACCAAGTTCACACCACTTTTCTGTCATCCATCAGTAGCTGCTCTGACACCCTTAAATTCCCAGTGGCTTAATACAATAAAGTTCTAATCTCTCCCTTGGCCAATAAATTCCAGATGATGCTTTCATATTGTTAACTTTTATAAATGTGATTTTTGATTATGTCATTTTCTTTCTAAAAACTTTTCACCAATTAGTTAATATAGAGAAGAAAATTCCTCAAGTCATGGCCTCACATGCACTATCCTTAAAAAACTTTTCTCACTTTCATGCCCAGCCTCACCTGCTACTGTATATGACACTTCTGCTCTGGTTGAGTAATTTACCTTCTACCACCTCAGCAGTCCTTGCATTTTCTCAATTCCGTTCTTCAGTCTCTCTAGTCTTCTAAGCTTGGAATACTTTGTTTCAAACTCTCCCAGACACAGCCCAACCAAACTTCAGTACTCAACTGAAACACTAACTATGTCTTTAAGGCCCAGTCTTCCCAGACACAGCATTCTCTGCCTTTTCTAATATACCTGGATCTCTTAAGGCTCACATCACTAATTTTCTAGTTAACATGTGTAACCTCATATTAAAGGCTTCCCCAGATAAATTATACCTGAAGGAAGAGATTAACCACTAGATTATCTTTACACCCTCTTTTACAACTTTTAAACTAACTCAGGATCTTGCTTAATGGATGTTGAAGTAAAATAATAACTAGAATAAAGAAAATAAATAGAAATTTAATAAGTGCCCTAAATTTGTATCAATATTTATTTTTGTTGAAAAGAAATCATGTGCCACTTGGGTCATATTTAACATCTACTCTGATTTTCATGAAGCCTCAAACTAATCAGTAAAATATTTTGAAAGCAACCGCTCACATTTTCTGGACATATTCCAAAAACTGAATTGACAGGCTCATTAAGAATCATCATGGTAACAGATGGATCCTTTCATTCTTGTAGTCACTTTGGAGTAGAGCAGTGTTAACACATCACAGCAAAGTTCTGGGAACTGCTGCCCACCAGCTGAAGCAGAAAGGTAGAGCAAGTCAGGGTACCTAACCTTTCTTTTGTCACAACCTTCAAATTTTTAGTACCTTATTAAAAGGTACTGAATTTAGTAAAAGTTTATTTCTTGTTCACATCACAGTCTGATGTATAGTGTGAAATTGTCCTGAGTGTTCCAAGTGACTCGGGGAACCATGATCTTTCCATCACATGAGCTGGGAATTGGAATGCTGGCATTATTGTCCATTGACAAACAGAAGCCCGCTGCATGATGGAATGTCTTTGCCAGCACTCCTTTCCTATTCACTCAGGCTAGTCTCTCTCCTTGGCTCCTCCTCTCCACTTACCCATACCACATCCAAACTCTGCCTTCTAATTATCCTTGGATACACTGATCTGCACTGATTTCTCCTATCCATAGGCTTCCATGACTCTCCCTGGTTGAGTCACACATTCAGCAATGCCTTAAGCCTGAGAGACCTTGGGACACAGTGCACAGAGCATGGACTGTGGAGCCTGATAGAGTTCAAGTACTTGCAGTACAACTTGTCCTGGAAAAACTAGCGAACCTCTTAAAGCTTTAGTTTCCTATTGCAGTAAATAGTTACTCTACTAATACTACTCAATGGAAGCACTCAATAAATGGACATAATTAAAAATACCCACTGTTTTCCACTGCTGCTGCTGGGACCCAAGCCATCATCTCTCATCATATCACTGCAATAGCCTTCTAATTATCTCTGTGCTTTCTTTCTTTGCTCACACCTACTGTTTATTCTTAACATGACAGCCAAAGTGATTTTTAAAAAGAAAGCCAGCATGAGTCCTTCCTTTGCCCAAGTTTTCTAATGGCTTCATGTTTCACTGAAGTAAAATCCAAGGTCAGGGCAATGCCAACAAGAATCTACAAGATCTCACCCTCCATTACCTCTTTGCCATCCTCTCTTAGTGTCTTCCAACTTACTCTCCTCTAGCCACACTGGCCTCCCACCTGTTTCCTCAAAAATGACAGCTTAGGCCCCTCTGTGGACTTTGTTCCTCTGACTTCCTACTCCAAAACCATCTTTCCCATGTGCAGGTGGGTTAGTCCCTCATTTCCTCCTGGGGTTTACACAAGGTCCCTTTCTCAGTAAGGTATGCCCTGACCACCCTATCGAAATTGCACCCACCCTAACATTCTAAATCCTGCTTTCAAGCTTTAAATATGTTTTAGCATTTATCACCATCTAGTATAATTCATAACTACTTATCTACTTTGTTTTAATCTATCTCCCCCTAACAAGAATATAAGTTCCATGAAGGCAGGCGTTTCTGTCTGTTTTGTTTACTTCTATAGCTCTGACACCAAATCAAATTGATAAGTGGCACATAATATGCATTCAGTAAGTACTTACTGAAAAGATAAATAACATATAGTTTTAATAACATATATTCTTTTATGTTGATACCCTGAAATCAAGTAGCAGATCCTGCTCTTTCCTTAGATTGCACCTGGCATTACCCAAGGTTGTAAGGGTGTAACAATAATTCCATCATGCTGTTTCGCATCTTTGATAGAAGGCTCTCTTGATACCTCAACTGCACATCCCAGCTGTGGGGGACAGTAGCTTCTTTATTTAGTAGCCATCGGGCCTATGCGTCAGTTCTCTACAATTTTTGAAGGTTGTGACACTGGGAATTACTGAAATGTTAAAACACCAGGCCAACCATGAGGGCTGTGGTGACAACGATCCCACACAGTTGCAGTGGTGATATGGGTAAATTCATATACCACATCCAACATTCAGCTATAGAATTAAAATTATAATTAGCTTTATATTTTGGCTCAGGGAATGGCACCTGTTATAAGGCAGGCACACTAAACACGCACATTAATATGAAGACTAAGACCAATAGAGGCAGAGCAAGCATCTTTTTTTCAATGTTGTATTCTAATAATATACTATTAATCATTCTCCCTAGCCTGGAGATTATTGGAAAATATATTTATTAATACAACATGGTACATTTATTTTTCACAATAACTTAAAAGCAAATATTTTCCAAAGCACAATCTATTGTGATAACGTTGTAAGCACAACAGTTTAATAGATTTCTAGAGATCCTTTTACAGAATCTTTACATATATCAGCTTTTTTAATATCTTCATATTGACACTATAATGTAAGTATTATCTAAATTCTATAAGTGAAGAAGACAAGGCAAGGTAACTGGCCCAAGGTTACAGAGTAAGTGAGTGGTGGAGCTGACCTGGTGGAGCTGAACTTAAGAGTTCAGCTCCTCCCTCCAAAGCTCTCCCACCCACTGCTGAGCTATCTGAGAGGCTAGGAGAGAATGCTGCATCTGGCAGCTCAAAAGGGATGAACTTAGGGAATAAAAACAGGAGAAAAAATCCTTCTACAAATATAAACACTTCCATAAAATAAATTTCTATTTGGTTATGAGCATCAAAATCAGAAGTGATATAAGAGATAAAGGATTTCACTATTTGGTTATTTGTTGGAATTCTTTGAAGCCTGAGAGTAAGTCTGACTTATGCTCAAATAAACATATGTATATAATTGCACTTAAATACTGCTTAAAAGCTTTATTAAAGCATAATTAAAATTTGATAAACTTCACATACTGGAAGTGAACAACTTAAGTTTTCATATTTGGATACCTTTGTGAAACCATTACAACAATCGGGAGAATGAGTGTGTCCATTCTGTCATGTTTTCCCATGGACCTTTTAGTCCCTTCCATCCACAGCAAACAACCGATGCTTTCTTTCATTGTAGATTATTTTGCATTTTCTAGTTTCTAAGAAATTGAATTATGCAGCGTGTACTCTTTCTTTTCCCGATTTCTCACTCGGCATAAATATTTTGAGATTTGCTACATTGTTAGGTATATCAACAGTTCATTGCTTTCTGTTGATGAATAATCCATTGGACCTATGGCAATCCAAATTTTCTAGTGCCATCTGTTGAAAAGCTTATCGCTTCTACACTGAATTGCTTGTGCATGTTTGTCAAAATCAGTTTTCCATATACATGTGGGTCTGTTTCTGAATTTCCTGTTTTGTTTTATTGATCTATTTGTCTATCTTTATGCTGATACCATGCTGTTTTCATTACTAGTTTTAGACAGAGTCTTGAAAATCATGTAGTGCTAATGCACCAAATTTATTCTTCTTTTTCAGAGTTACTTTGAGTATTCTAGGTTATTTGCATTCCATATAAGTTTTAAAATCTGTTTGTCAATTTCTATTTAAAAAAGAATTCTAGGATGCTGATTGCCATTCTTCAACTCTATAGATGAACTCTGGGAGAATCGACAATGTTAACGCTATTGAGCATTCTAATATGCACACACGGTGTATCTCTCCATTTAGTTATAGCTTCAATTTTCTGAGCAATGTCTTGCAGTTTTCAGCATAAAGATATGCTATCTATTGCCATTTACCACTATTTCATATTTTTAATATTATTTTAAATGGTAGTATTTTTATTTTACTTTCTAATTTTTACTACTAAGAATACAGTAAATCTTTATATATTAATATGATATACTGCAAACTTAATTAACTCACTGGAACTTTTGTAGATACCATTAGATATTCTAAATAGTCAATCATGGCATTTATTAATAAAGAGAGTTTTATTTTATCTTGTCAAATCTCGGTGTCTTTTATTTCTTTAGTTTATGCTGTATATTTTACTGACTAAAACCTCTGGTGGTAAGAGGCAACCTTCTTGCCTGATCACAGTGGGACATGTTATTAGGTGGAGGATGTTTAGTCTATTCTTAGTTTGCTGAGAATTTTATGAGAAATTAATATTAGGTTTTGACATATTTAACAATTTTATGAGTTTTTAAGTACAATAGATTATACTGATCAATTACTGAATATTAAATCAACCTTATATTTGGCATAAATCCTTAGTCATGATATAGTATATTTAAAAAATATTATTGGGGCCTTGGCTGTTGTGGCTCAGTGATTAAGTGCTGGCCTGTGAATCAAAGGGTCACTGGTTCGATTCCCAGTCTAGGGCACATGCCTGGGTTGTGGGCTAGGTCCCCAGTAGGGGGCATGCGAGAGGCAACCACACATTTTTTTTCTCCCTCTCTTTCTCTTTCCCTTCCCCTCTCTAAAAAATAAATAAATGAAGTCTTTAAAAATATTGTTTGGTATGATTTACTAAAATTTTGTTTAAAATATTTACACCAATGTTCATGAGGCATATTGATCTTCAATTTTCTTTACTTGTGAAATCTTGGTCTGGTTTTAGTATCAGGGTAATGCTGACATCTTTGATTGAATTGGGAAGTAGTCCTGCCTCTTTAGTTTTCCGGTAGATTTTATGTAGAATGTTCATCAGTTCTTCCTTAATTATTTGGTAGCAATTCACCTGTGAAACCATCTGCTCTGGAGTTTTCTTTGTGGGAAAGTGTTTAAGTACAACCTTAATTTCTTTAACAGCTATTGGACTATTCAGGTTGTCTATTTATCAGTGAACTTTGGTCATTTAGGCATTCCAGGAATTTCTCCATTTCATTTAAATTGATGAATTTATTTGATAAAGTTGTTTAAAAATATTTTATTTTTTTCCTATCTGTAGACTCTGTACTGATGCTACATCTCTCATTCTTGATATTAATAATTTGTGTTTTCTTCCTTTTCCTGATCAATCTGTTTTTTTTTCAATTTTATTGATTTTTTAAAATAACCAGATTTTAGTTTCATTGATTTTCTCTATTGTGTTCCTGTTTTATATTTCATTGATTTTCATTCTGATCTATTATTTTGTTTCTCCTACTTACTTCAGGTTTAATTTTCTCTTATTTTCCAAATTTCTTAAGGTACGTCTTTAGACATTGATTTGAGATTTTTTCCCTTTCTAATATAGTCAGATAAGTTTTAAAATTTCCCTTAAGTGTTGTTTTAATCCTCTGAATTATAGGTTTTTCCAGCCTGATTGCTGGGGATAGACGCTGTTCCTCGTCCCATGGGGGTGCCGGGCGTTCTGTTCACCCTAATCCTTCAGGGTGGTGCATTTCCAGGCTTCAAATGCATATAGACATCAATGCATAGCTGACTATGCGAGCGCAGTAATTTTCAACCTTTTTCATCTCGTGGCACACATAGACTAATTACAAAAATTCTATAGGACATCAAAAAATGCATTCTTTGCTGATCTCACAAAAATAGGTATAATTTCGATTGATTGACAGACAAGAAAATTATAATAGTAATTACCTATTCTTTTTGCTCTGAAATGGCTTTTTTAAAAAATCAAGTGCCTATACTTGTACAATATATAAGGATTTCTGGTACCAAGAATTAACCAATCATATGTAACATTATTATACCCCATGACCAATAAGATGGAACTATATATTTATGGTTCAAGACAGGTATTCACACTGGATGGCAATTGTTGGGTTGCCTGTTGTCATTCATATATTTGACAATCTAAGGGAAAAGAGGTCAGCACCCCTGAGAAATAGTAAGGTATTGCATGTTTTAAAAATTCTTGTGGCAACGGGTTGAAAATGCTGCTCTAGAGGGAATCTCTGCAGATCTCCAGAGTCCTTTTTTGACACAGCTCTTCCCTTTGTTCCGGGCTCTGAAAACTTCCTTGGTATCTCTGAACTCATGATGCCATCTCCTTAACTTGGAGGGCTCACCTCATTTATTTCTTCTATCTTTAGAATAACTGTCATTCATTGCTTGATGTCCAATGCCTTGAAACTGTGTGTTCCATATTTTGTCCTGTTTTGTTCTTGTTATTTCAAGCAAGAGAGTAAATTAAGCTTCTATTAGTTCATCTTTGTTGAAGGGAGGCATTTTCCCATCTGATCTTTATCTTCCCATTCATCAGCATACTGAAGCCTCACTAGAGTTTTGTGAGTTGGGTATTATTTTTAAATATTATCCCCATCTCACATACAAACTGAAACTTAGAGAGGCCTAGTGGTGGCTATAGGTTCAGATTTTGGTATAGATTTTCTGGGTCTAAATCCAATGTTTTTTTAAATCCTCAACCGAGGAGACACTTATTGATTTTAGAGAGGGGGGAAGGGAGGGAGAAGGAGAGGGAGAGAAACATCAACGTGAGAGTGAGAAACATTGATCCACAACCTAGGCATGTACCCTGAGATTGTAATCAGTTTACAGGATGCTGCTGCAACCAGCTGAGTCACACCGGCCAGGGTAAATCCAATGCTTTTCACAGTGCACCTGTATGCCTCCGGTGATTGACTTGGCAAGCTTGTCAGATCTCCCTTTAGTTTATTTTAAATATCTTTAATATATCTTGGGTTCCAATCTAGTGTCTTAAAAATTAAAAAAAAATTTTATTGTTCTTCAAGTACAGTTTTCTGCCTTTTTCTCCACCCCTCTCCACCACCCCAGCCATCCCCACCTCCCTACCCCATTTCCACTCCCCCTTGTTATTGTCCATATGTCCTTTATAATTGTTCCTGTAAACCCTTCCCCCTTTCCCCCCATTATTCCTTCCCCTCTCCCTTCTGATCACTGTCAGCCTGTTCTCAATTTCAATGTCTTTGGCTATATTTTGCTTTCTTGTTTGTTTTGTTGATTAGGTTCTTGTTAATGGTGAGATCATATGGTATTTGTCTTTCACCACCTGGCTTATTTCACTTAGCATAATGCTCTCCAGTTTCATCCATGCTGTCGCAAAGGGTAGGAGATGCTTCTTTCTTTCTGCTGAGTAGAATTCCATTGCATAAATGTACCATAGTTTTTTGATCCATTCACTTACTGATGGACACTTGGGTTGCTTCCAGCACTTGGCTATTGTAAATTGTGCTGCTATGAACATTGGGGTGCATAGATACTTTTAGATTGGTGTTTGAGGATTCTTAGGATATAATCCTAGCACTGGAATTTCTGGGTCAAAAGGCAATTCCATTTTCAGTTTTCTGAGGAAATTCCATACTGATTTCCATAGTGGCTGCAACAGTCTGCAATCCCATCGACAGTGCACTAGGGTTCCCTTTTCTCCACACCCTGTCCAACATTTGTTGTTTGTTGCTTTGTTTATGATGGCCATTCTGACTGGTGTGAAGTGATAGCTCACTGTGCTTTTAATTTGCATCTCTCTGATGGCTAGCAATACTGACCATCTTTTCATATGTCATTGGACCCTCTATGTGTCCTCCTTGGAGAAATGTCTGTTGAAGTCCTTTGCCCATTTTTTAATTCGGCTGCTTGTCTTCTTAGAGTGGACTCATGTGAGTTCTTTATATATTTTGGAGATCAAACCCTTGTCTGAGGTATCATTGGCAAACATGTTTTCCCATATAGTTGGTTCTCTTTTCATTTTAATGCTGTTTTCTTTAGCTGTGCAGAAGCTTTTTATTTTGATGAGATCCCATTTGTTTATTCTTTCCTTTATGTCCCTTGCTCTAGGGGGCATATCAATGAAAATATTGCTGCATGGCATATCTGAGATATATGCCAAGAAATTTGAAAACCTAGGTGAAATGGACAAATTTCTAGAAAAATATAATCTTCCAAAACTGAATGAAGACGAAGTAGAAAGCCTGAACAGACCAATAACAGCTGATGAAATTGAAACAGTAATCAAAAACTATTGACACACAAAAGCCCCGGACCAGATGGTTTCACAGGAGAATTCTCCAAAGCATTTAAGGAAGAACTAACCCCTATCCTTCACAGACTATTTCAAAAAATCCAAGATGATGGAAGACTCCCAAACTCTTTATGAGGCCAGCATCATCCTAATCTCAAAACCAGATAAAGACACAACAAAGAAAGAAAACTTCAGGCCAATATTGCTGATGAACATATACACTAAAATCCTCAACAAAACATTGGCCAACCACATCCAGCAATACATTAAAAAGATCACACACCATGATCAGGAGGGATTCATCCAAGAGATGCAAGGATGGTACAATATTCACAAATCAATAAATGTAATACATCACATAAACAAAAGCAAAGGTAAAAATCACATGATCATATCAATAGATGTGGAAAAAATATTTGATAAGGTACAGCACCCCTTTATGATCAAAACACTCAGC
Source organism: Desmodus rotundus (assembly GCF_022682495.2). Lineage (NCBI taxonomy): Eukaryota > Metazoa > Chordata > Mammalia > Chiroptera > Phyllostomidae > Desmodus > Desmodus rotundus. Next base: position 59,609,371 of record NC_071391.1, read on the forward strand.
AAAGTGGGAATAGAGGGAGCATTATAATAAAGGCCATATATGAGAGACCTACAGCCAACATCATACTCAATAGGCAAAAACTAAATATTTTCCCATTAACATCAGGAATAAGACAAGGTTGTCCACTTTCACCACTTCTATTCAACATAGTATTTTAAGTCCTAGCAATAGCAATCAGACAAGAAAAAGAAATAAAAGGCATCCAAATTGGAAAAGAGGAAACAAAACTGTCACTGTTTGCAGATGACATGATAGTGTACATAGAAAACCCTATAGACTCCACCAAAAAACTGCTTGACCTAATAAACGAATTTGGCATAACAGCAGGATACAGAGTCAATATCCAGAAATCAAAAGCATTTTTGTACACCAACAATGAAATACCTGAAACAGAAATCATGAAAAAAACATCCCATTTGATACAACAACAAGAAAAATAAAATACCTAGGAATAAACCTAACCAAGGAGGTAAAAGACCTGTACTCTGAAAAATACACAACACTGAAGAATGAAATTAAGGAAGACACAAACAAATGGAGACATATACTGTGTTCATGGATCAAAAGAATTAACATCATCAAAATGTCCATACTACGCAAAGCAATTTATAGATTCAATGCAATCCCTATTAAAGTACCAATGGCATACTTCACAGATATAGAACAAACACTTCAAAAATTTATATGGAACCATAAATGACCCTGAATAGCTGCAGCAACTTTGAGAAAGAAGAGCAAAGTAGGAGGAATCACAATACCTGATATCAAAATGTATTACATAGCCACTGTAATCAAAACAGCCTGGTACTGGCATAAGAACAGACACATGGACCAATGGAACAGAACAGAGAGCCCAGAAATAAACCCAAGTCTCAATTAATACTCAACAAAGGGGGCAGCAGCATAAAATAGAGCAAAAATAGCCTCTTCAACAAATGGTGTTGGAGATCTGGACAGCTACATGCAAAAAAATGAGACTTGACCACCAACTTACACCATACACAAAAATAAATTCAAGGTGGATAAAAGATTTAAATGTAAGTCATGACACCATTAAAATCCTAGAGGAGAACACAGTGTCTTAAGAATTTTGGAACCATTGCAGATTCTAATGCAAGGGCTTTCTCTTGGGGATCTCACTGAGTACTTTCTGTGGGTGGATATTCATTATTGGAAATTACATATACCACCACTTACTTGGATGGCTAATCACTCCCATTTCTTAAACTCTGGAATTAAAAGAAAAAATATGACATTACATTTTTAAAAATTTTGATATGTTAGTGTCTGGGGGCTTGATCTGCCTTTATGTTTCATTTCCTTAAAGCAGACTTTAAGATGCAGAAAAAATTTTCCCCCTGGCAATGAAATGTATCACAATGTAAAAAAATCCAAGAATTGTATTAAGTCAAACTGTCACATCAAATTCTAATTAACTTAATTCTTTGGTTGATATAAAAATGTAGAATTGGGCTTTTTGTTCAGCAGATTTCACCACATACACTAGGATATGTGATCATTTTTTCCTCTCAGTGTATGGTTATTAATATTGTTCTAGTATAGTCTTTCCTAAAGTATGGTGATAATCAGTGTTACATAAGAAGGTTGAGTTCATACTAAAAGAGAAACAAAAAGATGCTGAATAAAATAAGGGCATTTAAAAATGTTTACAACAGGATTTGCCTTTTTCTAACATGTTTATGTACCTTATGAATCTCCAAAAAAATGGATACAGAATGTGATAATCTCAACATTTATACTCATGGAATATGGATTAATTTTCTTTCCAAATGCAATCTCAGAAATGTTAATATAGTATGAGGATGGACAGTCTCTAATCTAGGGGTTAGCTGTGGCACTTACTTTATTTCAATTTGTGATACTTTTCTTATGGACCAGCTACTCTTACCCAATTATTTCTTCTTAATGAACTGTTTTGGCTTTTTTAGTCATGTTTTCAGAAATGGTGAAGTGTTTTAAATAATGGCTGAATCACCAATGCACATTTTAAATGCAAACAAGAAGATAGAAAAAAATTGTGATGTGATATATAAGGAAGTATCTGTTAACTAACCCACCTCAGGTCCTCACGTGAACACCTCTAGCGGGAAACTTGCTGCCACAGAAAGGGAAGAGAAGCATCTCCAAACACAGATGGCTATGTGAGTGGTTACTGTTGGCATGAAAATAAAGGAAGAATAGGGTCTGCATTCAGTATCTGGATTGGTGTGTGACAAAAAGAAGACAAAAACACAGGAAGTGAAATGTTAGGGAAATAGAGTTTCTTTGAGATCGATAAATGAGGTATTAGAAAGCATGAGAATGTAAACTCAGGGGAATTGACATATCTTGAGGTAGGCCTTTCACTGAATACGATTTAGCATGTGCAAAAGCACAGGGAATTAAGCGACATGTCACTGTAAAAGAACACAATCTGTGAAGTGGCTGGAGCACAGATTTCATGGGGTTAAGCAACAGAAGATGTAAATTCAAATGCTGAATTTAAAGAGTTTTGACTGGAGTGAAACAGTTGGTACTCCTTTTTGTAGACACTGGAGAACCAAGGAAAACTTTTAAGAATGGGGGTAACACGATGAGATTTATTCTTTAGATGAACAAGTTTGGGACAATTTCCAGCATAAATGGAGGAGAAAGAAGCTAGTATCGAAAGGAAGATTAAACAGTAAAATTATTCTGATACTTGAAGTGAGAGGTAATAAAGAGCTAAACCTCAGCAGTAGTATAAATATTTGAATTTAGGCAGTAAGAAAAGGAGGGAACAGATGTGAAGTTGTTCAGACAGCAGAATTTACAGCCTTTTAATGAGGACTATATGTGGATCAGTTACTCCTACATCTTAGGAGACAGGGTAGATAAATGAGTCATATACTTAAAGTGGAGATTCTAAAAGGAGGAACTCGAAGTTGGAGGCTGTGGTAATAGAAGTTATAATGAGGTTAGTTTTAGATCAAAATTTGAGGCGTCTTTAGGTCATCCAGGTGAGGATGCTTGTATGTTATGTCATAAAAGACACCTCTGGAAGTTAATATGTGTAACAAGGAGAATTCGTAGAAAGGAGAAAGCAACTGAATGTCAGTGGGTGACAGGGTTTCCTTTGCTGTAAAGGAAATGGGTCCTTAAATTGGTTAGAAAATAGACTATCATATAGTTATTAGAAAACAGTGTTAATTAAATTCCTTGTATCTTTTTTTACTATGTAATTTAAATGCATGATTGGAAAATCTGAATTATATTCTTAATACTTTTAATTTATTATTAATTTAACTTATAATTTAAGTCTAAAATAATTGTGCAATTTAAGTAATACTTAACCAAAATCAGGCTCACTGTTAATAGTATATAAGCCTGGATTTTAACACTACAGCATAGTTAAAACACATGAGGGCTATAGTAATATTTTGATATGAGGTTTTAAGCTTAAAAACAAAACCAGGGTTAACAAGAAATGACAGGCTTTATTTATACATCAAACTGGGGATTGCTGGGGGTGATGAGACTGAAGAGTGAAGGAGGGACTTCTAGTGTTAGGCAGGATGAAAAAGAAAGCAAATGAAAATTCTCTTGCTGTATCATGTCAAAAGGCCAAAGAAATGCAACAGTTAAAATTTTTTAAAGTGGTGAAACTGTACAGAAACTACAAAGAAAATGAACTAACAGAAGGGAAACTTGCAAAAGTAGGCACGTGTTACCAGCTGCTTTATTTTCTGAGGGTATCTGCAGGTTCTGGACCCAGGTAATGACCTAGCTTGGCCTGAAGGAAGAGACATTGGTTTCCTAGGGCTGCCATAAGAAAGGCCCACAAACAAGGTGGCTTAAAACAACCAATTTATTCTCTCACACTCCTGGATGTTAGAGGTCCAAAATCAGGGGCAGCAGGGCCACACTTCCCCAGGGACTCTGGGTGGAATCCTTCCATGCCTCTTTCTTGCTCCTGGTGGTAGCTGGTATCTTTGGCAGTCCCTGTCTTTCTGCTGCGTCGTTCCAGTGTCTGCCTTGTGTCTTCCCATGGCAGTTTCCCTGTGTGTCTCTCTGTGTCTATGTCACTTCTCTTTGCACAAAGACATCAGTCATATTGGATTAAGATTTCATCTTACTTCAGTGTGCCCTATTCTCACCTAATTACATCCACAATGATGCTATTTAGAGTAGTCACATTGTGAGGTTCTGGGAAAGGATGTGAATTGTACACAACACTGCTGGAAAACAGAGAAACCAGGAGCACGTGTGGATATTGAAATGATCTGCTCTATCTGTTTATAAACTCCAGGAGCCATAAATGCTTGATAACCATTTCCCCTCATGATTCAGTTCTGGTTCTGGAGGCTTCATGAGAGGCTCGAGATTTGGAACAGAAAGACTGAGAGCTCCTATTGTTTTTTATCATTTGGAAGAAAAGCTCCCCTTGAAGAATGGCAACTGCTCAAACTTCAATGAGCTTTCTTCTCAAGATACATGCCGAACTTAGACACATTATGGTGTAGGAGGCTGGAGAGCAAAGCTGAGAAATAGTAAAAATCTGACTGAGTGAGTCATTCAGGGCAGGGAATATAATAACTAGATTCTCAATTAAAATCCCATGCTAATTGTCCATTAAAGATATTTAACCAGAGGTTGACTGCTGCTACCTTATGCTACAAACTACCCAATCTTAATATCTTTGAACCTGGAAAAGGCAAACTATCACTTGGGGGAATATAACATAAAATTCAGTCTTTATGGTGATTTTCAGCTCATTGGCATACAAGAAAATATATTGCACATGTGTCACAAAGTATAAAATGTAATCAATAACTAAGAAAAATCAGTTAATAGAAGTAGAATGATCAAAGATATGGATATTAGAATTAGGAAAAAGAGGACATTAAAATAACTATAATCAATATGTTCAAGGAAACAGAGTACAGGATTGAAGAAAATATATGAAAAGACTTTAACATAAAATTGAAAACTATAACAAGAAGTACATTGGCATTCTGGGACTATAAACTACCAAATCAGAAATTAAGTACCACTTATTTTAGTCAACAGCAAACTGGACATAGGAGAAGACATGATTAGTAAAACTGAGAACAGAATAATAGAAAAGAGTGAAACTGAGCACACAGAGAAAAAAAGATGAGAAGAGCGCCCAGAGAAAAAGTCACATCTGGGACTCAACAAAATAATCTCGCAGAAGGAGCAAACAAAAATATGGCAGAAGGAATGAGTTAGGAAATAATTTCTGGGGATTTTTCAAAACTGATGTGAATCTTTAATCCACAGATTTAGAAAGCTCTGGTAACCCCGAGAAAGAAATATGCAAGGGAATTCATTCCTATTATCATCATAGTTAACTAAAAACTAAAAAAAAATGAAACTTAAAAACTAAGAAAAAAGACATATTGGCATCAGGGAAATAAATTTAAGAATTATGGCTAACTTCCCAATGAAATCATGGAATCTAGGAAAACAAATACGGAGTTCGTTTTTTAAAGAAAAAAAACTAAAAAATTAAAATAAAACTAAGCAAAAGAAAACCTGCCAATATAGAATGATATACTCAGTGAGTAGATCCTTCAAAACTAAAAGTGAAATAAAGATACTCTTGGGGGGGAAAGCTGATATAATCTGTTAGCAAGAGACCTACATTACAAGAAATACTCAAGGAAATTCTTCAGGCTGAAAGACTCACAGATGAAAGTAATGAACAGTCCTGGACGCTAGTGACCATTTTTAGTAAATACCCTAACAAAGCTCTATAGTATTATATATAATACATAGATGCATAAAAGTAAATTATATGGCAATAGCCAAAAAGGTATGATGGGGTAAATTAACTTAATTATGTGCAAGATTCTTGAATGTAAACAAGAAATCAACTTAGAATAGTTTGTATTAAATTAAGAATTGGTTTAGCAATTTCTATTGAAAACTCTAAATGAATTAACTACACTAAGAGATGAAACAAGAATGTTGAGACAGGTGGTAAAATAGAATAATAAAAAATTTTAATTAATCCAAAAGAAGGAAGTAAAAAAGGAGGAATAAAGAATTACAGAACAAATTGGACAACATAAAACAAATAGCAAATGAGAGAAATCAGAAATAGTAATAAGCTTTGTTCCATTTGGGCAATTTTCATGATACATACATCTAACAAAGGACTCACATCCTTTGTACATGAGGAACTCTTGAAATAGAGATTCAAAAGGCAATCAATTCAAAGAAATGTGGAAAAGACTTAAACACTTTACAAAAGAATAGGCCCAAATTTCCAATAAACACATATGAAAAGGAGCTTAACTTTATAATATGCAATGGAAATGCCAATCAAAATCATAATATAATCCTACCACACACTCATAGAATGCTTAAAATAAAAAAAACACACAAATATTGACAAGGGTGCAGAGCAGCTTCAACTGTCATACATTTCAGTAAAGTATGTAAATTAGTACAACCACTTTGGAAGGCTGGTTGACATTAACTACTGAATCTAGACATATGCTTAGCCTATGACCTAGCAATTCCATCACTAGGTATACATCTAACAGGAGTTAGGATATATGTCTGCCAGAATAGGTGTACAATAATGTTCATAAAAGCTTTATGTATAATACTTAAAACTACAGATAATTCAATGTCTATGTATAAGAGAACTGATAAATTCTGACATGCACACAAAGGAACACTGCACAGCAACAAAAAAATAAACTGCTACATGAAAGAACAGGGACGAGTCCCACAACATTCTACTGAGGGGAATGGACTAGACACAAAAAAGTAAACAGCATGAGATTCCATTTTTATAACGTACAAGGAGAGGGAGTACTGATGGACACTGAAAAAATTCATATTAACAGGGCATGTTATTGATTGGGATGGGGCATGAAGCAACTTGCTGATATTGTCGCTTTGGGTGATGGTTACAGAGATGTATAAATGTAAATCTTATCAAGCTGTACACTTATATATATATATGTTTGTTTTATATATATATAAACCATTTGTTTTATGTATATACAATATTTGTTTTTTATATATATGTACACACCCACACACATACATATATATGTATCTGAAATACATATATTTCCATGACAACACAACACACATACATACACTACATGTAAGTGAAAGTGTCTTCCTTAAAAATGGGGGTGGGTGGGTCCTAAAAGAATTATTTGAAATGTTTTTTCTTTGAATAAGAAATTAGTTATCCTTATTTTAGAATGTTTGAAAAGTATAGAAAGATAAAAAAATAAATTTTCAGTTTTATAATTAACAATGAGAGTGAAATTTTTCTTGTTTACTACTTATTTCTAATTTTCTATGAAGCATCTGCCAATATATCGATTATACATTTACTTTTCTTTAAATATTTATATTACAATGTTGCATGAGATTTTATTGTAAGAAAGTCAATATTTAGATTGTTGTATAGGCCATCCTTTCTCCTTTTAACTTTGTTTATGATTTTTAACACAAAGACTTTACAATTTTTATTTAAGAAAAATCACCCAATAGTCCCATTGTCATATACTCATCATTTTTTTCCTAAGAAAAAACTTACCCCCATACAATAGTTTTTTTTGTATCTTTAGTTTTCTTTTTTCACATTTAACTTTTTCACTCACTGGGGCGTGTGCTGGGGAGGTTCACATGCACACGTGTTGTGAAGTAAGACCACCAACATTTTTTTCTGAGTTCATAGGTTTTATGGCTATTTCGTGAAAGTTCTCCGGACACTGACATTTTGATGGCTCTCATTTTTAGCAAGATTGTTGTTATATGAGTTTTCTTTTGTTTTTTTCTGTTTTTGTTATTGATGTACTCATGGATACTTTAGTGAGAAATTGGAAGAGGCTATATGAAAGACTGTCAGCTAGGTGCTATTATAACTCATAAATAAATCATTCAAAGAAAAGTAAATTATACTTGGAAAATTGTACTAAGGTAGTATTAGTGGCTTTTCCATTAACATTTTGCTGTTATTTGTCACATTGGTTTTCCATCTAGATAAAACATCACTTCCTTTTAATCAGTCCAGAATTAATTTCTAAGAGTTGATCTATTTCCAGCATGGCGTTGTTAATTACTCAAGGTTAGGGGTTTTCCATAAGCTTTCTGGTTACTGAGCTTTTTAATACTTCATTCTTTATAAGGCTACTGATGGGTCTCGACCATTAGATTTAGATGCCTCTCTTAGCTATTATACTTTGCCTTCCAAGAAGCTCCTAAGAATCTATGGGTATTTCTACACGTTAGGTTAAGACATTTTGCTTTTTGAACTATCTATTTGGTTTCAGTTACTATGAACAGTGAATAATTTGAAGCTTCCTTGTCTGAAATGAATGATAAACTCCTAATATCTCTTACCATTCCAACTCAAAAATTGCTTTGTGCACACTGTCTGATGAAAGAGCTTAAGGACATTAGCATTTAGGGAAGTGCTATACATATGCAGTAGTGCTACAGATATTGACAGACTACCTGGGCTCCTTTTGGAGATGGGGATTGAGACGCTAAAAGGACATTTGAGTAAATTAGGAAATAAGGCAACAGTACAGATTAGTGACTATTTGAGTATCTATTATTACAGATATCTATTGTGTATAGTCATACACAGATATTTTTAAGATTTATTTTTACTTTTTAGTATCTTTGACCTATATATTGATGATTACATAATGCAAATTTGATGGGGATATTTTTAAAATTATAATACTCTATCTTTTTAGTGGAGTATATTGCTCAAACTCTAGACAAATCTGAGTTTAATTCCAAGTCTCAGTGTTTAATAGTTACATGACCTCGAACAAGTTATTTTGTGTTTGTAAATCTTGGTTTTGTTAGCTTTAAAATGAGGGTAATAGTACTTCCCTTATGGAGAAGAATAATAGAGACATTACACACGTGTCCACATTTAGGTACAAAATGATGTCTGGTGTCAGGTAACACTCTGAAGGGGTGGGGGCCACTGAGTGCTTTCCGGTGCTGGAGTGAGGAGCACGTTCTGAGCAGACAGATCACATCAGGGTGCTCCTGGGAGGGACAGAGAGCTACAGCAACAGGTTCAAAGGGAGGATGTCATAGAACATTTCCGTAGAAATGCTGTTTCCATGGAAATGAATAAATGGGTTTTTCAAGACTATATCTAAATATGACCTCCAGCAAGAAAAAAAAAAGAATAAAAGAAACAAAGAAATATTTCAAGTGGAAGACACTTCTAACAAAAAGGAGTGGGACAAGAACGCTAGTACAAAAGAGAGTAAAGACCAACTGGAAAAATTATCTTAATTGCAGTGGTTAGGGGTTGTCAGTAACTCCTTAGTAAAGAGGAACTGGAGATGAGATCAGATGTACTGCTTGCTCTTTATAACTCCTACAATGTAGCTACAGATAGGAACTTTTACATAATCACAGAATGGGAACACAGAGAGGCATAAGCATCCAAATCTCAAGAGAGGAAAAAAGTCTGTGTCCTTCAGAGACTGAATGGAACTGTGAAAGATATGGTGACAACTATATAATTGCGAAAATAAATCACAATGCCATTTATTCATATACATTTCTTCACGAAAATAAAGAATAAAAACACAGTAAGTCAATAAGCATTTGAAGATTTTGGACAGAGTTAGCAGGATATGGAAAGCGGGAGAGAAGCGAACAGTCTCACACTGTGCTTCTCGTGTTTCCGGATTTCATTGACCAGCACTCTGCCCACACTCCAGCCTCTGTCTCCTCTACTCCACCTCAGTAGGAACTCCCATGAGGTTAAGTTTTTATTTTACTAAGCACTGACATTTAAAAACAATCACCACTTACTATCTCCACCATTTCACAAAAAACGAACTGATACAAAAAACATAGGATTGACATAAACTCAGAGGAAAATGCATTATAAAAATCATACTACATTATTCCTATTTTCCTCATTTTGGTGCTGGTATGGGGCAGTTTTCGTGGGGACTGGCATTAGTTCATGGGCCAGGATTTCAAACCTACTCCCCCAGGACACTCATGCATTCCAGCACCATGGATGAAGGCACCTACATCACCAACTAAAACATTGTACTCCTGTGCAAATATGTACGGGGTTCCTGTTCTCCAGGTGGGATAAGTCAGTACAAACAAGTCTCTTACCAACTTTAACAAACATTAACCCTTTCAGGCATTGACAATATTGGTCCTGCCAATATTGGTTATTAGAGTCAAGATTCTTTTTGGATATGCTACAAATAATAATAACCAAATGTTTTGTTTAACCCTTATAGCAATGACAATGTTGAACTGCAATTTTTGTTGGCATAACTATCTCCCTTAAAATACACTAAAGCCCTTGAAGATAGAAACTAGTTTACCTTACCTTGGTGCCCTTACAACTAAAGCAATATTTGGCACGTTATAAATACTGGTTGAATGACTGAATGAATGGCTCTGTTCATGTTAAGTCTTCAAACATCATAATTCTGTATAGACACTCCCTGCAACCATTTTATGGTTTACTGGTGCAAGTAGGAGTTGACTCTGTCCTTCAACCTCCACTTACTCATTTTTCAGATATGCATAAAAACCTTACTGTGTGCCTCGCAATGTGCTAACTACTGTAATCAAAGAGCAGTATGTCGTTGCCGCTGAGGATGTCGAGAACATCCTACCATGGCGCTTACATTACCTTTTTAGCATGGTGACAATTTCTTGAATGACACAAATATAAATAATCTAATTGTTTTAATCTCAATGGAGTAGACACTGCTCTAATATGAGAATAAAACCCGTTTATCACTACATGTAGTAATACTTGGTTTACATAAAAGCCCTCCTCTCTAACAGATTACAGCCGCTATCCCCATGGCACAGGTTACTCAAATTGGAGTCTCAGACTTACTCACTTTAAATGAAACAATAAATATGCTTACTATTGCAGGTCTTGTTGTATTTGCTGTTCTCCTGTGCAAACCCTTCCAGGCGACACTGAAAACGATGCTGCCAAAATTCTTGAAACCAAGGGTTTCGGAGGTTTGTTTCTGGCCGAAGCTTCAGATAATAATCATCAAACCACTTGACATCGGGAGATTGGAGTTTGATTGTGATTCCACCAACAGCTTCTCGCTGATATCCATCTGTTACATCATACCTGTCAGCCCATCCATCACTGTGGGGAAACAGAAAACCCTTCAGCTTAGAACAGATATCTCCTAAGAAAATAATTCCATTGGCTTTCCTTTTGAAAAGATGTCATTAAATAGCTACTTCAGGCCACAGCATGGTCCTGCATGGCACCTACATGATTCCTGAGATAGCAGCTTGTTAGAATAAAAAACGCCAAACACAGTGGAAACTTTGGGTCTAAGAGTGCTAGAAGGCACAAGCCTACTTACCTTGAACTGCAGGGAATAATCTAATGTTTTGGCAGAATTTTACTGGTTGCAAAATGCAGTGTATGCCTGGAAGCTGCATAATATCACCATTCACATTATTTACCGAACATTTTATAGCTAGGTCTAGTTAGCTTTAATTATACTTTTTTCTTTATAGTAATTATTATAATGATCATAAAATAAGAATGAAACATATTTCTAAAACATGCTTATTATTAATTTAACTGTCCTATAACATGTGACCCTCCCTGCCTCCCTCCCTCCTTCCCTCCCTCCCTTCCATTTCACAAATGAATTATAGAGAGGTTAAAAAAACTTGCTATTAGGAACATTCATCAGAGCCTCAAACTGAAGCCCTTTTAGCCCTTAGCCCATATATATTTTTTTATCTCATGCTGTTTCTCTAATGCACTTAAAATACACATATGAAATTGTGTTTTTTACAGTAGCGTGATTGAAAGAACACCTGAACAATGCGCCATCAGACATGGTGTCAGGGTGCATACTCCTCAATATCACTATCATTCTGCGCACTGATCACTCAAAGTAATCTAGGAATTGCACAATAAAAGAGTTGAAATCAGTGAGTTCATGTTATAATGGCTTGAGTATAACAGAATAAGGAAAAGTATTCTAAGCTTATTGAAAAATATGTGAGACATGACATTGGAAATAAAACACATGAAATGATGTTTGCATCAAATTTGTTCACACCTTGGGACATCCAGGGAAAAGATAAGGGCTTTTTTCATCCTCTCTCCCACTGGAGTTTGCACAACTAGTGCTATGCACATGCTGTGACCCAGTGGTGCCGTCCTTCCTTTGAAGAGGAGCAATAGCTCTTTCAGGAAAGATGGAGTCAAGGGGAAATTTAACAATGAAAAAATAACCTCAAAGAGGGAAGAGAAGGGATATGGAATGAGTTGAGTGGATGAATGGAATGGAGCCTCCTGAATGCTTCGTTGCAGTGTTTGGAGTTGGGTTAAGGGGAGTGGGCACTGGGGAAAGGGTGAAGGAAAGGATTTATATTAACAATCATTGTTTATTGATACTCAGATATTTATGTTTATCAGAATGTTAATTTCCTTTTATCGTCGTTCAAATGCATTTTGTCTTTTATACTTTATTTTTGTAGGCAGGGAGCATGCTCCTATATTTTGCATATAATGTCCATGCCAGCAGAAGTATTATGTAAGTAGTTAACATAAGTGCAAAGGGATTTCCTGTTTTTCAGTATACTCTTCCATATCAACTCTGACTTAAAAACTGATAGTGAGCGTTGTTCCGATCACTCACTGAGATATTCTAGGGGCTTGAGACAACTCAAGATATCTCCTAAGGCCTCAGTGGGTGGAAGAGGAGAAAAGAAAAACCAAAATAAACTATTTCTTCCTCTAAGTCCTCCTTGACAAGAAGGTATTTTATTAAAATTTATGTATGGTAAAATTTCAAAAACTTTTGTGGCAGATCTGGAAAAAAATAGTGCAATATGTTTTGTTCCAGTGTTGAATTTTGTTACTTCACACATCTTCCCTCAAGATTCTCATTTTCAGCTACAGAAGCTTTATTTAAAGCTGACAAGTTGAAATGAAGTGGGCTTGTTTGCCTCATTTTCTCCCTCTGTTTTGGAGGGTTTATTATATCCTTGGTATGAGAGTGTGGGTCTCATTGGCATTTGAGGAGAAGCATAGCGCAGTTTGAATGGGACAGGAATCTCTTCTTGTCAAGCACCCACTGTCAGAAGAAGAGAAAATTTAAATTGCTTCTTCTGCTGTCACTAGCCTGCTGTCATGTAATGTTATGATTATGAATATTACATAAGAAATGCGAGATTATAATGGGTCCAAGTTACCTTTCCCAATTAATTCATTGAATTTAATGGGGATTGTAAAAGTCTGTCCTCATAAACTTTTTTGGAGGTTATATTTCCATTAAAAAGTGTAAGAGGTGCATTGTGTTGATTTACTCATCTTTCGTCATGTGCTTTAGCTTTTTAAAAAAAGTAAAAATCTCTTTTCTGTATTTAAAACTTTAGCCAGAGATGATATTTTATTAGTAGCCTATAAGTTAGAATTGTGAATTTAAAATAATTTTGGTCCATATATTTTCATTCAACAGCAAAATAAAAATCATAGAGGATTTGTATGTAAACAGAAAATTCCAATACCTGTGTGACAAAACAGGGTTATTCTATTTGAATTTATTGGGGATTATCTGCCCTCTAAGTCTCAAGTAAATTCATTCTGGTGATGGAACTCAAAAATTAGAAAATTTTTAGTTTTAACTTACAGTTAATAAGCTCAGTAATTAATGCATATAGAAAGCTATTGTTCTAGGAACCAGGATGACCAGACCCACCCTGACACCAGGAGACCAAGCAATTTGACCTTTGGGCCCCAGGAGGATTGCAAGCAATGAAGATGGTATCTGAGCCTTTGGGACCCAGGGAAAGACATCCACAGCCCAGGACTCAGATGGGAGAGCGGTGTGGGGGAGTGGATGAAGAGGGGAGGGGATTAAGAAGTACAAATAGGTAGTTACAGAATAGCCATAGGGACGTAAAGTTCAGTAGGAAATGAAGCAGCCAAAAAACCTATATGCATGACCCATGGACATGAACAATGGTGTGGGGATTGCCTGAGGGGAAAATTGGGACAACTGTAATAGCATAATCAATAAAATATAATTTAAAAAGAATCGCCAGCCCACAGATGAAAGAATGGTAGGAAAATTGTAGGACTTCACCTTTCATCGATTCAATTTTTCCCTGAATTTCAAACCCCTCACCTACTTTTTCCCTGAATTCCAAACCCCTTACCCACACTTTTCTTCTCCTTATAAAAAAGGCTGGCTTGAGATGAGATATAAGACAGTCTTTTAGGGTACATAACCCACCGTCTTCTCAGATCACTGGCCATCTGAATAAAGTGCCCAGAAAGATGCAATCATCGTCTCTGCTTATTGGTTCTGGTAGTGACGGGCAGCACGAACGCTGATTTCTCCAGTTTCAGGTCCAGGGTGGCCAAGTCAGATGGTGCTATATTGACTTTAGGTTATTAAATATTTACATTTTCATAAAAATGTGCTTTTAAGATTTGTGTTAAGATGATAGAGTATCTGTAAGTAAGGAATAGTAAATTTAAAAGTAAGATAAAGTCCCAAGAGAAACCTGAGCTCACTTTTCTACTATGTACTGCTTTCTGCTGCACTGACAGTGTGGGCTGTCAAGACTGTGGCACTACTTTAATGCCTTTGGGTAACACATATTTCCCCAGACCAGAAAAAAAAGGGTAGCAGGATTAGGAAACAAACTGAAAATATACTGTATTTAAGGCACTTTTGTAGATTTTGTTTGTTTATGTGTATATGTGTATCCATGTGTGTATTGATCTATCCATCAATTGATCTTTCTATCTCCCTATCTAGCTATCTATCAGATTATTCACCCATCCATTCATCCATCCATCTGTCCAACTGTCCATCCACCTAATTTCTCTCTTCTCACTGGTTGGTATTTTTATTGATCTCCTCTAATCCATTTCATTATTTTCTTTCCAATTATTTGATAATGAGTCAATTGTCATTATATGCAGATTCTGCATTTTCAGAGTCACCTACTTGGTAAAATTTATTTTTGCGTGTTTTTGTTGATTTTGCTGTTCAAAATAATCCCCGATCATAGTGCTGATTTGTTATTGAAATCCCAAGCACAAGAGAGCTGCAATACACCTTGCATAGAAAATACCTACATACATGTAGCTGTCCAGATCTCCCAAAACCATTTGTTGAAGAGGCTATTTTTCTCCATTTTATGCTCCTGCCCCATTTGTCAAATATTAATTGACCATAGAGACATGGGTTTATTTCTGGATTCTGTATTCTATTTCATTGATTTATGTGTCTGTTCTTATGCCAGTACCAGACTGTTTTGATTATAGTGGTTTTGTAATATAGTTTGATATCAGATATTGTGATTCCTCCTACTTTTTTCTTCTTTGTCAGAATTTCTGAGACAATTTGGGGTCATTTATGGTTCCATATACATTTTTGAAATGCTTGTTTTATACCTGTTAAATATGTCATTGGTACTTTAAAAGGGATTGCATTGAATCTATAAATTGATTTGGGTAGTATGGATATTTTGATAATGTCAATACTTTGAAACTCTACCACCAATTTACACCATACACAAAAATAAACTCAAGATGAATAAAAGACTTAAGAATAATTGTGACAACAGAAGACTCCTGGATGAGAACATAGGCAGAACAATTTCAGATATTCCATGCAGCAATATTTTCACCAATATGTCCCCTAGAGCAAGGGATATAAAGGAAAGAATAAACAAATGAGACTACATCAAATTAAAAAAGCTTTTGCATGGTTAAAGAAACATCAGCAAAATTAAAATGGAACCAACCATATGGGAAAATATATTTGTCAATAATACTTGGACAAGGGTTTGATCTCAAAAATATATAAAGAATTTATATGAGTCAACACAAGGTAGACAAAAAATGGGTAAAGGACCTGAACAGACAATTCTCCAAGGAGGACATATAGAGGGCCCACAGGCATATGAAAGGATGCTCAGCATCACTAGCCATCAGAGAGATGCAAATTAAAACTACAGTGATATACTGCTATACACCAGTGAGAATGGCCATCATAAACAAATCAACAAACAACAAGTGCTGGTGAGGTTGTGGAGAAAAGGGAACCCTAGTGCACTGTTGGTGGGAATGCAGACTGGTGCAGCCACTGTGGAAAACAGTATGGAATTTCCTCAAAAAACTAAAAATGGAACTGCCTTTTGACCCAGTAATTCCACTGCTGTGATTATACCATAAGAATCCTAAAACACCAATTCAAAAGAACCTGTGCACCCCAATGTTCATAGCAGCATTATTTATAATAGGCAAGTGCCAGAAACAGCCTAAGAATCCATCAGTAAATGAGTGGATCAAGAACCTGTGGTACATTGACACAATGGAATACTACACAGCAGAAAGAAAGAAGGAGCTCCTACTCTTCATGTCAGCATGGACAGAACTGGAGAGTATTATGCTAAATGAAATAAGTCAGTCAGTGAAAGACAAATTCCATGTGATCTCACCTATAAGTGGAACCTAATCAATAAAACAAATGAGTGAGCAAAATAGGACCAGAGGTATAGAAATAAAGAACAAACTGACAGTGACCTGAGGGGAGGAGGTGGGGAGTAACAGGGGAAAGAAGGGGAAGGGTCAAGCCAAAGGACATGTATAAAGGACCCATGGACAAAGACAATGGGTGTTGGGGGGAGATTGAATGTGGAAGGTGGGGCATAGTTAGGGCAGGGAAAGTAAAGGGGGAAAATGGGGACAACTGTAATTGCACAACAATAAAAAAAGAAAAAAAATACCTATATAAAATCAGCTGCATTTGGGCATGAGTAAAGTGCTGTTTTCTGTGAGTTTAATATTAATGAATCAACAATATATATAAAATAAGGTGTTTTCAGTATGAACACACATAAGCAAGGTCATGTATTGAGTAGTTGAAAATGTTGTGACTAGAAGCTCCTGGCAACTGAGGCCTATATTTCTCCTGGGTGCATAGATCAGATCAGTATTCACTTATTCAGTGGTGGGTAAACGTTAATAGTAGTTATGTTCATAACTACTGTGAACAACAAGAATTGAGTGTACATATGAATTCTTAATTTGGATGTTCTTTTGGTCAGACTTCCAGTCTTTGGCTATAAACAGTAATTTGAACAATGAAACAGGAAAAACCACTTTATTTTATTTTATTTTTATTTATTTTTTGAAAAAAAAATAAATTACTTAGGTTGGCTTAATTAAAGGAGGAATCTTCAAAGTGTACCCACTCTCAAAACACCTCCTCAGTAGATACCATATATTCCTTTACATCTTCCCTGCAGACATCCTAAGGGCATGCTTATGTAGTAAAAATTTATTTTCATTTTTCCCCTAAGATTATATCATATATATATATGATATATATTGATGTATATATATACATATACATATATATACATACATACACACACAAATATATATATTCTGTGATCTGCGCTTCCTCCTTTTTCCTCTCAAACCCCAATTCCCATTATTTCTCATAGTGATCAACACATAAATATTTACTTCTCTGTTTTCAACAGAAGGTTCTTGTTTAAAATAAAATTGATGCTGGAATTCCCCTGTCAAAATTTACCTTCTATGTCTCTATAACTCTCCTTATTTTCTTCAACATTTGTGAAATATATAACTACTTGGGACTAAGTTATTTTGTGGTAATAAACAGTTCCAATATCTCAGTGGTTTAGAACAAAATATTATTTCTTGTTCAATGTTTAGGTTCACTGCAGAAGGCCTATAACTCTGCTCCATGTCACTCGCATTATGAGACCTAATCTGAAAGAACAGTTTCCTTCTGGAATGTGCCTATCTGGTAGAAGGAAGAAAAATGAACATAATGGAACCACACAATTGTTCCTAACTATGCTGATTTGAAGTGACACACATTTCATTAGCCCAAGGAAGTCATAAGGGCAAACCTGACAAGAATGGGACAGGTGTGTGTGATTTTTTTCCACAGAGAGAGTCAATGAATATTGTGAAGAAAAATATAATCTACCATACTGTGTGTTGAAACTGTATTGAAACTGAGAAAAATGTAAGTTAAATAGGTTTCAGACACTACACTCCAGAGGCTCAGAGTCTAGAGGAAGAATGAGTCTGGAGGAAAGACAAGTAAATAAATGACCACATACAAATAAGTTATTGTTGTAGGTATGAACCAAATACACTGGGGGAAATCATTAAATTGCTGGCTCACTGTTTGTAGAATGATAAGATTTGAGTTTTGGAAAATGTGGATAATAGAGCAATAATAGTACTTTAAAATATTCTAAATAAGCAGAAGGTATTTAGGAATCAGGGAATAGTAAATATTAAGCTTTGCAACTATGTAGCATGCACAGGATAGTGAACTAGGGAGAAAGTAAGCAGAGGAAGACCAATTTTGAATGGCCTTTTGTGCAATCCCATTATATTTCAGGTAATAGGGAGCCAGTGGTGGCTTCTAAGGTGGAAAATAAGAGGAAGAAGGATGAGAACTGGAAGTGGTAGCAGTGTGAGTGACAGATCAGAGCACTTATAGATGAGTGTTAGAGACCCAAGTCAGAAAATGTGTTGCTAAATTCATTAATTAGGTCAGATAGTTTTTTGGTGAGACTATAAGGTTTTCTATGTATACTATCATGCCATCTGTGAATAGTGATGGTTTTACTTCTTCCTTTCCAATTTGGATGCCTTTTATTTTTTCTTCATGTCTGATTGCTGAGGCTATGACTTACAGTACTATGTTGAACAAGAGTGGTGAAAGCAGACACCCCTGTCTTGTTCCTGATCTTAGTGGGAAAGCTTTTAGTTTTTGCCTTTTGAGTGTGATGTTAGCTGTAGTTTTTTTTAAGTATGGCCTTTATTATATTGAGGTATAAAGTAGTGGGATACAAAGTCAACATCCAGAAATTGATAGCATTTTTATACACCAAAAATGAGCTACCAGAAAGAGAAACTAAGGAAACAATCCCATTTACTATTGCAAAAAAAGTACATAGAAATAAATTTAACCAAGGAGGAAAAAGACCTATACTTGGAAAACTATAGGACAAAGAGATTGAGGAAGACGCAAATAACTGGAAGCATATGCCATGTTCATGGATTGGAAGAATTAACATCATTAAATGCCCATATTACCCAAAGCAATCTATAGATTCAATGCAATTCACATTAAAATAACAGTGGCATATTTCACAGATCTAGAAAAAATATTGCAAAAAATATATATGGGAAAAAAAGCCCCTGAATGACTTCCGCAATCTTGAGAAAGAAGAACAAAGTTGGAGGGAGTATATGACCTGATATCAAACTATACTATAAAGCTACTGTAATCAAAATGGTCTAGTAGTGGCATAAGAACAGACACATAGATCAGTGGAACAGAATAGAGAGCCTAGAAATCAACTCACATCTTTATGATCAATTAATGTTTGACAAAGGAGGCAAGAGCATACAATGGAGTAAAGACAGTCTTTTCAATAAATGGTGTTGGGAGAAGTGGACTGTTACATACAAAAAAAAAATGAAACTAGACTACCATCTTATACTATACACCAGAATAAACTCAAAATGGATAAAAGACTTCAATATAAATCATGATACCATAAACATCCTAGAGGCAAACATAGGCAGTAAAATTTCAGATCTCTTGTGTAGCAATATTTTTACTGATATATCTCCTAGGGCAAGGGAAACAAAGGACAAAATAAACAAATGGGACTACATCAAATTAAAAAGCTTATGCAAAGCTAAAGAAACCATCATTGAAATGAAAAGGGAACCCAATTCATGGGAGAACATATTTACCAACAATACATTGAACAAGGATTTAATCTCTAAAGTAAACAAAGAACTTATACAATTCAACAACAGGAAGACAAACAATCCAATCAAAAACAGGCAAAGGACCTGAACAGACACTTCTCCAAGGAGAACATACAGATGCCCCATATAGACATATCAAAAAATGCTGGACACCATTAGCCATCAGAGAGATGAAAATTAAAATCTCAATGAAATGTCACTTCACACCTGCCAAAATGGCCATCATTAATAAATCAACAAACAATAAGTGCTGGCGAGGGTGTGGAGAAAAGGGAACTCTAGTGCACTGTTGGTGGGAAGGCAGAGTGGTGCAGCCACTATGAAAAACAGTATGGAATTTCCTCAAAAAATTTAAAAGTGAAAATGTCTTTTAACCTAACAATTCCACTACTGGGACTATGTCCTAAGAAGCCCCAAATACAAATTAAAAAGAATATACGCACCCTTACGCTCATAGCAGTGCTACTTATATTACCCAAGATTTGGAAACAGCCTAAGTGCCCATTAGTTGATGAGTGGCTAAAAAAACTGTGTTACATTTACACAATGGACTACTATGCAGCAATAAAAAAGAGAAGGCATTCTTACCTTTAGTCACAGCATGGCTGGAAGTGGAAACTATTATGCTAAATAAAATAAACCAGTTGGTGGAAGACAAATATCATATAATCTCACTTATAAGTAGAATCTAATGAACAAAATAAACTAATAAGCAAAATAGAATCAGAGACATAGAAACGTGGAACAGACTGACAGCTATAAGAGGGGAGGGGAGGGGAGGGGTCTGGTTGAAAGAAGGTGAAAGGACTAGTTGAAGAACATACCACAATGACCCATGGGCCTGGGCAACAGTTTGTGGATTGACTGTGGGAGTGGGGAGGCAGGCTGGCTGAAGAGGGGAAAAGGGGGGGAAGTTGGGACAACTCTAATAGCATAAACAATAACATATTATTAAAAAAAACAAAGAAAATGTGTTGCAGTGGTCAAGCGAACCTATGAAGGATTGAATTAAAGCAGCAGCAGCAATGAGGAAGAGTCTAGGAATCCCTCAGACTAGATGTGTAGAAAAGAGGGAGTAGTGGGGGTTTTCATGGTGTATGGGAGAAAATTAATGATATTGTAGCTCCATGTTCTAATATGCAAAATATAGGAAGAGATCAGGTTGGAGTAATAAATGAAGAACATAAATACACATTGGGGTCTGCAATGATCAGATTTCCCTTTATATGCTCTCTAGCATTTCTTTTCTCTTGATTTCTATCTAATTTCTATAACACTGATTTGAATGGTAAAAATACAAGTTAACACTTTCCTTATGTGTGGTTCTGGTACCATATTTAACCCACTCTATTCTGTTCATGTTTTTGTATGCCAAATAGTAACTACTGGCACTCAAACAAATGAGAAATAATGATAATTATAGAACTGTAAAGACCTAATACTCCATACCATTATATGTTTATAACATAAATATTTTAATTTAAAAAATATTATTTTATCATCCATTATAAATTAAAGCAACAAGATAATATTACATAGCTATTAGAATAACCAAAACCCAGGACAAAGACTATACCAAATGCCAAAAGAATGTAGAGCAACAGAAATTCTTACTCATTAGTGGTGGGGATGTGAAATGGTATAGCCACTTTGAAAACAGTTTGGTGGTTTCTTAGAAAATAGAACATAATTTTATTAAATGATCCAGCAATCACACTTCTTGGCATTAACCCAAAGAACTTCAGAACTTATATACACAGAAAAACCTGCATGTATATGTTTAGAGCAGCTTGATTCATAATTGTAACAACTAGGAAGCAACAAAGATGTCCTTCAGCAAGTGAATGGATAAATAAACTGCTACATCCGGACAATGGAATATTAATCAGTGCTAGAAAGTAGTGAGCTGCCAAGCCAGGAAAAGACATGGGGAAAACTTGAATGCATATTTCTGAGTGAAATTATATGACATTCTGGGAAAGGCAAAACTATGGAGGCAGTAAAAAAGTCAGTGGTTGCCAGGGATTAAGGGGTGGGGGCAGACAGAGCTATGATGAGGTAGAACACAGACTTTTTAGGACAGTGAGACTACTCTGCATGATGGACACATGTACGAAATCAAGAGTGAACCCTAATGCAAACTGTGGACTTTGGGTGATTTGCGTGGTAGGTTCATCAGTTATGACAAATGTACCACTCTTGTGGAGGGAGTTGATAATTGGGGGGGGGTGCATTATGCCTGTGTCAGGGCAGGGGCCATATGAGAAATCTCTGTACCTTCCTCTCAATTTTCCTGTGAACCTAAAACTGCTCTAAAATAATAAAATCTTTTAAAAAATTTGAATGATCATTACATCTCTTTTGGGTGTCATACTGAGAAATATGCTACCAAATGAGTTTTCATTTTTATCTTCAACACCAACTCTATTCAACTTTTGAAAGAAATATATTTTCTTTTATGAAAATATATTTTCATAAAAATATTTTACTCCTATAGAGTTTCCTCTGTGATCTACATATGATGGTGTCTCTAACTCTGAAAGGCTTTCCCACCATCCTCATCTTCTGAAGGAGGGGTCAACTCTCTGGTTGTCCAGGCAACTGCATAAACTAATAGCTTAGTACATCTGTAATTAGTTACATGCATGCTAGCTGAGAGAATGTCACTTCCCTCTGCTATATAATAAACTGCACTGAGGATGCAGCCAACCAGGTCTATTCTGTTTTACTGCTATTTCAACCAGTATCTGGCATATGGCAGGTGCTCAATAAATATTTGGTTAATTAATACAATACATGAACAAAAGCAACAAAAAAGATGAACTGAGAGGACATTATGCTAAGGGAAATAAGCCAGAGAAAGAAACAAATACCACGTGGTATCACTTATATGTGAAATCAAAAATGAAGAGGAAGGAAGGAAGGAAGGGAGGGAGGGAGGGAGGGAGGAAGGGAGGAAGGGAGGAAGGGTCATAGAAACATAGAAACAGGGAGTAGAAAAGCGGCTGCCAGGGTCTGCAGGGGGGCGGGAAATAGGGAGAGGTTGGTAAAACTTTCAGTTATAATTTGAATAAGGTCTGAGGATATAACGTATAAATGGTGAATACAGTTGATAATGCTGTATTGTATAAGTGAAATGTGTTAACAGAGTAGAGCTTTATGTTCTTGATTTCGAAGAAGGTAAATATGTGAGGTGATAGATGCATTAAATAACTTGGGGGAATAATCCTTTTATGATGTATAGGTGTATAAAATCATGTTTTACACTTTAAATATCTCATAACTTTATTTGTCAATTAGACCTAAATAAAGCCAGAAAACATGAGAATAATAATAAAGTAATATAATTTAAAATCCATCAATACCTACTTAGCCTAGTATTTTCTAAATAATATGCTTCAACTGTATAGCAATATTGGCCCAACCAAACTCCATGAGATGTATTCACTATAAATGCTGTCACGGTGTCAAGCATCTGAAGAATAACAGCTCGGCATCATCAGTTATGATGATTGGTTCATTCAGCAAACAGTTGTTTATTGAATGTCTAGTGTATTTCTAGAATGGCACCAGTCACAGTGCATAGAAGGGTAAGCCAATGAGAAATGACCCTTTCCTTCTTAGTACCAGGTCACACTAGCCTGCATTTGTAGGACTGACAGGTCATTATGACTTATCTTCTTGAAAGGTCTTAAGACAATTCGTGACCACTTACTTCCTGGTTCACTCCAAGCCTTAGTAAAGGAAAGCAGTGAGCTACGCAAACAATTGCTTTTTGGTTAATTCATTTATTTTTACCTTAAAACAGGTCATCTCTCCCTTCCTCCATATCCCTGCTTTTTGAGTGGTTTCTTTTTCCTCTGCCTCCTCTCTCTTCTATCTCATACCAAGGGAAAGTCAGCTTTCCTGGGTGACTTTTTGATGGACTTCATCATCTCCCACCCCTAAGTCAGAGGACAGGTGGGGAAAGTGACTCTTGGCCCCTGACTATGTCTTCTCATTGCTGCCTTAAATGTGGAGTTAGTATCATCCATTCATTTATGTCACTCAATTCTAATCACCCTTAGTCTTGCATTCATCTTTAGTATTCACTTTTATTGTCCTAGAGCTTTTACCACTTGGCTCACATTTTTCCTTCCAACTCTTTATTGTTTTTCTTTGAAATGGAAACCACATTTGTTATTATGGGAGGAAGTATAATGGCTAAGAGCACAGATTCTGGAGTCACACCGTTTGGGTTTGAATCCTGACTCTAACACTTAACTGTGATTTAAGGCAATTGAATATCTCTTGCCTTAGTTTTCTTATTTGTAAAGTGAGTACTAATAATATCTACCTTACAAGGAGTATATAAGTTAGGACCCATAAAACACTTAAATAGTTACTGGCACATGAGAAAGCACTTTAAAATGCCATTACCATTATTATCCTTGGTACTATTAATATCCAAATTGTTGACTATTGACGTTCATTTCTGGACATACTGGCATCCACACATAGTTCTACCCTGAACTTAGTTCATAGCACATAGTTCAGCTTGTCCCCAGCCCTACTTTACTCTAAGATTTCAAACGTTGTACTTCTCTCCAACTATAAAAATCCCTCCTCATCTTTCTCACTCTTGAAAACTCCCAGAACTTTCTCTCTCATATCTTGTTTTAAATCACCGATTCCCTCCCAATTATTCTAAACATTAGCAACCTAACTTCCCAGACTTTAACTCTCATAATTTTCTAATGAGTCTTAATTAGTCTAAACTTAACCTCTCCTCTCCTCTTTGAACACATACATTTAATAGCTCTCAATGCCCAGAGATCGATGATCTTACTTGTCCTTTAATAACTAAATTTACTCATATAAAGCACACCAAGTGGTTATGGCTATAAAATAATTACTGCAAGATTTACAACCACTAGATTTAATAGCAAAATACATTTCTGAAATGTGGAAGTTCCTGGGGACTACATGCTAACAAGAATAAAAAGAACTCTTAGAAAATTATGAAGAAAAATGTTTCATGCATTATTGAATGTTAATATAGAGATGCTACATAACTTTAAACTTGGTATCCTTTATAAAAATCTAAAACTTTACAAGGCAGCCAATATAATCTTTCCTTCCTTTTTTGTTTTTTTATCAGTCTATGTTTTAAGTTACTGCTATGGAAAACAGAAGAATATATGTAGAAGGAGGTGACCCTTTAGTAACAGTCTTCCTGTTCTGTTCATTCCATTAGGCATGACCTGCTTGGATAGGCATCGATGACTTCCAAACCATTCGACGTTTCCTCATTTATCTTATAGACCAAACATCTCCTTTCCTTTTTTACTCAATCTGTCCACAAAAGTAAAATTCATTAGGTTTCTAGTCACCGAATCGTCTCTTATTAAAAATCACATTCCTGTCTTGTCTCCCTGAAATTATTCCCTGATCACCTCAATTAGTATTCTGGGTGTTTTCAAACTTTTTATTCTTACATTTACAATCTTCTGATTTATGTACATAGAAGGCTAATCACATGCAATGGGTAGAATTTCATTATTTGTACTCTCAATTGGCAACACAATTATTTAGTATAACTCTGCAGAGTTTTGTGGGAACCATCTGCCATGAGCAAATAACATAAATAAATAACCTCAAAATCTGTTTCAAAGGAGCAATATCAGACCAAAAATGTAGCCACAGAATGACTATTCCTGAAGTCATTAAATTTGTACCAGGGATGTGAGGGGAAACGAGGGGGAGACTCGTCATGGGTGGGTCAGGCACCCTTAATAATAATAGACTATAATAATAATAACTATTCTTGCTCACTGAACTCTTCAGTCCTGCTCATCATCATGATATGGGTACTGCTGACACCAACCAGGCACGTGTTGTTTATTGGAGACCCAGCATGCTGATCCTTATTTCTTAAATGTGTCACTCTTTCACACCTCCAAGCCTCTGGGGATGATACTCCCTCTGCACAGAGTGCCTTCCTTTCACCTCTTCATGTGTCTCATGATTCGATAAAATCCCACTCGTTCATCAAGCAGACAGTGCAAGCTTCCATGCAACTTATAAAAACCTTTCTCAAGCTCCCCTGGGCTAAATAGTTCCCTTCTTTCTACTTCTAAAACACTGTAATATTTATTCCTTTATTCACTGACCAGGTATTGGGTAACTCATATTCTACATGAGGGGGCAGAGTGGTGGGCAAAAAGACAGGGTTTCTGATCTCAAGGAGGCAATGTTATGATGTTTTTAGTTTTCATTTATCATAGTATTAAAGTTAGGCACATTCACTTCTGTTTTCCCCAAGCGGACTATACATTTTATGGATGTTTCTTCATCCTTATGTTTATTATAATGTCTGGCACAAATTAAGCACTTGAGATGTTTAATATAACTTATTAGAAAATTAGACTTTAAGAGGCAAACTTCAAATTATAGAGGAATGCTGTTCAGACAACTGCGTATATTCATTTTTAATTGAGAAAACGATGCTGCTGGATGTGCCTTATAAAATGATTCTGAAAGGCTAAGTTGGTTCCCCCTCCAAAATGGTCCTCTCCTGTCTCTACCTGATGCTATTAAGGTATTAGAACATTCGAACATTCATTAAACCACATCCCAGAGCTTTTATTTTTTTGAAATCTGTTTGCAACCCACATAATTATTATGGAAACTGCTGTTCTACCCACATGTAATCATCATCCTGCCAAATCTCTTACCAATAGCATTTTAACAGATATTTTGGGATTTTTTTCCCCAATAGTGGGAGTCTTCTGACTGCTCTGCTATCTTCATATGATATTCATTTTCTTCCTCCCCTGGGGGCGTAGAAGGTGTTAGAATCTCTAAATAATAGTGAAAAGCAAGGAAGGATATTATACTTTTAAATAAAATTTCTAATGAATATATGCCAGTCAACATCAGTGAATTGTTTAATTCAGAAAAACAAAAAAACAAGCACAATGTAGAATTTTTGAGAAAATGGTTAGGGTATTTACTGAAAATCAACTGATTTCTGGGGTTTGTGAATCTTAGTCTTTTAATTTTCAAGGCTTTATACAGAATAAATAGATGCGGACTGGAGGAGCTATCTGACAACATTCAAAAGAAGGGTGACGAGTCAGGAACCTCAAGTTTGCTGTGTGTCTAGCATAGGACAGACGATTGCCATTGTGCTACTTTTCCTAATTCCCTAGATTTTACCACGCAGGAAACTGAGGCTCTGAGGGATCAAGTAATACAACTGAAATCCCACAGCCAATATAGAGGGGATTTAAATCCAGATCTTTCCAGCTCTAAAGCTTCAGCACTTTCTATACTTCATAGAGCCTCCAAAATAATGGCATGCAGTGACGAGAGCATGGAGAATGTTTCTTAAGGGAGATGCTTCAGAGGCATGTAATGGAGGACAGGGACCATAGGGTTGGGACTGTATAGGTAGAATTCTAACACAGCATCCAAGAATCCTGCTGTCTGGTATAACACCTGTTTTCAATTTTTTTTCAATCAAATACTAATTGCCATACGTGCTGCTGTGAAGGAATTTTCAAGATGTAATTAAGGCCCCAAATAAATTGACCTTAAGATAGGGAAATTATTCCTCAGCAAAGCTGACCTATCCAGGTGATTCTTGAAAAGGGTTCTGGCTCTTCCCAAAGACATTCAATCACGAGAGGGATTTAGTATGAGACTGCTGCAGGAAAAGCTCCACAGCTGGCTGTGAAGATGGAGGGAGCCTTGGGTGAAGGAATGCAGGTGACCTCCAGGACCTGAGAGCTACTCCTGGCTAACAAGCAGCAGGGAAATGGGGACTTGGGTCTACATCCAAAGGGAATTGAATTCGGCCAAAAATTTGAATGTTTTGGGAAGCAGATTCTCTCACAAGGCTTCCAGGAAGGAATGCAGCTGGGGAACACCTGATCTCAGCCTTTTTATTTTTATTAATTTTAAAATTATTTTACTGTTGTTCAATTTCAGTTGTCCACATTCCACCCCTCCTCACCGCCCCTCACCCCAGCCAAACTCACCTCCCTCCCTTCCTTCCAACCTCCCCCTTGGTTTTGTTCATGTGTCCTTTATAGTAGTTCCTGTAAACCCCTCTCCCCACTGTCCCCTCCCCACTCCCCCTTGGCTATTGTTAGATTGTTCTCAACTTCAATGTCTCTGTTTATATTTTGTTTGCTTTTTTCTTTTGTTGATATGTTCCAGTTAAAGGTGAGATCATATGGTATTTGTCCCTCACCGCCTGGCTTATTTCACTTAGCATAATGCTCTCCAGTTCCATCCATACTGTCTCAAAGGGTAGGAAATTTTAATCCTGAATGGTGAACACACTTATGTCATACATGGACTCTCGACCTTCAGAAACTATGAGATAAAAAGTGGACATTTTTTAAAGCTGCTGAATTTGTGGTGATTTGTTACAAAGCAGTAGAAAGTTATTACCAAATCCACACCTCTTTTCTATATTTCCTCACTTAGAAGGTCAAGCATATTAATTTTGGAAGGAATACAATCATAGGAGGTCTGATCTAACTTTATCTTTGGTCAGAGTAGACTGACCTCCAAAGACTTGGGGAATCATAAAAACTGATGAACAGTATTAACCATTAGAAGAGATGGAACATCCATCCTGCCTCCCGTAGGCTCTAGGACGGCCAGTGCTCTCCCCTCTGGTTTCAAGTCTTGTCCCTCCGGAAATACTTCCTTACTATACACATCCTTCAAAGAGGATAGGCTAAGAAAATGTGTAAATAGGTTATTTTGTGAATTACACAATCCATTGTGTCTCTTGGCATATTATAGTCATTTGAAGAAATGCAAAACTTGAAGCGATTGCATGAAATGTGCAATATAGAGTAAGATAAATGGTTCAGTCAAAAACAGAAAGCACATTATGAGTAGGGTATCCATAGCTTTATAGAGCATTTTTTATGTGTCCTCATGAAGCTTCCTTGCTCAAATAACCTTCCAGTTCTCAGTCTGCAAACTTCTTTTCCACTGAATTGTACTAGTTTCTCCTGTTACTGCTGCTGAACTAAACACAGTGTTTGGTCAAACAGTCAGTACTTACTGTTTGAACACATTCAATTTCAAGCAATGAGGCAGACTTCGTGATGGTGTTGACAAATACAACTGCCACCCTCCAGGTGTTTCCTTTCCTTATTTCTTGTAACAGGTCAGGAGGGACTTCAAATTTTGATCTAATATATTTCCTCATACTTTGCTTAACGTGCTGCAGTATTTGACACTACTCTTTCATCTGGCAAAGCCTGATGGGCAACTCTGCATATGCCGATTTCTTTGTAGAGTGCTGCATATAAGGAATAAACGTAAGGAAAAAACCTCACTCCCTACTCATTCTTCAGCACTAGAGCCTGGCAAATGCAAACTTAAAGAATAACAGAGATTACATATTTAGGGTATGCTATCTGCCAGGTATTATATATGGTATAATCTTGTGAGGTAGATGTTCTTACATCTTCACATTTCACATTAGGAAACTTCAGCTTGGAAAGTAGTAAATCCACAAGGGCTATGCAGGATTCAAACTTAGTCTACCTAAATCTGGAAACCCAAACTGAACCTGTACAACTTATTAATGTGGTCTTTGACCCAAATCTGTGTCCAAAGTCATCTAATTTTGTATATGAAAATGTAGAGTTATTTTAATTTTTATTATATACATACACTTACACACCCACCCCCATAGCTTGGAATTGTTTTCTTTTTTATTTCCTCCCCGAAACTGTAAACAGAGAACTGCTTTAAACCACTGAAGTCATCTTCTGATGAAATACCCATGTTTGTAGTGTAAGGAAAATTATGAAGAGTCTCACTGTTCAGAAGGGAAAGCACTATTACAAAATGCTCAAGAGACCTTGATATCTGTACATAAATGGAGAATGGACCATCTTCAATTCCCATTTCACTCAGAGGCAACACGTTTTTCCATGACAAAGTATCCCCATGACACAGACTGAAAACAAGTCAATTGTTAATTTCTCACATCTATCAGATACGGTTTACCACTGAACATTTACAAGCTGTAGAAGACCAGTGAGTAATTGAGAATTGTTCTGGGTGTGAGATTAAGTTTCAGAAATAATCATTATATAAAAAGCCAGACAAAAGTCAGAACCTGAAAGTCTGAAAAATATAGATGCCATATGCCCAATAATTAATCCAAATAGACCAAAAGTGTAAATCATACTAAAGCCAAACAGCTACTTCCATTTCTAGCTATGATAGATTAGACAAACTCCCTCTGAAAACAGCTGGAAAGGCTGGATAAACTTTAAACAAAAATGTATTGATGCTGTCAGAAAGCTCTCTGGTCAGCTCGCACTCATGAGACTAAGGTCCTGGAGAGGATAAAACATGTACTGAGGTAAAACTTAGCTTTTAAGGTATGTGACAGTTCCCTGAAAGGCAAGGAAGAGAGGCTAAGAAGTTGGAACAAAAGCAGCAGGTGAGGCTCCAAAGCTGACATAGCTCATTGGCTGGTGACCTGAATCTGGCAGAGATACCAACTGAGCTCCCTGTTAGGGAGGGCCACCAGCTTGACTCCACAGATGGACAGGGCTACTGGCTGCAACCTCTACTTGGGTGCAGCTGTGAGGAGGTATCTGGTCTGCCAAGACCTAAATGCTAATTGCTGTAAAGCTCACCCTCCTTCTCTCTGATTCCATCTGATTCTGAGAAGTCAAAACCCACAGATTTTCCTAGTTATCTCAGTGAGGTGAGACCCAAGTGTGCCTCCCAGGAACTACCCTGCAATGTTGGGGGAGCTAGATGTCTACCTTGGGCTCTCCCCGTACCCCCAGCAAACCCACAGACCTAGGGAGGCCCTCTCACTGTGGCTCTATGCCAGCCTAGGAGAGGGGTGATATGGTCAGAGAGTAGCTGCTTTTACTCTAAATGTGGTCCTTCTCAGCCTGTCTTCTAGGGGTTACTTCAGCCTTACTCCTAGGTTCTTGGATTTTTACAGTAGTGTCTTGTCTATGGGTAGCTGTTAGTTGGTCCTCTTGTGAGGACAACTGAAATCAAGAATATGTCTCCATATTGATTATGTCATGGTGGCCAGCAGTTTAATTTTTATAGAAATTTAAACATGAATGTGACATAGATCAATATATAGTTTTGATAGATGACTCTTTTATGCAAATAAACTTGAAGAAATAAAATCAGCGTACTTGTTAGGAGGCTTCTGCAGTAATTCAGGTGAGGACTAATGAGGGTTTATAAAAGGGAAGCGATCATAGAATGAAAAGTAAGGGACTAAAGTAAAAATGTCTATATTTAGGAGTTCAAAGAGGCAAAGTTTGTTGATTAATATTCTGCAGAGTGTGAGGAAGGAAAGGGAGTCTGGAATGGCTGAATTTTCTTATTTGAGTGACCAGTAACATTTACTAAAGAGAAATGTATGTCAGGAAGCTTAGTTTTAGATATGCTGATTTTGAAATGTTTGTAAGACACTCAAGTGGATTATGTCAAGAATGCATACTTTAAAGCCAAAGCGGGGAAGGATTGAGGGTGGCAGGTGGGGGTGGGTGGGGCAGGGGAAAATGGTGGGGGGGGAAATGGAGACAACTGCACCTGAACAACAATAAAAAAATGCAATTACACATATAGTATGAATTTAGAGAAGTCTAGCCTGAGGTATTTAATTTAAATGTGGTCAACAAAGCAGTCCTTAGTGGAACTGTTACAGGAAATACGATTACCCAGTGAGAGTGTTATGCATGATATGAGCAAGGATGAAATGCAGAAGTCCAGATAATACCAACACTTAAGGAATACATGGAGGAGAAGATGTCCACTTAGGATTTTGATGAAGAAAAGGTAAGGAGGGAAGAGAATAACAGTGGGAGTAGCGATGGGGAGTGGAGTGCTAACAAAAAGCCAAGGAAGGCAAGGGCTTCAAAAGGAACAATGTAACTATCTTTAGGATCTGGCAACGCAATTGGGGAGATTTGGTGGAATGGTGAGGACAGAAGCCAGATTTTAGTGGAGAGAGATGAAGGAGAAGAGAGGAAGACGACCAAGCTGATGAGGATCAGGACAGGATTCAGTTGCATGCTTTTCTCTGGTAGTTATCCACAGCTTAGAAACACAGCTGTAGCAGGTGGATTATGGAATGGATTTCACTAGATGAGTGAAGCGTAAGATCAGGTTTGCAAGAGATTTGAAGGTTTGGTTGGGAAACTGGTCTGATCAATGAAATACGGCATAAGATTATTGAGAAGGTCAGGCTGGCCTGGAAGAAGCTGAGATATTGGAAGGGATAGAGAAATCATAAAAATGACAAAATTCTATAAGAGCGAGGCCATAGTAAGGACAGCGAAAATAAGAGACGGTAAAAGCAAAAAAAAAAAAAGGATGCTGAAAGTGAATTAAGAGATGATAAAATCATGCTTATTCAGTGAGCTGGATACTGGATTTACATTTTCTAGGTGACGGAAGAATTCAGGATGTGCCATTAGACATGTGCTAGCAGAGATGGGGCATTTATTTTTCTTACCCACCATGCAACACTATTCTTTTCGATTAAATTTCACTTCAATCAATTATTTTTAAGCTCACATATATCATGTTAGATTATAATAAAGAAATTTTTACTACTAGAAGCTCTTGAACAGGCATCAGCAAACATTTTAATAACAAGGAAGTTATTTTGTTTGTTATTGTTATTTGTTGAATTGTTTTAACCCAATGTGATGTTCATTGGATGGGCAGAATATTTTAATCTAAATAGGTACATCGCCTTCTTTGTCTTCTCTGCTAACAAGAAAAGCACTGGTAGTATCTGTCCTTTAGAGCAGTTACGGTTTTACACAAAGAGTCACACACATGTACACATGTCAGTACACATGCTAACATATGCAAGCATGCATACATGCATGTACACCCAGATGTACATAAATTAGCAGAGGAAAAACAGAACCTGTTATTTTTAGTAAGCATCCCTTCATCCGAGTGTTGATTCCTTACAGGATATTGTGCAAAGAGGAAAACAGTTCCAAAGAACCAACACAATATGATCTGCAGTTATAAAATTATTGGCAATGAGGATTACAAAGTTTTAGTCACAATTCAACACAGAAGAGTCAACAATGTAAATAATCAACACTGAGTTTGAAGAGAAGCAGTTCAGTCATTCTGCTCTGGACCTGTGTCTGGTGTTGAAAGCCACCCAGAGAAGCCCGGCAATTTAAGAACAGTTTATTTCCGAGTTGTAGACTCATTTGTTTCTCATCTGGTGAAGTTCATTTATTATTGATATTTTTGTAGGTGGCTAAAATTGCTTTTTCAGTTTGTGATTGCCCCTAAATGGTTTAAATGTACTGGCTGTTCATGTTTTTAAGGTCCAGTTAGAGCAAAACACATGTTTCAGAAGTAAAAAGAAAAAAGTTTTGGGAAGTGTATTTTATCTTTAGTAGAAAATATGAACCCAGACAACGAAGAAGAATAATAGAGAAGGGTTAGACAGAGCCAAAAAGTTCGTAGTTTTATATCGGGAAACACCACACTATTTTGAAGAAAAGTTATAATTAACAAGCATCCATGTGCTATGGATTGTGGGAGTACGTTGCAGTGTTTGAAACAAGCAGATGTGAGGACAAGGGGTAGACTTTCCAGAGAAGCACTGAGAGGATTCAGTGAAGTACGGAGGAAGAATCAGCATGTCTTGTTCACATGCTGGACCTAAGAAATGTCAGAGTGAAGTAGATAATCACTCTGAGTCCTATCTGAGTGGGGAAGGGGTGCTGAGGGTCACTGACCTCTGCTGCATTTTAAATGATTGACCGCTTCTTCCTTGAAAATCTGTTACCCCGTGGGACCACCCTTTCCTGGCACTCCTTTTACTGCCCTGATTGTTCCACTCTCTGGAATTCTCTGGGCCAGCCTCCGCACCTTGGGGATTAGTGTTCCCTGGGGTTTTGTCTTTGGCACTTTCTACCTGCACTTTCATAGAGTCTCACGTTTCATCTAATGACTTCAATTATCATTTTTTATCTAGTTATTTCTAAATCTCTACCTCCAGCCTTATTATATTTCCTGAGCTCTAGATTAGAGTATTCAACACCTGTGAGATAGGTTGACCCAGGGGTACCTCTAACACAACTTGTCCAAAACTATAATAGTTATCATTTTCCTTGACAGGAACATTTGTCCTTTCTGCTGGGCATATGGATGCTAGCATTTTCCCTCTAATTGTTCAAACCATCATCTTAGTGGAGGGCCAGTGTCACTTTTTTTTTTTTTTTTTTTTTAAGGATTGCCCCCTTCTAGATACAAAGGCATTGTGATTCCATGTCCTTACTATCTTGGGAACCTATTTTCCCATGACCACCCAAGTGATGAATTTATTTTGGAACTCATCCTTTCTCACTTAGAATAGGTGCTACTGGTCTTCCTTTGCTATTATTGGAAATATTTATAAAACACAGATTAAGTAATATGACATCTCTGCTTAAACATTTTCTTTGGCTCTCTCTGCCTTTAAATAAAGGCCAGATTCTTAACAAGAACACAAATCTTTCATGTTGTTGTCCTTGCTCAATATTATCTCTCATCATTCTCCTGTTCTCTCTGTATGCCCTGATTACTTTAAGTTCCTCCTAGAAGATATCCTGAATTCTTACTAATTCTCTCTACTACCAGTTTTAATAATCATTCATGCTAGCTTAGTCACACCTTCCCCCCCTCACTTTATTAAATTTGACCTTATTTCAGATGCCTTTTCTTCTAGGCCTTTTATAATCCTACCTGTCTAAAAGAAGGATGCATTTTTGTACCATAAACACCCTGCGCTTAATTCCAATTTAGCATACAGCACATGCATTTCAATAGTTTGCATGCCTCTTTTCTTCAGGAAAGAGCAGTTAACCCATTGCTTGTCAATGAAACAGGGACTCCTGAATACTGAATAAACAGAAGGAGTGTGATGATTTTCAAAGATGAAGGACTTTGTTATGAGAAGGAAAAGAGAGGTATGCTTCCCTCCTATGAGAAGGAAAAAGAGGTATAAGTTTAAATGACTAAGGATTTTGGAGGATTTGCTGAACTTTCAGGCTTGTGGGGTATATGAGAGGGGAAGTAATATTTTCCAACTTCAAGAAGATTAAAATCCTCCTGGTTGACAAACTTTTGATACACCAAATAATTTAGAACAACCTGGGGCTATAAGCAAATGTCAAGTGCTATGATGCACACAAGAAGAGAAGTTCAGCAATAAGGGATATTTAAAGGAATAAAAAGGATAGTCAAAGCAGGCTTTAAAGAAAAGAACTTGAATTGAGTTTTTATGTGTTCATAGCTTTTGTGTAGGCTGGGAAAAATGGGATATTTCAGGTAAAGGTACCACCAGGAAAAGAATGGAGATTTTCATGGCATGTGTGAGTGGTGGTAAGAATTCCAACTTAACTATTGCCTCTGTGAGGATCCAAACTCTCCAAAGATTCTGATCAACAATTACCACTATTTACCAGATGGTTCTATCAAGGTATCCCACCCTCATCTGAAGCTCTGTACTTAAAATCAAACTTACCTTCTTAAAAAAATCAGACTTATATTCTTTACTCCATAGCCACTTGGCCTGTCTAGATTTCTGTCAAAGTTATCTAGACTTCAAAACTTGGTTGCATTTTTCCACATCCCTCACCCACAAGTCCAGTAATGACCTTGGCACATAATAGACACTCTATAAATGTTTGTTGAAGTAAAAGGAAAAACTCTGGAGTCCAACATGACCATGTGGAAAGATATACATAGGGCAGATGGATTGAGTGTGGAAATGCAGAAAGAATACATGTTAATGTTGAGGGTCTGGGCATCCTCATATATGAGAATCACTCACAGTCTTTAGAGAATTAGAAACATCGAGTGCTTGGAACTGCGGGTCTGGTTTCATGAACCTTTAAATAAAAGCCCTGAGGTTAATTCTTATGGAGAACTAGTCAACAGGAATCATTAGGAAAGTCAAAATATTTTGTTCTTTTGGGAAGGCATCAGCATTCCATAAAACTTAATTTAATGCCTTGAATTTTATAACACTCATAAAATTTAGTCTATCTAATTTAGTGTTTTATTCCCCTAATTCATGGGTTTTATAACTATGATTGACTAGAGTCCCATTTCCGTCCTTTCCAGAGCAATGTAGTGAATGATAAATTCTCCAAAGACATAATTAATTTAGTCTTCAATGAGTTATTTGGAAACTTAAATGTTTATTAGGCACCTACTATATATCTTTGCTACTGTTGAGTTACAATGACAAATAAGAAATTCTTTATCCACTGTCATCTGACCTCACACACAGTTAAGTTCCTTGGGGGCAGGTATTATATCTTTGTTATATTTATATCTCAAAACTTGGAAAAGAGTAAAAACACTGAATAAACATTTGCTGAATTGATGGATGACAAATTACACATTACAAGGGCTATCATGATTTACATATGCATAGGATGCTACAGGAAGTATAACAAGAATGATAATTACTTACTGCCTAGAACAGAGTATTTCAGAGGATAGATTTCCAATTTTGTTGAAAAATTTTTGAACAAAAAAGTGACTAAGACACAGTGAGTCCTTCAACTTAATACTCCATTGTTGTCAAGCTAGTGGAAGTGACTATTTTTTAAGTGAAAATTAAAGACTTGATAACTTTATGGATCTTTAAAGTTAATCTATTCAAATAATCAACACTGATTTGTTTCGCACCTGTTGTGTGGTCAAATGGTGACCAAAACACGTACATTTTTGTTGAAAGAACTCAGTGATTATTCCCCTGAAATTATAGAAAATCAATTTGTATTTGGAAAATGAAAGTAATCTGTTCTGATTACCTAACTTTTTGAAAAATACTTGAAAGCTGTGGAATTGCAGTTAGAGTAATGACATAACAAGTTGTTATATAAATGGATCACATTATTTTATTGGTGGACAACCTATAATTTCACACTTTTACTTATGTTAATGTCCAATGAAGTTAATTTTCTATGCACATTTATGTGACTAGAATATGTGTGTGTGTATACACATATATACACACATATACACATATATATGTGTATACACACATATATATGGACTTTTTCCATATATCTATATGATGCAGCCATTGTTAATATGAGAATGGTTTGCACAACATCTATGTAGCCCAGCAGCCAAGGAGAGTGGACTGGAACGCACATGCATGAACAATGACGACTTCACTGTACTAGTCAGTGGAGACAGTAGTTGCCATTGAGTGAGCATGTGTACTGTGTGGCTGTCACATTAAAAATGACTGAGTGAGTAGAGCAACAAATCTGCATCAAATTTTGTGATAAGCTAGAACATTCCTCCACAGAAACTATTCGGATAATTCAGAAGGTTGCAGCCATGGGCAACTGGTGATTGGCAGCTTCATCATGGCAATGCAGCTGTTCATGCATCACGTCTTGTGCAGAGTTTTTGGCTAAACGTCAAACCACCCAGTGACTCAGCCCCCCTACAGCCCAGATTTGGCACCCTGTGACTTCTGGCTTTTCCCAAAACTAAAATCATCTTTGAAAGGGAAGAGATTTCAGGGCATTGATGAGATTCAGGAAAATACCACAGGGTAATTGATGGAGATTGGGAGAACTGTGTGAGGTCCCAAGGTGCCTGCTTTGAAGGGGACTGAGGCATCATTGTCCTATGTACAGTGTTTCTTGTATCTTGTATCTCCTTCAATAAATGTCTCTATTTTTCATAGTGCATGGCCGGATACTTTCTGGACAGGCCATATATGTGTTGATATTGTATATATGTACATATAAGTGTGTATGTACATATGTATTTGTATGTGTATGTGTATATATATATATATATATATATATATATATACACACACATATAATTTTTATTCAGTTGTACATTTACAGCAGCATCCAGAAGACCAAACTTATAGTGGCTGGTGTTTTTTTGTTGATATTCACTCTTGTCCTCCCCTGCTGTAAACACATTTCAGTTCTAGAGATTGGTTTGGATTGGTCTCAATCAGAGTTATCTTTCATTGCCACAGGTATCGTTTTAGGTAACCTTAGTAAATATAATTAGAATTTGTTTTTCCTGATCTAATCGGGTATTTTCTGGATTCTATGGGGCGTAGATATTCTCTTTCTCCTTCTAGAAAATGTTATAAGGAACTGTAAAGCTGCTAATTGCTATTATTCACCATGAGGGAGAAACCAGTCTGAGAGTGAAGTTGAAACATGGAGAGTCTCAAAGAAATGGAGTCAGATTCCTGGTCACGCCATGTGTAAAACCTGGCCACCGTGCACTTTTCAATTACATGAACCAATGAAGCCAGTCTACATTATCTGTTACCTATGTCAAAAATAAAAATATTAAATGTTAAAAGTAGGGGTGAAATTCAGATGTGGCTATGAATTTATCATTGATCATAAGGCTGTATCTTTGTGCTTCATTTGCTACACTAAACATTTAGGTGGAAGAAAAAGACTTATTGAATACTAAAAATTGGCAAGTTTTTAGATTAATATTGTATACTATCACAATACATAAAATGTTATAATAATAGTTACTGACAATTATGCTATACATATTTCCAAATATTAAAATTAGTATTATATATATTGATAATAAATTTCTGATTCTTAGCAATTTAAGAATCACAATATACAGAGAAATGTGGACTTATGATTATAAAAATCATAAATTTTTAATTGACTTAGAGCTTCTGAAACTTTCCACACTTGTCCTTTATCTGAACCACACCATCCAAATTATTGCTTCTTTAATTTGTTGTCCATCAGCATTAATTTCAACCTTCTAACATACCTCAAAAATTGGCTCATTCTTTCTCCTCCAGGATTTTCTAATTTATTTATTATTTCTCTTTTAAAATTAAAGTTATTGAGATAACGTTGGTTAACAACATTATATATTCGGCATACATTTAGCACCTCTTATATACCAGGCAATGAATTTAGGAACAAAATATACAATTAGCAAAAAAGATATATTTGATGCCATAATAGTGAATAAAAATATTAACACCAAGATCATAAGGAAAAGAAACACAACAATGAAAAAATATCAGAAGCTGACTTCCCTGAGGAAGGGAATGTTTAATCTGAGCTGAAAAGATGAGTGATAATTAACAAACTAAAAATTATATGCGAGTAATAATTAAGCAGGAAAGGCAATATCCTAGGAAGAAGTTTGAAGCCCCTCAGGTAGGAAGGAATGTGGCTCATGTAAATAGATGAAAGAGGGCCAGGGCAGAGGATAGGAGGGAGAATGACACAACATGACAAAGGCCACATCATAGGAAACACATAGGCCACTTTAAACTCCTGAAATCATTTCAGAAATTTCTTCTTGGAGCCTGAAATTTCTTCTTCAACCCCTTCCTCTCTGGTTTCATGACCCAGTGTTATTTGGCTTGAAACTACTTTTCTGAATCCTTTTTTTCCCTTTTAATTTCTGGATTATATTACCCCTGTTGTCCACAAACTCTAGAGGTTGAGTTTGAATACCA
The DNA here is from genome assembly GCF_022682495.2 of Desmodus rotundus. Classification (NCBI taxonomy): domain Eukaryota; kingdom Metazoa; phylum Chordata; class Mammalia; order Chiroptera; family Phyllostomidae; genus Desmodus; species Desmodus rotundus. Next base: position 59,648,742 of record NC_071391.1, read on the forward strand.
AACTCTTTTTGTTATTCGATTGCATGTTCTTTTTTTGATAAATGTAACCATTCTTAAGATGATTGCTTTTCCTACTCATTAAATGATCTAAATAGCAGCCACCAGATATATAAATCTAGTGTTACATAGAACACCAGGATTACAGTATTCTCAGTATAATTTGAAATTTACAATTACTTTTTCATTGAAATCCAATAAACTGACTTTAAGTAAACTAGGACTCAGAGTCCAGAATAAATCATGTGCTTCCTTATGTATCAGTACACATCTGTGAAGTTGCCGGGAACTGGGAGGAAGTAAAGAGGCAGAGCCTGGAAGATGGAAGCTTCAGCACGCAACTTTCATGTGAATATATAAACAATTCAGCAACAATCTAACCTTGGAGAATAATTATTTTAATAAAAATACTGAGCTTATGATTCAAATCAGAAAAGGGGAAACACTCATTACAATCAGAGTTGCTGTTGGCTATAATCATGTGTAGCAATAACACACAGGACTGCCTATCTATTTAGCCCTTTTGAAAACTACCACCAGAATATCAATTATTCCATATCTGAAAAATGTGCATCATTTCTTTTTTCTCTTTAAATCCTATTTACCCTTTAAGGAGACACTGTGGCATTAATTACTTCCTGACACTTTACCCAATCCTTGCTTTATTCTCAATAATGAATCATTTTTTTATACATCTGCTTATAATGCTTTGTTTGTATATGTGTTTATGCAGTTATTGCTAATCACAATTGGATAGGGTACAGTCAGGTGTTTGTGTATATGACAACTAATTTGTGTTGCCTTTGAATTAAAGGAGTCTTCCTTCCTCCCTCCCAACCTCCTACCCTCCCTCCTTCCCTCCTTGTCTGCCTCTTTCCTTGCCTCCTTCCCTTTATTCTTTTGTTTTCCTTGGTATTTCCATTTGTTTGGTTCATTATAGCTGCTCAATAGCTTACTGATGTTTAAATTAAATAGTCTTTTTAACCAACTGATTTCAGACAACCATTTTATATTGAGCATTTTAAATGACTTCAATTTCATTGCTATCTTAAAGAGTTACTTTCTCAATACTTAAACAAAAGCAAGATACTTCCCTCCTAACTCATATAAGCATTAAGCTATTAATCAAGTTTCTATCCTATTTTCATGGTACTTTTCCTCCTGACAATTTATGAAAATGAGTCATAGTTGTAATGTCACCACAGGTGGGTCTCAGGGGATTAGTGTCCCTACAAGGCGGTGTATTCATTTCATACTGTGGTTCATTAATGGTATTGTCAATGTGCCCATGAGGTGCGAGCATTTGTAAAGCCCTTATGTTTCTTGATTACTCAGCTTGCACTGAATTCCTTTAGTGAAAAGTCCTTCCCACTAAGTTGTCACAAGGGAAACCATGCACACAATCATCTTCTATTACCTTAGCATTTTATATTGCACCTGTTAAATTGATTAATTAATTAATTAATTCAGCTCCTGCTAGACAAAAACATGTTACAGATTTCCTAGGTAAACTGTGTGAAGCTATGAGTGGAATTATCAAAATAAAGTCTGGCATTTGGCATTGTTCTCAAATTCACTATTATCCATTCAAAATATCTTACTAAGTTCCATTATTTGGAAATTAGTTTTCAATATAAATTAATTTATAGTTGGTAGTTTCAAAAGAACTGTTTGTACTATTATGCAAGATTTAATATCTACTTTGAACATGTGAAAATTGATTATATAAGATAATATAATTCAACAGCTAAAAAAATTAATAAGCCCTGGCCCTTCCCTAGGCACCGGAGAAGTAGTGGTGATAAGCGATAAGAAGAGTGCCTATTATTATGGAGCTCCTATGGAGGGGTTGGCAGAGCAAACAAATATACACATATGATAATTTTAGGTAGTGATGCATGATGGGATAAAATATATTGAGTACGATGCATTAGATAGTAATAGTGGAGGGGATTGTGGTACTTAGCTAGAGTGACTTAGAAAAGCCCTTCGCCAATATTATTTAAATACCTCATCAGAGTACTCATGCTAATTAACTATTAGTATTACTATACTATATGTGAGAAAAATTAGAAACCTTTAAAAATTTTATCTTTGTTGCAAGACAGTGATAAGACTGAGGGCCAAATCCAGAACTCTGTCTACAATTGCAATCATCTTTCCACTCTAAATCGGCTTATATAGAAGTCTAAAATATTTAATTGATGTAATTTTTACTCTTTTCCTTCGCTTCAGTGCACGCATTTACCTACAATCATAGGCATTTGCACATACGTACTCATTCCCGTGAGTGGTCAAATAGGCTGGGCCACTTGGAAAGGTCTTGAATGAGAAGTGAGAAGCACAGTGTGACAGGAAGGGTTATAGACCTGTAATATAAAGCTCTATAGGATTTCCCTTCAGTGCTGGACTTAAATGCTAAAGACTTAAACTCTTAGAATAAGACTGTTGGGTATTTAAATAAATGTAATGAAGGAACCAAATTGTGGATAAAATAAAGTTTATATCTTAACATTTAGTTGTCACATAGTCTCTTTCAATTTTCTTTAATTGTATTTAACTTTAAATCATTTTATTCTCAATAGCTATAATCAAGGTGCAAGTGGACAACAAAGTTATTTTCTGATGCTCAGGCAGTAGGAGGCCCGGAGAAGAACTCAGAATAATATTCTCTAAATTTCAATACAAAACTCAGTAGCATTGATAAAGTATTAACCAAAAGTAGTTCTTATATTTTAATAAAGTCTATTTGATTTAATAATTAAATATAACCTAGCAAAAGTCAATTTTTAAGGCACATAGGAAGATCCAACTAGAAAACTTTTTACTTACTCTGAGACTATTTTTTTTCACTTATAAAGAAAATTTCATTTTTTATAAAAGATTTTATTTCTTTATTTTTAAAGAGAGGGGAGGGGAGGGAGAAAGAAAGAGAGAGAGACATCAATGTGAGACAGAAACATTGATGAGTTGCTTCTTGGATACTCCCAACTGGGGACTTGGCCTACAACCAGGCATGGGCCCTGACTGGGAATTGAACTGGCGACCCTTCCGTTTGTGGGAGGACGCTCAACCCATTTGGCCACACCAGTCAGGATGATAGTTTCTTGAGGAATGAAAATTACCCCAAATATTTCAAAGAGGAATAAAATCTCTATACTTTATTTGCTCAACTAATAAGAGAATGATAATAATAACAATATAAGGTAATTTTCATAAACACATAGTATAAAAAGAATTGTCTTTGAATCAGACAAATATGAGTTTGATTTCAGCCACCTTTTCAACTTACTCAATTAGACCTTTAGCTCCATGAAACTCATTTTCATCACCTGCAAAATGTAAGACAAAAGCACCACCTCTACATGGTCATTGTTATAATTGATGTCAAAATACAAAAACCACCTTATTTATCCCCCTCATCTCAAAGCATTCATACAAAACCAACATTAAGTGAAAGGGCCTTTGCAAAGAAAAGATAAACATTCACAATGCAGTGCTCATGGCACCTAGTACAGTACATAGGCTATTGAAAAATATTTGTTAAATGAATAAATACTAGAAACTTCTAACTATGATACTGAAAAGGCAACTCTGTGTTTCAACAGTTTCTGTCCATACATAAAAACAAAACATTTCATGTTATTTCATTCAACAAAATCTACCAATGCCTATTCTGTATTAGGCGCTGTTTTAGGCTTTGGGTATAAGTGAAATAGTGCAACCTTATTCACTTATGAACTTGTAGGAAGTGCACCCAATCTAATTTTGAAAAATTTGTTAAGGCTTTTCAGAGAATGACTGAGAAGTACGAATCTGTACAAGAATAGCGAAGAACTGAGGTGACCAAATTGTAGTATTGGTGGAGGGAATAGTGTAAACACTAGAGAAAGCCTAGTTGATCAGGGGCCTGTGTGGCTAGTGAGGAACTTTACACCATGGGCATCCTTGCTGGTTTTCTTCAGTTTGTAACTCACTAACCTCTGGGGATCCTGATCCCAGACAGTCGCTCTGACACTATTGTTCTCACTTGTGTCTGGGCTCCGTTTCAGGAGGTCACTTTCTGATCCCCAGCGCTGTTTTCCTCGTATCTGCTCGGCTTTGGGGTCATGACTATTTCTCCTGATGTCTGACATCTGTTCACAACCCTTTCTTGGCTTCTTCCTGAGTGCTGCTCTTGGCGTGAAGACAGAAGCCCAGCTGTGGAGCATGGTGATAACGATGACCACCAGACTCAGCTGGGAAGAAATGAATGGCTCTGATGCTGTTATTTAATCAAAATATTTTTTGGTTTTTCCTTAACTGAGGATGCACGTTTAAAGTTCTTTATGCCAGGCACCATCATAGATATTGAAGAATCTAAACAACCTGTACTTTGGGAGCTCATTATCCAGCTGGGTAAATAAACTGCAGACAAATGCACAGTACAGAGAGTTGCTGATAAAATTTGTGCAAAGGTCCAGTAACATAGAGATGATTCTTATCTTACAGTCAACTTATTAATGCAGATAAATAAGAATACAGTTGAGCATATATAATAGAAATGCATATATGACATCATGGTGTTATTATTTTTTGTTTCTTAAGGCTAATCCAACCCTTTTGTTGTAGAATATGAAATTTAGATTTTCTTAACCCTGAATTTCAGATATATAATTTAGAATATTTGATTCTAACTTAATGACTCATATTTAATTTTTTGAACAGAGCTCCATCTATTTTTGGGGAGAAAAGAAATTCCATCATTGTGGGAAAGCATATTACAAACTTTGAACAAAGAAAGCAATATAATGAAATAGATTCATTCATTAAAATAGGATATTATATACAATTATCCAATGATGTTTTTATTCATGCTAATTTATCTTTTGAAAAAGATAAAACGCTATCTGTGAATTCTAGAATGAATTACAGTTTAATTTAGAAGAAATAGTTCCTAATTCATACAACTTGTCATGGTTTGACAAAAATAGATAAACAACCAAATTTCTATTTTGGATTTGATGCCACACTAGGTGCTGAGGCAATTAAAACGAAAGGCATGGTCCTCGCCCTCGATGAGCTGTCACTCTGGCCCCAGAGACATGAGCTGAGCTGAGGTGGTGAGGTAAGTGTTCTTCCGTGTCAGGGTGGGTCTGGGAGCGAGAGGGGCTGTGGAAATTTTCCAGGCCAGAGGTCCAGCCTGCATTGAGCTGTGAAAGTAAATTCTAAAATCACTGATTTCACATTCAGTTTTGACCTCACATCTTTATTCATCTCTCTGGTCAGTGATTTGGGTTAGCTTTACAAATGGATCTTGCATATATGGAGTTTGGAAGAGAACCAATTTAAAAGCAGCGTATAGACAAATTTACTTAATCTGATATGTGAAGGTTGTAGAACACAGAGGGCCTCACTTTTTTGGATCTTCTTTAAATAATTTGCCACTGACATTTGGAGGGTTAAAATGCAGTGCTGCTCTGCAAATCCCATGGGGTGGGGGGTGGGAAGAGTGGAGAATGAGCAGAGGAGAGCATAAAAGGTGGTATAGGAGAGGATATTACATTTCTAACAATGTGAAATAGGGGCTTAATACAAATCCTACTGTGGCCACGGTTTTATTTTTTTCTCTATTATTGGAGAAACGATCACATTTTAACATATTTTAATTACTGCACTTATTCATGTAGTCATTTTCCTATATTCCTAAGAATAATGAGTAGATGTGTCATAATTCTGGTGTTTGGTATTCCAAAAGAATAGTCATCACTCAGCCATGTTGGAAGGCCTGGCAGCAGCACTATGGGAAGTGAGAAACGCTCTCTGTGAAGTCAGCGCAATGACAAACATGGCTAGTGCGGAAATCAGTGTATAATCTCAGTCACTGTGCTGATGACTATTTTATGCCTCCTGACCTCCACCCAGCTACTGTCCACTATATGTGTCCGCCGGAACCTGGATATTCCACAAATACTTCAATCTCAACGTCTGGATTTATTTATTTTCCCACATCTCCGTATCATCTTGTTTTTCCTAATGCTGGTAGTAGATATTACTACCCCCACACCTGTTTAAGCCAGAATTGTAGGAGTTCTTCACAGCTCCTACCTTGTCTTCTATTGTCTTTCCCCTGAACCCCCAACAAACTGGCATTTAATCATGAACACGTCCTATCATTCCATTATAAGTATCCCTCAAATAAGACTCTTATCCATCCCATTGATCCTTATTAGCCAAGATTATTACAACAGCTTACAGTCTATTTCCCTGGTTCCACAGTGAACTTTTTATGATGTAATTTATGACATCATCCTCCTGCTTGAGGATGACATCATCAATTATTTACAAAGTATGACCTATGGGTACTTCATAATCTGGCCCCGGCCTTACTCAGTCCTTATCTGCTATAGCTCTCAGAAGAAATTCTGTTCTGAAAATACTGGAAGCTTTGCACCATTACTTTTGTCTTTGAATAATTCCTCTGAAAGCCCCTAATATTCAGCTCAAACCTGATATCCTTTAAGGAGTTTTCCTAGACCTCAGGTTGGTTAGAGAGCCTCTCATCCTACCATAGCACCCTTATCTCAAGCCTGTGTGCTCTAATGATTCCTTTTTTTTGATATGTCCTTCCTTATGGGCTCCTTAAGGGCAGGAGTAATGATTTGTTTATTTCTGTCTCTAGCACCTCCTACGGGATTTTGTAAATATGCTCAACAAGAGCCCTTTGAATGTTTTAAGACATGGACACATGAATGGATGAATGAGTAAATAAATGAACTGGATTGTGATTAGCTACAGAATGAACTTCACATAAAAATAATTGTGAATGAACAGAGCCTGACCTTCATACAAGGCCCTTATGACATTCAAAAGCCCCACACTGATGGTCTCTGCGACCTCTAATGAGTCACTTAGTCTCTCATCTGTAAAGCTTAATTAGTGCTTTGGCAGTGAGTGCAAGCTCTTAAAATGCTAGGTGCTAAATTCATTGCTTTAGAAACACTGTCACGCTCATATTCATTTGGAATAAAACTTTAAGATATGCAACAACATTCCATTTACAATGAAAAATGCTAGGTTCCCTCTTGGTCAATATAGACTTAATGGCAGCTGGATCCCAGTTGCTTATGAAGATGCCTCAGCTTCAATCATGAAAGTGTTACCATTTTTGAGGTGCCAAGTCTCTTAGTTGCAGGGCAGCCTTTCATGATGGCTGCACCTGGGGGCAGTGAAGGGTGCATAATCACAGTGACCATGAAGAGAGGCAAGCTGGCAATTCTCCTAGTAGAAATGGTGGTGCATGGTCAGTGAGATGGCCAGCAATTTAACAGTTTCTCCACTGGGCCCGAATCACTACACTGAATGGTCTACTGCAGAGGAGACAAAAAGGAGTATGTATGTCCTACAGCTTTGAACTGACTGGGGAATTCAAGAAAGTGTAAATTTTAAAAAAGTTTAAGGCTACACGTGAAGATGATATGACACAGAAGCAATTGGATTCAATTCAACTCATTCAACAGAAATCTTTTTGAGGCCCTACTATTTGCAAAACACTATATTAGGTTCTGTGGGAGGCACAGTGATATGTGGATGAAAGATGCTTCCAAGCCTCTGTTGTTTCACAGGGGTAGTAGTAGAACATGTTACTAACATGAATGGACCTGTTATAAAGGTGAGTATGGAAATACAAAGTATTGTGGGGATAGGAAAGGGAAAGGTGATTTCTGTGAAAAGCTTTTCAGAGAAAGTAGAACTTAGGTGTCTGGGTGGGCTCCCAAATTGCACCCCTCATCTCTGTCCAATTCTGAAAAAGCTGAGTAACAATATTGAGTAAAGCATCAACATAAATACTGATGACACTAAGCTAGGAGACTAGTTGAATGGAGAGTCAAGTGGGCTTATTTAAACTGATCCCCAGAAGTAGGCAGACTTACCCACCCAACAAGGTATCAGGGGACCAACACACTTCTCCACATGGACAGGCTACACATGTAAATCTTAGGAACCCAGGACAGCTCTTGCTCTAAAAGAATGATCACTCCCCACAGAGAAAGGTAAAGGGGGACTTATCCTAGTTATTGTTTCCAAACTTACCAGTTAGAGATGTCACTCTACCTGCTTGCAGAGAAGTCCAGAGCCACACTAACTAAGATCCCTCATAGAAAGGAAATATTAAGAGTAGGGAAGAAATGCTCCCGACATAGAATAGGATTTAGGTGGTGAAAGAGTGGGAAGGACATTTCAGGCAGAGGAACAGCTAAATGTGAGGCTTGTAAACAGGCTCTGAGAAGACGGACTATGTAATGATTAAGAACATTCTATTGAGTGAAACAGATATGGGGTTAATCTTAATTCTTTCTTGATCTACACAAGTCGCCTGAACTCTCTGAACCTTGGTTTCCTCATCTTCAAGTTGGGGTTAATAGTATCCATTTCACAGTCTCAATAACTAGCAGCTATGATAATGTTTACTACCAGCAGGACTGGACAAGAGGTAGGTATGTTGAATAATCAGACAGCTTCCTTTACAAAGTGACTTTGGGATTTTGAGTTTTATTAAATAATCTATTTCTTTATGATTTAGCAGCTTGGTGAAATCAAATTCCTGTGTATTGGGAGTTCCTGAAGTAAATTGAACCTATCAAACACATGTATTCCACAATATTGCTGTTATGCATTAGTATAGGAAGAGTCTCGTATGGATTGGTGCAGCAGAAGAACCTCACAGGCAGGCACAATGCATAGCACAAAAAAAAAGTGCAGAGCTAAGTGCAAGGATATGACAAAGTTTATGTGAAGTGGGGCAAATGCAAATGAAGACTGCCAAAGGGCATAAGAGTAGAAAAACACTGGGCATAATTTCATTTTTAGTTCCACCCTTCTTAGAGCATCTACCTTTTTTGATGGGATGAGGCTAATGAGTTTGAACAAACTTTAAACTGAACCAGCAATGCTCCAGGGCCCTCAAGACACACTCAGAAGACCATGATGACCATAGAACTAGGAATTATTCGGATATGCACTTTCTTGGTTTTTCAGAGAGCAATGTTACAGCTATATTTATTTTATTATATACATGAGTGTTAATGGCTATAGAGTCATCTTACGCTATTGATTATATGTGACTATGGGTACAGATGAACTCTTTCTTTTGTACGTGAATGTGCTAGAATGCAAAAGGGCATCCATCACCAGACTTTTTGTGGAAGACTAAGTGCAAACTTGGATCTTCAAATGGAACCATCTCTACCTGATGAAGTACCTGCTCTTAAAAGAGCTGTGAACTTAACCATATAAACCCTGGCCTTCTACCAGGTCAACGGCTGAGTTCAGAGATAAGTTATGTGTCTGGGTCAAAGGCTATAAAATAATTGGGAGGGACTATTTATAGCCGTCTAGGTGTGACTTCTGACATGCAGAAACAACATAGCAAAAAGCTTGCGTGACTCTTAATTTTCAGAAGAAGGCCAAAAGGCCTTGTCTAATTGCAATTTAACAACCTCTAAACATGATTATGTAACATGTAAGAATAATTTATATTTTAAAAACACACAGTTCCTAGATGTTGAAAAAAATTACTACTTGACCATTCCTTAACTCAGCCATCTTCCAAATACGCACTTTTGTTATTTTTATAATAGAGCTGTCCTACTTGCTGTTTAAGAGAAAATACTGAGATTCACTATGAAGAAACTCTTCATGCAATAGCATAGTTATACTTTGTGTGATTGTACAAAGTATAATACTTTGGAAGGCCCCACATCAGCATTTATAGGAAATAAATATGGATGGTATTAAAAAAATTCCTCCAGATCCCGAGTAATTCTATATTTCTCATTACCAAAGAAACATTGATATGATTCTACCTTGGTGACTTAGATTAAATTTGCTTTTAATATTTGAATATCTCCTGGTGGGGTTTTCCTGTGTCTTTCAATTATAATTGTACTGAAAGAATAGTTATAATTTAGTTTTCAAGAAATCAGCATACATCATTGGTAGTTGTATAACTATAATGGTTAACAATGACAGATGATTTGGATACTAAACTACTCATTATCATTCCCACTTAGCTGGGATGTCTAGCTTAGGTGAAATGGTAATTTATAAGACAGCCCTGGTGCGTTCCGAGTCAGACACACCTGGATTTGATTGTGGCATTAGACATTTGATGATGGTGTCCTGCTGGGAAAATAATATAACATTTCTGAGTCTCAGTTTGTGCCTTAGTAAAATGGGTTTCATAAAATGGTACCTACCTCGTAGGATTATTCTGAAGATTAAATGGATAATGTAGGTAAAGTACTAGGACAGTGTTTGGCATGTAGTAAGCTCTCAAGAGGTTTTTGAATGAGAGAAATAGGAGAAATCTTTGAACTATATCAAACTTATCCCTAAACTCTAAAGATTACGGTTAAATTTCATGTCAGTTGATGTGCAATTCTAAAAGACTGTGGAGAAGGTGATACTATATGTCTCTGTATATGGTTCTCCTTTAAAATACTTTTCCTTGTACTGCCAGCTGCAATTTAAGCACTGATTCTCTTTTCCATTATGTCCAATTGGCACAGGAGTTGATTTAGCATATAATTTGTATCTCATGTATATACAGTATGTGGTGTATGTAATTACTATATATAGTATGTTTATGAAACGCTCATCATGGAATCAAACCTTAAGTCACCAATTCCCTTTCAAATGCAGCTGCATCCAAATGACTCTTACCCTGGGGAGGAAATATTTTTATTCCCCCCCAAGGCCACATGAAGCCAGGAATGTGAAGAGGAGCTGACATAAGGCAGTTTTTCTCTGAAGGAGAGCTGCTTTTTTCTGACAGTAGTTGCCAGAAAAAAAGCAGAAAAAAGCTTGTGTTTGGTTCTGTCATTAAGGATTGATGTAATTTTGTACGAGTTCCCAGAGGAGCATTTATGTTTTGTGATTCCTTACGAGGAGTAGGATAGTGCTTTGCAAGTTCCCACTCTGTACTCACTTGTTAACCAACAGTAAAATACAATAAATGTGTAACTGTAACAGAGGTACAAAATCATGTTCCCTGGCTTCCAACTGCGTGGTACAGCGTGCAAGTGAGGTAATGGGGTGCACATTATAGAATAGAGATTTGGAAGAGACTTTTCCACCTCAGATCCATGGACTTCATAAATGCCATGTGGATTGAAATTAACATGGGTTAAACTGACCCATAAAATACATGCACAATTGTGGGTCAGTGGAAAGTGCTTTTGTCTGGACAGAGTTTTCATAACTTTCATCAATTTCTTACAGAATTCACAATTCAAAAATTAAGGACTGTATTGAGGACCACGGCTCTAAATTAATAGAATTCTCTTTGTGGGCAACTAAGCTAATGAAATATTTAATCACATTCTGCCTGGAAGCGTTTATGTGCGTCCGGCTTGGTGCTACTTCCATTCAGGTATGCTGACCAAGAATCTGGTTAAGTGACCCTAGACATCCTCTCTCCATGTGTAATCTAGCATTGAGTGCTGTTTTATTCACTAAGGGTTTCTCAGATCCATCCCTTTCCTCCAGCTCTACCAACTGAACCCAGTCATCATGCTATCACCACCTTTAATCAGAACAACCGCAATAGCCCCTTAACTGTCTGTCATTACCCAGTCTTGTCCTCTGCCAATCCACTTTTCCATAAGGCAGCTTAGGGGACCTAAATCATATTACAACCTTCCATGATAAAAACAATTTAGTGAGTTCTCTCAGCGTAAATACAAAAGTCTGGAACACGACCTTGCACGGGCTGGCCCTTGCTCACCCCTGACGCCCCTGACGAAAATAAATGAGAGTATGCTGCACACGCTCATGTATTTTTTCCAGGCAGAATAACGTTCCTTTGATTTTTATATGTGCAATGCCCTCTTCTGCCAAAGGGTCTCAGCACATATTGTTCCCTCTGCCTTGAACACTTAAAAAAATTTTTATTCATCTAGTCAACTACACTAATGCTTCATATCTCTAAGCAGTAGACATTACCTTAGCAAAATCTTCCATGACTTCCATGACTAGGTCAATTCCAATATGGACACTCATGGAACCACATTCCTCTACTTCAGAGCACTTATCACAATTGTACGTTTTTATTTACTTTGTGACTGTTTGGTAAATGTGAATCCTTACAAGTAGACTGAAGGTACCATGAAAGCAAGTATCCTTTTTTTTTATCCTTACCCAAGGATATGTTTTTTATTGATTTTATAGAGAGGGAGAGGAAGGAAGACAGAGAGAGAGAGAGAGAGACATTAATCGGTTGCCTCCCATACATGCCACCACTGGGGACTGAACCCACAACTTAGGTATGTGTCCTGACTGGGAACGGAACTCGCAACCCTTTGGTGTACAGGACAAAGCTTCAACCAACTAGGCCCCCTGAACAGGGTGCAAGTACTCTTAACTATTAAATTTCCATGGCTTGGCATTATGCTTGGTACAGAGGAGGCATTAATAAGTATTTGCTGAATGAATGGTCTATTTTATTGAAAGATAAGGTTTTTAGAAGTAGAAATTATAGATGTACAGTGGATTGAACAAATCGAAGGATTTTTAACCATTTTTCCTGAGACCAAATGCTCTCTCCCTTCATTTTCTAGCTATGTGTTCTTGGGTGTTGGTAAGCCTCCATATTCTCGAAGCAGTTACAACCTATGCAGAAACTGCAGCTGTTTCAAGTTTACAGGTGCAGAAGACTGAGGCCTGGTAACAACAACCAGATAAGCCATTTCTACATTCATCAGGTCATTTGTGGGATGACTCAGACATGTAGATAGAAACAGAGACTCTGAACCTTCACTGGAGCATATATATATACATATATACATACACACACACACACATATTCTCTCTGCCAATTATATTCTCTCTCTATAATATATATATATATACATATATATATATATAATTCTTCCTGGAATCAGACCTCAAGCAAGGTTTAGAGTTACCAAACTTCCCTCAGTTCCTAGTCTTTATCTCTATCAGTATTATCTCTTCAAATATGGGCAGCGGTTGCTGTGGGGAGCCATGAAGATTACTCTTCAGGACCAAGGCATTTATTCTCTCAGCTGCCAGGGGTGTTGACTGCTGACAAATCACAGCTGAGCCCCTCTCCAGGAGTTCGCTCAGCCACAGGATCAAGGCAGCTGCCTCACTCTAGGCACTCAACATCCACGCGAGCATCCTGCTCCCAGTGTGGATGTACAAAGGCTGACTCTCTTCCTTAAAATGGGGGCAACTCTGGAGGGTGGAGTACCATTCCGCTGTAAGATAAAAAAGTGGTATAGTTTGGGTCAAGTGCACGTGAGGCCAGTAAGCACTAGTATGACACACAAAAGTGGAGATCCTGTGGCATCCACTGTTGCTAAATCAGTAATTTTCCCAGAGCTAAGCCCTATGGCCACATGGGAATTTCTTCTGACCCAGTGATAGAGGAAAAAAAAGAAAAGCTTCATTAATGGATGAGCTAGATTATAGGTACAAAGCAAAAATGGGCTATTGCCAAACCACAGATGTTCTCAGGGCAGCTCTGAAAAAATGGTGGTGAGAGAAAATCCTCCCCATGGGAAGAACATTGGCAGTTATCCACTTTAGGTGGGAAGAAAAGTGGCCTGAAGTAGAAAATTAAACAGATATATAGTGTTGAATGGCTGGTTAATTAGGGGCTGCAAGGAAAAAAACGGGGAGAACTGGCAGCAGCTAGGACGTCTGGGGAAAAGATATATGTCTGAACCACCTATGGGGGTGGTCAAAGTGTAAAAGGAGCTTTGCGTTGCATATTATAGTTCATCGGAGAGCATCCACCACAGAGGAGGCACCAACCAGCCACTCTTTGTCAGTGACCACCCCTTCGCTGGTAGCATGGGCTTGAGAGTAGCTGTTGGCTAATCATGGATCCAATAGCATGAATCTCATTCTCCATGATTGATCGAACTGCTTGCACTGTATAGGCTCAACTTATAAGCCACAGAGACCAAGTTGAGTCCCCATTATGACAATATTGCTCAAGGAGTCCAATTAGCCACATGGTGGTGTATTGTCTGTGTTGTACTTCTTCCACCTTGAAAGGGGCAACAATTTATTCTGACTGATATCAACACATGTATTCCATGTATGGACTTATTATCTTTCCTGCCCACAGGGCCTCAGTCAGCACCATCAAATGAAGGCCCATGGAATGTTTGGTTTATCAACATGGGGTCCTGCCTACTGTTGCACTAGACCAAGGACTCACTGATCAGCCAAAGGGGTGTGGTAGTGGTCACATATCCATGGGATTCACTGGTTCTATCACATAGTATATAGCCTAGAACCTCCCAGCCTTATAGAGTAATGGGACAGCATCTTGAAGACACAACTAAGATATTAGCTTGAGTATAGTGTCCTGCAAGGATGAAATGCCATTCTCTAAGATACAATAAACCTCTTTAATAAATGAAGTGTTGCTGTGTGTCCAATAGGTTGAATGCATTCAACAACCAAGCAGTTCAGTCATCAAGCAGGGACACTATTAGTGTTTCCACTTAACATGACCCCAAGTAGGGTGTTTGTGCTTTCCATCATCATACATTTAGGCTTTGTGGCTCTGATGTCTTGGTTCCCAAACAGGAACACAGGAGGGGGCACGACAAGTATCCCAATAAACTTAGCTTCAGCTGTCACTCTGTCACTTTAGGCTTCTTCGGTGAAGCGATGATCAAGCAAGGAAAAGAACCACTATGCTGGCATGGATAATTGACCCAATTATCAAGAAGAGAAGAGCCCTGGCGGGTGTGGCTCAGTGGATTGAGTGCTTGCCTGAGAACCAAAGGGTCACTGGTTCAATTTCCAGTCTATGGCACATGTTTGGGTTGCAGGCCAGGTCCCCAGGTCGGGGAGTGCAAGAAGCAACCACACATTGATGTTTCTCTCCCTCTCTTTCTCCCTCCCTTCCTCTCTCTAAAAATAAATAAAAATTAAAAAAAAGAAAATTAAAAAAATAAAAAAGAGAAGAGATGCCAGTGCATCATGACCATAATGATAGGGAAGAATATGACTGCTACTTGGGTGAATCACTGGAGTGGCCTTTGGTACCTCCCTGCCCCATCATGACAGAAAATTAACAAATGCAGTAGCCATGATATATGAAAGACACAGTGACCAAGAACTAAAACCGTTCAGGGATGAAGCACTGGATCACGATTAGTAGGTAAGCCATCTAGACAAGGACAGCCAAGGGTGCTTGCCCGGAGTTAGGGAAATCTAGAATAGGTGGTAGAGGAAAGTAAGTTATAACAGTATCAGGTAAGCACTCAAGGTCAGTTTCAGATGTGGGGCCTATAACTTGTTTCATCAGCCTTTCTTATGTATCGTTCTTTGGGAAAAAGACCAAAATCTTGCAACAGCTATTCTTAGTAAACTCCGTACATGAAGTAACTAGATCCAAGTAGTACAGAGAGTAGACTGTGGCAGACACAAGAACACTGCCTTGTCCAAGGTACTCCCCACCCACACTGATGCAGAAGGATGAAGGGGAACAACTGCTTCAAAAGCAAGACAACCCTGAAAGTTTATCTAGCCCAAGGATCCTAGAGGATCAGAAAACGTTCTCTGTTACAACTGTCTCACAGTTCAGCTTCTTTTCCCAGGCCTGCTTGGCTCATCCTTCACAGGTGTTGTTATCAAGAACACTTTCCAGTAAAGCTCGTGCATGCATGTTCTCACTGTCTGTTTCCTGGAGACTCAGCCTATGACAGTGTCTTGTGAATCCAAAAGGAAATTCAGCTACTCTTCGATATGTGGTGTGTACTTGGTTTTATGGGGAGGTGATGTGTACTTGCAGGTAACTCAAGAGGTATTTTTGGACCATTTAATAGGGTCAAAAACATATTATTCATTAAATTAAGACTCATTAATAAGGAATTATTGGCTAAAATGTGTTCCCCACCTCCATTCATATGTTGAAGTCTTAACCCCCAATACCTAAGAATGTAATTGCCATATTTAGAGATAAGGTCTTTAAAGAGGGAATTAAGATTAAATGAGGTCCAGTATGTGTATGGAGGTAATCAAATAGGACTGGATGCCTTATAAGAAAAAGATGTGAGGACACTCAGAAAGACACCAAAGGAAGGGCAAACGTGAAGAAGAACAAGAATGAGGGATCTGCAAGCCAAGGAGAGAGGCCTCAGAGGGAATCAAACCTGCTGGCACCTTGATCTTGGACTTCCAGCCTCCATAGCTGTGAGAAAGTGCATTTTTGTTCTCTAAGCCACCCAGTTTGTGGCATTTTGTTATGACAGTCCCAGTAAACTAACACATAAGGATGTTTGAAATTGGGGGATTGCACATCTTCTTTGACTTAATCACGTGTTTTCTCAAGGTGGTCAGCACAAAATAGAGAATTCAGTCTAAAATCTTGTATTTAAAAAGAAATCTTTGGTGGATGTCTGTCAGCAGGAGAAAGGACTGGGTCCTTCCCACACATAACCCTCCCTGTCCTGTGTTGTATCTTCCCATGAAGTAATCAAGATTTCTAAGGAAAATATATAAAGTGAGAAAGAAGTCTCTTTTCAATCACACTATTTCCTATTTATTTAATTATACTCTAAAGAATCAGAGTTTCTTTTTTCAAGAAACTTATCACCTTGTGATAAGATTAGATACCTAAAGGATGGCATAGGGAAATTTAGTATTACCTTAAAATACCTAATTTCCCATCTGTGATCGCAGTGGGAACACAGGCAGGCAGGGCAAAGCCCAGTGAAGAGTTTTATTTTGAAATAAAAGGTTGGGCAAAGGACAATAAAGTTGTATCTACCCCTATGGGCTTCTTGTAATATCTGTAGCTTCTCATGTCCTGGTTCTTTGTTTTCATCAGTGAGAAGTAGAATGAATCAAATTATAATAGTTAAAATAGTAATACAACGATAATTATAATACCATAATATAATATCTAAAATTGAGGAGCACTTATCATGTGGTGGCTAACTAACTTTAAAGGTCTTACTGACTTTATATGCATCTCTTCATTCACCTTTGCAATAACCAGAATACACCTGTCAGTCCATTCAGGCTTCTATAATAAAATATCACAGGGCAGGTGGCTTAAACAACAAACATGTATTTCTCAGTGTCTGGAGTATGGGAAATCCAACACCAAGGTTTTAGCAGATTTTTTTTCTAGTGAGGGGCTGCTTCCTGTTTTTCAGATAGGTGCCTTCTTATATCTTCACATGGCTTCCCCTTGGTGCAAGCATGTGGAGAGAGAGAGATTCTGACTTTTCTTCATTTAGAAGGGCACTAACCCCATGATAAAGGCCTTACTTTCATGATCTAATCTAATAGTTATGTCTTGAAGGCTTCACCTACAAATACCAACATTTTAGGGATTTAGGACTTCAAAATATGAATTTTGCAGGGCACACAAGCATTCAGTCCATAGTAATACCCATTTTAAGGAAACAGATGGTAAAGGAAGTTAAGGACCTTTTCCCACATCACACAGTAAGCAACAGGGCCCGATTTTAAGTCCAGAACTTATGTTCTACTGAGCCCTCCCTTATACACAGAGCATCAGTGACTGTCTTCTCTACATAGACTTTCAGACAGAGGACAGGGGCCACTGCATATTTCAGTCTCAAAGAAATTCAAAGATGCTTGTGGCAGAAAAAGAAGCCCAATATATAAAGGAACTGAACATTCTGAAAATTATTTTGTTATCTCTGAACCCGTTGTAAAGATTTAATGGACCTAACAGAAAAAGTGAATGAGTGACTCCACCTGACTCTTTTGCTCTCTTTTCATTTTTCCATTTATCAGTCCTTAACTAAGGCCTGAAACTAGTCTGCTTGCAAAGTTCTGCCCTTGATTGTGGGGGTGCAAAAGTAAACAAGACAGACACAGTCCCTTGAAGTCATGGGACTTTTTACCTTCTTATCTGTATGCTTTTTTCTGCTCTTTCCTAACTACGTTTTTCCGAGGAGGAAACCGATTTGCCATAACCTAGGAGGCCTCGTCTACCCTGGGTCGGAGGGATGCATATGTGGTTTCACTTCCATTTGCACAAAGCCCTTCCTCTTGTTTTCCCCTTATGTTTCAATTTTGTTTTCATTTTGTTTAATTTTTCTTCCCACTTCTAGCACTGGCATAAACTAGTTACCAAATATGTCCAGGAGGTAGCCAACTATGAAGTATATAAGAAACTGGATGTATATATTCTAGGGAAGGCAGATAACACAGCTACCACCCACATCCTAAAAGAAGCTGAATTTCTGGGACTCATCTCCCACCTCTGTCCAGCATGGGGGTTGAATGAGACTGGCGGTGGTTCTCTGTTTGGATAAAATTAGAACCACCTGGGGATCACTGAAGACACATCAGCACTTGAACTTCACTCCTGGACTCTTACTTATTTAACCAAGTGCGGGGTCTGGGGAGGGTTATTTTGTAAAATCTCCCCAGTGTGTTTTAATGGTAGCTAGAATAGAGAACCTTGAAGTTGGATCATTTTTTAGGTCCCTTAAGGCTTTAACATTCAGTTCACCTAAATGTGACCTTTATAAAATAGATGGTAAAAGTATTACTGTGTCGAAGACTCAAATTTCCTCTCCACACCCATAACTTGGTTAACTTGCTCTTGTGGTGAGGATGTCACATCAACACAGTGAAGGTTCTGACAGGGGGTTAGGTGATATTGCCTCAATGTTTCCTAATAGAACAGTGGCATTATTCTCCTTCCTTGTTGCCACTGCTCATCCACTACATAGCCTTTCTCTATGCCTCCCGTTAATCTCATCTCCAATCCATCTTCCATACACTCGCCAAAAAAGATTTATTTTTAAAGAATCCAATCTGATTATATTACTCCCCTTTAATAACTGCTATTTCCTTCAGGGTCAAGTACAAACTCCTTGGTTATGTCACACATGAAACTGATTTTCTTTCTCAACTTAGGATATTCACACACCTACACTCTACATATTTCAGTCTAAATAAACTAACAATAACCCATCTTTTATAGCATTTACTATTCATCACCTACTTGTTAAAGGTTTTTACATATATTAATTTATTGAAGCCTTATAACAATCCTGTGAGTTAGATACTGTTGTTCTCCATTTTACCCATAAAGAAACCAAGACTACGAGAGGTTCAGTAACTTCCTAAAGACACAGAGTGAGTTAGATTCAAAATCTAACACTTTGATTCCAAATCCTGTGCCTTTTGAACACTTTGTTATTACCTCCCTCACATAGCTCATCTAAGTTTATTTGCTACATTTTTTAAATCCTCACCTGAGGATATGTTTATTGATTTGAGAGAGAGAGAGAAACGTCAATCCATAGCCTCCTGTACGCACCCCAACCAACCTGCATGCGGCCCTTTGTGTAGGGGGATGGCGCTCCAACCAGCAGAGCAACCTGGCCAGGGCTGTTTGTTCCATTTTTCATGCTCTTCTTTTGCCATGTCCTCCAATATTGATTAGCATTTATGATCCTTTAAGATTCAACTGAAATGTTAACTCTTCTGGAAGAAGTTTCTAAGTCTTCAAGCTTCTTCACTCTATGTTTAGTACCTGTTACAATCCAGACACCTTGTTTTGACTTCTTCATTGTGGCATTTATTGTACTATAGTCATTTTCTTTTTATGTATCTATGTCAAAGTGGAATGAAATCTAATCGGTGAGATTCTTGAGGTCGAGGAATGTGTCTTTTATTTTTGTACTCATATCACCCAGTACAGTGGAGACTGAAGTCCTGGACATGGAGTGTTCTTTTAGGTGGAGCAACCTTGGACTATGTCACCCAGCCTGGGAAGTTTTTGAAAGGGGGCACTATTAATGGTTGCCCAGGGATAATAGACCTGGATATAAGGGACATAAACCTGGATATATGGTCTCCTTATTTTTAAAACTGCTTCCTCAGGCAATTTCCTCCTTGCTTTAATATCCAATTCCCTCAGAAAGAATTCATAAATTGATCTGCCTTTCAGTAAGTCCTTTATTTGGCCTGTAGAATTGTACAAATTCTCTAAGATATGGGTGCTTATAATTTTACAGTGTCTGTACTTTTGCTTATAGCTTAGTTTAAATAAAAATTAGTAGATGGACTCTCATCAAAAGAGATGATATTTAGTTAGTGGTGGCAAATCATTGGCATTGTTAAGGGAAAGCTCATGAAGTTGGTGATCATATAGTAAATTAATTATTGACCAACATGATACCTAGGTTGGAATGTTTGAGGGTTAATGAAATTGAACCTTTTCTTAGTCCTGCTTGATGATGTCCAAGGAATAATTCTCCCATCTCTCTGTATACTGCCTTTCCAAGTCCTTCAAGGGGACACCAGTGGATAATCTGATTGATCTACATTAGTCTTAACAAGATGATCACTTGTGCTTGACTATCTGGGGTTGACTCGAAGTTCTGGTATCCATTAGCTGTGCGATCTTGGGGAAATTATTTAATGTGCCTCAGTTTCCTCATCTATAGACTATTAGTAGTACCTACATCACATAGTTATGTTAATAACTAAAAATATTTGTCAATGCCTGGCATGTAGTGGGTTATACACAAGTTAGATAAATAAACGGGCAGTGTCACTGTGCATGTAAAGACCGTGTACGTGTGTGAGGCCCTTTTCCTTTCTCATCACATGAGCGAGTATTCCTTAGCTGAACCAACCAACTAGCCCATCCCCAACTACTCTACCTTCATGTGTATGACAGCTGCCCACATCTTTCCTTCTGCATCCAGCTGAGAATGTTGGCTGATACTTCATATTTTGTACCATGAGGCTTCCAGTGGGTGAGGTTTTGATTCAAGCTGAGGAATAAGGACTTTTAGGTCTCAAGCATCGGCTATGTACCAGTGGTTCTATCAGCCATGGCCCAGCTAATAAAACAGGGTCCTTTCTTTCTTTGTGTATAGGTTTTTCAAGATTCTTTGGAGAGGAAGGACCTATGGCAATATGGGATTTGAACATTCTTTGTGCATTTAAACAACCTCCATATAATATCCTTAAAACTGTACTCCTTTACTGAACTGATACGAGCAATCTGAAGAGCATCAAGTGGTGGTAGATGAAGGCAGGAAAAAAAACTGGGTGCTATTGCTTGCTAGCATGTTGAGTAAAGGGAGAGTGGTTTTTTTTTTCTTTTTTGGTGTGATCTAAAAGACTAAATGAGAAAGGGAATAACTTTGTCAGCATGTCATTTAGTGCTTTCTCTTTATATCGTTCTCTTGTAGGCATCTCACATTTGGGGAAACACTGGGATGAGGGGAGGCAAAGAAATGTGGTATAAAAACTAAAGGCTCTGAGATGTAAATGCTGGATTGGAATCGTCTCTCTGCCACTTAACATCTGACCTTTCAAATCATTTTCCTTTCTGAGTTTGTTTTAGTCTGCAAATGTGTTAGTCCATCTCCACCGCAGGGATTTAGTGACTGTAACACTAGACAACGTGTGTAAAAGATCCTTCCACACGGTCTCACACATTGAAGATGTTCAGGGTTGAGTAAATAATTTACTTTTTCTAAAGTTTTTTAAAAGGCTTATAATGGGAAAATCTCCTGTTACTCAATTTTAGGAGTGATAGAGATTGGCTTTTTTGCTCTATTGTGGGTCATATGTGGACGCTTTAAAAACCTCACCTAGTCCCCACCCTCAAAATGTCATTTGCTTATTAAAAAACAAAAAGCACTTAGTAAGACCCTGATGTGAACCAGATACCACGGTAGGAACTCAGTTAGGGGAATAAATGAGAGAACACTTGCCCTCAAAAGGTCTAATGAGAGACGAGTAAACAGAAAATCATGATACCATACTTTATCAATTCTAGTTTCCACATTTTTTCTTGTTTTCACGTTTCTGTGAGACATATCTTACATTTGATGACATTTTGCACATGATGAAAATGGTAAGTACTATTTTGGGAAAATGTCTAGAGCACTCTAGGGAGGACAGGAGAGAGCAGATGTCAGAAAAAGCTTCCCAGAGGAGAGCTGCTTAGTGATCTCTCCGTGAGTGGACCAAGGAAGGAGGAAAGTGGCAAGGGAGGGAGTGGCAGTGCAAAGACACAACAGATGAGTGATGTGTGCAGCGCCCTGTGAGTCATTCTGTGTAGTCACAGCATGGGGGTGGGGGATGGGGGGGGTAAAGTCACCACTTTATCACCATGGTGATGGGCCATGAGGCCAAAGGGTTAAGTAGAGGTCAGGTTATGCAGAGCCAGGTTAAGTGATCTTGACTTTATCTAATGAGTAATAAGGAAGCCTTTAAGCAGGGCCTGGCAAGGCTGGACTTGCAACATTGACAGATTCCCCTGGACTAATGGCATGGAAGAAAGTAGGCTAGGACAGCAAGGACCAGAACCTGGAAGGGACTTTTGGACATGGAACCGAAACCCAGCTGTCTGGAGTAAAGTAACCAAGGGAAGCCATCTCAGTGTCATGCAGACTGGTCGGAGCGGAAACCAGTGTGCCCTGGCATGAACCTGTGGCACTGGGTGGCTGGGCTATTTGCCTGAACTCACACTAAGTGAATAGGAACTGTGTTTCCATGATCATTTCCAGGCAAACATGCATCCCTGGCATCATCCCCATGTGCCCTGGGCGCAAATTTAGCTGGGTTTTGAATGTACAAATGCTCCATTATAGCTGGGTGTCTGAACATCTCTGTTTTCACAAATATGCACGGAACAAATGGAATCTGTTCTTAACAGGCAACAACTGTGCTGTGGGGTTGGCACAGAAAGCAAGTAACAGCTCTGCTGCCTACAAAGTGGCCTCTTCTAGCTTCTTGCTAAAGGTACCTTTGGTTCTCTCTCCCCCATACACCAGAGGGAAAGGCTGCATAGTTGCATTCACAACTGAAATTGTTTCAAATTAAACTTCCCCAGGAGCTGAATTACCTCAGCTAATGTTTCTTAGTAGTCCTGTGGAACTCGGCAATCAAGTGCTTTCAAACAATAGGCATTGTTCCTTTATCTGTTCCAAAATAAGGCACTTGCAAAGTTGCAGTCATGTTCACTGCAGAAAGTGTTTTATTTGGTTTCATAAAAATGGTGGGTAGGAAGAACATACTAGAAAAAAACAGAAATAGAAACTAAAAAGAGAAAAAAAGGTCTAGAAAAGAATAGTGTTTGGGGCGAAGGGGCGTGGTACCGCTGTTTAGCGATGGCTTCATTGAGGCTGAAGCCAAACCTGGTGTGGAGAGATGGCAGCAGAAAAGCATGGCGGAGTGGCATTTGGAGAAGGACCTGGGAGTCCTCAAGGACATGTTGCAGATCCTGAAAGCCCAGGCAAGCAAACAGGCCTCTGAGGTGCTCAGTGAATATTCCCACAAGGCTGACTTACTTTTGAAGTAAGTAATTACTTTCTGTCTGAAGTAATTACTGGATGCTGCAGGGAGAAGCTGACCTCCTCCTCAGAGACCAGCTGCACCAACCACAGGCAGGGAGCGGGTATTGCCACCAAGACGATGCATCTGCAGTTGCTGGTGTGGTACACCGGTGAGATATGGAGTGAGATACTAGGCATGGGTTCTGCTGAGGAGCCCAAGCTGGACGTGAGGAAGAGAACTAGGGCTGGACGTGAGGAACAGAACTCAGGCCAGGGGATGAGAAGCAGTTGGCAGCTGAGCTAGACCTCATCCTACAGCAACACCAAAACCTCCAGGAGAAGCTTGCAGAAGAAATGTAAGGCTTGGCCCAGAGCCCTAACACCAACACACTGGCTGCCCAGAATGTCACCACGAAGGACAACCAGACCCTGTTGCACTCACTTAAGATGCCTGACCAGAACCTGAAGAAGCTGGGGATGGAATCAGAGCGGCGGGAGTGACACACACAGAAATCGGTGCACTGGTTGGTCTGCACCGTGCTTATCATTGCCTGCCTCATTTTCATCAGCATGACCCGCTTCACCCCTATCACGCCCAGATGCAAATAAAAACCTGGCCTGAAACAAAAAGTAAATAGTTTCTAGAACATCCTTACAGAAGTGTCTTTTATTTATTTTTAGGGCCTGGGAGAACCTTGCTGAGCTGGTGACAATTTTGCCTGGGCCTAACTTGCAAACCAGAGCTCCCAAAAGTAGTGATTGTAGGACAGGGATTTCCACCAAACGGATTAACTAATGGCTCTGCCACTTACCATTTGTGGCTTCTTAGACAAGTCACTGAAGTTCCTCAGAACTCATGTTCTTCTCCTCACTGCATAAGTGTGGATGAAAATAGAACATGCCTTTCAAAATACAATGAGCTATTCAATACTAAAGGATCACAATTATTTGATCAAAAAATTGAAGCAAATTATTTCTTTGGCTCTTAGTTTCATTTATTAACTCAAAAATATATCATTGAAACTTATTACATGCCAGGTAGGTTTGTGTAAGTATGTGAGTGTGTGAGTGTGTGTGTGTGTGTGGAGGGTAGTATTGAGAAGGGGTGCTCCAGGTAGAAGGGCCAGGGTAGGCAAATTCTTCTGAACCAGAAGAATTGCAAGCTTGAAGATTTGAAAAATAATTCATGTTACAGAAGCACTGAAAATTGAGGTAGAAAAGTTACACTATTAAGGGTGAATTGGGGACCAGGGTGCTGATCATTTAGTGCATTATAAACTCAGTGTATTTGTGTCATGGGGGAACAGAAGGGACACTTAGATTAGGATAATTAGGAAAATTTAAGGAAGATTGACAAAGGTACTGTTTATGAAGGTGTAGGCAGGATGTGGTGAAATCATTAAGGACTGAATATCCATATCCTAGTAACATTGTGGCCCAGTTATCAGCCCTAAAGCAAAGGAGCAAAGGGTGGAGGGAGCAGTGACCTCACACAGGCCCAGGGATACAGAGGGCTGAGGAAATGGCCTGCTAGGGAAAGCAGGCAGCCAGTTCAAAGTAAGCCCCACAGAAAGGGTGGCCACTGGAGAAAAACATATTCTGACCTCACTTCCCTTCCTCCCTCCGACTTTTGGCTGGTGCCTCCCACTGGCGAAATCCTCCTGCATCCAAAAGCAAAAGCGCCCACTGAAACAGCCGGTGGGACAGAGGAGAGATGATTGTAGGTCTGCAGTGGCAAGCAGAAGGCACATTCTCTCTAAAGGAAGGTGTCTCTATTCCAATGACAACGGAGGCTGCCAGCCTGAGAATTCTTTGCCTTATAGCCCCCATGACTCTCATGCTGCCATTGACTCTTCCAGTTCACAGGCTTTGAATTCTGTTGGCTCAAGTTCATAGCCTGGACCTACCACATGTTAGCTATATGACCATGAGCAAGTTGTTTAATCTTTCAAGTTCCTTATCTATAGAGTGGGAATAATAACAGTAACTTTTGATTAGGAATATTGAAAGGATTATGTGAAATAATACATTTAGAACAGTGTCTGGCAAATAGTAGGAGTTAAAAAATATTTAATTTCTTGATTCATACTATTGACATTTGAAAGCATAAAGAATCAAAGTTTAGAGACTTTTCAAAGAAAAATCATCCAACTAGTGGGTGTCAGAACTGAGGGAGAGAGCCTCACTACAGCACACCAACGCTAAAGACAGCAGCCTACACTTCTCCTCACTGACCCCATCCTGCAAGACTGTCTATTTCTTGAGGGAAACTATTATATGATATTTATTTTGCATCCAGGAACCCTCATAGTACACAATTTTTGCTCCATGAATGTTTGATGAATGAGTATATAAAGCACCGTTTCAGGAGGTACAGAATCATTATGGGGGAAGAGCTTCCCTTGTAAGCCTAAAATCCTTATCTCTGTCCTATGTAAATAATTCTTTAAATAACAAAGTGTAATGTGGTTTCTTCAAGAAGGTACTGAGGTTTAGTAATAAATTGTAAGCAATTGATTATCATATGACTACTCCAAGGCCCTTCGGTTGAACTATTTGTGCCACCGCTTCTGAAGCTCTCTCCTCCCCCATCACACGTATATACTGGAAGTAGAGGTAATGCACGGCTTGTAGGAACTCACTAGAGCTAATATTCTCTGCAGTCTATGATTTGTTATTGTTTGGTAGAGGAATGATGCTTCATTCAATGTATCTTTCAATGAGATGCTTTTGGCATTGAGCATTGGGACAGCTTGGGGTTTCTCCGGGAAAATGGAGGCTGAAAATGTATAACCAGAAGTGTGATCTTAATGTCTTACTTGCATGGGAGGAAACACAGAGCTCTTAAATAACAACACACATAATTTTGTCATTTTAGGGTTAGAATGATCTCAAACCCTGTTGGTTGTTTGAGGTCAATAAATCCATAAGGAAAATAGACTAAGGGTCAGAAGACCTATCATAGACACTTGGTTGGACAGGGTAATTTCACTAAATTACAAAATTAAATTAACTTGCTTTGTCATCATATTAGGTATGTCATTAGACCCAGATGTAATTGTATCTGTGCTGTGAATGAGATAAAGAGCAATGCAAAACCCAAAAGTTATTATCTTTGTATTTATAGAAACTTGAACTTTACAGATTGTTCTTTCTGTTTGGTGCCTTTGGTATTCATTGTAGTTTGTTTCTTCCATTTGGCCAAGTTTTGCAATTATACTTGAGTATTGAAGGGCCCTAGTGAAGAAAAAGGAATGGTTGACTTCAATTCCCTTCTAGATCTGGGCAGATCTTAGCAGATTACAGCAAAATTTGGAAACACAGTTTGTAATTGCATTCCAGAAAGCATTATGCCATAGTGTACCTATAATTCACTTTGAACATTTAGTCAAAACAACAAATATTTACTAAGTATGTACTCAGAGCCAGGTGCTATGGTAGCTAAGTGGCTTCTAAGTATGTTAATAAAAATGTCCTCTTTCCCAAAGGAGTTCATGGTTTATGACAGTGTGGAGCAGCAACTAAGAGTAAGAGCTTTGGGTATGCAACCTGATGCTCTCTTTCTAAGCCTCCATTATTGTCATGTGTAAAATAGGGGTAATAATTTTATCTACCCCTTAAGAATGCTGTGAAGATGAAACAGGTTGATAATTGTAAAGTTTTCAGCACAGGGTCTGTCACATAGTAAGTGATCAACTAATGATGGCTACTTTGGTTTTTATTAGGAAAGACACATACAGAAACAGACCTTACTGTGACATGTGCTACAAAGTGACAGGAAAGAGGTGGTATGGTTATCCAGAGAATCGTTATGCATCTTCTATACTCTCCTGCGGCACAGATACTTTTTCTGTTACAATGTCAGACCCATCAATGTGATGTTATAAATGCTCAATGGAAAGAAGAAGAATAATCTTTTCCTTCAGTGGGAAGTATGCAACTTCATCTCTGCAGGCATGGGCAACTTGACTCGAGCACTCAGGGCCGTTTTGGAGACTTAGAGTCATTTGGGGGCCTAAGTGGTTAAAACGCTACAGGAGAAAAATACTTCCGATTACTTATAAAAATCCTCCAGATTGTTGATTGCTGTCCATGAAACTTAAGAGATTTTTTTCTTCCAATGGAAAACAGCACATTTTTAAAAGACAATACAGGAACAAGATTAACACTGTAAAATTTTAGATTTATGAAATTTATGAGCTCTAATTAATTTATCAAATATTGTAGATAGGTGGATTTTTTTTGTATAAAGATCATGGATTTTAGATAATTTGATATAGACTTAAGGATATTGTTTTGTAGTTTGCGTTAACTAGTGAAGGAGTGGCCTAGAGAGTACATTTTGGAGAAATATGGAAGATAGAAAGGTACCGTGGTCTGCATGGGGACTGTGGAAGCTTTCTAAAGGACGTAGGCTATGAGCTGGGTTTTGAGGGATGATAAGGACAATGGTGAGTAAAAGAGGAGAGGTAAGAGTGTTTCTCAAAGCATCTGAAAGGTATGCCTAAAGGTAGGCATGCATAGAGGTGCCGGGGTGGGGGTGTCAGTTATCATGTTAGCTTCAAAATATAACATCAACATCTCTGTCTTTAGGAATAATATTCACTCGTGATAAGGGTAGAGGGAAATTGTTTTGATGGAGCCATTCTGGGAAGCAGTGATGAAAATTTAAAGCATGTCCTGTAGCTCATCAATATGGCCATATAGCTTTGCATAGCCTGGCTATGGTCCCTTATTTGAGGCATAGTTGCAACATGATTAGTATCTAGTTAGCCATGAATTTGTCTTTGCTGTTTGCAAGTTCATCTCTAGTCATTTCATTAAGCTCTAAACCTTGTGAAATGGAGCTTTATGCACATAAGAATGAATGTGGGTGCATGCTTCCTGCTGATGCGTATAGCTACTGTATAGCTGTATCTGAAACTATGTAAAAGGATGTGAGTACTTGCCTCTTCCTGGGACCAATTCAAGGTGGAAAATTCTGAGACTGCGAATTCCACAGGTTCTGCATGGAGGAAAGAGCCTACATGCAGGCCAAAGGGCTCCTTTAGAGATTAGCTTTTGTCTGAATTTTCTTCAGAATTACAAGATTTTTTTTTGAAAGGGGACATTTGGGAAAATTATTCTTGTTTGTGTATAGCACTTGAAGAAAATCAAAGGTAAGGAAGAGAATTCAAATTTATGGAATGTTTGTAAATATACCAGGCCTTTATGTACATTTCATCTCCATAGCAACAACCATCTGCATAAGCAGAATTATGTATCATAGATTAAAAGCATCATGAGAGTGGTCATGATGTCTGTTTTGTCACCCAAGTGCTTAAAATAGTGCCTGCCAAATACTACATGATCAATTAATACTTGTGAAATAAAAATGACCTGGGTTGACTCTTGCAACTTGAAGTACTAGTAGTAAAGTACAATTAAGTGTATTTCCCAGGGCCGCTGAGCTACCACGGGGTAGGTGTTGTGCGCATAGAAAGATTTGAATGCAGGTTTATCTGACTGCAAGACAGTATCATAATATCTCTCCATGATGGCACTTTTCATGAAAGGAAAATAACTATACAATTCTCAGTAAAGCGAATGTTACTAATTTAGAATTAGAATTCATCTAGGAAGCAGACAGAGCTGCTGATTCCCCCTTGATTATTCTACAATTGAATCCTCTCCTGATGCAGAATGGAGAGAGTTTTTACATGAATATTTGTAAGCTGCCTTAAATCCTTTTGAAACAAGGATGAGTAAGCATAGATACACAAATAGGCAAGGCTGAGGATATACTATGGTTTCACTTTCATTTCAACAGGTATTACTTACTAAGTGCCAACCCGATTTCTGGGGTCTGGATATAATTGAGAAAAGATACAATTCCTGCTTGAATTAACTCACAACTTTAATTTAGGTGGGAAGATTAATCAAATTAGTGATTTCTAAACCTGATTGTATATAAAGATAACCCATGGAGTTAGTTAAAAATACAAAATTAGACTATTAGAGGTTATGTCTGAAAATTTTAATTTTTTTTGTAAATAGCCCCAGATAATTCTGATTACAGCTATATCTGAATCACCAGTTCAAAAGAATTTATGCACCCCAATGTTCATAGCCACATTATTTACAATAACTGAGTACTGGAAACAGCCTAAGTGCCCATGACTAAATGAGTGGATCAAAAAACAATGGTACATTTACACAGTGGAATACTACGCAGCAGAAAGAGAGAAGGAGCTCCTACCCTTTGTGAGAGCATGGATGGATCTGGAGAGCATTATGCTGAGTGAAATAAGCCAGGTGGTGAAAGACAAATCCCATATGATCTTACCTATAAGTGGAACCTAATCAACACAACAAACAAATGAGCAGAATAAAACCAAAGACATTTAAATAAAGAACAAACTGACAGTGACCAGAGGGGAGGGGGGAGGGGGATAACAGGGAAAGAAGGGGAAGGGGCAAGTCAAGGAACATGAATAGAGGACTCATGGGCATGGACAATGGGGGGGATTGCCTATGGGAGTTGGGGGGATAGGGCAGGGGAGAGCAACAGGGAAAAAGATGGGGCAACTGTAACTGAATAACAATAAGAAAAGAAAGGGAAAGAAAAGGAAAGGAAAGGAAAGGAAAGGAAAGGAAAGGAAAGGAAAGGAAAGGAAAGGAGAGGAAAGGAAAGGAAAGGAAAGGAAAGGACAGGAAAGGAAAGGAAAGGAAAGGAAAGGAAAGGAAAGGAAAGGAAAGGAAAGGAAAGGAAAGGAAAAAAATAAAAAAAAGAAAAGGAAAGAAAAGACAACACTGACTTAGATGCACACTAAAATCACTTCTAGCTTTAGAATCCTATGATTTCCTATCATTTTAAAGGTGTTCTGTGAAAACAGTGTGGACAGAAAGAGATGGATATTCCTGTCGGCAGAGCACTGTTCTGAGGGGGAACGCTAGAGCAAAAAGGAAGAGGTGCTGTAAGGATAGTTTGGTCTGGAAAGTCATGGGCAGCTTGGGCCAAGCACCTGTCCAAATTCTGAGTGGCTGAGGCCAGAGGTAGACACCCTAAACTGTTTATGTAGGTTTGACTACCTTGGAGTGACTTAAACTAATTATGAAAATTAAGTCAGCCCAATTGCCTATATTTCAAATCTTTATTACACAGAAAAATAGTAAATTTTCATGCATCACTGCCTTACCAGCAAAACTCCACAATGCAGCTGTTTTCTTTAGAGGAAAGGAACTCAGTTGAATATAAGCCTCAAACAATGAACTACATAGAAGAAGACATAGGTACTAAACTTATTGACCTTGGTCTCAGAGAGGTTTTTGTGAACTTGACCCCAAAGGCATGGGAAGCAAAAGCAAAAATAAATAAATGGGACTTACCAAACTGAAAATGTTTCTGCCCAGCAGAAGAAACCATCAACAAGACAGAAGGGTAACCAATGGAATGGGAGAAGATATTCGTAAACGATAGGGAGCTGACATAAAAAACATATGAAAATACATATGACTAAACAAAAACAAAAAAACAATCCAAGTAAAAAAGGTAAAGGACCTAAACAGACATCTTCCCCAAGAAGACATAGAAATGGCCAGCAGTTACATGAAAAGATGCTCAACTCCACTACCTATTAGGCGAATGCTAATCAAAAGTCAGTTCATGTTTTGGTCTGAATGCTCCTGGTTTGAAAAATGTCTATTTGGTGTGTGAACAATAAATTTTTCCTAAATACTGCAAAAAAAGGCCTTGTATAGAACAAGCTACTTAAATAGCATCCAGGTCTCTTTACCACAAAAAAACAATTTTAGTGGCTAACTGAGGGCCATATGCTAATAAAAATCATCTGCTAATCTTTGTGTATGTTAAGATTGCTTTATAAACACTGAAACATCAGGAAAATAGTTGTTGACATTTTATTACACATAATAATACATAATAATTGTGTTTGTTAATAATTATAGTAGTTAACATTTATTTATTTAATGTTTAATATCTCTAGGCACTATGCTTTGAAAATTTCCACACTTTATTCAATCTTCATAATATACTATAAAATATATCCATTTTTCATCTTTATTTTACTAATGAAAAAATTGAGGTTTATAGAGACCAAATTACCTTGAGACAGCCAGCTGGCAAGTTCAGGGAAAGAACTCAAGCCTCGTTCTGTTTGACTCCTCAGCCCATAATTTTAGGCATACACCAAATTAGCTTTAAGTAACTAAAATAGATCTTTCCCTACACCAGATTATCATTCCCTAGTCATTAAATTACGATTTTGAAGAATATTTAAAGGCATGGTAAAATGTCTATTGTATAGTATTTATGAAACTCAATAAAAATGTATATATACATTTAGAGAAATTCTTGAAGGAAATACATATAAATGTTAACATTTTTCTCTGGGTGGTTGAATAACAGATGTATTTTTGTCATCTTCCCATTACTTCTCTGTGCTTTCCATATTTTATATAATAACTAATTATAGTTAGAAAGAGATGAGTAATTATATGTTATTAATTAAAATAGACTGTTAATATATTAGAAAGATTATAAGGAAATTCATCAAAATATTGAGAAGGCTTTTAGTGAGACAAAAGAGCCGTGGGCATGCGACGGTATTACTCCTTTACTTATAATTTCTACAGACTCCACATAGAAAAAGTGTTAGAAATCCAAATGCCTCAGTTGCCCTACAAGATCCTTTATAATCCAGCCATTGGCTATTTTCCCAGATTTATGACCCAGCCTTTGGGTATCTTTCAAGACCTAATATCTAAAACTTTCTGTGAGGTCTATTCTACACTCCGGTTTCATCAACCACTTGAAAGCGCCATATTCCTTCATAATTCAGTGCCTATACATGTGGTTCCATTTGCCTAGAATGTAACCTTTTTGAGGACAAAGGTCATGTTTCTTAATACTAGTATTCAACTTACCTAACACAGTAAGCCTTCAACACATACTTGTTGTATAAATAAACAGTCTTCTTTTACCTATGTCTCCCTCCATTTCCAGCATGACCAAGTGGTTCCATCCAGGATTTAGAGGCAATAATGTGAAAGAGTGGTGTGTAGCATTCACATTTCCTATATGCGTTTCTGTTTGAAAGTTCTACTGAGGAAATGTATTCATCATGCGCTATTATGTAACTTGAAATATAAAGACAGGAAATTTTATTAAAATTTCCTCTGAAAGAGAAGACAAGGTTGGCTGTTATTATTAGCCATTATCATCTTTCAATTCTCTGTTTAAATATCACTTCCTTTCTAAAGCCTTTTTGTATTCTCTTTAGGCTTAGTTCTGTCTCTGTCTCTCTAATTTCCATTTTGCTTTTTATGTCTCTATATGTATGGATTTCACTGCATTGCACTTATTTATTTATGACTGTTTTCCCTACTATGATGTGAGGAAGAGCACAAGGTCTACTAATTCACTTTATCCTGTGAAGACTTAACTCAGTATACATTCGATAATGACTGAACTGGCACACAACTCCTTTCTCAGATAACTGCAGACTGCCAAAGACTTCAATGAGAAGGCAACATCTTGTATTTAGGAGACAAAATTCTTCACCTGCTTCCCATTGTTATTCTAGTGCCCCTTCACTTGAATAGAAATAGAGGCATGGATACATGGGAGAGACTGACAGCTGTCAGAGGGGAGGGCATTGGGGGAATGGATTAAAGATGGTGAAAGGATTAAGCAAGTTATATATATATATAATATATATAAAACACATAGGCACAAACAACGAGGTGGTGATAGCCAGAGGGAAAGGGGGTTGGGGTAGGTGGAGGGGGGCAAATGGGGGCAAATGGGGACGGAAAGAGTCTTCGCTTGGAGTGATGACGGCATGATGCAGTGTGCAGATGATGTTGTTTTGAGTTGTACACTTCAACTCTGCATAGGTTTTGAACCAATGTCACTGCAATAAATTCAAAAATAAATAAATAAACAAACAAATAAATACACTGGCTCTATTCCATCTTTGTTCATCCTTCTCTATTCGCCTTCTCTATTATATTTTCCTCCTTAGTACTTATTCCCACCTAACATGGTATACATTTTACTTATTTACTTTTATATTGCTTGTCTCTCCTCACTAGAATGTGAACAGATAGGACCTGTTTTGCTCACTATTATATCCCTAGAGCCTGAAATGGGACGTGGCATACTGGAGGTACCTAATTTGCTATTTGTTGAAAAAATGAATACCATGTACAAAACTATAGAGACAGAAGATGGGAACAGTGGGGTGGCTTTACTATATAAAATCGAAGTCCTTTTCTTGAATATCATTTTGACAACCCATGAGCGGCACTGAACTCACGATGATAATGCTCTGCAAAGAGCTCTGTGTTGTAGTTTCTTTCTTTCTTTTTGTTTTATGTTGACTGATGTACAGATCTGATCAGGATCATAACTGTCCCTAGCAGACACTTATACGAAGAGAAGGGCCAGCATCCTTTTACTAAATGTAAATAATCTACTAAGAGGCCACTCTCAGTCTTTGGGAAAATGTAACTTGAGGAAGTATCTGCCCACAAACCTGTCACACACTTGAAAAGACTGGTTAGGACCCTACCTCTCACACAGCCCACTGGGTTAGGAAGGCTGTAAAGTTGTATCCCACTGATCATGGCCCTGAAGAGTATGCAGAGTGTTAGCTTGAAACATACTTAATTCAGGTCTAACAAGACACCCATCTTGGACAGGTATCTCGATCTCAACAGAGTCCTTTTTGGAGTACCAGGCTTCTTCCGTGAAGTCCATCAAGATAAAGGGAAGAGAAACAGACACAGAGGTAACTAGCTGAGGTAACTTACTTAAAAACTAGACAACAGATTGTAAGAACAAAAGATAAATTTTGTTTCCTTGTGGCAATTGAAGCTAACATGGCCTATTGTTAGATCAGATCTTTCTTATTTTTAGTTAATAAAACTAGACTGTCTGCCGTAAACAAACACTGGTCATTCTTTTCTCTATAATGGGGAGACACACTCAGTTTATCAAAACGCAAAGTTAAAAATAATGTTGGGGTGTGTTTTTCTGGTTAACGTGTCTAAAAATCATTATTGCCCTACCCAAAGACCATTTCTACAGCCTCAGGCTCATATGGTTTCTGTTGGATGTTTATTACCAGGTGTTTGCATATGTGGTAGTGGTTGTGGTGGTGGGGGGTCATTCATGTTGAGTTTATACTACTTGGCTCAAAACCAGTCCCACTTGAGAATGTCAAATATCCAGTAATGCCTACAAAACTTCAGCTGTGTTTTCCTTAAGGTAGAAACAAAAACACAGATGTTACTGTAGGATGGTCGTGATGATGACGCGTGGGTTCAAATCCCGGCACTGCTATTTTACTGTAGTGTAACCTGTGGTTCGCAGGCCAGCGGTCAATCCACTGAGCAACCCCAGCCAGGGCTGCATGTGTAACCTTAAAAGCACATTGTTTCAAATCTTTGAAACATATTCTCTTCAGCTATAAATTTGGTAATAACAGAACCTTAATATAAGATTGTTGGGGAGGTTACATGAGAGAATGCATATCAAACATTTCATATCATGCCCACAACACAGAATCACAGATAATAACTGTTAGCTATAATAGTGAACATTTCCATCAAGAAAGAGCAACTAACTTTCCTTCGTTTTAGGAATTGAATTTTTTGGGGGGAGTATGGGGTTGAGAAAGGTCCATGGAGGAGGTAGCATCTGATCATTGCAACAACTTCAGCAACAGTGAAGAGTCTGAACATTAAAAATGCACTGTTTCATATTTTCTGGATCTTACTAACCAAAGCATATAAAACTAGGAACTGTTACCCTTTTGCCTAATTCAGAAAAGTATGTTTAATGCATAATAACAACTACAAAAACAATGTTTAAAATTACTATTTGTAGCATTCTTTCATTATAAGGGGCATTAATCGTGCATACTTATATTTTTAAAGTAAATATCAGCAATTATTCTCAATAAGAACTATCCTCCCCACAATCACACTGTTCCAAATGCACACCCACAACTTACTGTGCCATCTAAACAGCCGGCAGTCTGTGCTTGACCTCTAGGCACTGACAGCGTGTTGAAAATGAGTGCAAATGTTCTATCTATGAAGTCTCTCTCCCTAAAGAAACTTTTATGCATCGGAGGCTAATATAGACAAGAATGTCCTATTATACGAAGATCATCAAATATGTGAAAGGAAACTGACAAAGGAAAAGGCAGCTTTTGTTCTCCACAATACTGGATGCAAATTTGAAAGACTGTTCGCTTTCATGAAGACATACCTCATTGCTTCCTAATTTCTTCCCAGAAAAACAGACTGGGGATGTAAGGTGTGACTGAATGACTAGTGATATCTAATTATCACAAGCTGAACACAAGGCCTGTTGCTGATATTGTGTCAATTCACATTTCTAAATTAATTAGCAAAGCAATGAGAAGAAAACATCAAATAACTGAATATTCTCTTGGTCCGCATTTAGTCAAGGTTACCTGGTATGGCTGAGAATCACAAACAATTAACACCTGTTTGTACCTTTCTCTGGTTTGGACCTTTGGGAGAAGGGGTGAGGAATAGCAGAGTAATGTTAACCAACCGCCCCTGTTTGAAATTGTGATCATATAAGTTGGTATCACCACAGAGATGCCCTAATGATCTGATGTAACATCTACCTCCAAACATCTGTTTTGGGGAATTTGCTGAGCTTTTTGACCCTACTGTGTCCTGCACAGGTCCCTTGCTGGGACAGCCTTTTGGACATATCTCTAAGTGTAGAGTGGAGGGAAAACCCAGAAGTGAGAGGAATCACTTTGTGACGGTTTTTGTATTTTTCAGAGACCATAACATGTAGAATTCTTGGTGCAGCTGCTTCCACTTCCTAAATCTCTCACCTTGTCTGGAAGGCACTGGCCTAATCCATCTCTGTGTGCTCAGATAAGAACAACCCCTGGGCAAAAAGCAAAAAATATATACCATTGTTTGCCGTGTGACAAAATGATCTGTTTAGTTTGAGTGTTCAAGCAATTCATGGCGATGCCGTGACTTTTGTATTTTTTTAAATGAACAGACTAATATACGGAGCAGTTTTAGGTTTACAAAAAATGTATCAGAAAGTACAAACTATCCATATATTCCCTCACCTGCCCCGGTTCTCCCTCATTATTAACATATTGCATTAGTGTGGCACATTTGTTATAACTGGTGAACCAATATTGATACATTATTATTAACTCCAGTTCATAGTTGACACGAAACTTCAGTCTTTGTGTTACACATTCTATGGGTTTTGACAAATGTATAATGACATGTATCCACAATTATAGCGTCATACAGAGTAGTTTCAGTGCCTTAAACATCCCTCGTGTTCTACCCACTCATCCTCCCCTGAAACTCCTGGAAGCGAGTGCTTCTTTTACTCTTTCCATAGTTTTGCCTTTTCCAGGGTGCCATGTACTTAGAATCATACACTATGTAGCTTTTTCAGGTTGCTGTCTTTACTTAGCAATATGTTACTAAGGTTCCTCCACACCTTTTCATGGCTTGATGGCTCATTTCTTTTCATCACTAAATCATATTTTATGGTCTGGATGTACCCCACTTGGTTTATCTATTCCCCTGCTAAAGGATATTTTGGTTGCTTCTAAGTTTTGGCCATTACGAATAAAGCTGGTATAACTTTTTGTGTGGACCTGTTTTAATAAGGTTGAGTAAATACAACCTTATTTACTGTTGATGCAGGATATTGGCATGAAACGTGTCGTGGCAAAATTCGCTCCAGGACTTCTGCTACCAGAACAGAAGGAACATTGTGCTGCAGTTGCTAATGACTTGGTTGAAGTCACTACCAGTGAACCAAATTTCCTGAAGAAGGTCATAACCAGAGATGAATCGTGGGTCTACAGCTATGATCCAGAAACAAAGCCCAATCATCCCAATGGAAGTCGCCTGGTTCTCCATGCCTGAAGAAGACGTGACAAAGTCACAGCAAGATAAAGACTATATTAACTGTGATTTTTGACTAGGAAGGTGTTGTCCATCATAAGTACACCCCTCCAGGTCAAACAATTAATAAGGAGTACTCCTTGATGTTTTTCATCAGTTGAGAAGATGCCATATGATGAAAACAGCCACAGCAATGGGCAACTGGTGATTGGTAACTTCGTCACTGACAAGGCGTCTGCTCATGCATCACGTCTCGTGCAGAGTTTTTGGCAAAATATCAATCACCCAGGTGACTCAGCAGTCCCCCTACAGCCCAGATTTGGTACCCTGTGACTTCTGGCTTTTTCCAAAACTAAATAACCTTTGAAAGGGAAGATATTTTAGACCATCAATGAGATTCAGGAAAATATCACAGGGCAGCTGATGGTGACTCCAACAAAGGATTTTGCAGAATGTTTTGAATAGTAGAAGAGATGCTGGAAGAAGTGTGTGAGTCCCAAGGTGCCTGTTTTGAAAGTGACTGAGGCATCGTTGTCCCAGGTACAATGTTTCTACTATCTTACATCTTCTTCAATAGATGTCTCTATTTTTTAGATTGCACGACTGGATACATTCTGGAAAGAATATTTTATATATGTGCTGAGATTCAGTGAAATCAGAGACTCTCCTCAGACTATGCGTTTTGAGGGCTGGAACCCAGATTTTCTGAATTTGAGTCCTCTCTGCCATTAAATCATCTTGGGAGTTAAGAATTGTTTTCAGGTGACATACCTTCAGAGCCTGGCAACTTTCTGACTCTGAGGCTTTCTCTTCAGAGGAAATGAGCAATGCTGCCATGTATGCCGTGGTAGTTCTAGACACAGTAACAAGTGAAAATTGAAAAACTGGAAATATCAAAGCTTTAGTGATTAGATATTAAGATTTCTGGGAGTTGACCCCATAGGACTGTAGATGTTCTCTCTTTTGTCTGTTACATAATGGCAGAGAAACTTCTCAGGAACCTAAGTCAGTTTTATTCTTGCAACTGTTTATGGTTCTCGGGGAGCTTAAGGGAGTTATGTAATAAGCTTTAGAGAAGGCAACTGGTTTCCACAAGAACAAAATACAGTAGCGAAATACAGTGGGAGAGAAAGAGTGCCTGTGGCCGGTCCCATCCTACCTTAGAGGTTTCTTGCACATTTTTTTTTCCTCTCCCACAGTCAGGGCCCTCAGATAAGTTTTGCATACATTATTAAGCTCTTCTCTGACTTTCCAACTAGACCAAGTTTGCTGGTTGTTTGCTCCTGTGGCTCCCTCTTGGCTTTCTTTTCAACCACACAAACCACTTATTAATGTCTGGGTTTTTTTTCCCAACAGACCTCAACTGGACCTTAAACAGTTTGGCAGGGCAGGGCAGGGCCACCCGCGCCTCGCTCACAGCACTTCCAGTACACCACCCGCACGTTCCAGTCGGCTGCACGTCCTTGCTCTTCATTTGTGGTGGGTGGGTAGTGTTTACCTAAGAATGGTGGGAGGGCCCTGGGGATGTGCAAGATGATTTTAGGTACATACTGCTGTATATTTTTATTTCAATGGTCATGTGTTTCATGGTTAACCGATACTTGCTAAAATTCTCTCTTCTTCCATTTACAGAGTTAAAGTTAATTTGCCTTCTAAAATAAACTGATTTCAGTATAGAAGTGGCTTTATTAAGAAACAATAAAGCAACTAATAATATAAGTAGTGCATGGACATGAAAAATTATTTCTGCTGTATGAAATAATAATGACGGACATTCAAGAAACACTGTGTTACAGCATAAATTGACCCAAATAGTCTTCTGTTTTCCAATTTTCTTTGTGAAATAAAAGGAACCAGGAGTTGTATGCTCTCAACATATTGAACCTATTTTTAATTTGAGAATATTTGGATAATTTTGTGTATGTCATAGATGTTAGAAACTTAAATGTTTTATATATTATTTTTCTACATAATACAACACCTGGCACGGAAGGTGCTAAATAAAGGCACTCAGTTTTACACTTTTGAAGAGTCTGTTATTGATGATATGTATGGAAAGTTGGAAATGTATTCCAGTGTTGAAATCAGTAGTGTTTGGTGTCCAGAAACGACTGTGCTGGGTAACCAAGGACAGACGTCATTGATGAATTCTAGGTTCATTAAATTAATATTTATTTAGATAATATATGAACATAAATGAATTGTATAAACTGATAATAAACTAATCGCATATTACTGAGATTCTACATTCGATGTGCACATTCAAAATACACCTATTTTAAGCTATCACTGCTTTTATAATACTTGAGTTATTCGCTCTAAATGAAATCATCTCATTATATAACTGTGTGGAAATATATTAAATTTAGTTTTATTTTTTTTAACATTGATATTCACCACATTCTCACCCTTGTCTCATGGGTTTTCCCTTCATTTGTCCAAAGATAACTGTTACTTTAACAGTGAAATGGAATCTCTCAGCTTCCCAGACACTCTGTGGTCACAAAACCAGCCTCAAATGTACTTTGGCCAGTAT
Organism: Desmodus rotundus; assembly: GCF_022682495.2. Taxonomy (NCBI): domain Eukaryota; kingdom Metazoa; phylum Chordata; class Mammalia; order Chiroptera; family Phyllostomidae; genus Desmodus; species Desmodus rotundus. The sequence goes on from NC_071391.1 coordinate 59,688,534, forward strand.
TCCATTTTGCTGGAAAATGAAGTAAATATTTTCTGTGCCCATTACTTTGTCGTTTGGTGTCACAGTAAAACTTCCATTTTGTTCCACGTCACCTCTTACCTGTCTCTATTCATCTCTGCTAGCTTTACCTACACATACTAGTCTGTGATGACAGCCAAGCCAGGCATGGACTTCGTCCCCCAGACCCTGAATCGCGGAGATCTGGAAGTAGACCGGGGCCTCCTTCCCTCTGACAGGTAGACAGGGTTGAAATGCTGTGCCTGCTGCCCCCGTGCCTGGGCACGTAGACACCTGGGTGTACATGAGAACATTGAACTACACCTTCACATTTGCATCGACACCAGTCTTCCACCTTTCCACACTGTGCTTCCACCTTTCTACTAGGTTATAACTGGAAAACAATTTATCACCTCTTCACCTTACTCTCAACTCTGCAAAGTCATAATATCAAAATGCCAGACTGTGCAGGCGACATGGACTGCATAATACCATTCTCTCACTACTGACCCCCAGTACCCACATCCAGCCTCAGCCTCCCTCACAGTCACCAAGGAGGTATACTTGAAAAATTGTTTGATTACCAAATTAAAAGGACACAATTATTAATTATTTTATGTCTGGAATAACCATATGACCTAGTTTTTCTGTGATATTTCCTTTCGTGCCTATTCTCCCAGAATAATAACACTTTTGAATAATCTCAAAGGTGTACTGATTTAGACAATCAATTGTGGTTACTCTACTTACATCCTTAGAAAAATGTGTTCATCTCTCTTAGCCCCAGTCAAAGAAAATGACCATAATGATTTCTAAAGATCCTTCTAGTTCTAATATTCTATAAGAAATAAGGCCAATCTCAATTATAAAGAAAAACAAAAAAAAAATTTAAAAAACAGTCTTTCTGAAATTCACCCATCCCTAGTAGTAATATGAAATATACTGTATGTTTGAATTTAATACACTGACTTTCCCCATGTCTTTGTATTTTTACACACAAACTGATCCCATGTCTATGCGACCTTAAACGGGTGAGGAAAGATGAGATCTCATGGCCCTGGAGGCTCACTTTCTCTCTATCTCTTCCTTAGTACCTCCTGGCAAGAAGCTAGGTGAACAGGACTGAGTCAGCTAAAGACAGAACAGGCTGATTCCAGCAGCTGAATGCTGGAGGCCCCCTTTCTACCAAGGCTATTCTCTCAACCAAGAAACCTCTGGTATTACATAGTGCTTTCCTTTACAACTTTCTGACAAATACGTGAGTGTGAAGAGGTCAGGGTGCTGCTTTGCCAACATTTCTTTTTGCCTTTTTTCTGTTTTTTAATTTTTATTGTTATTTAATTACAGTTGTCTGCCTTTTCTCCCCATCCCTCCACCCCACCCCAGCCAAACCCACCTCCCTCCCCCGCCTCCACCCTCCCCCTTGATTTTGTCCACGTGTCCTTTATAGTAGTTCCTGTAATCCTCTCTCACCACTGTCCCTCCCCACCCCCTCTGGCTATTGTTAGATTGTTCTTAACTTCAATGCGTCTGGTTATATTTTGTTTGCTTTTTTTCTTTTGTTGGTTGTTGCTAACATTTTTCATAGTGCCCACAGCTAGCCCACTTTGGTACGTTTCACTGCAGGACAAGAAGGAATAGGCAAACTACACTTCGCTGATTCCCTGTTGTTAAGCAACATAAAACACCATGACAATATTAGGGTGCTGCTTTCATGGTATCAGTAGCCATCTCAACAGGGATGCAAAATTATCTGTCATCAGTTACTGGGAATGACGCATCACTGTTCAACAAGAGCACTGGAAAGTCTCCGGCCCTGTCCCAATGTCCCATGTTACAGCTGTGCATTCTTGTCACTTAGCCTCTGAATCTTTTATTTCAATTACAGAATTATCTTATATTGGTTTCAGTGTATAGCATAGTGGTTAGACATTTATATAATTTATAAAGTGGTCCCCTGATAAGTCGAGTACCCACCTGGCACCATACCTAGTTATTACAATATTATTGACTAGATTCCCTATGCTGTACTTTACATCCCCATGACTATTTGTTAAACTACTAATCTGTACTTCTCAATCCCTTTATCTTTTTCACCTAGCCCGCCAAATCCCCTCCCCTCTGGCATCTGTCAAAATGGTCTCTGTATCTATGTTTCTGTTTCTGTTTTGTTTGTTTATTTTGTTCTTTAGATCCCACATATAAGTGAAATCATCTGGCATTTGTCTTTCTCTGACTTATTTCACTTAGGTTAACACCCTCTAGGTCCATCTATGTTGTCGCAAGTGGTCAGATTTAATTCTCTTTAGGGTTGAGTAATACTTCATTGTATATATCTACCATCTCTCCTGTATCCAATTGCCTGTTAATGGTCACTTGGGTCACTTTCATATCTTGGCTATTGTAAATAATGCTGCGATGAACACAGGGGTGCATATATATTTTTGAATTAGTATTTTTGCATTTCTTTGGATAAATACCCAGAAGTGGAATTGCTAAGTCATAAGGTAGTTCTATTTTTAATTTTTTGAGGAACCTCCATACTGCTTTCCACAGTGGCCACACCAACTTGCAATCCCATCAACAGTCCACAAGGTTTTTTTTTTCCTCCACATCCTCACTGGCACTTGTTGTTTGTTGACCTATTGATGGTAGCCATTCTGACAGGTGTGAGGTGATATCTCATTGTGGTTTTAATTTTCATTTCCTTGAGAATTAGTGATGCTGAGCATCTTTTCACTTGTCTATTAGCCATCTGTATGTCCTCTTTGGAGAAATGTCTATTCAGTTTCTCTATCCCTTTTTAATTGGATCATTTGTTTGCTTTGTGTGTGTTAAGTTATAGGAATTCTTTATATATTTTGGATATTAAACCCTTATGAGATGTGTTATCAGTAAATATGTTCTCCAAATTGGTAGCTTGTCTTTTCATTTTGTTAATGGTTTCCTTTGCTGTGCAAAAAATTCTTAGTTTGATATAGTTTCAATTGTTTATTTTTTTCTTTTGTTTACCTTGCTTGAGGACATCTGTGCTTATATCTCTATCTATCTATCTATCTATCTACCATCTATCTATCTCATCTGTCTATCCCACCTATATCTATCTCTACATCTACATACTAAACGGAATGTCAGAGAGTTTAATGCCTATCTTTTCTTTTAGGAGTTTGATAGTGTCAGGTCTTGCATTAAGTCTTTAGTCCATTTTGAGTTTATTCTTGTATATCATGTAAGAAGGTGGTCTAGTGTCATTTTCTGCACGTGTCTGTACAGTTTTCCCCAAGTCAGTGTCTCTATCTAAGATAGAAATGCACTGGATAGATCAAACTAAATTTTGGACCATTAAGCAATCTAAATAAATTGACTAAGGGACCTAGAATTTCAAAAAAAGAAGGCCTCTAGAGGAATAGAGAGAATTTGAATCCCACATATTGTGACTGGATGTAAAACTACAGGTTGAAGTTCAAGTTGTGAAAACATTTCATGTCTTCAGAGAGAACAGTGAATGCTCATAAAGCGATGTTTTTATGTCCAGACAGATTTTGTTATCACTGTTAAAAATGTTACAGTGATAAAAGTAATGGAAATCATAGTTCAATATTTTTGAGACACACACACACACACACACACACATGAAAATCAACAAACTAGAATGTAAGAAGTTGGGAAGTTTTATCTGGTGAAAATAAATTTTTAAAAATTCAGTTATTCAGAGGAATTTTGAAGTAAAACATTGTAAACTACTACTGCTATTTAAAATCCTAGGACATTTTGAAATATTTAAATGCATATTTCTGTATTTTTATAGTTTTATTATTTGTACTTTTGCATAATTATAAAAATCTGACAGAATAGAATATAAAAAGATTAATTGTGACAGAACAGAATATGAAAAGATTAATTACATATTGCAGAGCTGGTCACCTAAGTACTATGTTTCAACACTTCTGCGATCAGTAGATACTTAAGAAACATTGTGGAGAAATCAATGGTCAGAACCACAGTGCAATGTGTCCTCTGGCACCTAAATGGCACTTGACAAACTGATGTCTCCAAATTTGCATTACAATAAAACATCCATCCACTTCCAGCCTTTTATTTAAAACGTCCCTACCTATTGTTTGGAACAGCTGAGTGGCAAATGTATTAGTCATATAGCTGCTCATAAGAGAACTCTTTTTAATTCCACCATCTGCCTCTGTGAATGTGAAGATCTCTGAATTCACAATTTTTCATTGGACTATTTAAACATGAATAACTCTTTCACAGTGAAGAGAGTAACGTTCATACCTGCAGACCACTTTTCCTTTTTTTGAATGCTGAGTGTTTAAATAACATAAAGTAGTCAACAGTTCATGTCCCAATCCTCATTTTACTTCATCTAACCCAGTCCTTTTATATCTTTCTTAGTAATCTGAACATTATCTTGTCCAAAATCTATCTGTGGCTCCTTAATGATTACTGAATGAAATTATGACCTTTTGTCATCTCATTCAAGAACCTCTTCAATAAAGTCTCAATACCCATGTTCAACTCACCTCCTACAAATCCCCATGTTCCAGGAAACCCTCACTGCAATTACTTGCTCGGGGCTCTTGGTTGAAAGAAATGCCATTCTTACACCTCGACTTCCTTCTCCCCTATCATTACACATTTTGATTCTAGATGTTATTTAAGGAGCAACTAAAGTGCTGCCTTATTCATAATGTATTTTTTATATTCCCATTATAAGGGATATTTCTATTTCCAATATATACATAGGAATTACAGTTAAATATGCCTTATCATAGCATTTAGCACCTTTTTACACTGTCATTTTATATCCTTTACTAGACTAAAGCTCCTGGAGAGTAAGCCCCCATGTTTGATTTATGTAACCATCATAGAAGTAGAACTAGTCCCCTTCTTGGCATATGGTAATAGGTTCAGACCTCCAAAAATCTCACTGATAGTACAAAGAATTCTCAGGTAGCCTTCCCCCAGATACTCCAAATGCTAATGTTACATAACTAAGTACATTTTCAAGACCAGGCAACTGACCCCAGTTCTAAACTGATAATTAGTCTATTAAGTTTTTTCAGAGTTTGCCAATTTTCCCACTAACGTTCTTTCTCCAGACAAGGATCCAATTCAGAACCATATATAGCATTTGGTTGTCATGTCACCTCAAGTTTCCTTTACTTTAGGACAGATTTTCAGTCTTCTTTTTTTTTTTTTTAATTGTTATTCAGGTACAGTTGCTCCAATTTCCCCCCCATTGTTCTCCCTGCCCCACCTACTCCCCTGCTCCCTCAGTGAATCCCTACTCTATTGCCCATGTCCATGGATCCTTTATACATGTTTGCTTTTGATGACCTTGTCACTTCTGAAGAATACTGGCCAGTTATTTTGTAGAATATTGCTCAATTTGGGTTTGTCTGTTTCTTCCTGATTACATTTAGATTATGCATTTATGGCGAGAATACTACAAAAGTCATTTTGAGTCCTCTCAGAGAAGCATATTGGGACACATGGTGTTGATATGTGTCATTACTACTGATGTTTATTTTGATCACTTTGTTAAGAGATTTTTGTCAGGTCTCTCCAGTACCAGTTTACTATTTCTTCCCTTTGTAATAGCTAAGTACATTGTAGATAGATACTTTCAAAATATGAAAATATCCTAGTTCTCATTGCTGTAACACACCAATTTTAGCATCCACTGATACTTGTCTGCCAGGAAATGTCTCAAGAACTAGATGTACTGAACCCATAGGTGGTGCTCTTTCATTCATTTACTCTTTACATCCAAGTGTTCACTCTTCATCAAGTGCCTGCAATGAGCCATGCATACATGCAGGGAATACACCATGATCGAGACATGACTTATGTCCTTGAAGAATTGAGCTCTGCTGAGGCAGTGCTCCAATAATATACCCATAAACACATGGGAGGGAGCAGTGACTCAAACTGTTGGTGGTGTGTCTGGGTGGGAGGGTTAAGAGAAGATTTCATGATGAAAATAGAGCCAGCTGTGAGGAAAATCAAGACAGAGAAATTGAGACAAGTACTAACAGAAGCACACATCTGTTATAAATGCAAACACATTTTAAAAAAGTGAAGTGGTCCAGCAAGCAAATGACTGTCCCAGTAAAAGAATATCATCAAAACCATCCCCGCTACCATCTCTGATTCACAGGTTCACGGCTATGTTGAAATAGAAGGAAAGTTAGGCTGTGCCAACGATATTTATAGACTCTGGAGTAGCTGTGAAGTGTGGCACTGAATGACATTTGTGTAACCCCTTCCCTAATAATAGGAATTAGAACTGCGGAAGATCTAGGCAATCACGGAGTTCAATCTCTGATCATTTCTAATTCTAGACAAGGTATAATGACAATTATTTACATTTGCATAATACTTTATAAGCACTTCTTTAACTATTATCTCATTGATTCTCACAAGAATATGGTGAGATAGCACAAGTAATATTAAAATCCTTATTTTCTAGAACAGGAAACTAAAGGAGCTAGAAAATTTAATGGCCGGAGAAAACAAAGCTGGGAAGTAGGGCCAAATATGGAGTCAAGGACTCTAACTTCTCGCCCGATATTCCTTCCATAATGCCAACTTCTCCAATTTTCTAGTTAATCAAGGGGAAGTTCCTACTTTGGAATGAGGTGTCTACTGTTCTCTCTTAGTGACTCCCCATGTACCTGTTGTCTCCTTTATGTGGAGAGGCTCCTGGGAGGAGGTACAGAAGTGTCATATAGAAAAAGCCTTTCAAAGTATGACCCCTGTGGGACACCTATCTTAGCATCTCCTCAGGAGTCTGTGGAAAAGGTGTATTCTTATCTTCCTGTCAGTCTTTCTAATTGAGAATCTGGGGGTGTGAGGAATGTATTTTTAACAAGTCCAACTGGGAATTTTGATGCACATTGAACTTTGAGAACTGCCTCCACAGAGATTTGGAAGCTCTGTCATCAAACAAACAACCAACCAAACAAACAAACACCCTCCTCCCTTTTAGAATAGATGAAGCCAAGGAAAGGTGATGAGGAAGCTGGCCAGCTTCCCTCCATGCAAAAGGAGTATTTCGGACTAGGGCTGGAGGGGCTCTAGGCCTATCACATATATCATCAACCTTTATTTTTTTGCCTCATTTTAAAAAAATTGAGACATAATTGATATGTAACATTGTATAAGTTTAAGGTGTATAGTTGCTGTTTGATACACTCATATATTGTAATATGATTATTAGCACCCTAGCATTAGACAGCACCGTTATCAAATCATGTAATCATCATCTCATTTTTGTGCTGACAACACTTAAGATCTAGTCTCCTAGCAATTCTGACGTATATAAAACAGCACTGTTAGCTACAATCACAGTGCTGCGCATGCTCGTCTTCTGTCTGGAGGTTGCTCCCTTTCACCAGCATCCCCCTGTCTCCCCCACTTTCTAGCCCCTAGTAACCACCATTCTACTTTTTTTTACAAGTCCAGCTTTTTTAGATTGTACATATAAAGGAGGTTGTACAGTATTTGTCTTTTTCTGACTTACCTCTGTCTGCCTCACTTCGCTTACTGCTCTTAGGTCTACCTATGTTGTCACAAATGGCAGGATTTTCTTCTTTCCCGTGGCTGAATAATACCCGTGTGTGTGTGTGGATCTTTTTTATCCACTCATCTGTTAACAGGCACGAGGGTTGTTTCCATATCTTTTCTATTGTGAATAATGTTGCAATAAACATCACATTGGATATCACATCTGATATCCTGTTTTCAAGCCTTGAAAAGACAAATACAAAAATGGAAAGCTTGCTATGCAAACATTGCTTCAAGAAGTTTCCTAAGCTCTCCTTCCCGTGCCCTTGCCACCCTTTAAACCCTACTTTTATATAAACGCCATTTTTGCGCCTGCATGGTCTGTGGCACCAGACCCAAGGATTTCAGGAAAAATGGTGAGGAATCCTCTCACCTTCCCTGTCGGAATATGGTAGCTAAGCAAATGCGCAAAGCTCTGAGAACAACAGCCATCCAACCTGCCGCTATTTGGCACAGAATCCAGGTATACAGCAGGTCTCACAATGATGTGGTTTTTTAGTGGCAGAAGATTCTGTGGGGGAAGGGAGAATGATGGACAGATGATATTTTGATCACCTGAATACGTTGAATCTTTATCTCAATTTTCAAATACTTGCTATATCACACTTTATCTCCCACGCCAAACAGTCTCCCCTCTCCACTGCTGGATATGCTCAGGCTGATCGGAAATGGCAGAGCCTGGGCCTTTCCCAGAATGACCCTCAGTGGTGACCTCTTTGAGGACATTATCCCTTTTATTTTGTGGGCTCGCACAATCTGAGTGGGCACACGGGATTCAGTGACAGTGAAAGGGATATGATTATAAAGCCTCGGGTTAGGCCTTGAGCCATTTTGCCAGGATCCAAATTAGTAGTGAATCAAACAGCCTGTCTGAAAGAGATTTGAGGCAAATTAAATCACATTGCATCATATCAGAAACCTAACAACAATTTTGCACAATTAATCACTAACCAAAAGTGGCAGATTGTAGCCCCATAAGCAGCAGATACTTCTAATTAGTTCTAGATGATCAGCCACACACACGGATTTGGTTATACATGCTGGAAGGAATTGCAGCTAATTGCCAACGGTAATGAAGCTTATATTGACTAGTTAGGCAAATATAAAAAAATTCAAAGCTGTTTCAAGAAAAGATTGAAATGATACTGGAGGTCGGTGAACAAGGTGGCTGTTGGCAGACTGGTGAGATGAAAGTAAATCTGACGAACACGCCAGGCGAGTTCTCTTCTGTAGCACGATCACAGCAGGAGGTTACTCATGCACCTCCCATTGACTTAGGTCTGAATTTATAAATCCAGGACCGTAGTTAGACAAGTAAATTTGCACCACAGCTTGGTGGAAAGCCAAATGAGAGCAATTTGATTTACATTAACTACCTCCACGTGAATAATGCTAATGAAGGGTCAGAGGGAAAAAAGGCAGTGCAAGAAAAAATGATCCTGAGGTTTAACGGCAATGACTACAAACAGGGAGACGTGCCAGGCATTATGTGCAGCAAACCGTTATTTATGACAAGGTCACCTTTGCTATAAGTAGCTATTTAGCAATCACTGAGCAATAGGCTGGTGGGATCTTAAAAGTTACAAAATCTTCCCTTTCATTTATGGCTTCTGCTGGTGAAGCCCAGGAGTACAGAAAGCAAGTGAATGGAAGGAAGTAACAATTATGAAGCCCTTATGGTGGAAAAGTGCACACCTCCATGCCTCTCACAGCCCCCACTCAGTCAATCCCCACAGCATGCTGTGTTTCTGGGAAGGAGTCATTGTTGCCCTGTGTGGTGGAGCAGTGGTGGTGCTGGTAGTGGGCTTCAGTCTCAGGAGTTTATTCTTGACCCAAAACAATTCTATCAGAGGCATTTTCTAGAACCTCCAAAATAATTATCTTGGAAACACTTAAAAAGTACAAGAACTTGAAAACCTCTGGATTTTAGGACAACGGAAGTCCTACCTATTCCACAATAATCGTATATCTATATACCAATTGAGAAGTAAGTTCACTAGTGTGCACTGACTAACAATGCTTGACTCTGTACTAGACAACTTACTTGCATTATTTCCTGATAGTATAATTATTGTTTGACCTTGCAGATAAAAAATGAATGTTTCACAGAGTAGTTAAGTGACTTACACAAGGTTACATGGTCAAGAAGTGGCAAAGCCCGATTATATACCCAAGTCTATGGGTTCCAAATCCCCTGTTTTTGCCTTTTTACCACTCATTCCTCTCTCAACACCAATCTAACAGATATTTTCTATTGTCTCCATAATTTTGCTTTTTCTAGAATGCCATATAGCTGGAATTACATGGTACATAGCCTTTGCAGGTTGGCTTCTTTCACTTAACAGTATGCATTTAAGGTTCGTTCCTCAATGTCGTTCTGTGGTTCAATATTTCATTTTATTTAAAGATTCCATTTATGTTTAGAAAGAGGGGAAAAGAGGGAGAGAAACATCAACATACAAGAGAAACATTGATCGGTTGCCTCTCTCATGTCCCCCAGCCCAGGCATGTGCCCTGAGCAGGAATCAAACCAGTGACCTTTCAGTTGGCAGGATGAAGCCCAACCCACTGAGCTACAACAATCAGGGTGATTTTCATTTCTTTTTAGTGCTGAATAATATTTCAGTATCTGGTATGGCTACCCACATTTACCTATTCATTCACTCACTGAAGAACATCTTGATAGCTTGTAATCTTTACCAATCATGAATAAACCTGCTATAAACATCCTGTAAGTGCATGTTCTTGTGTGGACCTAAGTTTTCAACTGCTTTGGGTAAATGAGAGCAGAATTGCCAGATCACATGGTGAGAGCCTGTTTAGTTTCACAGGAAACTGCATACAGTGTCCTCAAATAGCTGTTGGACAATAGAAGTTGCATGGACAATTAAAGAAAATACCCTGTATTTTCTTTTTCTTTTTTTTTAATATATTTATTGATTATGCTATTACAGTTGTCCCATTTCCCCCCCCACTCCACTCCATCCTGCCCACCCCCCTCCCTCCCACATTCCCCCCCTATAGTTCATGTCCATAGGTCATACTTATAAGTTCTTTGGCTTCTACATTTCCTACACTATTTTTACCCTCCCCCTGTCTATTTTCCACCTATCATCTATGCTACTTATTCTCTGTACCTTTCCCCCTCTCTTCCCCTCCCACTCCCTTAATGACAACCCTCATGTTCTAGTTGTTTGCCTAGTTTGCTCTCGTTTTTGTTTTATGTGTGGCCGTTAATAACTGTGAGTTTGCTGTCATTTTTACTGTTCCAATTTTTAATCTTCTTTTTCTTAGGTAACTCCCTTTAACATTTCATATAATAAGGGCTTGGTGATGATGAGCTTCTTTAACTTGACCTTATCTGAGAAGCACTTTATCTTCCCTTCCATTCTAAGTGATAGCTTTGCTGGATAGAGCAATCTTGGATGTAGGTCCTTGCGTTTAATCTTGGGTAATGTAATTATGATGTGCCTTGGTGTGTTCCTCCTTGGGTCCAGCTTCTTTGGGACTCTCTGAGCTTCCTGGACTTCCCGGAAGTCTATTTCCTTTGCCAGATTAGGGAAGTTCTCCTTCATTATTTGTTCAAATAAGTTTTCAATTTTTTGTTCTTCCTCTTCTCCTTCTGGCACTCCTATAATTCGGATGTGGGAACGTTTCAAGGCGTCCGGGAGGTTCCTAAGCCTCTCCTCATTTTTCCAAGTTCTTGTTTCTTCATTCTTTTCTGGTTGGATGTTTGTTTCTTCCTTCTGGTCCACACCATTGATTTGAGTCCCAGTTTCCTTCTCATCACTATTGGTTCCCTGTACATTTTCCTTTGTTTCTCTTAGCATAGGCTTCATTTTTTCATCTGGTTTTCGAGTAGATTCAACCAAGTCTGTGAGCATATTGATAACCAGTGCTTTGAACTGTGCATCCGATAGGTTGGCTATCTCTTCGTCGCTTAGTTGTATTTTTTCTGGAGCTTTGAAGTGTTCTGTCATTTGGGCCATTTTTTTTTTTTTGTATTTTCAATTTCTAAGGTTCTTTCTGTTCTAGTCCATTATCCCCAAGGAAATGGCAAGCTTGGATATTTCTCTATATTCTCCCCAATACCAGGGATGGTACCTCACATACTGATGCCAGAACACATGTCAATGGTGATATCAGTGACAAAAATCTACTGTAGGAAAGCAGTGGGATGGGAGTCGCCAGGAGCCATCCCCAAGCCTGGCTTTTTTATTAGTTAGCTTCCACCCATGCTGAGAAGGCTGCCTGAGGCATTTGAGAGAAAGACATGGCCCTTACAAGGCCCAGAGAAAGTGGTTCCTGGGTAAACCATAAGGCTTTAATAATATCCAGTTGACCCAAGACCCATCATGGCCAGTGGATATCCCGGCTTATCTTCCTGTGAAGGATAGATGAGAACTGGTGCCCACTGACTGGGCTCCCAAATGATCTCCTGCGTGATTCTGTTTTAAAAAGATGTATGCACTTTATTTATCTCATTTTCTCATCTCATAATCATATTACATTTCTTTCAACCATGGTATGTCTCTCCTTGGCAGGCACTCAACAATCCAGAGTCCTGTGCAGAGGCAAAGGCAGTGACAGTGAGTCCTGGTTTGGGGGGAAGTCAACAGAAATGAAGAAAACACTTCAAAATGCAGAAGCAGCTGATTGATTGATCTTCCTGTCCAATGAGATCCAAATGGGAAGAGGCAAGTAGATAAGTACTTAATACCACCCATCCATGGCCCAAGGGAAAGGACAAATAAAACTTAGGATTAGTGTTAAATTAAGAATAAACAAATTCATTTTGAGAGATAAGTGTGAAGAGAAACTTCCTTGAATTAGTGATTTGAAAGATTATGTTCCCTTTATTTTGGTTTCCCACTGAGACTAGAAACAGAATATTTAAAGGAAATAATACTTTTCAAAATTTTCCTTTTTGTCTTTAGTTTTACATGTAAAAATTCTGTATCACTTGACCTTGAAGATATTAAAATAATGCAGAATTAATTGTATCTGTTTTCTAGTCTTGATCAAAAATGGGTTTTGCATTAATCTAAATTAAATAAGACCTCATTTCTAATTACCTTGCTGAATTGGAAACTGGTGCGCAGACACCTGCTATTTGATATTAAGTTAACGCAAAACCATTTTTCAACTTTTTATTATGGAAGGTTGCCAACACATATAAAGAAAGACAGGATAATATGATGAACCCTCATTTCTCCATCATTGGCTTAGTTACTCTTCCACATATTTGTCAATCATCTTATGTTACCTAAACTAATTACCTCTCTCTCTCTTTCTGTCACTCTTTCTTATTTTAAAGTAAATCCTTGAAATCAAAGCATTATACCTGTAAACACATTAATATTTCTTTCTGACATTTATAATATATATTTCACAACATCATAATCATACTTTATAAGTTATTAAGAATAATTTCTTAACATTATTTAATACTTGATATTCGAAAGTTGGTGAATCCAATTTTTATTGTGGAACATCATTAGGAGGTCTGTGATATAGTAAGATGAGGCATTATCACTAAGGTGGCCAGGGTTAGCTAGACAGGGACTCTTGTCTGAGAAGCTTCTCTGACTATTTATGCCTGGGATAGAAAAGAGCTTCCTGCCTGAATTTCCTGGTTGACATCTGATCAACACACTGCCTTATTTTCTGCCTTTGAAATTAATTATCCTATGTCCTAGTGGATCTTTGTGATTTGAACTCTAGCTGTGACGTTCACTCCTATTTGAACACTCACTTTAGACTGCCTCCTGGGTTCTAGCATTTCTGTTAAGCTTTCCTCCGTTTAACTGGAGGTGGCACAATGCAATGGTAAGGCTCTGGCATCAGACAGCTTAGCTAAAAGAAGTTTGGGTTTCCCCATTTATTCCCTGTATGACCTCGATCACATTATTTAGCCTCGCTGTGTCTCAATTCTTTCATCTGCAAAATGAACACAATAAGACTACTTATCTCTAAGTGTTTTTTTGAGAAATAGAAGAAATAACCCTTTGCTGAGTGCCTGGCCCATAGTGAGTACACAATAAACGTTGGCCCTTAAGTTTCCCCATGGTTCCGGCCTTTGCTGTAAATTTGATAATCATCTGATTACCTCCATTCCTCTTTGATCTTTTCACCCTGTCCTAAAAAACACCTCAATCCAAGGGTCAACCCTTTGGGGATGGCTATCCTCATTATCCTTTTTGGGTTAATTATATCTTCTTTTGCACCTCCACTGAAACATACTTCTCCAACATCATAAGGCACATTTTTTCCCCTTAATTTGACATTTTCCTACTTAACTTTAGGGCAATAGACTGCTTAACAACTGGAATGGTATCTAAGCTATCTCTGTTCAGTGTGCTTCTAGCAAAATGAAATTGCTGGGTGTCATATATAAGCAAACTCTCTTTTCCTTGCTGATTCTAATACTGGATCTTATCTTGTCTCAGGGACCTAGGACTTTCAGAATAGCATACCATCTTTCTCGATAATCTTCAAAGGCATTCTGTTTTCTAATTCATCAAGATTAAGCTCTATTTGTTCTTCAAAGTCCTGTATAATCTAGCCCCACTACACTGATCCAATTTTATACACTGCTTGCCAATTATGAATCCTCAGCTGGTTGGTAGGACTGTTTCCATACTATGCATGATGATACAATGTTTATTCTCACTGTTAAGAACACTTCAAAACAGAACTTCTATCATTTCATTTCCCAAATGAGACAACAGCATAATTTTGTTATATTCCTTACGTTGAAAAGGATATCTTATTTTACTTTCATGGTATTTTACTGGCTTCTCTGACTCTTAATCAAATAGTCTGTTATATGATGAATCAGAAGGCCTTGATTGAAAGCTTGACCCCTTCACATAAGAGCAGCATGAACTTAGATAAGCTATTTAACCTCACTAAGCCTCAATATTTACTTATTTGTGAGAGGGCAAGAATATAATATCCATCTCACAGGATTGTTATCCAGGTTAAATGAGACAATGGCACATAGCAAATGCTCAATAAATGCTAACCATGACAGTGATGGTAACTAGAGTGAAGAATTTATATTCTTCCATACCATCCCACATGATCTCACCTATAAGTGGAACCTAATCAACAAAACAAACACGTGAGCAAAATAGAACCAGAGACATGGAAATAAAGAACAAACTGACAGCGACCTGAGGGGAGGAGGTGGGGAGTAATGGGGGAAAGAAGGGGAAGAGTCAAGTCAAAGAACATGTCTAAGGGACTCATGGATAAAGGAGCCATATTTCCCTCCATTACTCTCCCCTGCCCTACCCAATGATGGGGGTTAGAGGGCAGGGGAGAATAATGGGGGAAATATGGAGACAACTGTAATTGAACAACAATAAAAAAGTTTTTATTTAAAAATATTTTATATTCTTGAGGCAGAAATAGAATTCATTTTGTACCTATTGCATTCAGAGGGGAAAAAGAGAAAAATTTAACCCTATATCTTTTTCTGCTATATAAGCTAACCGATTTTCATCTGCCTTCTTTATATACTAATTGGTTTGAAGGTGAAAGTAATTTTTTCAGAATTCCTAATTGGTTGTTATAGCCAAAGAATATCCTTTAATACAGTTAGAAAAACCATTTTCTACACATTTTCACATCAAAGCTAGTTGCAAACAGAAAAAATATAAAGCATGGTAGCATTTGAAAATGAAGGAGAATTATGGCTGCTGTTGCCAATATCAAAATTTTTAAAATGATAATGAATTCAAGAAGCCATAAAATGTAAACTCTATTAATCATACACAGATAATAATGATTACATATGTTAAAAAATCCCAAAGAATTAACCAAAATAAAAAAGACTCCTAGAATTAATAAGCAATTAGAGCGAGGTCACAAGATACATGAGGGTATACCAAAGTTAGATGCTTTCTTACTTTCTTTTCTTTTTTTATTCTTTACCAGCAATGAGCTCTTGGGATTTTAGAATAAAACTAAAATACTATTTAAATTGGCATAAGAAAGAGTGAAATACTTGGGAAATAATTCTAATAAAATATGTAGAGCATTTGAACATGGAGATCTATAAAATCATGATGAAAGAAATAAGGTAGACAAATAAGTGAGAAAGAAGTAAGCTAGACAAGTGAAGAGATGTTCTGTGTTCATGATTTGGAAGAGCTGATGTTGTTGAGATGCTAAGTTTTCCAAAATTGGTCTGCAGATTCAGTACAATTATAATCAAAATGCCTGGTATAATTTCAATCTTATTAATTTGTTAAGACTTGTTTTGAAACCAACACGTGATCTACCCTGAAGAATGTTTCATATGCCCTTGAGGGGAATGTGAATTGTACTGCCATTTGGTGGAATGTTCTGTATATGTCTATTTGGGTCTTTTAGTCTCTCATGTTAAGTCTTCTGTTTCTGTATTGATTTTCTGCTGGATGTCCTATCCATTATTGAAAGTGGAGTATTGATGTCGCCTAGTGTTACTGTCTTTTAGACCTGTCAGCAGTCTAAATCATCTTCAGGATAGAGCACCTAAATATATAGAACACATATTTCTTTGCTCTGGCAGCCTAAAGGGCCCCATGGTAATGAGCACACCTATCATTCAGATCTTGGTTTCTATTACCATTCTCCAATAAAAGTAACCAGGGCTGCTTGGAGACATGGCTGATTCTAGGTACTGGAAATATACAAGATGTTCCTGGAGTATCTTGTAGTACCAGAAAGTAAGGAAGGTCTCACAAAACAACAATAAAACACATTAATGGGGTATGTCAAAGGGGCATAAGAACCAACTTAAAGAACTTCCAGTGGGCAAAGCTGGACACTTTGAGCAACACAATAGAATATTATTGCATTATAATCTAGAGTATAAAATAAATATAAGTTATACTGACACAAGTGAATAATTGAAAAACTAATAAATGGGAAAAATAGACAAAAATGTCACTGTAGAAGAATAAACTATGTAAGCATTTATCTACCCTAAAGAGTGGGGAGCAGAACTCTCATAAAGTGAGTATACGTATACTGACATCCTTTCAAAGAGTAAAGTGTGGAAACAGGAGGGGAGAGCAACTTCACATTGGGGAAACCTGACAAACCCTCCTTCTGTAGGTGATCAAGGGCAATATTAACAGCCATAAATCTTGCTGATAGTGTGCACCCTTGATATAATGTGATTGAAATGTCACCTGACCACTGTGATCTAGCATTCAGAAATCTATTACCCTTAGTTAACCACAAGAAAAAAAACCAGTTGAATCTCAATTTGGGAATGTTCTATGAAATATCTGACGAGGGAAACTGTCAAGGTCATCCAAATCAAGGAAGGTATGAGAAACAATCACAGTCACAAGGAGCTAACAAGACATGATGACTAAATGTGATGTGGCACCCTGGACGGGATCCCAGAATAGGAAAAGGACATCAGGGGAAAACAAAAGCAATATTAATAAACTACTCACTTTATTTAATGATGATGTATCAATATTTTTCATTAATTTTAACAAATGTACCATATTAATATACAATGAATATATTAGTAAAGATCTTAATAATAGGGGAAACCATTTATGTATGTGTTGGAGGATAATAGGGAACTTTTTGTACTATTTCCTCAAATTTTCTGTAAGACTAAAACTTCTAAAACATAAAGTCTATTTATAAAGAAAGAAACTGAAAAACATCCATGCTCATAATTACTTGATGAAAGGTCCAAATGGTTTCTGTTTTAACTTCACAGGGACCAGAAATAGTGTTGGCTTGGTTATATATTTGTTTTATTACTTTGTGATTGATAGTGTGTGTCACTAAAACTGAACAGACGTTTATCACATGAAAGAGCAACAGGAATATGCTTCTAGCAAATAATATACACTTGACAGAAATTAATAAAGTTTATAATTCTGTGATATCTAATAATTTAAATAATTGACACCATATGTATTAGTAGAATTTGGCACTGTTAATTTAAATATAATCATTTGATAATACACTCATTTTCAAAAAGAACAACAGAAGGACATTTGTCACTTAGCCTCAGAATGGATTCCTGGACAGATATGGCCATATTTCCACTCAGCAGTTGTTAAGCAATTTAAATGTCTTTTTCTCATTTTTAACTCAGCTACATCAGAAATTCATCTCTCACTATTGCTTAACCCATGTGCTCATAAAAAAACAACATCCAATAAAAATAGAAAAGCAAATGGCTTAATATGTAGTTAATATGATAGAATGTTAGGCACGGGAAGATTTTCAGAGGTGATCTAGCCCCAGGATCTCCAGTATGGTAGCCACCCGATGCACGGCTGCTCTGGAAGAAGGTATGCTGAAGCTGTAAAACACACATGTGATTTTAAACCTTACTAACAAAAAATAGAAGGCATAACACTTTTTATATTGCTTACATGTTGAAATGGTAATATTTTAGATCTATTAGACTAAATAAAATACAATATTAAAAATTCACATGCTCCTTTTCATTTTTATAATTTTGCCATTCAGAAATTTAAAATTATACATGTGGCCCACATTATATTTCTCTCACATTATATTTCTATTGGACAATATTGGTCCAGTCTAATTTGCTTATTGTATGAAAGATGGAGAATTCCAGCCAAGATGGAGGCATAGGTCGATACACTTTGCCTTCTTGCACAGACAAAAGAAGAACAACAACAAATTTAAAAAATAAATAAACCAAACTGCCAGAAAATTGAACTGTATGGAAGTCTGACATCCAAGTTGTTAAAGAAGAAACATTCATTCAGACTGGTACGAGGGCAGAGATGGAAAGCCAGGACAGAGAGGACACACAGCAAGGCAGTATCTGGTGAACAGGGTAGGTGAGGAGGCTGGCGGACCTGGAGGTCCCACATTTGTGTGTAGATAAACCAGGAGGAACAACAGGGGCGCAAGACAGAGAATGCGACCCAGGGTTCCAGCACTGAGAAATAAAGCCTCAAAGGCTTTAAGTGAACTTCATCACTTAGCCCTTATTATATGAAATGTTAAAGGGATTTGTCTAACAAAAAGATGACTAAAAATATGAACAATAAAATGACAAGAAACTCAGAACTATTAACAAGGGAACCAAAAATTAAAAACAAAAGCAAACTAAGCAAACAACTGGAACAGGAACAGAATCACAGAAATGGAGATCACATGGAGGGTTATTGGTGGGGAGGGGAAAGGTGGAGAATGGAGGAAAAGGTACAGGGAATAAGAAGCATAATTGGTAGGTACAAAATAGAGAGGGGGAGGTTAAGAACAGTATAGGAAATGGAGAAGCCAAAGAACTTATATGTATGATCCATGGACATGAACTAAGTGGGGGGGTAATGCCATTGGTAGGGGCGCTGCAGGATGGAGAGGAAGAAAGGGGAGAATAAAAATGGGACAACTGTAATAGCATAGTCAATAAAATATACTTAACAAAAGATTCAAACAAAACAAAAAAATGAAAAAAAGAAAAAGGAGACACAGCCCAGAGAACTTATATGATCAAAGCAAATTCCTACTCTTAGTTGATCTGGGTATTTTCAAATAAAAATGTTTCTCTATTAGAGTGAGGGGAAGATTTGTTTTAAACTATTCATCACTTCAGATATTTTCGCTTAGGTTTCATGCAATTCAAACATACTTTATATTAGAGGTTCACTGCTCTCTATTTAAGCAAGACCATGACCTGCTGATCTCCTAAGTTAAATACAATGTGTTACCATTTATCTGGTACTTACTCTTTCTAGACCAAGGCTTTACTGTGTATACAAATAACTTACATAATTTAGTGAGTTTGATTATCATCAAAATTCTCTATAGGTGAAGAATGTGATACTCAGAGAATAATTTGCTTAAGTAACCACAACTATCAGAAAGTGGTACACATGGTATTCAAAGAGTAATGTTGTATTTAAAGCCTATATTTTATCCACTGTTTTCAACTGCCCCTGAATACATGAGGAAGTGTCTAGCTAAGCTGCTGGAGCTGTAAATAGGAACCCCGGAAGGATAATTTAGCCTTTCACAGCTCTTTAGGAGTAGTAGGCAGTTGAGATCCCTTCGATTTCTCATCTGACTGAATCCAGCCATGGTGGCACTTGCTCTAAAGAAAACATGCAAATTGCCATCTCAAATTTATCAGGCTGTGCTGGGTATAAAGGATCACTCTGCAACCATACGAGAAAAGAGAACACTGTTTTGAGTTTGGATAGCCATAAGATTTTCCTGCTATTTAGAAATCCCCTCCCCACCCCACTCTCTGAAGATTTCAATAACAGGATTTTGTTCTGTGCTCTTTCAAGAGAAAGAGGAAATGACTTCAGTTTTCTAATTTCAGAATTAAAGAAATTAATATCCTCACACACCTACATGCATGCCCACCCACACATAGAGCTCTGGAAGAGGTTTATCACCCTTGGAACTGCTCCTCCTCCTACCTTCTATATCACAGCTAAAAAAAATTCCTTATTCGGTTTCTTAGTCATCAAAAAGCAAAAGCCATAACACATCTGCTTCAGATCAACCTTTTTCACTTCACACATCAACACTGTTACTAAGGTCCATTAATGCCAACTCCACGATGCCTCTTACATCCATCGTCTCCCTCTTTGGCATGGCGCCCACCCCAGTCATGGCCCTTATCACCTCTTCCTAGGCTACGTCTCCTTCTTCCTCTCCATGTTCTAGCCACCCTGGTTTTCTTCATTCCTAGAAAATGAGATGCTTCTCCCTCGGCCTGAAAGATTCACCCCACACCTCCTTTTCTGTGCAAAGTCTAACTCATTGCTTAGGTGTCAATTCTTTAGAATCTTTTCCTACAAAAATAAGGAAGATAAAAGAAGTTTTCTTTTAATAGACTCTTAGAGTGTCCTGTGTATTCTTCCTGTCGCACTTATAAAGATAACAAGTAACTATGCAACTTATTTTAATATTTGTCTTCCCTGTTGGCATGTTCTTAACTATTGCGCTAGCCTGCTTCTCCACTACACTAAGCTGCTTTTTTCTAATCAAGAATTAACTTCATTACTCCCACTGGGTCATCTTCGAAATTTTCCAAAATACTAGTAAAAGTATCAAGTGTTTTGTTGTTTTTTTCCCCAGTGTTATTGCTTGTATTTTTTTTCCTTTTGTTGTGCAATTACAGTTGTCCCCATTTCTCCCCCCACTCCTCTCCCTGCCCTACCCACCCCCACCTCCCACATTCAATCTTCCCCTCCCATTGTCTTTATCCATGAGTCCTTTATACATGTTCCCTGATGACCTTTCAACTCCCACTACTGGTGGCTGAGACCATGATTTAGACTAGTCATGGTTTTAGACTCATTTTCTTAACCTATGTAACTGAGGTTGACCAAGTTACTTATCAGTTGTATGACATTGGGAGAATATCTTAATTTCTCTGTGAGTCAGTTTACTCATCTAATGAAAATGAGAATTATAATAGCACTGAATCTCATGGAGAT
This sequence comes from Desmodus rotundus, assembly GCF_022682495.2. Taxonomy (NCBI): domain Eukaryota; kingdom Metazoa; phylum Chordata; class Mammalia; order Chiroptera; family Phyllostomidae; genus Desmodus; species Desmodus rotundus. The sequence goes on from NC_071391.1 coordinate 59,709,578, forward strand.
TTTAGAGTTAAGTTAATTTAGGTAATATATTTGAGGATACATATATAATGCCCATGAATGTTATCAAATATTAATTTGCATGTTAGGAATACCTATATATTTATGATATATATCTCAGATGAGTTATTTTTTTAAAGATATTATTTATTTATTTTTAGAGAGAGGGGAAGGGAGAGAGAAGAAGAGGGAGAGAAACATCAATGGTTGCCTCTCATGTGCCCCCTACTGGGGACCTAGCCCACAACGCAGGCATGTGCCCTAACTAGTAATTGAATCGGCATCCTTTTACTTCACAGTCTGGTGTTCAATCCACTGAGCCACAACAGCCAGGGCTCAAATGAGTTCTTAGAGACATAAAAAATGACCAACACAACTTCTCAGAAATAAACTCTCATTACCAATGGGAGTAGCTCTCACGAGTGACACACATTTGCCTCATCCTTTCATCTGTTCACACTGTAGTCATTAAAAGCCATAGTTCTGTGTTTCTTTTAAACTAGGAAATTTTAAAACTTCTTGAAAGTCAGCTCAGACTGGTCCTAGTCTTTCTGAGTAGCTGTACATATGGCATTCAGAGCTGGAAAAACAAACAAATGGGACAGTAGAGAAGCAACCAAGCTACTGCATCTATATTTGCTGTTGATGTAACATTTTGTGCAAGGCTTATTTTGAAAAGCACGTGGTGGGTAAAGGTGGCTAAAAAAGGAAGCATGAAAGGAAAGAGAAAATTCACCATCTTTAGCTTTTCTCTCTGATTATCAGCACTGTTCGCTAGCAGACTGTGCTCTGAGCATTGGCAGCAGAGTACTGAAAACACTACAGAAACAGTGATGGACCTTCCAAGATATATGCAAGAGTCCTTATTATGCGTAGGCAGAGATCTTTCATTTGTTCACAGATATAAGAAGAAGCCAAACCACTTTATCCACACTTCTGTGCATGTATTATATCAATGCACAGCTAAGTGAAGCAAAGGTGTGATACAGCCCTTTGCTTGGAATTTTTAAACAGGTTGGATTTTCCTGGCTGTGATTCCAGCCATCATAACTACATTTGATTCTCACAGATGGTCCCCTGGTTGCTTCCAACCAGGCCCATTTGTCAGGCAAATAGTGAGATTGTTCTGCTGCTCAGTGGCTTTCAGAAAGGTGCCCAGGTTCCTGCTAAGTGTGAACAAAGAGGGGAGCCTTCAAGGGGCCTACCATACAACAACTCAGGCGTGGATGCTGCCTCCACATGGGAACCAGCATCCTGGGTCTAATCGTCTCTTTGCTCAGTGCCACTTGTTGAAGTTGACAAGCCAACAAAGCTGAGATCCCATGCTGAGCAGAGGAATTAGGGACACTCCTGGCTGCCAACAACGTGGCTATATATGACATCAGGGGCCTGAGAATCACATTAACACAATACTGGATTTATACACATTATTTCTAAGTCATCCGCACATGCTGTCTTTCTTAGATAAAAATTTTGCTTTTATGCATCAAAATATTGTGATTCACAAAATTGTAATTTTTATTTATTTAGATTTTTCTCCTTATATCACATGTTTATAAACATGTATATTATTAGGTCCATATTTTTCAAAAACTATTTAAGATTGAATTTCTAAATAGAAAAAAATCAATTATTCATGTAGAAGTAGTAATAGCAATAATAATAACAATAATAGGTATGGCTAGCTTTTATTAAGTAGATACTTTTTGCCTGATAGGTCCCTATGACTTTACATGTATTGGCTGTTTAAGATTGTATTATAAATAAGGCCGTACCTCTCTATGCTCTGGATATTGGAAAACTTTAGGCTTCATCATGATATAGGGGAAAATTGTCTTTATTAGTAGAGTGTCCAAATAATTAAAACAGCAATTCCAATGGTCCAAGACTAACCAGTCGTGACGCCAGCAGGTTCCAGAAGAAACATCAACAGTGCTAATGGCTGTGCTCACGCATGGACCCCTCGCTACGTATCCCGGGCAGAGTGCTAAGCCCTTCGCTGGCATTATTGTTTTTAACCTTTGCAAGCAGTTAATTAGTTAATAATTAATATTATTTCCACTTTAAAGATGAAAACTGAGTTCAGAGAGTAAGTCTAGGACTGAAACTAAAGTCTGCCTGACTTGAAAATCTGGACTCTACATTACTATGCTAACTCACACCCAAATTAATTATTTTCTAAATAATGCATTTGTTCCTACACTTTTGAAATGGAGTGAAGATGTACTTACGTATAATTAGAGAGATGGAGGCTGTCTGTTGGATTTAGTGAGGTTTAACCATCCCCTTAATAGGAATTTGGAGATGTCTTCAAATCAAACTCACTGTGATGGACTTACGTTTAAATGATTTGTTCATTAGGGTCATCCTTCAGTCTTTAGTACCCTGTAATCGATTCAGCATTAAATGTTGTCTCTTCCTTATTGTCCACACATATTATGACTAGGCTTCCATTATAAAACAATAGTTTGTCACCCAGATGTTGTCTATTTTTTCTAAACAAATTAAGTATTTAAAATTCTGCAGGCTCTAGAGCACTACAATATAAGGGCAGAAAAAGCACGTAGGTGTGCGAGGGCAGACTTTAGAATAAACACAAAGACCAAGGAAAATGGTGAAGCACAGGTAGTAGTTTGAGCAGTGCATATATCCCAAAGGTCTACTACAGAATAACTGTGACTATGGGAGTTTGACTTCTAATTCTATTTTTTCTTCCTCTGGATACTGAGGACAGCTCTACACATATTAATCTGGGATGCTGGTATATCCATGTGACTGAGTCAGCACAAGACATATTAGGATAGATCAAAGGGGCACTTCTATTTCTTATTTTTGTGTTTGTATTTAGAAATATCTTAACCTTATTTCTCTTATTGCTCTATCCAGCAAAGCTTCCATTCGGAATGGAAGAGCAGGTAAAGTGCTTCTCAGATGAGGTCAAGTTAAAGGAGTTCATCACCACCAAGCCCTTATTATATGAAATGTTAAAGGGAGTTACCTAAGAAAAAGAAGATCAAAAATAGGAACAGTAAAATTCACAGTTATTGACAACCACACCTAAAACAAAAACAAAAGCAAACTAAGCAAACAACTAGGACAGGAACAGAATCACAAAAATGGAGATCACATGGAGGGTTATCAACAGGGGAGTGGGAGGGGGAGAGAGGGGGAAAAGGTACAGAGAATAAGTAGCATAAATGGTAGGTTGAAAATAGACAGGGGGAGGGTAAGAATAGTGTAGGAAATGTAAAAGCCAAAGAATTTATATGTATGACCCATGGACATGAGCTAAAGTGGGGGGATGTGGGTAGGAGGGGGTGTGCAGGGTGGAGGGGAGTGAAGGGGGAAAAATGGGACAACTGTAATAGCATAATCAATAAAATATATTTTAAAAATAAATAAATAGATAAATAAAATGGATAAAAACACCTATTTTACAGGGCTTTGGGGGAGATTATATGGGTTAGTGCTTGCAAAGGACCTTACACATTGGCACAGAGGAAACTCTAGTGATTATTTTTACATTCTGTCTTTTGATCCCATAAATCTGCTAACAGTGAGTCCTTCTCCACACAGAAGAAAAAATAATCCCCCATAATCAGGGAAGTGCTGGTGTCAGCCTCACTCCAGCTTACAGGAGCCCGGAATGCACATTTCCTCCTAACATCTTATAATGCTACAAATCAACCTCCCCCACGCCAGCTCCCCACCCACTGTTTTCTCTCCGATTCAGTGGTTGTACATCCACCAGCACACCACCTAATTTTCCTCCCATATTCTTCACTCTAGGAAGTCTTACAGCAGCAGGCACACTGGAAAACAACTACTGGAAAGAAAGCAATCAGGTATCTTGTGTTTACAACAATCTCCTGCTCTGCTCAGGTGTCAAAGATAAGAAAATGTCATCTAATCATGTACTGATCCATTAGATAGGCTAGTTCAGAACCACTCATAGGAAGCACATTTCTGCTCTCCATTTTCAGGCCCATTAGAGGACTAACTAATTGATCATTGCATTCTTCCCACCGAGCCCACTCTTTCTTAGGTACCAGATATTGTTCTGAGTGATTATTTAGAATGTAAATCACATGTAATTACCTTAATTTAATGTGAGATACTATCTTCCACAGGAGAAAAATGAGGTTCAGAGAGACTAAGTGAATAACCCAATGTCACAGAGAGGTAGGTGATCAAATGTGGCTGGCTAAAATGCAGGCAGTGAAACTCCAAAGTCTGTGGTCCTCGCTGTATTACGTCCCCTCCCATTCTGTTTAATAAAACAGTGTTGCAGGGGTAGAGGTGATTCATCTTATAAGGGGAGATAACTGAGGCATTAGGAAATGGAAGTTTTAAAAAATGATTCCATAAATGCAGAATTTCACTTCTCCTTACAGAATTATCCAAATCTAAAGCAAGTTCATACTAAACCCGATTAGCAGATGAAGGGCTGTCCATCTTTGGGAATGTTAATCTCCGGTCACATGTTGCAAATATTTAACTGTTATTTCCATTACATAATCCCTTCTGGTAAATTTACCTTGAAATATTTTTACAGTTCTATGACATATAGTTCACAAAAGAAGTCCTGCCTTAAGCTAACATTTTGAAACCATTCTCAAGAGATTCTAAGACTGAAAATTCTGTATTAAATTTATCACACTGTGGTAAGTAACACACTACAACAGCAGAACATTTTGATTACTAGCATTAAACAGAGCTCTTAAAAGATTCCAAATGTATTCTGCGGAGGGTTGTCAGTGGAGGTGGAGTGTATGGGATTATCTTTCTATCTTAACTGAAATGATTCTATGGTAAGCTTTTGGTTACTTAGTAACATTAAAATTGCAATTATGTTCCCTTATAATTAATGACCTTCAAATAAACTGTTTTGTTAACAAATTACATACTTTACCAGAATTCTCTTCTCCCTATTTCAGTAGTTATTTCACTCGATTTCTAAATGTAGAGTACGTGGTCTTCTTCCCTGATTCCCCGAACACATTGGAAAGAAGAAAGTTTAGTTTATACTAATGCTTAATGTAGGGATAGATACTGCAAGAGGAAATGGACTGTTTTTTTTTTAAATAAAGTGAGAAGGATGGAATATAGATTTGTACTCTCATATTCCTTGTGACTTCAAAACATATACAGTTAAAGTAAAAGAATTTGAAACGTAAGGCAGCCAAACCATCATGTCGAAGAATATTGTGTGTGCAATCATGTTGTTGAAAACACATTTTGGTGACTGATATGTAATCCTCATACACACAACAACACGTAGTCAAAGCATTCAGTTGCTTGAACCGACTAGTCACTTTTACTAAAGCTGTTTGCAAATAATAAGTATTTAGAAAAGGCTTACTACGATTACTGAAGGGAAGCCTCAATTCTTTATTGAACATTTAAGCATTATAGAAATGAACAAGAAAGGAGCATCTCTGTATAGTTCGTCATTTTTTGACATAAGTAGGAATAGTGATAGTGATGTGAGACATTTAGCTGCAGGCATAGAGAAGGTAAAGAAAACCAGCTGATATCTGGCTTTTATTGGCAGCACTCTCATGCTCAGCTTAATATCATCTGATCATACATCGACACATTGGTGAGATGCTCAGTCAGTCAAGTATCTGCTGTTTCAGAAGCTCCTACAGGAAGAACATATTTTCTTATCTCCACACACTAAGTATTTGCCACACACGGTGCCAGGCATTGAATGTACAGACAGTAATATGACGTGGTTCTGGCACCAAGAAGCTCACGGCCTAAGAGAGAAACAGATTACATGCAATGAACTGACAGGGAAGCATGCATACGATGTAGTGGCAGCGTGACGGTGGTGACAATCAGGATGTGTTCTGAATGAAGGGTAGGAGTTTAATAGGTAAATGAAAGCCATCTCAGCTATGATTTCCTCCAAAAAACCTTTGCTGATTCTGCTCTTCCTGCATCACCCAGAATGAGCTGAGGTGATACCTTGGAGCTCACAGAATGCTGAATGCTTTGCACTGCCATGATTCGGGTGAGAAGTAAATACACTTAAGATCTCCTTTAAAAGTAGATTAATAGGTGCTACTGATAGATGGAATCTGGAAAGTGAAGGAAAGGTATTCAATTTTCTATCTTTGGTAATGAAATAATATAATTTACTGAGATGGGGATCTGACCTGATTAGAGAGAAAGAAATGAAAATCTAGGTTGTTTTATTTATTTTTTGACCTTTTAAGTTTAAAAGGTCTGTATGCTGTCCAAGTGGAGATGTCAAACGGGCGAGTAGATATATAGGTTCCATCTATGCCTGTGTCCCCCCTTAAGATATGAATTTCTCAAGAGGAGCTATTTTGCTTTATTCAAATTTATGGCAAAGTGTTTCTTTTACGAATGTTGTAAAAGATTATTATCTTTATATCCTTCTGGCTTACCAGGTAGAAACTAGGTTTGAAAAAAACATCTCCTTACTTTTCTTCAATCCTTAGATCAGAATGGACCATTATATGTAAATAATTGAATCAAGAATAACATTTTTAAATGATTTTTTTTGTTTTGTAAAGTAAATATGATGGGATATGAAAAAATAAACCTAATGGCAAGTTTTTAGAAAAAACAACACAGATCAAAGTACAGGTAAAAATTGTAGGCATACAGAAATGTGAAGAATTTTAGATTGGAGGATAAAAGAGAGAACAGAGAAAACAGTGAAAATACAGTGAGGAGAGGCCAGAAGCCATGTGAGTGATAAAGTACATGAAATAATTGGGAAAGGACTTTTATATTTTTGTCCAATAATTCCATTAACCAAAAATATTGAAATTATAGTTTTATATTGTCTCCATAGGACCTCTGTTTCACATGGTCTTTCTTATAATTGAGAAAAAAGAGTGACACAGTCAGCCCTGAAGTAAAAATAGTGAGAGCAAATTACTACAAAAATGTTAAAGTATTTGATATCTCTAAAGATTTGACTAGAATGGAAGCAAGCTAAAATTTCTTGTTCTTAATTTCCAGTTCTGTTTAAAGCAACTTTGTTGTTTTCAAACTTGATCAGTTGCTAGGGAAGCTGGATAAGGGACTGTCAAATTGTATATGGAAAACTATATTGAAAAAAATACATCAAGTGGAGATGCAAGCAGAGGCAACTTCAGAGGCAAGGAGAGTCTAAAGGAAGGATGAAAGGGTCTATAATTGATATTTTGACAGAAACTCTGTGCCACCTTTACCATAAAACACTGGTATTTTTGTGGGTATCCAACTTCTTGGCACGTAGGAAAGTGTACTGATAAGGAGGATGAATAAACCTGGAAGAAAAGCCAAGGTCTTTCTGTATCAGTAACATAACTAGAGGAAAGATCATTGGACCAAGAATTAGAACCGTGTTCCAAACCAGGTCCAGTTGTGAATTTAGGGAAGTTAGTTCTGCTCTCTGACCCTCCAGTTAAAACAACTGGATAGTGAAGAATGTGGGGCAAGTAATTTGTTCTAGCTATAATAATATAATCTGTGATTGGCAAATAGATGGATGGGAACTCAGCAAGTGGAGAAGGATAAGATACTTAGTAAGAAGGAAATAGTGGCTAATGAGATAACCTGTCAAGATTTGGAGGCCAAACTTAATTTAAGCACATAAGCAAAGAAAAATATCTTGATTGAAAATTTAAGAATAAGTTACTTACATAATGCTTAAATTTCAGTTATCTGCCATGTATAATACTTTTCATTTTGTATCCAATTGAAACAAGATTTATTATTCAAGTTCACTATATTTAGGTATTTATTTAAAGTTATTTAAAATATATACGGGAATTTGTAAACATCTCTAAAATCTTTTACCTTTGGTGATGGTTCTACCTTTCGGTGTGATCGAATCTCTTAACTACCTCCTCTGGTACCACATTAAAAATGCAAGGGAAAAATTCTCACTCATCAAACCAGTAGCAACCCATAGTGTGTAGAATAGCTAATATACTAAAAAGTTCACTACTTCTAGAGATTCCTTATAGTCCTCCTTGTAGTAAATTCTATACTGTAACAATATCAAAGTAATATTTGCTTCTTCCCAGATATACCATACTCTTTTGTGCCTTCATGTCTTTGCACATATCCTCTGGCCTAGAATATACTTCTTTCCCTGTGTTTTTACCCAAACCTTACATACCCTTCAAGATTTAGTTAGTACCATACACCAGATAACTCCTTAAAAATCACTAACTAATGTCTAAAATTAATTCATTCCACAATTATTTATTGACCATCTTTTATGTGCCAGAAAATTCTAGGTGTTCTTCTATGCTGGCTTTGTACAATATTCATTTTCCCATCTATCTACTTATTAATTTACTCATAATATGTGATTCATGCTATTTGCACACAAATGCCTATAACACCACACTTTACTGTACTTATTAATTATGTGACTGGTTTTCCTATCAAAATCTGAATTCTTTGATGACCTGGATTCTGTCTTACTCATCTTTACTGAATAAACAAAAAGCAAAAAGCCATACATTAAAGTAGTCTATTATTCTCTAACAGCCACCTTAATCAGAAAAAAAGATGACTCTATGATAAATCTTAACATGTGATTTATAACTTTAGATGAATTGCAAAACATTTCTTTTTTTGAATATAAAATATCCCTGGGAGAAAATATGTAGTAAGTCATTTTTAAACTAATATATAAGGGTAGGTATGTGTTACATATAGACAGACTCTATGGAAGGGCAGGGTGCCCAGGATGGAGGAGAGAGAAAAAGCGTGAAGTAAAAAATGAGGAGTAAAGGCAAGAAGAAGGGCATTTCAGGCAACAGATGCAATGATTTGCAGGTAGGGAATGACATGGTGTACTTTGGAAAGGTCAAGCTGGAGCATTTAAAAGCAGGAATGAACACAGCAAATGATAGGTTTAGAGAAGATGGTAAATGCCTAGATAATGAAGAGCTTTAAATGCAATGATAATTTAAACTTTATTTAGTAGACAATGGAAACAGAAGAATTAAATTGTAGAAATATCCCTCTGGCAGCAATGAGAAAGATGAACTGCAAGGGTGGTGGAGGGAATAAAGGAAGACCAGATAGGAAACGTTGCAAAGCAAGCAATGATGGAAATCTGAAAGCAGCGGCGTGGGGATGCAGGGGAATGAACAAACAGGAAAGAAGTATGGAGTTATTAATTAGACTTAGGGCCAAGCTTTTCAAAGAGGATTCTACAATGATTCTAATTTTTCAAGATTGATACTGCTGAAAACAGGGCAGGATAAGCTTTAGGTGGTAAGATGATGAGTCTTTCACTCTAGCTGAATTTGAGGTACTCATGAAATATTCATTGGAGATGTCATATAAGCAGCTATGTGGGTGAGAAACTTAGGAGAGAATTGGGGCTTTAAAACATAGATATGGGGGAACACAGTATGTTTGAAAAGAGCAACATTGTCCTGTTTTCTCTGTATCTCAATTTCAGACACAAAGCCTGGAACCATCAACAAATGCCGAGCTGCAGCCATTAATGTTGACCTGATACCATTACCAACCTCCAATACCCTGGATTAAATAACAGGTGCAAATCACCTGCCGCAAAGTAGGGATCCAATACATGGCCATTCCGCAGATAACTTGGACAGCTCTTTTATTCCTATAACAGGTCTCAGGATTATAAAATATCAATACATATTACATGGTCAATATTAAAATAAATACTGAAATATATAGGAGAATAGCACTATTAAATAAAAAAGTTTAAACATCTTAAGGAAACATATCACTATTTTAAAAGCTTACAATTTTAAGGCATAGTCAGAAATAAAATGGATGTTAATTTATATTAAACCTCTGGCCCAAAGTTTGTATTGCGTCCTTTAATCAGCGTTTAACCCTGTGGTCTGTAAACTCATTTGTTTTCCACTGGCTGCTGTGTCACTTATTTCCCATTCAGCTATATGTAACATCCATTTTCAGCCTAGATAAAATAAGAGTAACAGGAGTTTTAATGCATTCTTGGTACACTACCTAGGCTCATGTGTTAAGCTAGGCAGAAGGAAAATTTGGAAATTACAGAAAGCAGGGGGAACGAGGGGGACAGAATATAGAATCCCAGCAATAAGACTTTCTACTGTTAGGCTGCCTCATCTAGCACCCAATTTCATTACCAATAATCTGACTTTTTAAGTTCTCGTGGTAGCATTTGAGGGGTGAATCCTACAATCAAATCAGCAGCACTGTTTGCTTAGTGGGGGCCTGACAAATCTCCCAGGTAGTTTTGCTCTAGAAATAGTCTGTCTCATGCTTGGATGAGTCTGCCTATATGGACACCTGGGCAAAGTCACTCATGGGGAGTGGGGGGTATTTGTTTCATTATTCTAATGTGGACTACTTATAGGCCAGAAGCAGCGCAATCGGTGCCAAATGTTGAAATAGTAAATAATTAAATGTGGTAGTCAAGGAAACTATTTTTTTTAATGAGCTACATTAACACAGTGCATTCAAAAAAACATGTTTACAGCAGGACTTCTACGATTTCTGGTACTGAGCAGATGACAAAGATACTGAAAATAAGGGGAATTTCTAGATATTAGACAGATAAACCTCCAACTTACATCTCTGTTGGAAGAAGGACATTTTAAAGAGGAATTTCTTTTTTAAAATATATTTTATTGATTATGCTATTACCGTTGTCTCATGTGTTTCTTCCCTTTATTCCCCTCCACCCTGAACCTTCCTCCCACCATCACTCAATAACACAGTCAATACGTAGTCAGTACACACGGCCTAACCCACTCAATATACTGTGGTGCTTTGAAATAGTATCATACATAGTTTTTACCATAAAATATTGCCATTAAATAGTGTTTCCTTGAAAAAATTTATCTTTAGTCTTATAGGAAATCATACCATTTCCCTACTCTCCTAGACTTTTAAATATGTGCATTATATTTTAAAATGCCTTAAAAATAAGAAAGTGTCAGTCCTGATGTGCAGATAAAAATTAAAATTATTTCTTTTTCTTTGTTCACATTTTTATTGAATTTATTGGGGTGAATTGGATAATAACATTATATGTTTTAGGTGTACAATTCTATAATAAATCATATGTATATTGTGTGTGTTAACCACCCTGAGTCAGGTCTCCTTCCAGCACCATTTGTCTGCCCTATAACCTCTCTTACACCTCCCCATCCCCTTTCCCTCTGATAGAATGGAGTTTTGAGTAAGGTGTAGAATCTCCCTCTATTTTATTATATAATCATTGTTTAACATTTTAGAACTAGAGCCAGGACAAACCTCCTAGGAGGGTCAACCGTGTTTGCTCACGGTGGAACAGAGACATATTCAGGCAGTGATGTTAAGAAATAGAAGAAGAAGGAGTAGAAGGCACCACAGACAGGCTGGGAGGGAATGGAGAAAGAGTAATTCATACCGAGCTTAGATTCCTCAGCGTGCTTGTAACATGCCCATTTTATGCATTCCCGTCGGTGCTGTCCTCCTGTAGGGCGCCAGCACGTCTCACCTGGATGCATGCAACAATCTCCAAAATGTCTCCAGCATTACCCATATCCAAGACATATTTGCACTGAATTAAAATAACCTTTCTGATAACAAATTATTTTAATCCTCTCCATAAAACTGCTGTAAGTACTTATTGGTCATCTCAAGTAAGAATTATTTACCGTGGCTTCAGATTCTCTGGCAGAGCTGGATAGTGTGTTGAGTCTGGGGTCAGATCACAGACTTTTGAGTAAGTTATATTTTAAGAGGAATATTCTGATGTACCCTTAAAAGATAAACCAAGGTGAAGAACTACAAGCAAAATGATCGGTGAAGAAGCTACTACAATTGAGATGTTCAGAACATGGAATAAGGTGAATTGGTGGGAATGGATGCGAGACGCATCATTGAGAGAAACTTAACAGAAGTTGAAAACGAAACACTGTACATGCATTGAGTATGCAAGAGATTCAAGCCTGAACAAGGAAGAGGATGATGATATTGTGAAGTGTTAAGGTGGGGGTCACATCCTGTCACTGCAGGGTCATTGTACCTGCCTTGTCAACTGGGATAAAGAATCAGGTGCAGAAGTGCATTTATGTCCAATGGGTTTGTCTCCTGGATGGGCTACATAAAGGGTCCATCCATGAGTTTGGAGCCTATTTCCTATGAGAATTAGCTAAGACAGCTGTAGATGTAAAGCCCAGACAACTGATAGGGCATGATTACCACCCTCAAAGGTGCCTTGCATGGGAAAGAATTTTGGCTGTGAGTTTGTAAAGACCAAAAAAATTAACAAAGATCAAACTGCAATGAGTAGAATTTACAAAAATTTCAGGTTAGAATTAGTGCGGCTATTTTAATAGTTAGAGCTAGAACATGCAGGAACATGGTGGGGTCCCTGTTGAAGGAATATAGGAATGTGTTGAGCGGTGGTGGGACCCCATTCTGCAGAATTTCATAAGAGATCATGGCGTAGCAGGACTGAAAGGGCCTTTGTTTCAGTTGGTGACATAATCTGATACAATTTGATTCCCGGCACAACGCCCTGCCTACTACACAACAGCAGCTGCTCAAGTTGATCCGCAGTGTTGTAATTCCCTCGGGGACACCACAGAGGGGAAGGCTGGAGCATGCAACTGGAAAAGAAAGGGAAGTCATTTGACTATAAACATAGATAGTCTATCAGGATGGAATATATAATAGGAAGAGGCAACAAAAGAACAGCTTTTCATGGCATCACTGCTTGGATATATCTGGAAATGAGAAATAACCAATTACTGGTAATACTATTAATAAAAATAATAATTACAGGATTGAACACAGTTTGGACAAGTCTCTGTGGTAGGTTCTTAGCCTGGATATTATTCTTTCCTTGCAGCAACTTTATTAATTAGATACTATTATTACTCCTTGTTTTACAAAGGAGTAAATGAAGCCTTGTGGAGGTTATATAACTTGCCCCAAGTCACTTCTCTGATGAGTGGGTGACCTGAGACTTGGAACTGAGTCCGTGTTCGTAACTGCTTTGCTGTGCTGCTCATATGCTTACCAATGTGTCTGCCTTAGCCTGAGAAACAAAATGTTTCACAGTTACATGTGTCCCTACTGCACAGAAGGGCCCTAGAGAGACATTTCAGAAGCTTTCTTGGTAAAAATAATAATAATAACAATTAGCCAATCCTCTGAATTGTTACCTATTTAATGAAATGTATTAGTAATTTGAAATGGACTACAATGAATTACTCAGAGAAAATGGGTTCAACTAATTGGTCCAGAAAATCATCTCAAGGATACAATTAAATTGCCTCATGTACTATTACTGCCAGAATAAACACTATTACTGGTCTTCAGGACTGCTTGCATTCCTAGTATAATTAAAAATAAGTAATGGGAATGAGTAGATCCACGAACAAAACGTGGTTCAAGGAATCAGCCATATGGTGAGCTAATGAAAGCAGGGCAAGGTCAGTATTAAACTGTTTCAGAATTTGGGTTTTCTACTATATATTTCATTTCTAACAAATCACTCAATTTAAATAACCATCAACCTCTAAGGTGTTTTTTCAGGGCAGGTATCTTTTATTTTTTTAAGACCATACTTGGCTGGGTTCTCATATGTTGCTTGGAACAAACGATGCTTGCTAAATATATGTTGAATAAGTGCATTCAACTTTTATAAAAAGTAACATTTTCTTCCTAATTTTGTGGAAGACACAATTTAAAAGACATACATGACACACAACACCTTATTTAGCAAATTTAAGCTATTTTGTGCTGATGATAGAGAATTGGATCAGAGATGTCGGGGGCGGGGGGAGGGGCTTTAACGCAGCCCCCTGGTCCGCCACGGATGAAGAATAAGACTACCAAGACATGATCTGTTTGGGGAGGAAAGGTGGCTGTTTCTCTCAAAGGAGAAGGGCTTTGATCCTTTTTCTCCAGGGGCTTTTATTAGGTTCATTCGCATAGGAATGCAGATAAAGCTCATCAATCCTTGTCAGCCAGTAAGGATTAAACAATACAGCATTTACAGAGAACCTTGAGGGCTTATTCTGAGCTACAGCCAATCAGCTAGAGGGCCATAAAACTGTAGGCACCAGACTCATCTCAGGTCTGGACCCTTATCTTTTAAGCTGAGGGTACAGATTAAGTAGGTTTCACAGGAATGTAAGTATTTTCCTTAGGCCTGATTCCCCAGGGAATCCGCCCCTCCCAGCACAGGACTGCACTGCCCTCTGTTATTGCTTCAGGCTTAAGTCAGGCAAGGGAAGTAAGGCAGCCAAGAGATTAGGAGACTTCTTGCAGACAGAATGAGGCCTCAGGCTATTTCAAAGCCCTTATTTCAAACGGGGTCCATCACCCCCTTTTGCCACAGCCCCCCCGAGTCCTTCCCTGAGAGCTTATCCCTGGTGACCAGAGCCTGTCTTAGGTTGATCCTCCCTTGAGGATTCTTACCCGTCATTGGCTAACTGGCCAAGCTCAGGGCCAAGCAGGGTGAAGTGGGCAGAGGTGGCACTTCTGCCAGGGAGATAGGCTTTGTCTCCTTAGTGGCTTATGGTCCCAACTCTGACTCAGCCTTAACCATGGGGCGTTACAGCCTCTGAAACCAGGCAGGGCGGTTCCCGACACGGAGAACTGCAAACAGCTTCAGCTTCAATATTGTTACTTCTGTAGAAATTTGTGATCATAAAAAGTCAGTTAATAAATAATTGAGTAGTAATTATTTGTTAAGTGCCAGGATATTTTCAGGACAGATTTCCATTATCCGTGAAAGAGGGATCACCACATCTGCCATCGGCCCTGCATTACATATGCCTGATTCATTTGAAATTAGTAAATGAATAACAGTATTCTTTAGAACTTAGTTAGGGTCATATGTGTTTTTCCTTTGCCACGAGTTATCTTCTTTGAGGGCCATGAAGTAACATTGCTGTCTAGGGAAGATGCAAGATCAACAGGAGACTACATCATTTTTCCTGACGCCACAGGAAGGAAGATAAACACACATTAGGAAACAGGAGCATAATATTATTACACTCTTAGAATCTGCATTATTACGTGGTACACAGTTGGAAACGAGACATGTTTGCTCTTGAATTAATAATTGCCATATTAAGTCCAGTGACTGTGTGGGCGTGTGCATCATCTCTGCAAAACGAAGGTGTTCAACATGAGAAGACAATGGTGCCCATTATTGGGTTTTTTTTTGTTGTTGTTTTTGTTTTTTAGACAACCAAAATCGAAAACTTTTATGCTTCAAATGAGATAAAGGAAGCACCGAGAAAGGGAGCATGCACACAGAGTGGGAGGAAATAAAGGTTGTTTTTTTTTTTTAAGCAAATGCAAGTCAAAGACCTAGTGCCTGTGATGTGCCAAATGTAGTAAGTGGTCCTTAATGATCTAAACAATAGCTCAGAGTCTCACCATGACATTCTTCCAGGGTTTGCTTGTGACCATAACAAAACAGCGTACCACTGAAACTAAAATTTACTAAGTCTGGCAACACTAATTTCACAATCTAATAAGAGCCTCTTCCTTTTGCTTTTTAAGGCTGGTTCTAAATTTTCTGGATTCTTCTACTTGTCACAATATAGGAGCCTATTGTGGTGCAAGATAATAGAGATTGATGTCAGGACACCCATATTTCTCTCTTGATTTTGAAAATATAATTCACTGTATTAACTTAAATAAACAATCTAATGAATTACTGTTCTTAAACATGAACATTAAGGAACAAGCTAGCATATTCTCCCCCCCTATAATCCCACCTCTCTCTTTTTTTAAATCCTCACTTGAGGACATGTTATTTTAGAGACGAAGGAAGAGAGGGAGGGAAAGAGGGAGGAGGAGAGAGAGAGAGAGAAAGAAATATTGATTGGTTGCCTCCCACATGTGCCCCTACCAGAGAATGAACCCACAACCTAGTTATGTGCCCTGACCAGGTATTGAACTTGCAACCTTTTGGTATACGGGATGATGCTCCAACTATCTGAGCTATGTGGCAGGTCAACCCCACCTCTCTTTAAAATTAATTTGAGACATATGACATAAACGCTGTGTCATAATCTTTGTGATGTGAGATAAAATACAGTGCTTTTTTTTTTCCTGTGAACTTCATAATGCTTTTCTTTAAATCCCATCTTTTTCTCTCACTGACTAGAATCTCATTTCTTCTCTTAGCAAGTAACAAACTCCTTTACAGGCTTGAAGTCCCAGGTAAAGTATCAATTTTGGATGGAAATATTTCTGACACAGAATGTTTCCCTCTCACCTAAATCAGTGTTAGGTGGCACTCAACTCTGCTCTCAATCTTATTATATTGGATATGACAACACCACTTAATTAACTTTTTTTTCTCCTCTCATCTCCATTTGTCTGAAAATCCATTGAAGACATGTACTATGTCATATTAATCTTCCATTCACTCATTCTAAAAACTTTTATTAAACACTTGTTGTATGCAAAGCACTGTATTTGATGCTAGGAATTCTTGACCCTAAGTTCAGTGTATTAGAGAGAAATAGTTCTGTGGAATGAATGAATGGGAACTTAGAGTGAGTCAAAGAAATTTTAAAAGGCAGCTCATTTTAAAGGAAAGAATCTTGAGGAGAAGTTGGTGGCTGTGGGGCGGTTGCCAGGCCAGGGCGGAAAACAGTCTTTACTTCACATCATTACATTCTAAGTATCTGTTTAACAACAGGGAACCCTCTTCTTTGAACGCCAGGTCTGTCTTTTCTTGCTTTTAACAACACTGGTCTGAAAAGTAAATGAGGAAATAAATCTGGAAGTTTTTGAGAAGCATATGGTATTGTAAAAAGTTACTATGAAGCCCATAATTATTGTTTCACAGGGGGGGATGTTTCAGAGAGATGGGGAGTTGGTATTTAAAGTCCTGGCTTTGGAGTCAAAGTGATTTTTATTACTCTTAGAAAATCAGGATAAAATACAACAGTGAAACTTATTTTTCATGAAAAACTGTAGAAGATACTTTTTCTAAGATAGCTCTGTATGTATATAAATGAGAAAAGTATATTTTTTGAATGTTTGTTCTCCAAAATAAATCACTGTTTACTATCTAGTGTTGAAAAATATGTGAAAGAAAGGGACTTTCATGCCCTTCTCTGAGGATAAATTGGTAATAATGCATTAAGATTTCTAAAAAGTACATGGCTTCTAATTTGAAAGTTCTCTTATAGAAATTAGTTTTATAGGAACATTTTTATTACATTTCTGTATATAATAGTAAAAATTTGATTCAACCTAAAGTTTTATTATAGATTTTATAAATAATTTTTAATATTAAAAATGAATATTTAAAGCTAACATTAAACATGGAAATTTATCAGGAATAATTAAATTAGGAAATACAAAGCAGTATATGTAGTGTTATCTCATTTTCATGCAAGTATAAGTGTGTGCATATTTCAAGAGAATTATATATTTTATATGTGTGTATATATATATAACATATTATGATATACATATGTGCAGACATGGAAAAATTTTAAAGGATTTGCACCAAATTTTTAGTCCTGTTTTTCTGAGGGCAGTGAGGGTATGGATAATATGGGTAAATCAGCAATGAAATAAATAATACAAAGAAGTAGAAGTGCATACCGCAAAAATTTTCCAAACTTAATATACCACACCCAGCAACTTTATTGAAAAACAGATATGATTTCAGCCTAAATTTGCATATGGACATATATGCCACCTGTCTCGGGTTTCTCTGGAGCGATGTTGGCTTTCTTGTGTACCTACAGCCACAGCAGTCCTAGGATAATAGAGGCTAAAAGATCTTTTCGTCTACATTGTCTTGTACTTCGCCTACAGAAATGAGAACGACATAATGTAAATAGTTTAGAAAATGGCCAGCTCAAACCAAATACTGGGTACCGCAGTGAAGCACATATCAGTAATTCCAACTGAAACAGGCTGGGCTTTGGTCCCAGACCTCCTGGCCAACTACAGACTGTGGGCTGAGAGACAATGAAAATTAGAACCAACCTTCTAGTGAAAAGAGAAACTGACATCACGAATGAGCTTCTAACTCAAAAAAAAAAAAGCCTAAGAAGCAATTTCTGAAAACAGCCCTACAGGGAGTTTATGCACATCTACGAGAAAAATAAAAAGAATAAAATAAAATAAAACCTTAGGGCTAGAAATGAACTTACCTGTCATTTAGCTCAATCATTTCACAGATGAAGAAATTGAGGCCCAAAAGGGGAAAATTTGCCAAAGTCACTCTGCAAATTAGTTCTTTAAAATCAAATCTTAAAAATAAGAAAATATTAAAAAGAAACTTTCTAAAAACAAACAAAAATAATAAAATAAAGTAAAGTCTGATTTTCACCTTAGTGCAAAAGCACTACTGTTTCTGTGGGCTTTGTAATTCGCTGGACAAAAGGCGATTATGTCATATCAAACCCTTTTCTGATAATCCCAGGCAGAGTTATGTAATATGTATTTTTTATCCTTACCCAAGGACATGAGTATTGATTTTAGAGAAAAGGGAATGGAGGGAGAGGGAGGGAAACATTGATTGGTTGCCTTTAGCACAGGCTCTGGCTGGGACCAAACCCACAACCCCAGCATGTGCCCTGACTGGGAATTGAACCTGTGACCCTTCGGTGCACAGGATGATGCTCCAACCAACTGAGTCACACTGGCTAGGGGGATTATGTAATATTTTGTGGTGAAATAGCACTCTCTTTTAAACCTCTATACAATTCATTGCAAAACAGTATCAAACTTTTTTTTAATTTCCCATGGCAAACGATGTCTTCCTTGAGGACAATTATCATATTTTATTCATTTCAAATCCTTAGTGCCAATTACACTGTCCATAACACAGCAGGCATTCAGCAAATATTTCAGAGATGAATGAATGATTTTTTTTACAATTGTAAGTGGTGATGAGATGCACTCTTGATGGATTAGACAAAGGGTACCATGATACGGTGGAAAGAGGTGACTGATAGTTAAGATCCCTGGATGTAAGTCCCATCGGTGTCACTTCCTAAATACAAGACTAAACAAGACCCTAAACACCATGAGCAACATGCTCTTTATCGATAACCCTGATGAAATAATATCTGCTATTCCACCTCCTAGTGTGGCCATGAGGATCAAATGGGATATATGTGAAAGTGAAAGTAATCTTATTAAAGGCAAATTGTTACATGAATGAAAGGGATACACTTTCAGGGAGAGAGGGCTCTTAACTATGGTCTGGCTTTTTCAGTGAGGGCATATTGTTCAAATAGAATGCCTGCTATAATAAAATATAACATAAAATACAACATTTCTACTAGAATAGGCATCTGTCTCAGAGGGGTTGTGCTGAGAGATCCAAAGGCCATGGCTATAGCGTCTTGAGACCATGCCAATCCAGGGGCCGTCAGTAGACCTTCTGGCCTCTGATAATGATACAGCCACAGGCTGGGGGAACTTCCACAAATCTGAAATACTCTACATTCCATCATTTTCTCCTAAAATGCACAAAGAATTGCAAGTGAGGATACAAAAGGATGTCACCATGCAGGTACTTGGCAATGTGTTTTTGCACTGAAGATTCCTATTTGTGTCTCAGCATAGCTGTAAACCACCACATGGCACAGGCTGCTGGCTTCCCTTTTGCATGGGAAACATTGTAAATGCTTAATTCAAGAATGCCAACAGCCAGCTGACTGCACAGACCAATGTAGTTCTTTGAGGAAAATAAATCTATTGTAAATAATCATCCATCTAAGCCCTACCGGAAGAAAGTTTAGGAACATAAGATGTTCTAAGTATGCCAATCAGCCTAAATTCTGTGATTTGATCTCTAAAGCCTCATTTGTTCTTTCTTTTTAAAAAAATTCTTACCTGAGGGGGAAGGAAAGGAAGGAGGGGGAACGGAGAGAGCAAGACAGAGAGAAAGAGAGAGACTGATGTGAGCAAAACATCAATCAGTTGTGTCCTGAACATGCCCGGACTGGGAATCGAACCTGCAAACTTTCAGTGAACAGGGTGGTACTGCAACCATGGAGACACACTGGATGGGACTCAGTAGTTCTTTCTTAAGCATCAAAGTGTAGCAAGAGGAGAATGGGTGGAAAGTGAGGCACAGGTGAGAAAATCATGTGAAGGGAAAATTAGATTTCTTTCACACAGGTAGTGAGTGTAGTTAAATAGAAGACTCATTGACTTTGGAGTCAGACATTCCTAAGTATGGATTTAAATTCTGGTCTGCCATTTTCTAGATATACAGCCTCAGTCTAATCATATAACTTGTATGAGGGGGAAAAAAGCTTTTTTAGGTCATGCTGATAAGGGCCAGAAAATATGGTATGCTGAACAGAGTTTAAACCCTATCCTGGTTGCTTCCAGGCAGATGATGCAATAGGACCAGGAATATTACCAAGCTACAGGGAAACTCTGTCCTTGATTGGCCAGGCAGGGGGACCAGTGCTGGGAAAGGACATGTGGAGAAGTGCTTCAAGATAGTTCTTCTAGGCTCCAGGGAGACAGATTCTCTTTATCTTGGTTTCCTCGATTTTTTTCAACATTTACAATGAAAGTGATAAGAGCTCATGGGCCCAGTTTTAAGAGTAAGGACATAGAGAAAAGTAACCAAGAATAACATTTTTTTTCTGCATTTGGTCCAGGCTTTAAGATTCTAGGACATTTGGCTCACCTCCCAATACAAACATACAAACAAACAAACAAACAAACAAAACCCCTCCAGAAATTCCAAATAAGAGTTGATGCCAAGAGCTCACTTGAAATGAATTCAATGATTATTGACTAGTGTCTCCTTTGTAACTCTCTGTATTGGCGATGTAATGGGCACTGTTGCAACCAATAAGCGGTGGCTTGCTAAGGAGCTGGAGTCTGAGGTTCTATATCTCACAAGCTTTCACATGTATCAGCCCATGCGTGCTGGCATTTCTCTGTACGATTACAGAAAACAGAAAATACTGCTTTATAAAATATACTTAACATACTCAGTGTTGGATTCCAGAAAAATAGGAAATCTTTATTAATGCAAGAGAGACTTCAAGGAAAATCGAACTTATTGATCTAAGAGTCTTCATTCTTCTAGAGAACAAGAGTTTTTAAAAATTCTAAAACCCCAAATAGTAAAATCTATGCTTCATCATTTATTTTCTCCTTTTTCCTTTTCTCATAAATCAGCATATAATAAAGGTTCAATAATGTTTACTCACTGAGGGAATTCATCAATCTCAAAAAACAAATCTTTAATTTATTTTGTTCTAGTTGAGGGTTATTAGACCTTTGGGGAGTAGTCTCTTATCTATGCCTTTTTCCTCAATGACACTTTGGATTGGACCTTAAAATATATAGTATTTAAATAAGCAGAGAATTGGGAAGGGTATTTCAAGCAGAGAGAACACATATATAAAGTCCAGGAGTGAGTAACACATGCGTCAGGTGTACAGCACTTCCGCTGATGGGGAGAAATTTTGAAAAGATGTGTAGGATGGAGGCAGATTCCGTATGTATAGTTTTAAGTGTGTACGTGACTGAGTTTGAGCTCTGTCCTCTTAAATCAATGGGAAACCACTGGATTTCTCACCAGGAGGAATAATATTTGCAGAAAGAGAGAGACCTCTCACATAAGACAACTCTAAATTCAAATATCAGCTCTGCATTTATAACCTGTGTCACCTGAAGCAAGATTATCCTGTCTACAATGAAGATGTTATTCTCAAGTTTGAAGAGACAAGAAAAGGAGAAACTGTTTAGAAGACTTTTGCTCAAATGGGAAGCAATTAAGGCTGGGCTGGTGCTCTAAGGAGATCAAGGAGAGGACCTACACATTCCCCAGGTGCTTAGTACAGGGCATGGGAAGGTAATCAGGAGACTGTTGTTCTACTGTGTTAATGTGAAACATTCCCTGCTCTGCTGTGGCTCAGTGTGACATTCAACACCTATCCCATTGCTGTACCACCTCTCTGGTAAGCACTCACTACTGGGCCCCCTGAATCAGGAGTGATTGGTGGTCTGTCATCTTTTTGAGAAACCTACAAACTGCAAGTGATTATTTTCCATCAGGCTATTAGGCAGATCTGTCACTAAAGGCAAGACCTGATATGAAAATTGCATTTAGTATTTCCTAAAAAAAATTAGAGAATAAGCAAGAAGATTCTCTTCATAGAAATTATTATTTTTTAATGATTTGAAAGTGAATAAATGTAACTTTAAAATAAGACCTCTTTATATTATTTGAATATACTGTGCTAAGAAATTTAGTTGTATCTACTATCCAATTAATAAGCTGTTTCTTACATTCTAGGCAGTTTTTATAACACTTTAGAACATTATTTCTCCGTATTTATTATCATTCATAGAATGCAAATTTTAATCCCAAAATAAGCACATTAAACATTTTATAGCATATATTTTGGTAAAATATTCAATTATGAATTTCTAGATTTTGATTATGTATTATATGATACACATGTGTTCAAACAACACTGTATAGTATCTACTGTTTAATCACTGTATGTGATATATTTACTGACAATTATAACATGTTTTACATAGGGTGTACATGGAATAGATTTGTTCATGTGCATTAAAGCCTTGTTACCTAATATCTCATATTTCAATGTTCTACTGGGAAATGAATTTTGGGATGACATTGTTTCCTAATTTCTAAGTAGTTAAAGCAGTCCAAAAATTTACAAGATAAAAGAAAATCTGGTTGATTTAGACACTTATAATACACTTTATAGTCATAGAATTTTGATTCAATATGCAGAGTGTGTACTGTGAAAAGTGCCTTTTTGGAAGAATACACAGGCACACAAAGGAAACATACTAAAACTCTAGGCAGTATTTCCACTATTAGTTTTAATTTTTCCACTATAAAAGGGAAGGAAAAGCAGAGACTAGCAATGATCTTTACAGGTAAATAGCATGGGATTGTGAAAATCAGTTTTTGTGATGTGGAAAAGTAAATTTCCCTAGACTTTATTAAGAGGTGGCCAATTTCTAAAAACACATTTGAACATGGTGACCTTGGAAAATGCCATTCCTAGGTGTCAGCATATGTTGGAATCTAAAATATCACTGTATGACAAATAATAATAGTAATGAAATCAAAATTAGCTATTTTATCAGCTCCTCTTTTCAATCTTTCAGTCTTCCTAGATGAAGTGCTGGCTTGGTGGAAGTCTCTGAATTCTGCTCATCCCATCTTAATAAATACTAATAATGTACCTAGAAATATGGTCCCTGAGCATGAATTCATTCTGCTCACCGGGACATATTTTTATTTTTCACATTCAGAAAACTGTATGAGACAGGTTTTTGGCATGTGTTGGCATTAGGGCTTTACTAATTGATATTCTCAAATATCCATGGAGGAGAACGGACAGAGACTTACAATCTACTTTTATTTTTGAATAGTGTGTTTGTTCTCATGTGGAGACTCTTAATAAGTGTCAGCCAAGACTCCTTAAAAATATTGCTTTTAAACTTTAAAAAAAAATTCTCAACACTGACCGAAAATGCAGAGCAATGGATTCAAATTAAGGTCATTATTTCCTATATTTATTATAATCTTATAAAATATTTCTTATAATAATGAAAAATGTCTATCATGAAGATAGGGGAATATCCAAGTGAAGGAAAGAAGATGATGAGTAAGTGCGTATTCTTAACCTTCATGTCAGACTTCATTACTTTCTATGAAGCATATTGCAAAAGTTTTTAACTGTAACCAGCTGATTCATGTTGAAGCTCCTCCCTTTCCTATGTATTTGCTTCATGATATTAGGCAAGCTAGGGTGATGGCAGAGGAGTGCAGAGGTCATATAGGTTCATTTGTTACTGGTTTTATTTTATCTTTCAGGGAGTTTATTGTATGTCATTTATCCCATTTAATCTTTGTAACCATTCATCATAATAGCTATGATTAACTCTATGTCATATCCTAGAAAGTTTAAGCACAGTGATATTAAAAAATATGAGTGAACAGAGGTAAAGATGGAACCGTGTACTTGGGTAACTTTGAGGCATAAGGCAGGCAGGCAGGCCCTTTGAGAGCGGTGCAGCACTGCAGGTCTGTAAGGCACTGCATCATAAAAGGACACTAAATCAGGATTGCTTTTGACCAGGTATCATGAGGTTAACATATCAGAAAAGTTGGGGGCATTCCTCAGGAAGGGTCACTGGATTTAGCAAAAAAAAAAAAAAAAAAAAAGGCAGGATTACCAATTAAATTTGAATTTCATAAAAATGATAAATATTTTTGGCATTAGTATTTCCCATGCAATATTTGGCTTAGTTGATATTAAACAACTAGTTTTCTTTTTGATCTGACATTTAAATTTAACTGGGTGTGCTGTATTTTATCTGATAGTCCTATTCAGGAACTTGAACCTAAAAGAAGTAAAGGCTAGAGAGACCTTTCCTAGTGAGATTGGAAACCACTGGAGGAGCTTCTACAATACAATTTCTATGTTTTGGTTAGATCTCTGATACGGTGACCCTCCATCTTAGGGATGAGGCCCAAGTATGAGCAAGACTTCAGGGCAAAGTGGATAAAACTGAAGTTTAGATCAAAGGGTTTGAGTTAACGGAAGAGTACTGTGTGTGGTAGACTTGTGGGAATCCAGGAAAGCTAGTAATTGTGAGATATGGGTAGTTGAGAAGGGCTTTGCAGAGAGGCACTTGAGTAAACTCTTGAAAAATGAGTAGGGTTGGGGAACGTCAAGAGTAATAAAGGAGGGTCAATTTCTCTGTGGTAGCATCAGCAAAAATAAACACACT
The DNA here is from genome assembly GCF_022682495.2 of Desmodus rotundus. Classification (NCBI taxonomy): domain Eukaryota; kingdom Metazoa; phylum Chordata; class Mammalia; order Chiroptera; family Phyllostomidae; genus Desmodus; species Desmodus rotundus. The sequence goes on from NC_071391.1 coordinate 59,734,334, forward strand.
CAGTCTTTATTAAACATCATTTCTGGACCAATATTCTCTTCAGCTCTATATGAATTGTAGGAAGAAACAGCTAAAATGAGAACATATGCCACAAAATAAGATGAGCAAGTTCGAGTGGGGTCTTGGCAACCAGGAACTGAAATAGGGTAGCAGAAGATACTGAAGCTCACCTAAGGGACTGTTAGGATAAGCATGCCGCAGAAAGCATCTACACGTATTTGTCACTAACCGTGTCCAAGCAGGAAGTCAATATTGGCAGATGGTCTCCTTGCCCCCAAAGAATTTCCAAATCATCTCTGTATTTGAGAGAAACAGAGTTTATTCACTTACAAAATGGGGATAAGATGACCTACCTTAGAGGAAGATCATGAAGATTAAAGTAGATAAGATTTGGGCAAAAACAATCTTAGCTCTAATATCTTAGGCTCCCTGCATTGAAAAAGTCATTAATCTAGATATAACTTTATTGTCATTTCCATTCTCAAGATGCTATGATTATCTGAGAGATTAGGAGGACATATTATAAGTAAGAATACTTGGACAACAATTCAATTATTCAAACATCTCTCCAGCAGGACATGGTCTAAGCTGGTATTATTGAGGACAAATAAGTAAAGGTCTTTTATGAAAAACATTCTTCAGGAAAGATTGTAGAAAGGGGAGAGAAAGAATGGAATAAAAGGCTTAACATAAAATCTAAAGAAACAAGGAGTTTGAAAAGCTGAATAAGGAGTCCAAAACTTAGGTGGGAGTTGTGAACACCAGTACACCTGCTGAAGAGAGAATCCCCATCAAAGGAACCACCAACAGATAATAACAGAAGAAGGTGAAGGAGTAAGTAGAAGCCACACTAACATCCACCTAGGACCAATCTTGAATTACAACTAAAGGGTGGAGAAATCACCCAGAACAAACTACTGAACAATAGCAAGAGAGAAGCCACAAAGCCTCGTACAGACAGAAGAACCAGCTTCCACACAACCTGTCCGCACCTGCACAACAGCATACAAGATGTGGTGAGTGGAGTGACCCTCAGTTAACCAGCTGGAGGGAAGGACCCACCAAAGAAAGACCCAACAACAATCAAAAACCAAAAAACATCCAGAGAGCCAACATAAATGACAGCCCAAGAGCAATAAGTTCAGGAGACCAAGGAGACTGCAGTACTGAATCTCACAGGTCTCCTACCATAGAAGGGATCCAAACCTTAGTTTTGAATAGTTTAAAACAAAAAAGACCATTTATACAACCCACAATATTCCCTAGTATTCTGTACATGTGGGAAAATTCTAACTCTTGGTCCTCCCAGGCAGAGGAAATAAAGGATTCCTGGAGGCCTTTCTGAGAGTAAAGAAGAAAATGGTTTTGTCCAACAACATCCCTGGTGCACTCTGGCAGATTTGAAGGGCAAATTCTGTGCTGATTCGTGAAATAGAAAGGATTTTTCAAAATTAAAGAGATTTGGCCCTATAAGTTAATACCTATAAGACAAATACGGGCTTCATGAAATGGAGAAGCAAAGATGCAAAATATATGTGTAGACACTGTCTTATGTATTAAAGGAGCTATCTTATATAGTGCATACCACAAATGGTGATTTCCTTCCTTCTCCAATCAAATCTGCCCTTCTTAACCCAATGCCTGTCCTCTTGTAGAGGTATAACATGCCAAAAAACCCAGTATCCAGTGGTACAAATTTACAATATGTATCAGAGATAATGGCTGGGAAGAACAGGAAACTCCCTGAAGAAAGTCTTTTTTCCAGACTGAAGAGGAAGAATTAGGTCAGTTATATAAGACTCACAATAAATGAGCACACTGCAGGCCACTTTGGTGATATTGCTAATGTTACTGCTTTCATCTTGTAACAAGAGGAAGGTGAAGTTAATTTCCCTTTAGAAGTTACATGTTTTATAAGTCTGAAGGGTGCAATACTATAATGATAACCTACATACAATATTAACTGTTTTCTGCCAAAAGAAACACTGTATTTCAATAGTAATTTCATAAATATCCAAGAGAAACTGTCCCAATATTCATATATGTATTGCAATTGGCTCAGCAGGAAAAGCCGTTTCAGTGATGAGACTCTAAAGAGCTCCCTCAAACTTCAGATAATTATATGTGCTACATCAACAACCAAAAGCATATTGGTGAGAGCTGAGCTGCTTAATTATGTATGAATACGAATCTAAGAAGTATAGAATGCTCTAGCTGAATAGATATTTTCTAATGCACTTATCGCAAAGATAAGGCAACTGACACTTGGAGATTACAGTTGTCCCTTGGTAACAGTGGGGAATTAGTTCCAGGATCTCCATGGATATCAAAATTGCAAATACTTACATCCCTTATATAATAGGACTTAGCATTTGTATATAACCTATGCGCATTCTCCCCACATACTTTGAATCATCTCTGTATTACTTACAGTACCTAATGCAATGTAAATACTATATAAATAGTTGTCATGCTGTATTGTTTAAGGAATACTAGAAGAAGGTCAGTACATATTCTGTATAGATGCAAACATAGGTCAACAACAACTTAACATTTAAAACAATATTTTTTATCTGTGGTTGGTTGAATCTGCAGGTGCAGAACCTATATATGGGGGGCTGGCTGTATTTACTTAGGGATGCACAGTAAGTGGAAGAGATAGCTCTGAACCAGCTCTTTGGACTTAAATTCTTTCCATCAATAAACTATTATCATTGATAGAAGTATGGCTAACACTTAGTCTCTACTGTGATGATCCTTTTATATTGAATAAATTTGATGTATAACATTAAACAACTTTAAGGAGTAAAACACATTACTTTGATACATTTATATATGGTAATAAAATTGTTGATGTCACTATATCACATTACACAATTATAATACATTATTATTGTTTATATTATATTGTGCATTAGATCTCTATAGCTTACTTACTACTCATTAGAAATCTGAAGCCTTAAACACCATGCTCTTATGCCCGTCCTGCATCCCATCCCTTGGTACACTGTTTTTTACAGGTTTAACTTTTTTAGATTTCACATATAAGTGATATAATATGTGTCTTTCTCTCTCTGACTTATCTTAGTACCATGTGCTCAAGGTCCATCCATGGTGGTGCAGTGGGGGGGTGATGTATCTTCCTTTTTTATGGCTGAATAATATTTGAGTATATGCACTACATCTTTTTTTGCACATTTGGGTTGTTTCCATATCTTGGCTACTGTGAATACTGCTGTGATGAATATGGGAGTGCATATACCTCATCAAAATTCTGTTTTCATTTCCTTTGGGTATATAACCAGGAGTGGAATTGCTGGGGTATATGGCAGATCTATTTTAAATTTTTGAAGGATCTCCATATTGTTTTCCACAGTGGTTGGGTCAGTGAATGAGGCCTGTACAGAAAGTATCCAGTCATATACTATGAAAACTAGAAATTTATCGAAGAAGATACAAGATACAAGAAATATTGTACATAGCACAGTGAACCTCAGTCCCCTTCAAAGTAGGTACCTTGGGTCCTGACACAGTCCTAATTATCAACAGTTGCTCTGTCATATTTCCCTGAATTTCATTGATGGTCTGAATTCTCTTCCCTTGCAAAGGTGATTTTAGTTTTGGGAAGATCCAGAAGTCACAGGGCACCAAATATGGACTGTAGTGGGGGCTGAATCACCTGGGTAATTTGATGTTTCACGAAAATACTCTGCAGGACATGTGATACATGAGCAGGTGTGATGAATCTGCCAATCACCAGTTAGTTGCCCATAGCTGCAGCCTTCTGAATCATCTGAATAGTTTCTGCAAAGGGATGTTCAAGCTTAATACAAAATTTAACACAGATTTCATTGCTCTACTCACTCAGTTATTTTGAATGTGATGGCTGCAAAGTACACATGCTCACTCAATGGCATCTACCATCCCCACTAACTATACAGTGAAGTAATTGTTGACGCATGTGAATTCTAGTCCGCTCTCCTTGGTTGCCAGGTTACACTGATGTCATGAAAGCCACTCTCATTATATTAACAATAGTTGACTTTTTCCAGACAGAACTCATATATTACTACCAACAATCACTAAGGGTTCCCTTTCATCCTCTCCAGCACTTGTCTATTGTCTCCTTGGTGATAGCCATTCTGACGAGTATGATGTAATATTTTATTGTGGTTTTGATTTGCATTTCCCTAATGGTTAGTGATGTTTAGCATCTTTTCATGTCCCTATTGTCAATTTTAATTTTATCTTTGGAGAAATGTTTGTTTAGTTTTTCTGCTCATTTTATTCATATTTTTTCTTATTGAGTTGACTGAGCTCTTTATATATATTGGATATTAACCCCACATCTGAAATATAGTTTGAAAAAATTTTCTCACCTTTTATAGGTTTTTAAAATTTTGTTAATTGTTTCTTTTACTATGCAGAAGCTTTGGAGTTTGATGTAGTCTCATGCATTGATTTTGTTGTTTGTGCTTTTGGCATCATGCCCCAAAATTGTTGTCAAGGAAAATTTTGATGAGCTCTCCCTATATTTTCTTCTAGGAGTTTTATGCATTCAGGACTTATTTATAAGTTTTTGATTTATGTCAGGTTAATTTTTGTGAGTTGTGTGAGATAGGTATCCACTTTTACTGCTCTGCTTGTGTTTCCCCCTTTTCCTAGCACTATTGTTAAGAGTCTAGCCTTTCCCTATGGGGTAGTCTTGGCTACCCTGAAGGTCTTTATAAGGAGATGCAAAGAAACTACAAAACCCTCTCAATTATGAAAAGTAAAATTACATATTTCCCCACAATCTAGATTTGAGCACAGAAAGCATTGAACTGTAGGAATTAAAATACTCCTTATACAATCATACACACCCACTTGTACATGGGGGAAAGTGGAAACACTAATGTTCTAAATGTTTTGAACATGGTTTTACAAGAAAATGACTTGAAATCAAGGTCTCTGAACCTCTCATTCTATGCATTTTCTACTTATCTTTATACATTTTCTCAAAAATCTTATAGTAATGCCTTGATTTTTTTGCCCCACCTCCCCATCCTCACCCTCAACTTCACATATTTATATTTGATTTTTTTCTTTAACTGTAGTGTAAGACTATATTTCACTTTATCTTTTTGTTCTTATTTTGGTACATTGCTTTAGCATTCTATATCTTACAAAATCCTGATATTTTTTTACCCAAGAAATTGGTGATTTTTATTAGGTTTGTATTCCTCATAAATGTGCTAAACACTGTCTTTCAGAGTTCTAAGAAGTTACCGACATTTTATTCATGTGTGTGTCCCCTGTGGTTTGCAGGTAGCCCACTTGCTAAATGCATGAATAGCTAATGAGACAGCACCAAGGACAGCAACCCAGGCCACTCTTTGCCTTCAACCTATAGGTTTGCTGAGGTCTTTTAATCAGCACACTTCGGGTGCCATTTTACAACCTGCTCCAGTCCAACTTTTTCTACCACCACCTACTTCGTTTAAATTTTCTTCAACTCTTTCAAAAAAATTCAGAGAAAAGATTGCCATATATTTGAAACATTTCAAGGCTGGTATTGGTAAAATACTTTGTTTCCTCATTTCCATTCAGTGCAAGTTTTCTGAATATATTTTGACAAGTCATAGATTTTATATCACAACTGTTTCATGTTAAAGTGAAATAGATTCAGACCTTTTGTATTAATTCATAGCATCTTTATAAATTAAGCAAAGCAGACAAACAAACGTGTACATACACACTTCCACATACAACATGATTCATGTAAAATTTTGGATTACCTAGATAATTTTACATTAGAGCAAAAATATACAAGTGTGAATAAGGTGCCTTAAAATATTTAGGAAATAAATATGCTCTCTTTATTCCATTTCAATAGACTCTGCCTCTCTATCATATATAGTATCTTTATAATATTTACTTTCTTATTTAACCATTAATCAAAAAGATAAAGAAAGGCAAGACTTGGTTTTATAAATTCAAGTTGCTTCTAGTATGTAACAGTACTTTCTATTAGTAACCACTCAGAAATTAGTGCCATTGGTATTTGGCTTCTAAACCAAGATATTGTAGCAGAGATCAGATTTACCCTTCCACCTGAAACAGCAGGGAAAAATGGACAAAATATATTTTAAATGTTTCAAGAAACTTTTATATCAAATAATAAAGGACAGTTACCATAAAAGGTGGAAAACAATCAAGATGGACACTTTAACTGCCCCAGCATACTATCGTGAGGGAATTTCTAGGTCATGCACAGGAAGTCTGAGGAGAAAACTGCTGCTAGAGTTTATCAGACAGAAGACTGCAGAAGGGACCCTAGACATCTACAGTGGGTCTCCCTCAAGTATTTAGCAGGGTACTGATAAGTACATGCCTGTGAGCTAACTGCTAGAGGCTGTGGAATGTGCCATTCAAGAGTATTAGATTAAATGGTACCCAGTAAATACACAGGGCCTCAAAGAGCATCTATTCCTATAAGTCAAATGGAGAAACTCATAATTCACAGGCACTCAACAGGTTCTTGCTTCTGCAGAAAAGAACATTTAGCTTTAGACTAAGCATAGCTGTAGTCCTGCCTAACACAATTACCATGTAAGTTAATTACTATTAACTTACATTATCTAGATTCCAATAAAAAGGTTTCTAGGCATGTATAATAGTAGGAAAACATAACCCATAATTGGAAAAAATAATCAATTGAAACAGACCCAGAATTGAAAAAAATATTACCATGTCAATTCTTTGCCATTCAAAACCTTTTTTAGTTTGATGTATTCCCATTTGTTTATATTTTATTTTGTTTCCCCTTGCCTGAGGAGATATATTAGAAAAATATTGCTATGAGCAATGTCTAAGATTTTAGTGCCTATGTTTTCTTCTAGGAATTTTGTGGTTTGGGGTCTAACACTTAAATCTTTAATCCACTTTGAATTTATTCTAGTGTAAGGTATAAGAAGGTGGTCTAGTTTCATTACTGCATGTATCTATCCAATTTCTCCAACACCATTTATTGAATAAACTATCTTTAGCCCATTGCATGTGCTTGCTTCCTCTGTTGAATATTAATTGACTACAAAGGTTTGGGTTTATTTCTGGGCAATCTATTCTGTTACATTGATGTAGGTGTCTGTGTTTATGCTGGTACCACACTGCTTTGATTACTATGACCTTATAGTATAGTTTGATATTAGGTAGCATGATTCCTCCAAATTTGTTCTTCTTTCACAAGATTTCTGTTGCTATTTGGGGCCTTTTGTGATTCCACATAAATTTTTGAAATATTTGGTCTACGTATGTGAAATATGCCATTGGTATATTGATAGGGATTGCACTGAATCTATAGATTGCTTTCGGTAGCAGGGGCATTTTAATAACGTTAATTCTTCCTATCCATGAACATGGTATATGCTTCCACTTACTTGTATCCTCTTCAATTGCTTTCCTCAGTGTCTTATAATTTTCCAAGTTCAGGTCTTTTACATCCTTCATTAGATTTAGTCCTAGGTATTTTATTCTTTTTGAAGCAATTGTGAATGGGATTGTTTTCTTAATTTCTCTTTTTGTTGGTTCATTAATGGCATATAAAATGCAACTAATTTCTGGATATTAATTTTGTATCCTGACTTTGCTAAATTCATTTATCAGTTCTAGTACTTTCTTGGTGGAATCTTTAGGGTTCTCTATGTACAGTATCATGTCACCTTCAAATAAAGGCAGTTTTACCTCTTCCTTTCCAATTTGGATGCCTTTTATTTCTTCTTGTCAGATTCTCTGGCTAGGATTTCCAGTACTATGTTGAATAAGAGGTAAAAAAGACTGTCTTTTTTTCTAGTCTTAAGGGAAATGTTTGTAGTTTTGCCCATTGAGTGTGATGCTGGCAGTGGGTTTCTCATACATGGCTTTTACTATGCTTCAGTATGTTCTTTCTGTTCCCTCTGTACTGAAAGTTTTTATCATAAATGGGTGTTGGACTTTACCAAATGTTTTCTCTGCATCTATTGATATGATCATGTGTTTTTATACTTTATTTTGTTTATATGGTGTGTCACATTTATTGATTTGCAAATGTTGTACCAAACTTGCATTCCTGGAATAAATCTCACTTGATCATGCTGTATGATCTTTTTGATGTATTACTGTATTCATTTTGCTAATATTTTGTTGAGGATTTAAGTTCATATGTGATATTGGCCTATAAGTTTCATTTTTTTAGTGTCTCTGTTTGGTTTGGGGATTAGGATAATGTTGGTTGGCCTTGTAAAATAAGCTTGGGGGTTTTCCCTCTTCAATTTTTTGAAATAGTTTGAGAAGAAGAGGTGTCAGTTCTTCTTGGAATGTTTGGTAAAATTCACATGTGAAGTCATCTGGTCCAGGGCTTTTGTTTGTTGGGATTTTTTTTGATTACTGCTTCAGTTTCACTAGGTGTAGTCTGTCTATTCATATTCTCTGATTCTTCTGGATTTAGGTTTGGAAGATTGTATGTATGTAGGAATTTAATTATTTCATGCAAGTTGTCCAATTTGTTGGCATAGATGTGTTCATAATATTTTCTTAAAATCCTTCATATTTCTTTGGTGTCAGTTGTTATTTCTTCTCTTTCATTAATGATTTTATTTATTTGGTCCCTCTCTCTTTTTCTTGGTGAATCTGGTTAAAAGTTTTTATTTCTTATTTATCGTATTGAAGAACCAGCTCTTGGATTCATTGATCTTTTGTATTTTTTTTTTTGACTCTATTTCATTTATTTCTGCTCTGATCTTTATTATTCCTCCTTTTTACTCACTTTGGGCTTCGTTTGTCATTATTTTATGAATTCTTTTAAGTGTAAAGTTAAATTGTTTCTTGAGCTTTTTCTTGTAATACTATGAATTTCTCTCTTAGGACTGTTTTCCTGGTGTCCCACAGTTTTGGTTGTTGTGCTCTAATTTTTATGTGTTTCAATGCATCTTTTTTAAAAAAAGATTTTATTCATTTATTTTTAGAGAATGAAGAAGGGAGGGAGAAAAAGAGGGAGAGAAACATCAATGTGTTGATCATTTGCCTCTCGTGTGCCCCCAACCAGGGACCTGGCCCACAACCTGGGCATGTGCCCCATTGAGAATCGAACCGGTGATCTTTCACTTCGCAGGTGGCACACAGTCTACTGAGCCACACCAGCCAGGGCCCAATGTGTCTTTTGATGTCTTCCTCAAGCTCACTGTTGATTTATTCATTGTTTAATAATATGTTATTTGGCTTCCATGTCTTCACGTTTTTTCTTGTCATTCTTTTCTAGTTTCATAGCATTGTGGTAAGAGATATGCTTGATATGATTTGAGTCTTCTTAAATTTATTGAGACTTAACATGTAGTCTATCCTAGAAAACATTCCATGTGCACTTGAAAAGAGATGCTTTGAGATGAATTGCTCTGAACATATCAATTAAATACATTTGATCTAGTGTGTCATATAAGGTCACTATCTCCTTGTTGATTATTTATCTGGAAGATGTATTCATTGGAATCAAATGGATGTTAAAATCTCCTGTTTTAGTGCTGGCTAGTGTGGCTCAGTGAATTGAATGTCGGCCTGCAAACCAAAGGGTCACCAGTTTGATTCCCAATCAGGGCACATGATTAGGTTGTGCGCCAGATCCCCAGTAGGGGGTGTGTGAGAGGAAACCACACATTGATGATTCTCTTCTTTTTCTCCCTACCTTCTCCTCTCTCTAAAATAAATAAATAAAATCTTTTAAAAAATCCCCTAGCTTGACTATATTTCTTTCAATGTCTTCTATTATGTCCACAAGATTTGCTTTATATATTTAGCTGCTCGTATATTGGATGCATAAATATTTACTAGGGTTGTATCGTCTTGTTGGATTGTTCCCTATATAATACAGTGTCCTTCTTTGTCTCTTACTATAGCCTTGGTTTTACAGTCTATTTTGTTGGATAAAAGAATTGTTACCCCAGCTTTTTTCCCTTTATATCTATGAAATATCTTTTTCCATCTCTTTACTTTTAGTCTGTGTGTGTCTTTTGTTCTGATGTGGATCTCTTGGAGGCAGCATATATATGGTTCTTGTTTCCTTATTCATTCAGCTACCATATGCCTTTTGATTAGAGCATTTAAGTCATTATATTTGAAATGATTATTTAGATACATATTTATCGATATTTTATTTTTAACTATTTCCTCTGATTTTTTCTTTTTCTTCTTCTTAAAGCAAGTCTTTTAACATTTATTGCAATATTGGTGTCAACAAACTCCTTTAGCTTATTCTTGTCTGGCAAGCTCTTTATTTCTCCTTCAATTTTAAATAATAGCCTTGCTGGATAAAGTAGTCTTGGTTGTAGATCTTTGCTTTCCATCACCGTGAATATTTCATGCCAATCCCTTTTGGCCTGAAATGTTTCTGTTAAGAAATCAGATGACAGTCTAATGGGAGCTCCCTTGCAGGTAACTAATGGTTTCTCTCTTGTGGCTTTTAAGATCCTCTCCTTGTTTTTAAGCTTTGCCATTTTAATTATGATATGTGTGATGTGGGCCTCTTTGGGTCCAACTTGTTTGGGACTCTCAGCACTTCTTGGACTTGTGTGTCTTTTTTCCTTCACCACATCAGGGAAGTTTTTTGTCATTATTTCTTCAAATAGGTTCTCATTTTCTTCCTCATTTTCCTCTCCTTCCAGTACCCACATGATGCAGATGTTGTTATACTAATGCTGTCCAAAGGTTTCTTAAACTCTCCTTATTTTTAAATGCTGTTTTATTTTTGCTGCTCTGCCTGAGTGTTTTTTTCTACCTTTTCTTCCAAATCACTCATTCGATCTGCTTCATCTAACCTAATGCTTATTTCTTCCAGCACATTATTTATTTCCGATATTGTATTCTTTATTTTTGGCTCATCCTTTTTTATGGTTTCTAAGTATTTTTTATGCTGTTGAATATCATTATAGTCATTACTCTAAATTCTCTGAGAAATTGCTTGCCTCCTTTTCATCTAGTTCTTTTTTTTGGAGAATTCTCTTGTTCTTTCATTTGGGGCCTGTTTCTTTGTCTTCCCATTTTGGCTGCTTCTTTGTGCTTGTTTCTATGTAGATCTATTAGGTAGATCTTCACAGACTCTGGTGCAGGCCTATGTCACATATTGCCTATACTAGCCCTCGGCAACCTGTTTGAAGCTATTAGCAATTCACTGTTTGTGCCTCCCTCTTCTGGGCTTGGGTGTGTGCTGAAAGAAAAAATCTGTGCACCAAGGTTGACTTTTACCAGCACTGGGTCCAGGGGGAGGGTCAGCTAAAGTCTCAGAGCTCCCAAAGATTCAAGAAAACCATCAAGAAAGTAAAAAGACAGAATGGGAAAACATATTCACCAATACATCTGAGAAGGGCTTAATATCCAAAACTTATAAAGAACTTATCAAACAAAATACAAAAAAATAATAATAATAACCCCATACAATCCAATATAAAAATGGCCCAAAAATCTGAATAGACACTTCTCCAAAGAGGACATACAGATGGCCAATAGACATATGGAAAGATGTGCAATGTCACTAGTCATCAGAGAAATGCAAATTAAAACCACAATGACATATCACCTCACGCATGTGAGAATGGCTATCATCAATGAATCAATAAGCAACAAGTATTGGTGAGGATGTAGAGAAAGGGGAACACCATTTTCGCATGGCTGGTCTGAACGAAAATTGGTGCAGCCACTGTGGAAAGGAGTATGAAGATACCTCAAAAAATTAAAAATGAAACTGCCTTATGACCCAGCAATCCCACTTCTGAGAATTTACCCAGGATACCTGAAACACTAATTCAAAAGAACATAAGCACCCCTATGTTCATTATAGCATTATTTATAATCACCAAAATATGGAAGCAGCCCAAGTGTCCATCAGTAGGTAAGTGGATAAAACAAGTATGGGACTTTTACATAATGGAATACTTCTCAGCCATAAAAAAATAAGAAAATTGTACCCTTTGGGAGAGCATGAATGGACCTGGAGAACATTATTCCAAGTGAAATAAGCCAGTCACAGAAAGACAAATGTCATATGATTTCACTCATATGTGGAATGTAATAAATAAACTGAACTAACAAGCAAAATAGTGACAAAGATAAAGAGCAGCTGACAGCTCTGGGGTATGGGAGTGGTTAGGGGGTAGGGGAACTGAGCAAAAAGGCAGAAGGACTCATGGACCTGGACAGCAGTATGGTGATTTGGGGGAAAGGAGAGTATAGGGGGATAAATGGTAATGGAAAAAATACAATAAAAAAGAAAAAAGAAATAGAAAAGAAGCTGTTTGCAGTTTTCTTAGGGACATCCCAATGCTATTTTAATTTATGTTATGTCCAAACAAACAATAAATTTAAGAGTTTCAACACACACACACACAAACAATTTTACCCTTTGTGGCACCAAGGATGGACCTGGAGAACATTATACAAAGTGGAATAAGCCAGTCAGAGAAAGACAAATACCATATGATTTCACTTATATGTGGAATCAAGTGAACAATCTTAACTAACAAGCAAAATAGAGAAAGATTATCATAGACAGAGCAGGATGAGAGCTATTGTAGGGGGGAAGTTAGGGGGTGGAGGGATCAAGCAAAAAGGAAAAAGGACTTATGGACATGGACAACAGTGTGGTGTGATTGGAGGGGAGAGGGGGGTATAAGGGTGTTAAATGGAGGATGGAAAATGCAAATAAAAATTTTAAAAGGATAAAGTGTACAAGTCAATGGCAAAAAATAAGAAGAAATAAAATAATCAAGAGGAGCATTATAAAAATTATTTTAACACTTTTGATAACAAAGATGAAATAAAAATTCCTTCATAACTCATTCAGAAAGGAATAGAAAACTCTAGTAAACTTCATTATTTTTAATATAAATTTGTAGTATAAAGCTTTTTAAACAAATAAACAAAAACAGTTAATTGCTTCACTCCTGTAGTTATTACAATAATTTGCATTTGGCTTAACACACAAAAATCATTTTAACACTATATATTACCACACTAAAAAATAATATGATTATTTAAATAGACACAATAAAGGCATTTTGACAAAAATCCAGCATCCTTTCCTCATAAATGTTCTCAGCAAACTAGGAATAGAAAGGATCTTACTTACCTAATAAAGGAAGTAAACCATTTATAAGAAAGTTAAAACTAATATCATATCTAGTGGTTAAAGACTAAATACTTTTCCCCAAGATCAATAAGAAAAAATTATTTCTGGCTGTCAAAATACCTATTAAACATTATAGTGGCAGTTTTAGCCAACAAGACAAGAAAGAGAATTAAGGGCATATGGATTGGAATATTTTGGGTGTGGCAGATAGGCTCATTAAATATTTAAAAATGTGCCGTTAATGTATGTCAACTCTACTTTAATAAAGCTGTTGACAAAATAGTGCCGGGAAATATATACACATAAAAATTAACACCTATGAATTACAACAACCTAAACTACCACATCATCAATCTGTTTAGAAGACAAACTTTGGCTCTGTAACACTCTGTAGTTGGGGCTCACATATTTGAGCAGTCCTAAGATTTATTCAAAGTGGATTGGAATTTTGCAGGAGGAACACAAATGAGAATTTTTGCAAATAATTTGGAATTACTTTGCTAAGTTCCGCCACTGAAGTGTAAGCAGTATATAAAAATGTCACTTTGATTTAAGGAAATTTAATATTTGACAATAGTGAGCAGTTTTTTCTTTTTTTATCCATGCTCATTCTTTTAGATTAGTTGCTTCAGGGCCTTAAACTTGTGACCTACTCAATTTTCAGCTGTACTTGAAAACATTCTCAAGACCTGAATTATTAGTTTTCAGTTTGGTGTAATCATATGATAGCAACTCAAAAAGTGCTAATCTTTTACCTTGTTTAAATTTTTACATTGATTTCTAATTTCTCTGACTAAGGTTTTCAAAAATAACATTAATTAATGAAGGATATTTTTATCACCGACCAATCAGCCAATGAACAAAAGCAAAAAAATCTCTGAATATGTAAGGAAACAAATTATAAGTTTCTTGAGGGAAGGATAATAATATTAAATTATTTATGAAGTCATCAAGTGCTTACTTCATGCCATATCTTGTGTTAAATTCTTTATGTTTATTGTTCCTACTTATTCTAAAAATGTGAGATTAATTGATAGTCATCTTTATACATCAGAAAAATGAGGTAAGGTAAATTAAATAACTTGTCTGAGACCTTAGCTGGTAATCCACAGCCCTAACAACTGAAATCAATTTTGTTCTACTTTGAAGTCATTTTTTATTCACCATGCTATAATACTTCCTTAAATCTCTTTTTTTTTATCATAGTCTCACCTTTCATGGTAATTTAGAAGTAGGACGTACTCACAGAAAGTTTATTAAATAACAAGCAATTTGCTCACTGGCATTTTCTTTATTTAAACTGATCAAAACCTCTGTTCCTTTTTTGCTTTGGAGAGTAAGATAACTTATGAAACATAAAAATACAAAACAATAAAGCCACAAAAAGGAAAAAAATGAAAATGAACTAATAATCTAAGAGTCTGTGACAATCCCATTTCGATGATGCCTGGGAAGACAACGGGAATCCTACAGATATAAATTGAAATAGCATATTTGACTTACCTGCCAGTATTATCTCTGGCTTTATTTAGCAATAGGTTGCATTCATGATTATGACAGAAATATAAATGAGCCCTTAACATTCTATAAATGCCTCTATTCTGTGCAGAAGTATATGACCAAACTATATTTTGAAAATACGTTCATGAATGACAAATACATCTTTCAAATGTAAGTTAAGTCATGCTCTTTCTAGCAGGAAGGTTAGATTTACAAATATATGGCTGCTTAGATATTCATACGATTTTCTCATTCTGTTAAACATTTGTTATATAGGAATTACTGTTTGTAAATTATAACAGAATTACATATTCACTTAGTTTGTACACAGTAGGCATTATTCAACCTTATGTCATTCTACCTCCGTTTGTATACAGTAGGCATTATTTAACCTTAAGTCATTCTACCTGAAGTTCTCAAATTATTCTCCTCAGAGTAGTTATAATCAATAAGTTCATTTGCATAGTAAAGCTGACTAATAATCATATATATGTGCCTACATCATAGTTTCCTATATAATTATTCAATAAACCATACCAATAGGAGATGTCAAAGGCAAATGCAGGTTTCAATTATATCAAATAGGGAAGGAAATAAAAAGAAAGTACTGTATTTGAAAGATTCTCATAGTTCTGTAGGACCTGCAAGATCACTGAATCCATCAATTAAACCTAATTGCTAGAGTTTCTCTCTACTAAATTTCAACTTTCTAGTTTAAATTCCACCTTTCTGTTAGAAGGTTTTTCCTTCTGAATTTTACTCTGTCATTACTCACATTAGTCGAAGCTTCTGGTTCTGTGTGAAGGACAAATTTGATAAACAACACTTCCACGACTTCATACAAATTACTAATACCAATGATTCTAAGGAAAGAAAGGCCGTCTAAATAGAGTGGAGAGAACATAGATCTTGGAATCAAAATAACTAGGTTTGAGGCTTGATGCCATTATTTCTGAGCTTGTGACCTTGGGCAAATCTTATAACACAGTGAGTCATAGCTTTTTCCCCTGAAGCAAAGATTATGTACAAAAATATAAAAACACCTTGCAAAGTTCAAATGACTATATAAATTTATAAATGGTGTTTATATTTTATAGTAGCTATGTCACTGATGACAACTTTTAAGTTGGTATTAATATATAAACATTACTTAAGTAATGAATTCATCTAAATTAACACTTGGCTATCTACTTATCTTAATTCCCATTTTATATATCCTGTATAATATCTGCACAGATTTTTATTAGACATCTTGATAAATCATTAAAATTTTTGACATTTCAAAAATGTCATTTTTTGAAAAAAAGTGAGTAAATACATATTGATAATGGCAATGATTTGCCCTTCATTCCTATTAAAATAGGAAAAGAAGACTACTTCAACTTAAATTATTTTAAAAGAACCCATGTGATTTCTGTAGACAACACAATTTCTTTTTTAAGAGCCCTAACTAAATAAGCCAATGTAAATATAATCAGCAAAATTAATGTTCTTATTATTTCCATCCTTCTCTCCCTAGTCACATACCTTTTGAAAATAAGGCATTCAATCCTTCCCCCACCCATTGTCTTTGTCCATGGGTTCAAAAAAGAGAAAAGAGAAAAGAAGGAAGAATGGAAAGAAGCCTTCAATGATCTATAGCATGGATTACAAACCTCTTAAATTACAGAGGCAATTATGGTAAAATATTGTTATCCAAAAATTAAAAACATTTTTGTACAGTTCTCACTCATCTAAAGCTATATTATTAGAAGTATTCTACCCTGTAAAAAAAAAAAAACAAAAGAAAGTGAGGCATTCATTGGTCAATTGACTCATCTGCTGTTAGATAGTAGGAAAAATAATTTTGGAGTTTGAAAAACTATGCTTTAAGCCTGGCTCTGACAGTTATTAACTATGCAAGTAGCCTGGCTTGTTCATCCATAGAAATATATCAGATAAATTCTTAATTTGCCAGCTTGTTTTGAAAGTTAAGTAAAATGACATGTGCACAATATTAAGTCAATGTCTGACCCACACCAAATGTTATCCCCAATACATTCTCTCCCCTCACCATTCCCCTTTCTCTCTGAAACAGAAGGAAGTATTTCCACTTACATCCTTTGGTTGCATGGATTCCTGAATATATGTATAGTCTAATTAAGAAATATAATGGACACTAAGAAAATGGATTCTCTAAAATTTATATAAGTCAACAAAAACACCAAAATTTGTTCTCTCCAAAGCCCTTTACCTTGGGGCAATAGACAATTTATTTGCATACTGGAAAGGCAAAATTCTCTTTATTCAGAGTTGTAGGATCTCATTGTGGAAATACACACAAATAGAGGCCACTGCCTGCAGATACGGATCACTGGAGTCAGGAAGTTTGTCAGCAAAGGTAATGATCCAATGGCCTCAGCTGAATTCCGGAAAGGTCTCTCCATCAGTGTGAAAATGGCCATAAATAACAAGATAATTAAGCATCTGTCCTGAGAATCCATTTGAAAAGAGCTGTTCTAAGTTTCTGAGAGTAAGTCATCAAAAACAGAGATGTAAAAACAGAGTTTGAACTTCTTAAATTCACTGGCCTCCTGTTTCCTACTTAAAAAGATGTTTACAAATCTTTCAAGTTGTCTGCATCTTTGAAAACTTTCCCAAGGAGCCAAAAAGAAAGTGGAGAATAAGGTAGGGTATGAAGCGGCATTGACCTAAAATGTTTTCCTGAGCAGAGAGCCCTTCCTTCCAGGACCAGCCCCCCACAGGGAGAGGTTCAGTTTTCAGGACCACCTTCCTCCCTGCTGTGTAAACCAGGATCTTTAGTTTCTCTGTTTTTCCCGTTACCACTTTCCTCCAGACTCCTGTCAGTTCCTCAATTGTTGCCACAATATCCCAGCTGATCTTCCATGGCACTAGTCTGGTTCTCCTTTTGATCCACCTCAGTTTTACTCCTGCAGTGATCCTTATTAAGGACACCAAACCTGCTCCTGTACTTCCCCATTTTCGAATGTTCCATCAGGCCATTGTCTCCAGGATAAAGTTCAGCTTGGGAAAAAAAATCCCTTCAAATGTTGAACCTAGTATATGTTTTCAGGTTCTTCTCTAGCCATGGGGAATTTGGACTTGAAAGGTCCTTGAAAAACAGGTAAGTGTGTTGAGGAGCAAAGGTGCTAGTATTCCCAGTAAAAAAGTAATGGAAGCAAGAATGAGGAGCAAGTCTCCTGGGCTTGAAGAGAGACAGTGAACTTGACGTGAGATGATTAAACCCTTAGGATATTTTTGAAGGATAAGGGGACTATATTAACCCAGATGACTAGTGAGAAAATTCTAGAGCATGAGGAAAGTTTCCATAGGACTCTGAAAGCCATAGACAGGTATGGTCTGTATGAGATGACCATAGTGTTTGCCCACATACCTCACCTCTTCCCCACTATGGATTCATTTGTCCCTCTTGGACCTGACACATGGTAGGTCTACAATAAATACTTTTTGAAGAATGAATTAGCAAATAATAACTTCCCCTTATTTGCTACACAATTTTATTATGAATCACCTTGTGCCCAAGGCTTTACAGAGAATCTTTTCTTTTTGATGTTTCTTTCATGGGAAATCATTTCAGTGGAAGTTCTTACTCAAGTATCTTTTGATGCTTCCTCTCTCAAAATTTTGTTGGGAGCAAATATTTAAGTGACTGCACAACATATATTTTATAGGCAACTACTAAATGCCAGGCACTGAGACTACAATGGTAAAACAGACATAATTTTTGCCAAATGGAATTGATGTCTTAGTTGGAATAAGAATTACAAAAAGAGGTAATTCCAACATAGGATAATTCATAATTTGATAGGTAACCTACCATGTGCTAGGCATAGTACAGTTTATGATCTTAGGAATAAAATTGATATTATATAGGTAAAAATCCCAAATCATAATTATAAGTTACATAAATGCACTAATTTAAAAATATAGGATAATGCAACAGGAATAAAGTTATTTTAGATAATAAGATAACTCACTGAGGAAGTGACAGCTACACTGATATTTGATGGATGAGTAGGAACTAGCTGAGTTAAATCTATGAGAGCATTCATATTGAAAGAAAAGCATGTGCAAGCACTCTGAGGCAAAGAAAGTATTGGCACAGTTTAAGAACTCAAACAAATATAGCATTAGCTGGTACACGGTGAGATCATGGAAAGCATAAAGGAAGTGGAAGACAAGGCTGAAATAGAATTGCCATCTTAACAATATTGACTCTTCTCATCCCCAAATGTGGTATATCTTATCACTTATTTAAGTGTGTTTAAATACCTCTAAGTTATATTGATTCCTAATCCTTTTAATCCTCTTTTCCCTTCCTCTCACCCCTATCTTCTCTCTCTCTGGAAACTTGATATACTTTAACTTTAACTCATTATCTAAAATTTGGAAAAAATGGCCTTCAGTCTAGTGGTTATGCAGGGGTGAATGGGTATTTCCACCATGAGGTATTCAGAGGGCCATTTCAACCTTGAAATTCATGTTATTTGGTTCTGGGAAATTTTCTTAAAATATGGTTTTAATGATTTATTTCCTTTGTTTTCTCTACTCTTTCTCAAGCTCTTCTTATTTAAATGTTTGGGTGTCCTGAATTTGTTCTCTAGTCATTTTATATTTTTTCTCCTACATACCATTCCTTTGCCCTTTTGTTATACATTATTATATTTTTCATCAATTTGTTTCTTCACACACTTCTAAAAATGTTTTATTTTTATTATTACATATGCTTTTCATTTCTAAGTCTCTTCCTTATCATATTCCTTTGTGCTGTGTTTGCTTCTACTTTCAAGGATGCAATATCTTATCATGTCTTTGGAAATATTACTATTAGTTCTTCATTTGAACTTTTCATCTTTTTGAAGGGTCTTTGTGTCCTCCAAGTAGCCTTTGTTTATTGGTTTTGTGCTCTGTCTTCCATGTTGGAGTCCTTTCTCAGATGCCTTGGGATGTGCAATGGTCTCTTCGTATTTAGTGGTGGGACATTAAAAAGAAACCAGAAAAAAATGGAGACTCTGTGCCTTTGGGTAGAACTTGGTTTTTATGGATTTTGTATCAAGGAACCCTGACTGGGCTGTTTGTTGGGTCATTCCTGAAGTTGGGCTCATCACATGTCTCTTCCACTTGGAGAGAAAGATCTACTTTCCTTTTAGGATCCCAAGTGGGAAAAAGGACTGGGGCTGTCCACATTTGGTACATAAACATTTCCTTATCTCCCTGAGTACAGTGCTTTTCCTCTCAATTGGCCTTGGGCCCTTCATCCTGGAGATCCTCCCTTTTGCTTTATACTTAGAACACATGTCAACTTTTCTGCCAGATAGATGAGATTCTAGGAGTATTTAATACACATGCAAAATTTCAGTTATTTTTGCTCTTTTGTTTTTTTAGTTCAGCTGTCAGAGATAACTACCTTCACAAATTGTTGAGCTTTTGGAGGGTTCTGTACTGCATAATTAGGTTGCTTCTGGGCCTTATTTCTACCATTTGTCCACTTAACAATTTGTAATGCTATCATTTCTTCTTTCATTCTTTGTGTTATTTATGGAAAACACCCTTTATTCAGTTTGGAGGCATTCAGGAGAAAGTGGAATTAAATGCCAGCATTTAACCCTCCCTGATTATTGGAAGTTAATCAGATTGGCTTTTAAAGCTTCACAGAATGTTCTGGGGTGGTAGAGGAGGACTGTGGATAACAGCAGTCTTTTATGAATACATCAGGAACCATAGGGCTAGATTATATGAAAGAATACGTTAATCTTTTTGAACTTCTATATGCATTGCCCTTTCCCCCACCAGCCCATAGATACCCACTATGGTTCACTTAGAAAGCTCTAAATCATTAATCATCTTCTGCAAGTGTGATGTGTGTGTGTATGGGGGGGTATGTATATGTATATTTAAATTGAATATTCTTAACTACCATCATCTTTTAGGAGACATATATTTGTACTGTGTGCTCATTTTCAGAATTATAAATACTGAATGCATAATCATATGTGTAAACCTAAGCAAATGTATTTTAATTTTAGCTAGATAAACACATATGAATTAATACTTATGAGTTCCTGTGAGAACTGGGAGTGCAGCCTGACACTTACTACATATCTTAGTGCCTCGGTCTGATGTTTGATTTTGCCTTATATTTTCATTGGCAACTTTTAATTTTTTTACCTTTCTGATGGCTATTCAATTTACTGTCAGAATTATCTTTTATTTCAATGAACAAAATAAATATCAGCTAAGCAGGATCTTGAATCCTTTGTTTAAGATTTGTTCTTTTCCTAATTACTGCATTTCTGCCAGTCAATGACAAGTTGAATGACACTCAAATGAGGTTGAAAGGTTTTTCACTGTTTCATCCTTGTTATCAGTTGCCTTCGATTTTTGATTTTTCTGTTAGAGGCATTACCTTAGCACCATCCCACTCTGTTCAGGATTACCAGAAGCAGTCTTACGTACTTTATTTACTATTCTGTCACCTAATTATATAAATTCATAAGTGCGATATGTCTTCAATCAGCAAAGCAGCATTTTTTATGACTTTATCAAGATGAGGCAATAGATAACATTTGAGAAACAACTGTGGATCTTTCTCATAATACTTCAAAGGACCTTGTAAAATGAGGTTGACAACATAAAAACAAGTAGAGTGCAATGAATGTGGGATATTTGAAAAAAGCTGCTTTGTGTTTTGTATATGAGTAAATCACTCACAATATGAAACAGAAAAGACAAGATAGATTCAATGATTATAGCTTTTGGAATTAAAAATTAATTAGAGCAAATATTGAGTCTAGCAACAAGAAAGATGATCATTGTTTACATATTTCTGAAGGAATACTGACAGAAATTAAGGCAGCTTGGGTGCTTGTGAATGAGACTACATATTTTTCTTTGATATTTTTGGTCATCCTTACTTTATTTCACCTTTCACACACTGCATGCTCAAACAATGTTAACCATACTATAAATGCTAACCATACTCTGCATTCTAATTCAGAACATCGTACTTTCTGGATAGTGACTGGGTTCTGTTGGAAGAAGTAATTATTATTATATAAAAGAAAAAATAAGTCTCACTGTAGGTGTAAAGCTGATTTTTAAATTCATTACTACCCCCTCTCTGATTATATCTTTAAAGGTATATGTGCATTATAGAGAAGGCTTAAATGGTGGTTCACAAATACTATAAAGGTTACAAAATAATTGAGTCAATGGAACATTAGCAATTCAGTTTATTTTTCCTAATTTTTAGTAAAATAAATTGCCATTAATTATCATCATTTAATATAAGAAAGAATATTTTACTTCCATAAATAAAATATAATTTCTTCACTATACTCGTTAAATTTTCCTTCAGCACAGCAAAGAAACAATCAATGGGTTGAAAATATATCCTACAAATGGGAGGAAATATTCACAAATCATCTATTTTGTTAATATCCAAAGTAGATAAAGAAACCATATAGCTCAATAGCAAGAAAACTAGATAACCTAATTAAAAATGGGAAAGGACTGGAATAGACATTTTTCCAAAGAAGACATACAAATGGACAATAGGTATATGAAAAGGTGCCCAGCATCACTAATCACCAAGGAAATGATCACCAAAACTACAGTGAGACATCACCTTATACCTGGTAGGGTGGCTATTTTTTAAAAAATGGAGTATTGGTGAGATTGTGGAGAAATTGGAATCCTTATACATTGTTGTTAGGAATGGTTTATCCACATAGTAAACAGGAGGGAGCCTTCTCAAAAAATTAAAATAGAACTATCACATTACCCAGCAATTCCACTTCTGGGTGGATGCCCAGAAGAACTGTAATCGGGATCTTGAAGACACATCTGTACTCCCATTTTCACTGCAGCCTTATTCACAGCAACCAATGCATGGAAACAATTCAAATGTCTGCTGACAGTTGAGTAGATAAAGAAAATATGGTATACTAGTGTACGCACAATGAAATAACATTCGGCTTTAAAAAATGGAGACAACTGTACTTGGACAGCAATACAAAAATAAAATAAATAAATAAATAAAAAGAAATCCTGTCATTTTCAACAACATGGATAAACCCAGAGAACCTTCTGCAAAGTAAAACAAGCCAGTCACAGAAGCACAAATACTGTACAATTCTACCCATATGAAGTATCTAAAATAGTCAAACTCATAGAAGGAAATAATAAAATGTTGGCTGCTAGGATCTCGGGGAAGAAGAAAATGGGTGGTTGTTTTTCAGCGGGTATAAAGTTTCAGTTATGCAACGTGAATGCACTCTACAGAGCTGTTGTACAACGCAGTACCTATAGGTAACAATGATATTTTGCACTTTAAAATGCATTAAGAAGATAGATCTCATGTTATAGTCTTACCAAAATACACACACACACACACACAAAGACAAGGACATTTTGGGAAGTGACAGATATGTTTAGTATCTTGGTTGTACTGAGGGTATCACAGATAAGGCATATATCTAAACTAATCGAGATGTATACATTAAGTGTGTACAATGTTTCATAATCCATGATACCTTGATAAAGCTAAAAACCATTGAATTAGAATTTAATATTTGGTTCTTGTTTGTTGTCTACTTAGACTTTAACCTCCAGAAGGGCAGAGTTGCATGAGTAATTTTTGCTACATTATATTCAATGTATAGTGCCTGCAAAATGGTTAGTATCAAATAAGTACCTGTTGAAGCAATAAATAAATGAAAAAATTATAGATAGCAACTATATACACAGATATACATGCATGCATATGAACACATAATTGATTAATTTTTCTTTGGACCTTTGACATTTCCATTAAAGCTTCTAAGGCATGCACTTAGTAGTCACTAGTCTAGTGTTTATTTGGGTGGCTGATGTTTATTTTCAGCCATCTGGACATATTTTCACTGATGACTATCCTGCATTTACTGGACAAGGAGGATTAAGGTCATAATGCACATAAAAGCGTTTGTAATCTTTAAAGCACTACAGACATATAAGGTATTAGCACTGTACCACCTCAAAATGCACAGTAGCAAATTCTAAGCAAAAAAAAAAAAAATCTTCCCTACTTAGAAGTAATAAGATTATGTAGCATTTTTAGGAATGAAATTTTCCCATAGGAGTTTTCACCACTGCTTTTCCCATTGTTTTGCCACATCACACAGTCTGCTGTGGATACTGTAAAAATGTACAAAATGGAAATGTCAAGCAATAGTAATCTCTTGAGGCTACCATATTAAATGTAAATACATATTAAAAATTTTTTGATATAGCATCAGAATTAAGATTCTATTGTATGAGACAAAAGGTTTATTTGTAATGCATTTTTTGGAAGGAAATAATGCTCCCTTCTCAGGTGAAATAGGTGATTTGTACAAATGGCATTCTTTTTAGTAGCAATATGAAGGCATCTGAGCACTAAAAACCCAGAAACCCTAGCAAATTTAACATTTATATAGAAATCTTATCAGTGAGTTAATGGCAGCGTCATTCAGCCTGACATTAATTCAGTCACCTTCTCCTAGGGCCACCTCCCAGATGGCACTACTCCTTACCAGTTTTGTTGCATTTTTATACTTGAATCTTTAAGCACATCTCATCTTTCCAGGTCTCATATAACTTGTCCCCAAAGGCATACTTCATGAAAATCTCTAGAACTCTTGGCTTTGAATTTTTTCCTAATATACTGGGCCCCTCTTCCTATTCAAGGCTTTGTGTGAGGGCAAAGGAAGAGTTGGCTGTACCAAGAGACTTCAGCTGAGAGGAAACTGGCGAGAGCAAGAGAACTAGCTCAGCTGTTCTGCCATAGTACAAATATTAATTAGCTGGTAATGTAAAACTTACTTCTTCTCCCATAACTGATATCTCTGATCATAGGTGATTCCAAGTTTCTAACCAGAAGACTGTAAAAATTCTACCAGCCAAAATATGGTTTAAGGGTTCTCCAGCTTAAGATGATTTTGTTAGGTTTTTATTGTGTACCAGGTGTTTTTCCAGGGACAGATGATAGCGCAGTGAACAAAACCAATAAAATCCCATGCCCTGGCCCAGGCCAGGTGGCTCACTTGGTTGGAGCACCGTCCCCATACACCAAAAGCTTGTGGGCTTGATCCCTGGTTGATCGGGGTGCATATTGGAGGCAACCAGTCCATGTTTCTCTCTCACACTGATGTATTTCTCTCTCTCCCCCCAACTCAATAAACATATCCCTTGGTGAGGATTAAAAACAAAATCCCTGTCCTCCTAGAGTTTACTTTCTAGCACACCCCAGAGAGACAATAAACCAAGTTAAGTAAGAAAGTTACGTAGCATATTAGAGGGGAATACTTGCTGTTGAGAAATATAAAGTGGGTAGGGAGTGGGAAGTGTGGGTGCAGTGTACGTTTCAAGTTTAAATATGGTGGTCCAGGGAGTTGCCCTAAGAATGTAACATTTGAGTGAAGACTTCAGATAAAAAATCCAGTGATGAGATATCTCAGGTGGAAGATTGTTTCAAGCAAAGGAAGAAACAGTAAATGCATAGGCCCTGAGGTGGAAATGAAACTAGGGTCTGGGAGGAACACTAATAAGACCATTGCGGCTGGAGTGGGGGGAAGAGGGGAAGACAAAAGGAGGGGGAGGGGATATATGGGGGAGTCTGGTAAAATTGAAGGCAGTGGCTTTTACTCTAAATAAAACGGCAGGTCAGTTCAATGGTTTTGAGGCAGGAGGAAGGGTAAACTTGTGCATTTAGGTTGCCATTTGTGCATTTGGATTTGAACCAGATCCAAATATAATTTTTAAAAGTATTCCTTGTGATAGATTAAATTGTAACTTTACCAGTTAGGCTCCTAATTTCACATCTACTTTTTGTTCTAATTTCAGTTTGTGTGTGTGTATGTGTTTAATATGTGTATTTGGATCCAAAGATACCAGCATCTAGAATTACTAAAATGACAATGTAAGAAGAAAATAAGTAAATATGATAAAGACAAAAATATAAAATTGCATTCTAAGAAGTAAAATAACAACTTAATCTCATCAATATTAAGTTGACAGAAAAGGATACTTGTCACTATAATACACCTTTGTTTTGAGATTTTACTGAATGTGAACAGATGAGAAAATGATGTAACTATTTTAACTAATACAGAAGAAGCATTGTAATTATTTTGTGCTGACAACATGTTTGCATATCTAGAAAGTGGAAAGCCTCTGGAAATAGTAACAAATATTTAAAGAGGAATTTAATTATCCAAACGTGGCATGGCTTTTCTCTATACTAGCAATAACTAGCTGGAAATTAAATATATGCTAACAAAAACTATAAAACACTGTAATAATTCAATAAAAATATAAAATCTTTATAAAATAATCTACCTTTATGGAAGGGTGTAAAAATATAATTAAAATTTATTTCCTATGTTTGGTCAGAACATATAATATTACTGAATTTTCAACCCTCCAAAAATTAATATTTGGAAACCTAACTTTATAATTAGAAAAAATAATCAACGTTTTTACAAACCAACAATACTTAACAAAAATAATAAAATTATAGAAATAGGAATAATTAGGGTGGTATGCCTTACCAGTTGTTAAAGTATACTAGAAAGACAGTGTCATAAAAACATTATGTTACTGGCAGAAAAACAAGACAAGTCAAACTATGGTACCAAACAAAGAATCTAAAATTATATCCGAGTTTACAAACAATATGTAATTTTAATGTAAAATTTAATATATAAAGCATTTTGGTTATTTCACTGGAAAAGGATTACTTATTTAGTATACCCTGCAGACACATTTGAGCATCTACCTTACAGAATATAATGCTGGATTTGTTACCGCCTAGATTTAACTAAAAAATAATTCTGGTTGCATTAAATGCATAAAGGTGTAAAACAAACAGTATTTCCTGGCTTCAGAGAAACCTTTTTGATTAAAGAAGGAAATTCAGGACTACATAAAAACCCACATTTCATTATATATCTAAATGGAATGAGAATATGTAGCATAATCAAAGTAAAAAAAAAAAACACAATGAAAATAGGGGAAAATGTGTTTGTTGTTGATGAGAAGAAGAAGAAATGTAAGGAAGAAAACAGCCGAGCCATTCATATTGGTCATCTAGAATGAAGGAAAGGAGAGAAGCAAGGAAGAAGGACGAAATAAGGAAACAATAAAAAAGATAATGGAAATATGGGAAAATACGCAGTAGCCTAGTGTTTACTTATATTAACGTATTCATTAAAAAGATGAATGGGCACTTCCTGTGTCCACTTTTTAATTGTATTGTTTGGCTTTATGGTGTTCAGTTTTATGAATTCTACATAAATTTTGGATAGTAACCCCTTATCAGATGTATCACTGGTGAATATCTTCTTCCATTTAGTAGGTTGTCTCTGTTTTGTTGATGTCTTGATAAGAGAGTAGAAAACAATAAAGCTTGAAAGTGTTCTGAACAAATAATTAAACCATTTCTAATCAATATTTACCTTCTTTGTTGGCAACTCTAATGTAAGCTCAGAGGACTGAAGAAACTGGACCTGCTGTCTTTCCAACTTTGAAAGAAACCAAAACCTTTGAAGCAGCACAGACATAAGTCTAAACAGGTTCATGGTATTTCTTGTCTCACCATCTAATTATTTGACTTTGTCCGTTGCAAGTGATTGACTAGTTGATTGCATGGTTTATCCTCACAGGACATACCTAATTTTTCATTAATCTGTTTTGTGAAGGCTAGAAGCTCATCATTTGACACTAAAACCTATGAATTAGATCTCTCATAAAATCCCAGAGTATGACCTCACAAAGTGTGTCCTCAGGAATGAACTCCGCCTTCTACTATGGGCTCTTACTTGGCTTCGTTGTGGAGCAACACATATTCATTCTGCTTTTCTACTCTGTAAGGGCCTGAGAAACCTGTTTTTCACTCGGTCTGATTGGAGCTGGAAACTTTTTCTACCGCTACATAATTGCTGATTTTCATCTGCAGTCACAGCCATTCTCAAGTATGTATAATATCTTAGGTACTAGAGGCACAAAGATTAATAAAACTTTACTTGTACCTCCAGGAGCCCATATTCCAGTGGAAAAGAGGAGGAAAACACAAAACTAGAAATGAAAAGTCACAGGAGCTTTTAAGGGATCTGTGGAAGTCCTACTAGAGTTCGGGAGGTCTTCAAAAGTGTTGGGGAATGTCTTCCATGATCAACTTGGGTTTCATTCCAAGAAGAAGTGTAGGTGATACTGTGAGCCAGGTATCTGGGGAATTATAAGAGCTAGGTAGCTTTGATATAGGAAAGGTGGAGACTTGGACTTGGTTGGAGGGATGTGGAAGTGTGTCAGTTCTGATACTCAGGTGGCGTGCATTGGCACAGACTTACCCTTTAGTTGTGTATTTCATGTGTCCTAATTGTATACCTCTTACCGGTTGTTAAATATCTTAAATCTCACTTCTGGGTATAATGGGAAATGATTGGCAGATTAGGCCATACATTGAGGGCCATGTATGCCAAATTTGGGATTTGAATATAAAATAAAAAGGGGGTCAACTAAGATTATTAACAGAATGATTAAATAATTAAATTAGTTTAAGAGATAACTAACTCCCAGGAAAATGGGGAAGATGGAGGGAGAAAGATAGCATGAACTTTTAATCCATGTCCATCAGTCCAATTTAGCAAGTGAGAGAAGAAAAACTTTTTATTAGAAAGATGAACATTTACACTCAAACAGTACATTCCTTGCTAAATTTAGCATGTTCTTTTATTTTTGAAAAAATCAATCACTCAGGATTGAAAAGGAGGCATTTCAAATGTACTATATGTTCCAATTACTTTGAACATTATGTTCTAGGATGGTAAAATCAAAAAGCTCCTTTGTTCTTGGTCTCCTTCTCCACTGATAAACACCACATTCAAACCTGTACCCTTAACTTCAGCCTACACTGCCAGAACTGTATGGAGCCTTGACTCAGCGGGAGCCTTACAACCTCAAGGAGAAATGAAAAGAAAGTGGGGTTTATGTGCAAACCTTGACTACTACTGAAAAAATATTCAAAGCATAAAGTCTCATATGTTGTGTAAGTAAGCAAAAGCATATTCACAGATGAAAAAACTCTAGATCAGGTGTCAACAAACTTTGTTGGTAAAGGGTCTGATAGTAAATATTTTAGGGTTTATGGGACATATGGCCTCTGTTACAACTTCTACTCAAGTCTACCATCGTAGCCCCAAAGCAGTCACACACACTCTATAATAAATGAGTGTGACTGTTTTACAATAAAATTTATTTACACAATTAGGGAGGGTGCTAGATTTGTCCCATGGACCTTAGTTTGTCAGCACTGCTTTAGAGTGATTTATCACAGCGTCCTCCAACTTGGAGAAACATGTACATAAGACATTCATTGCACCAAATCATGTTACTCTTCTAGAAAACAATGAAAGAACATGCCTAGCTGGTGTAGCTCAATGGATATGAGCATGGGCTTGTGAACCAAAGGGTTGCTGGTTCAATTCCCAGTCAAGGCACATACCTGA
The DNA here is from genome assembly GCF_022682495.2 of Desmodus rotundus. Lineage (NCBI taxonomy): Eukaryota > Metazoa > Chordata > Mammalia > Chiroptera > Phyllostomidae > Desmodus > Desmodus rotundus. The sequence continues at coordinate 59,763,509 of NC_071391.1, forward strand.
GTTGTGGGCCAGGTTCCCAGTGGGGGGCGTATGAGTGGCAACCACACATTAATGTTTCTTTCACTCCCTCTTTCTTCTTCCCTTCCCCTCGCTCTAAAAATAAATAAATAAAATCTTAAAAAAAGAAAACAATGAAAGAACAAATGAATTTCATCTGGTTTCAGCACAGACTAATATTCTGTGTTTGCCTGTTTCTTCACAGATGTTTGATCATTCTCTTAAAGCAACTTTAAAGTTCTCTCTCTCCTGAAAACTGAATTTTATCAGAGTGTTTGCATGGACAAATAGTAATTCAGGTTGACTAGTCCATCTCATGATTGAATTTTTCTTGTTTACAGAATGTTGGATTGCCCCAGGTTTTATTTATCTTACTTAAAAAAAGAAGACATCTCCATTTCAGAATCATCTTTACTTACTACTGTCCTTATTAAAGGCTATTTTAATAATATATAGAAATAAATTAATATTTTATACCATAAGGGTCAAATTTATTATTGAAATTAAGGATGATCAAAGATCTAGTTATACCATAGTGGTTAATAATACAGGCTATCATCCAATGCCTTCTCTGCCACTTACTGCCTGTGTAGTCTTGACAAAATTAGTTGTCTTTCTGGCCTCTGTTCTCTCAGCAATAAAATGAGGTTAATAGCAATAGCTTCTAATAGAATTGTCATAAAAAGTCAATGAATTAATAAAACCAACCACTTAGTGCTTGATACACACAAACAATAGCTATTATTATCATCCAATTGTTTTTAAAGTTCACCTAAACAAATATTAAAATTGCAATCTGTCTTAAATTGCCAGAAGCCTTTGAGATGCAGAGGTCTCTAACACACAAACCCTAGTACTAGAAGAGGCCTTCAAAGTCATCAGCGGGTTTCATCCCTCACACAGGGATCCTTCTCTGTCCAATAACATCCAGGCCCTCTATTTTCCTTCTGGGAGTTTTCACTCATCAGATTGGATCCCTAGTGTCATTCAAAGCAACCGGTTTCATTTAAATTTAAGCTGCAAACTTGGTGAGCATGGCGACATCGATGGGACAAGTAATGCCTCTGAGTTTCATAGTCTTCATTGTAAGTCCGTATCTACTTCACATGGAACTTGTGAGAAATAGAATATATCTTACTCTTCACATTTTATCTGGAGTGTTTCAGAGATTTCCACTCCCCAGGTGGGAAAAGCATGAAAAGAAAACACATAGCTTTTCTCCACGATCTCCCTCCCTTCTCTCCTAAGAATGAGTAACTTATCTGTGTGTGAAACTACAGAGTTGAGCCTGTGTGACTCAGCCTTGACTCTTTATGGAGCAGTTTGCCCTCTGACCCGAGAAGTCTTTCTATTATCATTCTGAAAGCCATCTTCTAAAGCAGGGAAGTCCTGCTACTGCCCAGCCGTGCCTGTGACTCTGGGGGTGGGGGTAGCATTAGGAGTTCCATTTGGTCATGGGTCAAAGTCTCTTAATTAGTGGATGTGCATAAATCTCCATGACTCACTTCTTCTGGCTTTTAATTTGAGAACAAGGCTGTTTAACCAACCTTTAAAGCCCTAACAACACTGAGAATCTATGACATTACCGATGCGACAGTACTGGTACAAATGTTAAGTTGGTTATTTTAAGAACATTTCTCCTTTATACTATAGCCAAATCTTCTTTCTCTCCCACAGTTTATAATAAATGGAGTGATATGAAATGAAGATAACACATGATACCACTTACTACTGATGTAGTTTTCCTGGTTCTCCAATCTCTGTTGACAACTTCTCAGCCCACTGCCCCCTGGAGCCCTGCAACACATACATGGCCTCCCTTCTCACCTCCAAACTTACAAAGACCAGAGGGACTATCAGGAGAGTTTCCCATTTTCAAACCTTTACACGTACCTACCTCTACCCCTGACATATTTTTTATTTCCGTTTCAGTTCTGGAGCTGGTCTCCTCAGTTTGCTCCCTCCATGTGTGCTCTATCACCCAGTCCCACATTTGGGGGATTTTACACTACACATTGGACCCTTTTCATTTATTAAATTCTCCTATCCTACCTGGACCATAAAAGTAAACACCCAACTATTAAACAAACCTCTGTGGCTGGCTCCACATGCAATATGCAAATACCATGAATCATTAAAAAATGTAAAAAACCCTGAAAGATAAAGTTTCATATTGTTCAAAATGCCATAAATAAAATAAAAATTAAATGGCAGGAGGGAAAATATTTGCTTCACATGTCAATGAACTACTTTTTTTCCCCTCTTTTTATTATTGTTCAGATACAGTTGTCCCCATTCCCCCACCCATTACTCTTCCCTATCCTACCCATCCCCCACCTCCCACATTCAATCCTCTCCCTGTTGTCTTTGTCCATCGGTCCATCAACATGCTCCTTGACTCGACCCTTCCCCTTCTTAATTTATAAAGTGCTTTTATGTGAGTCAGTGATTTTCAACTGGTGAGTTGCAGCACACTGGGGTGCTGCAAAAGTTTTTAAAAGATGCAATACCTGTCTATTTAGTCAGGGGCACCGATTTCTTTTCCTTTAGGTTGTCAAGTAAAAACAAATGACAACAGTCAACACAATAATAGCCTCCTGGTGTGAATGAATCAAAATTATACCTTTTTTAAGGTATAATTTTGATTCATTCAAAAATTATATTTTTTCTCAGATCAGCAAAAAATATATTTCTTTGGTGTGCCACAGAATTTTAGTAATTAGTTTATGTATGCCATGAGATGAAAAGGTTGAAAATTGCTGATGTAAATCAATAAGGAAAATAAACAGAAAAAATGGACTAAGTGCATGATTGGGTAGCTTGTAGACCATATAAATATGTATCACTTATTGACATATGAAAGATGTACAATCCCAGTCATAATTGAAGAACTACAAGTTAAAAAATAATGATGTCAAATGCACCTAAAAGATTAACAAATGTCAAATAATTTAGTAATACCCTGTGTTGATACAGATGTAGAAATATACATGCTTTTTACTGTACAGCTTTGCTCACTGTTTATTTTTTATTATGATAAATTATTTGTTTGGAAAAAATAAAAATATCATGTTAAATATCTTTCTTTTGACCTGATTTTTCTTCCAGTTAAAGTTTTTTCATTCTCCATTCATTATTAGTTTAATTGCACAAAGTAGTGGCTTATACGCCATGAGTTTATTTTCTACCTTCCACTCACTTCTTAGCTACTTTATATTGAATGCTTTTATTTCTCCATTCGTCCATCTTTTGCTAAATCATTAATTACTACCATTTCAATAAATCCCAAAGCCCATTTAGTATTATTTTCACTTGATCTCCTAGAATCACTGACACTGCTGTTCTCTCCTTTAAACACCCTCCTCCAGGCTGGGTGACAAGACCCTCTCTGGGTTTTCCCCCTATATCTTTGGATTTCTTTCTCCTTCTCTTCTCTTCATACTTCATCTTTTTTCTAACCATTAAATTTTGAGGTTCCTCAAAGCTAAGTTCTTAGACTTTCTCTTTTTAAATTCTATACACCCATATATTCAGTTAATAAATCTGAATTAGATGCCTCACTCATTTTTATTTATAGCCTCTATGTCTCTTTTGAGCTCCAGACTCACATATTCTCCTACTTTATTGACTATTTTTATATTTGAAATGCACATTAGGTCAACTTATCCACAACTGAACTCATGACCTCCTCTCTGCCTCTTACATGAATTTTTCCCAGTTGTCTTCATTTCACTAAAGGTACAATCATTCATGTTGTCATACAACATAAAAACCTAGCAGTCATCCTTGACATTTTCCCCTACTCCTCCACAATATCCAACACATCAGCAGCTCCTACATTTATGTTTTTCAACTTGTTGAGTTGTACATGTTTAATGTATTCATTTTGGTGAGTTTGCATATACCTCTAATATTATCTCCACATGTAAGGTAATAAGCATATTTTAATTAATGAGTGGCTTTTGTTTTGCCACCTTTTTATATCCACACTGCCTTAGTCAACAGGATCACTTTTGTTATGGATACTGATACCCTGTATCTGCCTTCACTCATCTAATCCATGACCCATATCCCAGAAATATTGTTGGGAAAACCAAACCAATCATATTCTCATTCTCACAAAATAAATTCTTGTCCAGTAATGGGATAAAAGCACTTCAAGGGTGAAAATAGTGTCTCCTAGGCTCCTCTCCAAATTTTTCACCCATGACCCCTTTACTCTGTGCTCAACTCATATGATTCAGAAAATTTTGCATATCATCCTAGGCATATACATTTAAACAACTGGCTGTTTATAGAATTAGCATTAAACAATTATTAGTCTGTTCTTCCCAACTCACTGTAGACAACTCCAGGCAAAGTGGGGTGTGGTCTGGCTATCTTATTTACATTATAAATTCATAACAAAAATATGAACAATTTTTAAGGCATTTGCTAAGTTTATTTAATTTTCAAAAAAACCCTAAAACAGCAAAAAACAAAAATAAGGCAAAAGTAAACTGAGCTTATCACAAGTGTAGGAACATTTATGTTGCTTTAAAAATCCCTCATTGTGACACTGAGAATGTCCACTTGAATAAGAAACTGGTATGGTCTTGCCCAGTCATTTACTCTTTGAGTCTCATCTCTCTCCCTTGTAAAATGGGGGTTTCAGTACCAAGCTCGAAGTCATCTAAAACTGGCATGTCCAGGATCGTTCGTAGCATTTCATTAGTGTCTTTGTCTGTGTCTCTCCTCCCTCTCCCTCCTCTCACCATCTTCTCCCCTTACGTCTTCCCCTTGTTCTCTTTCTCCTTCCTGTTCTGTTTCTCTCCCTCCTTGTTTCCTAACATGTATGGCAATGCAATGAAAATAACTTTTTTTTTCACATAACAATTAAATGACACTGAGTGGCCCAAATGGAATACAATAATACTTGTTTTCAAATGGCTTTAATTTGAAATAAATACTCTGGCTTTATACAAGAATAAAGACTAATGTGTAATTCTGGTTAATACCTACTATCAGTTTTACTAGAACAATTACTTGTCATTCTATCCACAAAGATCTTTATTGGAATAAGCTCTTGTCCTTTCCATTTTAAAAAATATTAATGTAGCATGACCTTGTACTAAGGATTGTCAGTTATAATTCCCAAGTATATTTGCAGTTAAGTACATTTCCTCTTATGGCCTGGTAGCAATTATCATAAGACTCTCTGTTCTTTAGACAGAGAATTTAAGACACAGAGTCTTAATTCAAATATATAAATAATTTCAGTTAATCAAAGAAAACATAAAGCCATCTTTATATAGTTAAATTGCTAAAAATTATTCCTTGTTTCCAAGTTCATATTCAGGTTTATAATCATAAATATCTCAAATAATGTTTTCTGAGGTCAAGAACTAAAACAATGTATCCATTCTAGAAAAATAAGCCCCTTTACAAATGTTATTTTTGTTTAGATTACTGATCCTTTCCTGTTGTCAGAGTCAAAGTGTTTAGCAAGATATTTCAGGGGCCTGGACAGCACCTTTTTATTGGCAGTGAGACAGCAGATTACCCAGACCTCGAAGGAGAAGACCCAGTGGCCAAGCCCATATCACTCTTACATTCAACTGATGTGCAGCACAGATGGTGACATATGTTGATGGATTGTCTTAGCAGTAGAGTTACCTTAGTCCTGCCAAACATTTTAGTTGAATGGCCTATTAAAATTGCCTATCCCAATGCCCCCGGAGAGATTTACAAGTAACTACATCTGTTAAATGTGGGACACTCTAGGAAGTTCTGAATACAGATTCTTTTCTTGAAGCTTTGACTTCTAGTTTCTAAGAACCATCCATCCATGTTAAATTGCAGGTGGGCAAAGAAGGAAGCTTAAAGAGAGATTGGGAAAATATATGCAAACAAAATAGTCTCAAAATACTAACAAGAGTTATAGGGTAAATTGAGTAATTTTGGGAGGGAACATCAATTTTAAAATGCTAACAAATTTGAATTATGTAGGATAGTTTCTTATCTCACCAGGATTGATGAGGAAGTGGGACTTTGCTATACAATTATAACTTCCCTCTGTTTCTATTCTCTAGGAGACAGGCTGGTAGAGAAAAGCACTGGACTGAGAGTAATGATAAGAAGGCTCTTGTACAACTTTGACCATGTCATCCAAACTTCTGGAGTATTAATTTTCTCACAAAATGAGAGTGAGAAAATTATTGAATTTTGCTTTTCAACTCACTACCTCAGACCTCCAATTTTATGATCAGGAATACTTTGAACTTACTGAGAAAAAGTAAAACACAGTGCTAAATACTCAGTCTCTGGAGTTACACGAACTTATTTTAATTTTTCCTTCATCATGTACATCTATATGGCCTTCTTCATATCATTATTATTCAATATTTATTGAGTCATAAGGTCCTTGTCTATAAAGTGAGGATGATAATAGGACTCAACTGAAAGTTATTCTTAGATTTTTTTTTTTCATTGCACTTACTACCTTCGATATAAGCTTGTCATCTGTAAGGTCCATAAGAGTAGTGATTGTTGTCTGTTTTATTCGCTGACGCATCCCATCTTAACATATATAGTATAGGCACTCAACATTTGTCAAATGAACAATTAAATAAAACAATACATATAAAGTGCTTAGCATATTAATTGGAATACAGCATTTGACAAATGATCCTATAAATGGTTTTATTAATACATAGAGTGCTACTTCACTATGAAGAAGTAGGAATGGAAGAAATAGGAATGCTTCAAAGAGAAGGTGAAGGGGACTGAGGACCATACTGTTGTTTCCAAATATTTGAAAGAGTATTACATGTAATTTTCAAAAAACAAAAAAAGAAGAATGATTCAAGAGGTAGAAATGTCATAGAGTTATTTTTTTTAACTTAGAGTAAAAAAGCCTTTTCTAAAAACACTGCTCAAAGATGAAATGAAGTGGTGCTCAACTCGATGTTGGATTTTTAAAATCCTCTTTTTAATTGATTTTAGAGAGAGAGGAAGGGAGAAAAAGAGAGAAAAACAACGATGTGAGGAACATCGATCAGTCGCCTCTGGTATGTGCCCCAGATGGAGGTCAAACCCACAACCTAGGTGCTAGGAGCCCTGACTGGGAATCCAAACCACAAGTCGTTGGCGTACAGCACAGCGCTCCAAACAGCTGAGCCACCTGGCCAAGGCAATACTGAATTCTTAGTAGCCAGTCAATGAAAGGACTAAGAAATCTAATGAAAGGTTATCAAACTATTATTCTATAAATTAAATTAATTGAAGAGAAGTTCATGTAAACAGCATACACAGAATACATTTAAAAACACACAAAAATAATGAATTTTGTCCTGAGGGTGCTGTTAGCAATAAAAATACAGTGAGAAAGTAGCAAATGCAGTATAAACCAATTTTCCTTGTGTACATGTTATCAAAAACATTTACTTGTTGACACATTATGGCTCAAGAGAAATGAAATTGATTTGTCTTACTAATGTTGGCGAAAAAGCAAAAAGGAGACACAAAATCTTTTATTCCCTGTCAGAAAGACAGGGTTGTTCAAAGACAGCCTTTTCTTTTCTGTTCTTTTTTTTACTCGAGTGGCAACACTGCACTTGGGAATTCAAGAATATTGGCAGTGGGCGTGTTCCTGGGCTGTACGTTCCTGGGCTGCATGTTCCTGAGTGCGCACCACTCTTGCCGAGTAGGGATGATGTTAGGTAAAATGTATGACATCGATGAAAAAGCAATCTCTCAATATCACTGTTATGAAGGGTAGTTGGACTCAGATTAAAATAGCATATCAATCTACTGCCATCAGATCAGACAGAAAAGAACAAGGTACAAAGAGAGGCTATCAGTGGCTATCATAAAAGATGACTAAGCAGGAGCTCCGTCTGATCGCAGAAGGTCAGTTAAGCATTTGGAAAGTAAAGGAATTATTATTTTTTTGAATGAGCAATTAAAAATAATGAGTTAACGTTCTATTTTGGACAGCAATATTGAGGTAGATGCAGTGGTTCTGAAGGATTTCAATGTTCTTTAAATTGGCTGCCTACTAGAAAAGATATGTGATCAAATGATAACATTTTTGAGGTGAACTGTATTCACACATTCAAGCTAACGTGCCAAGTTACCCTAAAACAGTCCATCGGAGGGGGAGGGGAGACTCCGCCCATTGGCCAAGATGGGGGGAGATGGGGCCCCGAGCAAGCATGGAAAGCTAAAAGGATGAGTGGATAGGGCACCCAGCACTCCAAAACCTGGCAAGATAATTGGATTAGGAAAAAGCTCTCCCCTCCCTACCCATGTAAATACTGGGGGTTGAAGCAGGGAGATTAAGATATCTTTCAGATGGGAGTTCACCATATTCCCAGGTTGTGCTGCACTTGAATACAACATTTTCCTTCTTGTACCAACACCTGTTAGGCTTTTAGAAGCAGCAGGCTGCCGAACCTCGGTTTTTGGTCGGTATCTTACTGATTGCAATGGTTAATTTTATGTGACAGCTTGACTGGGCCATGGGGTGCCCAGACATCTATTTCATCAAATATTTTTCTGGGTGTGTCTATGAGGGCATTTCTAGATGAGATTAACTTTTGTATCAGTAGATTGAGTAATTCAGATTGTTCTTCCTAATGTGAATGGGCCTCATCCAATGAATTGAAGACATTAATAAAACAGAAAAGCTGAGTCAGTGGGAACTGGCCTATATTCCCACATGAATTGAAACATTGGTCTTTTCTGGTCTTCAGACTTACACTGAAACATTGTCTCTGCTTTGTCTCCCCACTTCGAGCTTTTGGACCAGAGCTACAAAATTGGCCCTCCTGGGTCTCTTGCTATATATACTCACACTATCATTTCTGTTTCTCTGGACAACCCTAATACACTGGTTCAACACCATCAGCAGGGAATGAACTGAGTTGTGCTAGTCAAGTGGATTATCCAGATATTAAAGTCAATCCCTGTACAAGTTAAACTTTTATAAAGTTGGCTGGTAACAATGTGGGTGATCAGGAAATGTAATAATACTTCTGTTGCATATAATAATGAGCCAGCCGTAGTTGGCTGGTGTGGCTCAGTGGATTGAGTGCTGGCCTACAAAACAAAAGGTCATGGGTTCGATTCCCATTCAGGGCACATGCCTGGGTTGCTAGGCCAGGTCCCCAGTTGGGGGCATGCAAGAGGCAACCAATTGATGTTCCCACACTGGTGTTTCTCTCCCTCTCTTTCTCCCTCCCCTTTCCCTCTTTCTAAAAGTAAATAAATAAAATCTTGTTTAAGAAAGTAAAATAAGAGTCAATTTTTGAACATTTTAAAAAATGTGTTGTAAAAGCAATTTCTTGCTTTCAAACCCAAAATTCTATAATTCTGTGTTATGAAATATGTTTTTGTAGTCATTCTCAAAATCAGTTTCAACAGCAGCAGCAAATAGTTTGAAATGTGTTTACTGACCAAGGGAATTATGCAAGCTTTTAAGAATCCATCTTTCATTACGGTCATTTTTTGGAAGACTTAAGGACTCATCATCTTTATATACTTATTCCTGTTATCAGCATTAATCAGCACATGGAATCTCTACTTATTTTCTATAATTATTTCCAGGCCGTGGTGTTTTATATTTAAGCTCTACTTCCACTCACAGGTTCGGCTTCCAAAGCATCTGTTCTTGTGCACCTCAAGATACCCTTTGATGCTGCCAATTTCCTGGTATTACCTCCTTGTAAGTTTTCTTACAGTCACTCACCTCCCCAGAAGCAGGAATTCTCCAGCTAGACCCAGGCGCCTCATGGCCATCAGTAGTCCTCGCACGGTCATGCCCTCGCAGAAGCAGGCTACCACTCGGGCCTTGGGCAAGTGACTCCTGAGCTTCTTGAGCAGTTTATCAAAGCTCTGCTCCCCCGCGTTGCTGTAGATTTTGTAAGAGTGGGCAATGCAGATTCCTTCCTTGGCTGACATATCTTTGAAAGCTTCCATCCCACTCTCTCCATAGTTGCCTGTGTGAAGATATAAGCAGAGGGGTAGTGAAATGGGAGTGTGGGATTCATCGGGTACAATTCGAGGGCAGAAGGGCTAGGAGCATGAAGGTTACTTGGTGGTTTTGGATTTGGAGCCCGAAGACCTGAAGGAGTTTTTGCTCTTTTAGTGATTTGCTCATTTGGGACAATTTATAATAAAACTACATTATATGTGTGTGTGTGTGTGTGTGTATAAACTTTTTAAAAGTTTTCACTGAGAGAGAGAATAAAATTAAAAATACAAGCAATTCAACTTCACATTTGACTCAAAAAAGCCTATAGTCTAGTGTGAGATGATAAGAAACATTTATCTGCAATTTTTTCCTTCTATCTCACTTCTCTTTTCTTCTCATTGTGTGATCATCTCACCCTTAGTCTTGTCACAGATAAATGTATAAGTTGGGAAAAACATTTAAAGGTTCTTTCTATACAATCATAGGGAAGTTAGGTATATTGGGCAACGATTGCAAATTTCTTTGAAAAATTTGGGAGTAAGGGATTGTTGGAGGTCTTTTAAAATTAATGGAAAATGGGAATCAATATTGACAATTGACTGTGTGCTAGGAAGTGTAAAATCTTTGTATATGGAACTGCACTTGACCCTCACAACAATGTTTTGAGGTACGCATTATGACCTCCATGATACAGATGAGAAAGCAGGTGAGGCAGTTAGGTTTACATCGCCCAGAGTTACACACACAGTGGGTGGAAGGCTGAATTCCACCCACAGATCTAAGGGCAACGATTCTGCTCCCTGCTTTCCTCTATGGCTGACTTCTCGAGACTCAGAAGCCCAATTATATCTGCATTTCTCTTTCCCAATTAAAGGTCATGAAGCTTCAATTTTAGATGATGTTGGAGCTCATTTTCTGAGTTTTCAAAAATTAGATATGTGAGGGGCATTGATTTGAAGAACACAGGTGACTATAATGGGACCCAAGCTGTGGGACATATAAAGGTGGAACTGGACTAATAATAACTAGACCTAAGAAATGAAATTTCATCAGGAGTAGATCTCAAATGAACAAGAGAGTACAAGGCATTCATTTGCACTGGTTTCACTATATTACCATATTAAAGGTAACATAAATAACTATTCATTTTGAATTTTGGAAAGTCAATTCATATATATTAGCTCACTGCTTCTCACACCAAGTGTGTGATAAAGGTAATACTATTTCTTTCACAGCAGATACACCTGAAGTTGCATTTAGCAAGCAGGTGGCAAGAGTCTTGGTTAGAATACATATCTTCTGACTCCTGACCCCATGTGTGTGCTCCACGACAGCACAGGTAATTTCTGCCAATGAGACCCTCAGACACTGAGGGTGGACTTCTGTGCAGTCTTATGGGGCAAAGCAGAACAAACCATCTTGAGTCCCAGCCAACACCACTGGTAGGCCAGATGCATCTTTACTTCTCCAGGATTAAACAACAAGGAGCCTGGATGATGATGGTGGGCGGGCAATATAGTTACTTTGCAATTAACAAAGTTTAAAGGGCTCTCTCTGAAAAATGTGCTAAGCAGCCTAAATTACTAGTTTTGTACTAATCAGAGTAATCTATTATTCTCTGATGTATTTTTAGCCAACTCCATTTTTCAACTATCTTAAACTTAACATTTTGATTAATGTTGGGCATTTGCTTAAATAATTTGAAATTAGATATATAGTGATTGTGATGGCATTAGTGAAAATTCTCAGTACATTCAGTTAAACAAGAAGAAATACCTGACACATTTGTAATCTTCGCTTTTCTCCTAACAGCTTTGTTTTAACATTCTCTTTTGTTTATACAGTAAGTTATATGGGAGCAGCTTGCAAAGGGAGATAAGTTCATAGTTATTATAAAGAGTTCTAATTTAGCTTGAATAGTCACTCTAAATCTCATCTTTCTCACCTGAAATTCAGAGGTAACACTGCCTAATGTATGGGCATTGTGTATATTATATTTAATATATGTAAAATTCTGACAGCCTGAACCCAATTAATTGCACCCATTGGAATTATAAAAAATATTCTAGGCATAGTTAAGCTGCTCTCCTTTGGAGCAACTAAAATAAATAATGTGTCAAATGGCATTAATACTGATCATTAGACTAAAGAATAAGCTTACTGGGGAAACATGATTTTATCAGAGCAAAACCCAAGTAGTACACTTTAAAATTTAAATGGGAAAGAGTCTTAATAGATATGAGACATAAAAATCCTGCAGAATAATAATTTTATAAAAGCAACCCATTTTATATGTGAAATTAAGAACAGGGATATACAGGAACATAATCAACAGAAGAAAGAAGCAAACAAAATATAACCAGGGACATTGAAGTTAAGAACAATCTAATAATAGCCAGAAGGGAGGGGGGAAGGGATAGTGGGGAGAAGGGTATTCAGGAACTACTATGAAGGACACACGGACAAAACCAAGGGGGAGGGTGGAAGCAGGGCAGGGAGGTGGGTTTGGCTGGGGTGGGGTGGAGGGATGGGGAGAAAATGCAGACAACTGTAATTGAACAACAATAAAATAATTTAAAAATTGAAAATAAATAAAATAAAATAAAAGTTGAATAAAAAAAGAATAGGAATATATATATAGTCCAGGTTTTCCAATAATATTGGGAAGCCTGAAGTGTTGAGATTTTCAGTAGTTGATAAAAATACTGTATTCTGGAATTACACATTTTTTTTAAAAAGGGGAAACTAAAATGTTCATAGGCTTCTTGAAGAAAGTTAAATAGATTATAAGCAATGTACAGAGTAAGGAAAAATCTGAGAAAGCAAAGATTTTTTTCAACAGCAAAACAAAATTTCTTGAGAAAGGAATATATGGCATGAAATATCAAACTTGTCTATGGATTCATTTTAAGAAACTGGTAAAAGGAGTTCTCCTTTAAGTAGCAGAGGGCCTGTGACTTGGAATTATAAAAGAAATGTAGTCACAGCCTGACTGGACTCAGCACACACTAGATTCGTGATGATGGAAATTTCAAATATTGATTTTTACCTTTATAAATGCACATGAAAAGTGAAAATGTCATTAGGCAATAGAATACATGTGTTATCGATACTTACTATGAAAATTAAAGAGTGAGACAATAGATTGAGAAGTGGAGGCGGGGAGAGCTGGTGGAAAGGGAAGGGTATTTAAATCTACTCACAATTTGGAAGTAGAATATATAGGAAACAAAAGTAAGATGATTAAGGGAATTTTTCAAAGCTAAGAAAACAAGAAGACTAATCTAATACTATTAAAAGAAGAAGTGAGAAGATGTGAATCAAAAGATGACTATTGTTCATAAATGAAAGAGTAGGAATTAAAAATTAAGCATATACTCATGCTACTTAGAAATATAAAGATAAAAACAAAAAAACCTATAAAATTCTCTTTTTACTTCACACCCTTCTGCACTATTTGATTTTGAAAAATATGAAAGTACAGTTTGATGGAAAAATTTAAATAACATACTTGGAAGTTGCCAAAATTGGAAAGTAGTTATGGACAATTTTCAATGAAATGCCAAATGAACTTCACTGAATAAAGAAATTAGGCATGCTCACATTGAAGACAAAATTTTCCTATAATATTCTTGAATAAAATATAAGAGTACATATTAATTTATAACTTAGAAATTCTCATATGTTTCTGGTGCCATATATCAATATGCAATTATTCTTATACTAGTTCTATAATGAAAATAACTGGCTAATTTTGTAAATATCATTATTATAGTATAAATTTAATCAAAATCAAATATTATTTCAAACAATTGCTTAAATATCACTTTTTCTTCTTCTAATTTTCTATCATATCAGTTGGTTTTGGCTACATTGTTTTTCAAAGGTGCCTAATTCTTTTTCCATTTTAGCCACAGAATGGGATCCTAATGCATGAAAATGTAAAATAGGCCTAGGGTTATTTTTTTCTTATATTATGAAACACAGTAATCCCAAAACCCATGACAACATGCTTAATTCACATTTATTCTAAGAGTAGATGCTCTAACTTAAGACCATATGAGTCATTTCTGGTATACCAGAAAGCTTTAGAAATAAGATGGTTCCTACAAGATGTCACTGATCTAAATGAAAAAAGCAAAATCCAGTTAATTTTCCTTCCTCTTGTCAAATGACCTTCTACTTACTGAATTTCCAATATGAAGCTCATGGGATTTCTCTGCAAAGTCTTCCCTAACTCTCCTATACATTTCCTGCTTTGTGCCTCATTTGATCTTACAATAGAACATTGTGACCTTTAAGTGGAAACTAATCAACAAAACAAACAAAAAAGCAAAATATAACCAGAGACATTGAAATTAAGAATAAACTGACAGTAACAAAAGGGGAGGTGGAAGGGAAGAATAGGGGGAAAGAGGGAAAGGGATTTCAGGAACAACTATAAAGGACACAAGGACAAAACCAAGGGGGGGTTGGAATCAGCAGAGGGAGGTGGGGATGGCTGGGGTTGGGGGGGTGGGGGAAAAATGCAGACAACTGTACTTGAACAACAATAAAATAAAATTAAAAAAAAAAAAACCATTGTCTTGTCTGTGCCCCTACTAAACCTTCAGAACAGGAATGTTATTTACTTTTGTATTCCTAATTCCTCACAGAAACCTGGAAGATAACTAACACAAGTTGAATAAAAAATAAATGCATGTTGAGCATTTTTTCATGTATCTCTGGGCCCTCTATATGTCTTCCTTGGAGAAGTGTCTGTTCAGGTCCTTTGCCCATTTTTTAATTGGTTTGTTTGTCTTCCTGGTGTGGAGTCATGTGAGTTATTTATATATTTTGGAGAGCAAACCCTTGTCCAAAGTATCATTGGTAAATATGTTTTCCCATACAGTTGGTTCCCTTTTCATTTTGCTGATGTTTTCTTTAGCTGTGCAGAATCTTTTTACTCTGAGGTAGTCCCATTTATTAGTTCTTTCCTTTATATGCCTGGCCCTAGGGGATGTATTAGTGAAAATATTGCTGTGTGGGATATCTGAAATTTTCCTGCCTATGTTCTCCTGTAGGACTTTTATGGTATCACTTCTTATATTTAAGCCTTTTATCCATCTTGAGTTTATTTCGGTGTATGGTGTAAGTTGGTGGTCTAGTTTCATTTTTACATGTACTTCTGTATCTCCCAACACCATTTATTGAAGAAGAGGCTATTTTTACTCCATTTCATGTTCCTGTCCCCTTTGTCAAATATTAATTCACCATGGAGACATGGGTTTATTTCTGGGCTCTATATTCTGTTCCATTGATCTATGTGTCTCTTCTTATGCCAGTACCAGACTGTTTTGATTACAGTGGTCTTAAAATATAGTTTGATATCAGGTATTGTGATCCCTCCTACTTTGTTCTTCTTTCTAAAAGTTGCTGAGGCTATTTGGGGTCATTTGTGGTTCCATATAAATTTTTGAAATATTTGTTCTACATTGGTGAAATATTTCATTGGTATTTTTGATAGGGATTTCATTGAATCTATAAATTGCTTTGAGTAGTATGGGCATTTTGTTGATGTTAATTCTTCCAATCCATGAACATAGTATATGTTTCCATTTGTTTGTGTCTTCCTTAATTTATTTCTTCAGTGTTCTGTCATTTTCTGAGATACCACTTTATAGGAGACCATTCTGTGTGGCGTGGTCCCTGCTCCCACTAGGAAAGGCCAATGGAAAGCGAGGTCCAGCACACAGGACCCACACCCACAGATAGGTTCTCCTGTGGGGAATCAGACCTGCATTGAACCTAGGCCGCTTTGAGACTTGCTTTTTACTAAAACTCCCTCACCCTGAATTGAGGCAGCAAATGGTTACTGCATATGTTTAAAGTAACTTCCTAAAATCTATGCTAAACCTTCCAAGATGAGTGTAACCAGTTCAACCACTTTTCCCTTTACATTTGTAAATATCCTTCCTTTTTTTTATGTAATTAGCAACATCCTCTCCTTTGTTTTCTGTAAAAAGTAACCACCTAAAGTGAACCTGTGCATAGTAGATGAGGACCATCCTCAATGTAATGTGCCCAGAAAAGCAATAAAAGCCTGTCAAGGCGAGGGTCAGGGCGTTCTTCTCTTGAGAGTGGCCGAGTGGCCCCAAGATGCCTTCCTCTTGAGAGAGCAGCCATGCTGTCCCTTTTCCTCCACAGGACTTGGTAGTCCATCTGAATTTGTCTTGTCTCGGTGTCTGCATCAGCACTTCACACTGGTCAGAATGGCCATCATTAACAAATCAACTAACAACAAGTGCTGGTGAGGTTGTGGAAAAAAAGGAACAATGTTGATGGGAATGCAGACTGGTGCAGCCACTGTAGAAAACAGTATGGAATGTCCTCAAAAAACTAGAAATGGAACTGCCTTCTGACCCAGCAATTCCACTGCTAGGATTATACCCTAAGAATCCTGAATCACCAATCCAAAGAACCTAGGCGCCCCAATGTTCATAGCAGCGTTATTTACATTTGTCAAGTGCTGGCAACAGCCTAAGTGCCCGTCAGTAAATGAATGGATCAAATATTGGTGGTTCATTTACACAATGGGATACTACGCAGCAGAAAAGAAAGAAGGAGCTCCTATGCTTTGTGATGGCATGGATGGAACTGGAGAGCATTATGCTAAGTAAAATAAGCCAGGTGGTGAAAGACAAACACCATATGATCTCATCTATAAGTCAAACCTAATCAGCAAAACAAACAAGCAAAATAGAACCAAAGACATGGAAATAAAGAACAAACTGACAGTAACTAGAGCAGAGGGGGGAAGGGAATAGCAAGGGAAAGAAGGTGAAGGTGCAAGTCAAGGAACATGAATAGAGGACTCAGGGGCACGGACAATGTGGTGGGGATTAACTGTGGGAGCAGGGATGGAGGCAGGGGAGAGCAATGGGGGGAAAGGTGGGACAACTGTAACTGAACAACAATAAAAAAAAACCTTAATTGTAAACCTAAAAAAAAAATAAATGAATGAATGATCAGTATAAAGTAATCAATACCTACTGGGGATTTTCCAGATGAAATAATTGTCAAATTGATTATCTGTCCTACAATCAAAATTTCAGCATTTATGTCTAGAATGTATCACTCAAATGATGATTACATAGTATTTCACTTAAAACTTAAAGAACAGTGTTGTGCAATAGTTAATGCATCTGAATTTCCTCCTGAGGACTTCAGTGTTCCCCTGGATAGAAAGATTCTAATATCTCAACCTCAAATATTATTTAAAGGTAGCTGCTGTCACTGGAACTAATTGACCTGTATTGTGTCAGCTGGGATCTGGAAGTATCTGCCTCTACCTGAGATTAAAAGTACACATTGAAAGTGAGACTTGCTAAAGAATAACTTTAAATCTCTCTTCTGACCTAAGAGAGATGATTTATTTGACCTTTAATGTTTAAAGACACTAAACAATTCTTTAGCGTGTACTGTATCACCACAGACAACTGCTGTTTCTGGTGGTACCAATTCACTATCATGAACTGCTCTGCTTCTGTGGCTGAAACAGACTTGCAGATAACGGTAAGAAAGAATGGTAACATAAATAGAATATATCTAGTAAGTGAGATATTTTTTTCTGGCAAAATATCCATTGGAAATATGGTTCAAATTTATAAATCTTATGTGTTGGGGAAAATGATGACAAGAATAAAAATTAACAGAATACTAAAAAGAAAAACCATACAAATAATTTTCTTTTCTCTGACACGAGTTTCCGGTTTTCCGTTGTACTTCCCCTTCTCCCACCATAATCAGACCCTCGTTATTCCTTGCATAGGAGCTGACATGGTAACATAACCTCTTACCACCTCCTAGCTTTCATGTTTTCACACCTTACCTACCATTATTGGGGGGTCTTATTCCTTTTTTTAACTAGGCAATGAACTTTACTAACCATTATATTAAACTTTAGTCCCTTCTTCAGCTTTATTAGCTGCAAAGAATGATTTGTGTATTAGCCAAAACTGAAAAGAGCTACAGTGTCCAAGAGGCTAGGGCTTAAAAATATTAGAGATCTAGATTTTAGTAGATCCATAAGCAAAATTTTAAAAAGCAGTCATAATATAAAATAGTAGCTTCCAGTAACTTTTTCAAGTTTATCTTCAGAAGTTGACTCAATTCAATTTGCTTCATTCTTGGAAACCTCATCAAAATTCTCCACACGATCTGGAACTTCATCATCATCATCCTCTCCTATAGCAAGGGGTGCTTTTCCATCCACAGATTGTTTGGTCAGAGCTTCAGCCAGTCTCCTTAATTTAGTCGGACTGTCTGCACCAAGCTGATTTAAAATGCTGGGTAGTATATCTCTCAGCTACTGTGTCTCAGCATGGCCTATAATAGTGGAAGTGTTTGCTGCCAGAGATGCCTGAACTTTAAGGCTGATAAAGTGGATCACCATCCCTTGGTTTGTGAACATATTTACATCTTCAATACCAGAGATATTTCTTACCCTTAACTTCTGTAACGAGAACTGAAGTTTTTTATCACATGCTGTAGCTGTTCTGTGAACCACCTTCTTCTTTCTACAAGCATTTCCTTTCCCACCACTGTGCACGTGTGCCTGCAGTTTGGTGAGTTTCCCTCGGTTCATGATACTTTCTTTATCTTGTTGGAGGGAACATGGGGCAGTGCAGGGGTCTAGGGTTGGCACTCAGGGGGTCTGGGACCTGGAGGGCAGTTCTTATTTCTTACTAGGCTCTTCCATATGTACCTTAGATACCCCACATATTCCCACCATTACTTTTATTCATGATATTCTTTCCACCTGGAATACCCTTCCCCCATTTCTCCATCTGGTCCAACTCAAAAGTCCAGACTGAAAACTTACTTGAATGTAGACCATATTTCCGCAGTGCACCCAGAAAATAGTTGTGGAACTAAACTGACCTGCTCCACCATGCTTTTCAAGGATCTCCCTACAGGGATGGTGTAACCTGGTTACTCATTTCATAGATATTAACTTATCAAGTATCGGTAAAATACTACGTACATGGTGGACTCTAGATAGTTACCTATTTTAGCCTACTGATCTATTTTATAATATTGAAGAGTATAATTTATGTTACTTATAATTGCTAGTATGTTTATAATTGTAGTTCATTTACCTTTGTGACAAGGTTAATCATACAGGTGATTTATTTGATATTGAGAACTTGGTTAAAAATACTATCCACAATATTAACATATCTTCTTTAGGAAAACATAACCCACTTTACATAATTTGTTTCATCATGGGATTTCTAAGATTTCCCTGACTCAGATGACAAGTTATGGTGTTAACTATTATGCTGTATTAGAGTTAATTTAAAGTATATATTCTGTATTTTTATATTATGTATACATATTTATGCTCCATCCTATGTGTATTTATTTATTATATTTTGAATAGATTCATATATTCTACTTTCCAAACTGTAAACCCCTTGAGGGTAGTAAATATACTCGTTCAACTACATTTATCATCACAGAGTAGGTAATCAGGGATTTCTTGAACAGAAAGAGTGGTACAGAACGATAGGAAAGAATAAAATTTTAGGTAAATTTATTTGTTCAAATATAGTAGTAGATTGAAACTTTTCCTTCAGAAAGTATTCACTTTAGGAATTATTAATTCACTTTTTAAAAAAGTATTAAACTTGGGCTTCCATATTAGAACTTCTATCCTTTTAGTTGGACCAAATTCTCTTTTGTCAAAAAGGAAATGAAAATTCTCAATATCAACAGTAATTTAAAAATACATTCCAAGTGGCTTTTACTACTAATATCCTTTTGCTATTATAAACAATGTATTTTATTAATGGCTACTAGTGAAGGAAAATGCTGTCATTTCTCATGGGAGTTACTGCCTGGCATGATACCACCCCCCAAAATATGCGTGGGCAGGATCAATAAACCAGTGCCCACTCACCACTTCCTATCCTTTCAGGGACCATAACTGTGCATGAGGAGATCTTAGCCAAACCTGCCCATATTGAGTGGGCTGTGTTTTAGTTAAACCAGTGTGGTTAACTAAAACGGCCAGAGTGAGAAAAGCCAGAGCAATGACACCTGTTCTCATTTTTATTAATATCTCTTTTATAAGGATGTTCTGTTCCTCCCTTTTTAAAATACATGCATTTTCCCCATTATACCCATGTACAATGATTATAGCAACTTCAAACTCTGTAGCCCTCATCTGTTTATGTTTATCTCCTGCTACTAGACAATAACGTTCTTTAAGGAAGAGATTTCTATCCTCACAACAGAAACAATGTATATAAAAATTTTTGTTGATTGGAAAGAAAAAAGGAAGTGACCCAAGGAATATTCCTAAATAAGGCCATCGAACTTGACGTTTAGGTGTTTTAGATGCTGGAGATATCATTAATAAAAAATTTAAAGCTAAAAGATTGTTGTTAAATGTTATCATCATCAATCATGTACCCTCATAAAGGTTCCATGAGTAATTATAAGTGCCTTTGCTAAGAAACCTTTGCTAACAAATAGATTTCCAAGGTTTGTCCAATTATTTCAAATCCTACCCTGGAGTCTTTCTATGACATGAACCATATAGCACAACATTCAATATAATGGCAGGCCATTATTGGATCTCACCCAGGTTGTCTGAATACTGGAACTACTAGGAGCATCTCATTTAGCAAATTTATTTTAGGCACTACCTTAGGCATGGGTTATGCAAGCAAAATTTGAGCAATACTTCAATAGTGAATTCAGAAAAAAATGCTAGTATAACATAACTTAGTAACTCAGATTTTGAACTATATGCATAAAATATTATTGATGGGAATACTAACCATGGCCACAGGATATTGTCAGAAAAAGTATATGTCAAATGGTTTAATGAATGGTATACTAAGTTGGTAAATTTTTCTTCTGGCTGCCAGGAATGAAACTAGAAAAAGAAGTTTGACCTCAAGGGAAAAGGTACAAGTTGAACACACTAAGGCATACATGACAGAGGACAGGAAATGGAATCAATGAAAGAAGTGTACATGACAGTTATAACTGGAATGCATGTGAAGTATTTACGCAACAAGTCAGAGTTTAGTTTGGGTCCTGTTCTGTAGGTTTCTGGGCCTTGGAATGAAGTTGTAGCATTTACTCCCTAGAGTAACTTTAGTTCTTGTAATGGGTTGAACTGGCCAAGAGAGAGAAAACTGAAATAGAACCTAATGTAGAAAAAAAAATTTAGAATTTATTTTCAAATTTCTGTGAAATGGCCAATTTGAAATCTCATGATAGAAACTGAATAAGGACAATCTGGCTCAGGGACTCGAAGTCTGAGTTGGAACTGTTTGGGAGTCATCGACATATGGGCAGGAACAGTAATAGACAAAGTGTAGGATGTGAAGGTAAGAGAGTTCTGATTATACCCTAAATAACTCAAATATTTATGCATAATTTGAGAAGTTAAAGCTCACGAAAACAATGAAAAAGGAGAGAAATCAAAGACCTAGCTTTCTACTCAGTTGGTTAGAACATCATCCCTATACACCAACCTTGCAGATTTGATCCCCACTCAGGGCACATACAAGAATCATCCAATGAAAAGCCAGAACACTGTACTTGAACAACAATAAAAAAAATAGACATAAAAAATAAGAATCACCCAATGAATGTATAGATAAGAGGAACAATAAATTGATGTTTGTCTCTCTAAAATCAATAAAAACAAAAATGTAAAAAAATAAGAG
Source organism: Desmodus rotundus (assembly GCF_022682495.2). Taxonomy (NCBI): domain Eukaryota; kingdom Metazoa; phylum Chordata; class Mammalia; order Chiroptera; family Phyllostomidae; genus Desmodus; species Desmodus rotundus. The sequence continues at coordinate 59,785,190 of NC_071391.1, forward strand.
AAATCAAGAGAATGCATTCTTATGGAAACTGAGATAACAAAGGGCTTCTATTTTCTTTGTACAATTAATTGTATGAATACTAAAGTAAGATGAATAGTAAAAGAAATTCACTGATTTTGGCATCATAGTAGAAGCCATAAAAGAGCAGGCTGTATGACCATCATCATCATCATCATCACTATTAACATTTTTCTAGATTGTGTGAAATTAATTGGTTAAAGGTTAATAATATGTACAAATTACTGCACTAGTCATTTCAAATAATAATAATTGTTATTATTATTTAAGCCACCTTTTCCTATGAGGTAGCTATTATTCCTCACACTTATAATAAAGTGCTTATTCTGAGATAATTTGTCAAATAACGAATAGCTGGTTTGTGGAAAAACTGGAATTTCAACCTTTATCTGTCAAATTTCAAAGCCTGTGCTCTTTTCCTATGGTATATTATTTCCCCTCAAGCACTGAGAATTGCTCAATAGTTCTATGGTTCTTTCAAAGGCCCTTACCCACCGCTAAATGTTTCATTTGAAACCAATTCCAGATACTACTGAATTGAATTCATCTCAGCAAACATACATTATTTAACAAATAACTTTTTGTCTAATTACTAGAAATATTATAGACATATATGATTTAGTACTAAATGATCCAATCCACATCACTGACAGGAATTGGTGTTTAAATATCAAAGCCTTCCTACAAAACCTACAATGCCTAATTACAGCTTTTCTACAGACGAAGGCCTATAAAATTAGCAGGTGGTTTTGGAACTGGACATGCTATGTTATGATATTAGTTACTTAACTAAATCTTTGTTGGGGAGAGAGGACTTCAGAGGGACAAACAAAAGGGGAAAATTAATTTTGGCATTAAAATTTTTGCAGTATTTCAATTATTACCTGCTAATATAACTTAAATTGAGATTTGCAAAGTTTAAAAAAAATTCACTTTATATTGATCTTCTCAAAAATAATGCAGTTCTGACTTGTTTCATTTTCTGGCTATTCTTCCTAGAGTAAAATAAAAAAGTTGAGACAGAAGCTTTGACCCAGATTCCTGCTCTAACCCTTCAGAATTCAACTTCCTTCTACTTTCTTTATAAGCTGTCAACCTCACAGCTGAAGCCTGCCGTGCATGTCTCATTAAGAGTGATTCCATTTCCATAGAAAGAATAAACCTCTATATGGAACTGCGTGCCAGTGGGCCCGGGGGGGTTGGTGAGTTATTCATGTGCCTCTGTTTTAGCTTGCTAGTCACCTCTGATCCTCTATTCTAACTGGGTCTAATGACAACCCAGAAATTCTCCCATCACCAGCTGAAGGCACAAAATTCTCTGCGGCACAGCCAAATCTGTTCAAGCTTGGCAGCCTTTTCTGAAAAGAATTAACTTCTTTGACAGCGGCTCCTTGGCCCGCCACCACCTTGTCCGGCTTGGACGGGCACTGTCTAGGCTCTGGGTTGCTAGATTCCGTCTGGGAGGACGCAGTGCCTCCCACAGTCGTGAACGGCAGGATGTGGTTTGGAAATATCTGTCTGGACCATCATTTACTTTAGAACTGAGAAATTAGTAGAAGGAACTGAAGTGTAGTGCAGTGGCTGTGCTATTGTTGTTTCCAAACTCTGAGCTTCATTGAGGAGTGAGCCAAACATGCTGTGTTGCAGAATTATGTACAGCCTGGGCGACTGTTGTCTGTGGCTTAGGCCTGTGCTGTCCAGTGTGGGAGCCACTGGCCCCATGTGGTTACTGAGCATGTATGTGGCTACTTGATATGTGGTTAACGCAAATTGAGATATTTTGTTGGCATAAAAGAAAGACTCAGTATGAAAAAAATGTAAAATATCCCATTAATACTTTATAACTGATTGCATGTTGAAATGATAAAATTTTGGATGCACTGAATTAAATAAAAATGTACTTTTAAAATTAATTTCACTTGTGTTTTTACCTTTTTTTAACATTACACATCTGGCTAGCAGTGTATCTTTATTAGAGAGCATGAATTACTACCGTGCTCTCACTGCCCACCCACTCCAACGTCGCAGGTTTTTTTCATGTTTTAGTGTAATTATTTGTTTTTATGACTCCTTAAGAGACTGTGAGCTAATGAGCAAAAGGCATTACATTTTAATTCCCTTCGCCCCCTCCCCTCCCCGAGCCTAGGGTGCCTAAATACTTGTTGAATAAATGCATTTGAAAAAAAATAAGTACTAACTTTCCCCCCAAGATTGTTGAGATATAAATGACATATAACACTGTGGAAATTTCATGTGTGAATGTGATGACTTGATATAAATACATATTGTAAAATGGTTACCATAATATGGGTAGTTAACATATTCATAACTTCACAGTTACCTTTTTTTTTGGTAAGTATACTTAATATACGCTCTCTTTAGCAACTGTCAAGTACAATACACTATTGTTAACTACAGCCTTTATGTCTCATGTTAGATGCTCAGAATTATTCATCCTAAACGTTTGCACCCTTTGACCAACACCTCCCTATTTCCTCCACCACGTACTGTTCCACCTGCAGCTCCTGGCAACCACCACTTTCCTCTTTGTTTCTATGAGTTCGGCTATTTTAGATTCCACATATAAGAAAAATCATGCAGTGTTTATGTTTCTCTGCTTGACTTCCTTTACTTAGCATAGTGCCCTCAAGGTTCTTCAACTTTTCTTTAATGAATTGTTATTAAGCATCCACTGTGAACAGCTGTGCAAAGCAGCTGTGGTGTTGAAGCTACTCTGTGTTCACTGTGGTCCAAAAGGACTGGGCTAAACTAAGACGGGGTGTATGGTGAAGGGCAGCAGAGCTTAGCATCCTGTGCCTTAGATGGAACAACGATAGTGCTTGAAATCTTGGTAACTTATCATCTGCATGGTCTTGAGAAACCATGTAGCTTTTCTTGTGAACTTGTCTCCTTATCTACAAAATGATTGCTCTAAGGTCCTTAGAGAGTGGGATTTTAGATCTGCCTTCTACATTGATTTGTTATATTGTAATCATTATGAAAAGAATTTTAGCCATTTTCTCCATACATGCTTATACATGCTTGCTCTGAATTACATCTTCTATTTCTCAATATATATTCTTAGCCTTGTGGATAATTTATAAGTTTGGTTTGCTTTGTATATATTTAAGTATGTATCAAGAGTTAGAAATTGTACTCAATGAAGAATTATTGAAAAGGAATCTGGTAACATGTCTCTGGTAACATATGGAAAATAGTCTTCACTGAAGTGGGAAAATTGAAATTTATGTAACTAATCTTTATTCAGTCATCTGTTCTACCAGTACTCCCCAGACAGTATATCAAATATTATTTGGCCTTTTGAGATATCCACCCTTTTGAGAGTTCTTTTTCCTTAATGCGCTCATTTCTATTTGTAAAAGGATGCCAACAACTGCTGTAACTTTCCACCAGACACAAGAAATGCATTTTCTCCATATATATCAAACCAAGGGAGAACAAAAATCACTAATATATTTCTAAAGAAATAAATTGTTTGCTGATAATAATTGGGAACCTATAGGAAGAAATGTACATTTCCTTGTAAATCAGATTTACCAAGTTTTTTCTTTCTTTTTTTTATTTTAAATACTAAAAAATCGCCAGGAGAATCTGTTGTAAAGCAAGGGCAAAACCTTCTGGACTAAAACCACATAAGTTGTGATTTTACTTTTCCTCTAGAAAGAAATCCAATTTCAAGCATTACTATGTTTATTTCAGGTTTTGATATACTTAGAGAAGCCACTAAAACTCTTGCTTAATCTGGGGAAAAGATGGGTGTTGGTGCAGGAAGGCTGACCCAGTTTACTAGTTTCTTTTAATATTGGGTAGTGTCCATAGATCCCAGATTTAATACTCTTAAGAGGATAGGTTCCATCCCATTCAATATCTAAGCATTTATAGAAATGAATAAAAATTAAAAAACTATATATTATATAAGGTTGAAGGAGGGCCAGTTACATAAATAAATATCTGTTACTTAATATATTGATAAGCACATGGGGGACTGATGAAGGATTATATATATATTCAGTCCAGAAAAAGTCCAACTGTTGTTAATATAATCAGAATGGTTTGCATGACATTGATGTAACCTGGCAGCCAAGGAAAGTGGACTGGAATGTGAATGCATGAACAATGATGACTTCACTGTACTAATCAGTGGGGGTGGTAGATGCTATTGAGTGAACATGTGTACTGTGTGGTTGTCGCATTCAAAATGACTGAGTAGAGCAATGAAACTGCATCAATTTTGCATTAAGCTTGAACATTCTTCCCCAGAAACTATTCAGATGATTCAGAAAGTCACAGCTATGGGCAACTGGTGATTGGTAGCTTTATCACTGACAATGAGCCCGCTCATGCATCACATCTCGTGCAGAGCTTTTTGGCAAAACATCAAATCACACAGGTGACTTAGCCCCACTAGAGCCCAGATCTGGCAACTTGTAGCTCTAGCTTTTCCCCAAAATCAAATCACCTTTGAAAGATAAGAGATTTCAGACTATTGATGAGATTCAGAAAAATATGACAGGGCAGCTGATGGCAATTGGGAGAACTGTGCGAGGTCCCAAGCCTGCTTTGAAAGGGACTAAGGTGTCATTGTCCTATGTACAGTGTTTTTTGTATCTTCCAGCCTTTTCAATAAATATCTCTATTTTTCATTTTGTGTGGCTGGATACTTTATGGACAGACCTGTACATACACATATATGATAGACATGCTTACATGTGAATATATAGTCATCTAGATATATGACATACATACATTTATATGTATAAATATATACATACACACACACACCACGATAGAGGTACAAAGTACTGAGTTGGTTGTAGGTGGTAGAGTTCAAAATAAGAAGAGATTACTTATAATTGGACACATCAGATGACAACACTTATATAATACATGCTTTTGTTATTTGTTTCCCCCTTTAGTTATTACTGCATAATTTTAATTTTTGTATTCGACATGGTAAATAACTTAGCTATGCCCTTTTTCCAAAAACTAGTTTAATCACATGAAGTAGATGTTATCAAACATTTGTCCACTTGCCCCCACATGATTATAAGAAGTGTGTTAGCCTTAGTCCTCCATAACACAGGGCTGAGGGAAACCAAGATTGAGACAGAGAAAGAAAAAGCCAACACAAGAATGGATTACTGAGGCTATTTGATGGCTGATTTCATGGGATGATCTACCAAGAGGCCATATAAAGACTGCTTCTCAAGGCTGTATTGAAAGGGAAAGGAGGAAAAATGTCCACAGTCTCTCCTTGCTAATGGTCAAAGATGACCTCCACGAGGTACTATTTTATCTGTTCTTTGTTATTACGAATTGGCTCCACACAGTCTACATGACCACAGCAAAGAGGTCCTAAGTAGAAGCCAGGTGTGTAGAGCTGACATGCGGCCAGGCACTCATGTGTGATGACTTCAAGTCTGGCCTTACTGGCTGGGTGTGAAACAAAGACAAGAGGCCTGGACACAGATGAAGCCAAGGAGATTTAATGTGGTATCTTAAGTGATATCTGATATAGGAGAGGTAAAAGACCGACGTGATTTTAACGATTTGCAAATGTGTCTGTTTCTTAGATTTTGACAAGGAGTTCACTTGACACCCATGATATGGGGGTGCATCTGGTGGTAAATGTTTAACAACTACCTTTCTTGAGGAAGACGTGTGTGTGCTGTGTGTGTGGTACAAATTTTACTTATAAAATAAATGTAGCACTTAATTCAGAAATAACAAAATACACAATCTTCTTTATTATAAATTTCATATAACTCGTTAACTCTCACAAAATGCCAAAATCTTGTATCCACAGCCAATGTATGATTACAATTGACTAATCAGTATATTTCCAACAGAATATTGACTGAAATTTTTATATATGTTAAGATATTTGATGAAAGTGAAAACAAATAAGGTATATATCAGAACTTCGCTCACCAATCAATGACACAAGTGACTTTTCTGAATCAGAAAATAGTTTCAAATACTAGAAGTGTGTTTCTTTATATATTGTGCTATTCACAATATAATGGCTATAAACATGACATACTTTTAAGTCTAATCTGAACTTTTATAATGTTCTACATCACTTTCACTTTCTTAAATCTAGGCAACAAAAATCAAGCCCTGATTTTTAGTGCACTAATTTCCTTGGTGTAAATATTCCCACCACAAGAAATTTTAAGCTACCAATGTGAGATTATTAAACATGGCATCAGAAGATGCATAGTAATACACCAATATATGCTATATTGACCATATAGCTGTAAGTATTCTAAAGAGTGAAAAAATAGTAAATGTGTCCTGGCTGGTGTGGCTTAGTGGATTGAGTGCCAGCCTGTGAACAAAAGGGTCTCTGGTTTGATTCCCAGTCAGGGTATATGCCTGGGTTATGGGCCATGTCCCCAGTGGGGAGGGGGGGCACACCAGAGGCAACTACACATTGATGTTTCTCTCCCTCTCTTTTCCTTCCCTTACCCTCTCTCTAAAAATAAATAAATAAAATCTTTTAAAACTGGTAAAATAATTAGTAATAACTTATTTTTAACTAGAATTTGCTGATATTTTACTTTTAAAAATAATGTATTAAATTATAAATTTACATAATTGAATTTTTAGTACAGGCTCTGCTCAACAATGGGCTATGGAACGCAACAATTCTCTTGTGCATACCTTCATGAGCTGCTGTCAGTGCAACGCTGGACCATTCCAGCAAAATCTCCTAAGGTTTGCTGGCCAATGGTCTCTGTCATGTTTTCAGTTACTCCAAGATTTTGAAAGGGCCACTGAGGTTACAGCGGCTGCAATAAAGACTCCCTTTGTAAAAAGATCCAATATAGTAAAGGTGAAAGTTTAATGGTGGAGAAAAAGCAACTATATCACTTGTGATTAGCTATGTCAGGAAAGTGTCTGTTCATGAAGTGGAATTTAAGTTGGGTCTTGCAGGAGGAGGGGATTTTGGCAATAAGTCGATGGCATTCCAGATGGAGCCAATGGAATAAGCACAGGCAGGTTGAGGGGGGTACATGTGTGGTGAAGATCCAGTCTTCCCACTGCAGGGACAACAATAAGGGAGGAGCAGAAGTAGGCTAGCGTCACAATGGGGAGGCTCTGACTGGATAAAGAGGCACAATACAAGGGGTTTCAGAGGGCAGATGACATTCTCTGAACTGCACTTAAGAAAGAATACACTAGCAATAATGAGACAAGAGAGTGGAGCTGTGGTCCAGCGAGAAAAATAGTATCGTAACTGCAAAAGGTTAGAATTAATAAAGGAAACAAAGACCGGAGGATATGCAGTGCCGTCTGTAATGTAACTTGGAGGAGACTGGCATTCACATGGACTACAATTTAAATGGTGATTTTTGGAATTGTGCTGTGTGGTCTTTTAAGGAGCAGCACTGACAAATTATCATTTCCTGTGAGATTAGATAAGAGAAAAAGCAAGGAGCTCAGTTAGGAGGTTGACGCAGTATTCCAGGTAAGACAGGATGGTGACTTGAGGGTGCTGGCAGTGCACATCATAGCCTGCCTGAGCTGTTCAGTTTTTGTCACTTTCCCAGGGCACTGTTTGCCCTTGTTATGAGCTAAATGGTGTACCCCCAAAATTCACGTATTGAAATTCTAACCCCCAGTACCTTAACATGTTACTGTATTTGGAGATTGGACATTTGAAGAGTCAGTTAAAGTAAAATGAGGTCATATGGGTCCCAAATCAAATATGAATAGTGTCCTTATAAGTCGAGGAGTTTAGGTCACAGATATGCTCAAAGGGAAGACCAAAGGAGGACACAGGGAGAAGGTGACTATTTGCAAGCCAAGGAGGAAGGCCCTAAGAAGCAGCCAACTCTGCTATACATTGATTTTAGACTTCTAGCCTCCAGAACTGTGAGGAAATAAATTGTTGCTTAAGGCACCCAGTTTCTGGTTCTTTGTTATGGCTGCCCTAGCAAACTAAAATATTCCTCTGCAGCTGACCAAAACTTCCTGCCACAAAAGGTACCCAAATCCTTGGGCAAGATAAGAATTAATATAATATACTGTCATGGTCATCATGATATTTGGAAACAACATTGGGTCTTGCAATATATAGAGACTGAGTTTAATTCTTGCATATGCAATTTTCTAAATATATGGGTCTAGACAAGCTATTTAAATGTCTCTGAGCTTCCGTTTCTAAATCAAACCAGGAACGGTAGGACAACCACCAGTTCAACGTCTAGCAGAAAATAGATTCTCAACAAACATTAGTCCCTATCTTAGCTCTCTCATAAATTTTTCTTCCTAATAGGTAGTCACAAAATAGGCCTCAAGAAAATGGCTCTGAAGTTAGACTAAGTTTAAATCTCACTTTAATCAAACTCGGGTTCTAATCCTGGCTCTGTCACTAATTTTGGTGTTTGGGAAGTTACTTATCTCTCTAAGCCTTTGTTTCCTCATCTATAAAATTCTCATAAAGCAGTTATAAAGATTAAATTTGACTTTTGCATGTGAAATGTTCAGAACAAAATCTGGCACATAAAAATAGCTCAACAATCATTACTATTCTTAATCATACACAGTTTTATAAGGTTTTTTTTTTTCCTATAAGTTCTTTTTCTTAGATGCTGGTATTCGCCTTCCCTGACTCCAGCTGCGACCAGCTCCTCTTAATAGAAAGTCTCCCTACGTTGTTGCCTCTATTTTCAATGCTTCAGCTAACAACCACGGCTCCCAATTTATATCTCCTGCTAATTTCACTATCACTGAGCATTCTTCCGAGGAATTTAAAACTAAAGCTGCTCGTTAGATATGGTGGTGCCCTGCATGTTCGGTAATGTGGCTACAAACATTTTAGTATTTCTTAAAAACATGATCCCTATCCCTGTTGCCTATGTAGACACCTCACAAAGCAAATTAGAACAGACATAACCTCTGTCATCAGGGAACCTAAGAGCTAAAGCATCTTGATTGGATTCACCCAGTGTTTAAATAAAATTGCTCATGGTCCAATTCTTTTGTCCTCATTTTGTTGCTGATGAAATCCCAGGATAATACCAAAGTGTTGTTTTTTTTCACTCTGTTGCACTAATGTCTGCTGTTTTCTCCACACTCTAATCCTTTAATCATACCTTTGGGATACTAGAGTGTAATAAACCGTTTGGGATTACCTAACACACAGGAATAGCACGTTATTCTCTGAAGCATATGGAGGCTGCCAGTGTGGCTTATTTCCTCCCTGTCCCTCAAGACATCTTTGATTCTCCTCTAAGGGGCACTTCTGGTAGAGAGAAATCCCTGATATGGGAGTCCTGTCTACTTCTAACTTCGCAAAAAACAAAAAGTGATTCAGTTTTCAAAATAACCCTACAATTAGGACTGTGTTAAGTCATAAGCCTGTACACCAGCTATGAAAACAGGAAATTATCTACTTTACACTTACAGATCTGCAGACCACTGGCCCTGGCAATTGGCCTAAATGGGTGTGTTATTACTAAACTGGTCATAAGAACTTTTGCTTGGATTTTTTCCAAACTCAAGCTAATATAGGGAATCTCTTTATTCTCTGCAAAATCTCTTTGTTTTTTTACAAAAATATGAGCCAAGTGTAGGCAGCAGCATGGTTCTAGACTCATGAAGAAATGAAGAGAGAGAATGATGCTCTCATAAAAAGGAGAGGAATTAAATGTGGCAAAAATGGATTTGTCGGTATTGGGCCCCTACTTTTATTTGTTAGTTTCTCCTACTATGTTCCTGACTTTCATGATTATATAAATAAATAAATCCTCCCTTTTTTTGCTTAGCCTAGATTGATTTCAAATTCTATTACTTACAATTAGTGTCCTGACTGTTATTCTAATTAAAGTAAGGAGCAAGTGTAAGATAGAGAAAGAAATTAGCCCATACAGATGACAGAACTTTAATTAAGCTACAGAGGCAGGGTGCAAATAATAAATATTTTAGCTAATGAGAGAGAATTCCAGATATGGGTTAAAAACTTATATGGGGTTGAGGGAGAGTATATTGAATACGAATTATGTTTCTGGGTATTAGATTTTTCTGAATCACAGGGTTCACATGGGTTAGCAATTTAAGAAAGCATTAAAATATAAAGAAGTTTAAAGACCAGGAGAAGAGTGTCAACCTAATGCAATAAACAATAAAACCATTTTATGTTTCAAGCAGGAAAGTTACAGAATGAAAATAGAATTTTAAAAATATTTTTCTGGAAGTGATTTGTTGTGATGATTGGAATCAAGAACAGTGAGAGATCTAATGAAAAGCTACTAAAGGAATCCAATTGTGAGATGATAAGAGCTGGAAATAGGACACAGGCTGCAGAAATAAAGAAAAAAGAATGAACCATAAGGGCGCTAATAAGAAAAGAATGATTGGCATTATATTTAGTAGTGGAATATAGATCATACTTCCGAGTACAAAGGTAAGATGAGGAATAGGAGGTACAGGGAGAGTTTATAGACCTCAAATTCAGTATATGGACACGATAGGAAGGAGGTGATCAATCTAAATCAGGTTAACCAACATTAGCAAGAAAGGCACTAGCATGAGAGAAAAGCTTTCATTCATGCAATATGTTCACTTTTCAGAGAAATATAAAATGCTCTTTCAGAAAAGGAATTAACAGATGTTAAATTAATGGCTATAATTTAATGTAATGACTTTAGTGACATTTTATTGGCAGTTAACTATATTATAACTCCATAATAACCATGAGAGAATGAGTTAGAGATGGTTATACCCAACATATATACATATACAAAGAAACTGAAACCCAGAAAAATTCAGTAACTTGCTGAAGAACAAAAACTAGTAAGTATTAGGAATAGGAAGCAAGTTTCTGGAATTTATCAAGTGCTTTTTCCATTATATCACCCAGAAACTTATAAATCCAAGTATCCATCTTGCTATTAAGAATACGTAAATTTTCACTTAGAAGAAAAATGAGGAGGACTATAGGAGACTGTTCTGCATGGCGTGGGCTTCCACCCAGAAAGGCCAGTGGAAAGTGAGGTCCGGCACACAGGACCCACACCCACGGATAGGTTCTCCCGTGGGGAATCAGGCCTGCATTGTACCTAGGCTGCTTTGAGACTTGCTTTTTACTAAAACTCCCTCACCCTGAATTGAGGCAGCAAATGGTTACTGCATATCTTTAAAGTAACTCCCTAAAATCTGTGCTAAACCTTCCAAGGATGAGTGTAACCAGCTTAATCACTTTTCCCTTTACATTTGTAAATATCCTTCCTTTTTATGTAATTAGCAACACCCTCTCCTTTGTTTTCTGTAACTGCCTAAAGCGAACCTGTGCATAGTAAATGAGGATCATCCTCAATGTAATGGGCCCAGAAAAGCAATAAAAGTCTGTCAAGGCAAGGGTCAGGGCGCTCTCCTCTTGAGACAGTGGCTGTGCCATCCCTTTTCCTCCACAGGACTTGGTATTCCATGTGAATTTGTCTCACCTCAGCCACAGCACACAGATCCCGTGGCCCGGAATCTGCATCAGAGGACAGAAATTAGCATTATAAATATTTAGCATCGTCAAGGTATTTCTGGAAATCTCTTGAGACTAATGAAAGCTACATGTTCTAGAAGATGTTGTATTATCATGTATGCAAAGAATAATGAGAAATAAAATTAATATCCAAGGGCAAAAACATGCCAAGATAACAGAAAACAGGGCACAAATGTAATATGATGACATAAATTCAATCACCCAAGAATTATAATATGAGAGAAATTATGGAAATCAGGGATAATTTTAAACTTACATTTTACAGAAATGAGCCTTGTAAAAGGTAAATTCATAATAATTCAATATTTCCTCCTTCAAGACATCTGTATTTTAAATGGGGTAATCTTTTAGGAGAGATCACAACATTTTTATATATTAATTATATTATGAATATTAATGAAAGCAAAATAGATGATGTAAAATATTTGAAGCTAATCAGATCTATCTTTATAGGAAAACGATGCTATTACAGTATTTAATCCTAAATATTTCCATTAAATGACAATAAACTGAAGGCTGAAAATATCAAAAATTAAACAGTAAATATTTACTGAGCATTTACATTGGGAGGCTCAGGACATTGAGAAGCAAATACAGAAGTTTGAGACAGTGAATAACTTTGAGGAGTCTATATTGTAGCAAAAAATTATTCACTGAAAAATGAAAATAACAGCTTGATAAATATAAAAGACAGCAGACTAAAACTTGGATACTATTTTGTATGACTTTAAGTTCAAGAAGGAAGGCATTTCAAGTGAAGGAAGGTAATTGGGCTAAAAACATAATTTAAAGGCAAGTTATAGATTATATGGAATGTGTATTGAGTAAAGCAGCCTAAGATCAATTGGACTGAGAATCTTTTGCCCTGAGAATCTTAATAAAAAAATATTAAGAACATACTTAAAATTCTTCCAACAAATAAAGCTCCAGGCTCAGAACATTTTCTACTGAATTCTAAACACTTAAGAAAGATATAGTACTATTTCTACACAATCTCATCCAGAAAATAGGATAAGGGAAAGCAATTCCTAATTCATTTTATAGTGCCAGAATTGCCCTAATACCAAAATCTGAAGAAAATATTGCAAGAAAACTGTGGGCCTATATCCCTAATAAACATAGTCAAGAAAACTCTTCAATATAATGCTAATTCCAGCAATATATAAAAGAGATAATATATCATGATAAAGTGTGGCTTATTCTAGGAATGCAAGGCTAGTTCAGCATTCAAAAATCAAACAATAAAATTCACTATGTAAACAGAATAAAGAAGAAAAATAATATGATCCTCTCAATATTTGCAGAAAAAGCTTTAGACAAGATTCTATGATCTTGCTAAACTCACTTATAATCTAGGAGCTTCTCTGCAGACTCCTTGGGATACTTTACCCAGACAATTATGTAAAACAATGTGAATGGAGATTTTTTTTAAATTCCAGTACAATGTTGAATGACAGTGGTAAGAGGGGACGTGCTTTCATCGTTCCTGACCTAGAAGGAACTGCATTCAGTCTTTCACACGAAACATGGCACTATCTGTACAATTTTGGTGAATGTCCTTTATTATGTTATTGAAGTTTCACACTAGTGCTAGTTTTGTTAAGAGTTTTTATTATGAAAAGATGTTGAATCTTGTCTAAAACTTTTCCTGCAAATATTGAGAGGATCATATTATTTTTCTTCTTTATTCTGTTTACATAGTGAATTATATTGTTTGATTTTTGAATGCTGAGCTAGCCTTGCATTCCTAGAATAAGCCACACTTTATCATGGGTTATTATCTCTTTTATATATTGCTGGAATTAATTTAGCATTATATTGAGGAGTTTTCTTGGCTATGTTTATTAGGGATATAGGTCCACAGTTTTCTTGCAATATTTTTTTCCAGATTTTGGTATTAGGGCAATTCTGGCGTTATAAAATGAATTAGGAATTGCTTTCCCTTATCCTATTTTCTGGATGAGATTGTGTAGAAATGGTATTATATCTTTCTTAAATGCTTGGAAGAATTCATTAGTAAACTCAGAATGCAGGAAGGATCGTTATATGAAATCAATCATATTTCTAAGTGTTGGCAATGAATAACTAGAATTCAAAGTTTAAACAACAGTGGTATTTGCAATAGCACCTCACATATATACTTAGACATAAAGTATATCCAAAGAAACTAATGAAGAGTATGTATACTAAAAGCTATAAGACATGGATAAAAGAAATCAGTAAGATATAAAAGGATAAAGAGAGATCAATGTTCATGAATTGGAAAATTGAATGTTAAGGCATCATTTTTCCTCAAATTTACCCATAGATTCAACACAATTCCCATCAAAATCACAACAGAATTTTTTTGTAGATAGTGTTAAGTTTATTTTAAAATTTATATCAAAAAGAAAAAGAGTCAGAATAACCAATACAATTTTTAAAAAGAACAAATGGAGAGTACTCTTACAGACTGACATCAAAGCTATGAAGTTGTACCAATCAAATGTTACTGGTGAACGTATACACACACAAATCAATAGACTAGAAAAGGAAGTCTAGAAATAGAATGAAAGACATATGGTAAATTAGTTTTGACTTAGTTACAAAGGCAATTTAAAGGAGAAAGGACATTTTTCTTTTTTTTACCAAATGATGCTTGGAACAATTGAGAAAACATTTATTAAGAAATGGACCCCTACCAAAACTTTTACTTTATTAATACTGTTGAGATTGGTATTTTTTTTTAACGTGAGCTTCCAGAGCTCAACAAAACTCCACAAAAGGATTGTTCATCAAATTAATTATTGGTTAACTTAATTTTATTTGCCAAAATAAGCTGCATGTTCTCCTATTATTTGCTTAGAACGGGTTGAACAGGTTGTAGAAAACTTCTGTGGATCCAGGATAATTCAGGAAAGTATGTGTAATTCAGTGCATTAGAGTATGTACCTTATTTATGATACATGTAAATCCTAATTTACTATCTGCTAGAGGACACACAAAAAATCCTTCAGCTAGCAAATTGAGTACAAAGAGCCATTTGTTATGTGTCAGCTTCTTTATGTGAAGAAACGAATGGCAGCTATTTATTCAGGCAACTTCTTTGTGAGCAGCGAGTGGAGGAAACATCACCGGTCTGGCTCTGCAGCCTCTGTATGGATGTCATCTTTTCAGATGCTGTTGGCAGGAACTGGACGTCTCTGCTTTTACAAAAGAACAGGTAGGTCCCTCTGGGAAAGAGTCTTGCCCTCAGCTGGTAGGAAAACAATGCCATGAAATTCAGCCGTCATCTGGGTCTTCATTTTAAGGTACCCCAATCACCACTATATTCTCGTTAGAGCCCTTCACAAACAAACATATTTATTTTAACAAATTAACTAGATAGGCTCACATAACGGTTTTTCTTTAATAAACTCTCCATAAAGTGCAGTCTCTCAACCTTGACCTCACTGACACTTTGTGCATTGTAGGCTAACATCACCCTGACTTCAACCCACTTGGTGTCAGGAGCATCCTTTCCAATTATGACAATCAAATGGGGACAACTGTAACTGCACAACAATGAAAAAACCTCCAATTGCCAAGTGTCCTTGCAGGAGTATTCCCCACAGCAAACCACTGCCTTAAAGCATCACTGATATTTACCAGGTAATAGTATAGCAGGCGCAATTCATTTTGTGATTATTTCATATTAATAAATTATTTCATAATGTATTACCTGATTAGTAGTTGTCTAAAACATGGTACTAAAAAGGACTATTACAGTTTTTACAGATTAGAGAAGGGATATTTTTAATTAATCATGTCTGCCATGGGCCCAGGAGGAAAAATCATGGGCTTTTCTGTGTAAATATTGACTCCCAGCTAGAAGTTTTAGGCTAAAGAAAGTGACAGAAGCCTATGTATTTTTTTTCAAAATTTTAACATTGGTAAGTGTTGATTTATGAAACAATATTGTCTGTTCACTATTTTAGAGAAATTTGAAGTTCCTTTTGTCCTTTTTTTTTTAATCTTTCAATGAACTTTTATTGGCCTTCTGCCCTGCCAAGGGATGCCCCACTTCTGCTGCCTTTAACGTCTCAGAACTTTGGCGTCATTGACCTCAGACACCACTGTGCCGCCCACAGTCCTGCGAGTTGTGGTGTTTTGGATGGTTTGTACGGGGGGGGGGGGGGGGGGGGGGGGGCTCTTGTCCAGGGCATCAACAAGATTGACGTCCTCCCCTTCTTCCAGTAGGCTGCAGTAGGTGGCAATGTCAGCCTCCAGCTCAACCTTGATGTTCAGCAGGGCCTCATACCCCTGGGCCTGGCGTCGTCCCTCTGCCCAGGTCTGGGCCAGCTCTGACTCCAGGTGCAGCAGGATCCCATTGAGCCATCCCATCTGCATGGCATAGCATGTCTCTACCTCCCTTGGGCTGTCCTCCAAACTGGCCTTCAGATTCCTCATCGAGTCCAGGTGGATCTCCAATGACTGGACCGTACGTCTCAGTTCTGTGAGTGTCATCTCAGCAGCGCCTATCTCAGCGGTCTGCAAGGTGACCACTGTGGAGCTCTCTTCAATCTGATGGGACCAGTACTTGTCCAGTTCCTCTTGGTTCTTCCAAGCCAGCTCATCATACTGGGCCCGGATGTCTGCCATGATTTTGCTGAGGTCCTGAGATTTGAGGGCATCCAACTCCACAGTCAACCCAGAACTGGCAATCCGGTTTTGTAGACCATTTACTTCCTCCTCATGGTTCTTCTTCATGAAAAGCAGCTCCTCCTTGAGAGCCTCGATCTCTGTCTCCAGCTGCAGCCAAGTGATATTAGTGTCATCGATGACCTTTCGGAGCCCATTGATGTCATTCTCTACAGACTGGTGCATGGCCAACTCCATCTCATACTTGACTCTGAAGTCATCAGCAGCAAGATGGGTATTGTCAATCTAGAGAACGATGTGGGCATTGTTTACAGAATTTGCAAAGATCTGAGCCCTCGGGTCCTCAATGGTTTTGAAATAATACCCCCAGTCTCTAACCTGGGGTCCCTTCTTCTCTAAGTGTTTCCAGATTTTGATCTCCCGTTTCTGACTATCAGCCTCCAGGCTTCTCACCCTCTCCAGGTAGGAAGCCAGGTGGTCATTCAGGCATTGCATAGTCTCCTTCTCACTCTGGATGCCCCCTATGCCCACCAGATTCCTGGCCATCCCTGCAGCTAGGCCCCCAGATCCCCACCTGCCCCGCACACTGGTGGAGTGGGACACCGAGATCTGGGAGCACGAGCCCCCCAGCACCTGCATAGACACTGGCCGTGCTGCTGGCCGGTCAGACCCAGGAGCTGGGCGACTGCAGAGAGCCCAGGGTCCGGCAGCTTGTGGAAAAGCTGGAGTGTGTGCTGTTCAGGGGAGAAGGTGAGAAGCCGAGACTCAGGTTGAAGCTGCCTGTACTTTTTCAATTTTGTCATTTTGATAAGTTCCCCCCCCACCAGAGATGAAAATAATTATTAAAGAAGAATTGTTTAGCTTTAGCCATTACAATTGAACTGACATAGCATCCTAGGTTTTAGTAGCACTGGCTGGCTAGTTAGTTCAGTTGATTAGGGTGTGGTGTTCTGGAGCTCAGATCTCCATACAATGTCTTTCTCTTTTATAAAGCTCTGGGAGATTTAAATACTTTGAGAATTGTCTTCTTTCTTTAGGTATGCTAGTGGTTAGATGCACAAATGTTTGAGATAAACTTGGACTTGAACTTTAAGTGACCATCTACAATATACAGTTACATGATCAAAATCTTAAACCCTCTGGATTCTAACTTCTTCATCTATGAAGTTGGAGTAGTTGTTATGTAAGTGATACATTATGTACCATACTCCTGTACATTATAGCTACTCTAATAGTGGTAAACTAATACTATATTTTGGAATGTCTTTGCACATTTTTTTTACCTGGAGAATTCCAATCCCTCCTTCAAGTCAAGTTCAAAAGTTACATTAATGTTTCTCAATTTTAGTGCTGCTTTCCTCACAAGATTATGAATAGGAGCTTATCTTTTAAAGATTAGCATAGATGTCAAGAAAGCAAGCAATCAATAGACATTGGCTTCTTAGATTTGTCTCTACATTTTTGCCTCAAACAATAGGCAGTGAAGCTAGTGGAAAAATAATAATAATGAATATTTTATACATTTTATAGCTCAAAAATATTTTATAACCCAATTATGACAGCCAACACTTATTATTACCCATGCAAAATTCTTTAATGCATTATTTTATTTAATTCTCATGGAATAACTAAGATGGTATGGTTATTATCCCCTTTTTACAGTGAAAGAAACAGCCTTACTGAGGTGAAATGATGTGCTCAACGTTATAAAGCTGCATGTTGGAATTTCAAATTCCAGTTTGTCGCGAGCCAAAGCTCATTCATGTTCATCACCCTACAACCCACTTGGGAAATAGTTCTCAGGATTAACTCCACTTTGCAGATGATGAAAGTGTGTCACGGAGATGGTTATGTAATTCTTTGATACAAATGTCCCCATTCTAAAACCATTGCCATCTACAAACAATAAACCAACTCAGTCTTTCTTTTAACTTTTTTAAAGTGATTTTTAGTGTTCCTGTAAGGCTTACAATATATATCTCAACTCATCAAAATCTACTTCAAATTGATAGTACCTTAATTATAGTAAGATATAGAAATTTTATTCCAGTTAACACTATTGTCTACCTTTATATAGCTTTCAAATAAAAATCACTTCTCAGCTTTTGTTTGTTGTTTCAGGTTTCACAAGGCAGATCATAAAAATTATAAAATGTGTTTTTCACCTCTGTATTTGAATTGCCCTTTGAATTTGTTTTCTGCCTGTGAAAGCAGAATAATGGCCCTCAAATATGTCTATGCCACAACCTCAAACGCAGAGAATATGTTACCTTACTTGGAAAAGGGACTTTGCAGATATGATTAAGGTTAAGGACCTCGAGATGGGGCACTTAATCTGGAATACTCAGGTGGTCACCATCCAATCACATGAGTCCTTAAAAGTGGCGACACTTTCCTAGTTGCAGAAAACCAAGGAGATGGCAGAAAGAAAAAGAAAAATATAAATATATGTCCTAATTGGTCATAATTGCTATTATAATGACTAGAAAAAGCTACACTATGACTTTCCAAACAGTCAGAAATGTGATGAAAATTATTACAAAAAAAGAGCTGTCATTTTTTCTTTAGAATAGAAAAAATATAAAGGTAAAACTTTATGTAGTCTGCAAATATTAATTCAAACTCAATATAATTAAGATATATTTTTTTGTACAATAGCTTAATGTATTAAGATATTTTAATTATCAGTAAAAAAAACCCAAACAATACCTGCAAGGATAGTGAGAGTAGAGTTTGTGGGAAGTTCCTCATTTATAAATGTATTTCTATGTTAACTTGGCATGAGTATTTGCATTTTATAGAAAGATTTTTCTCAAAAACAAATCACAATACCAAAAACATATTTGTTATGGTGTTTTTGACATAATGGCTAGTATTGGTGCACTGTTTGGGACCCTGAGATTGTGCGTGTGTGTTTTTCATACACAATTACTAAAACACATCCTCTATGTTATCCTGTGATGTTTTTTGTCTTCTTTCACATGTGATTGTGAATTTTTTTTATTTTTGAATTTAAAACTGAGTAGAAGCATTTTGCTTCACCCAATTATCAACAGAAATACAGGGGAAGAAACTATTCTTCCTTCTTCGGGGCAATACATGTACATTATGTCTAGTTCAGGATGCTGGACTCTGCTGCCCCGACGACAAGAGTTTGTTAGAGTACTCGCCACCCAACACCATGGGTTTTCGAGTCTACTACGTTGAAGTCTGAATAGGAAAATGAAAGATACAAGTGTAGTCCGAAAATATTTGAAAAGTGAAAGGGAAAAGTAGATAGAAAACCAGATACATCCATTTTCAAAACAGTTATAAGGCAGAATGCAGTTGTTGAAATTATGGCATTTGGATAACAACTGCTTGGGTTCTGAGTCTCAGGCAGCTATAATAGCCTGGGATGGTCAGAGAGATTATGCTTTTAAACTTTACCATTCTACATACCACAAAACTGAGTCCCTATCTTCATGAACTTAAAAACAAACACAACTCTAGGGACTAACAGCCATGTTAACAACTTGTTCGAATGCAACTGGGATCCTCAGGAATCCTTATGACAGATAGGATTTAATAGTGAGTCATTCTTGATCATGGAACCTACTCAACAAAACAAACAAGCAAAATATAACCAGAGACACCAAAATAAAGAACAAACTGACAGTAACCAGAGGTGGGGGGAAGGGAATAATGGGAGAAAAAGGGGAAAGGTCATCAAGGAACATGGATAAAGGACATATGGACAAAGCCAAAGGGGGGTAGGGTCAAGGGTGGGAGGCAGGGATGGGTGGGGCAGGGGGGAGTAGTGGGGGAAAAATGGAGATAACTGTACTTGAACAACAATAAAATAAATAAATAAATAAGATTTTAAAATAAGAAAAATAGTGAGTCATTCATGAGGGTCTTTAGAATAAGCCTGAATGCACAGTTTTCTAATAAAAGAAGGCACTTTCCTTACTTTTCCACCCGAAACTCATCCTTAAAGACTTGGGTATAAAAATCACTTCCTTTGTGTAGGAGGAAACATGTGGGCTTGGAACCAGAAAAGGAAGGTTGTGAGTCACTACTTACTAGCCTTATGTTTTTGACAAATGTTGTAAGTTTCCTAGGCTGACATACCAAGTATCACCAACTGGGTGGCTTAGTACAAGGTAAAGTTTTTGTCTCACAGTTCTGGATGCTAGAAGTCCTCAATGGCAGGGCCATGATCCCCTGAAACCTCTAGGGAAAGCTTCCCTCGCCTATTTCTAGCTTCTAGGGGTTTAACAGCAATCTCTGGCATTCCTTTTCTTATAAATGCATCACTCCAATCCTCCACCTTTATATGGCTTTCTCCATGTGTGGCTTTCCTCTGTCCATGCCAGTCTCTGTGTGCAAACTTCCCCTTTTATAAGGGTATCAGTCACAGTGAATTAGGGCTCACCCTGACAGTCTACTTTACATTTGATTGCCTCAGTAAAGACATTTTTCTAAATAAGGTCACATTCTGAGGTCCTTGAAATTAGGACTCTAACGTATCTTTTGGGAAGGACATGATTCAAGCCAAACTCCAACTTAATTTCCCTACACTTCAGTTTCTTCATCTGTAAAATGCAATAATACTGTCTGCAGTATTAATGAGAACAGTAAAAGAAATAAGCTATGGAAAACCAACTAGCATATCAGCTGGTGTATCACAGGTGTTCAAACACATATTTTCACTTTCCATTTACATTTCTCCCAGATATTTATATCTCCTTGGTATTCACACAAAATGTGTTGCAATTTCCTTTCCATTTATTACATTATATTCAACCTGCATATCTATTTGTCTCTCTGGTTTGCTACTATTTGGGGGATCAAAGACTGTTGCAGTAATTTTTAGATGCCCAATGTATACATTAGCTTACTCATTACGTATTTACTGATTAAAAAGAAGGAGGAATGAGCAAATGAATGGATAGATTAAAAAATGCCTAGACTTTACCAAAAATATTCCCTTTAAACCTCAATTTCTCTTAGTGGTTCAGAGTTCAGGTAGTACTAGAAGTAACCTAAGGAATATACATATTTTGCTTTGTTATTTATTTTTTTTATATTCTTGTTCTTGTCACTTGATAGTTTCCTAGTTATCTGATTGTGAGCTTTAGATCTTTTCATTCCTCTACAAACTTGGATTTTTTTTTCATTTTTTAAAATTGTTGTTCAAGTACAGTTGTCTGCATACCCCTGACACTACTCCCCACCCCACACCTCAATGTTCATAGCAGCACAATTTACAATAGCCAAATGCTGGATGCAACCTAATTGCCCATCAGTAAATGAGTGGATCGAAAAACTGGTACCTTTACACAATGGAATACAACCCAGCAGAAATAAAGAAGGAGCTTCTACCCTTTGCAACAGCATGGATGGAACTGGAGAGTGTTATGCAAATGAAATAATCCAGGCGATGAAAGACAAATACCATATGATCTCACTGTTAAGTGGAACCTAATCAACAAAACAAACAAGCAAGCAAACTTGGATTTTTAAAATCCCAGTGGTATCCACTACAATTTCCCAAGATCCTTTTAGAGTCTATGTCAAAATAATTCATTGTTCTCTCAGGTTATGTCATCTTCAACAACACAACATTCTGCAGTGGGATAAAGTGTGAGGAGAAATCTCACTACTAAAGATGCTGGTTAAAATTGAGACATCTATCAATCACAGTTAAGTGTTTTCTCACTCTCTGAGATGGTGGAGATATGGAACGAATTTACCTTTAGCAATAAAAATTATTTCTTCTCATGTACTATATTTGGAAGACAAATTTAGTAGCTTCAGTGATTTATTTATGAGAGAAAAAGCTGAATAGTATTCTAATAGAATTTTTAAACATATCCATATTTTTGAATAATTCTGCCCTCAAGTAATGACAGAGGAAATGGACTGACTTATAACCTAAGATTGCTTTATAATAATGACCTGCATTTTATAACCAAGCCTCATTTAGGGACAAAAACAACTTATTCATGATACTGGATGAGCCTGAAAAGATGTATTATCCTGAATATAAATCTTAAGAGGTGAAAAACCTATCCTGTTTCTATATAAAGGGGCCTAAAACAATCTCAGCTTCAGTTTTTGAAAAACAATCTGAAAAACCACCTTGACTCCACATTTCTCTTTCCAAATAAATAAGGTAAAGAAAAGGTTTGATCAGCTGATTTACCTGCATTTTTTAAAGCAATATCGTTGTTTTTTAGTTCCACAAAGATTTTTTGTCCAGTTCACTAAACTTTGAGTTTGATGCACAAACAAAGCTGATCCTCCCAACTACTATTTAATAAACCAAAAAAAAAAAAAAGATATATTTGGGGAAAACAAATTAGTTATGGAGACTGTTTTCCCATATTAATTCATTTTTCATTTTGGAGATGTCTCCCATGTATGCAAACAACTCTGCGAGGAATTATTTATGGGTGCCTAGGTTATGTGAAGAATGAAGTGGAGCCAGGAAGTTAGACACAGCCCACACCTTAGACAGATGCAGCCGTGAATATAGAACTACACACATTATAGTGGGTTAAGAGTCATATACAGTGATATGCAGGTAAATGTACAACAACTCGCTCTCTGAAAAATAAAAATCCCTGAGACTCAATCATCTGTTGATTTCCATGGCATGACCACTCCCTCCATTGCCAATTTCAAACTATCAGCATGAAGTTGCTGAACACGGAGTTAGGAAGAGATACACACAACTGGCTCTTATGAGTTGGTCTGAACAAAATAGAACACTCCACTGCTTGGAGATAAATTTGTAGAGTGAATGATTATTTTGCCAGATATAAATTAAAACATCTATGTGAATTTTTAACATAGAAAATCCTATACCCCCAAGAGAATGCCAAAGTACTATTTTGAATATGTATATTGGCATAGTCATCCTCATACTACTGATGTTATTACGACGCAGTAACGACTTTCTCTATAGACCTCATATCAATTACAACAAACTACTATTAGATTACATTAAATATTATAGTATATCTAGTATGTATTAGACACCATGCTCTAAGCAGGTGATTCTGAGATGAGTAGAGTGTTGCACCTGCCCTCACATTCTAGAGAGGGCCACTAACTAGATAATTCTAGTAGGTAATGGGACACATCATAAGATGGAGGAAAGCACCTGTCTTCTGGGACTTAGAAAGGATGTTTAGCCCTGTCTGCTTCAGGCTGGCTTGTAGGGAAACTGGGGCTTCCAGAGCCACTTTATGAAACACTATTCTTTTCCAGTCATTCCAGTATTGCCTACCATGCCTGACCCCCATACCAGAAGTGATCTCTGAAGAGTTCACTTGAAGGTGAAGCATGTCCATGATTTGGGGAGGATGGTAAACAGAGGCTGAAAATTAGAAGTTTTAGAAAAGATATAAGATCTTCAATGGAATGTAAAGCCATTTGGTGGTGATAGGGAATGGAGAGCCCATGTGATTAATGACTGCCACGTGTAAGCTTGGTCACCTCATTTTCCCTTTTTAAAAAAATTTTTATTACACTTAAAAAAATTATTTTATTGTTATTCAATTACAGTTGTCTGCATTTTCCCCCCACCCCTCCCCCCTGCCCCATCCAAACCCACCTCCCTCCCTTGCTTCCACCCTCCTCCTTGGTTTTGTCCTTGTGTCCTTTATAGCACTTCCTTTTTTATTATCAGTGAAATAAAAGGTTTTGGCTGGCTAATCACAAAAAAGGAGCTATTGTTTATTGTGTGACTTCAATGTTTTTAGGTCTTTTCACATGTATTAATTCACTTAATTCTCACAACAGACCTATAAGATGATATCTTTTTTCCCCCTCTTTTATTAAAAAAAAAATTGAGATGATTTTTAAGCTACATAAAATCCCAAAGTTAAGAAGAGCCAGAGGTAGAATTCCAACCTTATTCTTCCTGACTCTAATCTCTTTGAAATGTCCTGTGGTAGCCCCAAGCCTTAATGTTCTTTGATCTCTGAGCAATCTTGGAAAGTTCCCTTACCTGCTACATTGGCAAGTAGCAAAGCCAGGGAAAATGAAGGATCCAGGCTATGCCCTTTCAAGAATATCATCATTTTGAATGAGCTCTGAAATGGCAGGGAATTTGCCGTCAAGTCTTCACACTGACTTGTCGGCAATATTCCCCAATTTACTAATTAGAAAGGAGGCCCACTTTTCCTTAGTCTGTGACAATGATCATTTGCCTAATTGCTCTCAACAGAGATCTTCCCACAGCTGCTGATATTTTCTTTTCATCCCTTTTGGGTGTTTATTTTTAATTACTTAACATTTTTGAAGCCATCTCAAACCTAGGGTTAAATAAGCCAGCTGAATGTTTCAGCTTTGTTCCCCTACTTTCCATGCAGAGAGCCCACATGAATTCCATAGTGAGCCATGACTCTTTATCAATACAACTCTGTTATTCCACAGGCTGACCCTACTTCTGGGAGTGGGACTAGCCTGTGTCTCTTTTCTTACATGTCAAAATTCTCCTTATTCTTTATGATTTAAACAGTCCTCTGAGAAGTTCCCAACGTATCCCTCATCCTAACTCTTTTATAGCCCTCCTCCCATTGTATTACATGCTGCTTTTCTCTTTTGCTTATAAAGCAGAGTTTTTATTAATCAGTTTCTCCCTTGAATTTGGTGCAATTCTGGTAGAACCTAACGTGGAAGAGTTTCTGTCTGTGGTCAGGATACCTATGGTTAAATCTTGCCTCTGCTACTTAGTGCTGTGAGGCCTTTGGAAAAAATTTCTTAATTTCTCTCAGCCTTATTTATTCATCTGTAAAGAGCAGGAAATAAGACAACTTACCTCAAAAGGTTTTTTGTGAGAATTCAATAGAAAAGGTCTATGTGAATTGTTTGGAACATTTTCTGAAGCATACTGAGAGTTCAACTAATGTTATCACAGGTATGAAAAAATGTAGGTTTACAGTTGTAATACAAATAAATAATAAAATAAATTAATAATAATACAAGAACAAACTGTGTTTCACATACTCATAACTGTAAACCTACTTTTGCTCACTTCTGTATTATATCCTCAAATGCTGAATGAAGAATAAAGAAATAAATGTATTTATTCATTCAGAAAATGTTTCTTGCAGTTTACTGTATTCCAGACACACTTCTAAGGCATGGAAAAGCAGCCTTGAGCAGTCTCTGCCCCTCTCTGATTTTATGGAGCTCGCATTCTCCTAAAGAGAGACAGACACTAGACAAAATTAAATCTAGTATGCGATGTATGGAAATAAATCATAGGAAGGGAATAGAAAATAGCGAAGAAAGTGTTTATTTTTATTGATTGATTTATTTTTAGGGGTGGCCACTAGGTCATGACCAGACTTACGCCCCTGAATGAAGAAAGGGAAACACCTATATCTCTAACTGGGGGAAGAGCAAATGCAAAGGCCTTGAGTCTAGAGGGTTTCTGACATCCTCAGAGAGGCACAAATAAGTAGAAGGGGAGTGATGGGAGGGAAGTTTAGATGGGGAATGTTAGGAGGAGAGAATGAGCGTGGTAGTGGGACAGACCTTTAGGGCTTACTGGCCAGGTGAGAACTATGGATTTTACTGTGAGTGAGATGGAAAGTCATTTCAGAGTTCAGAATGAGATTACAATTATGACATGAATTGATGATGCTTCAACTGAAAATAAAAAATAATTGAGGAGAGAGGAAGCTTCAAATTGACAGCCAAGTATCTAGTAGCCAACTGATGAAAAGAATCCTTTAAAAAAGAGAAAGTTCATACAAATAAAAAAAATAGGGTGAAGAATCGAAAAACGAGATATTAAAAGTAAAGTAAACTGACCTTGTGAAAAGAAAATAAGACAAAGGCACCGTGACCTGTGCAAGACTTTGAGTATGTGTATGCAAGTCTGGCCTGGGTCTAACGATCAGGCTTTCACTACCTCTAAAAACTTTGATCATTTATTTTCTTCTTGAAGCCCCCACTGTGAAATATTTCATTCACCAAAAATAATTTATAAGGAATTCATGCTGCCATATATTATTCACTAAAGCCATAATTAACCATCAATCTTAACTTCTAATTGGTGAAAGCAAACCAACGTCGTCCGCTCCCAAAGTCATTATTCTAGCCGAGAGCAAATGGACCTCTGATTTTCATCAATCTGGCCAAGCACCATATGCTATCTCTTGGGTTATTTTAAATACTGGAAATAACTTTCATACTTTCGTTACTTCTTTAATGAAATCCTAGGAGTCCATGGACCATAAGTTTGAGACTAAATACTCATGTAAACTTGTAAATATAAAGTGCGTCTTACGTAATGCACTATATGTGCATTAAATTGTAGTATGTATACTTTCAAGGGATCAGCATTCAACTCACTACAGAATAGATACACACACGTGCACATATATATACATACATATATATGTATGTCTATGAAAAATGAAATTGGATTGGAGAGTTATCAGGCTGCATCATCTGTTAAATATCTAGGATTATTATGTTACTATAAAAGACTCTATAAATGAAAGCCCTTTTTATCCAAAGAGCACTGTCATTTTTTATTGGTATATAATTATGCAACCAAATCACGAATGTATCATACATCTGCATCCCATCAGAAGATACAGGCCTACCGTGTTTATGTTTTACCTGTTGATCTTTAAAAAATGTGTAGGGAAGAAACATGTTATCTGTGCAGATAAATCATCTCAGTGAGAGGAAGATTATGAGATCGGGAAGAATGGGAAAATAAAGCTTGGGCACATGTTCCCAAAGATAAGGCAATATTTATTTATGAGGGGACTAAAAGCAGGAGCTTGCCAGAGAGCCGAAGACATGCCCATAAGAACGAAGAGTATAATTTATGAAAGAGGTTGGGATTTCCTGAAGGATTTTCTTAGGGACATCTGACTCTGAGTGCAGGGCTCTTCCTACATCTCTCAAAACTGCATTCCAAGCGAGGAAAAACATACACATTCAAATCTTTTTTTTTTTTTTTTTCGGGAAACAAAAAAAAGGTGGCAAAGAGTGGAAGAAACAAAGAGCAAGATCTAAAAAACTTTAAAAATATATTAAAAATCCTTGAAGTACCCTTAAATCTACTTGATAAATAAGAGAGTAGAAATTGAATTATATTGGCCCTCCATGTTTGGTAAATAGGACTTAATTTTTAACCATCTCTCTAAGGCAGATAAAATGACTGGCATGTATTTACAAGTAAAATCAGAGGCATTTATGGTTACTGGCTTGTTAATTTTAGCTTCTTTTGCCTCTGCCATTGGAGAGTTTTCAGTATTGGGTGATGTTCGTGAAAGACAATACACAGAGCAGCTGAAACAAGAGTGTCTCTCAAGGGACTTTTCTAGGAGGTGGGACATACTTTATTACTTTACTAGCTATCCTCAAATTATGAGTATATTTATACACAAGTCCAATAGTTATTTTGAAGGGATTATCTCACTAGATAGTTCTTGAGGACATAAGCATGATAGAAGTAATGCTTTTCATCTTAGAAAAAAGATGTTTTTAAAGCCCTACATTATTTTTGTTTGTTCTCCTTTTACTATCTAGGCAGAGGCAAACCTACATTCCTATAAGAAATAGATGTAGGTAAGTTTTAGAGAAATAATATGCTACAATATTGGAAATTACGTGTGTTAAAAAGTAAGCACAGTCATGACGTAATGAAGATAACAGCTGCCTTGGAGTTGGGAAACAGGGCATAGTACACTTTGAGCTTTGTTGTATATTAGCTATGTGACCTTGTGCAGAGAACTTAATCTCACTTAATTATCATCTTTCTCCATTAAAAATTGGGTGACTCAGCACGGAGTAGTTAGAGAGATTACAACACACTGCCAGGTTTGAAAGTGGTAAGGAAGTCACACCAGATTAGGCTAAGGTAGGAGATAATCTGTTATTATTATTAATAAAAAGAAATAGTAAGTAATTCCAGGTGCTCATTACAATTTTGAACACCTATAATGGCCAGTAAGAATCTTTATTTTGTTTGGCTGTTTTTGAAATTTAAGAGTTACTTTGAATATTTGACGTAGTTTGGCTAATGTGTAAAGAATACTGGCTTGGAAGCAGAAGCCAGAGTTTAAGTTCTAGCTGGTCCATTTTTCTAGCTGTGGGAGTTTGCAGGGGTTATTTGGCTTCTCTGTGCCACATTGTCTTCATCTGTATAATGGGATGTTTATGCAAATTAAGAAAGTACATGTAAAGTACTGAGAGGCTTGTCAGGCATATAGTGCTAACCCCATTAGTATTAGGTGATAGGGGTCATTGGAGAGTTAGGCTGACAGGCTGTGTAACAGCCAGGAGGTAACAGCTGGTTTCCTTCCAGCCTCCCACCAAAGCCCCACAGGAACCTCCTCCAGCTCTCCATGCTCCCAGTCTGGCTCTGTTCAGACCTGTTACTGGCCAGACACAGGGACATAAAAAGAGACTGGGAGCAAGACTGAGAGAGAAGCCTAGGAGAGGGAATGGTGGGCACAGAACAAGGGCTATTGCCTCCTGACACAATAGACTTTAGAAGGCAGAGGGCTGGGCCACATCTCGAGGTCTGACTGCGAGAGCTCTCTTACCACTAATGATCTGTATGCTTTTAAAGCCTCTCTTTGCAGCTGTTTTTATTCATCTGTATATTTTACATTATTATAATTACATGGAGCAGTTGACAAGGTTTTATCATTTACAAGGGAGAAGAGCAACATAACTTAAGAACAAAGACCTAGAGCTTTGGAAACAAGAGGATATGGGTTAAATCCCAGCTCTGTCATTTACTACCTTTGTAACCTGGGAAGTTCACCTAACTTCTCTGTGTCAGTGTCCAAATATGAAGACTGGTAATTAAGACATGTTTTTCATAGGATTATAAAAGACTTAAATAAAAATTTATTTACACCTAGACATAGTTACAATACCTCATAGCAGAAAGTCAAGCAGGGGTGGCGCTCATAGATATCAGCTTTAAAAATAGCTTGAGTGCTATCTCTGTTGTGTGTGGTCCATGCCATTTGCACAGGATTCCACCACGACTGCAAATACTATTATGTGACTAAAAACAAAAGACAATCATAGTGCAAGTGCAGTATAAAGGGATGTCACAAAATACATACAGAAAATATGTACTAAAATACTAACTGGTTATCAAAATGAGATAAGACTCAGGGCAATGTTTCATATTTACCCATTTCCATATTTTATCATTTTCTGCAAATACTATATTTAATATCTGAGCAAATAACATGAGCAAATAGAAATAACCGTGGGTAGAGTGCCACGTGAACACTGCCTGCAGTAGAGCGCTATTCGGAATAGAATAAACCTGCTGCTCCCTGCCATCTGAAAACCACAACAGGGAATATTGCTCCTGAGAAGCCTAGGAGTGCATGACAGCTTTTTGAAAATAATAGTCATAATTCATCATCTCTTAGTACACGATAAGAGAGAAAACAAAGTATTAGACTCTCTTCTAGTAATATGAATACATGTCATCTCAGGTCTGGTCAGTAGTGAATGGATCCTTACGTCCACCCTGCCGTAGTCTCTTTCTTCGGCAAGTCACCTTTCCCAGATAGCCCCCCCAACCCAGGTCAGGTGACTACTTTCCTGTGAACTTGAAAATGATTGCCCAAAGCACAAAAAATGAGAAGCTAATTTTTGGCCTCTTTTTCAAAAGTAGTATGGCCTTAAGTTCCAGTTTTAGCTTCTTGTCCTATTACACCTTTTAGTACTATCTGTTATGTTCTAGGTATATTGGAAAACAATCCTCAAACCTTTTGGTTACTCTCTTCCTCTGATTGGCATGCATAATTATTCCGTCATTATTTGCCCATGAATATCCTTTTCATATCTCCGATTAACCTGTCACCAAAGAGTAGATTTTAAAAGATTGGTCAGATGTCAGGATGTCCACTTAACGGATTGCATAACAAAAAGTGAGGTCACCCAAATCCACGGGGCTACCTTTTCTCTCCACTCTCCAAGGAAGCCCATCAACTGTGCTTTCTTTGTTGCTTTCTTTCGTACATAGGAACTCTCATCACTTTGAACTTAACAGCCAGTTATTGGTAAGATTTGGACTTTGAGGTAGAAAGCTTTGCTTGAGAATATTGAATCCAATTTACATGTTCCGATCCAGGTTTTCCAAAAAGTTTCATTGGCAGTTATAAGCACTAGCCAGACTAAAATTAAAGTGGAACTTTGATTTCTCATTTGTCATTGTTCATTGAGCATATAATTGCTTGGAAGCCTCAAGAAAAAATAGATAATTTATAAGACATGGTTCTAGCAATCCTGGGTTCCTCTGGCCAAATACGATTTAATAGCAATTTAAAACTCCTCTGATATTTACCCTTAACATATTAGCAAAGTTGGCATCTTGTTCATGCTCATCTATTTCCTTCCCCAATGGGGCTGGTGTGTGAGGTAAACTGGTCCCAAGGCATGCTCACCTTTTCCTTTCTTTTTTACCTGCACTACCATGTAGCTGAATGGCTAGACTGACCTGCCATCCTTAATTCCTCTGACTTTTTACACACTTTGATTTTTCTCTTCACTCCACATCTTATATTTCTTTAGAAAGGGGTCCCCCATCCCCCCTACCCCTACCTGATGCACATGTAAACACACACATACTCTACTGCAGTCCCCAGCTCCTTTCCTTCAAGGCAGAATTATAACTTAGAGTTTTCTTTTTGTTTGTGTGATGTTTCTCAGTCCTCCCCACTGGACACAGGCGAAGGCAGAGGGTGTGTTTATCTTACTCACCTCTGTACCCACAGTTCCCACAGCAGTGCCTCACACCGAAAACGAGAAAATAATGATAAATACATTCCCACCTGCTATCAGGTGCCCAGAACCCTGGAGTGGGCAGGCCAAGCTTTTCAATAACAGTTATTTTGAGGTCAAAAAAGATTTTTCCTGCTCTTTGTTTTTCTTTTCCCTCTAGAAAAGGTGGGGGTATTTCATTCTTTTTTTAAGTTGTGGCACAATGTAACATAAAATTTACCATTTTAATCATTTTAAATGAAAACTCTAGGGGCATTAATGACATCTACAAGGTTGTACAACCACCAATCACTATCTCCAAAGCCTTTTTACTCCAAACAGAAACACTTTACCCACTGAACAATAACTTCCCATCCCACCTTTCCTCAGGCCCCGGTACCCTCTAACCTACTTTCTGCCTCTGTTAATATACCTATTGTAGATATTTCATATCAGCAGAATCATAAAATATCTGACACTTTGTGTCTACCTTATTTACCTTAGCATAATGTTTTTGAGATTCATCCATGTTGCAACATGGATCAGAACTTCATCTTTTACGGCTCAGTGATATTCCACTGTATAGAAATACCGCATTGGGTTTATCCACTCGTGTAGCTATTATAAAATACTGCTTTTATAAATAGTGGTGTACATGTACCCTTTTTAGTCCCTCTTTTCAATACTTTTGGGTGTGTACCTACAGGTGGAATTCTGGAGTCACATGGTAACTCTATGTTTAACTTTCGGAGGTACTGCCAAATTGTTGCCATGGCAGCTACACTGTTTTACATTCTTGTGGGTGTAGCTGAGATTGGCTTTTCCTTCAACTGCGATTGTGAAGAGGGGATTAATTAAACAAAAGCTTAAACCAATTCCTCATAAACATGTCTAAAATTGTGAAACAGACAAAGAGAAACATTAGCACCTATGCCATTTGCATCAATGGCTGTTAACACAAAAAACATGACAAACCAGCAGAGACCATTTCAAGCAAAAACACAACTGAAATAGCTACATGGATGCACATAAATATATAACCATATAAATGGGCTCTACACTCTAAACCATAAAATGCATAACATATTTTATTTCCATTTCAAGTAAAAGTCCTAAACTCCCATGTAAGCTGAAATATGTGAAAGATTTGGGATTTCTAGGCGCTGTCCTTTTTCGTAGCTGTGGAATGGGGAAAGAGAAATTCAAAGTCCTCCTGACTCCTGCGGATTAAATCTTATACTGGAATAAGCACATATCCTAAAACAACAAGTAAACACCTCATATCATATTTGGAACAAAAAGGGTCCTTTGTAAATAGAAACATATTTTTTTCCTAGTCACTTCTTGAATTTTCCATATGACTCACCTGCCCTCAGAAAGATAAAAAAGATTAAAATCCACCATATGGAGTCTAATAACAATGAAAATGGTCTGGCCCCCATTGTGTGCACAGCTCAGCTCCAGGCACTGAGATAACTAACTGCCTGGACTCCTGGAGTCCTAAGGGGGAAAAAAATTAGCAAGTCCTTTGTCTACACAGCACCGTAACTATATAGCTTGTGTGGGTGTCTGTATCTTTATCTTTATTTATTTTCCTATTTTGTGTTTCTTGTTCATTTCCCACTGAAAAAAAATAATGAAATAAGCCAGATGCAATTAAAACAAATTTGAAAGCATGTAGATTTTTTGAACTCAAAGGTAAAGCTTTCCTCACTGTTGGAATGCTGTAAAGTTTTCTGTCCCTATGATTGGCAGGGTGGTTAGTGCATTCGTATATCAACAGGGCTTTCTTTAGTCCAGGTAGCATACTGTACTTTAAAAAGTAGTGAGGTTCAGACCCTTAGTTTCTCCTGGTTCTACTTCTAACAAGCTGTGTGGCGTTCAATGAGCTACCAAATCTACCTGGGTTGTGCTTCCTCGTTTGTACATTGAGCAGGTCGAACTAGATTATTGGTTTACACATTGTGCCATCT
This sequence comes from Desmodus rotundus, assembly GCF_022682495.2. Classification (NCBI taxonomy): domain Eukaryota; kingdom Metazoa; phylum Chordata; class Mammalia; order Chiroptera; family Phyllostomidae; genus Desmodus; species Desmodus rotundus. The sequence goes on from NC_071391.1 coordinate 59,818,088, forward strand.
CAGAGGTTAAAATTAGATGTGAGGAACTGGTGAATTTGTGGGGCTCTGGGTTCCTTATACACACAATGATTTTACCTGTATTTTTTCATGCTTTTGGGGTCTGTGCACAATTTTGTTTTGGGAGAAGAAAAAAAGTCTCCTGTTGGAGATAGTGGTGGGGAACCTACAAATATGCATTATTTAGTAACCATAAATTCCTTGTTATTTCAGTTAAACTTTGTTTATTTTCTCGATATACACCAGCTACAGGGGCAGCACCTACCAGCTGGGCTACGGGATGAGGTGCTGGTGAGGTTCAAAGGAGGACGTGCCAACTTCCGAAAGGGGCCACAGTGAAGAAGGGGAAAGTCCCCAAAAGTTGAGACTGTGAAGCACAAGTCACAATTCTATGCTTCACTAGATTTTTTTGCATTGATACATATTAAACTATATATTTGTTAGATATAAAGAAAGTAATAATAATCCTTTACTGACAATTCACTGTCAATAAACAAATGCAAGTTTATTATTTTCAAAAAGGGTCTGACTCACCCTAAGAAACTTCTTTCCTCCATCCTATTTCATAGAAATAACTTTAGGCTGGAAGTCAATATTCTCTGATTCTGATCATGGGTTCTTAAGCTGACCCCACTACTGTCAAAGGCTGGCATTTGCCCTCTAAGTATTTGTCCTATGTTTCTATACATTGTCATATAATCCTTTGAACTGAAAACATCCATATTGTTCATTTCTCCAACATCTTGCTTAACATGAAATCCTTTCCATAGTATTGCTGACAGATTATAGCTAAATGCAGCACAAACAATTCTAGCTATAGGAAAGATATTATGTTATTAAACAGATCAACTTGTTAAAAAAACAAAAAAGCAAAGAACACATGATAAATTGCCCTTCCATGTGGTTTTTATTATCTTAAGACACAGGCTAAGCTTTATCCATTGATCTCATCATCCACATGCCAGACCTTTAAATGTGAGATGCAGGCTGGCATGTCCCTAGGGTTGCCTCTATGGGCACACGACCTGGGAGAGGGACCCAGAAGGCAGCACCCTTGGTTTACCCCTTCACTGTCACTGGCCTCTTAGTTTTAATAACTTTTGAACAATGCTCTTACATCCCCATTTTGCAATGGGCCCTGCACGTTATATAGTCAGTTCTATATATTCTGTTAAATCATGTATTCTCAAGGTTAAAAATTCTAGTTCCATACACACAATTATGTATATTTAGTTAGCTTGTGTTCTTAAGTCTGTGAATGACCCTGTTAGCAGATGGTACCCAGAATTAAGCATAGTCACCTAGGTGTGGTCTGATCAGTGAGGAAATCAGAGGCATAATTATGTCCTATGGTGATTATCTCCTGTGCCTCCCCTTCAGACCCAGTCCCTATAATTCTCTGGTCTACTCTGAGCCCAAGAAGGCTAACACTGAGGACAGCAACTGGGATCCCTTCTTGCCTGGCTTCCAGCTGGGTTTGATTAATGATTGGAAATAGAAATGAGGGGCACAGAAGAGAGCACTCAGGATGTTTTCCCTCCTCCATTCTTATCTCAAAGCTGTACCACTAATAGAATCTGCATCCATCACTGACTAGAGTTCCCACTGGTTAGCCCCTTTTCCATAATTCCACGTCTTATTAGGCTTAAAATACAATTTCTCTCCTTGTTCCATCAGTTCTATATGAGTTCGGTCTAGAAGGTATCCAGCCATGTAATATAACAAATAAAGACATTTATTGAAGAAGATTCAAGATACAAGAAACATTGTACATAGGACAATGAGGTCTCAGCCTCCTTCAAAGTAGGTACCTTGAAACCTCACATTTCTCTCAGTATCTCTCCCACTGTTAAAAACACTCTGCAAAATCCTTTGTTGGAATCACCATCAGCTGCCCTGTCATATTTTCCTGAATCTCATCCACAGTCTGAAATTCCATCCCTTTCAAAGGTGATTTTAGTTTTGGGAAAAGCCAGAAGTCACCGAGTGTCAAATATGGGCTGCAGGGGGTCTGAGTCACCTGGATGATTTGATGTTTCACCAAAAAATTCTGCATGAGACGTGATGCATGAGCGCAGGCCTTGTCAGTGATGAAGCTGCCAATCACCAATTGCCCATAGTTGTGGCTGTTTTCATCATATTGTATCTATCAACCAAGGAAGAACCCTGAGGTAGTACTCCTTATTAATTGTTTGGCCTGGAGGGGTGGACTCATGATGGACTACACCTTCCCATTCAAAAACAAAGTCAACAAGGTCTTGATCTTGCTGTGACTTTGTCACACCTCCTTCAGGTGTGGAGAACCAGATGACTTCCATTGGAAAGACTGGGCCTTTGTTTCCGGATCATAGCTGTAGAGCCATGATTCATTCGGGGTTATCACCTCCTTGAGGAAATTTGCTTCATTGGTAGTGGTTTGAATCAAGTTAGCAACTGCGGCACGATGGTCCTTTTGCTCTGGTACAGAAGCTATGGAACAAATTTTGCCATGACATGTTTCATGTCAAGATCCTGTGTCAGAATTTTGGACGCAGTAGTTTTTGGGATCCCCAGATCAGTTCTCTCACTGCTGCTCACTAATCTTTGTTTATTGCAGCCCATACACATTCAACATTCTCAGGTGTTTTGCTTGTTGCAGGTCTTCCAGAATGTGGATCACTTTCCACTGATCCTTGACCATCTTTGAAGCTTTGTGCCACACTCACTGCATAGTCCCCGAAAGCCTTCAGCATCATCCAAATAGTTTCCATGGAGGAGTGTTCAAGCCTAATGCAAAATTTGATACGGATCTGTTGCTCTACTTGCTCAGTCATTTTGAATATGACAACCACACAGTACAAATGCTCACTCAAGGGCATCTACCGCCCCCACTGACTAGTATAATGAAGTCATCATTGTTCAGGCATAGGCATTCCAGTCCACTCTCCTTGCCTGCTAGGTTACATCGATGTCATGCAAACCATTCTTGTTATATTAACAATGGCTGGACTTTTTCTGGAGAGTCCTCACTGTACGTCCAGTATTCTTCCAAGTGCTGGGGACATAGTAGTGGTCAACCTCATAAAATTTGCTATCCTAATGGAACCTACATTCTTGTGAGGAGTGACAGATAATAAACCAGAGGACTTTGAGCAGCTAAATGACATGCTGACAACTTAGAAGGATCACTCCAGCAGCTGTAAGGAGAATACACTGCCAGAAGCTAGAGGCAGAAACAGGGAGAACAATTAGAATAATCCAGGTGAAAGGTCATGGCAGTTCAGACCAAGGCAGTGGCAGTGGGGATGCTAGAGCTAATCCTGGACCTCGGCATGCATCTCGTTGCCCTATTTCACTGAATCCTAAGGTAGGATTCATACTCCACTCGCATTTTACTGGTTTACTTCAAACATCGTGTGAAAAACTGCATAGTGAATTTCAAAAGGTCAATAATACCCATCTCAAAAGGATAAGAGAAGTAATTTTCATTTTTCTTATAAACATTTATTATTTCTTATTTTCTCAATGTTAAAAAATAAAATTATAGCAAGCTGCTTAGTGCCCATGACAAAATGAAAAATAAAAGGCAAGTAAAAGATCTTTAATTGACTTTTTCTTTCTGACTAGTGAGATATTCTCAAGATCTATCCACTCATAGTCACAGACAACAGTGTAGTGATTACCAGATGCAAAGAGAGGTGGGGGGTACGAAAGAGTAAAGGGGTCAAATATATGGTGACAGAGGGAGATGTGACTCTGGGTGGTGAGCACACAATGCAATATACAGATGATGTATCAGCATTATCCACTTGAAACCTATCTATATAATTGTATTAACCAGTGTCACCCCAATAAATTTAATTTAAAAAGCAGTTTATTGAAAATTGTGTAAAACATCAAAGGAGGTGATTATTTTATTTAATTGGTCTTGATATTTGGGTAAGGGTAAGAAAATATTCAGATAATCAAGGTTTCTTCCATAAGATTTATAATGTTTTTTAAAAGATTAGGCTTTTATGAAAAGGAGAATGTCCCCATTTTCCAAAAGGTAGAATAATTGACAATTATAATATTTACAGCAGTAGTTATGGCTACCACCACCTATTCTTGATAGAATAAAAATTCTTAATCTCTAATTGCATTAAGATCAAAAGCAAGGTAGTAGTGAGAGAAAGAGGAGGAGGAGAAGGGAAGAAGAGAGCAAATGTCAACAGTTGTCCTCTGAAGTAGTTTTTCAAGCAATCTCGTACAGATTTTTGAAAGTGACATAAGGCTGTGGGTTAACACATAAATCCTAGAGCAAGGTACTTCTTTAAGGACCTCAGTCTAGAATCCACCAAAATGTAAGTCCCATGAGGGCAGTTCTGTGCTCTGTTCACTGTTGATCCCGTGCCTAGAAGGATTCTTTACCCATGGTAGTCACTCAGCAAAACCTTTCCAATGAATAAATGAATCTAGCTCTTCTCTTTCAAATAGATTAATTAGTTAAATATTTAGCAACTACTTTTCAACTACTTAATATTTAATTAACAGTTAAATATTCATATTTACATATGTAAACTATTTACACTAAAATGATATGATCCATTTCTTGTAGTCCTTCTTTTAGCCTTTCTTTTCAGAAGGCTAAAGCTTTCATGCACACTATACTAATTCACTGTCAGCCTCATGATGGATGAAGTTCTCTTTATCCCTCAGTGGTTTGGAAGAACTTAGCTGAATGCACAAGGACTGAAGATGTACCAAAAGGAAGGAAGTCAGTAGTTGCCCAGAAAGCTCTGTCCTCCTGTTGGCCCTACCCCAATTCTACTAGCAGTTATTTGCACACAGCCAAATACCCCAGGATTGGAAATTAAAGCCTTCAGAATTTTTGGCAGCAAGAACGTATTGTAGAGTAAGACCTCAATGTTAGATTGTTTTGACTATCTGGGAGAAGGCATCATTATTTAGAATTTGCAATGTGAATTCTAACACCAAAAAAGAGAAAGAATCTCAGTTTGAAAGCTGCACATATTTGTCATTGTTTAGAAAGAAGATTACGTTTTAAAAGGCCTACATATTTTAAATAGAAATTTTTCTACCACAAAAGACTTAGCATTTTATCATAAATTTGGCATTTGTTAGACCACTGAACTTAATTTAAATGGGCCAAACTTTGTCTCCTGGAAACCAGAATCCACACGAATTGGTAGGCACTGTCTCCAGAGGAGGATCATGCTCCTCCATATTTATGAGCCGCATTATTAGCTTCCCTGTCATTTCTCTAGCTAACGGCAGGCCTTACTTTTTAAAACACCACAAAGTTAAGCAGCAAAGATTTTTCACTCTCCATTTTCTCTTGTTTTCCTTGTGTGTGTATGTGTGTAATAAGAGTGAGATTTAAATTGTTTTTTCCTTTTTAAAAATTTTAGAGGTTTGTAGTCTAAAAACATTCTCCAAAGACATTGTTTGTAGCTCCAATATAGCCTCTACTAAATATACATTATATCAAGTATTTCCTGTTAAAAATTGAGGAAAAATTAAAAAAATATGACCTAAAAACTTCTGTCAATCATTGGGATTTCAGAACCAGCTTCTGGAAGCCCCCTGTGACTCTGCCCCTCAGACTACTTGGTTTTAACATAGAAATGAAGGTGATCATTTTGACAAGTGTTAATATCTGGGGCTTGTGAGTAGCCTCTAATCAGTATGTGAACTCTATTAGGATAATGTAAAGCATTTCACATGATGGACACATACACATTTTTCTGGGCTAACAGTCCACCAAATTCTCAAAGAGGCCTTGAGCAAACATGATAAGAAATTTTAGTGTGGGGGAAAGCATGGAAGACCAAAATTAAGCAATTCTGGATTCTAATTATAGTAGGGTATTTACAAGTTGTATAATGGTAAACAACTAACTTCCATTCTTGCCCATAGTTACTTCATCTCTGAAATGAGAATAGGCTATACCAGTGATTCCATACTGTAGGCTGCAGTCAACGATAGCACCAAAAAGAGTAGTTGAGAGGAGGCTGCGAGTCCACACGTACACCAAGCTCCATGTATGTACTCACAACGTTCTTCACACATTATGTTTCTAAAGAAAGGTGACATTACTGTGATTGAAGTTGGGCAGTGTTGGAGGAGAGGTCTATGAATACCCTAAACTACCAGAAAAATGAACAGGTCGGTCCCAGAGCACATCAAGCCTGAAACGTTGCTGAAGGCAAACATGACAAAACTGGAGTTGTGCTACTTCAAGCACATCATGAGAAAGCAGGGTTCTTTGGAACAGACAATAGCACTGAGAAAAAAAGAAGGCAGCAGGAAAAGAGGAAGACCAGATATGAGATGGATTGACCCATAGAAGCAGCTATAGGCATGAGTCTCCAGGAGCCGGGCAGGGCTACTGAGCAGAGGACAGTGTGGACATCCCTCATTCCCGGAGTTGCCGGGACTCAGAGCTAACTCAGTGGCATGTAACACACAATAAAATCCAAAGCATTTCAAAGCATCCATCAACTCACTCAAGAATTTGGTCACTACGTGTTTTCTGAATCTACCCATAGTGAAAAAATGACACCTAAGTGTGGGCTCTGCCAATACATACAGGAAGGGCTCCTCCAGATAACCACTAACCTACGTATGGCTCAATAAATACAAAGTTCAAAGGTTTAATTACATATTCCAAATGCAGGCCCATTAATTTGTTTTAATGTTTTTGTTTAACATACATCAACATAATTTTAAAATTTAGGCTATTTGCTAGCATGTGCCTTTGTAGATGCACAGATTGCAGTAAAAGGATATTAAGAGTTGTAGATGGAGAAATTCTCTCCCTAAATGTTAACTAGAGCTGTGTACCTATGTTTTATATATATATATATATATATATATATATATATATATATATATATATAGTCAAGAGAGTATTACTTAGGAATGAACATTGGCTGCTGCACGTAAGATCTAGTGTCCGACAAACTGAACTTTATACCATAGCTCTTTCCCTAGACAAAAAAAGGGGGGATTAAGTAAATAAACAGTTTTAATTTCAAGTTCATCATGTGAAATTGGGACAATACATGGCACAGTTGTTGCTCAAAATTAGGCTCTACAGCCTACCTTCAATAGGTCCTTGGTTCTGTATTATTGGCTTGATTTTTACTTCCATGGATATGCATATAGAACTAAAACCTAACAGTGAGCACATACTCAATTATCCTTTAAAAATAATATTGTAACTGTTAATTACTCATTAATAAAACAAATAATGAAAGAGATGCTTTGTAAAGCAACTCAAAATTTAAAGAAAGCAAGCAATCAAACACAATTTACTTTATCACTTATCTTTACCTGATATTTAACATGAACTAAATACTGGTGTTATACAAATCCAATTAGAATATTCATTTATTCAGACTCAGATTATCCTATGTATAATCAAAACAAAATCAAAATTCTGAGATGATTCTAACTTATTGTGAAAAGTTTTGACTTCAGCTAATGGTCTACTTAAAACTAATAATGAGTCTGGCAACATAATATGGGCTTATTAATGTTCCTTTTTGTGGTTTTAGCCACTCCTCTCTTTATCAACAAGTATTTGTGACCATATAAAGTTAACCTATATTTGTCATGAGACCTCAAAAATTATTTTTAAATATATTATAAATATATAGGAAACTAAATATATTAATCATTTGCTAGCATGCACTATACATATCTTCCAATTCAATATAAATAATCTAAGAGAAGCCCCAAAATAATAAAAAATGAGAACAAATTTCCCCACTTTATCTGGGCTAAATCTATATGTATAAGTGATACATGCATTATTCTCATCTACTTCTGTTTTTTTTAAATACCAAGAATGTTAGTTTGGGTCAGAGTGATATTTTAATGAAATAAATTAAAATATAAACAACTGAATACAGTTGTTAGACACACAGAAGAAACTGTCATTTCCCCAAACTTTACTACTGTCTATGCTTTTTAAGCCCAAAGAAAATAAGACATAACAAAGAAAGATTTCCTGTTTTAACTCAGGCAAAAAGAAATAAGGGATTAATAATTTGGCATATTATTAAAGGAAAAAATACAACTTGGATTAGTTGACCCTAAAATATAATTTCATATCATATTCCTAAGTCCTTAAAGGAAGAGAACAAAAGGAAGTAGACATAAGGACCATTTCAGTTATAGATAAACTGAAATGGTGGTAGGTTTTTCTAAAAACAAAAAAAGGTGATGGAATGTGGTTTATAATTTTATCAATTTTAGCTGTGAAAATTTATATCAAGTATATCAAAATGGGGGGATTTTATTCTAATGATAGAATGGAGGAAAATGCCCTTGTACATGCTATAGATATGTTGAGTACTTTTGAAGAACAAAATAAAATATTTCCTGAAAATAACTGCTTATTTTAGGTGTACAGATGATGAGTTGTGGAATTGTGCACCTGAAACCTGTATAATTTTGTTAGCCAGTGTCACCTCAATAAATTAAATAAAAAGGAAAAATAATTCTTCAAAGATTTTAGTATATTATAGGCTACAAGAATTACTGAAAATAAACATTGTGTCTATTCATTCAACAAATATTTTGAAGTATGAGCCTTGACAGGCACTGTGATGTTGAGTTTTGGTTGTATTGTACAGGTGAGTAAGATGCATCAGGAAGCATCAGTATGATGCTTCAGGAATATGCATCAAAATAGGAGAAATAACCTTATTAACTATGAAGTATACCAAGTGAAAAAATAAACAAACAGAGAGAGAAACAATATATTGGGAAACCAGAAGGAAAAAAAAAGTCAATTCTAATTAGGAAGATCAAGAAAGCTCCAAGGTAGACCTGCCATTTGATCTAGGTCCCAATGATTATAGAATGTAAATAGGAAAGGAAGAAACTAGAGCAGCCCTGGGACACCAAGTTGAGGAAAAAGCAGGAGCAAAGGCAAAAATGTGTAAATTCTTAGCCATTGCAGTTGTTATTGATGTTGTTTTTATCCTCTGAATAGGTTCTATGTTATAACCCAAGAATTACATTGTGTATGATGTTATATAAGATTTGGACAATAAATGCCCCTATATCTTTTTATATTGTTACTTGTTAGGTGTGTATCTATGGAAAGTATGCTGAAATACTTTGAGCCTTTTTTATGGTTCAGAGTATAACATTACTCTGTTATAACATTCAGAGTATTAAGATGTTCAAAGATATTAACCCACCTATCAAGAGAAATAGTAATCATTCCGTTTCTTCTGGATCAAATAAATCCACCTGGATCAGCTTCAAGGCTTACTAACCTCACCAAAGATTGATACATAATGATATCATTGTCAGCACAGATGTAGGGAAAGAAATATCATGAACTATCAATGGCAGGGTAAACTAGGACGAGGTTACTGGATGATAACTCATCTATCCATATCAAAACCTCACTGTTTCTCTCTACCTTTCTGATACAACAGCAAAATAATGATGTTTTAGTGGAATAGGTAAATGTTTTGTTTAAGGAATAATACAACAATTTATTTCAAAGTAATGTTTTAAGATGCATGAAAGGCTTGAAATGCAAAAATCATATATATATATATATATATCAGAATACTTGGAAATAACATAAATGCCTAGCAATAATTATGATATAGCCATACAATATCATATTTACATACTATGTAGAAGTTAAAAATTAAAATATATACACATTTATTTAGTGACATAGAAATACTCATGATATGTGTAAGTGATGCTTAGCATAGTTCTTTGCATATAGTCAGCACTTGATTCTGCTTAGCTATTATTATTATTATTGTTCTTGTCTATTAGTAATGAAAATTAATATCAGTATATAAATAATAAGAAGCAGGTTTTATAACTATACCCAGGATGATTCTAAAAAGAGAGGGAAATAGGTATATATGTAATACCATATTAAGTGGTGTTATATTTAGGTCATGACATTATAGTGATTTTAAAAGTGATTCTTTGTTGAATATATACTCCCCTGTGTTCATATCAGCATTATTTACAACAGCCAAGATCTTGAAACAGCACAAGTACCCATCAGTTCATGAGTATATAAAACAGATGAGGTACATTTACACAATGGAATACTATGCAGCTATACAAAAGAAGGAACTCTTACCCTTTGCAACAGCATAGATGGACCTGGAGAAGATTATGCTAAACTAAATAAGCCAGGCAGAGAAAGACAAACACCATATGATCTCACTCATATGTGGAATCTAATGAACAAAATAAACTGACAAACAAAATAACACCAAAGGTATGGAGACATGGAACAGACTGACAGATCTCAGAGGGGAGGGTGGTGGTGGGGACTGGAAAAGATTACCAAAGAACACGTGTGTGTGTGTGTGTGTGTGTATGCATAGCCCACAACACAGACAACAATGTGATGAAGGCCACGGGTAGGGGAGGCCGGGTGGAGGGTGACAAAGGTGGGGGAAATTGGTGACATCTGTAATAGTGTCAACAATAAATAAATAAATAAATAAATAAACAAGATTCTTTGTTTATAAATATCTGGTACTCTCCCAATATTTTCTGAAGTTACTAATATTTTTAAATCACATTGGCTTATTCCAAATTAAAATCCACTCTAATAAAAACGGTGCTATATGGACGTTTCAGTGCCCTGTTGATTGAGTAGATAAAAGTCTTTAAAACCTGGTGTTGCCAAAATGCTGAAAAGGCTTTCATTAAAGACTACCAAACTGTTAACATTTAATTTGCAATTACATATCTACTTGCCTGGCCCTCATGTCTCTAAATCATATTAATGACCTTTTTCCAAATCTGTTTTTTTTGGAAAAACATATTCTTTGAGATTCTTTTAAGTTGCCTCAGAGACAAGCCTTCCAAATGGGCAATTCAGAAAGGTCACTGATAAGTAATTAACATTTAAACTTTTATTAAAAAATATTAAACTTTGTATTAAAAATAATATACAGCATTTTAAAGGTGTTCTTAAGTTCAGCCCTAAATTTCTTTAAACTAAAAGTTGGAGCCTTCTTACAATTTTATATTTGGCATCTTATAATAACTAACTTGTCCATGTTACTTCACAAACTGTCCATGTTACAGTCAGGCTCAGCCATTGGTCTGTTCAATTACTTAAAATATTTCTTCAAATAGGAATTTTACCAAACATTTAAAGAAGAACTAACTCCTATCTTTCTCAGTCTATTCCAAAAAATTCAAGAAGAGGTAAGATTTCCAAACTTGTTTTATAAGTCCAGTATCATCTTAATTCCAACACCAGGTAAAGACACAACAAAGAAAGAAAACTACAGGACAATATCTCTGATGAACATAGATGCTAAAATCCTCAACAAAATATTGTCAATCTGGATTTCTCAATACATTTAAAAGATCATACATCATGACTAAGTGGGATTCATCTCCGGGATGCAAGGATAGTACAATATTTGCAAATCAATAAATGTAATGCATCACAGAAACAAAATGGACAAAAATCTCATGATCATTTCAATAGACGCTGAAAAAGCATTTGATAAAATCCAGCATCCATTTATGATAAAAACACTCAGCAAGATGGGAATAGAAGATAATATTCATGATTATACTTAGCATGGAAAAATTTGTCCATTTCATAAATATTTGTTTAGTAAACCTACTGTATTTCCAAAACTGGGATACACAGTGGGGACATAATGGAGATCAAGTAGACAAAGTATTTCCCTCAAAGTGTTTACAGCAATAGAGGAGATGTAGTTAACCAGCAGTTATAATACAGTGTGATGATTAGGTTGATAAAAGAAACTCAGAGCTGAAGGAACACAAAGTTTTATCCTTTTATTTTAATTTTTTTAGTATATTTTATTGATTATGTTATTACAGTTGTCCCATTTTTTCCCTTTATTCCCCTCTGCCCTGCACACCCTTCCAAACAGCATTCTCCCCCCTTAGTTTATATCCATGGGTCATACATATAAGTTCTTTGGCTTCTACATTTCTTACACTATTCTGAACCTCTCCCTCCCTATTTTGTACCTACCATTTATGCTTCTTATTTCCTGTGCCTTTTCCCTTTTCTCCCTTCACTCCCTCCCCACTCATAACCCTCCATGTGATCTTCATTTCTGTGATTCTGTTCCTGTTCTAGTTGTTTCCTTAGTTTGTTTTGTTTTGTTTTTATTTATTTTTTTTGTTTTAGGTTCAGTTGTTGATAGTTGTGAGTTTGTTGTCATTTTACCGTTCATAGTTTTGATCTTTTTGTTAGATAAACCTCTTTAACATTTCATATAATAAGGGCTTGGTGATGAGGAACTCCTTTAAGTTCACCTTCTCTGAGAAGCATTTTATCTGCCCTTCCTTGCTAAATGATAACTTTGTTGAATAGAGTCATCTTGGATGTAGATCCTTGCCTTTCATGACTTTGAATACTTCTTTCCAGCCCCTTCTTGCCTGTAAGATTTCTTTAGAGAAATCAGCTGACAGTCTTATGGAAACTCCTTTTTAGGTAACTCTCTTCTTCCCTCTCACTGCTTTTAAGATTCTCTCCTTATCTTTAATCTTGGGTAATGTAATTATGATGTGCCTTGGTGCCTGCTTCCTTGGGTCTAACTTCTTTGGGACTGTCTGAGCTTCCTAGACTTCCTGGAAGTCCATTTCCTTTGCCAGATTGGGGAAGTTCTCCTTCCTTATTTTTTCAAATAAGTTTTCAATTTCTTGTTCTTCTTCTCTTTCTGACACCCTTGTGATTCAGATTTTGGAACTTTAAAAGTTGTCCCGGAGGTTCTTAATCCTCTCCTCATTTTTTTGAATTCTTGTTTCTCCATTCTGCTCTGGCTGACTGTTTATTTCTTCCTTCTACTCCAAATCATTGATTTGAGTCCTGGTTTCCTTCCCTTCACTGTTGGTTCCCTGTATATTTTTCTTTATTTCACTTTGCATAGCCTTCCCTTCTTCCTCTATTTTGCTACCATACTCAACCATTTCTATGAGCATCCTGATTACCAGTGTTTTGAACTGTGCATCTGATAGGTTGGCTATCTCTTTGTCACTTAGTTGTTCTTCTAGAGTTTTGATCTGTTCTTTCATTTGGGATATATATATATATATATATATATATATATATATATATATATATATAAAATTTTTTTTGTCTCAGTGCACCAATCCAGATGACTGTCTCTTCTTTAACTCCTTTGTTGTAGGACTTCCATATAGTTCAATTTTCTGGCAGTTCTGATAGTTTTTTGTTTTAAAATTTGTTGTTATCCTTCTTTTGGTTGTGTAAGGAGCAAAATGTATCTACCTATGCCTCCATCTTGTCCAGAAGTCTTGATGGAGCACACTGTTTTAGAAAATCACAACTATGAGTGGAAACAGTGAGAAGAATGTGAGTTCATGGATGAAGGGAAGAAGGAAGTTCTCCCTGCAAAGCACTCAGATTTATATTGAGATCTGATTCCTTACCCATTGTATTTTTATTATAAAACCCTAATCATAGTGTCCAGAGATTGGTCATACATCTCATAGGGACCTGCATGCCAGTCATCAATCCAGGCAGTAAGGAGAGGAGCAAGCTGATCCTGGGCTTGATGTTTAGTTGGGCACAGAATAATGTCATTCCAGAAATAAAATGGGATGGTGGACATGTTTCCCCGCCCCCCCCCCCCCCCCCGGCTTGCCCCAACTGCAAGTAACCATTCTTTCTTTTGATTTCCTTTACACTTTATGTGCACTTGCCTTTGTTGCTCTTTTTTCTTCTTTGTATTATATTTCTTAGTTCCAAATTTTATTTCCCCTTTTATTCTGTTCTTTGAATGATTTCCATGATTAACTTTATTCCTCTGAGACCTAATATTTTGCATAAAATCAGAAACTAACAACTATTTTTTGACTTTATATTTTCTTTTGGATATAAGCCTTTTCCTAACAGTGATGATAAAAAAAAATTTAAAAAGTGTGTGCATATTAGCTGGACAAGGCATAGGAGACAGAATGGTCATGAAAAAAAATGTGTTTGCTGCATGTAATAGTCAAAACCTCTAAGAACTTTTTGATTACTTCTAGACTTGGACTATGTGCCCACCTGGGTTATATGTAAGTTAACGAAGAGACAGCATGCTTTCGCCAAAGCATGTGTAAAAGAGGAAAATTTTATTAAGGTTTCACTTTTTACTGTCATGGGTAAAATTTGTTTCTCATCATTGTTAGAACTGTGTGAACTGGAATCAGCATGCCATCCTTAACCACAGCACTGACACTGTACCATCTGTCTTTTGCGAAGCGCCCTGTGAGTTAATTAAAGAAGCCTGCACATGACTCAAACTGCTTTGAATACCAATCCCTGATTCAAGAATTGGGGAATAAAGTCCCTAATGCTTTGAACCACTAATATGGGAAGTCAGAATGTTTATATCAGTAATTTTCAACTTTTTAAAATAAAAGTACCACTTTTTTTTCTTTCTTGAAAGGGAATCTTATACAGAAGGCTGATATATAAAACAAATAAAATGGAACCGCTCCAGCTGAGAAGGCGTGGGTTGTCCAAAGCCCCCTCTTTTCTTCTCTACCTATCCTTCTGGCTTCCCTCTTCCTTCCACTCTCCCAGGCATGTCTGAGGCATTTCCAGGGGGTCAAGATTTCTGTTGCTCACACTTGAAAGTCAGCGGCTGCACAATCTAATTTTCCAGTTCTAGATCCAGAGCTTAGGCCTTAAAATTATAATTGTTTCCAAAAAAACCCCTTCATACATGCAAATTATTGATATTATTATTGGTAGTTGGGGGAAAGCAGATAGGTGTGTGATGTTTTAGATATAGTAAAATATTTATTCACTACTTTTTCCTTAGCTCTGAATACATTTTTTTTTTTCAGTAAGAGGAAAGTAGCCCTGGGGATCACCACCTCTAACCAGTAAAAGCAGGTCTTCTCCTGCAATACAGAGGGATTATATTAACCTATTAATCAACCAAAACTGCACCAACACAGAGTTAGTAGTTACAAAGATTTAAAAACCAGAAATGATGCTTGAGAGTTAAAGAAGAGCCTTGAATGATGAGTTCACCAGGCAAAGAGTATAGAAGGAACACTGGGAAGAGGTTGCAAAGGCACACAGGTTAAAAAAGAAAAGCACGTGATGAGTAGCTATACCTCCATGGTGTGCATCGGTAGGTAGAGGAGTTGTCAGGAGGAAAGGTGTAGTCCCTTGACTGTCCCAATGAGGAGTTTACATTTATTTCTGTATGGACAGCACTGGCATGCAAGTAAACATGATTTTTGATAAAGTTGTTTAATCGGTGTTAATTCAAGACAAGTTTTCAACAGAATGACCAAACATGCTCAAAATAGGGATTTCTATCAACTTTATTGAAGAACATCAAAATATCAATATAGGAGGAAGGATTAAATGGCTAAAGGCTACACAAGTGGCATAATAAAAGAGAGTCATCTTCATAATTGTGCATACAATCTCTCATTTAGCCATCCTACTGTTTTCGTACTCATGTATTTCCTGTTCCTTTGTTTTAAAAAGTCAATATGTTCAATTCATTTTTAAAGCCAATGCTTTACTGAATGCTTTACTGATAAAGTTGTTCGATTCCTCAGTGACTCTACCTGTGCAAAGAATTCCCTGGATGTAAACATTCTCACTCCAATTAAAGCACAAGCAATAATAAAGAAGTTTTATTAAGAATGCTGTAGGTGATAACATTTCTTTGACTGAGATTCCATCAGTAATGTGAATACCATCCTGTTCTTATTGTCTCCCAGAACCTTGTAAAGAGGACAGATTAGATAACTAACCTAAAACAACAATAACAATAATTTTTGAAGAGGTCATAACAGTTTGGTCCTTAAAATAACTGATTCGTTTGTTTGCAAATTCTAGACATCTTAGTGAATTGCAGCCTTTTTTTTCCAGTTCTTGGTAATCCAGTGCATTTTCTGTCTGGAATTTGAGTCAAAATAGTTCACTCTGAACCAAACACACACACACACATGCACATAGCTTTGTTATATTTCTTTCTTGTTTATACACCTTCACTGATTCTCTACAATCCAAAATCCTGAGTTTTCCATAGAAGAAAGTTAATAATCTGGCCTCTCCCTATCTTTCCAGTTTAAACTTTAGCATCTGTATCCCTACATTCTTTGCATTTACCAAAATAAATCTCTTACTTACCCCATCATAAGACAACCTCATAAGAATGGAAAACCTTTCTCCTAAAAAGACTTTTCATGGAGTTCTAGTAGTGACCAACCAATTTAATCTCCAAATGGAGCTCAAATGTACCTTGCTTTAGGTCACACACAATTTTAAGAACATTTATTCTTTGCCCAAAACTATTAAAGTGACAAGCATTTGACACTGATTATTCATAGTTATTCTTTACAACAAACTCTTCAGGTGAGGTTTGTTATCTCCATCTTAGAAAAAGAAATCTGAGTCCCCAAGCAAGAAAGGGCATGCACTCCGTTATAGATACACTCAGAATTTGAATCCACATCTATTGACACAAAGTCCAGATCTATTAATTCCTGTTGTATTGCAACTTTCACTGCAGTATGCTGCTTTTCATGGTGAGTGAGAGTGCGGAAGTCCCATAGGGCACCGAGAGCTCTCAACTGGAAGACTGGTGGAACATTATTAATTGATGGGAATATCACAGGAGAAAGAAAAGAAGCTATGATTTTTTAAAATTATTTACTTATTTATTTTTAAAGAGAGAGGAAGGAAGGGACTAGGAGAGGGAGAGAAGCATCGATGTGAGAGAGAAATATTGATTGGTTCCACCTCATAAGCATCCTGACTTAGGACCCAACCTGCAACCCAGTATGTGCCCTGAACAGGAATTCAACCAGTGACCTTCTGCTTTGCGAGCTGATGCCCAACCAACGAGGCCACACCAGTCAATGTTATCAGTGAGTAATAGCAATATATTGAGATGGTTATGTACAATAGAAAATTGGCTATGCTCAGTATGACTGAGACTTTCAAATTTCAGAATCAGTAGCATTCACGTGTTAGAAGAAATGGTGGAAATGGTCAAAATTATGCAATTGCTGCTAACTCTGAATCTAATGTATAGAAGAGAGACTCACATCCATTTCACGATGATTTCTAGTTGTCTGGAGAAATTTTACAGCATATCAGTTTCAAAATGTAAGTTAGATTTGGTTGAATGACTACTATAAATTTAAAAACTGTATGAACATCAAACTGTATTGCCTAATATGTGAGAGGAGAGATAATATTGGCCACAGAATGCAGGAGTTCTTTACTAACGACACCCACGAGAAGCTGTGTTAGAATGCATCAGTTAATCTCTCCAAACCTCAGAGTAGTAACAGTTCTTAATAACAACAGCAGTAATATGCTCATAAGGGATCACTCACCCCTTGCATATGAGGGGATTGTAAGGATTCAAGAAATGGTGCCATATTAATAGAGCAATTAGAGTTGCTTGCTTGATACATATATCGCTCTAAAATTTTGACTTGGGTTTCTAGTTTGCATCCTGCAGTTTATTAGAACAAAAAAAGAGAGAAAACTGTGATAACAAAGATGTTGAAACCTATCTTTTGAGGTACTGAAAGAGCAAATGCCATATTGTAAAAATCAATTAAACTCAAACTTCAAAGTAATTTCAAATTTCACTAGTGTTGCATCTACAAGTACAATAGATCAAAAGCTCCTAGCATAAAATTGGGCAGCAAATAGGTTTTCAGAATGAGATCTTAAGAAAGTCTAAATGGCTTCTTTAAATTGCAAAAGTCCATTTTATTATATTTTCCTTCCTTAAAACTATCTTTGAAGGACTACATGAAGAAGGTATATTGAGCAGAAATATAACCTGAATATATATACTCTAATGGTCCCTTAAATTCACATACCCTGACCCCTTATAAGCCATAAGACCATGCGAGCCTGCAACCTCATTTGCTTCCTTATTGGACATTGGACATTACTGCTGGTCTCTGTGGGGGGTACTGGCCACTGAATAAATACTACTTGACCAGCCTCCTTCAGCCAAGCACAGGAACCACAAAATCCTCTCTGCCCACAATATCGACAATGCTGAACTTGGTAATTCGGTCCCACTATCTGTGCTGCTGAATCACATATGTTATGGAAAAAATATGAAATGTCTTCTTATGGAGAAAAAAGGTATGAATTCACTGCAAGGCAGAAAATTATATAATTGAATGTTTTGTGCTGCTCAAGATATTTCAGCAGCCATTTGCATATGACCTTTGTGTGTGGCATTCTGCCTAAGAAGCGTTCAAGAGAAGTATTTCACCCACAGTCACATGTCACCAAGCAAAGGCTTCTGTAGACACCACTGAAAGGAACACATTATATTTTATGTTGATTCAGCCTTTGGATCATAACCGGTATAGACGAAGTTACTATTTCAAAGGATGATCATCAACATGCTGTTCAACTATTGTTAGAGTTAGATTCACATTCTGGCCATTTCTCAACAGATTTATTTAATATTAAATATGAATCCACAATTTAGCTAAAATGCTTTCCTTTCCCAATGGGAGAATGAAAAAAAAAAAAGCATAATATCAAATTGTGCTGGTCTCCTGTATATAATAGCATCAAAAATGTTCTATTTAGGATGCAATGATGCAGACCTAAAAAGAAATTGGTGGAGGATTCAAAACCTCCTAGCAAGCTCAGGAGACACCAAAATGATGTGACACGTGACACTTCATAGTGATTTTTAACACAATGTTAAAAAAAGAAGTTTTAGCTAACATTTCTTTGTATGGTCCCTTAGGTAGTTAAGGTCAGTGTTACTATTTTTATCATAATGTTATATAAAGAAAAATGAGGCCCAGAGAGAATAAGTAACTGATGAAAGATTGACAACTTTGCACTGTAGTCAGGTCTAACTTTAAAGTCTAACATTGTCCAATAGAACTTTCTGCTATGATGTTCTTTAAATCTGAGCTGTCTGACAGCTCTGGCCACTGAGCACTTGAAATGTGATTAGTGCAGCTAAGAAACAGACTTTTTCATTTGTTTAATTTTAGGTTATTTATATTTAAACAGCCACATGTGACCAGTAGCTACAATATTGGACAACACAGTGCTGGGCAATCCCTCTTTGCTCTACCTTGTAATCACCTGGATGATTTTGTTCCCACCATGGGGAGCACAGTCTACTTGCAACAATGGTTCTGCCGGCCTCGCAGCCTAGTGGTGTGCACGGGGGAGGTGGCACTGGGGATGGGCGAGTAGAGGAAGGTTGCAATGGCAAAGGAGCAAAATCTGACAGGGTGAAGGAAAAGGACTCTTTAAGCTATTATGTCTCCCAAAATAATACAATTTATGAAAGTAGTTTCCTATTTACTAAGTTTCCAAAAAATTATATGGACAAGCCTTTATGATTTATGTTTGACCTTTCTAACATTTCAATTGTATAAGAACAATAACAACAACAAAAAGCCAACCAGCAAGTTATTTTGTATTATTTTTTTACAAATATACTAAACTAACGTAACATCCAGTTACACAGCCACTAGGGCTGGAACATTATGATTCTGTAAGAATAGAAAAGATGAAGACAATCTTTGGAATCTGCTACACAAAATATTTTGAGCAGTGCAATGTATGTTTTATAGTTGCACATTGATCGCTGCTACGCTTAAATGGTAATACTGAAAAATCTTATGCCAAATATTTAGATTTAGCAATAACAGTTGATGAGTATTTATGTTTAATTGTATGATGTTGAAAATAAATTTTGTACACATGCACCTTACCTCTCAATAACTATACCTATATATATAATTATGATATATAATTATAATTTTTTAAAAGTCTCCATTTCTTCAGCAGATAAAACTAATTTTTCAAACTTCTTCCCCCACACTCAACTTCTTCATTAGCTTAAATGCCTGTACTTTTTGCATCAAATTTCTTGACATTTCACCTACACTCTAATCACACCTTTGTTTCTCTCCCTGTCCCAAATTTACCCCGAACTTTCTCAATTTTCTGCCATTATGGGTGGAGTTCTGTTAGTGTGCTCTTCCCACCTGTCCCCCACCTACTAAACCTTAGATTATCAGTCCCTAAATCAGATGCCTCCCAGCACAGACATTTTTCTTTTATTAGAATTTATCACTCCCTCCTCAGTATTTTCCAGCAATCCTGACCTTAACATTATGTTTCACACAATAAAAACATCTCTAAAAACACTTGTTACTAGTCGGTAATTGAAAAGCTCCTTAAGGTGAGGACCGTTTGAATCCCTCTAAAGTGCCTGCTTATAAAATAGGTTCTTAGAACACTAAAAAAGCGTGTTTGAACACACTCAAGTTCAATTTGTACAAAATGGGATTTGGAAAACTTTTCAGCTGTGGATATAATTACTAAATACTAACTCTTCTCATTATGTAAATAACACATGTGACTTCAGAGATAATTAAAACATGTCTTAAAAGAAAAAAAATAAAAGAATGAAAAATAAAGTTGAAAGGAATTTTTTTCAAAAGTCAAGATGTTAAAACAGCATTTGTGTTTCGATTGTTTCTGTCTTACTGTTTCTAGACCAGCGATTTTCACCTAGTGTGCCGCAGCACATCAGCGCGCGGCAAAAAAATTTAAAACACGCAGTACCTGCCTGTTTAGTCAGGCACTGACTCTTTCCCCTCAGACTGGCAAATAAAAAACATGCCAACAGCCAACACAACATAGCTGTCTGTTGTGAATAAATCAAAATTATACCTATTTTTTCTCAGATTGGCAAAAATAGAATATATTTTTGGTGTGCCACAAAATTTTAGTAATTAGTTTATGTGTGCCATGAGATGAAAAATGTTGAAAATTGCTGATCGAGACCATCGGTTTCACAAAACGGCATTAGAGGGAGACTCAGGCCTGTACTCAAGTATTCCTGGTACTACTCGTAAGTGAGAATGGAAAGTGTGAGGCGTAGAGTAGCAGGTTGGCACGGGATCCCTTCACCTTGATAATTCTGTCAGAATAATCACCTCACACTTTGCTTGCACAATCTTTGCACATAAAAACCAGAGTTTTCAGAGTACAACTCCCTTAACAGAATTTTCAAGTAAAGCAGCCAGAGAATAAAATAAATCTAAGCGACGTGACATTTACCATAATAAAACTTATCCTAATTAAGTGAAGTATTTTGTTTCCCAGTTATTCTAAAAACACTGTACCAGGATTTGATAAGCATTTTATTTATTTAGTCAGCAGGTATTCATTAAGCAACATTGTATGCTGCACACTCCGCTAGGCTGGAGACTGATTATAAATATTACATTGGCTTTGTTCTTACGAACTCACTGTCTGATAAGGGAGGCAGAATTACATAATAGCTAAAAACACATCTTTAAGTCCACTGGCTTTCATTTCTTTCCTGACTTGATTAACTAATCATTTAACTTTGGGCAGTTTTTTCTGCTTCCCTTGAGCCCACTCTTCATCTGTAAAATGGAGGACGTTAAAGAACATACCTCACTGGGTTAGTGTGAGAATTATGTAACCCAACGTATGTCATTACATGCAATACTTAGTATGGTGTTTGGAATTCAATAACTGCTCCGTAATTATTAGTGATAATAATTGTAATTCAAGGTGAACAGTCCTATGACCAAAGAGCACTGAGTGTGCCAGGCAAATGTGAACAGAAAAGGACCTCATTCTGTCAGAGCAGTTGGAGGAGGCATCTCAGAGGGAGAAATGTTGAAAGTAAGACTTGAAAGATGAGTAGGAATTTTCCAGGTGACATCACTGAGAAGGAGACGGGTGTTCCAGATTCAGGGCACATACTTGGAGAAATACGCGTGAGCAGCACAGCATGGCTGGAGCAGAAGGCATATGGAGAAGAGCCTATGACGCTTGGGGAAGGGATCCAAGAAACACTCAGAGGAGGAGGGCTATGGACGGATTTCCATTTTGTAAAGAGCAGTATGGCTACAGTTTATAGAACACATTTCGGAGAGCTGAAGTTTTAAATGAGAAAACAGGTTGGGAGTTTACTGCCACTATTCCAGGCCATAGCGGAGAACACTTTGAATTTAGTTACAGACTACATGGATGGAGAGGAGGGAAGGATGAGAGCAATCAAAATGATGTCGTGATTAGTAATAGGTGTTGTGTGGATGGATCACCATCCTATCCCACAAAAAGAAAGTACGTTCTTCAAAAGACCTACTTTTTACCCATTTGCCATAATGAAAATGGACATAAGAATACCTGAATTACCATTCCTACTAATATTAGATTTCAATCATTGTTTGAGATCTAAGTACATCATATTAGAAACAGTGGGGGGAATTTAGTCCAATAAGATGAGTACTATCCTGATAGGTTTCTGTGTATGTTACTGCTTGAGAATTTTCTCAATATACACAAAAAAACAAGATGCATTTCTGGATCAGTGGGACTTAAATATTAAAAGGAATAAAACATTAACTAAGATTACTCAAAGGGAAAATAAAAAGCAATATTGTCTCTATGGGGAAATTATTTTAAAGCATGAAATAATTCCATAATACACTTCAATCTTCTGATAAGCCCTTATTCAGAACCTATTCATTAACTGAGAGAGTTTGCTCTGTGGAAAGAGCATGATTTAGAGACCGTTTGATAGATCACATGGCCTTCGAGAAGGTTGCAAACACTTTCACGTTATTCATATAACAATTGAGGCTAATGATATTAACAGGCTTGGATGATTGAAAAGAAAAAGTAAACTGCAGATTTGAAGTAATTAGCATGGTCCAGCTCTTTATTAGGTGCCAAATAGATGTAGGGTTTTTTTTTTTCCTACTATCAATCATACTAGTTGGGGAGACGACATATCCAAGTTTTCCCAAATCTGTCCAACTTTATCCTTGTTGTCATGGTGTCCTGGTTTAGTATTTCTCTTGAATTTTTCATTTTTAAATATTTGTTTTTTAAATTATTGCATTAAACCTCAAGGAAATATTGTAGGAGGCCTTGGGCATATTTATGCATCTGCCCAATAAAATATTTAATCTAATGTAGTCCTGAGGCCTGGCTGGTGAGGATTCGCCCTCCTTTCTTTTGATAATGTAGTTCTTATAATTGGCACAGTCTTGGTTTTAAGTTCTGACTTTGTGATTGTTTCCCCACAACACTTCCCAGTTTCTATTTCCTAATCTTACTTGCAGCTAAGGGTGTCCATGACTATACTTGTATTTTTTCAAGTGAAATATAAGCACAAATGATGTGCAGAGCTTCCTGAAAGGAAATTGCTTGTTTGCACTTTCTTTCCTTTTCCTCCTGAGGCTTGAATGTGGATGACGGTCATCAGCCTGCTTCAACCACGGGATGAAGGCAAGGCCTTAAGGGGCTGGAGGGCAGTGGGACAGATACCACATGTATCCCCAGTGACCTTACAGCGTAAAGCCATCTACTTGCTTTGGACCACCTATTCACCCCTGAACGTCTTTCTCACCTGCACGGGAAATAACAAAATATCTTCCTTGTTCAATAATAACTGCGTTAAGGGATTTGGAATGGTTTCATAATGTCCATTTTTTATTTCACCCTCCTCTATAATCTCACTTATTAAAGTGTGAAACAAATGTGCAGTTAGCAATGTTTTCACTTTGCCGTGTGGTTAAATATGAAGTTCCTCTTGCTTCACACACAGTAGTCATCTTTTCAAGGGTAGCATGAAGGATTCGTGCTGAGGAAACACAGCGTGCTTTGACACGAGTGGCTAAGGAGAGGTAACTCCTTCAGGTCTCATGTGGTTGTAAGGGAAGTGTTTGAAAGCTGTCTGGTTTTGGTGTACCAGTCAGTTTGCTGCATTAAGAGAAAAAGTGTAAAATGATGAAATTAGGTGCATGTAAAATATGTTCACGAAATAGAGGTCAAGCAATATCGTCAATGAGTGTGTAAGAGAGTAATTTGAACTCTTTGTTTTGCAGTTGTCTGGTCATTTGTGAATGGGGTACAACTATGCAGGCATTTAATTATATTATAATGCTTTTAATTATTTTGTGAATAAACTGCTTCAGCGGCAGCAACCTGAAAAAAATAGAGGTGAATGTTTAATGAAAAGTTACTGATTTTCCATTGCTGTAGACATTGATGTGTAATATAAACTTATGCAAACAATTTTTGGATGTTTAGCATTGCACACGACACTCATAGGCATGTCACTGACTGGTTGAAAACCTGAACACTTGATGACACCAATTTTTTCTAGTTAGCATCTGGTTCAAAAGTTAGTCATTGTTTTAAGAACACTGTGCCTGGGACAATAATGCAACCTACAAATAGACATAAGAGGTGCATTACTTTTCATTTAGATCAAACAACTCTGTTGCATATTAATTTTTGTCATTTCTATTTCAACTTGTCCTGTATAAATAGGGAAAATAAAACGTGGTGCTTAACATGTTAACTGTAATAGTTACCTGATGCAGTTTATAATAGAATTATTAGATGCTTCTTTTTTTCCCCCTTCTATTTCATGGAATAAACTTTTGGGAGTTCTTTCTACTGAAAATAAAATATATGGCAACATTGTGAATGCTATTATAAATTCAGTTAAAAGATAAGCATTGAAGATGAAATAACTTGCTTTTGTGATGCCAATAAAAGTACAAATGTTGATGGAGCTCAGTGACATAGGAAACAATATTCTTACTACATAAAAACGTCAAGGAACAAAATACACTTGCAATTTGGTGTTGTGTACACATAATTCATAAGTGCATCAAAACAAGCTGCAATATTCTACCAATTCAGGTTGAATCTGTACTTGTCAAAAGCATGAATACATATTCGAAGGGTATCTGAACTTCAAATTATTTGTAATGTAACTGATACTGAATTTTTTAAAAACTTCAAAAATGTTGTATATGGCCTTTTTCTCTTTACTGACCATTAGTCAAAACTTAAAAAATATTTTAGCATTTGAAGTACTAATTTTACCTATATCTCAATTTTCTTGCCTACTATTAAATGAATTTTATTACTGAGTTGTATAAATTTTGGTTGAAATTTAGTTCAAAGTCAGTTTAGAATTTGTGATCACATTACTCAATTATTAGAGTACTAAAGAATTTTTTTTTTATTTCAGTAAAATTTCAAATAATGACAACAAAGCTTAACAAAAAAGTATTTATATTTATCCTACCAAAGCAAAAAGGGCAGATTGGAAAGATGTGCGTAGTGCTCTAATTTATACATTGTTGAATTGTGTTTTGTTCTTCCTGAAATTGGAGAGAGAAATTTTAAGATCTCCTACTTTTAATCAGGGAAATTTATAACTTATAATACCAAAGATTGAAATTGAGAAGATATAGAAGTTTTCAGTATCTAAACTTGTTAAAATAATTAAAAGAATCATAGAAACAACTGTTTGATGAGTTTTGACTTGTAAAAATATTAGCCAAAGAAAAAAAGTTAAGGGAGAAAAAAAGACCATAGCTGCAAGACTATTTGGGCTTAGATATTTACAATTTCAACATAAAATTGTAAGTGAACATATTCTTTATTTAACAGAATTTGTTCTGATGTCTACTAGGTATATTGTGGGATACTCAAAATGACTTTTGATATGTGGTGATGTATATTGATATTTACTATATTAGGAAGTAAAGCTAAATTAGAAATTTTACAGAAAAAATAAAATAGTGACATCATACTTAAATATATTCAGAATTGTATCAGGAACTCTATTAGAGACATATATCTAAGAAACTGATAATTTTATGTAAAATTTTACCAAATAATAATATTTAGCCCATGTAATTTTTAATGTTCAGATACCTAATATAAACAAGATTTAAATATACATGTTATTTTAAAAAATAATTTTGTGTCATATGCATCTAAAATTTTGAAATTTAAATTTAAAAATGTTAAGTCCTAGAGTAAATATCATTATACTGGTTTGAACGGATAAATATGCACTACTCATATCAAAACTGGAGTTCCTTTAAAGCAACTCCAGTTTGGGAACAAATCAAGATGATATACTCCCCCATACATGCACACACAGAGACACACACACAGTTTCACCTCTTATTTGGGATAGTGTTGAGGTCCTGACCTTGGGTGCATCAGCCAGACACACAGAATTCTAAGTTAGAACCACTGCCCAGCCAAGAATGAGGAAACATGGTAAGAGGTCAGTGTATTGCTATCAATCACACCACTGACTTCTATGTTTAGATGAGATGGGGCAGAATAAATCACAAAATCAAACCAAGTTTTCCTGACAGGAAAAAATAATACAGCTAGAACTTGGAAAGATTTTTTTCTTTTATTTTCCATAGAACATTTTCAATGTAATTTAAAATATGGTGTGCAAAGCAAAGCAAAGTAGCATAACAAAAGTAGTATGGAAAATATTACTGTTTCTGCTGCTGGGATTATACTCTAAGAACCCTGAAACACCAACCCAAAAGAACCTATGCACCCCAATGTTCACAGGAGCACAATTTACAATAGCCAAGTGCTGGAAGCAACCCAAGTGCCCATCAGTAAATGAAGGGATCAAAAAACTATGGTACATTTACATGATGGAATATTACGCAGCAGAAAGAAAGAAGGAGGCCCTACGCTTTGTGACAGCATGGATGGTACGGCAGAGCATTATGCTTAGTGAAATAAGCCAGGTGGTGAAAGACAAATGCCATATGATCTCACCTATATGTGGAACCTAATCAACAAAACAAATAAGCAAAATAGAACCAGAGGCACTGAAGTTAGGAACAACCTGACAGTAACCAGAGGGGAGGTGGGAGGGGATAATGGGGACACATGGACAAAACCAAGGGGGGGAGGGGACTCAAGGGAGGGAGGTGGGGATGGCTGGGGTTGGGGGGAGAGTGGGGTGAAAATGGAGACAACTATACTTGAACAATAATAAGAAAAAAGAAGTTAAAAAAGAAACAATAAAAAACAATAAAAAATTTAGCTGGCTATGTAGTGCTGCTTTCCTTTTCCTTCCCAGTTGTTTTTTTTTTTCATTTTTACAAAAGATAGGGCTTAAGTAGGACATGGATCTAGTGTGATATAACATATATTCTCCATAGAGAATATATGTTGAGCAGAACAGCTTGTAAGTCAGTTCAGTTAAGTGCTGGAGAAAGAAAACAAACAAACAACAACAACAAAAAGTAAAGCTCAGGAAAGCCTGTGCCTTATCGCTCAATATCAAGGAGGAGTCCAGTTTTAGAACTTGTGAAGCATTACTCAGGGATCTAGATGGCTGTCTCATTGCAACCAGGCATGAAGTAGTGTTCATGTCTTGCTGAGACTTTCCAGGAGTGTGGGCAGTGCATAGGTTACTAAATTGATATTTCAAACTCAGATTTCAAAAGTAAGCTCTGACCAACCTGAGAAAGTGTTTAAGTATTGTGAAAAAAATTGGAAATTGTATCTTTTGAGTTTCTAATAAACTTAGTTACCTAATAATTTAAAAAAGTATGGTATTCAATGAAGTCTTCACTGATAAGATGGCATCTAGAAGAGAGGAAAGGAGCAAGCCACACAGACTGTAGCAGTGACGCATGTTCTATAGGCAGAAGGAACCTCACGTGCAAAGAAACTGAGATGCACTTGCACTTGGAGTTTTGGGAGAAGGGCAAGTAGACTGTTTGCCTAAAATAAAATGCAAGAATGGGAGGAAAGAAGTCATGAGGTCACAGAAGTAATAGGGGTCAGAATGTGTAGGTCAGTTTACATTTACTGTGAGTGAGTTTGAGAACTACTGAAAGGTCAAAAAAGAGCAAGATATTATCCAATAATTAACACAGATAACAATCAGTGTGTGTCAGGCAGTATTATAAGTACTTTACATAAGATTATCTAATTCCCATAACAACTCTATGAAGTAGGCACTTTATAAGAATATAATTAAATACCACTAATTTTATTTGCCAGGAGTAGATTTCATACGCTCTCATCACACACAAAAGGTAACTCTATGGAAGGAAATAAAATGCTAAGTAGCTTGACTGTAGTGATCCTTTTACTATGTATATTAAATCATTATGTTGCATTTATATATAATTTTTATTAAAAAAATAATGTTGCTACCTCTTAAAAGGGCTTTATGGAATTCTTAAAATTGACTTTGTCAACCATCTTTAGACAAAGACAAAGCTTTCTAGAAAGGAACACACACAACAAACTGAAAGCTGGTTTCTGGCTAATGCTTCATGTAGCAGAACTAATTTCTAATTTAAAAGAATCCCTCTGAATTTTGAGAATAGACAGTAGCAGAGTAAATGTGGAATCAGGAAGATTTGGTAAACTCACAAATTCAAGGATTTTGGGATACTCAGGAAAATGTGAGATATGAAAATGTTTTAGTTGATTTATCCTGGATTCTCCATCACTGCTGGACACCTAATAGAGGTGGTTGCATTTGATAAGTCAGGGCACAAAGAGCATTTAAGGAGTCCAGCAGAATGAGAGCACAGATCTAAAACCAAACCAGTCTGCTTTTTTGGAAGATGGCGGCGATATAGGTGGGAGTGGAGTCCACTTCCCCTCCACACCAGTGAAACACCTAGCTGATCTGAGGAACAGAGCGAATAGCCAACGGTATTCCAGCATATATGAAGATCGGATACCAAAGATAGAGGACATTGAAAGATCTGACGGTAAGAAGAGTGCTTAAGGACAATAAGGTCCCTGGGACCAGCACGGGGACCAGGGCGGCTAAAGCCCTGGCCCAGGTGCAGGGTCTGCTGCAGGATTCTTGAGAGAGAGTCAGGCTGGGCTGTGTGAGAGGCCAGGTGCTTGTTTGGACCAGGGGGGCTTGAATAGGAAGAATTTCTCCAAAAGATAAAGAGAAAATAGAGGCACTCAGCGGCTAGTTAGAGAACTCTCCGCAGTAGCCACGGCCTCTGACGCCCCTCCCCCCTCAGCCCCTGGACTGTGCACTTGGGATAAGCAGCCCCAGCTCTCACCTGAAGCCCGGCTGGCACACACCCAGATTAGCTGACTGGGCACCCACAACTGAAACCTCGGGTGGGTGCACACCCAGATCAGTGGCTGGCTGCCCTGCACACAGGCCCACAGCCTCGGATCGCCCCCACAACAGCCTGACTGCCAGGGGGCGACCACACCTAAAAGCACCAGTTCTGAACAACGCCTACCTAGCCCCTGCGCACAGAGCCCTGCAGGGCCTACTGGCTCTCTAGGAGGAAGGCAGAACGCCCAGCAGAAGGGAGCTGTAGGGCTAGGGGAGACTGCATTCCGCCTGAAAGACTCGACCCAGTAGGGGGCTGAACTACCCTGTAGGAGCACTGGGAGCCCCTAGCATCTAAGACAGCAAAGAACAAGAAGGGGGAGTGTTGCTCCTAGTTGGTGCAACTCAAGGACAGCACAACTGGCGAACTAAAGGCCTAGTGGGGAGCAGAAGGACCCTGAGGAACTGGACCGAAGGCTGAACAACAGCAAAGAGTGTGGCTCAGGAAGGGAGAAAAGTGAAACCAATCCTTCCAACCACCCCCTCCTGTTTCACAGACAGGAAGAGCAGCAGAACTAACCTGACCTATTTAAAGCCAGCAGAAGACTTTGTTTTTTTCTTTTTTCCTCCTTTCCCACTAAATTACTTCTTCCTTTCTGTCCTTCTTTCTTTTTTTATTCCTTCTTCCTTCCATCCTTTACCTTTTTTATTCCTTCTTCCTGCCTTCTTTTATTTTTTTGTTTTAATTTTTGTTAAAATTCCTTCTTATCTTTCCTCTGATCTTTTTTTATTCATTCTTCCTTCCTTCCTTCCATTCCTTTTCTATTCCCTTTTCCCCTCCTTCCCTTCTCCCTTTTTTTTTTTTTCCCTTCTTTCTCTTTTTTCCCACAGGTGAGACAATAAAACCTGGAGCACTAAAAAGATCAGAGTTAGACCGTGTTAGACCCATAAAAGTCAGCTCAAGACCAGTGAGCACAAGAGACTAAGGAGACAGCACCACCGAATCCCATTGGCATTCTACCATAGAAATTCATACTGTAAACCCAGGGAGTCAGAACAGATCAATTTAAGAAGCAGAGGCTAACAAGAAGAGACTCACAAACAATGGGAAGACAAAGAAACAATCCCCAAATGAAAGGAAAGGAGGAAGCCTCAGAAACAATGCTAACTGAAAAAGAGGCAAGTCAACTATCAGATACTGAGTTCAAAGCAATGGTTATCAGGAAGGTCACTAAGCTCACAGAGAACTACCAGAAACTACAGGGAAACTACAATGGACTCACTGCAAACTATATCAACATGAAAAAGGAAATAGAAACTATCAACAAGGGCCAAGAGGATATGAAGAATACAATTTCTGAACTGAAGAACACAGTAGAAAGAATCAAAAGCAGACTTGATGAAGCAGAGGATCAGATCAGTGAGCTGGAGGACAAAGTAGAAAAAAACACCCAGAAAGAGCAAGAAAAGGAAAAGAGGCTCAGAAAGAATGAAGAGGGATTAAAGGAAATGCAGGACAACATGAAACATAATAATATCCATATAATAGGAATACCAGAAGGAGAAGAAGAAGAGCAAGGGATAGAAAACCTGTTTGAAAAAAAATAATGATGGAAAATTTCCCTAATTTGATGAGAGAAAAAGTCACACAAATCCAGGAAACACAGAGAGTCCCAAACAAGAAGAACCCAAAGAGGCCTACTGCAAGACACATCATAATTAAAATGGCAAAATTCCAAGACAAAGAGAGGATCTTAAAGGCAGCAAGGGAGAAACAGGAAGTAACATACAAGGGAGCCCCAATAAGTTTAGCAACTGACTTCTCAATGGAAACACTTCAAGCCAGAAGAGAATGGCAAAAATTATTCCAAGTAATGAGAACAAGAGGCCTGCAACCAAGACTACTTTACCCAGCAAGGCTCTCAATCAAGACAAAAGGCCAAATAAAGAGTTTCCCAGACAAAAAAAAGTCTAAAAGAATACACCTCCACCAAACCAGCTCTGTAAGAGATGCTAAAGGGACTGCTTTAAGGAAAGGAAGGAAAAGAGAAAGAGGAAAACAGATATGAAAAAATGGCAATGAATAGCTACCTATCGATAATAACCTTAAATGTAAATGGTTTAAATGCTCCAATCAAAAGACATAGAATAGCTGAATGGGTAAGAAAACATGACCCACATACATGCTGCCTACAAGAGCCCCATCTCAGGACAAAAGAACTACACAGACTGAAAGTGAAGGGCTGGAAACAAATTTTCCAAGCAAACGGACAGGAAAAAAAAAAAGCAGGGGTAGCAATACTCATATCAGACAAAATAGACTTCAAAAGAAGGGCCATAAAGAGAGACCCAGAAGGTCACTTCCTAATACTCAAAGGAAGAATCCACCAAGAAGACATAAACATTGTAAATATGTATGCACCCAACATAGGAGTACCCAAATACATAAAGAAAATCTTGGAGGACTTCAAGAAAGATATTGACAGCAACACAATTATAGTACGGGACTTTAACACCCCACTATCAAAAATGGACAGGTCTTCCAAACAAAATATCAACAAAGATATTGTGTCACTTAACAATACCCTAGAGGAAATGGACTTAAATGATATTTATAGAGCTTTTCATCCCAAAGAAGCAAAATACACATTCTTTTCAAATGTACATGGAACACTTTCAAAGATAGACCACATGATAGGACACAAAGCAAGCCTCAACAAATTCAAGAAAATTGAAATCATATCAAGCATCTTCTCTGACCACAAGGGTCTGAAACTAGAAACCAACCCCAAAGGAAAAAACCCAAAACACTCAAAATCATGGAGACTGAATAGCATGCTATTAAACAATGAATAGGTCAAGAATGAGATTAGGGAAGAAATCAAAAACTTCCTGGAAACAAATGAAAATGAACTCACAACAACCCAAAACCTATGGGACACAGCAAAGGCAGTCCTGAGAGGGAAGTTCATAGCAATACATGCCTACCTTAAAAAGATAGAAACATTTCAAACAAACAACCTAACCCTACGCCTACAAGAACTCAAAGAACAACAACAAAGAAAGCCCAGAGCAAGTAGAAGGAAGAAAATAACCAAGATCAGAGCAGAGTTAAATGACATAGAGACTAAAAGCACAATTCTAAGGATCAATGAATCCAGGAGCTGGTTCTTTGAAAAGATAAACAAAATCGAGAAGCCTTTCAGTAGGCTCATCAAGAAAAAAGAGAGGATCCAAATAAACACAATTAGAAATGAAAGAGGAGAGATTACAACTGATACCACAGAAATACAAAGGATTGTAAGAAATTACTATGAAGAACTGTATGCCAAGAAATTTGAAAACCTAGGTGAAATGGACACATTTCCAGAAAAATATAATCTTCCAAAACTGACTGAAGAAGAAGCAGAAAACCTGAACAGACGCATAACAGCACATGAAATTGAAGCAGTCATCAAAAAACTCCCAACACACAAAAGCCCTGGACTAGATGGTTTCACAGGAGAATTCTACAAAGCATTTAAGGAAGAGCTAACCCCTATTCTTCATAGACTATTCGAAAAAATCCAAACTGATGAAAGACTCCCAAAGTCTTTTAATGAAGCCAGCATCATCCTACTCCCCAAACCAGATAAAGACACAACGAAAAAAGAAAACTTCAGGCCAATATTGCTGATGAACATAGATGCTAAAATTCTCAACAAAATATTGACAAACCGCATCCAGCAATACATTAAAAAGATCATACACCATGACCAAGTGGGATTTATCCCAGGGATGCAAGGATGGTACAATATTTGCAAATCAATAAACATAATACATCATATAAGCAACAGCAAAGAAAAAAATCACATGATCATATCAATAGATGTGGAAAAAGCATTTGATAAGATACAGCACCCATTTGTGATAAAAACACTCAGCAAAGTGGGAATAGAGGGAACATTCCTCAACATAATAAAGGCCATATATGAGAGACCTACTGCCAACATCATACTCAATGGACAAAAACTTACAGCTTTCTCACTAAGATCAGGAAGAAGACAAGGATGCCCTCTCTCACCACTCCTATTCAACATAGTATTGGAAGTCCTAGCCACAGCAATCAGATAAGAAAAAGAAATAAAAGGCATCCAAATTGGAAAGGAGGAAATGAAACTGTCACTGTTTGCAGATGACATGATAGTGTACATGGAAAATCCTATAAACTCCACCAAAAAACTACTCGACCTAATAAATGAATTTGGCAAAACAGCTGGATACAAAGTCAATATTCAGAAATCAAAGGCATTCCTGTATACCAACAACAAAACTGCAGAAACAGAAACCAGGAAAAAAATCCCATTTGATATAGCAACAAGAAAAATAAAGTACCTAGGAATAAACCTAACCAAGGAGGTAAAAGACCTGTACTCAGAAAACTACACAACACTGAAGAAAGAAATTAAGGAAAACACAAACAAATAGAAGCATGTACCATGCTCATGGATTGGAAGAATTAACATCATCAAAATGGCCATACTACCCAAAGCAATTTATAGATTCAATGCAATCGCTATTAGAGTACCCATGACATATTTCACAGATATAGAACAAACATTTCAGAAATTCAAATGGAACCATAAACGACCCTGAATAGCTGCAGCAATTTTGAGAAAGAAGAACAAAGCAGGAAGGATCACAAAACCTGATATCAAATTGTATTACAAGGCCACTGTAATCAAAACAGCCTGGTAGTGGCATAAAAACAGGCACGTAGACCAACGGAAAAGAACAGAGAGCCCAGAAATAAACCCAAGTCTTTATGGTCAATTAATATTTGACAAAGGAGGCAGGAGCATAAAATGGAGCAAAAACAGACTCTTCAACAGATGATGTTGGGAGATCTGGACAGCTACATGCAAAAAAATGAAACTTGATCACCAACTTACACCATCCACAAAAATAAATTCAAGATGGATAAAAGACTTAAATATAAGTCGTAACACCATAAAAGTCCTAGAGGAAAACATTGGCAGGAAAATCTCAGACATTCCACGCAGCAACATCCTCACAGACATGTCCCCTAAAGTAAGGGACATAAAGAAAAGAATAAACAAATGGGACCTCATCAAAATAAAAAGCTTCTGCAGGGCTAAAGAAAACAGCATTAAATAAAAAGAGAACCAACAGTATGGGAAAACATACTGTTTTCCATACTGTTTGCCAATGATACCTCAGACAAGGGCCTGATATCCAAAATATATAAAGAACTCACACGACTCCACTCCAGGAAGACAAACAACACAATTAAAAAACGGGCAAAGGACTTGAACAGACACTTGTCCAAGGAAGACATACAGAGGGCCCCGAGACATATGAAAAGATGCTCAGCATCACTAGCCATCAGAGAGATGCAAATCAAAACCACAATGAGGTATCATCTCACCCCAGTTAGAGTGGCCAACATAAACAAATCAACAAACAAATGTTGGAGAGAACACAGAGAAAAGGGAACCCTAGTGCACTGTTGGTGGGAATGCAGACTGGTGAGGCCACTGTGGAAAACAGTATGGAATTTCCTCAGAAAACTAAAGATGGAACTGCCCTTTGACCCAGCAATTCCGCTGCTGTGATTATACCCTAAAAACCCTGAAACACCAGTCCAAAAGAACCTGTGCACCCCAATGTTCATAGCAGCACAATGTACAATAGCCAACTACTGGAAGCAACCTAAGTGCCCATCAGCAAATGAATGGATCAAAAAACTATGGTACATTTACACGATGGAATTTTATGCAGCAGAGAGAAAGAAGGAGCTTATACCCTTTGCAACAGCATGGATGGAACTGGAGAGCATTATGCTAAGTGAAATAAGCCAGACAGTGAGGGACAAATACCATATGATCTTACCTTTAAATGGAACATAATCAACAGAAGAAAAAAGCAAACAAAATATAACCAGAGACATTGAAGTTAAGAACAATCTAACAATAGCCAGGGGGTAGTGGGGAGGGGACAGTGAGGAGAGGGGATTACAGGAACTACTATAAAGGACACATGGACAAAATGAAGGGGGAGGGTGGAGATGGGGGAGGGAGGTGGGTTCAGCTGGGATGGGGTGGAGGGATGGGGAGAAAAGGCATACAACTGTAATTGAATAACAATAAAAATTAAAATAAAATTAAATTAAATTAAACAAAACCAGTCTATGGGACTGTAGTTAGCACAAATAATGGGCTCAAATTCAGGTGAAGTCACCTGTTATTTCTGATTCCACTGTTGCATGAAAAATATATCCTAGATCTACCAAAGTGAGTCAACAGATATTGGCATCTCTATGATACTGATATGGCTGAGAGAGATTGGGCCATATACACAAGGACAAATAGCTAACTGGTACAGTTTCTATTAGAATTCAATTTGTGTTAGACTTCAGGGCCTAAAATAGCTCTAATTTATACCACTAACCCCTTGAAGTTGCTCAGGAGTCTCTGGATCTCTGGATGATAAATTTTTCAGGAATAACCTAAATATACATATAAATCAAATAAATCTAGAAGGCTTGACTGGAGACAGGTGGGGCAAAAGAGGAACAATGTGACTAGGCAACGTACATGAATTCGCTGTTTTAGAACATTGTTTTTAGCACCTACACAGGGAGGTAAACAAATGGGTTCCATGGACTAGCACCTCGGCTGTTCCCAGTGATTTACATTTTTTGTTTAAGTCAAAACAACTCGGCCAGGTTGTCCTCAGAGAAATGTTACAGCATTTAAAAAATATTTTGCTTATTTTAAGAATACTGGCAAATCCAGAGACACAGCAGCCAAGAATTGATACTTCCATTTGCAACTGTGCCAGGGTCAAAGTCACTGTCTGTCCTTGGGCCATTCATTCAACTGTTTTAAGACCTCATTTTCTTTCACAGTTAAATAAAACTCTTGCAACTTATTCATTTTTACTTTGATATTCTTAAGATAATTTGCTGTTTAATCAGAAGCATTGATAATATGTTCTTAACTCTCTGCTAATTTAATCACCCTCTTTACCTATCAAACTCTAATATAACATTCTAAGACTTGATTGACCCTTCATGATCTCTCTCTTTCTTCAGTTCCTCATAAATTTATCACTTGGCTCTCAGCATCCCCTTCACTTTAATAGTGGTTATCCTTTAATGGATATGTCTCATCTACCTGGAGATCCTAGAAGCCAAGATTACATATATATTTCCACATATACCCATGTCAGTCAAATGTTGTGAAATAAACAAATAAATAAATACAAAAAATAACAAAAAAGCAAGTTTTGATTGAGTATTTGATGATGATGATTGTAATAGCAATTACTCTTAATGAAGTATATGCTTTGCATCAATCACATTATATAGTGCATTATTTTACCTTCACAAAAACTTGCAAGATACTTATTGCAATTTGATTTTAGAGTTTAGAGTCAAGGATATTAAAAGGCATAGAGCTTAAGGAACTCGGGAAAATCAGAGAGAAAATGGCAGAAGTGTGATAAAAATCCAGGTTTTTCTTTTTCCCAAACTGATGCAATATGGCAGAAGTCACAATTCAGATATATTTGTGTAGGTTCCATTCACAATCCACTCACCAATATATGTATGCATTTATTTATCCATCTATTTAATGATTCATTTATTCACCTACCTTTCCTTCTATCGATACACTCATCCATTTGTCCATGCATTCATTCATTCATATATTCATGCATCTGCTCTTCAATCAATCCATCCATCCATCCCTTTAGTCACCCATCTCATCATTTAATCTTCATATGCACTGAACAATCCATTCATTGATCTACTCATCCATCCAATTTTACTCTAAATCATTCATTAATTTCCTCACTCATCTGTATGTTGAACACCTTGCAAATCTGTCCACTTATTCAGTCACTTATTCATTAATTAATTTACTCTACGCTAGCTACATAGACATGCCCTAGACTATCTTAAAGTCTGTTTCAAGAATCAGAGGAGAAACCAACTTCACAGCCTGGAGAGTGAATGTGTTTCAAACCGGTGACACACACATGCAGTTTCAGAAGAAACATGAGTTGACAAGTTGGAAAACAAGGGAAACAGTCATTTCAGGCAGTGGGAAACAGTGCAGCAATTGTAAATTTGCATTAAGTAACAGCATATATGAGGCAGATTGTTGTTAATCCTTCCCCATTACATTATACCATTTCATTCTCTTTGACAGTAATAAGCCCACTGATTAATAGCTAGGCAAATAGTTACCCAAAATTAAATTTACATTTGCCAGCCTCTATTGCCATTTATATGTTTTGATAATTGAATATGAACAGGTATGATGCATATAACATTCTTATTATGTTTTAAATGAAAAAAATCATTCCTCTTTTATTTTGCATTTTTATGGGAATATATATAAAATCAAAAATATAATCATTGCATTATTGAGCCATCTTGGACTGTGTAGATAAAAGCAACCTGCTAGAGAGGGCAGAGTAATAGGATAGAAAAATGAAAGGCCTGATGGCTGTACTTTCAAACATGATCTAGCTTGGGCTTTTATCTGCTACTTTATTTAAATACTTTTCATTTATTAACTCAATTTTTTAAAGGCATGTGAACCTATATTTAAACAATTTAGACTTTATTTCCTTAAAATGGGATTTTCCTCTAACAGAACATAAAACATGTGGCAGTGTCTTTGAGGTAGTGGAGGGGGCTCTGAAGGCACAGGTAATACATTCTGAAAAGTTGACAACTCTTAGTGGGTTGTGACAAATATTTGGTAAAACTTCCCCCAATACTAAGAAAGAAGATCACTTCCTGAGAGTCTGTACTGATGACAAAATGATTAGACACACTCAGGATATTATATCAGGTCTTCTTTGATATTTTAGTAAGGTCCCAGGAGAGAGGAATGGCATCAGCCTCAAGCTAAACAATTTGTACAGATTGAGGGCTATACAGATATGCTCAGTGAGGAAGTCTTTATATGTAGTTTGCAGTTTAATTGATAGCGATTCTGGTAATTTATAGTCTTATTAGAAAAGTAAATTGATTTGTTTCATTTTAGATTGAAACAGTAATATTAGGGAGCTTCAAAAAGTACCTGAGTTGGAGAAAAGAAGATGGTACCAAACCTTTTTAATTAAAACATGTTAGCCAGACATTGCAGCCACTATAGTAGCAAAAATGAAATTAAGGGCGCTATCTTCCCATCCAAACCCGTTGTTTCAGAGGACTCCACCACAGCTGTCGTTGTTCTGAGAGACAGTAGAATAGACAGGATTTACACAGGAGTTTAAGAAATAAGACTTTGCATACTTTATACTATAACCCATATTCTTCCCAGGGGTGTAGGGAGCTAGAATGTGCACCACTGCAGTATGACAACAAAAATAAGCCAGGCAAACATCAAGTTCACAAATGTTGTTGAATCCATCAAAGTGGGGTGGTCACAGAGCAATTAATTTGCCAGAATCAACAAATGGAGAGATACTGGCAGAGAGAAGTAAAACATAATACTTTTCCAATATTATTGATAGAAAACAACTCACATATCCAAGAAGCTCAGAACAACAAGGAGAATACCCCAAATACCGTGCTTAGTCACATCATATACAAGCTGCTGAGCCCCAAAGACAAATACAATTTCTGCAGGTAGCCAAAGAACAGAGTTAAATGATACACATTGGAATAAGTGTAAGAATTATAATAGAGTCCTCTTCGGAAATCTACAAGGTGGAAGAAAATAAAGTGACATCTTTAAAGTGTCAAAGAAGAAAAAAAACCCTGAAAATTTCCTTTAAAAATGCAGTTACACAAGAGCAGTCAGAGTATTTTTAAAAAATGAAAAAACAATAGAATGACTACAACATACCTAGCAGATTTGTAGATTATAATATAACCATATTAATAATGTTAAGTGTGAATGTTCTAAACACACTAGTTAAAACATAGTCAGATTTGATAAAAATGTAAGGCATATAGTTATATGCTATTTACAATTCACTTAAAATATGAAGCTTTATATATGGTAAAATAAAAGGCATAGAAAGAGATATAGTGAACAGACATTAATCAAAGGAAAGTTGGAGTAGCAATATTAATATTAATTAGTAGAATTCAGAACAAAAGTATTATCAGGCATAAAAAGTTGCATAATGGGATCATTTCTCTAAGACTTAAAAAAATCTTAATTGTTTATGCAATGAACAATTAGCCTCAAAATACATAAATCAAAAACTGTTAGCACAGAAGTGAGAAATATACACATCCACAACTACAGTTTGAGACTTCTCAATAAATTATAGAACAAGGAGGCAATAAAATCAGGACATTTATAAGAACCCTCAAATATGTAAAACCTCAAAAAGAAAACCAACTCGGCCTAATGAACTTATCACTGAACACTCTACCCCACAACAGCAGAATATACATTGTTTTCAAGTACACATGGACCTTCACCAAGATAAACAGTACGTATTGAGAAATTCAATAAGCTTTAGGTTTTACAAAAGTACAAAATCATACAAAGTATATTCTTGGACCATAGTAAAATTTACCTGGAAATAAATAATAGAAAGATATCTGGGAAATCCCCAAATGTTTGAAAACTAAATGACAGACTTCTAAATAATGTAAAAGTCAAAGAGGAAATCTCAGAGAAAAACAAATTAAACTAAATAAAAATGTAAATAACATCAAAATATGTAAGGTGCAGCTAAATAAATTTTTGAAAGTTATACCATTAAATGCTTACCTTATAAAATAAGATCTTAAATCAATGATCTAAATTTCAATTAAGAAATTAGAGATAGAAGAGACAATAAATTTAAATGAAGCAGAAAGAAACAATAAAGTTATGAGCATAAATCACTGTAACTAAAAATAGAAAAGCAATAGATACTAATCAATTTAACCAAAAGCTGCATATTTGAAAAAAATTTAATTTTAACTACAAAAAAAAGACATAAATATCCCTATCAGAAATGAAATAAGTGACATCGTTATGTACCCACACAGGCAAAAACTATAAGCTTTCCCCTTAAGATCAGGACAAGGCAAGGGTGTCCACTTTCACCTTTCTTATTCACCAAAGTACTGGAAGTTCTACCCACCATCTTTTAAAGCTAGCTGTGGCCACACTGGTAAGGGAAGTGCCAAAATAATGTGTGGAATTCAGTGTCATGTACTCTATCAGGCATAGCTCAGCTATTAAAATGAGACTAGTCCTTGTGTTTCAATCTGAAGGCATTTCCCAGAATGAATCTGTTACACAGTGACAAAAGATTTGAGAAGCCAAAAAGTTACAAACTATCCAAGCTCACTAAATGAGATATATACTTACATTTACATATATATATATACACACACACACACACACTGAATAGACCTTTCCCTATTAAAGATTAACAACAGAAGGATACCACCACTTCAACTCATAGAAATAGAGGGATACCAGGAGAAGTTCAGAACCAAAGCTCTCTGTTGATGGCTGCTTGAGCACTGCAAGTGAGAACTGAGTCATGGACCTTGGACATCGCTATGAGGTCGGGGGTACACAGGAAATGCAGTTGCAATGGATGCCACTCAAGGGAGACAGAGGGAAACACCCGACCTGCCAAGGTTGTCTACCAGATTACCCAGCAGAACAGGGAAAAGTGAGGTATGCATCTTAAGTCTTTAAATGAATGGCCAACAACTATACAAATGAAAGAGATAGTTGGCCTTGTCTTTTTTTTCTTTTTAGTGACAATTTGGATGTGAGGAGAAGCCATCTGTTGTGGCAGAGGAGCCGAATAGAAAGAGCCTGGGCCCCTGACAATTTAATGGAGGCTTTTACGGGAAAAGGCTCAGTTCAGCCTCATATGTGAAAATGAAATACGCATGTGTCTTGTGAAAGTCATTGTTAGTTTTGAATGTCTGACCCAATACTTAGTCTATATTAATACAGAATGTTACAGTTAGAATCATATAGCTGCAATGAAGGGTATGAGAGATGGTGTTCTGAAAAAAAAAAAGGGCAAGGAGGTTTAAAAATCAGGCATCTAACTTCAGCTTGAACACTCCCAGTAAGGAAGAACACCCCCAACTTGACAGGACAACCCATTTCATTGCTGGTCAGTCATATCTCATTTTTTGTTTTAATTACTTTCCGAGTCACAATCTGCCTCCCTCCAATTTGGCCTCAATTTTATATCAGTTTTTTAAATATTCATTATCTTTAATCAGTCAGCATCTGCACATACTCCATGTATGTATTTTTAAGTTATAATTACCTGGGAATCAATTTTAGTTCCGTCTTCCTGAGGTTAAAATCAATAATCATTAACTAGAATCATTTCAGTTAAAGCATCATTAAATTTACCAAATTAACTAATCAAATAGGTGGAACCAACATAACAAATAAGCAATTTCACAAACAGCTCTGTGCTAGCTGCTCCCTGAATATTCATGAAAAAGTATAAAACCAATGTCAGACTGTAGCTCTCTGTTCAAATGGGAGCTCGGAACGTTATATTCATCACATTATTTCTTTCTTACCTTAACCGAGGGCGGATGCTGTGTGACCCCCATTATATCCCTGCAGGAACTAAGATTTGCACAAGCACAATTCATTCCTACAAACAAGTTTGCCTTCAAATCTTAATTTTTAATCCACAGTAGGTTAGAATCAAAATGAGATCAACACTGCTATTTTAACAAAGGTGAAAACCGAGGTCTCGATCTGCTAAGAAATACCTCCAAGACTGCAGTGCTTGTCAAACTTTAATGCTCATAGGAACCACCTGGGGATAACGTTAAACTGCTGCTTCTGACTCTGTAGATCTAGGTGGAGCCTAAGATTTTTACATTTCTAAAAGCTCCCAGGTGGTACTGACTTGCTGGCCATAGGCCACATTTGGGGGCTTGAGATTTCCAGTTGATCCTAGACTGGCAGCAGAGCGTGATCTGAGCCCTTAGAAATCCACTCTCTGGCCTTACTTGAGGCCCAGAGAATGAGGATATCTGTGCACAGGACTGGAAACCCATGTTTTACCCATCCTTCACCGTAACTTGTACTCACACTAAAGTTTCTGACAAATTAACTGACCACAGATGGAATCAGTATCAGAACAAGAAATTTTCTTTTTGCTCTTCTGATCAGTGATATTTCCTGTACCAGACTGTTTACCCCAAAGCTGAATTAACTGCACTAAGCCATATTGGTCTGTAAATGTTTCTCCCTGAAGATACCCATGTGAAGGTTTTAATATTGTGTCAACAAACTCTTTGATACTCCTCCTTTAACAAACAGTGCTTAGTTGCCCTCTGCTTGAATGCTGGCTGGGTAGATTGACTCATCTGTAATGAATAGAATACACCAGGAGTGATAATCAGTTACTTCCATGATCAGAACATAAAAAGACAGGCCTCCATCTTGGGCACATTAGGTCTACCTAAACCAGCTGATATACTGTGAGAACACTCAGGTAGCCTACAGAGAGGTGCATGTGTTTGGTGGAGAACTGGAATCTCCTACCATCATTGAGGAATTGAGTCCTGCCAACAAACACAAGGAGAGAGTCTGGGAGAGACTATTTCCCCAGCCAAGCCTTCAGTGGAAACTCAGGAGACCGTTGTGCCAGAATCACCCAGTAAGTTGCTTTTAGATTTCAGATTTCAAATTGTTCTTTTAAATTGATCAGATCTTGGTTATTTGTTACACAGCAATAGTAAACTAATAGAGTCTCTCAGCAATTGATTTTCTATGAAGGGATCAGGATATCTCTT
Organism: Desmodus rotundus; assembly: GCF_022682495.2. Classification (NCBI taxonomy): domain Eukaryota; kingdom Metazoa; phylum Chordata; class Mammalia; order Chiroptera; family Phyllostomidae; genus Desmodus; species Desmodus rotundus. Next base: position 59,860,775 of record NC_071391.1, read on the forward strand.
AAAACTTCCTGTATTTTGACTGCTTCTTAGAGAAAAAACCTATATAATATCCTTCCTTCTGCTGCTTTTATCCTTCACTTTTTTTTTACATCAATTGCCTCAAAAAATGACCACATTTTAAAAGTAACGTATGTCTGGAAATAACACTACTAAGCTTGATATAATATAGGGACACAAGAAATGCTGTGACTTACTGGATCACAGAGTAAATGAATCAATCACTATTTTAAAAATTACTTAGGTCAACTTCTAGTCAAGATGAAGGTGTAGGTAGACACTCTTTGCCTCCTTGCACAGCCATAGGAAGGATCACAACTAACCTAAAAAACCCACCCAGAACTGCCAAAAAGTCAACTGTATGGAAGTTTGACAAGCAAGGATTTAAAGAAGCGATGTTCATCCAGATGGGTGGGAGGGGCAGAGATTGGGAGCCAGGGCAGAGGGGATGCAGTGTGGAGGCAGTGAGGCAGTGGTAGCCGGCATAATGGGTGGTCCCACACTCACATGTGGTAGATAAAAATTGGAAGGGAAACCTTGGAAGTGAGCAATCCTAGCCCCCATCCAGACTGTGCAGCTCAGGGTTTCCAGTGCCAAGAAAATAAAGCCTTATAACTTCTGCCTGTAAAAACCAGCAGTTCTTGGAGTGGTGGAAGAAACTGTCTGTCTCTTGGGAGAATCCATTTAAAGGGACCACACAGTCCAAGAACATATGCAAACCCATCCATTCTGAACCACCACTGAGGAAGCAGCTAGAAGGCCACCAGCGGCATACAGGAAGGGGGTGAAGTGACGGGAAATGAGCGAGTGAGGAGCCAGCTTCCAGCAGCCAGATAGTGCATTGTCCCCTCTCCATCCCTTCCCCCACATACCAAACCACAAAGCAATAAAGTGGGTTGCCCTGCCCAAGGTTCCACCCCATACAACTTAACAAGTGCACTAACATAGGGAGTCAAAGTAGCTCTACCCAATACACAGAAACAAACACAGGGAGGCTGCCAAATAGAGGAGACAAAGAAATATGGCCCAAATGAAAGAACACAACAAAGCCCCAGAAAAAGAACTAAGTGAAATGGAGATAGCCAACCTGCTAGATCCAAACCACTGGTGACTGGGATGCTCAGAGAACTCACTGAGTATGACAAATACATAAGGGAAGAAATGAAGGCTGCACTGAGGGAAATAAAGAAAAATCCACAGGGAACCAATTATGAAGGGAAGGAAACCAGGGTTCAAATCAAAGATTTGGAATATAAGAAAGAAATAAACAATCAACTAGAACAGAATTAAGAAACAAGAATTAAAAAAAAAATGAGGAGAGAATAAGAAGACCCTGGGACATCTCCAAAAGTGCCAACATCCAAATCATAGGGACACCAGAAGGAGAAGAGGAAGAATAAGAAATTGAAAACTTATTTGAAAAAATAATGAAAGAACATTTCCCTAATTTGGCAAATGAAATAGACATACAAATCCAGGAAGCACATAGAGTCCCAAATAAGTTGGACCCAAAGAGGACCACACCAAGACACATCATAATTAAAAGGCCAAAGGTTAAAGATAAAGAGAGAATCTTAAAAGCAGCCAGAGAAAAGCAGAGAGTTACCTAAAAAGGAGTTCCTGTAAGACTATCAACTGATTTCTTAAAAGGAAATTTGCAGGCTAGAAGGGACTGGCAAGAAGTATTCAAAGTGATGATAAGCAAGGACCTACAACCAAGATTACTCTACCCAGCAAAGCTATCATTTAGAATGGAAAGTCAGATAAAGTGCTTCCCAGACAAAGTAAAGCTAGGGGAGTTCATCATCACCAAGTCCTTATTACAGGAAATCTTCAAGGGACTTCCTTAAGAAAAAGAAGATCAAAACTATGAACATTATGGGGGGTGGGGGTGGAAGTGGTCATGGAAAAAGGAGACAACTGTACTTGAATAACAATTTAAAAAAATGACAAACTCACAACTATCAACAACTGAATCTAAAAAACAAAAACAAAGACAAACTAACAACTAGAACGGGAAGGGAATCACAAAAATAGAGATCACTTTGAGGGTTATCAGTGGGGAGGGGGAGGAGGGAGAATGGGGGAAAAGATACTGGGAATCAGAAGTATAATTGGTAGGTACAAAATAGACAGGGGGAGGTAAAGAATAGTAAAGGAAATGGAGAAGCCAAAGAACTTACATGCATGACCCATAGACATGAGCGAAGGGGGGGATAGATGGAGGGAATGGGGGTACCAGGTGGAGGGGGGCAAAGGGGGAAATTGGGACAATTGTAATGGCACAATCAATAAAATATACTTTAAAAAATTACTTAGGTCAGCCCTGGCTGGTGTGGCTCAGTGGATTGAGTGCCAGCCTACAAATCAAAGGGTGACCAGTTTGATTCCCAGTCAGGGCACATGCCTGGGTTGCAGGCCAGGTCCTCGGTAGGGGGCGTGCAAGAGGCAACCACACATTGATGTTTCTCTCCCTCTCTTTCTCCCACCTTTCCCCTCTCTCTAAAAATAAATAAATAAAATCTTTTGAAAAAATTACTTAGGTCAGCCCAACACCAAGTAGCACATTTACTTCTCAATAAATGTTCAAGTCCTGCCAAGATTTGAGAGATGGGATTTCACCAGTTACAATGGATTTCATGCAAGAGGTAATACAAATATTCAGTTAAGTCAGAACACTAGAGCTGTGCATTTCATATTTAAATAAAAAATATGCTCTAATTTTACTTCTTTCGTTTGACTTTGAGCTTCTCTGTGCATCAGTCTCATAAGCCTAAATAAAAGTAATGGGCTTTGATGAACTCCATAGCCTCATGCTGCTCTAACATACTATTCCTTTCTAGTGAAATGGACCTTTGATATACACAGTGAAAAATTATTGCAATAACATCTCACTCTTACCCTAGTCGACTAAAAGTGTGTTTTGAACCTCTCATTCCTGAATAATCAGACAAATAAGGTTATAAGCCTTTTGTCCAATACTATCATCAAAGCAAAGCTACCCATTATGCAAAACACCCTACAAAAGTGAAACAACTCTCTGATACATTAATTAGCACGTCTATGGCACTGAATACATTACCAAGATAAACGAGCACATTACCAGGGTATTGAGGAGAGAACTGCATTCTGAGCCACCCACTTGACTTCCTGGGGTCTAACAAGGAACGGTCATAGGGGAGAACGGTTGAACTGGGCTAAGCAAGAACAAAAATGCTGGCAAGATCATGCAATTTTGCTATTTTAAAGTTGAAAGATAATTTTTAGGTTATCTCATTTTCTACTTTAGTCTTCTCAGATAATCATTCAGATTCTGCTTAAATTCTCCTAGTGTTAATCATTAAAGCCATCTCATTTCATGTTCAGCGTCCTTACCTCCTCGAAGATCCTGATAGTTTACATCTAAATACTGCTTCTCTCCAGTCCCCACAATTGGGTAAAAACCACAAAAGATGAACACAGGTTGAGTGAAAGATAGTAAACAATGTCTAGTATGGAGATTTTGCTGTGATGGTCTGGAAGACCATACAGGAGGCAGGCTGGAGGGCCAGCTAAGGAATATGGTTTTGACAAAGATCCCAAGAGTAAGCCTTTAAGGGGTCATATGAGAAAAGGCAGCAAATCCTGGAGAATCTGGCTCATTCTACATCTCATGTGTTGGTAGGTTTGAGTCTCATGAAGTAGGGGAGTTAGTAACAGTGCTGAAGGGTAAGTTAAACACAGCTGATCCTAACTCAGTAGCTGTTTGCCTCATTGCCTGCTCCCCAAAGCCTTTTATATTGCTTATAGAAACTATGGCTGTAGATAATATTAGGAAAATGCTCAAAGGCCTGATAGATAAAGCAGGGGCAGATTACAAATTTACCCTTGATGATCTGTCTCTTTGAAGAACAAATTATTGAGTCAATGCTATTGAACTCAAGGGTATTAAACTCATCAAATGAAATCTAGCAGTTTTCCTAAAATTGTTTCCGTGTTTTACAAGATTCAGAGTCATAGCCACCGCCTAAAGTATGAATTCTCTCTGTTGTTCTAATGATAAATGCATCCATGTTTTAAAATAACTCTTATGTAAACTTTGCAGTATTAGGATATTTTGTGCTAGCTGAGATTTTGAAATGACATAAGATGTTTACCCGGAATTCAAAGAGAATATCTTTTAGTATTAAAGATGAAGAAGAGATTGCTGTACACAATTTACATTTTGGTAATTCACTGCTCTCCCCCATAATCTTAATCTGGTCAAACAATGTAAATAACTTAATTCTATACATATTTCTGGTATGTGTGTATACATATATGGGTGTATATATAATATAAATATTATATATACATTTCCAAGAGAGAAAGTAACATACAGGTACTGATTCTCAGTAATAACCAGGACAAATATTTTATAAGTATTCAATAATGGAGGTACTGTAACAATTTTACAAAGAAAGTGAGGCATAAGGGGGGCAATTATGATCCCAAATACAGACCCCAAATACCTAACTACTACAGAATCTCCATATTTCTTATCATTAGCAAAGAAGTTATGAATCTACCTGAATCTTCCATCTCACACTTTGACATCTTAGATGTGAGCATATTATCAGAAACCTTGTTAAATATATTGTCAATATTCAGATACATTGTGCCTACAGATTCTCGTAACTTTATGTTTCTAAACTTTCTATTTAAAAGAGTATGAAGCCTATTTAAACTTTATTACTGCGTTGTATTGTTTCCTTTTCGGAGTTCTCAGAATGTCTTGAGTAATAAGCTCTAAACTCTTACCGAAATGTATTTCAGTCTTAGGAGTCTTTTGCTCTTCTTTCTTAAACTCTACTTTTTAAAAAGAGGAATTTGGTAGCTCAAATCTTATATTCCAAAGATTTTGTGCCTTTATCTAATAAATGAAGATAATAATATCTACTAAACAGGGTTGTTGTAAAAAATGCATTTAAAAGTCTATGCGCTGAACATGAGGCTTGGCAAAAAACAAATCAATAATAGCTGTTATTATGTAAATTTCACCCACAATAGATTTGTGAGGAATCTGATGAGGCTGTTTTTCAACATCGTGTTCTTTATGATTAGTAGCACTCCATTATACATAGAGGCGGCATTCGGTAATTCTTTGCTGAATTAAGAATCCAGAGTAAGTTTTTTATATTGTACCAGTGCAATTTAGAAGTAAATTCAACACATAAAACATTTTTTCAGAGATAAAATAGAAGTTCTTTTAGACTTCTAGTGAAGATTTATTCCAACAATTATTTTCCTATAAATACTTAGGTGTGCTGATTTTTTCTCTAGAATTAGCATATTTCTCCTAAATAATGTTGCTTGGCAAAAGAGACAATTAATAATTTTATCTCTAGAACACTAGTCAATATTTGGGTAGAAATTTAAAGTTTGTTCTAATTTTCTTATAGATTAAATGAAATACTATTTCTGGTGTGCATAAAATGAGATTCCAGCAAAATTGTGTTTTCAAATAGTAGATTCATTCAAAGATATTAAAGAAGACCCTTTGTTTAAATGAAAGAATTTTTCCTATTCTAAAAAACCTAGAGAAATTCATCCTAGATGGTTTCAACTTAGGGTACCCTTAAAATCTGATTATGATAACTAAAATCTTTAAAAAACTGGGTTAATTTTTAAAAATTAAGTTTCACTCAAAAGGTATAAGTTTAAATTTCAAGGGACTTATATAATTGCTATCAGATATAAAGGTCTGGAATATTGGAAGTGGTATCATGTGGAAGAGGTTGAGACTTGCCCTGGGTAAATTACCCTAGCAGGTTAGAGGCATAGTTCCTACAGTTAAAAGATTGAAATTTTAATTTAAGCTACCATACTGTATTGCCTTCAGCATTGAATGAGGGGCCATTTCCTCTGGAAGGAAACCCTGTATAGGAAAACAGATGCAATATGTATAGAATTCCCTAGGAACTCTCAGGCTCTATATTGGCAACTAAAAAGAATGTTATTTGACTTCAAAATGCCATGGTAAGGATAGGCAGAGAGAAGAATTACTTATTCTTGCACACCAACATAACTCCATCACCAAGGCATTTGATCTTATACAAATCTTGCATAGATTTTTTTACTTCCCCTGACATTTATCATTTCTGTTTATAAATCCTTTGGCATGTCACCTGCTTTATCTGACACTATATAGAAAAGCCTGTGTATTTTCATTTGTAGTAATTAAGTTTTTCTTTCATTTGTAGCAAATCAATCTTCTTTACAATTAGCCTGCTTTAAAAGGTTGATGTAAAAGGTTGAGTCTACAGGAACTGAGCAAGGCTTTGAAGCTCATTCACAGGGTCACCAGGAGTAAGAGAAGACTAAACAACACATAACACACTCAAACTGTTGATGTTGGAGAGAAGGAAGACAGCAGCTAATGCTTTGAGTGCCTCATACGGAAGCAGGGTAGTAAGAAGCTAGGAAAATTCCTCAGAAAGTGGAATGGGGAAATGAGATAGGTAGCTGAACAAGTAATTTGGTCAAGTAATTTGGTGATATAAATCACAAGGTCTTACCTTCCCTAACCAAGGACACTTAGGAGCAAATGGTTTACACATTCTAGACCCTAAAGGGTCAGACCCACCTCCATTTGGGTCCCTCTTTGGTGACATTCTTTGGGGATGAAACTGACCAGAGAATGACCCTAACCCCTCTAAATGCTCATTTGATGAATCAGCATATTATGGGACACACCTGGAAAGGTTATGAATATTCTATTGAGATACTTCAATGAGACATCCCCTAAAATTCCCAACTTTAGAAAACATAAAAACCTTCAAGACAAAGAACCCAGCATGTACTGTCCTTGGATCATACCCATACCCTTCCTTTTCTTGGGCGTGTACTTTCTCTTTCTTCTGAACTCTGCAGGTCCCCATGAGACCAGGGGAGCAACCAGGGGGGCAGTGGGCAGCAGCAGCTCATCCTGGACTGACCCCCTTAACCTGTCTCAAGTCCCTCTTTCCATTGACTTTTCAGTGACCTAACAGCAGCTCCTTCTTCGCCACTTCTGTCACTGTGACTCTTACTTTTCAGTGAATCCACACAACCCCAGCTTGGCTCACTTCTTTACTATAACTTTTTTCTTTTCTAGAGAGCCAAAGAGCTTCACATCAGTTATGTTGTATAAGCCTTACATTCTCTATTTGATATCCATAAACTCCATTTTACTGATGAAGAAACTGAGTCTCAGAGAGGATAAGCAACTCGTCAAAAAACATCAACCCAGTGAATCAAAGAGCTGACATTCACTGCATGATTCCTAACTTCAGTTTCCAGGCTTTGAGGTTGCAAACTCATTCCTGTGTTAGGGAAGACATAACCACAATAGAGTGTCACTGAGGTCCTTAACTTACCTCCCATTTTCTCTAAAACAGTCCCAGTTCTACTAAAAATCCATTTCACAGAGATCTAGAATCCATTTCCTTATTGAGCAATATAATTTTCTGTCTGATGCTCTAGTAACTCTTAAGTAATACAAACCTAATGAATGGCGGCAATGTCAAAGGCAGGTGAAAGGAGAGTAAGAGCGCTGCGTGTTGTGATGAATGCTTAGCTAGCCCTGGCAGCAACCAGTCTGTTACAAGACCAGAAGCCTCGCAGGTGATGGAAGGTCGAGCTCATCTCACCATCATGTTTTCAGAGCACATGGAAAATTTAACTTTTAATTCCAAAAAGCAAACAAAATAATTTTTGAGACACTTGAGCCAATCATTTACTTACTGGAATAATGAACTAAACTTTATTCTCTAACTTAAATATAAATTCACATATCAGTCATATATATTCTGTGAATCTGTTATAAATTTTCTAAGGCATTTGAAAAAAAATTATGACCTGATAGGAGAATTTATTTGGGTCTACACTCTTTTTTGTGTATATCCTATTATTGCTGGCCTTCTTTGGAGAGCTGCATGCCATTTGTATTTTATCAGCATTTTTCCCACAATTGACAGAAAAGCCTTCAGCTTTGCTCAGCTTTCTTTTAGTTCATCTGCTTAATACTCTGGTTCTGCCTTTCTCTATGCTCAGGTCTGATGCTTCTGAATATTGCAGTAGAAAGGAGTACTTTAAACTCCTTTGTATGGGAAAACAGACTCTTTTTATCATTTCCTAGTGGGGATTTGTGCCAAAATCAATAGGTTACTGAGGAGACACATGGAGGCCTGTAACAGACATGAACATATTTTCTAATGCTGATGAGGTTCAGTCATAGTCTTTTCTAATTATCAACCTCTTCCTATGGAGCCCACACTGGCCTAACCATAGCAAAAAGCTCATAAATCAAAGGTGTCGTATTGCCTGGGTCATTCATTCCATAAAGAACTATGAAATTTTAAATGTAGGATAAAGAGAATTGGGAGACTCTGGAGATTTGAGGATTGTGAGGTGAATAGAGGCTTTTCATGTGCAGACATTTGAATCCTGCACACCTATTATTCTGTCCACTGACTAAAACTTCAGTGCACATTTTAGTAATTACCTCTGAGTTTTATATTTGAAAATAACTGAAAACTTTGTAAGCATTAGGGGCAAATATAATATCTCAGTCACCCGCTCTTAATTTAAAAGGTTTAAAATAAGGATTTAAATTTGAGTAAATATGTTCTGATTAATTAACAAGATATAAACTATATTTAACCATTTTTTAAAGTAATAAGAGGATCCTTACTGACTGCTTTCTGAGAATTAAGCAGGGCAGAAAAGTCCTGACATGCTCAACTTCAATGGCTATTGATGTTGGTGAAAAAAGAAGACCTAAAAGAAAAAAAATCCCAAAAGAGTTATATTGATAAAATAAAAGGATTATTACCTTTCCTAGTAATTCTTACATTATAAAAACAATATAACTAGTAGTTTGTTGATAGTATTACTTCATGTTCTTTTATTATTTGAAAAATGTAAGGTGTTACTATTAGGGGGGTGAAGGAATTATATGTACTATCTTTGTAACTTTTCTGTAAATATAAAATTATTACCAAACAAAAAAGTTATTTTTTTAAAAATGATGAGTAGGAACCATTCCTTACTGATATTCTTATTCAAAGATTACACCTTTTATCTAGGTATGCAAGGTACTCTGTGATCTAGCTCCTTTTCAACTTTACCTCCTCTCAGCACCCACTGCCCTTGATTCCAGGTGTTTATTCTATGCCATTCACTTTGTTAACATTTTGTGTATGTCATCTCATGAAATTTCATGTTTACCTTATTATTAACTGCATTTTACAGGTGGGGATAATAAGGCTCAGAGATTCATACAATGTGTCATATATTTAATAAAACATCAAGGTGTGCAATAATGGGGGGAAAAGGGTGAAGGGTTTTCAGGAACAACTATAAATGACACATGGACAAAACCAAGAGAGGGTGGAATCAGGAAAGGGAGGTGGGATGGCTGGGGTGGGGGGGAAGAGATAGGGGGAAAAGGCAAAAAACTGTACTTGAACAATAAAATTTTTAAAGGTGTGCAAGTCTATACAACTTTATTTTTTATATGTTTTTTGATTATGCTATTACAGTTGTCCCAATTTTCTCCCTTTGTCCCACTGCACCCAGCACTCCTCACTCCCTCAGGCAACCCCCACACCTTCATTCATGTCCATGGGCCATGTGTGTAAGTTCTTTGGCTACTCCATTTCCTACACTGTACTTTACATCCCCATGGCTATTCTGTGACTACCAATTTATAGTTCTTAACCCCCTCACCTCTTCCCCCATTCCCCCATACTCCCATCTGGGAACCATTAAACTTTCTCCATATCCATGATTCTGTCTCTGTTCTTGTTTGCTTAATTTAATTTTTAGATACAATTGTTGGTAGATATGTATTTATTGCCATTTTATTTTTCATTGATTAGATCTTTTTCTTAAATATGTCCCTTTAACATTTCATATAATAATGGTTTGATGGTGATGACCTCCTTTAGGTTTTCCTAGTCTGAGAAGTGCTTTATCTGCCCTCCAATTCTAAATGATAGCATGAGCCAAGACCAACCATTCACATGGTAAAGCCACTGTAAACAGATTGGGTGGGCCCATAAATTGAGTGGGGCGAAGCCTCAGGGGATCTCCAAGGCAGGGCAAACAGTGTTGGGCAGGTCCATGGAGTCTCAGATATGGCCCCTGCCTGCAGTCTGTGGCTGTGTTAGGGGAGGGTTTCTGTATAGGAGAAAGCTGTCCCCCAGCTCTCGCCTTGATGCCAAACACTGCAGTTCCTCTGCATAGGCCACTGCTGTCTTTCAAGCTGCTACCTTGGTGCTGGAGCTCAGAGGGAGTGAGTCTGAGTAAGTCTGTGTGGGGGTGTTTTAAAAGGAACTGCTTGGGACTCCAGAAGTTTCTTCCACCAACTAAATCCCTGCTGGTTTTTACAGCCAGAAGTTATGTGAACTTATCTTCCTGGCATTGGAACCATTGGCTCAGGGGCTTGGTGTGGGGCTGCAACTCATTGCTCCCAAGATATCCCTCCTGAATTTTTGTCTACCACATGTGGGAATGAAACCAGCCCATTGTGCATGTCTATGTCTGCACTCCTCCTACCAGTCTGGATGGATGATGAGATTTCTTTAATTCCAGAGTTGTAAGACTTCCATTCAACTTGGTTTCTGACAGTTCTGAGTGATGGTTGTTCTATAGTTTAGTTGTAATTTTTATGTGGTTGTGCAAAGGGGTGAGCCATATTTATTTATGCCTCCATCTTGACTAGAAGTCTGCAAGTCTATAGGACATTAAATCCTAGACTCAAACAATTTCTCTTGAAATAGTAATGAACAAATATACCTTAAAGTTGATTTTTAAATGGCATAAATTTCAAATGAAAGGTTATTTCATTAATAGAATTTTCTTTTACAATTTATAGATATAACACTGGAATGAATTATCAAAGGATTGCTATCCAAACTACAAATCAAGGAGAGAAAAATCACTCATTCTGGATGATTTAGACATCTATTTTTCTCAAACAGTATGCAGAACCAAATACTTTCTCAAGCAATTATCTCACCACACGCATATCAGATTTTTATTTTAAGATTATAGAAATAAAAATGGTGACTGGGAACATGTATAAGTGCAAAGAGCAATGAACTTGAGTTCAAACCCCAGCTCTGCCCTTAATTTTGATAGGCAGTTATCTTCTCTAGGCCTCACTTTCTTCTTCTGTAGAATTAGAATAATTTCTTACATCACAGATGGATATGAAGGTTAAATGAGCTCAAGCAGGTAAAGTGCTCAAGGGAGATTGTGATCAAAGAGTCCAAATTAAGTTTGAACCTGAGCTAGATCCTTATATTAATCAGCAATGCTAGTTTTTTCTTTCCTTTGCACTCTTACAATGCAAGATTTATAGCATTTTCCCCCTAAATTTACCATGATGCACTTACCCATGGTATAACATATTTGGGGAGAGCAAAATGTCATTTCAAAATATTGGTGTTAGTATTGGATAACAAATATTTTTGCAAGTCAAATGAATTATAATTGTTTTAATCGAAATTAAAGGAAGATTTATCAGGTGGTCAACTGGTCATTAAAATTACTTTCTTGTGTTTCACATGTGATTTTTGGCAAATGATCCAGAATGATTTCAAAGAATTTAGAACCAATTGAAAAACAGAACCTCTTCTAGCCCAGCTTTTTACTTATGTCTACAGTATTTCACAGCCCTTACATTTACAAAATTGAAAAATAGGAAAAAAGTGATATGTAAATTTTTTGCTAATGTAAATCTCAATTCTAACATTTAATAATATTTAGTCACAGGTTCATGAGTAATAGAGGAAAAAATCTTCATCCATCTTATAAAAAAGTTGGTATTTCTAATAAATTGTTTCTATATTTAAAGATTATATTTTATAATTTGTAATATATTTATGATAGCCTTAAAATATTTAATACTAAAATATTTATGAGAATAACTCAATTCAGTATAATTTTTTAATCACAGGAAAAAATATACACAAAATGTACCTGCATTTTTAAAAAATTTTAGAAGCATGTAATAGATAAAAATAAAAATATATTACATTAAGATTATATTTTGTGAAGGATGTAGACTGGAAATACAAATTCAAGAGGAACTGTGAACAATGTTAACTTACAGATAATAATAAAAAACATTCTTGTATTTTTAAATGGCTCAGTGCTGAATATCAAGTCAATACAGTAGTAAGATTTCACTGTTTACACTTAAATCAGTAAGGTTATATTTTATTTTAAAATGTAAATACACTATAATAGAAATAATGTCCTTTGTTAATATTCAAACTTATAATTAAACATTTTAGATAAAAACATAAAAAATTACTAAGGTGGGCATGAATGCCTTGTGTGTGTTTGTTGTGTGTTTAAAATTCTTCTAGAGTATATGTGAGCAAAAGAATGTGGAGACAAATGAGATAGTGCTGAATTGGTGTAGTATGCCAATTTCACGTAGTCAAATCATTATGAGGGAATTTGGAAGAGTAAGGATTCATGAGCCAATAGGATAAGGACCCTGAGGTTAAAGATAGAATCCACCCTATTTGTTGTTCTGTACCTTGAATAATGCCTAGCACATAGTAGGTACTCATTCAATAAATAATTGTTGAATGAATGAATGATTTATAATAGAATCCATATTATCCACATGTTTTAGCTTGAGTCAAAGACATAATTCTCCTACATTTTTTATTGCTGATTTTCTTCTTCCAAAGAATTTAAAACTTGGACTAATTTTCGCAATCATGATATAGCCTGTTTTTACAATTTTTCTTTTGCAAGGCATTCTCATTTACATTTTTAATTGTATGCTATCATTTTAACAGACAAGTCTTTGTAATATAATCATAATAACTTTGGATTAATTCATTGTAAAATTTTCTTCCTCACAGCAATTCTCTTGCTATTTTAAATTTACATACCAATAAAACTCTATTTCCCCCTTGGATATTTTCCCAACTTGTCTTAATTAGCATCAAAAGCTTATATGTGCATAACAACTATATGTATATTATGCAACAAATTATTCTTTTAGCTGTAAAAGAGTCACTTCTTTAAATTAAAAAAAACACAAAGATTATAACACCTGACTAAATTAAGTTCACTTTATATCTGTAAGAGATACATATTTTTAATCTAAAGGTTTTAAAATCTATATAATACTCAGATGGTTTATTTAAAACACCAAGAGAGAGCATTTTGTAGGGTATGGGATTGTCTGACCACTAAACTGTACACCTGAAACAGGTATAAAATAGTATTGAATGTACACTGTCACTGAAAAAATAGTAAATTAATTTAAAAAACACACCAAGACTTGGCTATTGTAAATTGAGCTGCTATGAACATTGGGGTGCATAGGTTCTTTTGGATGGGTGTTTCAGGGTTCTTAGGGTATAATTCCAGCAGCGGAATTGCTGGGTCAAAGGGCAGTTCCATCTTTAGTTTTCTGAGGAAATTCCATACTGTTTTCCACAGTGGCCTCACCAGTCTGCATTCCCACCAACAGTGCACTAGGGTTCCCTTTTCTCCGCATCCTCTCCAACATTTGTTTGTTGATTTGTTTATGTTGGCCACTCTAACAGGCATGAGATGATACCTCATTGTGGTTTTAATTTGCATCTCTCTGATGGCTAGTGATGCTGAGCATCTTTTCATATGTCTCGGGGCCCTCTGTATGTCTTCCTTGGAGAAGTGTCTGTTCAAGAAGCAACCTAAGTGCCCATCAGCAAATGGGTGGATCAAAAAATTATGGTACATTTACACAATGGAATTCTATGCAGCAGAGAGAAAGAAGGAGCTTATACTCTTTGCAATGGCATGGATGGAACTGGAGAGCATTATGCTAAGTGAAATAAGCCAGGTGGCGAGGGACAAATACCATATGATCTCACCTTTAACTGGAACATAATCAACAAAAGAAAAAAGCAAACAAAATATAACCAGAGACATTGAAATTAAGAACATTGTAACAATAGCCACAGGGGAGTGGGAAGGGGATAGTGGGGAGAGGGGTCTATCAAAGCTACTATAAAGGACACAAGGACAAAATCAAGGGGGAGGGTAGAGGTGGGGGAGGGAGGGGGGACTGGCTGGGGTGGGGTGGAGAGATGGGGAGAAAATGCAGACAATTGTAACTGAATAAAAATAAATTAATTAATTAAAAAATAAAATAAAAAACACACCAAGAGAAAGAAAGGCTAAGATTTGAATTGCAGTGCTGGTTGATGAAATCTAAAGAGAGACTTTGGTACTTTTATTTTATAGCATATAGCAATCAAAAGAAATATATTATTGAATTTGTTAAATTCTAAGAATACTTGCCTGACGATTGAACCTAGATTTATGTCCAGAACTTTTTCCATGGTCCCTCATTGTTTCACTTCCAAATGTAGAGAATTAGTAAAAATCATTTGCCATTTGTGTGGATCCATAATATATAATACAAAAAGAGAGTGAAGGTAAATTTATGCTGTATCTTTTTAAAAAAAAATCTATGGTTAATGAAATCAAGGCTACTATTTAGCTACAGTAATCAAAACAAAATGGTATTGGTGGAGAAATACTTGAAAATCAATGGAATAGAACACTCAGAAATAGACTAATACAAATACGGCCAACTGTTTTTGACAAAACTGCAAGAGCAATTCATTCAATGGAGGAAGGATGGCCTTTTCAACAATTGATTTTTGAACATTTCTGGAGGATTGTATATCCATACACATAAAAAATGAACCTCAATTGAAACCTTATGTCATATATAAAAACTAGCTCAAGTAGATAACAGGCTTAAATGTGAGACACAAAATTATAAAACCTTTAGGAAAAAATAAAAATATAAGAGAAAATCTTTATCTAGAGCTAGGCAAATAATTCTTAGATTTGACACAAGCATGATTCATGAAATGAAGATTGATAATAGGAGTTCATCAAATGTAAATGCTTTGTTCTGTGAAAGCCCATGGGAAGGAAATGAAAAGACAACCTACAAAAACTGGGAGAAAGGATTTTCAAACCACATAGTCTGTTGAAGGACTAGCATCTAGAATGCATGACCTTTCAAAACTTAACAGTTAAAAAAGCAAAATTAAAAACAAAGAAAGCATCCCCCAAACCTGCAAATAGAACATAGGCAAAAGTTGTGATGAGATATTTCACCGAAGAGTTTATATAGATAATAAATAAGCACATGAAAAGACGTTCAATGCCATTAGCTAACAAGGAACTGCAAATCAAAACTATAATGAAACATCATGGAATAACTATCAAGATGTCCAAAATTTAAAAAAAATTACACCAATCATTCATACATTGTTGGTGGGAATGTAATATGGTACATCTAGAAAACAGTTTGGCAGTTTCTTCAAAATAAATGTAAAAAAATAAACTTTCTACTACCATACAACCCAGCAACTGTACCCCTAAACATTTAGGATAAATTTCTAGGATAGAAAACAAAAACTCATGTTTACAGAAACAAAGTGTTCACAAATCTTTCTATCATGTTTATTTGTCATAACCAGAAACAGATATCCTTCAGTGGATGAATAGTCAAACAAATGTGACACATCTACCAGGCAACAACAACAAAAACACAAACTATTGATATGTACTACTTACATAAATCTCCAGATAATCATGCTGTTAAAAGCCAATTTCCAAAAAGTCATAAACTTATTATCATATGTATATAAACATTCTTGAAATGACAAAATTATAAAAATGGAAAACAGATCTGTGGTTGACAGGGGTAGAGAAAGAGAAAAGAGGGGGGATGTAGTTGTGGCCATAAAAAAAAAGAGCAACATGAGGGACCCTGGTGGTAATGGAACTGCTGTTTATTACTTATTTCAGTGCCAATATCCTGATGGTAATATCATACTTTAGTTTTGTACCATACTACCATAGGTGAAAACTGGGTAAAGTATGCAGGAGTTTTATTGTATTACTTTTTGCAACTGCATGTGAATTTACATTTATTATAAAATAAAGAACGTAATTTTTTAAAATCTGTGAGTAAAAATCTTCAGAAATATAGCAATGCCATGAAAAATATATAGGAAATACTGTAAAATTGTAGCAGATTAGAGGTAATAGCCCTACTGAACATTGCTAAGTGCAACATATTGTAATATCCTGAATTGGATGCAGGAACACAAAAAGAAAGGGCATTAGTGGAAAAACTGGTGAAATCCAAATAAAGACTATAATTTAGTTAATGACATTAAACCAATGTTAATTTGAAAAATACAGCAGAAGTATATGAAATATTAACAATCAGGAGAGACTGAGTGAGGAATATCTGGGACCTGTCATCTGTTCTATCTTTGTAACTTTGCTGTAAATTTAAAATTATTCCCAAATAAAGATTGTTTTTGAGAAAGAAATCTATGGCTTAGAATTGTCCCCTACTCATTGTTTCTAGTCAAATACTAAGCATTTTATCTAAGCATACAAGGTACTCTGTAATCTAGCTCCTGTCTCCCCTCCAAACTTATCCCCTCTGTTGGTTTCTTGCCCTTGAACCTTTATTGGTACAGCCTGCATTTCTCGAAACGTGTTTCACTGAATTAACACTTTTATGTTCATATAGACTGGTCATTGTGCCAAGAGTGACCTTCTGTTCTACCTGCTCTACGATCTGATACAACCTAGTTATCTCTTAAATATCCAACTCAGGCAAAAAAAAAAATTCCTTGACCATCTTCACAACAGTGTTGATGACTCTTTTCCTTCTTTGCTTTGATGAAAACAGTGCTATACTCTCCTATAACTAATGGCTTCTTTCCATGCTGTCCTTCTCCTCTGAACTTTGATGGAGAAGAGAAGCGGTATAGGGGGGGAAAGTTTAGTCAATGGATTAATAATACACACCTGGGTTTAAATTTCTCCTTTACTATATTTTAACTCTGTAACTTGAGGCATGACTCTGAACCTTAATTCCCTCTTCTATAAGAAAAAATGACTATTATTCTTACTTTATAGATTTGTTGTGAAATTAAATGAGATAAAACACTAAAGCCTCTGGTAAGATGCCTGACACAAAAACTGAATTACATTATTATTAATTTTTATCATTTTAAAATTATTATCATTATTATATAGTATATTTTTACAAGGTTTTAGGATTTCTAGGAAAATAATTTTGGCATTGTGGATCTTCTGAAAGGATCTTCAGGACCCCTCCGATGTCCATGGACATACTTGGAAAAGTACTGAATTAAGCATCATATAAAATAAAGAAACACTGTTGGTGTTCCTGGTATGATTAGGATTTAATTAGAATGAGGATTTGAATTTACTTTATATCATAAGGCTTCATTTATTAAACCATTGTCCCAAGTATACTTTTGGTTCCATGGGATCCAGATTCAAGGATTCACAAGGTGGGGTTCAACTGAGATCCCCAAAGCTCCCTGGTTGCAATGAGTATGACTTAAGTTATCTTAATTATCTTAGGAAATGCCTTGGCAATAAATTGCAACTTATACTCAAGATATTCACCCATCTTTTCATTCATTTCCATAACCACTAATAAAATTAAGTCATTTGAAGGATGTTTATTGTGTATTTACCATTTGCCAGACTATGAAGATACAGAAATGAACAAAATGAGTCCTGCCTAGCTAAGGGCAACTAACCTTTAGGAGATGTGGATATGAAGAGAATTTTTAAAAAATGACATTACAACCAAGATTTTAAAAACATGTGGAGATCTTGGGTGAGAGGTTAGGAGATATTTGACACCCACATGAGAAAGAAGATGAACTAGGAGAACCACAAAGAGATGAGATGGCTGTATAGGGCAAAAGCTATGTGTGAACATGTACTTAAAATTAAGGCCTGGAATGTACATAGTGCGAGCTATGGGAGGGATGTGTAGGCAACATGCTGCAAAAGATGTTTAATGCATTGATGTTGTAGGACAGAGCCTCATGCAAGGACATGTAGAGGTCCTCAGAACCAGCTAGGTTAAATACTATGATGCTTGCTGAGATACTGAGATTCACAGAGGCAAATAATTTGATGTTTTCCAAATACAAGTTCTTACTTCTAATAATATGATTGAAACGTAGTATGTAAATCTTATCAAAAAGATGAAGGGCACCAAGCCCCAGAACTTGAATTCCAAATGATAAAATAGATACAAGCGCATAATGAATGGTCATAAATTGGAGCCTTGGGCATGGAGTAGGGAGTAAACATATGACTGTTTTCGTCACCTGAATTCTTCATCCAGAGACTTTTCAGGAATTGACATCTACCATGAACATGGTCTTTAAAACCAAGGAAAGAGAGGAAAACAAAAATAAAAAACCCTCAGTGAACAGAGAGACAATGGTACACAGTTGTTAGTCAAAGTAAAAATAGTTGTGTGAGAGCTTTTCAGCCTCACAATTTTCAGGAAAATTTTAATTATCACTCAGTTTGTCAGCTTCACAATTTAACTCATCATACACACACACAAATTCTGTGGGAGTTTTACTATAAAGCAGCCTATTTTCTATGCACAAAATTTGATTATAACTATGTCTTCGTCTCTGAAATCCATGAGAAATGCTATCTCTGTCTGGAATAACATACTCCATCTTCAAAAACAAGAAGAAAAATAATGATGAACTTCCAAAGGGCTTCTTTAAGTACCTCTGAAGAGAAGAAGTGGTGGCATTTTGTGAACTTGGGCTTCATAAACCATGCAAGACATTGTAAGTTGAAACAACACACACTTAATACACACACACACAGAGACACATATGCGTGAACACCATGTGTGGCTGGAGCTAGTTACTTAACAAATTTTAATGGTGATGGATTTCAAATACTGTACATGGGTGCTATCCATTTCTAACTATTGAATTTAAAGACAAAAATAATACAAGAAAATTTCTACCTTTTAACAAAATTTGAATCCTCCCCCTGCTTCTCTCTGTCATTTGGTCTGCCTTGTTCATTTTAAGCTACGTGGAGAGTGTCTGAGACACGATGGGAGCTGAATTGGCATGGGCTACGCTGAGATACACAGAATGTCAAGCAGTGACAGAATGACCATGACCGTACGATAAAGTGATGATGCTAGAAGCAGAAAATGATTCCACGTGGGATCAACCCCAAAAGAGTCAAATACTACATGGTTTCATTTACATTACATTCTTCAAACGACAAAATCATATAAACAGAGAAGAGAACAGATTAATGGTTGCCAGGGGCCTGGGATGTAGGTGAACAGAGAGGAACGATGCTGCCTGGAAAAGGAGGCATGAGGGATCCTCATGGTGGAGGAGCTGCTGTGTATCTTGACTGTATTAATGTCACTTTACTGGTTGTGATTTGTGCTATAGTTTTGCAAAATGTCACCACTGGAGGAAACTAGTAACAAATACATGAGGTATCTCCATATATTTCTTACAACTGCATGTAAGTCTCTAATTACCTCAAAATTAAATGTTTATTTTAAAAAGCTCCTAACATCAGTGTACTGCTTCTTTCAAAATAAATCAGACTTTAAATAACATCACATTGATCATAATAAAGTCAACAAAACCAAAACACATATATTTTAGGCAGATTGTCATTATTATAACACAGATTCAAAATCCTACTTGTTCCTAATGCTCTCACTTCATGATGATTTTACCTACACAAAAAATAAGAAACACATGTGTATCTTGAAACTGTGAGCTACATTCTGCCCCAGGAGAGTTCTGGAAATATGGTGATAACATTTTAAAAGGCATGTAAGCAATAAGCAAGTGCCTTAGCACATCTTGTCTTCTAAACCTCTTGGCTTAAATGCATTGGCTTCTATTTCAAGTTTATCTATTTTTAACTTGTTTTCCCAACTGTATTTAGGTTAAGAAAAATGTTAAGGTGCCAAAGTTGGAGGACAATTAAGAATTCCAAAGATCACGTTTTAAATAAAATCATAACGCAGAACTGGAAGATTTATTAAAATGTGTAAGTTATTTGCATCAGGGAAAGTGTTCGTGGATGTATTTAGCAAACCGGATGTGCATTAATTATGCCATTCAAGAACATTAAATAAAGTTTAGCAGAAAAATCCTGTTTTCCAAAAAAATTCAAAAAATGAGAAGCTGCTAATGCTAAAAACTGGATTTGTTGCCCTTGATTTCCACATATTGACAGTCTTCTTTTGCAATGAGTACTAGTACATTACCCCTTGGCAACCTCTTTCAAGTTCATTAACTTCTTTATTCACCAAAGATATAATGAATGCATTTGTTGAATATAATCACCAAATATATATTTTGCAACAATTGCAACCTTTGTCTTACATGTGCCCAGCTTCAATAAAATACACAGAGCCAACAGAAATGAGTATTTAATAAAATCAACCATTGTACATTTTAAAACCAGTGTACTCTCTTGCATTTTCATTTAACTATATTTTAGCATAAATCATACATCACTCTTCTGTTTGAAACTCTCCCAAATCTCCCCATCCCTATTAAGCCTTCTACACTTTTTCTCACTTCTCAGAATGCTCCTCCCCAAAAAAGTCACATATCTCACTCCCTCACTTGCTTGAAATCATTACTCTGAAGTCATGTCTCCGGTGAGGTTTGCCCTGGGAACCTTATCTAATTTTTGATCTAGCCTAGCCCACACTAACTAAATTTAGGGTTCATTTATTATTTTTATTGTCAGTCTTTGTTGCTGGAATATAAGCTCCAATAAGCAGGAATATTTAACTGTATTTTTGCTCACTGCTTTATCTTCAGCACTTCCCTCATAACAAGGCACAGATTATGTGCTCCAAAAGGTATGTTAAATAAATGGAGGACCTTTTTCTCCCTTGCCATGTTTTCACAAACATTAGCTTACTATTCATTATGTTCATGGCATCATGCAAGCACTGGAACGACATGCCAGAGAGAGCCTTTCCTCTCATGGGTCTCACTGTGGAGGGAGAGGCTGGAGTGGGGCGAGGGAAGGGTATTGAAAACAGACAGACAACCTCAGTACTTCAGTCCAATACGTGTTATAGCACCAGGCTTCTTTCTCTTGTTAAGTCTTGGGATAGAAAGACAAAAAGAATGAACATAGCCCTGAAAATCCTTACCCTGAGGGGATGATATAAAGAGAAGGAGGCAGGAGGTACTGGGAGGGCAAAATACAAATAAAAGAAAAAGAGCAATGAATGTGTGATTAAGATGAATGCAAAGATTTTTGGAACATGGGGAAAAGACTATAAAAATGGCATGGGGGGCTCTAAGAGTAACACTTGAATTGGATCTTAAAAGATTTAATAACAATTTTTAAAAGTTATTTTTTAGAGAAAGGGAGAGGGAGGGAAACAATGATGTGAGAGAGAAACATCGATGGGTTGCCTCTCATACATGCCCTGACCAGGGACCGAACCAGCATCCCAGACATGTGCTCCCACCAGGAATTGAACCAGTGACCTTTCACTCTGCGGGATGATGCCCAACCAACAGAGCCACATCAGTCGGGGCAAATGACAATTTTTTAACAGTGCTTTGCAAATTGTAAAGCTAGAAGGAGCTGCAAAGGGAAACTGCTGAGACACTATCCTTGAACATGTAAGCAACTTGTTATTTGAATGTACTAGTCAGGGCAGCCAATGTAGCACCAGGTCCCATGGGGCATTCACTTCAAAATCTAAGTGCAAACCTCCCTTCGACCGTCTACCAGATTAGTGCAGGTGCAACCAGTGCAGCCTTGGTTCTGACCAAGTATTACTACATTTCATGCTCAAATGTTTTATAATTTACAAAACACACTCATGTTTGTTATGTCATTAAAATCTCATAATATGGGTTGTAGATGTGCTGCCTCCATTTATAAAGAGAAGGAGCTGAGACTTCAGGGATTTGCTTTAACTTATTCCCAACATTATGTAACTATGTATGCTGCCCAAGTTTTCTGAGATCAAGTCATGCACAGTGATCTGTTTGATACCTACCAACCTCATTTGCTGGTACGTTCCATAAGGAGAGGTCCATAGCCCTAAGGATTATAATTTCTAGGACCTTGTACACAGTTCATCTATTGAACAGCAGGGAAAGTGAAGCACATGGGTAGGATTTCAGGAATCATGGTGGATCTGCTGGTGATAGAATTAAGATATCTACTGATTTTTCTTTATTTTCTCAGTGAAATAGGAAGAAAGGTCATTATTGGGTGTAAAAACTCAGAGAAGTATTACAGGATTCAGAAGAGAGGGGCAGGTGTGAAATAATCCAGGACAGAGGGAGAGTGAATTGACTAACAAAATGTAGTTGTAGGATTGACAGGCAGTAAATTGGGGCCACATAAGGTTCATGATACTAAATTTAAGTAAAAACCAGTCAGCATCATTGCGTGTTTTCTCCAGCCCTGTTCAGAGGCTCAGATGCAGGTGTTGAATGAGGAAAAGTGGGATAGCCAAAGCTGGAATTGTGCCAGTGAAGTGTGTTGGCAGAAACGATGTACAAGGAAAATAAAGCTACTCCAATGAGTGATTATAAAGTTGAACTTGAAACATAGTCTGAATAAGATAGAATGAGGTCTTGAGAAGGATAATGAAGATTAAGAGGTAACTAAGGATAATGAGTTGTAAGTCATCATGAAATCAAAGAATTATTTGAGTTAGGGGTACTAGAGGAACACAATTAGAAAGCTAGACCATAGGAGAGGTCCTGGCAAATTAATAAGTCCTAAATGGTATCTTTTTTTAAATGAATATACCACAACTTTCTCTTAAATGGTAGAGGCTAGGCCAAATGATCTCATTAACCTCTATGCAAAACCCAAAGAAAGATTTATAAGGTAAGTTTCTCATTTCACTCAGTAGGAAAATATGGTTTGTAGTATTTTGATGTTATATTATTTTATCAGAAAAAGCTTGTGTCATACACCAAAAGGTTGTGGGCTCATTTCCCCATTAGGACACATACTTAGGTTGCAGTTTCTATCCCTGGCCGGGGCACATATGAGAGGCAACTGATCAATAAGACAGATCTGTATCTGTACAATAGAGAAACATCTATCTTACAATGATGTTTCTCTCTCTTTCTCTCTCTTCTTTCTCTCTCCCCCCTCTCTCTCTCCCTCCCTCTCTCTCTCTTTGTCTCTCTTTCTCTCTCTCTAAAATGAATAAACATATCCTCAGGTGAGGATTTTTTTAAAAAGAAGAATAAAAAATAAGACATTGTCTTTCAGACAAAGCTCTGATTGTTTGCTTAGTCCAATCAGAGAGCTATGAAGCTCAAAGAGATAGTATATGGACTACAAACAATTGAGAGCCCAATGATTTCAGCTCCCAAAGTGGGACACACTGTGGCAGATCAGGATGCTTCCAGGCTTAGGACGCTGTTGCCTTCTATGACTGCAGGATTTCATGTGCTGGGAGCAGGGCCAACATTTAGCAAAACTCTTACATAGGTGAAACTTACCCGCAGATTTAGGTTGACAAGTAAGTTGCCATAACTCTTTTTCTAAATATTTCCCTATGTGTACTCTGGTTTCTCTTCAGATCATATAAACTTCACCTTTTACTAAATATTTCCCTATGTCTTATATTTTTAAATGTACTTATATAAGATATAGATTTGAAAGAGTTGTTGCTAGTGCTTTCTGAGAGATTCCTCCTCATTTCAGGAGAAGTTGAATGCCATTGTATACTAAAAGCAGGTTAGACATTCCGTAACTGGAAGGAGTTGGAAGGAGAAGAAATGACTGGGATCAGAAAGAACCACCTGCTTCTCTCTGGTGACTTGGAGAAGAAATGTAATTTGTCAGTCTAGGGTCAGGAGAGTCAAGATGTTATTCGCCACTTTACATCTCGCACTGGACAACTAAAAAAGACCACACAAGTACAATAGGGGTGGATGTATCATATCTAGGTCAAAAGTCTTTGAATGCAGAGTGAATCAAGTTTGAATTCTGGAGTTGGTGACTCTAGACAACATACTCAGTTTCCTCATATGTATTATGGGCATGATAACATGTATGCAGACTTTATGAGTATGACATATGGTGATATTGTAAGTGTTTACTTTTGTGCCTGACACTTAGAATAATGTATTACTAAAGGTAATGGCAGATGTCTCCAGTGACCATTTGTCAGTAATACTGCACAGACTATCCAACTTTTGTTTGGGTGTTTGATCTAGAAGGTTACCACGGGCATTTCTTTAAGTTGTTGCTCACCTACTTTACACTTGGCATCTTGCAAGCCATTGGGGCTATAAAAATGAAACTCCCACTTGTTGGGAGCTGCCCTGCCTGGTTTCAGAAGCTGTAACCCCCATGGCTAAGGCTGAGTGAGAGACCTTGGGACCCTAAGCCACTAAGGAGACAAAGTTTATCTTCCTGGCAGGGGCATCGCCTCTGCCCCCTTTTACTTCACCCTGCTTGACCCCAAGCAGATGACAGGTTAGCCAATGACGGGTAAGATTCCTAAAAGGATGTATGACCTAAGACAGGCACGGTCATAAAGGGGCCCTCAGGGAAGGACTTGGGGGCTATAGAAAAAGGGGGTGATGGACCCTCACCCCTTGGCTTTGACATAGCCTGAGTCCTCATTCTGTCTGTGAGAAGTATCCTCATCTCTTGGCTGCCTTATGTCCCCTGCCTGACTTAAGCCTAAAAGAATGCTGGCGGTGGATGCAGCTCTGTGCTAGAAAGGGCAGATTCCCTGGGGCAATCAGGCCTAAGAAAGAATGCAAAAAATCCTGTGAAACCTACTTTGCTAATACCCTCAATTTAAATGATAAGGGTCCAAGCATGAAATGAGTTTGTTTCCCCAAAGTTTTATGGCCCGTTAGCTATCTGACCCTGACTCAAATTAAACCTTCAGAGTTCTTTGAGTGTTATGTATTGTTTGATCCTTACTGCCTGACAATGATTGATGAGCTTTATCTGTATTCCTATGCAAATAAACCCAATAAAAGCCCATTGAGGAACATGCTCCTGGCCCTTTTCCTTTGAGGGATCAGCCTCCGTTCCTCCCCAAGGAGATCATGGCTTAATAGACTTATTCTCATCTGTCATGGATAGGGGGCCCTGTGGTGAAGCCCCCTCACACCTACTCCCTGTGTTTAGAAGCTCATACTCTAATAGAGCAAGAAAAGAAATAAGGAAACAGCAGGAAAGCACAAAGTGCTATGAAATTGTGGAGGATATACATTAACAAAGACGGGGAGGATGAAGCGGCAGTGGTTGGAGAAAAATTCCAGAAATTTGTTAAATGGAAGGGTATTTCAAGTTAAGGGCACAGTAAAGTTAAGTTACAGCATCATGAGAAGTACAACATGCCCAAATACAAAAAGAGAGCAGCATAGCTGAAAGAGAATATGATCTATAATTCAGAGACCTGGTTCCTGTGGCCTGACTGTGCCACATATTTCTAAGGGACTAAGTAAATGCACATTAACTCTAAGCCTCAATTTACTGACGTGTGAAGTGGACTTGACAAGGTTTCCCTCATAGCATTGCTGTGAGGCTTCAATGAAATGATACATTTTGTTTCAGAAACAAACCCACCATTTGCAAACTAACCTAAGTATAAACTGACACCCTCTCTCTGGGACTTTAGCCACCATCTCTAACTCTTCCCACATCCCGTTGGACTCTGCCTCTAACTCAAGCTCCACAGCAGGCTGAGGGACCTTTTCAGAACAAACACCAGATAAAGTCACATTTTCGCTTAGAAGTCCTAAAACAACTTCCCTTTGTCCCCCAAAACAAATTATTGATGATCTACTTAAATGGTCTTACATGATTTGTTCCCTGTCTCACTAAAGTTACTTTCGTGACTTGCCTTCCCCCATGTTCTGTGTTTCATCGCTCTGGCCTTCTTTTAATCCACACACCTTTTCTCCGTCCTACTCTTCGCATTTTGCATATTACTTCTACGTAGCTCTTCTCTATCTCCCACTTTGCCGATATAATTTCTAGTCATTATTCAACTCTTGTATCAAGTGTATTTCCCCCATCCTTCCTGATTAGGTCACAAACCCATATCATAGAATCTCCCTGCACTTTTTAGGACCCAACAACAACAACAACAAATGAAATCCTGCATTCACTTAGGTGAATGCAAAAATATTCCCTGCCCTCCTGGAGTTGCAGTGTTGCTCTATCCCCTACCTAAGACTACAGTTCCAGAGGGCAGGGAATGTACTTGTGGTTGCTTCCCCTGTATAACTACGTTCTTTTCTTGCCAATGAATCTCTCTGGTAAGTATAATGCCAAGTATATGTTAGGCATTCAGTAAATATTTCTTGAATGGATGAGTAAATGGAAACATCAGGCCCAGTGATGGACCACATTGTTGCTAATCACTCAAATGGGAGTGGGTTTTGTTACCATTATTGAAGGAGAACTTCCCCAATATGGCAAAGGAAATAGACTTTTGGGAAGTCCAGGAAGCTCAGAGAGTCCCAAAGAAGTTGTACCCAAGGAAGCACACACCAAGACACATCATAATTAAATTATCCAAGATTAAAGATAAGGAGAGGATCTTAAAAGCAGCAAGAGAAAAGGAGAGAGTTACCTACAAAGGAGTTCCCATAAAACTGTCAGCTGATTTCTCAAAAGAAACCTTGCAGGCAAGAAGAGGCTGGAAAGACGTATTCAAAGTCATGAAAGGAGAAGACCTATACCCAAGATTACTCTATCCAGCAAAGCTATCATTTAGAATGGAAGGGCAGATAAAGTGCTTCTCAGATAAGGTCAAGTTAAAGGAGATCATCATCACCCAGCCCTTATTATATGAAATGTTAAAGGGTCTTATCTAAGAAAAAGATAAAAAATATGAACAGTAAAATTAAAATAAACTCTAAGCAAACAACTAGAACAGGAACAGAAACACAGAAATGGAGATTACGATCACATGGAGGGTTATCAGTGGGGGAGTGGGAGAGGGAGAGAGGGGGAAAGGTACAGAGAAAAAGTAGCATAAATGGTAGGTAGAAAATAGACAGGGGGAGGGTAAGGATAGTATAGGAAATGTAGAAGCCAAAGAACTTATGTATACGACCCATGGACATGAACTAAAGTGGGGGAATGTGGGTGGGAGGGGTGTGCAGGGTGGAGGGGAATAAAGGGGGAAAAATGGGACAACTGTAATAGCATAATCAATTAAATATATTAACATAAAAAACAAAGAAAATTAAAGGTCAGAGAAATGGGAAGAATTTGCCCAAGATCATCATCTCACTAATAAATGACAAAACTAGGACTCAAACCAAAGCTATTGAATATGTGGTGATATATGTGTTAATTCACTAGATGAGAGGAATCCTTTATACATATGTGTATATTTGGCAAAGTGTGTGTGTGTGTATACATACATACACACACACACATATGCTGTATATAGTATATATATACTATATATGTTCTAAGTGCATATATATACACACACTCAAATACACACATATATAAGGCAACAGAAAAAAGCAAATTTTTTAAATTCAATATTCAAAATTATAAAATGTAAAAATACTTTCACATCTTCAGCAATAGAAAACTTTTTAAAATTTGGAATGTGAATGTATTTTAATATGAATGTTATTTTGGGAAGAGCAATTCTACTTGTAAAGGGTGCCTAGGACTTACAAATGTCCTCATATGGCTTTGACATGTATTCATACTTCGAGCTAAAAATTCAGAGCTGCTGCAAGCACATCATATCACAGTCTACACCTTGATTTAAACAGGAAGTGATGACATAAGGATGGTGTGGAATGGGTTGAGAGAAAACTGGGATGAAAGATGCAAAGGGAGAGAATAAAGAGGGGTGTGGGAGTCACTATTGCAGTGCCTTCTTTGACTTGAGAGTGAATTAGTTATAAGGGATTGCGGTAAACACTGGGCAGACAGTTTTTAAATGTGAATTTTTTAAGCCCCAAGACCACAAACTATTCAACAGATTATATACAATGAGTGCATTCCCACAGAGTACTTTCCCATAAGGTTGCAGAGTGAATATATGATATCACCAAAATTTCAACTGAGATCTGTCTGATTTCAAAGTCCAAGATTTTGTCACTATATTACTCTATAAGGATATCCCACAGAAAATGTGTAATTTGCCAACAATCTCACAGTAACTCCAAAGCTAAAGGAAGTACAAGATGACTATACCCAAGTCTCAGAATTCTTCTCTAGAGGCTTTGCACATACATTTTATCACTAGACTCTAAAAGTAAAAGCTATTTAAGGAGGAGAATATTTAAATGGCTAAAGATCATAGAATCATGGAGTTATGATAGAAAATGCCAATCACCTAGAGTATAGGTCTTAGCCTAAGGTCCACAGAGTTGTAAGAGCTTTAAGGTGTCATAGAACTATTGAAATTGTACATAAATTTATTTTGTAAAATTTCCATATGTCTGACTCCAAAACCCCAGAGATTTCATAGTATTTGCAAAGGGAATTATGATTGAAAATGTTTAAGAACTAGTGATATAAAACAAATAACTTTTTATAGATGAAAAATTAGAAGCCCAGAGACCTAATGAGGCTATGGGTACCACACAGCTGGATAGTGGAAGAAGAGCTACTAGAACAGGGGTATGTAGCATATTTCAATATCTTTTCCCACATCATAGAGCCACATGTGATACACCACACCATAAGTTTGCAAAATTCAAGCTGGTGTCTGCAGAGGATGGCACAGAGTAGAAATGGAGAAGAAGCCGTAGTGGTGTTAAACATCCTGATGGACTCTAGGTCCCCCTCTTTTGCTTTTCAAGGGACTACTAAGAAAATCTGTGTTTAACTTTACATGGTTTGTAGAGAGAAACAATATCTTCTGCTTTATAAATTATGGTGCAAAGCTAGCTGTGGACATTTTCTAAGGAAACTC
Organism: Desmodus rotundus; assembly: GCF_022682495.2. Lineage (NCBI taxonomy): Eukaryota > Metazoa > Chordata > Mammalia > Chiroptera > Phyllostomidae > Desmodus > Desmodus rotundus. The sequence goes on from NC_071391.1 coordinate 59,889,609, forward strand.
AATGACTTAGAACCTGCTAACTTCAGTAAACAAAATCTTAGTGAACTGTAATTAATGTTCACAGTGCAGCTGCTTAATTTTCCTAATGCATTAGTCTCCTCTTTTTTTTTTCCCTTTGAAAACCCCTGTAATCCTTCATTAGCTTTACTTACAGTAATTTACAGTCAGGTTTCTTATCTTATTTCAACCTTATAGAGCAATGTTAATTTGGATGTTGTTTTATGAGAGTAGAGGGATGAAAAAACAATTTAAAAATAGATACATTCCTCAAGGTGTTCAGGCTAATATAGTTGTGGATTTTACAGAAATAACTTATAAGAGCTATGACAGTTATTGTGAGTTCAGTGGTGTCTAGTTGACTGTTTCTGTATTGCAGAGAAATTGGCAAGGGCTGCTGAAGAATAAATGCTTCAGCTTGCCTATAGTAAAAATTAATCATAACTGATTACTGAAAACCAGAACTTGACACAAAATTGTCCTTTCAGTCATGGTGGCATCCAAACCCTGATGACGTGAATTTTGCGTGCATACTCACAGGGAACTAGGTATGACACACTTGAAAAGCCCAATGACCCCATAGTTGCCACCACCACCACCACCACAACAAACAGTATCACCAAACCAGCAACACCAGTCACAGACAGCATCTAGACCATTGACTGAGTCTTTACTATGGGTGAGTCTCCTTCATACACTGCTTACATTATTTTACATAATATTCATGACATTGCTGTTATGTAGATGCTATCAATCCTATTAATATCTGTTTAATACAAATATCATTTCATAGATGTTTTTCTAGATGAGGAAACTTGTATTTAAGGAGGTAAAGTGGCTTGCCCCCTTCTCTCCTAACTAGTAAGGGACCAAACCTGGATTAGACCCCAAATTACTTTGATTCCAAAGATAGTTCTTTTACCGAACAAGTTATTTTGTCTTCCATGTTGCTTTTCTAATAGCCACAATGCGTGGGTTAACACATGTACTTTTAGCACAGATTCAAAAAGATAGAAAAGAAGAAAAGAAAAAAGGAAGGAAGGTTGTTATAAATGTAAAAAAATTAAGTGGAAAATCTATGATCAAAGAAGAAATTAAAGACAAAGTAAAGAGCTGACTAAGAGTAGACTTGAAATGGAACTTTGGGTAAAAGAAGGCAAGATATACCTGCAAATGATACTAGCAAATGATCACCCAGTGGGAGTAGGAATTTAACATGATTGTTCACTTTCCTTAGGTCAAAGCAGTCAGACCCAATCCAGTGAGCTCTGGCATCAAAATACCTTGAGCTGAATCTAGATCATTTAACCTAGCACGCTTAGAAAGTTAATTTGCTTATAGCAAATGGGGGTCTTTTTGGTACAATCTATAGCAAGTAGAAAAATATAATTACCTTATAATTCTACCTAGAGGGCATACATAATTTTGTCTCTGGGGCCATATTTAAAAGAAGCCAATGCTACTGCTACACAGAAACTTTTGATAACCCACACCCTGTAATGAAGAAGAAGGAAATGGATTGAGGAGATGAGCACTCAAAGCATGCACAAAATTGAACAAAATTTGAAGGCCCTACAGAGACTGAGCATTAAAATTTTAAAAAGCCTAGGCACGCCAGCATTGCAGCCAGCCCAAACTCTCAAAGAGCAATAAAACAATGCTCGAGAACAACATTAAGAAATCATTCCTTACTATTTGAATAATTTCATAAATTCACTGGGTGCTCTGTCTATTATTAGCCAGAGCACTGAGAACTCATTTGCCATTACAGATGGTTGAGGGTGTCTAGTGTGCATAAAATCAACATCCCATGAAGTCCTGGAAAAAAACATATGTTTGCAGATAATTACCCAAAGATAGCACTAGAACATTCATTATTCATTAGCTATATCATTACAAATTTAATATGATCCATTATCCATATTTCACTGAATCTAAGTCCCTACAGACCAAGTCAATACGTGCAGTTTTATTTCCCTCTTCTGCTCAGACTGGAGGAGTCTTTGGAATGGCATGTTAGCTCACCTCATGTGAGAATTTTGTCAGTGTGATAAATGGCAAATGTTCCAAGTAAAACACACATGCGTTTTTTTTCTACATTTGTCAGTAGCTCTTTAGCAGAAATTATTTAGGCTCTCCTCACTTATGTCGCTGCCTTGGCCCACAGAGAACACATGTCCAAGAGTACTTCTCTCTTCTGGGGAGTATTAGGAAATTTCTATGTTTGTCTCTAAATTGTATCAGAGGAGAGAGGATAACTTTATTCAAGTGTCCATGTGTGGGACACTTGAATAAAGCTGATTTGTAGATCTCTACATCACACTCCAGGGGAATCAGGTTTGGGTCAGGACACTGGTGTAGAAGAGTGAATAATAAAAATCTGGCCCCAAAAGCCTGCTAACTGACAACATTCTGAAGTGCTGTCAAATCTGTGCCATTACAGCAGAATTACCCTAAACTACTTTCAGGTAGGAATTCTTTTGCTTCTGGTTATGACCATAGCTGTATAAACTGTGAAAGTTGTTCATCATCCCAAGTCAACATCCTTTCCATAATTAAGGTTTCAGCCAAATGCCATTTTTACTGAGAAATGGTTTTTATATCCCAAGTCTAAAGCTACTGTCCCCTCTTCTGTGACACTTTAACACCACTTTAACCCTTTTATAGTACTTACCATAACCTGCCAGATGGTTATTGAAATTATGCGATTATGTGCCTTGCTCAGTCTTTGGAATGAGTGACTCTATTAATCCAGAGTGACTACAGTGTGAATGTCTAGTGAGTGGAGATTGGTATTGAATCGTGTGATCTCTCAGTCCTCACAGGGCACGTTATATGTGAAGGTATGGTAGATATAAATCTGTAAGTCTATATATTTTTAGTTCTAGTTTAAGAAAGACAGTGCCCAACATCAGTAAACCAGGTCTTCTACTAAAGAGATTCACTAGCACAGTTACATATGACAACACTGAACACATGCTTACACATGCATTATTGTGCCTGCATCACACACACATGCACACGCCACAAACAGAGCACTCCAGGCATCTTCTTTTATTGTTTCACAATCGTGGCTAGTAGCTCAACCTCTATTTCTTAATAAAAAATTTAGCTTTCTTAAGAAAGGAAAATTGCAAATTTATGGACCATTTTGTAACACGTACAGGGTCCAGGAGAAGTAACACCTGCTTGAGGGTGTGGTAGGCAGGGTAATAGTATAGGTGTAATAATTTATAGTTTCATTTGAACATTTCACTTAAAATGTCATATGGTGTGCTTGAGTGTGATATTTTTATGTTACAGACTTATGTGCTTATGATTTTGTAATAAAGAGAGGCATTCTTTGTGCCGGATCCCTGTATATAGTATCAATGTGTGGTACAGAAATAGAAAGCACTTTGTGTTTGTGGTCATCAGTGCTGGCCCATCCTAAAAGCACCAAGAAAGTTTGCTGAGCTTATCTGAACTTGTTTTAGAAGTTGTCTCCTCAATTCGTTTTTCTTGCAGACAGGTCTGCTTCTTCCCTTTTTGCTTCAAATACTCTTGATGCCTGGTTTCGACCCTGCCTGCTCCTTCTATTCAGAGTGCCCATTGCAGGTGTTCAGGTGACCTGCATCCATTTATCCTTCACCAAGGCTGGTTTGTAGGGTGCCCAATAGTGTATTAAGGATCTAGCTTGTGGTTCATGTCAATCAGAAGAATCATGCAAACACAATACGACATGGTTCAGTACAAAAAGCACAGAACTAGGTATCAAAAAATCTGGGTTTAAATAATATTCCATGACTTAATATGTATTTGAACTTTCATCACTTTGTGATGAACCTTAAATTTTTTATTGGTGAAATGAACATAATTCTAAAATTCTATTAATCCAGAGTGCTGCAAGAATTTTTAAAACATGTAATATCTGATATTTAGTCAGGAGCACTGACCTCTTTTCCCTTAGATTGTCAAATAAAAAATTAAAACAGCCAATATAACAATAGCTATCTGGCATGAATGTGTCAAAATTATATCTATTTTTTGCCATATCAGCAAAAAATATATTTTTGGTGTGTCCCCAAATTTTAGAAATTAGTTTATGTGTCCCATGAAATGAAAAGGTTGAAAATTGCTGCATTGATCCATTTTATAAGATTGCTACACTATATAATTTTATAAACTTAATTATCATACAAAAATCAGTGAGATCACATCACACGATTTAACATTTATAGACAGATTTCTCATTCCTTCTTTTTCCCTTCACTGTGAGGTAACTCATGATATCACTTTGGTGTCAGCTCCAAGGGAACATTTTGCTTGTTTATTTTACTATGCTTCTCCCTGCCACTCACTGCTAATGACTGAAAAGAAATCAGTTGGTATCTGTGGAAGTATTTGGAGGATGCATTTCTTAGGTAATATATAGAAGTGATTACTTATGGGCAAACAGAATTTTTTCTGGATATGAGTCTGCCCTCATTCTACATCAGGCAATTATCAGTTGCTTTGTTTTTTTCAGTCTAAAGCAATTAAGTAGCACACAGACACAGAGAGAAATAACTGTCACTTCCCAGTATATGTGTTAAGTACTTTGAAAAGAGCTTCATGAGTCCTCATTAAAACTTTGAGTGACTACACAGGCCAGTTTGGAAGAGCACCAGGCAGACTTGGCTATTCTCTCCTTGAGTCTACCATTAGCTAACAGTGTGATTTAAAGAACATGTCGTTACCCTAACTGATGTTTTTTATATTGAAATAGATGGCATGATATTTTTCAACTGAGGTCTTCCTTGTTTCTAACATGATCAAATGTGATTCCCAATAGAAGGAGCAAATTGCTGAAATTGAACAATCAAAATCCAGTTGGAAGGAAAGAGAATTAAAGGATCAATTGTCTAAGGAAAAAAATACTGTGTTTAAAAATTATTTTAACAGTGAGCTTCATGGAAGTTTAGGCAAAAATAAAAAATATCTATCTATATATCACCATTATTTATGTCACATGTTATATATATATTAACTTATAAATAAATATAACATATATAACATATATTTTATATTTATTATATATTATGTTATATGCATGGAAAATATGATTTTCCTATAGACATATATGGGAACATATAGTTATATGTATGTCTATATATATCTTCCATAAACATAGAAAATAGATATTTTCATGAAATTTGTTTCAGTAAGAATATTTTCACTATGTTCTTTTATATATGAACAAAGTAATGTTGTCTCTAATAGTAGTCTTATAGCAAAAAATTGCTAATGAAAATTTTAAAATATTTTGAGGATGTAGTATTTGCTGGCCAATGTATAATTCCTTTACATATACTAGATACAGTCATTTAAAAATGTCTGAAAAGTAGATATTATCATCTCCACTTCAAAAGAGGATGAAATCAGCATATATGGTCAGTCAGCTGATGTAACGTAAAGCCATTATTATGTGGCATTTCCACACACCTGGACATAATTCACTGAACATGCTTCTTCTGAGAGGCCAAGCCAATGAGAAACATACTGACTATTGAGATTTGGTACACGATATCAAGTTCTCTCATTAGAGAATTAGAAGGATAAAATAGTCTTGAACATGTCGTCCTAAAGTAAATATTGCTTCCACTCAGGTTTTCACAGGAAAATGATACTGGATAATAGCTATCTACAGATAAGCTTTATAACGAGATTTTAAAATAAGGGTATTTTAAAATGCTAGTATAAAGAGGAGCTATACATTTTTACTACCAGGTACAAGTAGCAAGACCGGCACTATCGACACCATTAAGAAGTCATGTTCTCTCATGGATGACTGCACAGGCGGACATAAGGAAAAGGCACTTGAACTCTCAAATCCCTTTCAACTTCAAAGAAGCCAAAGCTGTCTTCCCAAGGTGTAAAAACTACTAATTGCAGATCACAATTCTAGTCCAGGTCTATCTGATTTTGGTTTGAAATCCTTGACATAACAATGTGCTTTCTCTAACCAGCACTATGTCAGATGCATAACTGTTACTTGGTATGTGTTGACTACTCGATACCAAATTTCTACTGAAGAAGGAAAAGAAAAGAGTGAAAAGAAAATCTACAGGAGGCTTTGTTCTCAGTTCCTTCAAAAGGAAGGGCAGAAGTGACACAGCCTTTTAGGTGAAAGTCCAGGTGAATGTGTTCCTGGGTAGCATTGTTTCTGTTCTTACCACCTTCTCCACGGTTTTTCTCTCCCACTCTTGCAGTTGTATATCCAGTGCTTGGAACATAGTCAACTCTTCATATGTAACTTCAGGGAAAGTTAATTTAATCTATCTGCCTCAATGTTCTCATGTGTAAAATAGGGCTAATAATATTAATGTGCATTACAGAGTTGTTACGCAGATGAAACCAGTTTGTTCACTTTAGCAAATAGCCAATATATGGCTCTCTATACTTACCTAGTAAGTATTCAATAAATGCTATTATTGTTGGTTTTGTTATTATAAATTTGTTGAATGAATTAATGAATGAAACCCATGGTCAGGTTGCATGGAGTATCAATAGATGAAATAGCTCCCTAGACTGGAGCTCTGCCACTCAGAAAAGAACCGCTTGTTAGTGATTGTCAATGACATAACAATAGGTAACATGTGCTGCAGTCAGGGCCATCAGTCCTGCTCTTCGACATCATCTCAGCACAATTGCAAACCATAGCATCTGCTGGCCCTTCAGATACTCATTCATTTTTAAAAAACTCATCCATTTACTTTAACATTGATTTGTTCAATTTTTTTGCATTTATTCTATCACTTACTGAGCACTTATCTACCATGTATCCTGAACACTGTGAAACGTAGTAGAACATGGAGATAAAGGAGCAAGTCCCTGTCCTTAAGGGACACTCAGTCCTATGAAACAACTGTAGTACAAGGCAATGTAATACGGAAGAGCCGGGAGAGGCACGTCCAAACCAGGGTGACGGCGGGGGGCGGGGGGGGGGGGGGGGAGATACGAGATTACAGGATCACATGAAAAGGTTTCCTAAAGGAGAGACCCGAGTATTTAAGGATAGGAATAGGAACAATGATAACTTTGAGAATAGCTTTAGAATTATTATGAAGATAGTGCAGAGAATCCTTGTGTGTCCCATACCCAATTTCTCCCATTGTTAACATCTTGCTTTATTATTAACTAAAGTCTATACTCAGATTTTCTTAGTTTCGGCCTACTTTCCTTTTTTGTTTTCTAGGATCCCATCCAGGATATCACATTATATTTAGTTATTGTGCCTCTTTTAGGCTCCTCAAGATGGATTGATTCGCTCAGATTTTTCTTCTTTTGCACTATCTTGACCATTTTGAGGGGAATACTGATCTGGTATTTTGTAGTAGGTCCTTAAATTGGGTCTTATCTGATGTTCTTCTCATGACTAGAGATTTATATGGTTTTGGGAGAAAGACCAATGAAGAAAGTGCCATTTTCGTCACACCATTTCAAGGGTACACACTGTCAATATCACTTATGACTTTTCATGTTAAATTTGATCACCTCACTGAGGTAGTGTTCCTTAGGTTTGTGTACTAGGAAGTTGCTCTCTTTTCCCCTTTCACTAGGCTTAGTGCAAGAAAAGTGCCATCGTAAAAAACATTACCTTTAATCTCAATTAGTTCCAAAATTTCAGAGTGGAAGGATTATTTATGATTCTGGAACTTGCAGAAACTTTTCAGCTATAAAATAGGGTGATGAATTGGTGACCTTTAGTTTAACTATTCATATGATTTAATGGAAGACAGTGCGCTGCCTGAAAGAAGTGACAGGACTCTGGAAGCCCATCTCAGTACGATGTTCTTCAATCACACAGAGAGCTCTGTTTCGTGGGCTGCAGCTGCAGCAAGCTCAGGACGTGCCTCACAATCTCATTAGTGCACAGTCTGGGCAGGGAGAGGGGTGACATGCAGCTGTGCCAGGCTTGTGGAAGGAGGTAAGTGAAAGCATTAACAATGATTACTTTCTCACTTTCAAGGTGTTGAATATGCATTCTTATTTAATGTAACTCACTTAATAACCCTGTGAGGTGGGCATCACTGGCCCTATTTTATAGCAGAGTAATGTAAGACCCAGTCATACTATATGGTAAGTGGCAGAACTAGAATTTAAACTCAGGTGTTAGGAGTCACAGTCTCATGTTTACGGAACTGAAATATATTTGGAGCAGAGAACAACTTTAATAACGTATTCTTTTTTTTTTTTTTTTACCACCACAGACATTGCAGAGCAAGCTTACTTATAGAAAACATTCTTAAGCTAAGTCATGATTCTTCCTGTAAGTAGAGAAAAAAATAGAGGTCCACATTAAGAGTGTGAAGCAGAGGAGAATTTAGTAATAGACTGTTTGTATTGAAAAAGATTACTAAGTATTAGTGGTTAGAAAAATCTAACTATAATGCTAGTAGCCAGAGGAGTAAAACCAAACCAGTATGGTTTGGCCATGTTGGCCCTCCTTCAACTGGACTAGTAGGCAGCCTCCATAAAGACCTCAAGATAATTAGGCCTACATGTCCTAGACACAGAACTGTAGGCAGCATTGATTCTAGCTCCCAGGCTCCAGCCTAGTTTTCGATTAATTATTAATACATTCCAACTGGGAGCTCATTCATTACATATTATTCTACATTAAAATAAATCCAACACACACTTACACAGAACTTACTATATGCCAAGCACTGTGCAAAGGGCCTTCACAATCATTATCTCACTTAACTCACAAATATCCTTGCCACATAATAATGATGAATCCCATTTAGCAGAAAAAGAAACTAAGGCTTACCGAGAATAAGTGTTTTCTGATAGTGGCAGAACTAGGATTCAAATTTGGGATATTCTTCCTGCTGGGCCCCATTCCCTTTCCCAAAGCCCTGTGAGAATCCCCAGGAAAAAAGAATTGCCTCATTTCACTATCTAAGTTTCATGCCATCATTAGCTTTATACAATCTCATTAGTCCATAATAAATGAGTTTGTTCTTAGAATAATTTGATACTCAACATTTTGAAACTAATAAGAAAAGGTCAGATTTAAATGGCTATACTATAAAACAACTAAAATTAATGGAAAAAAGGGCTCCCTAAAGTTCTTCATGAGCCTACTGCTTCCCTCAATATCATAAAGAGAAAGAAATGTATTCAAAAAATAGGGAGGAAATATCACCAACAACAAGGTCAACCTATCATCTGCACAGGCCTCTTTAAAAGCAGCCCATGGCCAAGGTTCCTGCTGTCCTGCTATCAGTTCACTGGACTGGCAATCGATTGGCTGGCTGCTTTTAATCCCATCTTTCTGTTTCCTTGATTCACTTCAAGGAAGCTTCCTCAAGCTGGGGCTTCAGACAGCAAAACTATTGGGAGAGATGGTTCTCTGGTATTCCTAGGTATTTTAACTCATAGAAACACTTCACTGCAGAGCTCCCTACCATTTAGAGCAGACAGTTTTTAAGCACAGCCAATATGTACTGAGAACTGCAGCTCAAATTCCTGTGTATGTTTGAAAAAGAGATGGACACTAAAGGGGAGAAATCACATGGCAACAGCCAGTGCAGGTAAGGAATACAAGCTCTAGAATTGGAAAGAATTTGACTTGAATTCTAGGTGTTCGTCATTTAAGCATTTCATTTAAATTTTCAGCACTTTTTTTCTTCACCTATGATATCTTTTATTTATGATGTCTTTTTCAAAAGGTTGTTTATTCTTTAAGCCATTCATCCATTCAAAAATAGGTAATGAGTGGATGTTATGTACCAGGTTCTTTTTTTAGGCATTTGCAGATACAGCTATGAATGTATTGGGCAAAGCTGACTTTGATGGAGTTGGAAGAGAGACAGAGAGTAAGTAGGAGAATAACAGCAACAACAACAACAACAACAAAAACACATGAGATTTTGAGATAATGATAAATGTTCTTTAGAAAATAAAACAGGATAATGTGGTAGATGGTGTCTCAAGGGTTTGGTTTGGTTTGGGTGTAGCGTGGCATAGATGGGGTGGTATTGAGAGGATTGCATGAGAGATATAAGTAAGGAAAGGCTGCATGTTTTTAAGGGCAGATGCCATATTATACTTTTTCCAATGTACCCTATGGGGATGGGTGTGCAGCAGGTAGTAAATATATGCTACTTTAAATGAATATGCGCTTGGCCCCCCTGTAGGTTCTCCTTTCTTTTTTTTTTTTTAATTGCTGTTCAATTACAGTTGTCTGCATTTTCTCCCCTCCCCCCCACACCACCCCAGACAAACCCACCTCCCTCCTCCACCTCCACCCTCCCCCTTGGTTTTGGGCATGCATCCTCTACAGTAGTTCCTGAAAACCCCTCTCCCCACTATCCCCTCCCCACTCCACTCTGGTTATTGTTAGATTGCTCTTACCTTCAATGTCTCTGGTTATATTTTGTTTGCTTTTTTCTTTTGTTGATTAGGTTCCAGTTAAAGAAGGCAGTGAGGGACAAATACCATGTGATCTCACCTTTAACTGGAGCCCCTGTAGGTTCTCACTTCACAATTTTTCTTTGTTTTCCTCTGAAAGCTGGTTCTCATGTTCTAAAAGATTCAATATATACCACACAGGCTAACCAAAATTTTAAGAATTCTGACATTACAGAACCCTTATTCTATAGTCACCATTCACTAATTATTTAAATACAACCCATCTAAGCTTGGAGCTATGCAAAATTTTAAAAAAGAGAGTAAGATGAAGTCATTTTCCTTATTTGTCTGGCCAGGGAGGTAAAATGTGTTTGAATAGAACACTAATACAAGACAATGCCTTAAAAGGTCCCCAGGTGTGGTAACAAATGCTTTCAGTATGTTGAGATTTCCCATCACTTATGATGGAGCTCTCAGGAGGGTTGAAGGAGGAGTTGTATTTTAACTGGATCTAGAAAGATTTTAAAATGAAAATATAGGAGCAACTGCTTTTCAGGAATTATGTTTAAAATTAAATTCCCAGACACTGAATTCAGTACTTCTCAAACATTAGCCTACAACAGAAAGCTTAAACCAAAGATTGCTGGCCCTCCCACTCTGAGTTTCTGATTCACTAAGTCTAGGGTGGGGCCCATGAATGTGTATTTCTGATAAGTTTCTGAGTAAGTCTTCACATGAATGTCTCCAGGCACATCCAACACAGTGACATATGCTATACCAGGGTGGTATCATTGGACCTCTCTGCTCTGTTATGGATCATGAGCAAAATAGATACAAGGGGTGTGTGGGGTATGTGTGCATATGTTCACTGTGTGGGTAGATGCAGAATAATGGCATAGAGTAGGAGAACAGTCCATACCACACTACCTGGGAAAATGGTATTCCTTTCATATCCCTCTGCTTTCCATTTTATACAATATGGCCCCATTCCTTCCTCTTCTGTGCTCTTCCTTCTACTACCCAGGCTCATCTCACCTATCATAATGTTAAAGAAACAAAATTATTGCTGTTAAATTGGGATTAAGAGTCACTGGGGTCATAGGAAATTCTCAAGTCTCAAGATGATACAGGCTAGTTTGTAACTAGTCCCAGACACATCAGGGTCTTTCCTCAACCATCCATATAGGCTTCATAAGTTCCTTGATGCTCTCTAAAATTAAGATTTATCCCTTAATAAATTTTAAAATATCAATCTTAATCTCCAGCTTATCCATCTTATATGAAGTGTCTTTCTTCTTACCCTGATGATACACATTAAAACATAAAAATAGTACTTCCAGCCAAGATGGAGGCATAGGTAGACATACTGTGCCTCCTTGCACAACCAAAAGAAGGACAACAAATTTTGAAACAAAAAACAACTAGAACTGACAGAAAATTGAACCCTGTGGAAGTCCGACAACCAAGGAGTTAAAGAAGAAACATTCATCCAGACTGGTGGGCGGTACAGAGATGGGTAGTTGGGTGGAGAAGACTCATGGCAAGGTGGCGGCTGGAGGACTGGGGTGGGCAAAGAGGAGGCTGGAGGACTGGATGAGGCGGTGACTTGCAGACTGGGTGATCCCACATTCACGTACAGATAAACCAGGAGGAACAAATGGGGAGCAAGACAGATGGTGCAACCCAGGGTTCCAGTTCAGGGAAATAAAGCCTCAAAGCCTCTGACTGAAAACACCTTTGGGGGTTGAGGCGGCAGTGGGAGAAACTCCCAGCCTCACTGGAAAGTTTGTTGGAGAGACCAACAGTGTCCTAGAATGTACATAAGTCCACCAACCTGGGAATCAGCACCAGAAAGGCCCAATTTGCTTGTGGGTAGCAGGGGAAGTGACTGAAAACCGACGGAGAGCAGAGCAAGTGACACTGCAGGGGTCTGCCTCAGACACCTCCCCTATGTACAGTGTCACAAGGCAGCTCAGTGGTTGCTCTGCCCTGGTGAACACCTAAAGCTCCACCCCTTACTACGTAACAGGCACACTGAGACAAAAAAAAAAAAAAAGACCCAAATGAAAGAACAGTTCAAAGCTCCAGAAAAAATACAACTAAGCGATGATGAGATAGCCAACCTATCACATGAACAGTTCAAAACACTGGTTATCAGGATGCTCCAGGAACTTACTAGGTACTTCAACAGCATAAAAAAGACCCAGGCAGCAATGAAGGTTGCATTATGTGAGATAAAGAAAAATCTACAGGGAACCAACAGTGAAGGGAAGGAAACCAGGATTCAAATCAACAGTTTGGAGCAGAAATAAGAAAGTAACATTCAACCAGAACAGAATGAAGAAACAAGAATTCAAAAAAATGAGGAGAGGCTTAGGAACCTCAAGGACATCTTTAAATGTTCCAACACCCAAATTATAGGGATGCCAGAAGGAGAAGAGGAAGACCAAGAAATTGAAAACTTATTTGAAAAAATAATAAAGGAGAACTTCCCCAATCTGGCAAAGGAAATAGACTTTTGGGAAGTCCAGGAAGCTCAGAGTCCCAAAGAAGTTGGACCCAAGGAAGCACACACAAAGGCACATCATAATTACATTACCCACACTTAAAGATAAGAAGAGAATCTTACAAGCAGCAAGAGAAAAGGAGAGAGTTACCTACAGGGGAGTTCCCATAAGACTATCAGCTGATTTCTCAAAAGAAACCCTGCAGGCAAGAAGGGGCTGGAAAGAAGTATTCAAAGTCATGAAAGGTAAGGACCTACATCCAAGATTAGTGTATCCAGCAAAGCTATCATTTAGAATGGAAGGGAAGATAAAGTGCTTCTCAGATAAGGTCAAGTCAAAGGAGTTCATCATCACGAAGCCCTTACTATATGAAATGTTACAGGGACTTATCTAAGAAAAAGAAGATAAAAAATATGAACAGTAAAATGACAACAAACTCACAGCTATTAACAGCCAAACCTAAAAAAAAAAAAAGGAACAACAAAATAAGCAAACAACTAGAACAGGAACAGAACCACAAAAATGGAGATCACATGGAGGGTTATCAACAGGGGAGTGGGAAGGGGAGATAGGGGGGAAAGGTACAGAGAATAAGTAGCATAAATGGTTGGTAGAAAATAGACAGGGGGAGGTTAAGTATAGTATAGGAAATGTAGAAGCCAAAGAACTTATATATACAACCCATGGACATGAACTAAAGGGGGGGATTGTGGGTGGGAGGGGGTGTGCAGGGCAGAGGGGAATAAAGGAGGAAAATGGGACAACTGTAATAGCATAATCAACAGAATATATTTTTTAAAAAGACATAAAAATAAAGCCTAGCCTCAAACAGCTAGACCTGCCATGCCAGAGATACTGAGAAGGGTATCCTGAATGAGACCCCAACTGCACCATCATACTTTAAAATACCCCCAGCCTGTTTTTGATTTCAGAATTCTCATCCCACAAATATTTATGATGCTCTGGTAATTAATGAAGTAGCCTATTACAGCATTAAATTAACTTCTAATTTCATTACTCCAAACATTAGAATTCTGTATTTCAGTTGATATAGACCTTACTAAGCACTAAATAACAACAGACATGTGACGTCACATCACCAGATCCCTGTTTCAGTTCAAAGCTCTCAAGATGAAAGCAACAGAGAAATTTGTATTCTGTTCCAATATATTATGGCCAACAATATTGGAAAAACAATGTGTTCTCCTTTGTTCAACCTTGTAATGACATATTTTCGATTGTTGTTTGTATAACTGGAAAGAACAAATCTAATGGCCCTGCTTATAAGCTTGAAATTCATGGATCAAGGCTCATAACCTAAAATTGGGCCCTAGGACTCTGCTTATAAATTATCATCTGTACCTTGGCCCATTCCTGCGTTATAGTCGATTCCCTAATAACCAGAACTGGCTCTTCTGTAGATGGCAATCTCAGATGACAGGCAATCAGATCAGTTCTACATCATGATTAGGCAAGTCTTCCGCCAAGAAAGGTTATTCTCTCCACTTGATGTCTTTCTTTAGCCAGAAATCTATAAGATGTTGGCAAGAGAAACTGAAAGGTAAACACCAAGTGTAGTAAAAATGTAATCTAGAAAATTTTTATTTGTTTTATATGCCTCCAATTTCCCTTCCACATCTTGTGATGTGGGCATGTGTGGAGCGGTGGGATATGAGAAAAAGGAATATGAATAATACTTTGCTCCTCTGAAGGGAATACTTCCATTCGTGTTCCTGATTGCCAGAGGAAAACTGTAGTTCTGTTCAACTGATAACATTTTGGCTGGATCTGTATTTGTGGCTGACCATAAACTGTAAGCTCAGTACCCAAAATGGATATTAAGTTGTGTTCAGAAGTTTCTGGTATGGCAACAAGGGATACAGTGGAGATGTAGGCCAAATGCCGAAAACTTCATCAACAGTGAAACCATGAGACAGAAGCAATGCAGAATGAACAATGCAGAGCCAGTAAAATTACAAAGAAGCAGTGTGATAGCACCTGAACAATGATTTACACTCAAAAGATGCATCATACTTATTTGGAATGGTGCCCCTAACACATTGTTGTTGCTGTTGCATTTTAAATTAAGCTGAAAAAGAAGGTGAGCAGGATTGACTTTTTGTTATAAATATTACTTTAAAACAAACTGACAGTGACCAGAGGGGAGGGGGGAAGTGGGGGAAAGAAGGGACAGGGTCAACTCGAGGAACAGGTATAAAGTACCCATGGACAAAGTCAAGGGAGAAGGAATGAATGTGGGAAGTAGGAGTGGGTAGGGCAGGGAGAGTAGTGGGGGAAAAGGGGGCAACTGTTACTGAACAATACACAATTTAAAAACTTGGAAAAGAGAGGGAAGGAGGAAAATAAATTGATTTTTGAAAAATCATAGAGAAAAGGTGGAAAACTACACACAAAATTGACGGCAGCAGCTATCTCCATGAGTGGAATCGGAGGGCCAAGTTTTCATAGGTAGTTTTTATACTTCTGTTGCATTTGATTTTGGAATGTTCAATACAGCATGATGTAATTGAAATACTTTTTGGAATCAGAAATGCTTAAAATAAAATTTTATTTCAACATACCTTAATCTTGTACAATTATTTTCTCAATTCTTTAGTTTCTTTGGTTCCTCTAAATAACAATCATATCTGCATTATAAGTCAATAGGAATATCCAATAAGATCACACATGAAAATGCTATGTACATGATTGTCATTCAGTTTGGGTATCAGTTATTATTTCTCATAGTTCTTGCCCTCTTGGAAGAAAGAAGAATACAGTAAATGAATTACTTTCTTTTCCTGTAAACTGAGTACAAGTTAAGAAAAAGAGAAATACACAGGGTAGTATGGAAGATGACCTGGGAAAATTCATTTATGATCATATTAATTTTGTCTTACAATCATATGTCACATATACGATTGAAAATATATGTGGTAAGTAATCCATGTTACAGAGAAGTATGAACACAAAGAACAAATGTCAAATGAGTGCACCTGGGACAAGAGGAAAGGGGCTTCATCACGCTCTTTCGGAATGCGGGGTCCAGCCTCCTCTCACTCCTCTTACGCTTTCTCTTTCACATTGGATGACAGCTCACTAGCTATGCCAAGTAATCTGTAATTGTTCCACCTGACATCTGGCTACTCACTCACTATCTCAAAACCTCCCAGCAACAGGCTACAGAAACAAGGAAGGCCAAAAAAGAGTTGGTTTGTTAAATAAAATTAGCTTATGACAAAGTTTCAGGTTTTCACACTTCTATAGCAAATGGAATCCATCAACTCTGAGGTTACAGTGCAGACCAAGCTCCCATAAATTGGTCACCCAGCCTATGTTGTAAAATAAGACTGTGACCTCTAGGTCCTAAAAGAAAACACTTCCATGCTATTTAACATTTTCTGTCTTTATTAGAATATACGGTCACATCTGAATTCGACTTTGAATAAATGTATTCCAGCATGTATTTGTGTGGCACTCATGCACTCACAATATCAGCAAGTACTTTGAAAGTCATCGAACAAATCTGCTGTCCTTCACTAAAAGAAGCTTCCATTCTCATTAATTGTGACTGACATTCATGTAATACCTACTCCAACAGAATTATTAGCTCATTTTTAACAATTCCAATGCCAGATTTAAACTACCATACTTTTTGGCTTATATCTCATAAACCAAAGTGTTTAGTGCCATTAAATACACAATAATTATTGTGTGTTAAAATGGAAAAGTACTTTGGTAGAGCTCTAATGGAGTGGGGTTTTTTTCTTTCAAAAACATTATAGAATTCTGAACACAAATAAGCCTAAGGAGTTAATGAAGGAAGGAATATACAAATTATCTGACAGAGGCATTATTAAAAATATTTTTGGTCATTGTGTCAAAATGGTATTTTTTGAGAAATAATTCAATACAATGTGGAAATAATTACTGACATATAAGAAATTCAGATATAATAACTCATACATACTTAGCAGGAAGGGATTTTTTATTGTTATTCTATTACAGTTGTCCCCATCTTTCCCCCTTTGCCCTCTTCCACCCAGCCCACCCCCTGCTCCCATAGTCGTTCCCCACACCACCATCGTCCATGTCCGTGGGTCATTCACACATGTTCTTTAACTAGTCCCTTCTCCTTCTCGTTACCTAAATAATTAGTGATTTGTTTCCAAGATTCTGATATAACTTGATAGCAGGTCACATTCATTTTGAAAGGTAACTACCCTCCCCACCTCCCCCACCAGGGACTACGTATTTTTTTTGAATTGTTCAGTTACAGCTGTCCCCATTTCCCCCCTCATTGTTCTCCCTTGCCCCATCCAACCTCTGCTTCCAAAGACAATCCCCACCCCATTGTCCTCGACCATGGGTCCTTTGTACATGTTCCTGGACTTGACCCTTCCTCTTATTTCCCCCATTATTCCCTTCCTCCCTCCCCTCTGGTCACTGTCAGTTTTTTCTTTATTTCCATGTTTCTGGTTCTTTTCTGCTTATTTGTTTGTTTTGCTGATTAAGAATACGTACCTAAAGTCAATATTTCAATACATGTAGAGAATAGCTTTCTAGTCTTCTACCACAAACACTCTGACATTGAAGTTATACTGGTTAAAATTTAAAGATTTAGTTCTTTAAGTTTTGTCCTGTTTTGTAACACCAGAATAACGTGTACTTGATAATTCCAGATGCATCTCTTACCAGATTTTGTAGGAGTTATTGTGGAGGGGCAATAGTGGGGATGGTGCAGGCAGAAACGTCTTCTTGTGTTCTAAGTGTCTTGTATTAAGGAGTCCTTACATCATTTAGTGCAAATTTCCTACAGAATTTTCTACAAATTTACTTACTGAATAATCAGACCAAGGTGGTTAACTGGGTAGCAGAAATTAGTGAATGCCTTCTTTCTGGAGGGATCAACATGCGAGGAGGTAGGGATGCAACAAAGAAAATAACAGAAGTTATACCTATTATGTTACATGACAATTTTTACTTCCATTATGTTATTTTGTAGCTTATTACTCTCATTTGCTTTTGTTTTCTTCTTCTTTCTTAAAGAGAGGCACTGCCTTATTTTTAAAAAAACTCTAAAACAGACAAACCAATAATGACACAGAAAGCATGAAAATCCAGCTACCAGACTTCATCCTCTTTCTAATTAAAACAAATAGTAGAGCTATGATGGGTGCAGGCCTGGGACTGCTTACTGTTTTTGATCAGCTGACCCTGATCATTTTCTAAATGTCGAGATTTGTGTATTTGTCTTTATCCCTAATTATTCTAGCCAATTCCTTTACAACAAAAGTGTCTTCAGAGTGATTGGCCTTCATAACAATACCTACATTAATTTTTTGGTACAATTTATTGTTTCTTTGGCTCCACAAAGGCTTACAAACCTTTGTGGCAATACCAAAGTCTCAATATGCATCCATCCATACTGTGGCCATTTTCTCAATTGAAAGAAGAAAAAAGAAGGCAGGAATAATCACAAAAGCCTGTGGTTGCCTTTTTCAGGGAGCACTTTGGCAAGTAAGTGCTTTTACTTAACTACTTTTTGCCTCCATTTCCTCATCTGTTAAACAACAATAATAATTTTACTTAACTCATGGTATTATTATAAGAATTAAATAAAATAGAACCACAGTTCCTGGAGTAGAGCAAATACTCAGTATTAACTATGGTAATGAGAAAACCAGAGTAATCTTGTATTTAAAGAACAATTGTTTTAAAATATTTAAGCTAAGTCCTTAAGATGAATTATGTGATGTTCCCAAGTTATTATACTGAGAGTTTTAGGTCCAGATTATTTGACTCCACATTCTGTGCTCTTGTGTCCTACTATATTTCACTAAAACCATAGGACATAGAAGCAAAACTGCAAGTAAAGTATTCCAATAATACGGACAAACACTGAAAAATTTAGGGGAGAAGATAGAGATTAATACAGGTGGGTTTGACTAAGTAGGCATGGAAGAAGTAGGACCAAACATGGCTTCAAAAATGGGGACAATGTGGCTAGGAGGGAAAAGGTCATTCGATGTATGGATTTCAAAGATAGTCTCACAGGTGTATGCATATGTCCAAACTCATAAAATTGCAAACATCAAATATGTGCAAATGCTTGTAGATCAATTATACTGAAATAAAGCTGTTTCCTAAAAAAAGAATATCACAAGGGTTCCAGTGATATTTATGTGTATGGCCATGAGTAGGACTCATGAAGAAAAAGGATGATTTAGATGATGTCTAACAAAGATTTAATAACAACCTCATATTTGATGTATGAACAGTCTATGTATTTAAACCTTCAAAATTCTATTTTATAATACCAAAAATTTTATTTTGAAAGCAGCTTGGATAGTTTATCCATAGGCAGGGAGAAATGCAATGTTTTGCTTCTTAAGCAAGCTAATAGTTAGATAAATGTATTTATTGGGTTGGCCAAAAAGGCCATTTAGTCTATTTTGTAAATAAAAGGCATATTTTTCATTTTCCCCGATAACTTTATTGATCTGGATATTTTTAATAGGTCGGCTATCTCCGCTATTGGCTTCCAGTGGATAGAGGCCAAGGGTGCTCCTAAACACCCTCCAAGGCATAGACAGCCCCGCTATTGGCCACAATGTCAGTGGTACCAAAAAACTTCACAAACCACTTTTGACACATTTGATCAGTCACAGCACCTCCTCCATACACTGCACAAATCTTTTCTTTGCAATGCCTTTTTACCTTTATTGAAATAATAAAGCATAATACACCAAAAATGTTGCATATTTTCCATTTTCACTATTAAAATGGCTACACAAAAATTCACCAATTTTGATATTTCTTTTAATGCATGCTGATATGACAGCTGTCACAATATAATCCAACAAAATTGTTTCAGATGTAGTTAAAGACAGCTGAGCACTACCAGAGCCATTATATGGGGAAAAAAAGCTACACAAACTTTTTGGGTAACCCAATATATTACCAGCAATTAATTTTTTAAAAATTTACAATGTTGCTGTTATAGAGAATCTTAAGTGTTGTCAACTATAGGAGACTGTTCTGTGTGGCATAGGCCCAGCTTCCACTCAGAAAGGCCAGTGGGGAGCAAGGCCCAGCACACAGGACCCACGCCCATGGATAGGTTTTCCTATGGATAATCAGGCCTGTATTGTACCTAGGCCTCTATGAGGTTTGCTCTTGCTAAAACTCTCCCACCCTGAATTGAGGCAGCAAACATTTACTGTATATCTTTAAAGTAACTTCCTAAAATCTATGCTAAACCTTCCAAGGATGAGTGTAACCAGCTTAACCACTTTTCCCTTTAAATTTGCAAATATCCTTCCTTTTTAATGTAATTAGCAACATCCTCTCCTTTGTTTTCTGTAACCACCTAAAGCCTGAAGGGAACCTGTGCATAGTAAATGAGGATCATCCTCAATGTAATGTGTCCAGAAATAATAGCCTGTCAAGGCAAGGGTCGAGGTGTTCTCCTCTTGAGAGAGTGGCCGTGCTGTCCGTTTTCCTCCACAGGATGTGGTAGTCTGTGTGAATTTGTCTCGTCTCAGCCACAACACATGGATCCTGTGGGCCAGGATCCACATCCGTCAACAGCCTTTCAAGTTCTGCAGGAACTTAATCTTCCTGCTTGCTTGCTTATTTTTTGTTTCCTTTTTTATTTGTTTGTCTTAATAATTTAGCTGAGAAATTTTTAAAAAATACAGAGCTAACTTCCAATAGTGAAAAATTTAAATAGCCTAAGGGTAATGTTGTAGAAAATGATAGGATGTTATATAGCCATGGATAATAATATTCATAGAGGATATGAAAAATATGACAAAAATGTTCTCTTTATAATGCTAAGTTAAAAATGTGAACCAAAAAGAAACACAAAATCATGTATAACTAGTTTTAAAATTAGCTATAACTAGTTTCTTCAATTGTGCACAAGAAAGATAAAAATAAAAGATGTCCTAACACTAAGTTTTATTTATATGGGAGTATTAATGATTTTTAAAGTTCTTTTCTCACTTTCTTCTCCTCCAAGTATTAAATGATATCTATATGTTACTTTCATATTTAAAAATTACATACATATTTTTAAATACATTGTGCTCTCCTCATTTTCCCTTAATATATATTATTTAAGTTGTTTTTTCAAAGTACAAATACAACCCAAGAAGTTCCATTTGAATCAATGACTCAGCCAAAAAAAGTTAATTATAATAATCAAATTAGTATTAACAGATGATATTTATTGGCTGTCTAATGTGAACTGCACATCATAAATAAGTGTTTTACACAGTTTTAAATGTTCATTGAAATTTCACAGAAATATTCAATATATGTATACTAGTCTCATTTTTCTGAGACAGTTTCCTCATCTATAAAACTGAAATGAAAATAGTACTACCTCAGAGGATCTGTCTGAGTATTAAATGAATTAATATATCTAAGAGAACTCAGAAAAGGGCCCGGACACCTGGTGCATGCCCTATAACTATTTTCTACCATCATCATCGTCCAGCTCCTCCCCATTAGCATCATCAATCATTTTACGTTTGATGAAGCTGAGAATTACAGAGGTTAAAAAACTCATTCAAATTCTGACCTGTTTAACCACAGAGTCCAAGCCCTTCAACTCAAAGATAAGCACAGTAAATAAATATTTCAATTGTAATTAAAATGTAATTGCTATACAACTGAGTATCCTTAAAAGAAAAATTCTCCAAGCACTTAGCTTATTTTCTAAATATTGTCCTGGAATTAGGAACTCTGTGATCTTACATAAGTTGCTTAAATTTCTTAGCTCTGAATTTCTCTTTTCTAAAAATGAAATAGTTGAACAAAGAACACAAAATAACTACAGCCAACATTTTTAAACTCTTATTATGTACAAGGTATTATACTAAATCCATGATTACAATTACCCGATGAGCCAAACATACCACTAATCGCACCTTTTCTACAATGATGTGACTGAGGCTGAGAAAACGCATCTCCTGTCTGCAGCAGACAGTGACAGGACTGAGACCGAATCCAGGTCTGAACTTAACTAACACCTGAGCTCGCTCTTGACTATTCAGCGCACCTATTGCTATAACCGTCAGGTCACTTCCACATCTGACATTTTATCAATATTTGTTAATTACTGATGAGACATGGCACAAAGTTGGAAAAGGATTTTAACCTTTTCCCCCCAACCACAGTTGGCAACCAAAATCTCACTGTTTTTATTGTGATAGAGACATAATGAAAAATTGTTGATTAGTGTTTGATTTCCACAGTACTATACTCAGTATTTTGTAATAACCTAGTCCAAGCATACAGCTCTTGGCACACAGTGAGTGTTCACTTAATATTTCATTAGTTAATATATCAGCCAACTTTTTTTTAGAGCTAAGTGTTAGTTCACTGTGTTTTTTTAAATAGGGATGATCCAATTTTAATAAAGGTAATATCCAATGTTAATATATGTAAAGTGACTGTTCTTGGCAGTGGCTTAAAGCTTAAGTTAACTGGTATAAATTTTATTTTATTTTATTTTATTTTAATTATTTTATTGTTGTGCAATTACAGTTGTCTGCATTTACCCCCCACCCCAGCCATACCCACCTCCCTCCCTTGCTTACACCCCCTCTTGGTTTTGTCCATGTGTCCTTTATAGTTGTTCCTGAAAACCCTTCCCCCTTCTCCCCTATCATCTCCTCCCACCTCCCCTCTGGTCACTGTCAGTTTGTTCTTAATTTCAATGTCTCTGGTTATACTTTGCTTGCTTGTTCGTTTTGTTGATTAGGTTCCAGTTAAAGGTGAGATCATATGGTATTTGTCCCTCACCACCTGGCTCATTTCACTTAGTATAATGCTCTCCAACTTTGGATTTACGAAGTGCATAAACTGATTACTCAGTTGACCATTATAACAAAGTATTAGTACAGAGAGAGCAGATAAAGCCATTTGTCATCTTGCAAATGAGGATCTGTGTGTTCAGAAGGGTTAAGCAAACTGCCCAAGGTCGTCCCAAAGTGGGAAATTGAATGAGGTCTCCAGGGTAATTCCAAAATTCATGCCTTTTCCACTGAACTTAAAATCAAATTCTTTGACACTCTAACTGGATTAGAAGTAAAATTTTCCGTACTAAACTTCAATCACTTCAGCATTAGTTTCTGATCTTTTTCAGGAATGGTTAAGACATCTTAGTTGCCTTTCATTAGAAATTGTATACAATTTCTGAAAGTCCTCTCATGTTTCTAAATGACAGTCTTTATTCGTACTGATGACATGTGTTATATACTCTTTTCAGCCTCTTTAAACATTATTATCTTATGCAGTAATTTGCCATCTACTTTCAAAGTGAAGGTTAAAAGCAAAGGCATGTCACAGGCTTTAAGGCTAGAAGAGAACTGTCGTGCAAGACAAACTCGAATTACTATTCTCTACAGTCACAATACCCTCAAGCCTCCTTCAAGAAAGGTGCTTTTCAAAAAAGTGAAACCAAGTCAGTACAACCATTAATTCCACTAATTACTCAAAAGAACTTGAAACACAACATTTAATAAATACACTTACCCCTTACTGTAGAGTTTAAGACTTAGAAAAGACTCATGGAAGAGGGAGAAGGTTGAGAATTTAAGAAAGGCAGGTACCAAGCACATCAAAGTCAGAAATAGGTTTGAAATTATGAATAATATCACTCAAATAGTATTAAATTTGTGCAAGACAAAATGTAGTATGATTCGAAGGCATAAAAATTATTTAAGTTTTCCTAGAGTTCCACATAGTTAATTATCAAAGGTCTAAAATTCATAAAAAGAAGGGATCTCTGTCTTCTTAAACTAGCTAGACAATGTCTTAATTACTAGTGATTATACATTTTATAGCTTACTGTTTGAGGTTGTCTGCTATACCCATTAATGAGGGAGATTAAAATCTTACCTTTTATTAAAAAAATACTGTCAATGGTGACTATCGCAGACTTCCTATCTTAGATAGAATAATGCTTATCAACTTCATACTAGAGCAGGAGACACTGAAAAGCATAAACAGAAGCATAACAACCAGGGTACCCATGGTTCTGCGGGGCTCTCTTCCACCCCCGAATATGAAGCATGAAGCGACTACAGAATCACATTGTGCTCAAAGCAAAATGACAACACATTGCTCTTTTCTTTTTCTTTTTCCCTCTTCTTTTTCCCTGCAACAAATATTCATCTCTATTAGTCACGTAATACCTTGCTGCTAGGATCACATGTTTCACTTGTATCGTTTGGTGAGGACTGGTAAGTGAAGAATATTTTCTTATTAAAAAATCTTTAAACTCCATAATTTTCCAAATTATACTTATAAAGACTTGTTTCTTTCACTCTAGTTTAATACACTTATCCCTTGCTATAGTGTTGTCACTTTATGAGTTTCTTCTTACACAAAAGCATGCTATTTGAGGGTAAATTTTATATTAATATGAGGGTAAACTTTATATTAATATGAGGCGTGGCTTGGTATACATCTGCGAAAAGTCACATGCTGGCGAGAGCTTCCACCTCACAATTTTCATAGTGTGTACCACAGAGGCTAGAACGTAATGTCTTCTCAATAAATATTTTCAAGTTAATGAATAAACTAATTCATTTGTTAGAACATCACATAGGCCTCAAGCTCTATGAGGTGTGCTTTCACATACTGTATACTTCTATTGAAATACATACATTTATATTGAACTTTATCAAAAATTTATTATTTATTCTGTGCAAAACATTTTCTTAAATCAAAAATGTTGCTGCAAGTTTTTCATTTTTATAACTTCATACAAGTTGGCAAATGAAAGCACCACAAAACACAAATAAATTTTTTTGTATTTTATTAATTCTATAAGCATTTACTGCTATTAATTGTGTATAAACACAAGTCCAAATAATAATTATTGCCATCTTGATCCTTCAGCATATATTGCTTAATAAAACCTAGGTCTTAACATTAAATAAATAGAAATTAATTGTTTATATATATTTTACTTCTTTGAACAGAAAAGGAAAACTAATTATATTGGTACATTAAATATAGTGGAAACTAATGATTTATATATTTTTATTTCTTCTGAACAAAAAGAAGAACTAATTATATTTGTACAATGAAGGATGAGTGTACTAATTTGGGAATTGAAAGCAATCAAATTAAGTTTGATTACAAATAAAATAACCAGATGAAGTGTTCAATTCTTTTCAGTGTCTTAATATAGTTTTTCTCTCTTTTCTCTGTTTAATAAAACAATAATTACCAGCTCCATTTGTAATTTTTTTTTTAATTCCTGAAACTGAAATTAAACTAAGAGGACACTTAAGTATGTCTTACGTAAGTTTCGTATTTCTTTCTTCGGCTGATCTAAGGAATCAAGTCCGTCATGTGGCGAGGCAATCATACATTCTTAAAGAATGACCGGCTCTCTACTCTCGTTAGAGAGCGAGACTCAGGGCTGGACATCCTAACCCAAATCTGATAGAACGCAGATACATTACTTTTGAATAGAAATTATATAATCAGAAAAAGATGATAAAAAATTCTGGGGAAATTGTCAAAAATACAAATAGTTCTGTTCTTAGAATCCTGGAGAAAAGGAACACAGAAATATTCTTTTTACTCTATATTACATCTACTTTTTATTTTAGCTATGGGTAAGACTGACTTTCTGATAATTTTAATAATTCCATATTAACAATAGCACCCAAATGTAAATCTTGATATCACTTCATAGATAATACAAAACTTTAATATTTTCTGATATTATAGTAAATATTTGATTAAATATTATTGTCATTTTATTATCTGATCTATAAACATTTTAAGAGACCATCATTGAGTTTTCAAAGCAAGGTAGCTATTAACTATAAACTATTTCATTTCTTAAGGTCCATATTATCTCCTTTTGTTTTACACTCAGGCCTGTGGAATGCCTCAGTGTGCTGTAACTCAGTTTCGTTAAGAAGTTGCAGTTACTGACTAGTAAATTTAGCAAGTTTAATTTGAAATTTACAAAGAAGTTATTCATTGTGCTGATTTTTTACTGCTAAAGATGCTTGGTATAAAAGTAAAAAAATGCTTAAAATACAGCATTAACTTTCTATCTTTAATCTCCTCTGTATCCATACTTCCACTGCCTACACACACACAGTGAAGATAACCACGTTAACAGTCTAGCTCTGGAACTTTCCAGACTTTGCTCATTTTACTATACCATAATGCCTCTCAGCAACTGGAGGAGAGGTTGTGTGATCCACTTCTAACTGTGCCGAGGCACTAAGCACCCCGCATTACATGATAGGATAGCAAGCGTAACTTCTGAAAGGAAAATCGGTAAGAATCTGAAACTCACTACGTTTGTTGGTCATTTTCCTGACTGATTCTCCACATCATTTAATAATAACTTTTGACTAAGGAAAGACGGAAAGAAATATTATTTATTTATTTATTTTTCTTCATGTCTCAGATAAGGCAAGTTTTTGGCAGGCTAATTCAGAAAGTCCTTGTTAAGCACTTGCCATATGCCAAACATGATGCCACGCGCTCTATATTTTCTTTTCACAACAGTCTGATGGGGCAGGTATTGTTCTCTCAATTTGATAATGAGGAAATGAAATTAAGTGACCTGCCCAAAGTCCTTTTACTAGCAAGAATATTAATCGATACATGCACTCAAATCTGCCTGTGTCCATACTACTACTCAAATGAAATGATTCCAAAGAGGTAGGAAACTGAGATTCCTGAGTTGTCTTTGCAGCAAACTTTGTGAATTTAAGGTCACAGCTCCACTGTAGCTTACCCACTTCATGGAACTACTTTCCTTCTAAAAGTGCTCTCTCATATCTAGCCTCACTTTATGACTGGTATTTGGCCTGATCTTCACAATTCTCAAGAGACCTCAAATTTAGATTCGACTACATATCAAATGAGATTGTACAAATAATTATTGGGAAACTCAGAAAACTGACAGAAGACTGTCGCTTTATATGGTAAAACATTGCATTACACACAACCACAGAAAGTGGTGTACTGATTTGTTTTATATAACCAAGAAATTGTCTTATGAATAGCATAAATATATCACAATGTATTTTGTGTGTGTGTTGCAAGGAGTTAGATGTATTAATTTTTTTCTAATTTATTTTTTTAATACTCACCAAAGGATATGTTTTTATTGATGTTAGAGTAAGAGGAAAGGGAGGAGAGAGAGAGAGAAAGAAACAACCATGTGAGAAACATTGATAGGCTGCCTCCGCAGGTGCCCTGACAGGAATCAAACCTACGACTTACATGTGTGTCCTGATCCTAATTGGGGATTGAACCTGCAACATTTTGGTGTATGGGACAACGCTCCAACTGACTGAGCTATCAGCCAGGGCTAATTTTTTATATGTATAAGTTTAATACCAAAATTATAATTAATATATTTTACATTTATATTTAATGTACTATATTGAGATATTTTTTAAAAATCTGGTAAAAACTAGGACTGGAAACTTGCCCCCAACATCTAGGTCTAGTGTCCTTGCCACTGTTCCATATTGATGCATATGCCATTTATCAGCAATGTATTAATTATTTATATTTTGCTCAAAGCCTCTAACGTTTCCCACCACGGTGCTTTGGAATTCTTGTTTGTTTTTAATAATAAGACTTAAAGCCCACCCATCCAGGAAAGACAAACCAAATGACATTGTTGCAGAAGAATAAACTTCTGTATGTAAATTGTATTTCTCAAACAAAAAAACCCCCAAAATATTAATAATGTTAAAGGAAAAAATAGAGTAGGTTGCTTGGAAGCATTTTTTTCTGCTATAAGACATAGTAAGAAATAGATTTTCCATGATAACCCACATGTAGCTGGCTATGTGCTACTAAAATTAAAATTTACAAAACAATATCTCCTCTTCTTATCATGCAATATAGCCTGACATTTATATTTTACTCTGTTTTACTGTACTCTACATTAACTACTGGTCTCAACCCACTAAACTTGTTTGGCAAATAACTCACAGATTATGATACACTTTTTGAAAAAAACACTGACCAGACAATCTCGTTTCTTTGAAAGCCTGTGTATGTGTGACTGTGTGTATGAAAATTGATGCATAAAATCATTGTGGCACAATCTCTTGTTTCAACGTCCCCTAAAATGAATACATCTGACTATCATACCTCTTGCCAAAAAGTCTCCTCAACATTTGGTTAAATTGAGAAATCTTTCTGGAGTATTTGCAAATGTGCCAAAATGAGATTTCATAACTCCTAGTCCTGATGAATTCCAAAGAAGTCTTTCATACCTAGGGCGACAGCTTTTAACAATATGTCCTCTCGGTCTTAAAAAATGTGCGCCATGTCACTCCCTCCCATAATTGGCCTCTGAGGATGGAGTGCAGAGTCTGCAATAGAGATGTGAATAGAAACAACCAGGTACAGTGTGTACTCACCATCAGACCCACAAAAGGTCTTCTGTGAGGTCGACTTGTTGCCACATACCTCCTCCTTAATTTATTTGCTTTTTACTGTAATTAATTCTTTCCATGGAACAAGGAAATGTACTGGTTTCAAAGCCAGATAAAAAGACACAAGAAATATTAGAGAAAGATTTTCTCTGTGGGGAAACAAATGGTATTTTCTTGTTTTTTTAGGGAGGGGTAAAGAATCAATAGATGTGCATTCTACTTTTCCTTTAAGTCTCAACTACCTCAATATACATGGAGGAAGTTTGGACTTAATTTAAAAGAGTTGGCCTTGGGTCCAAATCCTTGCTCTGCCAGTAACTAGCTATAGTACTGTGGGGGAAACACTTTTTCAATACCTATTGTCTAACCTATAAAATGTAACATTATCAGGCTTTTATATGGAATAAATGAATCAACTCACAAATTTATGAAATATTATAGTATGTATGACCATGTTTTAGCTCACAGAATAATAGAGTCCCAGTTAAATTCTATTTGATTGTCAATAATGGGAGTTATCTAAAAGGATATATAGTCCAACTCCCTTCCTCTTTCAACTGAGGCTGATGTTCATTTGCCCACAGCCCCTCCAGGTGGTTGTCCATTCCGGGCTTGTGCTCAGAAGTTATAGAAAACTGATCACTGTCTCCTAAGAGAGATAATTCCTTCACTGAACAGTTCTGTTAATGAACAGAAATACCCTTTTTTAAAAAATGGAACCATAATGTTACTCTGGCATTTCAGTAATTACCTCTTTGTAATGCTCCTGGCCATATGGAGTGACTCCAGCTCCTTTTCATCTGAATTTTCCAAATACCTAAATGTAGTGGTCTGGTCCCTGCTATGTCTTGTCTTCTCTCTGCTAATTTTGAAGACATGATTTCGAGTCACGTAACCGTTTTGGCTACTCTCCTCTGAACTGACCATACTTGGCTGCATTTATTTTAAATGTGATGTCCACCATTTAATCCAGCCCTACTGTGGTCGGTGGAAGCATGTGGAGAACAGGAAACTGAAGGCTAGTCATAGTGGGATGTCCCAGAACGTCCTTTCTAGCCCTTTTCATCTGACAAATGAAGGAAGGAGTTAGAGTGACTTGTTCAGAATCACATAGTAAAAACTCTGATGTCAGTTACCTTTCTGTATTTCTAGTCCTTTTCATTTTTTTCACTTTCAAGATATCATTAATGTAATCTCCATCTTTCTTCAATCCACTTTAAAATATTGGTATAATGAGGAGGCTATTACTCTTGACCAGACTTATTGAACAATTGACCAGCCTACAAAATATAAAAATGTTTGGTAACAAAAGACATTTGGAAAAATGTGGAGGAAAATATGGTAAATAAAAAGAGAGAGAGAGGGAGAGGATGAAGTAAAAAATCCTCTTTTTAGAGTTCTGTGGATCTCTATTCCTATTCCTTTTTTTTTTTCTTATATGCTTGCTTCCTGTGTGTTTAG
The DNA here is from genome assembly GCF_022682495.2 of Desmodus rotundus. NCBI lineage: Eukaryota > Metazoa > Chordata > Mammalia > Chiroptera > Phyllostomidae > Desmodus > Desmodus rotundus. Next base: position 59,919,409 of record NC_071391.1, read on the forward strand.
TAGAGTTGCTGTGCAGAAATTGTTTTGCATAGGAACATAAATATTTCTCATCATGCCTTCCCATTCCTCAGCTTTCCTCAATCAGAAGCAACATCTGTTACTCATTACTAAGCTTTATATACCTAGAAGCTAATAAGGTTACGACGACCAAGGAATTGAGTCACAAGTCCAGTTCTTTAGTAAATAGAATGAATGGATTTTCTGAATATGCAAACTCTAAAGCTCAGATAATAATGTTACTTCTGTGAGATCTAGAATAAGGGAGACTAAGGAAAAATACACCATTTGATCAGCTCCCAAGCATAAAATGGATAGGTGCCCAACACCAAACAGGCATTCTCACTCAGAGATTATCTTCAAGTCAAAAGAAGCATCTGATTAACTAGAACTATAGTGTCCACATTCACACCTCACCCCAGGTATTTATTTATGTGTGGTGGGGAAATGGTGGATTGACATCCTCTGAAAACAAAGTTAATTCTCACATAGTCATCCCAGGCATAGAGTATCTGGGGGAAAATTCTAGCATTTTCAGCAATGAATGGACCACAATAGTACCTGAGAAAGTGAAAACAAGTGTTCATTTTATTGCAGACATGAGCCTTTTATAGGTGAGTCAGAGTCCAAGCCAGAACTTGTATTAAAAAACAAACAAATAAACAAAAACTGAAAATAGGGAAGATCTTGCCTTGGCCACAGCTAGATATGTCAATGGATTCCATTTTTGTTTTCTGCAAGAGACAATCACTCCCTTAGAGGCTGTTGGCTAAGAGTACAGAAGCTCCTCTTCTGGAAGGGAAGCGAGGTAGCCCCTCTGAGCACATTTCCCAGAGCTATCTGTATCTCCATCAGTATTAGCGATGCAGTTTCTGGCAGTGACATGACTATGAAAAATTGCTTCTTTAATATTACAGTTGCCAATGAGTCTCCAAGGTTATGGATCTATGATCTAATTTAATGAAGAATCTACCTAAAAGCCTTTGCATCTTCTGATTTTTATGTATTATTATGTCAGTGATAACCAATATAATTATCCAATCAGTCCATACTTACAAAGATTTATGGTTCTAATGTTTTCAGAATGTTTATGAAGCAAATAAATTTTTTTCAGTTTCTTCAAATCTTCAACATGACTCAGGCAAAGAAGCACTTCATCTAATTTACAGGTAAAGAACAAAGGAACCATGCTTTTCCTCAAAGCTAATTTTTAAAATAAACATTAAAAGTTTAAGTGAATTGGCATCATTCAGATGAAGGAAAAGGAATAAAGCAATCAAATAGAGAGGTAATACAATGGCAAACATTTTAAAAAGGAGTAATTATCTTCAACAATGGTGTGTGAACAAAATTCTGGACTAGAATCCTAAGTTTTGAGACCCAGCTCTGTAAAGAATTATGTACAAGTAAGGCCAAATTACTTGTCTTGACTGTTTCTGTTTCACCAACTGTGAGATAAAGGGGTTAGATTAAATGTTAGCCTAAAGCCCTTCCAGCGTTAACATTCTACAAAGCTACTAGTAGTTTGTATGTCTGAATTAACATGATAATCATCTCAAAATTCATCTCAACCCTCAACAATACTTAATCCCTGGAGAAAGAAAATAAAACCCTTTTATTTGAAAGAAAATAAAACCCCTGGCTGGTGTGGCTCAGTGGATTGAGCACCAGCCTGTGAACTGAAGAGTCACAAGTTCAATTCCCAGTCAGGACACAAGCCTGGGTTGCAGGCCAGGTCCCCCCCCCCCCCCGCCCCCGCCAGCTGGGGGCGCGTGATCAACCTATCTCTCACACATGGATGTTTCTCTCCCTCTATTTCTCAATCTCCCTTCCCCCTCTCTAAAAATAAATAAATAAATAAAATGTTTAAAAAGAAAAGAAAAGAAAACCCCTTTAAAAAGTAGGGCCCATAGTGACATTTCTGGTCTTTCCAAACGAAATTGTTCTTTTGATACAATCGCAACAGGAAAGATGTGTTGGGAAAATTATACTTCCATTTTTTAAGAAGTTAAGCTAAGCACATAAACTATAAATTACACTGAAGTTCTTTCAAACAAAGCCTAGTTGCTATCACATTTTAAAATAATTGACGGCAAACTATATCATAACCTAAAAGTGGTACAACATTACAATATGTAAGTTAGCCTGAAGACAATGTTTTAATGATGTCACATTACCAGCACCACTTACTGGTACATGCTTCCCCCAGAGCATCACTGACACTTCTTTTTTTGTTTTGGCTAGAATGAATTAGCATTCTATTATCATTAGATGGAAATAATAAATTCAATAACCAGTGCAAACAAAAAAAGGAAGTGGGGTGTGAATAGCATTTTACAATTAATTAAAGGAGGTATTTTGGCACCTCATTTTTATAAAGAAGCAAAACTGTGAAAACTTATGAGTGCCTTCTATTTATCTGCATACTATATATTCATAAATAGTGAGATAGGTACTATTCTAACACAAATTCAGCCATTCAGCAGTCATTGAGGGCCTATTATGCGCTAAGCACGCTAATAGACCCTGGGATGCACAGTGAACTTTAAAATAAAGTCAACAAAAATGGTGACATGAAAATCCTGTAAGTCATCCATAAAGTACGATATACTAGTTTTTTGCATAAAATGCTATCTATAATTACTTTTCTCAATGAAATTAAGCTAGGTCAAGGGGAAGCATGGAACAATGGAACATGTACAAGTATACGACTCTTTAAGACATGCAGGCTTTAGGGAATTTTCAAATCTCTAGCTACAGAAGTATGATGGAAGCCTTTAAAATCTTTCTTCTTGCCCACAGCATTTATTCCATTTTATTTCATATTTAAATATCAAGACTATTAATGCAAGTTAATATACTTTTTAAAATGTTGATGTTTGAACTTTGTAGCAGTATCCCATTTTGAGGGAGGGTTAAAAGTTAAAGTCATTGGGATGAATATACTTATAATGGACCCATCTTGAAGGTATTTATTATTGCTCATAAATTTATGGTTAGCTGGGTAATGTTTATGGTTTCAGCTGGCCTTTATTACGTGATTGCAAATAACCGTGTGTCAGGAAGGCAGCTGTGTGGCTCTTCATTGGCTGCTCTCACATAGATGAGACCAAGTGGCCTGGAATGGCCTCATCTAGAAAACCTGGGTGCTCTTATCCTGCTCCTCCTAATGACAGGGTTCCAAGAGAGACAGACTAGAAAGAGAGTCCTCACTTACACCAAAACAGTCAAAGAGTCATGTGGCATTAGAGCAGAAGGAAACTGAACGTACAAAGCAAAGGGGATCATCCATGGAAGTCATCAAAGTCAAAGCAATCCACCTTCCATACCCCTACACAGGTGAGCCCATGAATCCTGTGCCATAATGGGCACATGAACCAAGGGTTGCAAAAGTACTGAGGCAAAGAATCCCTTAAACTTGACTCCTTTAAAAAGAGTAAAAAAAAAAAAAAAGAGTCATTACAAGTTCCTTTCCCCCATACAGTTGAAGAGCTAATGTTGTCTGCCTTAATTTTTTTCTTTGGGTACTATTAATCTTTTCATGTAAAACACCTGGGAACAACTTCTGCATGATACAATAAGCCAGAGTAAAGACATACTCCAGTAGCCTACAAAAATCACAAATCAAGGGCAAAAAAAGCAGGTGTAAGAGATTAACCTGGAAGCTGAAACCAAAGTGCCTTTTTGTTCTCCTCTGGAATTCTGTGATAGTGTACGTATTCTTAAAGGAACATCTGTGATAGCTGCCAAGAGAATTGAGTGGCACGGTACTTCCACAGTTAAGTATAAAATAAATAGGCAAGTTGGGAGATAAAGAATTTTTCGAAAGTGGGACATCTTTTCATAGACCTCAGTGCCTCATGTGAAAGTATTTGAAATTGTCTATATTCCTGAAGAATGAGGAGTATCAACCGAGCAAAGGAAGAACATTATAAGGACATGGGAATAAATTTGGGGTACTAGGGCTGAGTGACCGAGGGCTAGAAAGACTTATTCCAATCCAACCTGAAAAGGAGTCAAGTTAAGAATTGGTATTGTCATTTCCCAAAAATTCCATCAGGGACTTCCTGAAGGACCAGGCAATAGAAAACAAGGCAGTACCTAGGAGCTCCCAACAGTACCCAAAAGAGCTGTAACTTGTTACTCACGCACTTTTCTGAACCCGGATGCGAGTTTTACCTTGTGAAACTTCCCACCACACTGCTCCTACGCTGATGAAGTGTAAGAAGTAACACTACATAACCTCATTATCCATATACTTGATTGTGATCAAAGCAATATAATACTTCTTGACTCAACCATGTAAAACAATAAACCAAAGAGCATTTCCTCCAGTCTTTGAATGTTTATATTCAAAATCTATTCCCTCCTGAGTGTTGGTGGTACCATCCAAACATTTTGCCGTAATTTGGCAACAAAATTTCCATAGGCCTATTTTTGGCAAAATAATTAAATTTGCCTAAGTTTGCCAATAGAATATTTTGGCTTAGTTTTTACTCACAAAAAGAATGTTTTCTTTTAATTGTTCTGTTGTAATCTATAGTTTTTGCATGTAACACATAACTTCAAACATTTGCATGCAAAAGTTTATTGCATGCTTATTTCTCTCGTATATTGAATACAAGAAAAATAAGTTTCATTTATTCCACCTCATCCCCTGACTACTTAGATTTTCTCCCCAGAGAAGCAATTGTTATCCGTTTTGCTCTGCTCTGAGAGCAAGTCTATAAATACCCAAACAAATGGCTTTTATGAGCTCAAAAAACATACCATATACACACAACTTCCCCTTGCATTTTTCACATAAAATGATCTTGGGGATCATTATGGTCTTACTATAAAAAGCCTCATTAATTTCAATGGCACTGTAATAATACATTGAATGCATCATGATTTATTTATTTTATTAGATTACTATTGGTATTCATTTCATTTTAAAAAAGCAGTTTAAATTATTAAGTCAAGGGTCATGATGATGTTTCTTTTTTAACACAATCTTGAATGAGCAACTCCCATATAGTGACCAAGCCCTGCACTTCTGAATCTAGAGGGAAGTTCCTAATAAAATGTATGATTTTTCTGAGGCAAACCAAAACATACTTTTATCCTTTTTATTGCAAACTTTTTTTATTTTCTCATTCCTTTTACTAGAACTCCACCCTTTCTTAATTTTCACCAATTGTCAGTGTTTTTCCTGTTAAAATTCAACTCTCAAATTCCATTTCCTTCTCTAAGATTTCCACCATGGCCTCCATCACCACAGAGTAGAATGTGATTTTTTTCTCATACGATTTACTCTTAGAGGCATATTTTAACTCCTTGTCATCTTGAATCATTGTTATATTAGTGCATGCTTCATCTCCTTCACCAAATTGCGTGCTATCCTTCTGAGAACTACCAGACAGCCTTTCATCTACTTGTGCTTAATAAATACGTGTTGTATAAATATATCCTTAGAGTGTGATGCCATTGGATTCTGCTAAATTATAGTAGGACACTGAACCAGGAGTCACTAGCCATGAGCCTTACTCATGGATCTGAAATTGCTATCAGGTATTTATTGGATGAATTATTTAAATTCTTAAAACATTTTTATTTTAAAATGGGAATAAAATATCTGGATTATCCATATCACTGCTCATTGTGAGAATCTAATGAAATAGTGGTTTTATAAGGAAAATCTCAGCATTAGAAGAAAAGTCGAAGGTCTACTCCAATCACCTACGTTTCTCACAATCTATAAATATCAACAAGTCTGAAAGTAAACTAGAAATTTATACATGAAAATTTCAGAAGCATGTAAGTCTCAATCAATATAGAAGCCTATTTTATGTTTATGTCATTTTGAATATAATTAAGAGCAGCTATACATGAAATCCATATTATGTCACTTAATATAAAATTATGGTATATCTAATTGGTGATTGGCTCCCAATTTCTGTAGTAGACTTTCTTTGGTCATTTCATTAATTTCCTGATAATGCAACCCTGCATTTTATAGAATTAGATTGTTTGGACCACACTGATAGTATTATTGCAGGATACTTTTAATCTAAACTAATCTTCCCAATGATTAAATGAGATATAAAAAGTATTTGGAACCTTTGTTGGTGTTCCATAGTGTGTGTAGTACATGCAGTTTGTTGTCGGAATGTTGCATAATCAGTGCGTCTCACCATTTGGGTTCCTGAAACCCTGTAAGTACAAAAAAAATCCTACCCCAAACAGCCTTGGGTAAGAACAAATAATGTAAACAAAAAGCATTTTAAAAACACAATATATAATAAAAAGAGCTAATAATACTATTAACTGTTACAAAGTCTCAGCCATATTTTCCTTCCTCACTCCACTTTGGGCATAAAGATGCAATATATTACAAACTAACAATGAATTATGAAAATTTATACTTTCTTAGTAGGTATGTTCTATACAAAGATAAAACTATTTCATCCATATCTTAATTTCATATTTAACTGTATACTCAGCTGAAACGTGGTTGTAAGACTAAGCTATCTGGTAATTTTCTAGTAGAGTATACCTGGGCCAGAACTGGCTGCCTTCACTCCTTATGCATAGTTATGTGTACCTCTCTTTATCTGAAATAAAAGGCAGTTGGAACACATTTAAAATGTTTTAAAATGTGTTCAATGAAGATGTAGAAAACTTAAAAATCTCTAGTGCTATTTTAACAGAAGTACAAATAATACATAATCCAAAAAAACCTCCTCTTTACCAAATGATGGCCACATGAACACTCATCTTAGATGGATGTTGCTTTGTACGTGTACCATCTGGTCCCCTCTTTATTAATGATGTACAATGGGGCAACTCAAAACAACCCAAACAGTTATGAATATTTTAGCCTTTGAAAAACCTGAAATTTTCACTGGGACGCTGTTGAGTACACAATAAGACATACTTGGTGAATGTAAAGGAATCTTACCTTCCGTGTGCACAGCTGACACATAGGTCCAGTTGTATCTCTTCACTATGTCCACCATGGCCCGTGCCTGCTGGGCATCTGAAGGCACAACCCTCATGAAGTACTTGAACAGAGTCTTGTCACTCAGATCCATGCTTGTTGCCGAGTAAGCAATCTGAGGTATGTTGAAAAGCTGGAGCAAGTTCTGGACCTGAATGGCCACAGAACTGGAGCCAGGCCCAATGACCCCAACTATGGGCTTCTTGGAGCGGAAGGAAGAGGAAGAGCCATCCACACAGCGCACCAAACCTTCTTCTTCTTCTGAAGAAATGAGGGAGTCCCTTATGAACTCAATGCTCTGTTCTAGGGCCACAGCGGAATGCCAGCAGGAATCCCTTATCTCGCAGCCCAGTGTGATGTTGGGCAAGAGTGTGGGGTCTGAGTTGATCCTTTCCAGGGTATGCAGCATGGCCTCCACCCTCTGAATGCCATACTGTTCTCGAACTGCCCCACACTTCCTCTCATGGACTTTGTCCACGGTGGGCTGGTGGTGGACAGAAAACAGAGCTCCAATAATGATGTCACCTGGCATGTGAGCCACCACCCTCCTCTCGCTGGACTGCGCACTCCCACGGACATCTTCTTTCAAAAGCAGGACTGACAGGATCAACAGAAGGACCATTTTAGGAAAGGAGTTCAAGCTAATAAAGATAGCATGGTGGGGAAAATTTAGGAGAGTCCTGATAGATAGAATCAAACAGTGTCCTCTGTTGAGTGGCAAACCAAGAAATTAGCCAGTGTTTTAGAGGTGCTCTCTAAAGGACCACGATGTCCCCAGGTAGCATTTAGTTAGATGCATCCACATGAGCATGGTCTTCAAAACCTGGAAAAAAGTAGCATAGGTATTTAACAACGTAAGTGCCCCTAGTTTGGGAGTTTCTAATGGTGTATACGCTATTAGAGAAAGAAGGCTTTTTCATGATATAGATAACTTGAAAAAAAAGGAATACAAAAATCTTTCTGACTATCCCTTGGGTGTTTCTTTTGTGAATCTTGTGATGTGATGAAGCAGCTGATATAGCTTCTTGACCCTACTTTGTTTAGGTTAATATTTTGTTCATTTGCTCATCTGGAGTAAAGACTAAATCTTATGTGTAGTAAGCTGAAACATGTGCTCACGTGCAGGTGAGAGAAAGCATCTTAAAAGCAAAACTACGCCATGAACAAAAAACCTTACAGAGTATGAATCCCACAATATTAAACATTGCTGATAGCTGGGCGATGGTATTGTTTTTAGAAATGCTTTTTGTTTCTTTCCAAATTTTCATCATTGAGCATGTATTACTTATGCAGCTACAAAAATAAAGTTACTTAGAGAGAGCCTACATATCCCGTCTTCAAATGCAACGTAAAGCAAGGTGAATAATCTTCCCAATAGATAAGTCTTGTGTCTAGTTTCCATATATGATAGAACAAAGACAAATGTGGTCATGTGTGTATTTCCAAGTTAAATGAACTATAGGAGAGAAGGAAGAGGGTTGGGATATTACAGAACACAATGTCCCACAAGCAGACAGCAAGCATAGTGACATGAGCACCAATTTTTGAAGAAAATATTCAGGTTAAAATTCCAGTTACAATACCAAGAAGTATTAGTCAATTATTTAAGCTTTCAGTATGAGAATTTCCTCATCTGAAAAATAGAAATAATATGTGTTAGCCACCTTTGTAGGAATCAACATAAGGTATCAATTATGCAAATGTTTTGTATGTTGAATGGGGCTATATATTTAAGACATAACCTCTTCTGTTAGTAAAAGTCCAAGGGCATTTTCTGTGACTAGGTGGTGAGGAAGAGAAGATTCTTTGGCAACTCACTTGGTCCTCCAGAGTCTTCAAAGTAATTACTGAGTCTTGTAATAAAATTCACAGTAATCAGACCTCTATCTCTGATCCAGGAAAAAAAAAAAAAAAAAGCACATCAGGAAGACTCAAAGGGCTGAGAGAATGTACATTTGGAACCATCCTTCCAAGTAGAAACTTAGCATAGCTATGAATATAGTCATTATTTCAGGTTAAACTCCTGGGAAAAAGAAAAAAATTTCCCAAGTTGTCTACAGCAAATTCTAGCATAATTTATAAAAGAACTGACAAATTAGTGATTTGGGTTATTTAAAGAATTATATAAGAGACTTATTTTTGTATGTTATCATCTCTGCCAACCAAGGATCTCAAATTGTTTTAGAGTGATTAACTCCCTAAGCACCACCTTTCAAAGACAGGTGATGTTTCTTCAGGAATTTAAGCAATTGTGATGCTTCTTCAAGAATACTCATGGTTTTCAAGTCATCAGATCTGCAAAAATTCCAGTCCCGACACAAAATGAATATGACCTGAACCCCATTTCTAATCACTCTCACTCTCATTTTCATTGTTTTCCCACTGCTTTCTATACAACAGAGAAAGAACCCCTCTGTACAGTGGGGATTCTTCAAACGCCTCAAAAAAAACCCATCAAATGACAAGATATTCCAGAATAACTAGGTATTTAGCAATGTTTAGGAGAAAAAATCAGTTTTGGGATGGAGCTGGCATTGTAGACCAGCGGGGGAGGGAACAGAGACTGATGTTAACGTTTTCATTTGGAAACTATCTGAGTAGTCTCAAGATTTCTCTTCATTTTGCTTAGACCAAAGACCTGGCACCAATGCTGACCCTCACGATCATGTGAATTTTATTGCAGACAAAAAAAAAAAAAAGCAAAAGGAATCATAATTTCTCATTAAATCCAGAATATTAGTGAGCAAACTCCATAACAAAATAAGGTTTGTTTTTATTAGATGAGCATCAAAGTGATATGAGAGACTAGATCACAGGTGACAAACACAAGGCCTGTGGGCTGAATCCGGCCCTCTGCCTGGTTTTATCTGGCCCAGCACCTTGTTTCTGCCCAGTGGCAGTGCCGAGCTCCTCGCCCCTAGTTAAGGAACAGTTACATTTATACAGTCCTAAATTTACATCTGGCCCTTTGAAGGCAACTGTGAGGCTGATGTGGCCCCCAGTGAAAATGAGTTTGACACCCCCTGGACTAGAGGTAGCCCATCAAACTGATGAAACTAAAATATTAATCCTGTGCATTTTATTTGTTGCAACTATTTCAGGCAAGCCCTATATATTGAGACATAGTGCATATAAGTGATTAATGACAAATAGATTAACACTTATTTATAATGTTATATATTATATACATGCACTTTCTATTATAGCTAAATTAATTGTTCAATTAATTGAACAAATATCTATTAACTATTGGGTGGGAGACACTAATATAGCAAAGTGCAATGATGTCCATTGATAATTACCATCATTATCGATTATGCACCAGGCATTTATTCTTTAACTCCTTTGGCAAATATACATGACATGGCTATGCTACAACTCTCTCCTGAGAATTCGACATTCAAGAGAGAACAAGTTATACATGTTTCCTATACTCATGGGGCTTACAGATCAGTACTCTAAAGGTCACTTTAGCTGGAACCTGGTAAGTGCAAAGAACAATAAAATAAAGGATGAAAAATGTTGGTCTTGTGAAAGTGTGGCTGGAGCATGAAGAATAATAGGAGGGATAGTACTACAAGATGAGGTATGGAAAGCTAACAAAGGGCCAGACCCTACGGAATCTCATTGGCTCTTAAAATCCAATTTGGATGTTAAGTGCGAAGGAAAGCAATTGAGGAGATGTAAACAAATGATTGGCGCAACTCAGTGTTAGAAAAGATTGTTCTAGCCCCTCATTGTTCTGGATTATGGAATGTAGAAATCTGATTAGGAGACTCATACACATTTAGGTAAGGATGATGGTGGTTTGGCTGTGATTGGTGAGAGCAGATATGGAGAGAAGAAGACACAATTATACATTTTGCAGGTAGAATGAACTGGACTTTCTGATGGACTGGACGTGGATAGTAAGGGAGAGTAGAATCAGTGTTTGAGTCTAAAAAACTAGTGCATTTATGTACCATTAAAAGACATGGAATAGACTGGTACAGAAATAGATGGAGGCACAGGAATACTTAATAGTTTTCTTTTGAACATGTCAAATTTGAGATGTTTTTGAAGCATCCAGCTACAAGACATTAATAAGATGTTCTTCTTTGTCTTAGTCTGTGTTTTGTAAATTCCTAAATTTGCTATCAAAATATATGTATTATTTGTGATTCTGTGAGGTGGAATTGAGGAATCTGCCTTTTAAATTTTTGCCAGTCTTTCTTGAGGCCTCATCTGACCTCAGTTTGCTCTCCCTTGGGGGTCTGCTAGTCAGGTTAAATGTGTGTCCCTCCAGGAATACACCTCTTCTCCCTAATGGTTTTCTTCATGCCTCTTTTGATCCCTGATATGCCCTTCATTCAAAGGCCCTTACAGCAGAATTTTTTAGAGCATGGGCTTGGAGTCAGTAGACCTGGGTTTGAATCCTGGCAATGCCATCTGTTGGCTGTGTGCCCTTGGTCACTTAGCCTCTTTGAGCCTAACTGGAATGAGAATAGTACCTACCTTAAAGACTTTTAATGAGGAGTGAATTAGACAATATTTTTGAATAGTCCCTTTATAATATCTTCCCTGATCCCTCACCTTGTGGTGTTTGTTCTGTTCTCTGAACTGACACGGAATTTTTATGCATACTTTCTTATGATATTTATTACTAAGCTAAAATTGTAGCTATTTATACACATTTTGTTTTCCAACAAACCCCTTAAAAGTTAAATTTGTGCCATATACAGTACCTGGTAAAATCTTTGCATGAAATAGATATTCAATAAATTCTGCAAGTGAACAAATATTGAATTGATTCCACCTAACTTTCTAACTAAAGTTCCCAAATAGTAACCCCTGCCCCACCATGGAAAACTGAAAAATACATAATGAAATTCCTTCTGTCCAATGGGTCCAGACAACGAAGGACAAAAACAAACAAAGAAACAAACAAAAACAAAACAAAAAGAGGCAGAAACTGACAAAGTAGCAGGGAAAAACTTTTAGTGGTCCCCATGGCTTTTCAAACTCGTAAGGAAAACCGCAGCATAGAACCAGAGAGAGCCCTGTAGATGATTCAGTTTAACTGAAACCCATAGAGATTACACAATTTTTAGCAGCCCTGGGACCAGAACCCTGCTACAGTCACCTCAAAACCCAGGCTTAATCACATTCTACAACTTAGCATCCACTCTTCTCTAATTTTCTAAGCATATTTTATACACAGATATTTTGATTTAAATGGACTGTTAGTATGAAATCTATATCATCATATATTTTAATTCTTCTCTACATAATGTATTGTAAAGATTTTCCGTCTTAATTCTTTTTGATGATGGGGACAATGATAACAATTAAAATACACAGAGAGCTTATCAAGTGCTAGGCAATGTGCCTCATCATGATTATGAAATGTCATTTAATTGTCATAAAAACTATAGGATAAATAAATTTATGCACATTTTACAGATGGAGGACCTCAGACTCCAAAGCACAGAATAGTTTGGCTAAGATTCCAAAGCAAGGGACTAACAAAGCTAAGATTCACACTTAGAAAATCCATTTCTTTTTGATAGTTGCCTGTATTCAATTGCATGAGTGAACCAAGATTTATTTAATTATCTCCTATTGTTAGACATTTAGATTGCTGACACATTTTCTTACTTTTATAAACAGTGTTTCTCTTATGTTTGAAAGTATTTTTATGGGACAAATGCATGAAATTGCTGTCATAAATGTTTTCACATTTTATAATCTATCAATTTAGATTTTAAAAGGCAGCATTTAGCTTTACTTTCAGTCCTTCTCCTTAACCTCATCAATTCTGGGTACCACACAACGTTCTTTCCACGAGGATCTGCACTTTCTTGCTTCTATATATATTCATAGGTGAGGACATTTCTCCTTAGTTATCTCACCACAAGTTTCATTGGTTCATTTAGCACAGGTCTGGCAGAAAGAAAAGGAAGGGAAGTAATAATACCATGTAACTTTATTTTCAGAGTACAGATTCTTCCTCTATTATTAATCCTACTTCAACCTAAAACAAAATTACTGTAAGAAAGTCTGATTATGCCCATTTCATATATCATATGTCAGTCTATTGAGTCTCAAAGAGAATAAATTATTTGCTTTAGGTTACAACTCTAAGGTGGTAGGGGTTATAGGTCGGTAGCAAAAAACAAATCAGGTTTTTGCTATAGATAGTGGGCAAGAATTAACTAATACAATGATAAAACACCTATAACATGTTATAGTTCTACAATCTTATAATATTAAAACCTTTATTGAGTCAAAAGTGGAAAATGATGAGAGTTTATATAAATAGTGCAACTTATATGATATATTGTGTCAGGTCCTATTTTCAGAAGTACTGAACTTCTTCATTCAATTTTATATTTCTGAGTTCACAGCATAACAAAATTAATCACTACCCCATTATAGAAAACAGCAGACATATACTTAATATGCATAAAAGTATTTTGTCTCAGGTAATAGTAAAACTGTCTCATACTGTACCCTAAATGAATATAAAGAAGAAACATTGGTGCATACAGTTTGCCATAACTGACAACTTACATTGTAACTAGATTCACAGATCACGGTGTCTTTTGTTTTCAACAATCTTCTCAAACGCTGACCATCTTTCTGGCACAGATGTCTCTTATATAACTTAATCCCCACACAAGCAAATCACACAGCTCAGGACATCAACACTAAAATGATTCCTCCTGCGTGAGCAACAGCCTCATCACAAGTAGTCAGGGGTGTCAATATTGCATATGCCATGGATGCCTTTGATACGCTTCCTGAAAACAAGCACATCCCATAGATAAGAGACACTCTGAGGGACAATGATATCGAGAGCTTCATAGTCTGAAGAAAGCCCCATTGTTGTGGCTATCTCAGGCACACATCTGTGACCTGGTAAACAAGAAAGTCCAGCACCCCCTCTGTTTAGCCCAGGAGAAAAAAATATGCCATATTTTAACTGAAAAAGCCTAAAACCAAAAAAAAAGGGATCTTAAATAATATTGTATGAAAGAGAAATCTGTAATGTTATGCATTAATTAAAAGATGCTGGAAGTAGAATAAAGCTCACTAAATCATTGTAAATCATTTAAAAAAATACTGGCTTAGTAGTCCATGAAGACCTGAAACAGCCTTGTACAGCAAAGCAATAAAAATGATGTAATCCACTGCTAACTAGTCTCAATTTAATTATCAGGCAGGGATTATAGCCTTCTTCCCATTTTGCAGCCTTCAGCTGCTTTCTTGTTATTTATGGCATAGCTCTAAAAACTGTAAGGCATCATCGTGCATATTATATTACCTATCATCAGGTAGCTGAGAATGTGATTTCGTGTTTCTAACTCAATCTCCAGCTACTTATCAACATCTAATTCTTAGTGAATGCCTACTTTATGCTAAACAATGTACTGTAAAAGTGTTATTTTAATGTAAGTCGCACAACAACCCTGCGGGGTTGGTATGATCACTACCTGCATTTAATGTCCCTAGAAATTGAGATTTAGAGGTAAAGAATCTTGCCACAAATCTTGTATCTATAATAAATGGCAGAGTCAAATTAAACCAATTTTCTTGTCTCCAAAGTAAATATGGTCAAATAATAATGTCTTCCATAGGATCAAATGAGTTATTTGGTTAAACCGTATATACATTGATTACAAAATATCCTGGAGACTCAGTTTTCCGTCAAATTCTCATGTAATGCCAATCAGCTACACTCAGAGGACACAAAACAAATAAACCTAGGCAACTGTTTCTTAGAATCACTTAGATCAGGGTTTCTCAACCTGAGCTCTGCTGACATTTTGGTCTAAATGATTCTTCGCTGTGGGGGGTGGAAGGCTTCTGTTCTGTGCATTTAGGATGTTTAGCAGCATTCCTGGTCTCCAGATGCCAATAGCACACACCTCCACTAGTTGTGATGAATAAAAATGTCCCCAGACTGTCAAGTGTCCCCAGCAGGTCAAAGTCATTGCCAGCTGAAAACCACTGACTTACATGAAACTCATTCTCGTAAGGTCTATGTAACCATCAAAAAAGAACACAATTAAGAGCCAATCATTTGGGTACGTCAGCTCTACAGAGTCTTCTCCTGAAACCTCCTAATAGTTCTAAGGAAAACAGTTTGAAATAGACTTGTTGTATTCCTTGTTTACTTGGTTTCTATCTTGCTTTTGGCTGCAACTTCAATTTGAGAAATACAGATTAAATTATGAGCATCAAGGATCACATTGCCTTACATTAAGTAAAAATAGTTCTGATTATCCACAAACTACAATAAATGAATGTGAGAAGAGTATCCTATACTTCACCATTTCAAAGGCTATTTTTAATATAAAGTGCAAAGTCTGTTATAACTTTAACTTGATAAGAATAACTTTATATAGTAACTTATAACTTGATTTTTTTAAATCTCATTTTTATTTTTTAAGTAATATAGCCATTGTTATTTACTTTTCTTTTGGATCTTTAAAGGGTTCTACCACATTACTGTGAATTAAGGCAAAATGATTTTTAAAAAATATTTTAAATTATTCCTCTGTAAAATATTGTAAATGTAAATAGGCAGCATTATCTTTGCAATGCACACTAGTACCACTATGATTATAAGCTTTTATTATTTTTCAGAATATTTATGCTCAAAGGTTTAAAGCTCGGGGTCTATTACCAGATTTATTGTGAAAAAATAATCATTAGGGAATTATTCTTAGGTCTGGTATTTTTGTAAGACCAACAAAATCACGTTTACATAAAATACATTTCTTACACTTAATATAAATTTCCTGAATAGTTTGACTAAAATAAGAAAAGATATTTGAGAAAGCAATCATGTACCAACCCATAGAGTTGTTGACAAGATTAAATTCAACAACATGAAAAAACTAGGAAACATTTGATATTCAAGGGCCTGGATGGGATTAATAGCTACCACATCTATGTCTGTTCTGTTCACTGTGGGTCGGGCACTTTGCTTAAATTTGTGCAATTAATTCATCATAATCACTCAATGAGGCTAATAGTGTTACAACCTGTTTCCCATGTTTAAAATGAGGAGACACAGGCAGAGCAATGTTCCGTTGCCCAAGGTCACGTAGCTATAAGCCACCTAGCTGAGGTTCACACGTGGGCAATCTTGTGCAAGCACCTGCACTCACAATACCGCAAGTCACTGGAAACTGCAGTGACACGATTTCGTGATGTTTGACCACATCATAGATCAAAGTGATCTAGTGTATTGGAGTAAGATAAGTTTGAGTTCCAAAATAACAGATGTATGTATGTTTTTTTATTCTTTCCATTTCCTTGTTATGTGATAATGGAAGGAAAAAACTGTATGAACAGCATAAAAGTGTGAACACATATTGCCTTGTATGATTGTTACGTGGATTAAATGACATGTCTAGTGCTTGGCATGGTGCCCTATGTACTCAATTAAATGTAGCTATTAGAGCAGGGGTGAGCCTGCATCAATCAAGACTTCCGCTTGGTTCTCCTTCTGACTGAAGGTGTATATTATTCAAACAAGATTAGAACTGGTGAAATCTAGATTTTTTTCTGTTTTTTGTAAACTTGAAGGAAATGAAACCAAGACAATGGCATAACATATTTTAGAACTATGTTTTAACTGAGATAAAGTAATATCAAGAAGATATTGTCTCATTTACAAATAGTTGAAATTTTAAAATCAAAATTTAAAATGTTTTCTTTGGTTGTACAAGCACATCATAAACTCAAAAATATTATTTTAGATGTTCCTATCTTATGTTCTTCTAAGCTCCATTCATTAATGAAAATTATGACTTAATGTTGCCTCAGAACTAAGATTAATATTTTTCTAGATATTAAAATTACACACTTTTCTAAATTCTAGAATGTTCCTGCTTTGTAGTAATACACCTTCAGTGTATTCAAACTCCAAACAAACTGATTAGCTTTAGCATATCACCATATATAAACATGTATCTATTCATAAAATAGGAGTTAGTTTATATTCTATATATCTACCAAAATAACATGGCAAAAATGTAAGGAGAAATAGTGAGACGTTTCTCTTCATCCAATGAGGATGAAAATCCTGGGAGAAGATGGTGTACAAATAAATACAATATTTTTCATGGTTATCTTATATTTCTACCTGCAATTTCACCTACACTTATTAGCATATAATTTAGTTTTTCTATCAAAAATGCTCTGACAATTCCATAAAAGGCAATATAATACCAATCTTATAAAATCTTAAAGTGTTTTGAAGAAAAATTTAAAATTTGGAATTCTTAATATCCTTTAGCCAGGAAAGTATGTTTGAGACAAAGCATTGAACTGAAAGATAACAATGTTAATAATTAGAGTAGAAACTAAAAATTTGTATGTAGTTACTCAAATATCCTTAAGGCGTGTATATTTTGTGCTGGTTGGACCCAGCACCTGTGAATGAATGTTTCCATTTTCACCGTGGTGTTTGTCATCATGTCAACGATGGGGACTGTGAAGTGCTGTTAGAGGCCTGTGTGTCCCCACGGAGGTAAAGTGAAGAGCTGCGGAAGTACCTGGGTTATACAAATACCACCTCCCCATTCTTCCAATCATCTCGATATGCCCTTTAATAAATGAACATGCAAAAGTTTGATTTGTCTTTGAGCATAGCCCACAACCAAAATATTGCCACGTGATAGCAGAGATATGGGGTGTGCAGTAAAAACACCTAGATTATATATTTTGTCAAGCAGAATGAAGATGACTAGGGAAAGCTTCTCTCTTAAAAACAAAACAAAACAAAACAAAACAAAACAGCGGTTCTGCAGAAAGAGTTCTATGCACATTCTTCTCCTAAGAAACTTTGAAGGATCTGTCCGGAGTGCTGAAAAGGTTTCCTCTGGAGAAGGCTGGAGACTGTGGGATGTGCCCTAACCCGATCAGTTCAGGAAGCAATATTTTCAAGTGCCCAATGAAAGATCCTTTTTAAACAGAAGTCACATCCATAAAGGGCAGAAATTGCCACAACTGATTCGTAAACGTGTATTTACATAAATATAAAAGAGAAATTAAAGAAGAAAATTTCCGGTGCACCATGAAGGAAATGAGGACCACAAAGAACCCTAACAAGAGGTAGCATGCCCAAACAGTCCAATACTCAAAAGAATGTCTACAACGTCATAGAACTAATAGGATTCCACAGAAAACCTTGGCCTATTCCCACTGGGTGAAGGGGCTGCACATGGTACAAGACAACGTTCCCTTGGCTGCCTCACATGGACAGCAGACAGCATTAAGGATACAGATTAGCTCTAGTTCAGTCTCTAGACTCAGAACAATAAATCAACATGTAGAGAATGAAGAAGAGGGTGGAAGGGAGACTCTGCCTCCCCACTAGTCTGTGTCAATTTCCTAGTGGGGAGTAAAGTGTTGGAGAATCCATCTGCCTGACTACTCAAGCTTACGGTTCAGCTGAGGCAGCACCAAGATTGTGCCTAAATAAGCACAGGACCTTGTTAACCTCTCCTCAATTTCCCTTCCCCACAGCACCTGCTCCGCAGGGAAATAGGGGCTGTCGGAAATTCCAGCACCAGTTCCAAGAGCCTTCCAGGCAAACTCTTCATGTCCCTCCGCGAGGTCCCAAGTGAGGGATTAGGCTCTGGTGACGGGCTAGCTCATGGGCCTGCCTCAGATTCTTCCCCCAAGTCGCTGTAGCCTGGGCACACTCTTCGCCATGCCGCTCATGCTGCCACTCGGGGGTAACTAGTAGGCTTGACGTCCAACGGGAAAGATACATCCACGGGAGAGGAAGAAGCGGAGGGCGCAGACTGAGGTTTAGACAGGCTCGCTAGACTGAAAGACCTGAGCCTTCAGCACCACCCGCTGTCCCCACTCTTCTGCAGCAAGCGCCACACTCGCGGCAGCTATCAGAGCTACTGGGAAGCGACTCCCCTTTCTTTCCGTCTCTACCTGTGCTTCTTTCAATTCCGATCCCTCGGGCGGTTTGGGGAAGCTCAGCCTGCATTCTAAATATGCGCACCTGGCCTTAGGGGGCGGGAAATCGGTTCTGAAGGCATGCATAATCCCTGTCTCGACCCTTGCAGCCATTCTCTCCTTTGCCCTCTTGCTCTCGCCTTTTCTCCCAACAGGTTTACTAAGGCCGCGGGACAAATAGAGCAGACTTCAATCTCGAGGTTCTGGCCACCCTTGCTCCACCCTCATCCCCCTCCCCCAAACCAAACTGTGAGCTACCCAGCGAGCTGATAGCTGCCCCATCCTTCCCGCCCCGGGGACTTTTGGTCACACAGACACTTAGCAAGCTTACCCCCCTGTTGACTGTGCAGCGGGCAGTGAGATGAGGTCTAGCTAGCCCCCCATAAAGTTGGGCCTTACGGATCAGTGGGGCAGAGCCGGCCTCTCCAGTCCCGGGTTCCCCCCAAGATGATCTTAAGCTCATCTCTTGCGCTCAGTGAGCGCTGAACAGCAGAGCTGAGGGCGGTGTGTGCAGCAATGTCCCCGCTACTGAGAAAGGGGGAAGGGGGAAGGGGAGAGTGCGGAGGAGGGAGGGGTGGTAGTTTGTATTTATAGAGAACAGAGTTCTCAATGCAACTTTTTGGTGCCACCAAGTGGCACAGTGAGTTCCTTTAGGAACACAGACTTTGGGTTGAATTTGGATAAGGTAAACTAGCTCCACCACCAGATGCTTACATGGTGGGGAGATTGGGGGGACACCCCTAGGACTTGAGTTTTCCCATGTGCATCTTCGTATCTCAACACCTGGGTTGCAGATCACTAAGTTCTAAGAATGAGCTTGTATTGAAGGGTAAGGGGTACCTGTGCCCTCTTCAGACAAGTGCCAGAGGTGTCAAGGACACTGGACAGATGCCAGTTGCCTCCTAGGAGTCTAGCAACCCTTGTCTCAGGAAGGAGATCCATTCTTTTCTCCCTCTTTACCCTTCTGCCCAGATTACAGTCTTCTCAGATCTCACTCTAAAACCTTCTTCCTCCCATCCTTAGTCCCCCACCTTTAAAGTGAGGTTCCATTCATCTTCTGTGTGTTAAAATTGATTCCAAATTATTTCCCAAACCTTCAAATTGAGACAACTTCACAGCTTGCTACCAAACCTCCTTCTTTAATTGCTACCTTTAAAAAAAAAAAAAAAACATGTGACTTTAGGCTCAATGGATCTGAACCTCTCCAAATAGCACTCAGAACCCCAGGCTTCCTTGGCTATCAGCTAGGTGTCCGATTGTCCTGCTCACCCATTTCTACAGACCTCCCAACAGGCGTTACACCAAATGCACAGCTAGGAGCTTGCAGATGCCTTTGGTACTTTGGGGAAAATGCACTGGTGCTTCCATTATCTGGATTTTCTGCATGTTTTTCCTTCCTTGTATGCAGATCCTCAAACCCATACAGTCATAGACAGACACTACTGCATGGGACCTTAGTGTCCCAAATCCCAGAAGAACCTCTACAATTTGCAGATGGGGAAATTGAATACAAAAAGGTTAAGGAACTTGTTCAAGGTCACACAGTTCCCTGGAGACCAGCCCAGGGACTACTCAGGATGGAACTGAATGAACACACTGATTCCAAACCTGACTTCCAGGCTTCTGCTCCTTCTTCCTCCTCACACAGTTCATTTAGTCTTATTCAGCTCCCTTCTCCTCCCTCTGTCTCCTCACACCCCTCTCTCTGACCCCAGCCTTTGCCAAAGTTCCACAAAGGAACCCAGAGTAAGGATGTCTTCCTAGCTTCACTTGGAGTACATGAACTTGAGCTTAAAGATCCAGAGTTGCATGTGTGCCCCCTTAAAATGGCCCCCTGTTATAGAAAACCTCTTCCTCCGGGTAATGTAGTCATGGAAGTGTCATTTTAGAAATGGAACACTGGCACTCATGCCCAACAAGGTCCCTTTGCTGCTGTCTCTTTCTGGGTGAAGCACCAGCACATGCTTTTATAGCCCCCCAAGCACCTAATGGCCTCAAAGATGGTAAAGCCCCCCCCCCTTGATAAATGCACCCCTTTGTGCACATGCATCGGTATGAGAGTGGAAGAAAGAGAGGTGTCCAAACGTCTCCTTTGCTTCAGATCTCTATTTTTTCCCCTCTGATATTTTTTAGTTCGTTTTCTATGGAAACAAGACCACTTAAATCCCTCATTCATGCAAAAAAAGCAAAATGATCTTCATAAACCTCTCATTGGAGCTACGCCGCGGTAGCTTGGGCTCCTGACTAGAAATTCATGTCTGATTCACACAGCACACGTCCTTGCAGGGTGACTTTTCTAAACTTGCAGGACCTCGTAGTGTCCCTGGCTCCACCAGTTCTCCACCTGCCCACCACCTGCCCTCCTGGGTCCGCTTGCCCAAGCTCCCGCCCCCTGACTGAAGGCTTTCCAGCCCAGTGCTGGGGGAGGGGCTCCGGCGGTATCCTACATCCGTGGTGACTCGAGAGCTGAAAGAAAGGAAAACGCGCTGCGCTTACCAGATGCGCGCCCTGAGCCTGGCGCCCCCAGCCAGCCGCTCCTCGCGGGCTTCCTGCGCTCGGTTAGCGGCCTTGGCTGCAGCGGGAGCGCTAGTGGCGGCGATGGAGGCAGCGGTGGCAGCAGGCGGAGCGGCTCCCGGGCCCGGCGGTGGCGCTGGTTCTCCCGCGCCAGCGCTTGGAGCACGTGCTGCACTCAGGCAGACGCAGCTGGGAGCGCAGCGCAGGGCTGGCTCCTACTCCTGCAGCGCGCGGCGGGGGGCGGTAGAACGACCAGGGCACAGACTCACTGGGTGACAAGTGTCTTGCAGCCTCATAGTCTCCGGGTTCAGGAGAGGGTTGCTTCAGGCTCCCTCTGCAGCTCCCAGCTTCCCTCCATGAGCCGCGGAAGAAGAGCTGTGTGGGGAGGCGTGGGTGGTGTATCACTCAAAGAGAAGCTGGGGAGCAGGTAGATAATGAGCTTCTCTCTGGCGATGTCACTTAAACCCCTGACAACAACGTTTGGGAGAAGGGGCTTTAGTGCTGGAGAGTAGAGAAAATCAGGAAGTCCGGAACCCAGATTCAGATGTGTGAGTGGTTAGAAAGAACCGTCTCTTTAATGGCATTACTTATTACTAATGTCATTTTGCATGCCTGCACTTCTTACAAATGATTCTTTCTGCACCCATTAAAATTTCTTCCTCCAAAGCGGTTAAATATCTTTCACTGTGACTTTGCTTCCCTTCTCCCACCACCTCTACAGGGTCTGGCACAAATGATGCCCCATTTTTATTACAAAATCTTTTATTACAAAGTCATGAGCATGTAATTCTGTAACATAACAATATCACACTCAAGCACACCATATGGTATTTCAGGTGAAATGTTCAAAACGCTGTCTGTCTCAAGTGAGACGTTCATGTACCCTACCAACCACACTCAGGCAGGTGTCACTTCTGCCAGACCCGGTATACATGGATGACAGATACAGATATAAATATGGATAGGGAGAGATGTATAGATATGCTGAATTAATCTTTAAATTCCAAAAACACTTCATTTCTGCCTCTGAAAAAGAGATTGGTATAAATTAATTGCATGGCTGAATATAAAGAAAAGAAAGGCATTGCAGTAATGTGATTATTATAATACCTATCTGTTGCATTTCCCTAGCTGAATTTTGGGCTCTTGGGGTAGCAGCAGTTTGTTGGAAGATAAAGAGGTAAAAACACTGCAGTTGATGATGTTGGCTCTGATGCATCCATTACTAATGTAGATTTCCCACCATACTCTTGAAAACAAGGCAACTTGTTCCTTGATAGCTCCGGGATTCAACAGGAAAAAGAAAAACGTAAGTATCTACCACGCTTTGTTGATCTTTATTACAGTGATGTCTTTTTTCTCCCCATTTTCATGTGTACTCTGATGATGGCATTAATTTTTGAGATTCCTTGATTGCAATCCACAAAGCAATCTTTTGTAGAGAGGCCAGCAAAGCTGTGGTTGATATTCCTGAATAAGAAAGATGAGAAATATGATACAGATGAGAAAATACAAAAAAATAATGAGAGTTCTGAGGAAAATAAAGGGGAACTAATGACAACATGATTTTGGAAATGTAATTGTCTTATATATAAAATGATTTATTAGCCCAATGGGATGAGGCATTGGTGGTACAGACAAGGTCATCGATTTGAGCCTTTGTTACAACGGTTATCATAGGACACACTAAATTCCCATCTTTCTTCATCAATTGGAACTGGCTGCACGTACACAAGTGAGTGGGCTGAGGTTAGGGAAGTTCTCATGGTGGCCACTTAGTCACTTAAAGTCTTCAATTTCTTACACACATTTCCTCCCCTGCTGTCTCCCAGTGTTACGGAGAGGATGCGATGAGATGAAACATGTTAAAGCATGCCACATGTGATAAAGCACTCCATAAAGGTAATAGGACATTTAATAGTACATTGTTTACCAAGACATATCCACTTCCTGTGCTCTAAATGCTAAAATGTGAAGAACATTCCCCATGGAGTACACAGTGATATTTTCAGATGAGAAAGCAAACAAAATTATATAATCTTAAATTGCTCCATGACATTTTACAATATAGATTTACCTCATAATTGTAAAGTGCTGAATTAGGTAAAATTAAAATTAAAAGGAACATAAACACAACTAAGTCCCAAAAGTAAGGTCTGATTGTAAATTGCTCAAGGGTATGATTTTTGCCTTACGATGAGCTATTAATCAAAATATTGTAATTCTTGTGTAGGATGAAAAAAGTTATTTATACTTATGATTGATTAAGTTTGAAACTTGGAATCCTCTCTTTCTCTCATCTTCAAAATATATCCAGAATGTTACTCCTTTCAACCACCTTCACAGACACCATATTGAGTCAAACCACACCATCTTTTACCTGGTTACAACTAGTAACTCATAGCTTCTCCCCTTTTTCTCTATCAGCTGTATTCAACACAGCAGCAAAAGTGTTCTTTGTAAGACATTAGCTTAAATCCAAGTCCTCCAGGAACGTGCCATTTCTCTGAGTCAAAGCCGAAGTCTTCACTGTTACTTTACCTAATCTGTCTCTACTCAGTTACCTTTATGCCCTCATTTCCTACTGTTCTTCCCCTTTCTACTCCAGCCACCAGGACTCCCTTGCTATTTCTGAAACATGACTGACATGATTCAATCTAATGGTCTTTGCATTAGCTGTTTTTTTTCTGCATGGAATGCTCTGTTCCCAAGTAATCCTTTGGCTAACTCCTGTCCTTCAAATCTTTGCTCAAATCTTACTTCCCTAAATAGGCCTTCCCAGACTAGCCTACTGTAAACTTTCCTATGTCCTGATCTCAGTGCTCCTGATCCCTGTTACCTGACACTATTTCCTCCATATCTCTTAATACAGTCCATATATTCTATAATCTATTGGACTATATAATCCACTGGACTATCTATTCTCCTATAGGTAATGTATTCACCCATTATGATTATTGCGTGTTGTCTGTTTGTTCCCGTCTCCACCATCGGAATGTAAACTCCTCAAGGAAAGGAATCTTTGTTTTACTGGTAGATTCTAAATCAGAAGAAAATTCTGGCACATAGAAACTACTCAATAAATATTTTTGAGTGAATAAATATTTATGAAAAACAGAGGTATACGTGGTACATGCACGCTGCCCTCTATTCTTCTAGTTGGGATCGCTGACAGTCAACCATGTGAGTGTTGGCAGGAGAACTGTAAGACCACGGAATGGCAGCACTCTCTTCCAGCCTGGACACTCTTATGTACCTCGTACATCCTGGTTTTGCATTTGTGCTTCTTAGAATTATCCAACTCATATTGGAGACTCCAAAAGGCTCTTTGCAACACTGAATGTTTTGCAATTGTATGATTATCTGAACCCATCAAATAACAGATTGTATGTGGTTTTTAAAAATAATTACTCTGAAGGAAATTTTTTATTCACTTAGTGAATACTCCATCAAGAATTTTTATTTTGCTAGTTACCAATCAAAAACTGCAACAAAATGATGAACAAAATGAATACTGGCTTTACTTGAGAAAACCAATAGTTATTAAGTATGTGAACATAAGTGTACATAGGTGTACTGATGCTACTTATTAGATATTTATTAAATTAGCAGGTACCAGGCATGGCTAGGTATTGGGGATGCAATGGAAAACAAAGTCAAATAAGGGGCACACAAACAAACTAACATGTCTCTCAACTTGTAGGAGGTGCGATAAAGAATTTAACAGGTAAATTATAAAGAATAACAGCATTAGAAGGACCCTGGACATCTTGTTTGTATAGCACAGGAAAAAACTCCATCTCCTTGAGACAGTAATAGTTGGTAAAGATCCAACTATGCAAAGAATGTGTGTGTTTGTGTTGTTTGGGTTGGGGGTAGGAAGGGATGAATAACCAAAGGGAGGGAAGAAAGGAAGTGGGTTACAGGCATAGGGGACGACAGCTGGTACTTCTGAGGCAGGAGAACACTTACCATGTTATAAAAACTGAAAAGACATTGGTGTCAATTAAGTGGAGCTTGGAAAATCTTCACTGTATTTCAGTCCACTTAATTGCAAAATAGAGGTTGTTGTTTTATCTGATTTTATTTAATAAATTTAATCTGCCTGATTTCAAAATGTGAATGAGGCAATTATATACATAAAAGTCACTGAAATAGAAAACAAAAACCATGCAGAAAGAGGTGACAAACATGTGAGTTATTTTGACTAATGTAGGATCTGTGGTCTAGCAGAAAACATTTATTTATGCGAGAAAATGTCTTACCTCATTATCATTATCTGATATAAGAGAATGGTTATTCTTAGAAAAAAAGGATATTGTTGCTGCTACTGTTACTAACTGGTATTATTATTACATAGGAACTTTTATAAATGGCCCTTAAAAACTCAATGTCTTAACAAGAATTTTACAGCAAAAATGGAAACCTTTTTCATATTACGTGGTTTTGTTGAAAACATCAAGGTCCAGGCATAACATGGAAATTTAACTCAAAGCAGTTATTTATGGGTCTAGTGTCCCTTATCTCCCTATTATTCAGGCAGGAAAGATTGAGAATATGGCCTGGGAAGATTACAACTTTTCATAATACTGGCTAAAAATGCATTAGTTAAAGAGCTTTATCCTCTCAGTACTTGGGAAACTACAAATACTTCCATCACTGTTTTCCAGGATGAAGCCCTGCCCAACCAGCGCTCTTGACACACATGTGGCAAACGCAGAGATACTCATCTCCACTGGGATCCTTTGTCGCGCTTCCCGCTGTCATGGCAATGGACAAAGCACCTCCCTGATAGTGCAGAGTGAATGCCCAGATTCACTCTGAGTGAGTTAGACCTTGAGCCCCAAACCGAAGAGTGTATCATAGTGCCTGCTGGATTTCAAACCTAATGAATAGGCATTTGAAAACTGGCTCTTGCCCGTACTTAACTAGGGCACTTAGACAAACTACTGAACCTCAAAACCTCAATTCCTTCTCTGGAAATGGGAAATATCTAATTTTCTTGGTTATAGATAAAGCCACTTTGCAAACTATAAAATTATTATAGGATTGTGGGCCAAACATGGTTCTTTTTTTATTCTCACATTTCCTCACAATCTGGCTCTATTATTCCAGTACAATACCATGTGTAGGCAAGAATTTTGGCAATGACATTGGATTAATATGGTCATAAATAAAACAGAAAATTCATCTCTGTATTCTCTTTTCCTATTGACTAGAAACTTCGTATTATTTTTCCTCTAAAATGTAGGTAACAGTATCTGTCTATTAGATAACGGTATCTGTCCAGGGTTGCTGCTAACGTAAGCAATAATGAGTGGGAAGCAAATGCATAATCCCTGAAATGTAGTAAGTACATGATATTTGGAGATGGGAATGATGGGAATGAGAGTTTGTTTTAATTTACAGTTATTTACATCCTGTATGCTGGAATGTGCAAGGCTCTAGATTTGTAGTTTGAGGCTTGAGGTCTACTATTTTTGGACACGTTGAAAATTTAAAACCCACATTCTAGTCTGGTAGAGTTCATCTTTTATAAATTGCAGGGCAAGATCTTGTAATTCTTAGTTAATACTTTTGGCAAAGGCAGTGATTTCTTTTACATCTATAATCAAAAATAGATTAAATAAAATGGCAGCAGGATTCTCTTTTGCATTTAACTGACCCAGCAAGGTTATGTAAAGGATTACATCCTTCACAACAGAGTCTTAGAATCATTGCTTAATAGAATCTCTGGAAACTTTGCACTGTATACACGAGACAATTATACTCTTAATAGCTGTATAGATACAGCTATTGTAACTATTTATAATATATTTAATTATAAAGAGTCTTAACTAAATCACCTGAAATCTCACATCCTATTTAATGTTCACAGTAGTGATTTAGGAGATTTCTGTTGTTTTCCACTGTTTCATTTCCTTAGTAGTTTATCGAGCTAAAGTCAATAATTTATGTAGTATTTGGTGCAATGCCAGAAACTTGAAAATTGATGAATGGGGATGCCTTTTTATGTTACCGAACACTTGGTTTTTACATCCCTTCAAGAGTTAGCAGGAATTTTGAGCTGTGCTAGACCATGGATCTGTCAGGAACTCTGACTGATGGACCAAGAATCCAAGTGCTACAGTTGAAGTAATAAAGCATTCAATTTGTTTTTTTAACTCCCTTAGGTGTAAAATGGGGAAATTACTAGTTCTATAAGTTAGTTGTGAAGACTAAATCAATTATACTTGTTAAGCACAGAGCTTGGTACATGGCGAGCACTCAACACATTGTTAGTTATAGTTATTGTAGATGAATGCTGTGTACCACATGAATAAGCACAATCTCTGATACCAGTCTCCATGGATTCAACTCTTGGTTGTGTTGCTTATATTGTTTACAGACTAATTATTCAACCTTGCTGTGTCTTCGTTTCCTTTTCTGTAAAGTAGTCAGAGAGTAATGGCAAGTACCACATAGGTCTTTGTTGCTGATAAAGGAGTTAACTACTCTCAAGTCCTTACAAAAGTACCTTGCACATAGTTATTATGCCATGATAGCTATTATTCACATATAATAGTTTAGCAAGCAAGATCTAATCATCATTCAACTTAAAAAACTTCCTATAATTAAATGGAACCTGATCATCCAAAGAACTATGAAACATTTGGCTTTCTAAATCTTAGATTGGAATGGATACCTTCAGGACACTCAAAAAGAATATGAGGTGTTACTCCTAAGCTCTTTCTCTCACTACTGTGTCCTCTCATTTCTGTAGTGCTCCTAGGTCACAGTTCAGTCTCAGAAGTATGGCACCTGGGTCTCCTTGTTTGGCCCCATCCTCTTTCCTAATATCTTCATTACTGGCTTACTTTTTTCCTAACATACTATGTATTTTTTATCATAGCTTTGTAAAAAAAATACCTTTTCAAAAAGACTCTTATTTTTATATGTCTCTTGTCCTAGTGAGTGCATTTTCATTCATTTTTCAAGATCAGCTGCAATGAAATACTGCCCAAATTTCTTGAAGGAGTACCCGCCATTTTTCGTGCCAGCACATAACTTTGCTAAAAAGCCCTAACACAAGATGTATAATATTGAATCGTAATTGTTTATTTAGGATCACACCTCCTCTGATACAATGCAAACTTTTGTGGGGTAAACATCCTATGTCATGCATTCCTAATACCTGGCATAGTGGTTACCAAACATATATACCAAACACATAATACTTTCAAAAATTAGTGCATACATTCTATCAATCAATCCAGATTCCCATAAGCTACATTCTGAAACAGGCTTAAATGGGTTCAGATTTATAGACTTTCTAGTTTAGTAATTCTGAATTTAGGCTACACATTAGAATCATCTACTAGAGATTTTAAAACCACTGAGCAAGTAGGGAACCAAGGAATTAGTTTATTTTTAATTTTTTAGGTATATTTAATTTATTATGCTATTATACTTGTCCCATTATTTTCACCCCTTTATCCCACTCTGCCCTGTACCCCCCTCCCACCAGCATTCCCTCTCTTAGTTCATGTCCATGGGTCATACATATAAGTTCTTTGGCTTCTTTATTTCCTATACTTCTTAACTCCCCCTATGTTGTATCTACCAATTATCCTTCTTATTCCCTGTACCTTTTCCCCCCTTTTCTCCCCTCCCCCTACCTGCTAATAATCCTCCATGTGATCTCCATTTCTTGATTCTGTTCCTGTTCTAGTTGTTTGCTTAGTTTGTTTTTTTTTGTTGTTTGTTTTTAGGTTGAGTTGATACTTGTGAGTTTGTTGTCATTTTACTGTTCATATTTTTATCTTCTTTTTCTTAGATAAGACCCATTAACATTTCAAGAAATGTTAAATGAGGGCTTGCTGATGATGAGCTCCTATAACTTTACCATAGTTGGGAAGCACTTTATCTGTCCTCCAATTCTAACTGATAGCTTTGCTGGGTAGAGTAATCTTGGATGTAGGTCCTTGCCTTTCATGACTTTGAATACTACTTTCCAGCCCCTTCTTGCCTACAAGGTTTCTTTTGAGAAATAAGCTGATAGTCTTATGGGAAATCCTTTGTAGGTAACTGTCTCCTTTTCTCTTGCTGCTTTTAAGATTCTCTCCTTATCTTTAATCTTGGATAATTTAATTATGATGTGTCTTGGTGTGTGCTTCCTTGGGTCCAACTTCTTTGGGACTCTCTGAGCTTCCTGGACTTCCTGGAAGTCTATTTCCTTTGCCAGATTGGGGAAGTTCTCCTTCATTATTTTTTCAAATAAGTTTTCAATTTCTTGGTCTTCCTCTTCTCCTTCTGACGCCCATATGATTCAGATGTTAGAACATTTAAAGTTGTCCCAGAGGTTGTTTTTTTTTTTTTTTTTTTTGAATTCTTGTCTTTTCATTCTGTTCTAGTTCAATATTTTTTTCATCCTTTGGTTCCAAATTGTTGATTTGCATCCCAGTTTCCTTCCCTTCACTGTCAGTTCCCTGTATATTTTTCTTTATTGTACTTAGCACAGCCTTCATTTCTCCCTCTATTTTGTGTCTTTATTCAATCATTTCTCTGAGCATCCTGATTACCAGTATTTTGAACTGTTTTGCATCTGATAGGTTGGCTATCTCCTCATCATCACTTAGTCCTTTCTCTGGAGTTTTGACCTGTTCTTTAATTTGGGCCATATTTCTTCGTCTCTGTGCACCTGTTACATTGTAAAGAGCAGAGCTTTAGGTATTCACCAGGGGGGACAACCCACCTCCTTGCGTGTGGTGCTGTATGTGGGGGAGGGGTTAGAGAGGGAGTGATGCTACTTGCTCATCTCTTGCTGGCTTTCAGTCACTCCTCCAATACCAATAAGCAAATTGTGCTCTTCTACTGCTGATTCTCAGGTGGGTGGGCTTGTGTATGTTCTAGGACCCCGCGGGTCTCTCCAATAAACTCTCTTGTGAGGCTGGGTGTTTCTCCCAGTGCAGCAGCCCAATTTGTTTACAGCCAGAGGTTTTGAGGCTTTAGTTTCCCACGCTGGAACACTAGGTTGTATTGTCTGTCTTTCTCCAAGTTGTTCCTCCTGGTTTATCCACACACAAATGTGGGACCACCCAGTCTGCCAGACCCGCCTGGCCTGGTCTGTCACCTTGCTGCTCATCCTCTCCACCCCGCCTACCTGTTTCCACCTCTCCTAACCAGTCTCCTACCAGTTAAAGTTTCTTTAACTCCTTGCTTGTCAGACTTCCATACAGTTCAATTTTCTGGCAGTTCTGGTTGTTTTTGTTTTTAAATTCATTGTTGTCATTCTTTTGTTGTGTGAGGAAGCAAGGCATATCTACCTATGCCTCCATCTTGGCTGGAAGTTCCAGGGAGTTAGTTTTTTCAAGAGCTTCACAGGTAATTCTAGTGTGCAGCCAATATTCCGATCCAATGCCTACTCTATTTAAAAGATTTCTGTTTATTTTAAATTAATTAGCATAAATGATATCATAAATAAGAGTATAGGCACCATGTTATTAGGCAAAGCACAACTCGACAGCAAAGGAAAATAAATAACTTCTACGAGATTAATGCCCTGTTTGCCCCGTCTGAGTATGGAAATCTTTTAAAATGGACTCACGTATTTCACATTTATGAACATTGTCAAGGCATACTTTATATAAGAAACACACAGCTCCAAATGTTCATATCAACTGTGAGAAGTAGAGGGTAAAATCCAGAGAGGTGAAGTAGCTACCCCTTATCACACAAGTTTAAAATAGCAACTCCTAAAAGCAAAATATTATCCTGAAACTCTAAACTTGTGCTATTTCCATTATCTCATGCTGCCCCTTATCTCCATAAATACCTCTAGCCTTTGACACATAGATTGTGTAAATTTTGAATATTGAAATATTTGATTCATATATTCTGCAATAAAATTAATTTTTATAATTTTATTATAAAATCTCAATTAAACGAGTATCACTGAATTCCTCGTGAAAGAGTACCAGCAAAATAAAGTTATATTAGCAATTCATTTTATGAAAATTCAGGAAGGGATAACAATGTTCAAAATATTGCAGGATAATTATTTCAATGTTCTATTTAAAAAAAAACAAGAAAATGAAGAAAAGGGTTTATTTTATTTTCTAAAAACTTCATAAAAAGTAGTTTTTAATCTTTCACATTTTATTTTTTAATTTAAAAAAATTACATATGTGCATGTATGTGTGGGGGAGTATATTTTACAGGCTTTTAAGGTAAATTTTAATTAAGTGGCTGTTACACATCAGACAGTGCACTAATACAGAGGTTACAAAGAGCAATAACCTCCACATTCTGCAAGTCCAGTTGCACTTGTATTACACAGCAATGTAAATTGTATTCTTATTGCTTTACTTTAAATTGTTTCTAAATAATTTCCTGTATTTCTAAATATACTGATTATTATTTTCACTACATATCACTTTATTTTATTTGTATAGAATTATATAAGAAGACCCTCAAAAAAGGATCAAAATTTTTTTTAAAGTATGAGTTCACTCTGAACTAGCTAGAATATTCATTTTTTTTAGAATATTTAAATGATCTATTTTCCAATTATTGCTCTCATTATATGTTTTAATATGTTGTAATATTTCCCCCAATTCTTAGTTATATTTTAACTATGGAAAAGCCAAGGGAGTTTTCTCCCATCTTGTTTCTTTCCCTTGTGCCCCCATAGATCTTCACTCAAAAAATGAAGAGGAAGAGGAAAGAAAAAAGAGAAAAAAAAGAGAAAAAAATGAATGAAGAAAGAAAGAAAAAGAGGGAGAGAGGATGGAAAAGGTGGAAGAGGAGAGAGGGAAGAAAAACAACAGACAGAAAATAGCACAGGGTTGTATTTAGCAAAACCTATTAAATCTCAAAACAGTCATCTAAAATAAATCACATAGTTTATGAAGAAGTTATCCCCAAACGAGGGTTAAAATCAATGTCAGCATTCCGAATTTAAGACTCAGTGTTTCAGCCCTAGACCTCTCCTCTGATCTCTTGATGTTCCATAGACTCATGTCTGGTTTCCATGGTGACCACACTCATGAGTCTTTTAAATAATAAAAAAATTTATCTTCTCTCATTACTTAGTTTCAGAATCTTAGAATTAAAATCTTTCCTCCATTCCTGAAACCCCAAGGAAGGGTGTCTTTAACTTAAATGCCTTTAGCTTAGATAATAAATTATCGTCTTAATTAAAAGTAGGAGGAAAGAGAAATAAATAAGAGATTGAGCATGATGTTAAATTTTTAGGTAGATGATAGATAGATAGACGAGTAGAATTGCCTTGTGTTTATTTCTCTGATGAAATGCATATAAATTCAGATTTGTTTCTTCCACAGAAGCACAGCATCTGTAACACCAATAAAGAACAAGCGAGAAAATGGAACTATACTGGAGGCATAAGCTGTGCTTCAGGGGATTAAGTTAATAACCTGTAACTGATTTTTTAAATCCAAAACATCCTAAATATGGGTCTCCTGCATCAAATAATATGCACAATACAATTAAGAAAATTCCCTAGAAACGTTGCTATTTTCTACTATAAACAGGCTCTATCTTAATTTAAGCTCCCAATTTTGCCAGACCATAATTGTTAGCTCAAAATTTTAATCTGATTCTTTTTACTTGATTATTCTATATATTATTATAGAATTATTATAGTATTATAAATAATCAATTTCCAGCTAGAAACATATAAATAATGCATTGACTGAATAATAGAAAAAACTAAAGTCTTCCTTATATAACCATATCTCCACCTCACTCATATCATTTGACCTCCTATTTTGTTCCCAAAGTTCTACCAGTTTCTATACACCAAATGCCCATATTATGTAGCTATTTAACTCTTTTTTGGTTGGATTTATTGAACCTCCTATTTTGTTTCCAAAGTTCCACAAATTTCTATAATCACAAATGTCCACATTATATAGTTCTTAACTGTTTACTGATTAGATAATCCAATGTTATTTCTATAAAATTATGGTCATATGCTCATTTTCTTCTTACCGTCATGCCACCATCCTGGTTAGGATGTGCCCATCACATTTTAGCAGCTTAAAAAGGCTTTACTAAATAAAACCATGAGTTCACATTTGAAGAGTTGGCTTTCATTTACTTTGATAGCCCATGAATGTGTGAGAAAGAAAAGAAAATGAAATTAATACTCAAGACTTGTGGTTTAAAGGAAACCCAGCAAATTTTATAACATTTTGTAATATATATACACACATATACATGGTTATTATTTTTGTGTATAAATGTAGATATAAAGGTAGAGTACCAGACTACAGAATTTAATAATAGGATTGATGTAATGTTACTTTTTTAAAGTTTTTATTGCTAATGATTAAATCTTATCCTTTATTGCTAAATGATATTTAAAGATAGAATTATAAAATCTTCAGGATATATGATACCTTCAAAGTAGTGTTTCCAGAAAAAATACAGAAAGCCAAGTTAAATTTTGAATTTCAGATGATCTGAAATCATTTTTCCTATACAAGTATGTCCCAAATATTTAATGGGACATACTTACACTAAAAAATCTTTTTTGTTTTTCTGAAATCAAATTTTAACTGGCTGTCATGCATTTTTATTTGCTAAATCTGGCGACCCTATTTTTAAGCCATGTACATTTTCTGCGAATCTCACAACTAGTTAGGAACGGGGATGGGGGAGGACAGTGACAGCGTGTCCCGATGAGTGCCAGGGCAGAGCAGTGCACAGGCCGCCACTCGAGGGCACATGAAAGCACTTTGAAAGCACCCAGGAGACACAAATTTAAGACCTTGTGATGAACCGTTGGAAAGTTACAGTTACACGTGGTTACATATACTAAAAGTCAGACACATATAGCTGGGAAAGGAGAGCAGGATCCCAGTGGGGTGCCATGGCAAAATCCTTTCAAGTATTTTGAAACAGCCCTTTCTCCTCTTTAAGATGCTTCATGGGCCTACAGTTCATAATATCGAAGAGCCTCCATCCTGAAGAAATTACCTACAGTAGGTATCAAAGAAGCATCATCAAAAAGCAACACCCATAGTAATACAATGCAGCCACTGATGACTTTTTAAACATGCATGAAAGCATCAGTTATGAAGCCTCTGGCAGTTTCTATGAAAATTTGGAAATAACTTTGATGAAAGTTACTCTAATATCTGAGTGATTGAGAACAGCAACCAGGGCTTACTCACCTCAGTATTTCTAACACAGCACAGTGCCTGGCACTGAGTTAGCAATCAAAAACTATTTTTAGAATAAATGAATGAGTACCTTCTCACTCCTCTAGTTGTTCTGCTTATCCTCTCTGTTTTATCTATTTCTTGGTCTACTTCTTTTTTTTTGCTAACTGGGATTCTCTCAGCCAAGAGGCAAACTCCCAGAGATTAGGAAAAATGACCAAGTTGTAGAGCTTGCCTCAAGGAGTAAATACAATGAGAATAACTGTCTACAATGAGCAAAGAAAGGTAACGAAGTTACATGGGGTTTGAGTTGGGCATCAGCATCTGGAGTCTGATATGGGCACAAGGGCACTGAAGCAGCTGACGATCTTTGAAGCAGGTACATGGAGACATTCTAGTCACAGGTGATCAGTTGGGTCTCTGAAGAGAAACAAACGTCCTTTATGTCTCTGTGAGAAGTGGTCAGGCCACAGTTAGACAATTTTCATTATGAGACAGGTGTTCCGGGGCTTGTGACAAGATCCAATCCTAGCAAGAAACTTCACAGTGGATGCTACATGACTAATGTGATGTAAGGGTAGAGGAAAAGAATGTCGTCCAGGGAATGAGGTCCACTTGACACTGGGACAGTTCTATTCCAAGATGAATTAAGATCCTAAAGAGGACCCTCCAAAGAATAAAATGATTAAGGTACACACCCATTTGAAAAAAAACACCTCAAAATAAAATCAATGAGTATCTGTAGAAACAGCGCAAAAAGCCCTATGGAGTTCTCCATTTCGGATCCTGTTCTTGCTTCCCAGCTACAGATATATTTGGCTTTTAGTATATGTGTGCAACTGTGAATATGAATCTAGGTTATATCCAAAGAATATCATCAATTGTAATTTTTACAGATATCACCAAAATTCCCTCCACAAAGGTTGTTCTAGTTAATGTTTCAGTAGGGAAATGTCCTTAATTGTATCCCCTTCTTTTTCCTAATGAGTGCATATTCATCCTTCAAGATAAGCTTGCTTCCCTACACATTCACCAACACAGTATGTCATCACATGTTTCATCTAGTGTGTATATTTTTAAAACTATATAACATATAGCACATATATAAACCATCTGGGGCATAAGCATATTATATAATCTCTCAAGGACCTCTTTGCTTCACAGAACCTTTGAGTAATGGGAAAACTGGGCTTGAGAAGAGATCATCAACATTTTCAGTTCTTTGTCTAGCTTTAACAGGATCAATCAATTATAACCTTTTCTTCATAGTTCCTGGAAACAGTTTTTTAAATAATCCAAAATGTAACCATGGGAAGTAATGGTAGGCACCACAATAGGAAAAGAATACACAGTGGCTTCCTAGCTTCATGTTTTATAATCTAGCAGGTGATGCTTTGTAGTGTTTTTCACAAACATCCTCAAGTCAGGCTAGTTAAAATACACAATAGACCTTTAAATGGCTTAAGCTACAATATCAAAGTGTTCATAAATGTAAACAAATAACCATAATACAAAACTATATGTATGACTCCATGATGATTACTGTGTTTGTGGGTTAGAGGGAGATTGGATTTGCATAGAGTAAAAAAATAGGAAAAGAAAAAAATTAAAGAAAAGAAAAAGTTCTTGTCCTCTGGAAACTCCACATCTAGGGCCAAGAAAAAAATTTCCAGTCTCAGACCTGATTTCTGCAAAATCAAGGAATTATAATTGAGAATAGCAACAAAAGAGAGGGAAAAAAACCTCCCAAGATTTGAGAAAAATATTGTTTGCGTTGTACTATGTAGGAATGTTACTGTGTTAGTGTCATATATTACTGGCATAATTATTTCTACCTTATGAGATTTGCACTAAATTTTCCCATTAATATTGTCATTGCTCTGAAAAAGACTAAAAATCCACACACAAGTTAGTTATTGTTTGCATAACTAGTCCTAGGTCCTGTAACAGCTATATCCTTAAGCCTCAAAAACATGTACTGGTTGCTCACAGTAGTCAGCAGTGACAACACAGCAGATGGGAGTTGAGGAAGGGAAGGAGAAAGAGAGGGAGAGAAACATCAATCAGTTGCCTCTCACAGGCCCCAGACAGGGACCTGGCCTGGAACCTAAGCGTGTGTTTTGATGGGGAACAGAACTGGTGACCTTTCGATCTGCAGACAGTGCTCAATCTACTGAGTCACACAAGCCAGGGCAGTGCTGTTGACCCAGTTTTGAGGCTATGCTAGAGGTCAGTCAGTTCTCCTTGAGTAGCCAGTTAAGCCCACTAAGCAGGTCCAATATCAGACTCTCACACCCCAGGCTATGTACTCCTGCCCTAATTGTTCCAAGGCCAGGCACTAGACAATCAGAGGCAGCCTTTATGCAAAGCCTGCTGAAATTATTCAAAAGTAACTTATCCTAAGCATGCTTACCCATAGAAACCACAGAAAGGCACTGGCCCACAGTTTCCCTCTCTCCTTCTGCCTGGGGACCAGTCCCGATGCTTCCCTGAGTGGCCCTGTGAGGCACCCTGCGTTCTCCCCGGGGAACTGTGAGTGCCAGAATGGTAAACTCTTTTTGGTTTCTTTCAGTCTGTGCCTGGCCTCACCAAACCTCCCCCAAGCTAAAATGGTTAAAACACTTTTAAAAAGGCATTATAAATGAAGGATCCATTTTCTGCAAAAGCATATTTGGTTTCATTCAGATCCTAATAAACTGAAACCTCTCAGAGCATCTTATTTGTCAACATGGCACTAATAGTCTGGGGCCATATTGACAAAGGAAACCGAGACATTTATTTCTATTACCCAGGAGAGAGAGCTGCAGAAGTTGAGCCAGCTGAATTCCTTTGTCCAAGCCAGTCCTTAAATAAAGACTTATGAAATGCCATTGTCCTGTAAGAGGATTGCACCCAACTCTGGAAAAGAAAAAGGAAAGTATGTTTTTAACTAACAAAAACATTTTATGCTTTGATAGTTCTAAAAATACATCAAGAAGACTTACCTAAAATTTGTTCTAAGTTATTTTTTAAACATGCAAGTGTATCAAAGTAAGACGATCTAATGCAAATGAAATAAAATAATAATTTTGTAGTTTATAAAACTAGATGGAGGTTGGTGCCAGCTCATTTAATGGCTAGTTTACATGTCTTGTTTGGTGCATCCTTTTCTGAGGTTTATTTTGGAAGAGGAGGAAGAAAGAAAAGGAACAAGATATGGTTCCTTCCTAGAGTTCTCCATGAACCTAGTCGGTAGCAGCTGTGATTCTGAGGCAACTGTATAAACCCAGGAACATTTCGGGTTTGAAAGAACACCATAAATTATTATGAAATTATATTACTAATCTAGAACTAAAGGTCTCTTAGGGGAAAGTACCATCAAAATAATTTATAATTTTGGCTTGATTCCTACTCATAATCTGGAGTCTTAGATATTATACACTCCTTACTCTACTTGATAAGCTATACCTTGATTTTTCTAGCTCCTTTTATCAAATATTCTTTAGTTACTTTTGCTTTTCTGGACATGCCATACCAAGTTCCCTGGGGAGAAGGACGAGGAGAGGACCTCTACACCCATGAGTGGTTGAACAAGGATCTGACCTGAGTTGGAATTCTGGCTGCTAGACCTAAATAGCTCTTGCAAGCTTGATCTGAGTAACTTAAAATTTCCAAGCATCTGTTAAAATATCAACAGTGATACCTTTATTTTAGGATGTCAGAATTGAAAGAGTCATTGCATATAAAATACTGCATATAAAGCCTCCAAGAGAAGAGGTGGTAAATAGTTTAAAGAATTGAGTGAAATTCACCCAGATTGTACAGTTCTATATTCTAATGTCGATTTAGGCTAACAAAAACCAGATTGCTCCATCCCAGCCTACCAATGCCTTCTCTTCACCGATGTCCTGGGCCTAAATATACCATCAGACACACTGCAGATTGTGCTTTCTGATACATTTAACACTTGAGGGCTTGCCTCCGTTTTTGACACAGAAAAAATTGTTTCTAGTTTAACAAAATAGAACATAATAATGTTGCCATTTATTAACAAATTATACAAGTGATCCCTGAAATTATAGTCTTAATTTTGACATTTATTGACCATATAATAAGTGCCAAGCATCATACTAAGCATTTTGTTTTAATCTACATACGAATCCCATGGTGAGATATTCATTAGTAGTTCTTCTTCCCTCTCTCCTTTCTTATCTCTTTTCTTCCTTCTTCCCTTTTAGTATTTAGAGTGAACATACTAAAGTAAAATAAATATAAGTAAAGTAAATATGCTTTTCTTCCCTTTTTTCCTCCCTGCCTTCTTCCTTCCCTCCTTTTTTCCTTCCTTCTGTCCTTTACCGCACCGCCTCTTTGTCTTCTGTGTGGAGTTCCCATAAAAAAGAACACCTGGCCTCCTTGTGAACAAGTTAAAATTTGGTCATAGTTTAGTTGCCTAACTTAACTATCTATGCATGCTGAAGCAATTGGTTAATAGATTATTATTTTTTAAAGAGGGAAAAAATTAAAATAGTATATAGTAAATTTTACCGTTTCACACACCTTCAAAGGAAAGCTACGCATGTTCTATAAAATGGTTGCCTAGGAAACAAATAATTCCATCTTATTTTTGGCATAGCACTGTAGGTGTATAAAAGCTCTGGTTTCGTCCCCACACAGCGTGAGCACTGATATTTATGAAGCCAGCAAGGCAGTAAAGGTGCTTCTTCCTTTCGGTCTCCAGAGAGGAAATGAGGTCTAAATTTTATCCAAGAATTCTTTGAGAGATCAACTGGACAAGAATATCCTTTCAAGTTACTGGGAGAAGGTAAGAAGGATTTAAATAGATATTTCTCCAAAAAAAGGGTATATGAATGGCCCATAAATACAAATATGCTCAATGTCACTAATTATCAGAGAAGTGGAAAGCAAGACCATACTGATATCCCACCTCATACCAATTACGATAGCCACTATAACACCCCCACCCCCGAAAACAAGTATTGGTGAGGATGTGTAGGAATCGGAAATCTTGTGCCCAGCCAGTGGGAATGTAAAATGGTACAGTTGCTATGGCAAACAGTATAGAGGTTTCTCAAAAAATTAAAAGTAGAACTACCATATGATACAGCAATTTCATTTCTGAATATTTATGCAAAAGAATAAAACAAAAAATCTTAAAGAGATATTTGCACACGACAAGTTCATTGCAGTGTTACTCACAATAACCAAGAGGTGAAGCAACCTACATGTCTGTCCTCAGATGGCTGGGTAAAGAAAGTGTGGTACATACACGCAATGGAATATTATTTAGCCTTAAAAAAGAAGGAACTCCTGTCCTATACTCTAACATGGATCAACCCTGAGGACATTATGTTGGGTGAAATAAGCCTGTTGTGAAAAGACAAATACTGTGTGACCCCACTTCTATGAGGTATCTAACATAGTCAGACTCTCGGAAACAAGAAAAAAGGGTGGTCGCCAGAAGGGAAGAAGGGAGAAGAGGAGTTTTTCATGGTGTAGGTTTTTAGTTTTGCAAAATGAAAAAGTTCTAAAGATCTACTTCATAACAATATACATATAATTAAAACCACTGTATTGCATACTAAAAGTGGTTAAGATGGTAAATTTGATGTTAGGTGTTTTTCACAGTAAAAAATTATAGAAAATTGTTGACTATTAAGATTTGTTGCCTTTTCATACAAATTATTGTCTAATAAATGTAGTATCTTTTTCATTCTTAATATTGGTAATGTTTATTTTTGCAGGCTGGATATTGATTTGTAAATTTTAATGATCTCAAAAAACAGGTTTTTAAAAAATTTCTCTATTTTTTAGATTTCTATTTCACTGATATTTACTTATTGGTTTCTTCTACACTTATTTCCTTCTCTCTGTTTTGATTTGATTTGATCTTTTAATAGTTTCTTAAATTGGAGGCTTTTTCTTGTCTGTTGAATTTAGTGCTATAAATTTCTCTCTAAACTGTGTCCAACAAATTTTAGTATATTGTACTTTCATTTAGACTTATTTCAAAATGTTTTCTAAATTTACCTATTTTTTTTCAGTTTAATTCCATTGTGGTTTACATACATGCTTTATAAAATTTCTATCCTTTTAAATGTATTGACACTTTTTTGGATCTAAAATATGATCTATCTTAATGTGTTCTATACACATTTGAAAAAATGTGTTTTATGTTTTATTAGTTATAGTGTTCTATAATAACAAGTTGGTTGAATGTTTAGCACAGGACTTCTTACAAATTTTTGTCAACTTATTAATTGTTATAAGAAACGTTCAGAAGTCTACAATCATAATTGTGAATTTGTCTATATCTCCTCTTGGCTTTATTAGGTTTTGCCTTTTGAATCTCTGTTATGTGCATACCCATTTTAATCATTATGTATTTTTGTTGATTTTCATATCCATTTTTGTCACTTATCTTGAAGTAAATTAATTTTTAATTTGGCTAATATTTTCCTGGTATATGGGAGCAAAGTGAATCCAGCAATATATAAAAAAGTATATCATGACAAGTAGCTTTTATAAGTGAAGCATTATGTTAGCACTGGAAAACAATTTCATGCAGTATGTGAACAAAATACAAATAAAAGTAAAACTTTATAACGATTTCAACAGATGTATAAACATATCTGACAAAAACTCAACATTTTTCATAATAAAAACTCTCAGCACAGTAAGAATAAAAAGGAAATTTTCTCAACTTGATAAAAAGCAGTCATGTAAACCCTTGCACCTAAGAGTGAAGGATTAAATGCTTTCTCTCTTAATAATCACAAACAAGCCTAAATATCTTTTCTTACTACAGCTCTTGAATATTATACTGGAGGTAGACTCCAACTAAAGCAATATGACAAGATAAATACAAATAATACATATAAGTTGGAAAGGAAGAAATCAGCCTTTATTTACAGGTACTATTTAATTCTACATTAAAAATCCCCAAAAACGTATACCCCAAAAGCTATTAAAACTAATAAGTGATGTTAACAAAATCACAGGACACAATTCAATATATAAAATTTAGTTACATTTTTATATACTAGCCAGGGGATATTAAGGTGAAGCGAGAGTTACCTGAGGTACAAAATTTAAGAATGCACTCATTATCAGACTTGTGGGACTAGCAATAAACAACTTGAAATTCCAATAAGGCATGAAACACAACGATGCGCGTGAGACATGCAAGATTTGTGTGCTGTACATCAGGAGACGCTGCTAAGAAAAATGAAAAAGTATTCAAGTTGATGAACAAATTGTGTTCAATGATTAGAAGTCCCACAATTCCCCTCAAACTGATCTATAGATTAAATTCAAGATACAAAAATCTCTCAGCAAGCTTATTTTTAGCTGAAATTTATAAGCATAGTCTAAAACTCATTTGGAAAAGTAAAAGAACTTACAATAAAAGCAAAATATTGAAGGACTCCACTCACTTTCTGATTTTAGTGATTACAGTAAAATTATAGTAATCAAGACACAAAAGACTACATACAGAATGATCCTTTTCTATAAATTCTGTAAAAGGCAAAACTATAAAGACAGAATCAAATCACCTTTTAGCAAGAGCTACTGATAGGGGAAAGGGAATAATTGCAGAATAGCACCAGGAAACATTTTCGAGGTGGTGGTAAGATACTATACTTGATTGTGACTCAGGGTCTACACAACTACATACAGCTGGCCAAATCATGAGTGTACTACCGGAGGGTCGCCGTGAACACTAGATAAACCCAAGGGCAGTAAAAGGGCCATAGATAGTGGATTCAGGACTTCTTTCATCTGAGTCACAGTTCACCTCTTTCTTACCAGTGCGACTGACCTCAGGGACTTACATAGGTGCTGCTCTAATTTTTTCTCACCTGCAAAGTAACGGTGATAATGTTCACTTCTGACATCAGAATCACCTGCTGTATATTAAAATGTAACCTTTGATTACAGAAACCTAAGATTGCAGAAAGCACATTGTAACCAGGGCTGAAATTGAGCAGGCACTGACACTCCACTACCCTCAGACTCCACATGTCCCAGCCTCTGCAAACCTTCCTTTCCGCAGGCAAAATCCCGGTCCGCAGGGTCTCCCTCCTTCTCGAAGCATGACTTCAGTCTTCAACCATGAAGGATTTGTTTTCTTTTTTTCTCCACGTGTCATCAAAGGACTTCCTGTTTCAGACTATCTTCAAAAATCCCGATTTTGAACTCCAATCCATACCTCCTCAGTTATAATTTCTGGACATAGGGATTCAGGAATCTGCAATTAAACAAGCTTCCCTGGTAATTGTTATAAGCTGTAACATTTGAGAACCATGTATAGTCAAACCCATCGATCACATTTGCCAAATGTGTGACTAATCCTGAGTCCAGTTTTGGTCATTTAATTCATATCTACTGCCCTGTCCCTGGTTCTCACTTCAAAGTGTCAGAAGTGGGGGGTGTTGTTGTATTTGTACTGAGAACATTCAGGCCTCAACCTACAGCTCAGTGACCAGAGGCTGATTCCTGCTGATATTTCTTTGTTCTGAAAGTGTTTATTGAGTAACTAATACATGATATGTCTCAATCTAAGTGTTGAGAATACAGCAGTGACGACAGGAAAAAGCCATGCTTTCCTAAAGTTTATGTTCTAATAGCATATACAAATAATTAACAAAACTAGATAATTAAATGTAGCCCGTTAGATGCTTAAGCAGTCTAGAAAATAATGGAACAAGGAAGAAAATACATAGAAGTG
Organism: Desmodus rotundus; assembly: GCF_022682495.2. Lineage (NCBI taxonomy): Eukaryota > Metazoa > Chordata > Mammalia > Chiroptera > Phyllostomidae > Desmodus > Desmodus rotundus. The sequence continues at coordinate 59,962,769 of NC_071391.1, forward strand.
GGAAGATGATTTTAAATAAGGAAAGTCCTCACAAAAAGGCACTGATCTATCTGCTGCCTGTGCTTCCTAATGTGGCCTAATAACAAGTAATATTTCTGTTACTGTCAGGCCTACCCTCTGCTGGGGAGCACACCGATAGGAAGGAAGGAAGGCAGGCAGGCAGGTGGAAGTAGTGCCTGCTTGAGTGTGGTTGGTAGGGTATGTGACTATCTCCCACGAGAGTAACGGCAATTTGAACCCTTCACTTAAAACATCATATGGTGTGCTTGAGTATGATATTATTATTTTACAGAATTGTATGCTTATGATTTTGTAATAATAAAGGTGTTATTTGCGCTGGACTCTACATAATGCGTCACCAGCCTGATATGGACTGATTCCTTGACCCACCACCTGAAGTCTCTTACTGTAGTCTTCAGATGTCAAAATCTGGGATGAGACTTGATTTCCTAGAGCCAGGGACTGGGTCTTGCTATGAGGTCTGCCTCACGTCATTTTTCCTAATTTGGCCATTACCACAACCAGACCTGGAGATAAGGCTCACCCAGATTTGAAGGGCTAATTGCAGTGATAAACTCCCACCAGAAGAGGGTAGCAGAGGGTTGCAGAGTAAGAGCTGCTGCGGATGTAGGTGATCACCCACAGAGGCTCTGGTCAAACAGGCAGCGATTTTCAACCTTTCCCATACCGTGGCACACATAAACTAATTACTAAAATTCTGTGGCACATCAAAAAATACATTATTTTTTTGCTGATATGGCAAAAAATAGTTGGTGTAACTTTGCTTCATTCACAGAAAAGAGGTCAGTGCCCCCCTGACTAAGTAGTCAGGTGCTGCATGTTTTAAAAATTCTTGCGGTGCACTGGTTGAAAATCGCTAAAACAGAGCATTAATATACTTACAGTCAAGAGGTGAGTTCCCTCGGTAGAGCTTTGGCCTGAGAAAGACGTCATTTATAAGAGCTGGGACTAGCTTGAGTTACATGTTCCCTGAAAGTAAGAGGGAGCATAGTGTATCAGAGTGACAACTCAAGAGCACTTTTCTAATAAAGTGTCTTACCTAGTAATGAACATTTGATTTCTTGCTAAAGTAAATCTCCAACGTAGATCCTATGACATACATATGTACTCCCCCTGTGGCCTCCCTTTATCCAGTTTCCTCTTCAGCCACTCTCAGCCCACCCTTGTTAATTTCTCCCCCATTAAGAATACAGTGGCCTCTAAGCATGCTATGAAACTCAAGATTCAAAACTTTTTTTTTTTGCTTTCTATCCATGGTAAACCTTCATTCATCTTGAGTCCCTTGCTTAAGCCGAACATGTAAAAAATGAAAACTGATGTCTCGGAGCATTTATTTGAGAATAACATGCAGGCAGGAACAAGATGGCCTTTGGGTTTCTCTGCAACCCCAGCGACGGCGCAGGGCCTGGTGCCCTACAGACTCTCAGTGTTTTTTTTTAATTGCAAGAATGCATCATATGACTACAGAGGGCAATTAACCCACATGGCTATTTTTACAGTCCTTCTTTCCTAAAGCAGCAGCAGTATGATAAATTTTACTTCTTTTTTACACTCTGCAGAAACCAGATATAGTGCCAGGTTCGTCAGCAGCATCAAGCAGGACGCCGCCTACCTTCTGATGTCTTTGAGCAGCCAGACAGTGATGTTGAAGACATGAAGCTAAAAGTACATCAGAGGAATGCAGAAAGTTCTTTAAATGATCATCCCAGTGACCTTTGGACCAAACAAGACCAAAGGTCAGTACTGTCCCTTGTGCTCCCGATGGCCAGGGCACTGTCACCTGTCAGCTGCAGCAGACTTAGCAGAATCTCCCTGGGAGAGTGACTAACAGAATTCTGGACAAGAAGCAAGGTAATATGATTGACTTCTAGCACCAAATACATGACAAAGGAAAATTAGTAAGGATTCATTGAGCCTTTTCTTTCCAACAATGCTATACAAATATTCAAAAGCATTATTATTCTTAACTTCTATTTTAAAACCCACAAAAAGTTATGATTATTGTAATCATTAATGTGTGAATTATTTTGAGGTGGCAGTGAGATAAAGGGAGGTGAAGCTAATTGTTCAAAGTCACTCAACCCAGAGCCATTGACGTCAGAGTACATGTCTTTTCCATTCTGCCATGTTTCTCCAACTCAACACCGTGTAACACATGGCTCATGTTTTACATTTTACAGACACACTCATGTTGATTTTCTAATTCATCCATCACAAGCACTGTGTTAAATGTTAGTTTTCTCTTTAAACAGATAAAGATACTGAGATCAGGATGGGAACACACGAAGTTTGACTCTAAATCCTGTCTTCCTTGAATAAATGGCCTGCTCTTTTACAATGGTGCAGACTGCTCAAATTATAACATACGAACAAGCCAAAACCAAGTCTTGCAAGAAAAGATCTGTCCTTTTCGTTTTAGATGAGTGCTTAATAGCAACTCAACTGGTGCATACATAAGGTAATAAAAACTTATACAAAATGGCATTTTTCTTTATTCAAAATGCTGAGAAAATATCAAAACTAAATTTTGTCATTTTAAACACAAAATAATCAGTCCTCGCTCCTTTGTAATGTATGTGTGGGGGGCGGGGCAGGTAGGGGTGGGCAGGGGACAGTGGCATAGTTATTATCAGGTAAGGAGAGACACAATGACCAGGTATGGTCAGCCCAGTTGTTTGGCAGAGTGCATTAATGAGTTTTCATGACAGAGTTATAGAAAAGTGAAATTTAGGGCTGAGTTTGGCAGTAGGGTATGTTAAGAACTGCATTTATTACATAAGAAAACTCTGGAGGATATGCTTTGTTTTGCTTGAATTAACATGAAACAGCAATAAAGGGGCAATCCTGAAATTAATGCCAATAAGCAATAATTCAGCAGACATAAAATCCAAAGTAAAACACGACTATGAGAACTGACTGCTCTTGGGACTTTAGAAATACTGAAGAAGTCTGGCAAGAACCGGTGGGCTCAAGCTGGTCCAATCCAGGTAGTAAGAACCAGGGAGCGCCTAACTAAAATCTATATTATACTTGCAATTCACAACATGAGTAGCCCATGTTTATTAAGCAGTTGCTATTACCAGCATTATTTAATGCATTTTACGTACACGGTTTTATCCGATTCTCATAACCCTATCAAGTGAACATAGTATTCACCAACATTGTACAAATGAAAAATATGGCTTAGAGATATTAGGTAATTCTTCTCAAAACTCTATGGGAAATAGAATAGGATAGGGTCAGACAGGGAGGTTCACTTGATCCTGGTGCCTGTGACCTTAAAACCATTCTACTCCGTAACTCCAAGAACCTGCAAATATAATTACAGTTATAGCAGAAACTTCTTATCTCTAAGTTATTCATTACGTTAGAGTCAACTCTGTCACAGCTATCAGGAGTTCCAAGAAATATGCTAATAGAACCATTAGTTAGGATGTTTCCTTATTATTTCCTTTAAAATATAATCAAGATGAGCCTTACTGATGAAACTCTCTCACAGTTTGCAAACTTATCTTCATTATATCCAGAAAATAAATGTATATGTCGAGGACAAGCTTAGGTAATTTTAGAAATTTTAACTCTCAAGGATAAATTAATATGGTAGAATTGTTTAACAAAAAAGCCTCAGGATTTTTGCATTTCTGTCATGGAAGTGTGAAGCAGCCTCGGAGATGGGAAGGGATAGGGATGGGTTAGTATCTAAAAGTATTTTGGTCATCCTGGATTCAATAAGCATGTTCTCTGAGTTGGTCACTGACTGGTTGGTGGGTGGGAATGGGGGTAAGTGAAGGGGGTCAAAACTAAATAGAAGATTTGAGCCCTTTCCAGGAGGAATTTATGCATCTAGTGAGAAGACTAGTTTATTACATATAAAGCAACTGGGAAATTTTTCAAGAAAATCCACTAAGAAATGATAGTATGAAGCTATCATAACATAAATAGCTACCAATTAATGAATGATTTCTATTGCTAGGCACTATGGAAGGAAATCTCCGAACACTATTGTATTTAATCTTCACAACAGCTCTACAAAGTCTTTAGTATTTACTTCCATATTACAAATGGGGAAACTCAGACTCTGTCATGGGCATGGAGATCAGGGGAGTGGAAGGTATGGGCTAGCAGTTTAAGTCCAGGAAGCTACTGTCTTCCTCTACTCACAATCTGTAATCTAGTTAGCCTTTCAGAATTACCTTCTGTAATGAATATGGAGACTACTTCTACCTATCAAAGCCATCATGCTATGTAGTGTCTGCTACTTCTTTGTAATTTAAAATGGGTTTTGTTAGATGGTTAATAGGTTAGCTAGGAATGTTTTGGGATGCAAATAGATAAAACACCCTATTAAACAGTGACTTAAAATTCATGGACTACAGCTCTCATACAACAGGTAATCTTGCAATAAAGATGTTGCAGGTCTGGTTCAAAGGCTCAATAAAAAGAGGCAGGAAATCTCTATCATTGTGTCTATCTCTTGGACTTTTCCCATGACCTCATAGAGGCTGCATTCTATAGGCATTCATGGTAAGATGAAGAAGTGAAAAGTTCATTTCCACTTTGGGGGTCTCCGCATAGCCAGCATAGCTACCCTAGGAGCAATAATAATTTCAATGCATTTGCTGCTGCCTTTGTGCCAGGCTGAATAATATTTCTCCATAGATTGTCTCACGTAATTTTTCTGATAATCCTAGAGGGAGCATTGTTATTATTATCTTCACTTTACATGTGATAAAATCAAGACTCAGGAAGGTAACATAATATATTCAACGTCGTATAATTAGTAAGAAAGAGAAACAGAATTCCAGCCCTGTTCTTTCTGGTTCTAAATGTTATGCTCTTAATGTTACCCTACACTGGTTCTTATCATCAGAATGAGTTTGTGAATACATGGGTGTGTGTCTATACTATACGTAAAATCTGTTTGAGATGCCACCTTCCCCATTTCATGGTCTACCATTCTTCAAATTCCTGTTTTTCTCTTCTCAATTTTTTTTGTCCTAACTCTTATGGCATCATGTCAGTGTATCAGTGTCATTTGCCACATTTCCTTATTTTTTCATACTTAATAAGAAGAACCTAACAGGCAAGGTCCATGTCCATTATTAAGCTCAAGCAGGTGTTTGCTAAATGTGTGCTGAGAACTCAGCTGAAACCCTCTCCCCTGGTCTTTCTGCCTGCTATTTTATGAAGCACGCTGGAGTCTGGGATTCAATTGGGCTCAATCCAATTGCTTGGCCTCTCTTATGTCATTGCTAGATAGTCCACTCATGAAACATAATTTACAACCTCTGGAAATTTAAATAGAAATATGGCAGCTTTATGACTCTTTTACTCAATGACCACCACCAATAACCTCCAGAATATAAACACAGCTTTTACTTTCTGCAGGAATAAAAGTCCAGTTCTATGGTAAATCAAGAAGTCTCTCTTTATAAATTATATGTTAAATACTTACAGCTTTTAAGATACTAATACATTTAGAAACAGAATAATAATAATTGTCACTGTTTAGTTTCATATGACATTTTTTTGTAGAACTTCAGGCCAATAAGCTTTTATTGCATACTTCGTATTCATCAGGTATCTTCAGAGTCCTGTCTCCTCTATTCAGTTTTTCCTTAACCCAGAAAATATTTAGTAATAACACTTATTCAGTGCATGGCACTAGATGAGGCACTGAAAATATAGAGATATAGTATGATAGGTATTAAGTAAAATTATATTCAAAGTATATTAATAAGCAAAAAAGAAGCCAATTTTTTGAAAGCAGTATAAAAGGCATTAGAGAAAAGAAAATACTTAAACAAGATCTTGAAGAATGATAAGAGGTTTATTAACTAGACAAGAAGATAATACGATAAAGGAAAATCAGATGCAACAATGTCAAAAATATGACATATTGGGGCAATATAAGTGATTCCATGTGGGTAAAGTACAGATTGCAATATAAGAGTGATGGAGGCACAGTTGACATAGCAGGTGGGCAATAAGTCAGAGTAAATTTCACTCAACTAGGTAATGTGCCTGTGGTCTTACTGTAGAGAAAAACAACTCAGTGTAAATCATAAAGCAAAAGCCATGTCTACATGCTACTGCTATTAAGTGATTACAAGGGATTCTCTCACCTTATTTTTTATCAAGTGAAGCAATAAGACAAGGTGATCAACTCAGATCAACTCTACCACACGCCATTATTTTGGGGTATTAATCATCCATTTTTGGCTAAGTACTCCAAAACTTACTAGCGTAAGTCAGCATTCCCACCCCCCACCCCCACCGGAGTTTCTGAGGATCAGAGCTCCTGGAGCAGCTTAGATAGATGATTTGGACTCAGGGTCTGTCATGTAGTTTCAGTCAAGCTGTGAAGAGGGGCTGGAACCAACTGGAGGCTTGAGAATCTCCTTCAAATATTAGTTCCATAGGGTTGCTCATGACATAGCAGGAAACTTCCCATAGTGGGAAAAAGAAACATAGAAAGAGGGAGGGAATGAATTTCCAATGACTTTTATGACCTACAGTTTTCCAAAATCTCACATTGTCTCTCCTGTTTTAACTCTGCTGGACATTGAGAGCGTCTGTGATGGAATGTGGAAAGGTAATATATAAGGACAGGACTACTAAGAGGTGGGGATCTGTGGAGGCTATTTTACATGCTGGCTCCCATGGTCTACACTGTGGATCTAATGATTCATGTCCCTCTCACAAGCAAAATATATAAAATACACAGAAGTGCTCCATTCCCCAGTGCCTCATTTCATTACAACATCTGCTTCAGGTCCAGAATCATGTCATCTTAATGAAGTCAAGATTCCAATAAGGATCTTTGGTATAGTTTCATGTGTTAAAAACCTCAAAGTGTAGTCAGGTCCAATTTGAGGTCTTATGAACTAGAGAAACTGGTTATCTGCCCCTCATACATCCAACATAAGCATAGAACAATTTCTACATACATTTATATTCCTTCTTAGAAAAGGGGGAAAAAGTGGCACAGAGGAGTCGGTTTCTATCACTTCTGAGATCCATTTGGGAAAACGTTGCAAGTTCTTTGACTATAAAGCAGGCCTGCTTTTGCCCAGAAGCTACTCTCCATAGCTCCGTGACTTTGCTTTCTGGAACCTTTTTATGCCTGAGTCATTCCTCTTTGTCCATGAAAGGTAATATGTGTTTGTGGTAAGCAGTCTTCTCAGCCCACATCCTGTAAGCGAAATGTGGGAGTCCAAAGGCCTCTTATTCTATATTCTCCCTGACCCTTTAGGCCAATCTGGCATTATTTGTTCTGATTAATTTTTCTTAAATCATTTTGGATCTTTTGTAAAATTTATCTGGTCCACTCCGTTAGACAAAAGCCATGGTCATGAACCCTTTTGTGATAAGTCCTCTCTGTTTGGGTTCCTGTGAATAATGCTAACAGACAACACCCTTAATTTTCCTAGAAGCCCCATCTCCCTGCATGGCCTTCTGCCTGACTAAAAGGCACATGGAAACACCACCTTCAATCTGTATAAAATCATATCGGGATACTTTTCAGTCACAGTATGTTCCGTATCTATGGGCCTGGCTTTCCTGGCCGTGTTCTGCATTTGTTCTTTGTTCAGAAGCCATTTCTTAATTTTAACATCTTTTGACATCTTGAGGCTTACAAATTTCAAAACAATCAAATCTCAACCTCTTCATGTAAAATGACATTTTCTTTTGGTTACCATTCTCCTTTCTTATTTATTATAAGCAACTGGGGTGGGGGGGGAAAGAAGGACATTTTAATATTTTTCCCCTGGAAATCTCACATGTAAACATTAAGCATTTTATATCTAACATAGTTTCAGAACATCAGGAATCTAGGAACAGTTTAGCTGGGTGGTTCTGGCTTAGGATCACTCATGAGTTTACAATTAAATGTATCCTGAAGCTACAGTCATCTGAAAGTTTGACTGGGGCAGGAGGATCCGTTTCCAAGTCACTCATGTGTCTGTTGGCAGGAGGCCTCAGTTCCTGTGATATGGACCCCTCCAAATGACTTCTCTAATCATTGCAGCTGGCTTTCCCCAGAGTGCGTGATTTGAGCAGAGAAAGAAAGAGTGAGAAAGAAGGAAGCTTCAGTATCTTTTATAATCTATGGGCCCCAGAGTCACAGGCTATCATTTCTTTATTTCTGCTTTGTTCTATCAGACATACAGACCAAACCTCACATATTGTTGGAGACTATTAAAATGTCCTTGCTGAATCCAAGATCTCCCATGTTTTCTTCTAGATGTTCGATATTTAGTATATTTGGGGGCCATAATTCATTTGGAATTAATTCTCATATAGATGTGAAGAATCTCTATTAGAGGTGTAATAGAATCTCTATTATATATAACATATATTGAAAACATTTTCTCTCAGTTTGTGTCATTTAACCTTGTTTACAATGTGTTTTTTGTCACAAAAGTTGTTATTTTAAAAACTTGTATGCCATCGCCCTGGCCAGTGTTGCTCATTAGAAAGGTTGTGAGTCTGATTCCTCATCGGGTCAGGGTAGGTACAAGAAAGCAACCAATTGATGTCTCTCTCTCTCTCTTTTTCTCTCTCTCTCCTCCCTCCTTCCTCCTCTCTCTCTAAAAGCAATAAAAAGAATGTCCTTGGGTGAGGATTAAAAAAAATTGTGTGTAACCAAATTTATCAGTCTTTTTTTTTAAAATCTAGATTTTGATTCATAGTTGGAATGCCTTTCTTTGAGGTTAAAGAGGAATGTATTTTAAACTTAAAAATTTAACATTAAAGATGAGTAAAACATTTTAAAATGATATACTTTTCTAGTACTTGTATGGCTTGATGTTTAGTATTATATTGCTGATCCATTTAGAGCTTATTTTTGTATATAGAATGAGGAAAGGACCGAAGTTCCTATTTTTTTCAAATGATTAACCAATTGCTCTGGTAACATTTATTAGAAAAGCCATCTTTAAACCAGTGATTTGAGACTCCACTTTGGTCATGTACTAGTGTCAACTCATTTCCTCTTCGAAATACTAAATAATAGCAATCCTGTAATTTCATTACTTCCTAGCATAACCACTTCACGCAGAATGAATGCTTCCCCCAGGTGAGGAGGCCTTGTCAGAGCTTGTCTTCTGGAGACTGTTCTCTTCTCAGTAGCATCGGACAGCTCTCGGTGTCTGAGTTTCCATCCAGCAAAGGTGTCTCTAGCCCGGGAAATGCAGGGCTGGTGTTTCGGAATGGTGACCCCCACCAAGTTTCTTTTGGGGGCTGTGGAGATGCAAAAGGTCTGAAAATCTGGACACTTCTCACTCAAAATGATTTTTGTTCAATGCTTTATTCATTGATAGGTGCGATCATTTCTTCAGTTGTTAGCAAGCAAAAGGGGAGTGATCAATTCAGCCAGATGCTAAGCAACAGAGAAAATCTAGGATGTAGTGTTTTCTTCTGCAATATTAGTTGGCCTTACAAGTGTCATGGAAGAAATATAGGTTGTTTAGATTAAGGTGTTAGGCACTTTCTAATTTGTTGTTCATTGTCTAAGAAACCCATGTATTAAATTCTACTTGAAATTCAGTATATTGAACCTAAATGGATTAGCTCATAAGCTATATCAACTGCAGGAGGGGTGAGGAAGCAGGGGACATAGGGTATAAAACAACCTAGCAAATAAATAAACTTGTATTCTTATGGCACCTGGAAATAGGTATATGTTGCTTTATTTAACATAATCACTGCAAAGAATAATACGGTAGCAGGACAAGGAAAAACACCTTCCGAGATAAAATTAAATCAACCATGAAAGGTAAAATCAGGCAGATTGATTATTCTGACACTACAAAGTCAAACACACTTAAAGGTTAACATCATTGTAAAAAAAAAATCTTTCTCATAAAAACATTGCTCTAAGTTTTGAATTCACTGGAAAAGAATTAGTCAAAATGTTAAATGGTAAGTATATTAAACATTTCGCCTGTGCCATCCACGATGGTAGAGGACATATTTCCAAATTGCTGAGAATGGTACAAAGATTAGTGAAAACACAGGATGTGAAATGACTGTTTGGACACACTTGCTACTTTAGGACTAGACATGTCCTTTGATAATTAAAGTGTCAGTAAAAGTGTCAGTAAGATTTTTAAGGCTTGTGTAACAAATTTTTTACCTGAGATTTGTTGATTCTAAATGTAAATGGTGTCTTAAAATGTCATGTTCCTTTGTCACATAGATTTTATTTATTACCACGATAATATTTTCGCTCTCAGGGTTCTAATCTCCTTCAGGGTCAAACCTGTAGAACAGGGAGGATACACACTGTAGGGAATGTTATATTACTTGTCACGATAAGGGTGGGGAAGCCCCCTAGATCCTAGTATCATGTATCTTTTTTCGATGCCCTTTTCTCATCCAGTTAATATTACCTCCATCTCATCTTCTTAATTGCTATCTTTAGCCTTCAAATTTTTGTGAACTATCAACACCAATTTTCAGTTGTCTGATGGATATCTGCACTTGTATACATAACAAACCCCTCAAATTTCACGAAGGCAAATTTCAGCAATTTCCAGTTTGTAGTGTGGCATGTGTGGAGCTTAGAAATGATCTCTCCATCCTCAAAACACACAGAAAAGCTGCACAAACTGAAAAATCAGCAACTCCTTTTAGATCCATAAGAAAAGTAAGAGAAAACTGATGTCTCCAAAATTGGAGAGACAGAAAAGCGAATAGAGAGAATCACAGCTTACCGGAGCAGAAACCCATGAGGGAACAGGTGCTGGGACAGGAAACCTGAATGGTCATTGACGAATTGTTTCAGACTCAGTGTGAACAAGTTTGAGAACTTCAGAGGCCCCAGTCATGGAAGAGGAGATCCTCCCATGATTGTGAGTTTTCGCTTAGGTGCTCAACAAGGTTCTCACAGTGAATACTGGGGGAAAATCCCCTCAAGTGTTCTGCAGAAGAAGGGGGAAAAATCACTATTTTTAAAAAAGTTTTTAAGAAAGATTTTATTTATTTATTTTTAGAGAGGGGAAGGAAGAGAGAAAGAAAGGGAGAGAAACATCAATGTGGCATGCCCCCTACTGGGAACATGGCCTGCAACCCAGACATGTGTCCTAGACTGAGAATCGAACCGGCAAACCTTTGGTTCACAGGCTGGCACTCAATCCACTGAGCCCCACCAGCCAGGGAAAAATCTCCATTTTGAAATATGGTAGAGCATTATATTCTTACCATGGTCTGTACTCAGGTGAAATTTTAACCAGAACCTAATGTGCTGGGGTTTTTATTAGAGCCTTATGACCTGGAAAAAAGGGAAATAAACAATTCTAGCTGGCTCTAACCTTCCACAGAGAGGAAGAGAAATACTCACCTCCAGACCCTTCTAGCTTTCCACATGAGAAAAAGGAAATACCTGACTTCAACCCACACTAGCTATTCTTTCCCATTTAAGAGCAGAGTGAACTGAGAAGCACTTGTAAGGTTCACAGTCCAGAGGAACGGACTCACTACAACACAGACTCACAGGACTACACAATGCTTTCCCTCCCCCGCCCCTCACCACCACAGTACTAAAGGCCTGTCTACAGGAGACCCTTAACCCAGTACATCTTGCCCAGGCAATAAGAACAAAAGTACAAGGCATACAAAAAGGTAAAAATTAGTTTTAAAGAGACAGGACAAGCAACACAAACCAGACTCAGATATAGTAGACATGTTGGAATTATCAGGCTGGGAATTTAAGACAACTGTGATTATTATGTTAAGAATTCTAATGGGTAAAGTACACAGTGTGTGAGAATAGATTGGACAATGGAAGCAGAGAGACAGAAATTTTAAGAAAGAATTTTAAAAACACATGCTAGAGTTTACAAAAAATAATGTCTTTAATGGGCTCATTAATGCAGAGGTTATCCAAGGCACGAATTTCTGAGCTTGAGGGTATTTAAATACAAACTGCCAAAACTAAAAAGAAATGAGACAAAAAAATTGAATTAAAAGAACAGGAAGACCCAGGATCACCAAGAACTGTGGGGCAACTCTAAAAGGTGTGAAACAGAATTGTGATGGGAATACCAGCAGGAAAAGGAAGATAGAAGAAAAACCTAAAAAAATATTGGAAGCAATAGTGCCTAGAAAGGTTCTCAATTTAATGTCTGATATTAAATCACAGATCCGGGAAGCTCAGAGAACACCAAGCAGGATAAATGCCACTAACTTTCACCTAAGCATATTTATTATATTTAAATTGCAAAAAATCAAAATTAAAAAAAAAAACCCTGAAAGAAGCCAGAGGGGAAAAACAAGTATATCCAACTTTTCCTCAGAAACCATGCAAGTGAGAAGAGTGGAATGGAATTCTTAAAGTGTTGTGAGGGGAAAAAATAAAAGGCTACTAATGTAGAGATCTTTACCTTGTAAAATAGTTCTTCAAAAGTGACTGAAAAATGAAGACTCTTTTGTGGTTTTCAACAAGATGTGTAGGGCAGAGAATGGTGAGAGACAATGCCAGCGAGGGGACAAGGTTGAAGGGGCTAGGTAAGTCATGTAAAAATTAACTTATTCCTATAGTCCATAGTGATAGTCAGTACTTAGGAAATGCTTATCATTTTCTGAGCATTGTGGTATTTTTTTACACACCCGATCTTAGTTAAATCCTAACAACAGCCCAAGTAAGAATATTAGGACACAGAGAAATTGAGCAATTTCTTAACCACAACGCTACGTATACTGCAATGGAGAGTCATTAAAAGATTTTAAGCAGTAAAAAATGTTGCTGGTATGTATTGTTTTCCCCCTATTGTTGACTCCTTAATGGGCTCAGGGAATATTAAAGCTAAAATAGACCTTAGAGATCATCTGGCTCAACCACTTTAATTCACACAGTGAGGAACTGAAGCCCAGGAGCATTAACCTGGTCAGGCCCTAACGATTCGGTAGTAGAGTGACAGTAGAGGAATGATTAGGTGGAGTGGGGATCTTGGACTCCAAACTCAGCCTACATCTTCCTGCAGTAGTCCTTCCATTAACAGTCTCTTCCTGCATGTTTAAAAATCATCAGTGCAAGCCAGTAGCAATGACTGTAAGCCTCACCCTAGTGATATCGCTCTCCTTCCCTTATTTTTCCACATCAATCACACCTGACAGGCAGTGTGAAGCGAGAAAAGAAGCAGACGTCGGTTTTCCATTATGTGGAATTAGAAGACTTGATATTCTTTGATGCTTCTTTAATCATTTCAAACAGAATTACTTTCACCCTATTAGAGCTTTTAGACTAAACTCTTGATAATTACCTCATAAATTTCACTCTTCCAACACGCTCCCTTGAAAATTGTGGGGAAGTTATCTCTGAGATGGTGTAGGGAAAAGACTCTGGATTTAGGAGCCAAGATGACAGGTTTCATAATCCAGTTCCACTACTTATAAATTAAGTGATCTTGACCGATTACTTAAATAATTTTGTAAATTAGTAATAGCATTATAACCATTTTGCCAAGCTGTTGTGAGGATTAAGCTATCATGATAAATAGGCATACTTTTGATGTTCCACAAGTGTTTTAAGAGCCAACCAATTTTATTGTGTGTGGTATTCTAATCTGCAGAAAGGGAGGAAGTAATACAACTACCTAATGAACAAGTTTAAGGCCTTTGTTGCTTATAATAATTACATATAACTAGGCATCCGGTGACTTAATTTTTAAAAAACTGTTAAGTGAGATGATTTTTCATTTTAAGGACTGATTTCCCTCCTAACTCTGTTATACACGCAGCATATAACTTTAGAGTAGTTAAGATAAAATTTTCCAAAATGTAGAAATAATACAAAAAGTTTATTTCATATTTTCCAATGTCATACACAGGTGTATTCTAATACAGCCATTCGGGAATTGAAAGAGCATTTGAGAAGTAAAGACCTGCACTGTCAGTAAGGTAAAGAATGAAAAACCAAGTTTGCTAAATTAGACACAAAGCCCAGAGTAATCTTGTTTCCTAGGTCAGTGTGCATTTGACTCACTAGTTTCTATTGATCCGATCTCTATTTATAGACTCTGTAAAGTTGTAAACTCTTAAAACACTTAGAAAATTCCTAAATTGCAACTATTTTTTGTACAGAAAAAAAATTGTTGTCTACTACAAAAGATAACTCTAAAGATAACTAAAAGATAAATTTTAAAATAACTTATCTTTAAATAAGATATCTTTAAAAGATAACTTTAAATATAATAACTTTATATTATTACTGGCATGTAGGGTATTAGTCAGCTTTGTATCTAATTTAGCAAATGTATTTACACATTTCTCTTCTAGCTGAATAAATAAATATGTTCTACAAATGTTCTTGGAACCAGCTTTACCATCCTGCTGGCTCCTCCAAAGGACTGATTAAATTGGTGAAATGCGTTTGATATATATTTGTACAAAAGTCATTTTTTAACATTAAAAAAATTATATTTTGACAGAGCAGAGCTTTTTAATGCCATTGTTATTCTAGGAGGAATCCCATGGATGCTCCCCTCCAGCTAAGGTCACGCAAGGTAAGAGAACTCTCGCCACTCTAGCGAAAATGTGGAATGAGCCATTATCGGTTAGTGGTGATGATTAATTGATAATGTCGGTTTAGTTTATACCACTGGTGAAGGAGTAAATGTAGTCTAGAGCCTATACTCAACCTCTCTCTTTCTGAGGCTCAGTTTTTTGACATCTTTATGATCCTGTTGCTTGAAGTCAATCGGGTGAGGAATGCTGGCAGAAAGGAAGTCAAGGATGCCCAACGAGTACCCAGAATGGTCAGGCAAACAAATCAGGCTCACTTTAAGGGCTAAATGATTCTGGAAAAATGGAGTGTCACAAAGAAAAGAATGTGTGAATAATATGAAAATATCCTGCCTTTCCCTCCATTACTTCGGTCAGGAGGGTGTAGTCTGGGGAGTCACTCGACACATAGAGACAAATGAAAACTGAAGTGGAGGGCAGAGGGGAAGTGACTGGATGAAGATGGTCAAAAGGCACAAACGGCAAATTATAAGAGAAGTAAGTGCTAGGGATGTAACGTGCAGCGTGACTATGGTTAGCACCACTGTATGGGGAACATGAATGCTGTTATGAGAGTACATCCTGAGAGTTATCATCACGAGGGAAAAGTTTTGCCTTCCCATTGTATCTTTATGAGAGGTAATGGATGTCAACTACACTTACTGTAGTACTTATTTTATGATATATGTAAGTCAAATCATTTCTGTACACCTTAAACTTACACTGTTCTGTATGCTAATTTATTTCAATTAAACTTCAGAAAGGGGCAGGAAAGAAGCAACTGTGAAAAAGTCATGTTGAAGTCTTAAGCCTCAATATTTCAGAATTTGACTTTGTTTGGAAACAGGTGCCTTATAGAGGCAATCAAGTCAGAGTGACCTAATTTGGTTGAACCTCAATTCAATATAAATGGTGTTATAAAGAGGAGAAATTTGGACACAGACATGTATACATGGAACATTCCATGTCAATATAAACAGGGCCACCCACAAGCCAAGGAGAGAGGCTTAGAACAGCTCCTTCCCTCATAACCTTCAGAAAGAACCAAACCTGCCAATGTTTTCATTTCAGACTCCTAGCTTCTAAAGCCGAGACAAATATTTGTTGTTTAAGCCACTCAGTTTGTGGTATTTTGTTATGGCAGCCCAAGCCAGCTACTACATGAGTCTTTATTTGAACAAGTGAGTTATCTACATCTACAAGAAAACATAAATGCATAATAGATGCTATTGAAAATATTAATGTATTTTTATTATATTATAAATATATCAAACTGTTCATGTACAAATGTCCACTTAAATTTCCCTCTTATGTAGATGGAGTTCTCTTACACCAATAATGGAGACTTTAATCAAAACCACTTGGTGTCCTAATTTTAGTGTTATTATTGGTGTCTTCCTTCCTGCTTCTCTGGTTACTGACCAGGGCTTGACTGCAAGCACTAAGGTAGCCATATGCCCAAGACTGGCCATTCATATCATCCCCTGAACCTCGCCATCACGATTCATCTGGTCCCGAAATGTGTTCAAAGATAAATGCCTCCATTACCATTCACGAAATCCCTCCCCCACCTATTTCATTAATTTGTTTAAAATTATGTTTCTCTCACTTGCAACTTAAATTATAATGTTTTAACCAATACATTTAATTTTTTTCCTTTGAAATGATACTCCTAATAATTAAGTGTAGATTTTTAGAGGTAGATCATTTGAACTTACAGAATTGGAAATTGGATGACTCATCCATTATCACATTGTTAGGAGGGCAAATAGAATAAGCCTAGGCCTTGTAATTGAAAAAATAACAAACTAACACAAATACTGTTGATAATAACAAATATCAAGGTAATAAGTTTCATGTTTACTATAACACATTGTTTTTCAGAGTGAAGGGAATCACAAATATTATTTAATTCTAAGTGTGCTGAATACACGGAATACCATGCAGTATGTTCATAAACTATTGGATCTGGTTTCTTAGCGTGCTGATAAAGTTCAGAACCTTCAAAGATGTCGCATATTCTTGGCTGGATGGCTAACTACCAAACTGCTTATGTAAAAAAATTAGTATCAGTAATAATCATGATATAATATCTATGTAATATTAATTTCTTATGACAGTTTAGAAATATTGACATATACCCCAGATCTTTGCCATGGCATATCCAGAAAATGTCCAACCATTGTTAATATAAGGAGAACAGTCTGCAGAACACTGATATAACTTGGTTGCCAAGAAGAGTGGACTGGAATGCACATGCGTGAACAATGACAATATTTCACTGTACTAGTCAGTGGGAGAAGTAGACACCATTGAGTGAGCATGTGTACTGTGTGGTCATTGCATTCAAAATGACTGAGCAAGTAGAGCAACGAATCTGCATTAGATTTTGCATTAAGCTTGGACATTCCTCCACAGAAATTATTCAGATGATTCAAAAGGCCACAGCTGTGGGAAACTGGTGATTGGCAGCTTCATCATGACAATGTGCCTGTTCATGCATCACGTCTCATGCAGAGTTACTTGGCGAACATCAAATCACCCTGGTGACTCACACCCCGTACAGCCCAGATTTGGCATCCTGCTACTTCTGGCTTGTCCAAAAACTAAAATCACCTTCAAAAGGGAAGAGATTTCAGACTGTCAATGAGATTAAGAAAAATATGACAGGGCATCTGATGGTGATTGGGAGAACTGTACGAGGTCCCAAGATGCCTACTTTCAAAAGGACTGAAGCGTCGTTGTCTTATGTACAATGTTTCTTGTATCTTCTTCAATAAGTGTCTCTACTTTTCATAGTACATAGCTATATAATTTCTGGACAGACTATATATATATACATACACATACACAAAAAGAACCCTCAGTCTTCCTATATTAAGTAAAACAATGTGGGTGGCATAAGATAATCACTGTAGAACAATTGTTCCTTTGGTCCAAATCTGAAATATCTGTTTCCATATAGTAGAGAAAAAAGGTATCTCATGCTGAAATTTCACACCAAACAGAATGCCCTTCAATGTCACAAACTAAAGTTGGAACTCTGGAGTTGTGTCAACTAGCATGTCATTTATTGCATACCTAGTACTGTGGGAGGAACACCTATACATCCCACTTTAGCAGATTAGACAATTCTTATTAATACAGAGTTCAAACAAATTATATATAAAATAAAGAAGACAATGCTACATAGGGTAACTAATTTATAAATCAAATTATCTTAACTCCTCTTCTACCATCATTTTCTTTTCAGTTTTTATATGATAGAGTGCTTTAAAGAATCCATGGTTAAAATAGCTAATATTTAATGTGTCCTTATTATATGTTAGGTATCATTCTAATCACTCTATAGTGGATGCTTATGGCAAACTGTTGATCCTCCCTAATAATTATTCTTTTATTTCTTTTAAGGTAATACAATCATTTTTGGCTAGACACATTGGGATCCAGAATGACAATTTTATGTCTAAGTTCTAATTAATGGGACTTCAGTGAAAGCCTGGAACAATTTTCAGTTTTGCCTTTAAAGGGAAAGGGCCTTTATGTTGGCTGAAGTGCTGATCTATGTATGAACCATCTATAAATAATATATAGAATGATGGAACAAAAGGTCAATGGATCCTGAATCTACGACCATTTCAGAATGTCAAGTCACCATATCAGCCTGGAATTTTAAGTGAGGAAGATAAAAGTTTCTATCACATCAAGATTTCAAAATTTGGGGCTTCTATTATGTATAGCTTTACATATATCCTGTGAACCTGTATAATAGAGTGTGGTTTTATAAAATTATAGATCTGAAGTTCATATCCATGCAAATTTTGCTTACATTTTTAAGATGGTCCTGGATAAGCTGAAGTCCATCAATCTGCACTTGAATCTCAGGCTAAGTAAGTCAAGTTCTGGGTTAGTGATGGTGCCAAGAAATAGTTTGTGGAGGACTTTAGCACCTACCACCAAACAATCTCCAAAAACACCCAACCTACAACACCAACTGCTAATTTATAAAGTTAATTGACATTTTTCAACTTTATGTAAAACCAAAAATGTCATTTTTAGAAAGTGATTACTATTTTTGTTTATTTACATTATACAAAGTAAATAAAAACAGTGTGCCCGCTATGCACATGCAGGTTATAGGCCACCTTGGCCCATCTTTCCATCATATCGCTGCTCCAAAGCCAAGCTGTGAAGGGATTCTGAGCTGCAGCTGGGAACGACCTGCTAAAATTTATCAAAGCAAAGGCAAGGAGGTAGAGAAAATATGAGTGTTTGGCAACACAGCTTAGACACATGGGAGTTTGTGTTCCATTTCTCTTCCTTTTATTTCTGTTTTCTTACTGCAGAATATAGAGAAAGTCACTGACTTCTGAGGGTATTGGGGCAGAAAGTGAATTAAAACCTTACTCACGATTAGGTCAGATAACACAAGCTGGGTGAACAGAGCCTGTGGCCAAGTCAGAGAACATCTGAGTGCTTCAAAATAAGCAGCTCCAGTCTTTGATGTTCAGCAAGGCCCTCCAGCTCTAAAATTCTATAATTCTTTCATAAAACCAAATATTAAAATCAAACCAACTGAAAGGACTCCAACCTAAGACTTAGAGTGAGATGGTAAAATAAAAGTGAAAATTAATGAGAATAACATAAACCTTTAAAATATTTAGCATTACTTCTGAAAAAAACATGCCTTTATGGTGAATATTATTTATATAAGGTATATTACATATTATATATGTTTTATAATAAACTATCATATAGTAAGATAAGAAATATACTAAATTATATATAATACCTGAAAAGAAAAATTTAGTATACCTACATACACAATATACAAATACACACACGTTTAATCAATTAAGTTTCAATTGAGAACTATGCATGAAACACCTTAAATAGGGTTTGAATTGTATTTTAAATCATTTCCAAAATGACAATCTAATAATCTGATAGCAGATATATATAAAATCTGAGTGCTGGACAAGATGGAGGCATAGGTAGAAACCCTTCGCTTCCTCACACAACCAAAAGGAGGATAACAAACAATCTAAAATCAATAAATGGCCAGAAGTGCCAGAAAATCAAACTGCATGGATCTCCAACAACCAAGGAATTAAAGAAACAGTCAACCAGATGAACCAGACCAGTAGGAGGGAGAAGGGCAGATGGGCAGATAGAGACAACCCAGGGCAAGGCAGCAGATCATGTGGGCGGGGCTGTGTGAATGGGAAACAGACTCAGAGCTGACTGGGGCCTATGGTAGGCATTGCCATGGTGGGAGAAACTCCCAGTCTCTCATGACAGCTCATTGGAAAGTGGGGCTAGAGCACAGAAAGTGAGCTGCATTGTTCCTTCTCTGGCCCCTCCCCCACAGACAGCATCACAATGCAGCAGAGAGGGTTACCCTGCCCTGGCAAATACCTAAGGCCCTGCCCCCTTACAACTTAACAGGTGCCCCGAGACAAGGAAATAGGGCCCAAATGAAAGAGCAGAGCAAAACCTCAGAAAGAGTACAAAGCGATGAGGAGGTAGGCAACCTATCTGATATCAAATTCAAAACACTGGTAATCAAGATGCTCACAGAACTGATTGACCTTGGTTGAAAAGTGAAAGAACAAATGAAAGATACTCAAAGTGATATAAAGCAAAATATTCAGGGAACCAACTGTGACAGGGAGGAAACTAGGATCAAATCAACAATTTGGAACAAAAGGAAGAAATAAACATCCAACTGGAATAGAATGAAGAAACAAGAATTCAAAAAAATGAAGAGAGGCTCAGGAACCTCTGGGACAACTTTAAACATTCCAATATCCGAATCATAGGGGTGCCAGAAAGAGAAGAACAACAGCAAGAAACTTAAATCTTATTTGGAAAAATAATGAAGGAAAACTTCCCCAATGTGGTGAAGGAAATAGACTTCCAGGAAGTCCAGGAAGCCAAGAGAATCCCAAAGAAGTTAGACCCAAAGAGGAACACACCTAGGCACATCATCATTAAGTTACCCAAGATTAAAGATAAAGAGAGAATCTTAAAAGCAGCAAGAGGAAAGTAGTTACTTACAAAGGAGTGCCCATAAGACTATGAGCTGATTTTTCAAAAGAAACCTAGTAGGCAAGAAGGGGCTAGAAAGAAGTGTTTGAAGTCATGAAAGGCAAGGACCTACATCCAAGATTACTCAATCCAGCAAAGCTATCATTTAGAATGGAAGGGCAGATAAAGGGCTTCCGAGATAAAGTCAGGTTAAAGGAGTTCATCATCACCAAGCCCTTATTATATGAAATGTTAAAGGGATTTATCTAAGAAATTGTAGACGATCAAAAACTATGAACAATAAAATGACAACAACCTCACAACTATCAACAAATGAACCTAAAAACAACAACAACAATGAAAACAATACTAAGCAACCAGCTAGAACGGGAACAGAATCAGGGAAATGGACATTACATGGAGGTTTTTCAGCGGAGAGGGGGAGGGGAAGAATGGGCGGGGGAGGTACAGGGAATAAGAAACAGAATTGGTAGCCATAAAATACATGGGGAGAGGTTAAGAATGGTATAGGAAACAGAGAACTCAAAGAACTTATATGTACAACCCATGGACATGAACCAAGGAGGGGGAATACTGGAGGGTTGGGGGTACAGGGTGAAAGGGGGTTAAAGGGGGGAAATTGGGAAAACTGTAATAGCATAATCAATAAAATAAACTTTAAAAACTAAAAAAATTAAAATAAATTAAAAAGTCTCCTGCAGTTAGAGATATTGCCATCAGGAATTACTTACAATTCATACCCAAAGCATGATCTATTTAAGGTCTTTATACATAGTTTGCAACTCAAACCTAATTAAGTGTGCATGCATGCATTTGTGTTTATTATGTGTGTATATATGTATGTATATCACAGTTTTCTGGTATAACATATTATATAAATTCTTCATATTTTTTTCTTTTATTCCAACGGCAATAGCAATACCTGTGGTCAGCCAGGGATATTTATAAGCTCATTGGGAAAAAAAAAAACTAGCAACAAATCATGCTTGCTCTGCCCTCACCTTCATCATTTTGCTCCCTAATCTTTACTACCACTGATTCTCTCTTCTTAGGACAAGACCTGGTTATTCAGTGTTTATATATACTTGACTAAATCAAAAATTAATAAATAAAGGATATTAATTACATTTTATTCCAACTTAATTATCCATCTTAAATGTCCCTGTTATACAGTCCAGTGTTTCTACCCAGAGCATGTAGGACAGTGAGTGCTGTGAGGTAGCATAAGAGTATTCCAAATAATATAGGTTTTTCAATATAAAAACATGTTTAAATAATATTAGCTCCCCCAATAAAAAAATTTAAGTCCAAAAAATAAAATACCGACTCTTTAGAGTTTAAACTCTATTGAAAATAAGAAGTGCTCAGTCTCAACCCTCAAACTTTCTCTCCAGCAATATCTGGATTTCTCTGCATAGCTATGACTCGTTAAGCATCTTCAGAGCTATATTAATCCTATTCTAAGATTCTTTTAGCTTCCACTTTTATAAAGAGTTCAAAAAGTCAATAAGACTCAGGAAAATATCACATAATCAGCTCTACAACCACAGATGCTTTTTCTCTCTAAAATACAAAAACCAATATAATACTTTCAGACGTGATGCTAAGCAAATTTCGTTGCCAGCAACTAGAACTTATAACAGTTTGGGTCATCCTACAAAAGACCAAAGCAGAGACATCTGAATGGTATTTGGGGAGATGAGAAGTAGAGACAAAAATCATGTGAAGACTCTCAAAACCTCTTGTATTCTTTCAAACCTGAAACATTTGCTATAGTGTTACATCTTGACACAGGTCCTACGGACGCTGCATTCCTTCTCCACGGTATCTTTCTATGTCAAGCTCACTAGTCTTCCAACATGAATATCTTAGTTTTCCTGGCCCAAAACCAAGGGGGTCTTAAATGAACTTTATAATAATTGCCTCTGTAAACGCAAGGTTTTTTATTTATTCTGCATTTCCGAAGAATCAGAATCAACATTTCCACTCTAGAGCTGCTGCCATGGTTTGCCCCGGCACTCCCTGCACCACCACCCTCCAGTATGCCAAAAGCGATCACGTGGGAGGATTCTCTACAGGTTCTGACTAATGGAAAGAATAGAAGAAAATATAACAAAGTGAAAACCTCTAATCTGGTAAGCAAGTGCCACTCTAATCCAACCTCAAAGCACAGGTCTCTCAAGGTAAAAGCAGATTAAGAAATGTGGCTTAGATATAAGTCAAATGGAGTCTTTTTATAATCCGTGTTTACAGCCTGGAACACCCATGTACAGAAAGGAGTTGACTTCATAAACTACAGATAATTCAGGCCTTTCACATGTACCAGTTATTCACAGAGAAAGGAGAGAAGAAGTCAGACACAGAGCAACAGAGAGTACACACAGCCAGGTAAGGAGAAAGAGGAGACAAAGAGAAACATAGGCACACACACATGCACAGGGCATTGGGAGAACAGACGGAGAGACGGAGAAAGAGAGAGATTGAGGTTACTGCCTTCGGAAGGTGGTATTAGGCCTCTGACTAAAAATTCTTACCACACGGAGGCAAAAAATACAGGAAAGTCTTTCCACTAATCACTAGGCAGAACCAGGAAAAGAGTAGACTGTATTTTCTAATATTTAGGCAAAATAACTCTAACAGCTGGTTGAACAATGTTGCTCATTACATGTCAGAGCCTCACAAAGTAGATTACCAACTATTTCTCTTACAAGCAGGGGCAAGTGAAGAGACTCACAGAAGATGGGTGCTGCCTGCTCAGCCTGATAACAGGCGACACCAGGTCTACAGAGGGCTCTCCTCTAAGAGCCCGGATGGGAGTGCGGGAAAGGGAAAAGAGATCTCCCACCACACCCAACTCTCCTAATTCCAGGTAGATCACTGCCATCTGAAGCTATGAGCAGAAAGAACTAGAAATGTTGGAAAACTTTTTGCAGAGAGGTGACATTTATAAGATATTTTGAAAGTTAAGTCGGATTTTTATTAGGCAGTCAAGTTGAAAAGGGCATTCTAAGTAATAAGAGCAAAAACTTAGAGATATAAAGTGTATAGCTCATTTGGCAAACAGTGAGAATTCAGTCAGAAAAAGCTGGTTACTAGAATTGACACACAGAGAGAAATAGAAAGATAGCATGTGTGTATGAGTGTGCAGGTATGTGTGAAAAAGGCAATTTGTTCAAATATTATGATTCTTTGTAAATGTCTCACTGAGGATCTAGATTGTCATCTTTAGAAATGGGAAACTAATATAGGATTTTTTGGTAGACGAATGAAATAATATGACCAGGGACTTACGAAAAAAATAAGTCTAGTGGAGATGTGGAAGACGAGGATAGAAAGCTAAGGTTGATGTGATCTGAATGGTCCCAAGATTTAACCCTCATCAATGTGCAATGCTCCCTATCAGGGATGGGGTTCTGTGATCTTTATACAGAGCAGAACCCTCATGATGACTTTGGACCTCTCTGGCTATTGGAAGTGCTCTGAATGAGGGCTTGACAAATCTCGATATGGCACTAGCAGGGATCGATGTTTTACATGATGCTCCAAAGAAAGACAACAAGAAAGGTCTAGGCCAATGTTAACAGGGCTCAGAGATTTGTAGTGAAAACCATTTCCAATTGGTAAACTTGATCTCCTTTGTTCTTTTTGTCCAATGACCAGCTGTAAGATGGTCCTCAATCTGGAGTACCACCCTTCAAAATTGTTTGGTAACTCATGGGAGTATTCGTCCCTAGGCAGTGGTGCTGACTTTAATGAACAGGAGTCAGGGATGCAAAACTTCCTGAAATGTGTAAAATAAACAAAGCCTTAATAATAACTACCATTATAAATATGCCACCAAAATGCCAATAGTTCTCCTATGAGACACATTGTTATACCAAGTGTTTTCTTAAGTATTCTGTCAAACATTTCAGTCCTGGGAAACGCTATGAAAAACAAACCAACAACTCATAAAACTGTAACAGTGATAAGTGAATTTGTTCAATTCTGAAACCATACCTCTTCTTAGAAAGGAATTTAATATATTTGCATATTAAAAGCATTAAACAGTTCTATTTAACTGTATGTAATCCAATTTTCCTTAAATATATTCCCTGTAACATTCCATAGACCACTTTCAGAATTTGCCTTAGAAATATAGAACCACAGGTCACATCCCAGATTTGGTTTCTCACTAGCTCTGAGAGGAATATCGTCACCCGCAGAGTGAGATGGAGTATGTGCTGAGAGGAATTGTCAACAAGGAGGTAAGACCACTCCCTGTTAGATTGGTGACTAAAACCAGGAGAGACCAGCTTGATCCAACCCGGTGACTGATTTCACCCAGTGATAACCCATAGCCTCATTAAACCCCCATTGTAATTCATTAGCATGTTAATTGACACACCCCAGCTACCTAGGCCAGAAATGGAAAGCCCATATAAGGACATGAAAAGGCCGGCAATACTTCTCTGACTAATCCCCAGCCCCTGCCTGGGAAGATCCTGAATATTCCCTCCCCCCTTATTAAATGCCAAACCCCTTTCATTAAAAGAACCTCAATAAAGGAAGCAAATTCCACTAAAGGACTGCTCTGTCTGTGGAGTAACCCATTCCCTGTCTCACTGCTTTACTAATAAACTCACTTTCACTTTAAATGCTATGTTGGCCCTTTATCGAATTCTTTCTGCATGAAGCCAAGAACCCACAGGTCATGGACCTCTGGGTCCCCTGACCCTTGGAACACCTGCATCAAAAGGATCACACAGCAGAGGTTCAGAACCGGCTTCCCATACATGTGCTACTTGGGCATGTGAATTATTCTGCACGGCAGGCAATCAAGACACTGCAGTCTCATGAGAAACTTTCCCCTCTCCCTTAGCTTGTAAATTCAGAGCCTTGCCCATAGCAAGAGTTCTCAGCAGAAATAATGTTTTTTGACCATCTGTATGTTAAGGCAAACTACTAATTACCGAACTTCTCTTCTTATTGTCCTGCAGTGACCTTCTTCCCCTCTGAAGCCCCAAGACAGCTTACACCCACCTTGGTTCAAAAGGTCGTGAAGCGTCTCTTTTCCCCATTCTGTCTCTGAACCTCTCCTGCTGGTGGGCTCTCTGACTCTCTCATCTATGTGGGGGTCCCGTGCATGTGTCTGTGATTGAATTTGGTTATGTCCTCTTGTTAACCTTTCTCATTTAGATTTAACTATTAGACCAATAAAGAGAAACTTGAGGGTAGAGGAAAGTTTCTTCCTCCTTCACAACACATTGGGTGGCAAGGCAGACTGTTGGTTCTCAATCCTGCTTGTGATTTTAATTGACTGAAATTTCTTTTAAATTATACACACACACATACATGGAGATAAAGGGAGAGAGATACTGATGTCAGAGCCCCATCTCCAGAGATTCTAATAAAGCTTAAACATCAACATTTTTTTTCAAACTCCCTAGGTGACTTCAGTCTCCAGCCAGGATGACAAGCCCCACTTTAAATTTTTACTGCCTTTTATTCAATGGGTCCCCACCTATCATGACAGATGCCAATGGCATTTGTTTGCTTTATTGTTTATTGACTGATTTTGAAGCTTTCTGAGTTGGAATAAGTATAACTAGCCAGCATGATAAGCAAAACAATTGCAATTTGGATTCTGATATTTTCAGATCTCAGAGCAACCTCAGGCTTATATGTGTTTAAAGTTTCATTTTTTTCCATTTGAAAAATTAAAATATAAGCAGACATTGATTTATTGCATGATAATGATAATTTGAGAGAGAAATAAATCTTACGTTGAGTGAAGCACACTTCGAAGAACCAAAATCTCTATAAGAGATATGTTTAAGCATGCATTTAGAGAGAATACTCTAGTAAGTTAGAGAAACAGAAGCAGGGAAGAGAAACTGAGGGTGTAAAGAGTTAGGAGACTGTTTCACATGTCTAGACAAGAGATTATGAAGTTTTAAAGAGAAATGAACCAGTGAATTCTTGATGAAGGAAATGAATCAAGTAGAAGTATTTTTGAGTTAGTCTTGTTTGTTGTAGAGGAAGAAGAATAATTTTTCCTCTACTCTCTGAGGTTCCTGGCTGGGACCACCTTGTAATAAAAAGACAGATTAATAGGAGAAAAACAAACAGATGATTAATAACATGCATGCCTCCTGTATACAAGGAAGACACACAGGAAAACAGACTAACTCTCCACTATGGCCCAAGCCACCACTGTCTTCAACTAAAGATAAAAGAAGAGCTTGAGGAGTAGGGGAGCCAGTTATGTGAAGTTACAGAAAAAATGCCTGTAAATAAGGGTATGGTTGTAATGTAGATTTCAGGCCTGTCTTCTACTGATAAGAGTCTCTAGACATTGTCATCTTCCTCCCTGTGTTTCAGAGTGGGATACATCCTTACAAATAGCAATTTCTCTTAGATATGCAAATAATCCCTTAGAAAAGTGTAACTTCTACTCAGTTTTTAGAGCTTTTCCTGTGTCTGCTGTTTCTTAAAAAAATAATCAGCTAAAGATAATTTTTATGCCAAAGAGGCATATTTCTGTGTGCCAAATTCTGTTCCCATTCAATGTTTATTGGTCTAAATGGGGAGAATGAGAGCAGAAAATTTTACAAATAGCACCCAGATTTTTTGCTTGAGAAGCTAAAATACAGAAAGAGAAGCAATTTAGGAGATACAGATATTGAAGATGTATTTTAAGAGTAGGTACTAAAACTGTTACCAAACCCAAATAATTAAGTTCCTCTGCCTGCACCCACTGTTCAATAAATACATACTTGCAGTAAAAAAAGAAATTGGTGTATTAGAATTGGCCAATCTGGAGAAGCACAAGCCTGTGCGCTAAAGACCCAAGTCTCCGATGGCACGTGGGTTCCAGATTGTATAGGGCAATGCTACAGGACACCAAGGGTCAGATGTTCAGAGTCATGTTAGGAGCTGATAGGTCAGAGGTAAGATAAGGGTAATAAATCATTTCTTCAGGTCTCAAGGATAACTCTGATGTCAGCTTCCATTTTCAGAACCAGTTTCAAAGAGATAGCCAAGGGGGTTGACCTGCCTTAGAGCTCAGGAGCTGAAACATTAAGTTAAACTAGGTTATACCAATGTAAGACCCATTCAAACCCATAGAGAATGTTTATGAGTTCATTTGAGTCAAACTGATGACAATTGCGGGGAAGCAAAACCTCAATGAGTTGAGAAAATGCTCCAGAGAATGGTATTTATGCACCTTATTTTATATATTACAGTCAGAAGAGAAGAGGGAAGTAGGCTACATGAAATCCACTGGTGATAGATTAGGGAGGTGGCAGAAAGCAGAGAGGGGGTGGGGTGTGGCGTGGAACCTCTGGGACTGGATAAAAGGCAAAATGACAGACACACACTTCTTTTACACAAGTGAATACAGGATAGTTAATAGTCAACAATTAACATAATAACAATAACAATAAGGGGATCCTTGTTCTCCGCAGGGTGGGGCCTGCTGTTTGAAAAGAGAAAAAGAGAAATTATTTTTGCAAAGACATGTTATTGGGTATATAACCCTAAATATAAAAATGATGGAGGGCTCAAATGTTGGGAAAACTTTAGTTTCAGGCAACAACTGGTAAGCTTGGTAATCAAAGCCTGTAAAAAGCGATAGTTTCAGGAACTGCAGGTATGACTCACAGCGACTCCAGGAGACCACAAGCAGTTCCGCCTTTGTGCCTCAGCGCGGCTGCAAGCAATGGAGATGGGATCTGAGCCTGGTGCTCTAGGGACAGACGCCCACCACCCACCACCCACCACCCAGGACACAGACAAAGACCGGGGCCCAGGGCACAGGTGAAAGAATGATGCAGCTTTTTTTATCTGATTAACTTTTCCCCTGAATTCCAATCCCCTTACCTATACTTTGCTCTCCTTATAAAAAGGGTCAGTTGAAAATGGAATTTAAGATGTTCTGAGTTCTGTTAGGGTACAAACCCACCATCTTCTTAGATCTCAGGCCTTCTGAATAAAGAACTCACAAAGATTCAATCCCTGTCTCTGCTTATTGGGTCTGGTAGGTGACAGGCAGCAGGAACCCTGGCTTTTCCAGTTTCAAAAAGACAGCAGACAGGCTTAGCTGGGATGAAGATTGACCTTTGTTAGAGAAAATACTGCCTTAGGACTGACTACCTCCAAGAACTGCTTTTAGTCAAAAAGTTTTAATTTTAGACTATCTTACGTGGCTACTTTAGGTTTCTGTGTTTGTAAGGCTTCCATGCAGGCCTCCCCTGAGCTTGTCAGGTTTAGCACGTGGCCCCTTTTCGTCCACAGTTGTTACCTGTAGACTGCCTGGGGCTTAAACCTGTGACGATTAGTCAGGGCTGGGCTCTAGTCTTCTGCTGCCTCAGGGGTCAATGGTCATCAAGAAGTGAGACTAAGGTCAGGTCAGTGAAGTGTAAGAGAGAAGGAAAAATAGTTGTTTAAAAACTAAAGTTCAAATCAAATCAGAATTATAAGGACCTTTGGTTTCAAAACTAAAAGCTTAGATAACCTCTCTGGGATAGAAAATAAATATAGGAAAAGCTGAGAATAGAATGCTGAGAAATAGAACACACCTAAGTGAAGCTAGGAGGAAAAAGAAAAAGAAAAACAGATGAAAGAGAAGATGGAATTACCAGAGAAGCTGGAAATCACAGAAAACAAAAGTGGGGAGCTTTTAAATACAGAGGAGGAAGATAACCAAACAGTCTGCAGGGAGATGTCAAAGGATAAAAACTAAGATAAACTGATTGTTAGGCACTGGGAATCTACTGCTGACCTGTGAGAGCGAGGTGTTCTACCACAGAGAGAACTATAGTCAGAGTAGGGAGTGAAAAAAAAGGGATTTAGACTACAGAGATGAAGGCAAAAAAAAAAAAAGCAATTCTGGAAGACTCTAGAGAAGGATTTTCCATGGAGGGAAGACTTGAGGAGCTCCAGGGCAGGCTGCCGACTGGCAGAGGATGTGATGAGGGGTTGGGGGCAGGATGTGGGAGGAGATAGGAGAGAACAGAAGAGCAAGTTGTGACAGAAATCAAAGAATGGGAAGATGGGTGAAAGTCCCCTTCCTGTGAAAAAGAGAAATTTTCTAGCTAAAGCAAAAGAGTGGGTCATCTGCTAAAAAGGAAGCAAGAGTGTAAAAAACAAGTTTGATGTATCCTTTGTAAGAAAGATGAAGAAGAATACTGAACGTCCAGCTAAATTCAACAACTTTAACTTGGATTTGGTCAGAGGGTCACAGGCCTATAATTTTTTCCCTAGTGGTATCACTCTGAGAATGGAATCTAGGAAAGAAATATTATTGCTAAATCTCACTGGACTTCCTGCTTATTTTGAGTAGAAAAAAATGGGGAGGAATTACTTATAAGGTTAATAACAATGTTTTCTCTATGTATTAATATAAGAAAAAATATCCCAATATCAGTACCTTCAGCATCCCATCCCTTTTATACCTGGCAAACAGATGACAAGAAATATAAGCATTTAATTGGAACTGGGTCATTAGTTCAACAGCCACTCGAAAATTGGTATGGGTGTGAAAGCTCTTGCCATCTGAGGGGAAAAAATAATCTGTAATCAGCTTGCTAGAAAAGAGATTTTGACACCTCCTCAAATATAGAAAAGAATGTTCAGGTGATTTATTACCTGTCATAACAGAATCAGCCTCAAACTCTGGATACACCTTAGTTAGTGTCAATCAGAACTGTAGAAAGATAAGTGGTGCTCTTCAAGTTTTATGGACAGGAAGGGAGAAAATCAGGCAAGGGGAAACGAACTATAAAGATCATAAAATCATTTCTCATTATTCCAGTATCTACTGTTACAGCATGCTTGAATAGATGTTCAGAAAGTAGTGTGGCCCATGGAGAAAGCATTACAGTAAATAAAAATATATATATATACACAAAATCCTCTATGACAGATTGGGAGCATATCAATTTTTAAACTCTCAGAGACTTTATTTTGATGTCTTCAGAAGCCTGCACTTTAATTTTCAGTTCTTTCCCCTCATGAGGGTTTACTAAAAATGAGATGAAGATTTATAGTTGATTTCATAGTTATTATGAATGCCTATGGTGTCTCTACAGTGATTACAAAAATAATCACTTATTTCTCCTACTGCTGGGAATCAGTAGTGTTCCTGTTCCAAATACTCCATCCCTCCCCTTTTCGGTATATGTGGCCCTTTGGAGAGAAGGCGACATCCGGAGGTGAAGGAATAGTGTACAGTTGACCCCTGAACAACATGGGTTTGAAGTGTGCAGGTCCACTTACATGCACATTTTTTTCAATAAATATTATAAATGTATTTTCTCTTCTTCGTGATTTTCTTAACATCTTTTCTCTAGCTTACTTCATTGTAATGTTAAAGAAAAGGGGGCCATATACTAATGACAAGCTCAGCTGAGGGTGGGAGGGGCACATGGTGGGCCGTACAAAGCTGGTGACCGAAAGTGACCACAGATGACAGTTTGAACACAAAAATTCCTAACTGTACAGGCTGTGGTGGGTAGTCACATTCTAGGCCTATACTTTTCTTGATAAACTTTAATCTTTACCTTACATGAGCTCTGTCTATTGTTCTTGTGCACCTAGGATAATACACCTTTGAAATGACAGTGCTATTCTTTTCCAGACCTCTGGAAGGCACAACATCTGGCACCAGAGTGCAAGACCACAGAGCTCCTCTTTGTTACCTTGTTGCCCACATTCCATCTCTATGTGCCGTGAATAGTAAGTGTTAACTCTCCTGTACCCACCAGTGTGAAAGAAGCAGGTGTCTCTTCATTTTGCTTTTTATCCAGTCCTAGAGGCTTCCTTGCTTTGCTTTCTCCCACCTCTTTAATCTACCACCATCGGATTTCATGTAACCTTCCTTACATCTCCTCCTTTGATTCTAGTGTATAAAATAAGCCATAAAGCTGTCATTCTGTAGAGCATTTACTCAGACTTTTGAGATTTTGTTTGGGGCAGGTCCTCAGATTGTGTCCAAGGCACAATTCCTGACATGATTGCAGATTCTGCCCAAATATATAAAACTGCGAAATGTTTGCCATGAAAAAGCAAAGGAAGATGCTGCTGCTGTGGGTGATCACGTTGCCAAATTGCTGCAGTCTATAGGCCAGGGACCAGAATACATTTCAGAGAAAGAATTAACATTACCCTGCAGCAATTCTGCATTTCTTTGGGTAGTAAGAGGTCGGTCCTTAGCTGAAGAATATGGCTCGAATACAGTTAACAGGGATGAAATTATTTCCAGCATGGACAATCCAGATAATGAGATGGCATTATACTTACTGTTACAGGCTATGGATAGAGTTCATGAACAACATGCTAGATACCCAGGGGCATATAACTATCAGGTTGGAGAAGATATAGGAAGGTGGAAGTCTTGTCTCATCAGCCTCCTTCGGGAATATGGATTATCTGTAACGGTGGAAGATGACTATGTCCGCGAATGTTGCCAATATGGAGCTACTGAGCCACACACCATTGCTGCATTCAAGAGGTTATCAGAATAATCATCAAATAATTTATGATTTTTAATTATAGTTGCATTTATAGTGGCATGTCACAAACCAGCAACTTTTCAGTTATAGAATAGGTGCCCTATGTAGTGTGTTACTTGAAACTTTAATTGCCTTCAGGTTGTGCTCATATATGTAAAATTCTGTTAAAAGAGAACTATTAAATTGTTTCCTTAATAAGCATTTTTCTCATTTGTAAAAAAAACACAACTTACTGACTCTGTTCTTCTTTTGTATGTAGCTGGAGAAGACCGACTTTCTTACATCAGCCCGATCTGGTTCTGTCTTGTACATCTATAGGCTGGACATTCTTTCCTCCGCAGTAAGAATACGGTACATAACATATACAACATACAAAACATGTGTCAGTCAACTGTTTGTGTTATCAGCAAGGCTTCTGCTCAACATCAGTCAAATAGTTAAGTTTTGAGGGAGTCAAAGTTATATGTGGATTTTTGACTATGCAGGAGATAAGTTTCCCTAAACCCTGTGTTGTTTCAAGGTCAACTGTAGAAATAAGTAGAAGCCATTTACCAGCTTCTTAGAAACCTTTCTTAAAACATGGTCTTACTTAGATTAAGCCAAAATGAGAAAGAGAAAATTTCACCAACAGTTACTATGTTGAAATAGCTAAGTAATACCACCAGAATCCCCCCAATTCCTTCATCTTCCCATCATTATGGCAATTCATAAACACAAAGGATTAAGAGAAACGATTTCTAATCCTCACTTTTCCAAAGGACTCCACTTGTCTTTCTAAGTTTTACTTCACTACCAAAACTGTGGGC
The DNA here is from genome assembly GCF_022682495.2 of Desmodus rotundus. Lineage (NCBI taxonomy): Eukaryota > Metazoa > Chordata > Mammalia > Chiroptera > Phyllostomidae > Desmodus > Desmodus rotundus. The sequence continues at coordinate 59,995,653 of NC_071391.1, forward strand.
TCTGGGCTTTGAAGAATAAAGTTATGAAGTCTTATTTCTTTAAGAGGTCGATGCCTGTGCAAACATGAGGGATAAAAATATAGCAGTGGTGTTTAAAGGAATTGTTAGAAAAACAGAATTTGAAAAATATTCAAATAAACTGTAGTTCCAATAGTAGTAATCACTCTATCCCTGGAAGCCTCATGGAAAACTTGGAAAGGGCAGTTAATCAATATTAATTCTGACCATTTTTTAATACTCTTTACAATGTACTTGGAAAATAGGGAGAAAACACAAAAAGTAAAAATCTGTAATAATCCCAAGATTTAAACTTGAAGTCCTATAAAGGAGTCACTCCTTCCAGATCTCTGTAACAAGGAGAAATCACAATTAACAAGCTTGGTGTATATCCTCAAATCATTCTTGAACTCACAGAGGTATATTTATATTTGTAATATATTTGCACTTGCGAATCCTCCATCATGATGGTCTATTTCTGTATTCACTTGAATGAAGGAGGTCCTGTGACTTCTTTTACCAGTAAATTATAAGGGAAGTAATGGTACTACAGTTACAGGCCCAACTCTTAATTAGATTGGCAGCTTCTCTCTTTGGGACACACTCCAGAATGCTCCTTCTTTGAACGCAGTTTCTGTACTGTGAGAAGCAAATGCCATGTGAAGTGATGTGTAGGTAGTCTATTCATCAGCTCTAGCTGAAGTCTCCTCCAACAGTCAGCATCAAATGCCATCCATGTGAACGATCCCTCTGGGACATCAATCCCAGTGATGCCTTGAATCGCTACAGTCATAACTCCTATTGGAATGCAGTTGCTTGGGAAAACCCAAGAGAGGATGGCTCAGTTGAGTCTAGTCAACCCACAGAACCAAAAAAGCTACTAATGATTTTTTAAGCGGCTAAATTTGGAAGTGGATCATTACACAGCAATAGATAAATGAAGCAGCTTTTTCTACATTTTAACATTTGTACTATCAGGATTATAAGGAATGTGATAAGAAGGCATCATTTCACAGTGTAATGTGCTATAATAACTTTCATACTAATAGTGTCATTAGTAAACTAATAGTGCTATTGATAAGGCGTCTGATAACCAGTAGTATCTTAGAGTCAATGAAACATAGTTCTTGAAGATGCCATAAATGAGAGCTCTAAGACTGTTGTGATGCTTGAGATGTGTTGCTGTGTGTGACGATTAGGTAAATAGATTATGCAGACCCTACATATTTAGGGTTTCAGGAATGAATTGGGCAGAGGAAAAGAAAAGGGTATAGAATAGGGTGGTCAGGAGTATGAAAATAAACCATCTATATCAAAATATCAGGCTAAACTTTTAAGAAGTACAATGGTATGGGAAATGTTAAGAATACTGAATTGGAGTTAGAACTGTTATATTCCAAAATAATAGCTATTTTAAAGTACAATCTTCTAAACTCTAAGAACTTGAGCAAATCATTTTATCTTTTCAAATGCTATTTGCTTTATCAAAAACAATGAAAACAGTGAATATTCCTCCACAAAGTTATTGTGAAAATCTTATGAAATAATGCTTATAAAAGCAATTTTAAAGTGTAAATTCCTTAGAAAGGCAAAGGATTTTTATTAACACTGTTAAAATGAACAGCAATGGCTTCGAATAAATTATATCCCGTACTCTGGGCCAGAATTTAACCCAGAACTCAATCTTTTTCTTGCTGTAAAGCATTTAACCTATTATATTTAGATAATGGGGATGCAAAATGTCCTAGAAATATGCAAGCATATCAAACACAGTAACGTATAAAAAGTAAAATACATCATGATCAGGTAAGTTTATCTCAGGAATATAAGGCTTAATCAAATTTGTCCTTTGGCATTGTTTATTTTTCTTTTCTTTTTGTTACTTTTAAAAATGTATTTCTCTTCAACCCGGTACACTTCTGAATAGTAAAATAAGTCAAAACCAGCTCCATAGCCCTATATTTCTCAGATAGGCCTATGATGTCAGAGACTCGGGGGAATATGTGGGAAGGAGAATGAGGGAGAATATGTCTTGTTGATCGTGCAGTTCAGGTCAGCAGAAGCTGGTGGCGATTGCGGTCCTAACCTGTTTTAGATCCCTCTTCCTCACGTCTCAGAACACAAATAAAGAAGCACGACACGGATATCCATGCATTAGTTCCTTGTACTTTTTATGGCTGAATAATATTCCCGTGTAGGGATATTTCAGATTTTGTTTATCCACACATCCATTGTTGGATAATTGAGTTGTTTCCACTTTGGTGTATTATAAATAATGCTGTTATAAATGTTCATGTATATGTTTCTGTGTGAACACATACAAGGGGGGAACCCCCCAAAATGGAATTTATTTATAAAAAATTGTGTATTCTTACATGCTTTAACTTCAGCCACCTTCAAAGTACTCTCCATTTGATGCAATACACCTATCAAGACTTTTTTCCACTGCTCAAAACAGTTTTGTACTCATCGATTTTGATGCTACTTTGTGCGTACCACTATTATAGCTCCTTCAACTTGTACTGCATTTGGATTGATCTGTTACTAGGCTGTCTTCACATTAAATTGTTATCCCTTTGGAAGATAAAGTAATATCATCATATAATTAGTTGCTGTCCTAGGGCCAACACAGAGTTTGGAACATAATACATATAAAATAAATATGTTATGTGGATGAATACTCCAAATCACTTGCCCCCACTGGAGAGTTACAGAGTTTTAATAAGGAAGCATACAAAATACGTAATTTAAAAATGCCAACTCTATTAAACAACAACTGGGAATTCTCATTTAAAGTGGCACTTGATTAGCAGCTCCAGACATGTCCTCTTAAACTTATCACTAAAGTACTTACATGTAAGGACATAGATAAAGATAAAATTTACACCATTCTTTAAAGGGACACTGACAATTTAAGAGCTAAGAATTTCCACTAATTTTAATACTGATAGAGCTGGTTAAAATAAACCAATGTAAAAACAAACAAACATCAGTAAGTGTCCTGATCAAAAGTCACCTCTTGAAGTGGAAGGGTCCTATCTATATGAAAGAAGTTAAAGAGGTAATTTATCTCTCTCTCATTGATTTAGAATTCTCCAACTGACAGATCCAGGTTTTTGTTAAACAGGAAAATGGACAGCCACCTTCCCACAAGCAGCATTCTCTACGTGGAGGCTATGTTTGAAATGCAAGATTACTATTTCACACCCCACATGTCCAGATATTAAAAATATCCATAAGGATATAGCAATTCCAAAGACACTTTAGTGAAATGTTGGCATTTACTTGCATCTATTAGCCAAATATTACTGGATCACTTTGTGGACAGTCTTGGAGACATGATATTCCATCAAAACAAACTAAATATTGATGTCAAAATTTTGAAAAAGAATTATGTATCATTATTTAACTATTTTAAGAACCTCATGCTTTACTGACTGAGCTAGCCGGGTGTGCCATTATTTAACTATTTTAAAGAGACAGCAAAGTGTACATTACATTGCAAAACTCCATAATCTTCTTCATTAAAATTTTTTGAAAGAACTTTTAGCAAATGCTTATAATATTTTTTTCCTTTTCTCTTTGCTACGAACTTTTACAAAATTCTAATTTTCCTGTGAAGACCAAAAGAATTGTAATCGTGCAGAATGGTGTTTGTCCACTTGCTGCCCTAATACACAGCCCTATGATTTGTGTTAAAGGAAACAGGTTTTTATTAACAGGGTTCCAACTTTGGGGGGACGGTGCTGAGAGTACTCCTGCACTGAGCCCTTCTCTCCCATGAGACGCAGGACTTTTCCTACTCCCCAAAAGACTACAAGCCAAAACCATGCCCAGAAGTTCCCCATTTCCTTATCTGTCCTTAAGCTGCCCACGCAAACAGATCTCCATCCTCTGCACTGGGGGTTTCAGGGTCGCCATCTTCTTGCAGCAGCTCTCTCAGAATATGGGGTGCGCTGCTCTCACTCTCCACGTAGCAGTCCAGGACCCATGTGCCATGTTGCACTGGATCACAGTGTCCCACACACCAGAGCCCAGTGATGCACCTGTCCCAGCGTGGGACCCTGCATCCAGGAGCAGGCTTCCAACCATGCAGGGCCTAAGCCCTTGATGGGCCCGGCATCTGCTGGGTCCTGCAAGTGCTAGTCCATGCCGGGAACAGGCCAGAGCCTAGAGCCTGCACCTGGCACCAAAAGCCAGGGAGGGAGAGAGAGATAGAGAGAGGGGGAGAGCGAGCGAGAGAGAGAGAGAGAGAGCGAGTGAGAGCGAGCTTGGGCCAAGCTTCAAAAGCCCTGTACCGAGCAAGAAAGCCAGCCTCTCCTAGCCTTTGCTTTTGAAAAGGGCCCTCTGAAAATCCCTGTGCACAGGAAGCCAGTGGGAGTGTCCCGCTTTCCAACCAATGGCCATGTTTGTCTTTGCCCCCTTTATTAGGCATGGGCAGAAGTCACTAGTCACCCTGGGCAGGTTGTCCAGCCCCCACAGCTCATGCAAGCACTGTCTGAGCTTCCTTCGCCTCTTCTCACCCCCCACCCCCACCACATCAGGAGTGGCTGGACCATGTTGTCTTTGTTTACAGTTTGCCCTGGGCAGCGGCCTCCCTCCACAGCCCCTCCCTTTGAGGGAAGGCAAGGCTGCTTTAATCTGCCGCCTCAGCAGCTTTTCCTGCTCCCCTGCCTTTTTGCTGGATTTGGGGGTGGGGTTCCCCTTGACCTGGGGTTTCCTCTCTCTCTAGGTCTGACCTACCCCATTACAGAACCTTCTAAGAATCCAGGTAAATCATCTGTAAAGAAAGAAATAAAAATAAGGATGGTCTCACACTTCATAAAACCAAATGCCTGAAGTCAATGGATAGTCATCTTTATGTTTTTATAGAGAAAGCTTCCTACACTAGGAGTTTCTAGAAAACAACATATTGTTTATAACAGTTACGGTTCATTCACAGTTATTGTTACCTCTTTGCATTCATATTGGAGGTTTCTTCAGGTATTTTGTGATCTTGGCTCACATTTCAACTTAAATTACTAAAAACCCTATTGAGCATGTTGGGGGCAGGTGTGGATTGTAGGCTTAATGTTAGAGAGGTCTCTGAAAAAGCTGCTTTATTTGGAAACCCCAGATTGTTTGCTAGGGCTGGTCAGATTTCAAGAGAAAATGTCCTACCTCTTTCCTAAAAGAGAATAGAAAAACAAACAGCTGCTGGAAATCTAGAAGCTGAATTGGAGATGAGGGTTGATGTTTGAGGACCACCTTAGAATAGGTAGTTGGGCTTCTCCACAGCTCTTCCGTCTTCAATGCAGTGCTCCCGCCTGCAACTGTGCATTTCGTCCCTTAGAGGAGCTGTGGGGGCGGTTCCCAGAGGGTACGCAATCTGCTCTTCTGCTGGCGTGGTAGTGGAGCGCAGAGGCAATCAGAACTGGGTTTCTAGATGTTGCAACTGTATCTTCAGAAGATTTCAATCGTACCGTTTTCAGTTTTGCCTGCACACCCACTCCCAAAGTTACATTGCGCTGTCAATTCCTGAGCCTTTCAGAATTTCTACAGGACACATTGCGTAGCTGGTTGATTTCCTTTCTTCTGGTTTAGGATTCAGCTTGGTGAGGACGGCTACCTCTACCATTCATCCTTTGCATTCCATCTTCCCAGATGTGTTACTATCCCTTCTTTTACTCATGTCCTTGTGAATTTATTCATTGAAGATTCCCCTTTATCATTTATTTGTATTTAATTTTATCAGGAAGTGAAATTAAGTATGCTTTAGCCAAATCTATTAATAAATTTATAATTACAAATTATATTCTAATTACTAAGATGAATTCTAGTTGGTCACAGCATGTTAGTTTTTACTTAATTTGCTAACTTTGCTAAAATTTAATTGAGATTTTTGCATTATGTCCATAAGTGATATTCCCTTTTAGTTTTCCGTTCTCCTACTGTCTTGGTGTGGTTTTGAAATAAAGTGAACTGGATCATTTTTATAATCTGTTAGGGATTATATAAGGGATGTGTGTTCCTGGGTGTTTTGACAAGGCATAATTGTAAAACCACCTGGGAATGTTGCTTTTTTTCAAAGACATGGGTATTTTGCTATGAGTTAATTACTTTAATTGTTGTAGAGTTTATTCAGATCTTCTATTTCTTGTAAAGTCAGTTTTATTTTTTGTATTTTACCTTAAAAGGGGAAGCATCTAAGCCATTAAACTTTTAATCATAAGTTTTCTGGTAGAATTCTTCTGTGACTTTGTTTTATGCCCTCTGCCTCTGCAGTTATGTTGCCTTTACAATTTCATAGAATTAGTTTGTGTTTCTCTTGAGTTTCTTATCAACATCTTTAGAAATTTAACTATTTTATTAGTTCTACAGAAAGGATCCTCTTTATTGTTTTATTGACTTTAAAAATCAGTATTTTGTCTCATTTCTTTTGTTTTATGCTCTTTGGCTTCCTCTTTTGTTCCCTAACTTCTTGAATTGAACATTTAAATCACTAATCTTTAGTAATGGCCCTATTATAATATATGCATTTTGAACTATGAATTTCCTTCTAAGAAATATTTTTTTTCTGCATCCTCTAGGCTTTGTTACATAAAGCTGGTATGTTCAGTTCTAAAATATTGTAATGCCTGTTCATCTTTCTTTCAAGATTTGACATTTATAAATATATGGTTTGGCTTTTTGAAATGAATTACTACTTCTATTTCAATATGGCTAATAGACAGAAAAGACATCTGTCTAATTTTGTTTACCCAGTGTTTCTTGAGCTTAAATTTTGGCCTAGTTGATGGTCAATTATTGAAATGTTTCATATTTTACTAAAAAGATGAACTTTGTTATAATAGTTTCTAAAGGATTCCTGTTACCAATTTTGAACATTTCAAAATCAGTGTTCAATTTTGTCAGTGCCTTTTTTGATTTTTTAATAAATTTTGGGGAGTGTAAACATACAGAAAATTTGTATGTTGCTGGTATGAAATTATAAAATATTTATAATTAAATAATAAAACACTACAATTAAAATTTACATTATTCAAATAAGATGCTTCTAAATGAAATAAATAGCCTTGAATTATATGGTAGGGGATTGTTCCTTTATTGTCAACAATAGCATATTTATCTTTAATAAACATTTTTGGCTTTAAAGTCAATTTTATCTGATAATAATAAAGCTATAATAGATTTATTTTGAATAATAATTTCCTGTATTTTTTTCTTCTGTCTCTTTACTTCAACCTTTTGGTAACCTTATACTTGAGATCTTGATGGGGACGATGAATAGGTATATATAGAAACTCAGAAAAAAAATTAGCTTTCTGGTAAATTGGTTCTTTATGAAGTGATGGCTTATTTATTCTTAATCAAGCGTTTACCTTAAAGTTCATACTGTTTATTACATAATATCATTCTACTTCATTTTTAAACCATTCCAATTACTAAATTTTGTTACTGATTTTATGGTCAGTATATTTTTAATTTCTTGTCTCTTCTACCCAGTTATATTTGCCCACGATTGTATCTTTGTTTTTTTTCCTCCATAAGGACATACATGGTTTAGTCATTCTTATTTAGGAAAGCTGTGAATGGTAAATATTCTCAGCCTTTCCCCCCAAAAATGTCTTTATTTAATGTCTTTTATATATTATAATATGTTTAACTATAAAATTGTATGTTTTGGGACTATTTTTTCTTAGTACTTTGTATAAGTCCTCTTATTGTCCTCTGTACTTTATAATTGCCAATTTTTTTAATGTATTAGTCTTTTCTATGAAGTTATTTTTTTAAGATTTGTGTTTTGCTTTGTTTTCTTCTGTTTTACTATAATATTTGTAGAAGTTATTTGTTTATTCTGCTTGCAGCTCAATCCACTTCTTAAATTAAGGAATAAGGTTGTATTATAATTTGTAACAGTTCCAGGCATTTGTAATTGTTAGTCATCTTTGTGACTTCTCTGTGCTGATGGGTGTGTTTGTGCTATTCAGCCTCTCCTTGAGGAGCAAACTTTTCCCATTGCCAACTTTGCACAAAGTTTTCCATTTCAAAATCTGCCTTATACTGGTGTTAAAACTTCATCTGCTAGCATTAAGAACGTATCGGAATTAGTAACCTCGTGTGTACTAATGCCACAGATAGATAGATTACCATTCCGGCATTTCGTTCTGCATGCATTTCTAGAACAAGGTTTTCTCTCTCTGCCTCTCTCTTTCACTCCTTCCCGTTCTCCCTCCCTTCCTCCTTTTCTTTCCTTTTGATTTCTAGCAATTATGTATTTTTAAATATTTTTTCAGAACTTAAGTTTATTTTAAAGAATGCTGAGTGTCTGTATCAGTTTTTTACTTTGTGTTTCTATAAATATATATCATATTCATACTCTGGAAAGAAAAAGGAAAATAATCACATGTATCCCTAGGAGTCTTGTAACAAAAAGCTTGTATGTGACAACTTCTCTTATTTCTTCTTAATTTAGACCCTAAAAGAAAATAATGTGACTTTCATTACAAAAATAAGTCTGCTAACCCAGCTCTTGGCTGGAAAGATTCTAAGGCACTAGACAGTGGCACAGACCAGGCAGCCTGAGTGCGGTAGGGTCTGGGCTGTCTAATCAAAGCACAGCTCCCCCTTCTTCTGTCGTTCTGATGCACTCCTGATGCCCTCCGCTCACCCTTCGCCTTCTTTTGGCTTTGCATTTAGTCATTGTAACTCAAGGAAGTGAAACTGAATCATAGTTAGCATCTGAAAGCTGTCAGTGCTCTGTATGTTCCTGGTTTGTAATAAACTATCTTTTCTTGACAGGATGAAAGAAGAGAAGCAGGTTGGGGAGAGACAATTGAATTCACTGTGTACAACGTGGTGTGGGTGAAAGTTCCTGCTTCTATGGAAAACTAGCAGATTTTTCCACAGGTTTTCTTTTCCTAGGACTACTTTGTAAAATGTATTGATGTGGGGCAACTGCCTCATCCCCAGCTTCTTTTATGCTAACATGAAAATTTCAGGCTGCATCTGAGTTGCTTTGCTGTGGCACAAAGGATATGTTTTCTCCGTCAGTGCTTCTGACAATATGATATAAATATGGCCTTGTGTACAGTAGCAATTTTCATCTGATGATATCAAAGGGCTTTATAGATATCAGACCCTTTAGAAGTTAAGTGATCACAAAGAATGAGGAATTCTATCAGAGGATTTAGTTACGGCTATGGAATACTCACAGGATCAAGGAAAAGTTCCTTAATCCTTCAGACTGTCTCATTCTCTAACATGTAATAGGAAATAATGTGATGTACAATCTTAGCACACATTTATTTCTCAGCTCAGCTATGAGTACACCGAGATGATGTGAGCTGAAAGAGAAGTTGATAACCCAAATTTTATATAAATCCTATTTATTGTCTAATATTTTAAAGAATTACTTAATATAAGGAACAAGTTAAATATATATGAATTCCACAGTTTAAAATTTTACCTCTTCTGTTTAAGTCAAATGATGGCATGGCCTTCAGCAGAGAGTTGTAAAAAATATTCGGTTGGTCAAAAAGGCCGTTTAATTTTTTCCATAAAATAAGACTTTTTTTTTCATTTTTACCAATAACTTTATTGATTTGGATATTTTGAGTATGTTGGCTCACTCCTGCGTGGTATAACAATTGTTCTCAATGTCTCCATTTGATCACTACCAACTCCAACTGGTTTACCCGATTGTGGAGCATCATCCAGTGAGAAATCTCCAGCACAAAACTTTGCAAACCACTTTTGACACGTTCCATCAATCACAGGACCTTCTCCATACACTGCACACATTTTTTTCTTGTGTGTCAGTTGCATTTTTACCTTTCTTGAAATAATAAAGCATAATGTACTAAAAATGTTGCATATTTTCTTCCATCTTCAATAGTAATATGGCTACACAGAAATTCGCCAATTTTGACGTGTTTTTTTAATGCATATTAATATGACAGCTGTCACAATACAGTCTAACAAAATTGTTTCAAATGAAGTTAAAGACAACTAAGTGCTACTTAGAGCCATCATAGGGAAAAAGAACCAAAAAAAGGTTTTGGCCAAGCCAATACAAAGCGATGAGGAATGGAATATTTGAGGAACTGAGGGATAGAAGCCCCCTATCTTACAGACATTATCTAAGTGTATTCTCATGGTGATCCCATAAGCTGATTTTATTATCTTTATTTTACAAAAAGAGAAACTGAGGCTCAAAATGAGGTCAATGGCTGCTATAAGACAAAACTTTAGTCTTGAAAAAAGGCCTTTTTCTCTTTTTGCTTATTTGTTTGATTTTGCTTTGATCATGATTGACTCTATAAAGGCTCTATTATTGTTTAGTCATTGGATAAAAAGAAGACGTTTGAGAAAAAATAATGGAATTCATATTTAAATGGCATGGGGACCAAGCTACACCACATGTACTGTTACAGAATTTCCAGGCCAGAAGCCTTGCCAATCCTCTTGTAGACTGGACAGCACTGGTTGACTTTTTTCATACATGCCATATTTGTAATGGGCTTCGAACTCTGAGCCACTTTACTAGTACAAAATTATTATAAAACTGTGCACAGTAATAAGAACTTTACGTTTAATAATGATAAAATGTCTAGAAGATATTGGCCTAGTCCTTGAGGGTGATGAATTGAATTCCAATGGTAAAGAGTTGGGTTTCTGTAATGAAGAAGCATGCTGTATCTTTGTAATGGCCTTTCCTAATATCTTCTTTTCTCTTATTTTCACCTAAAATAATCCTATTCATTTATCCACATAAGCTTTAATATCTATATACCTTGAGGTAATAGCATGCAGCCTTTAACTCACCTAAATTGTAACCATTTTTTACACTGCTAGTCCAGAAGTACATTTTCTTATTTCTTTTGCCCTGTTTCAATCATAACCAATTACTGGAGGACTTACATGCATGCTGTCATCTCTGCATTTTGCTGTTCCCTCAACCTATGTTATACTTTCTTCCTCTTCTTCAGTTTACTTGTGCCATTATTCCTTCATAGTTCAGTTCAGGAATCATCTCTCCTCAGGAAGCCTTTCCCGACCATCAAGTCTCCCCAGGCCCCTTCACAGATGATCTGGGTTATACGTCTTCATTGTGTTTCTGTAAGTTCCCTCACATAAATCCCAACATATGGACCTGGTGTAAACAACAGATACTGTGTACACACACTGGTGTGGTCCATCCCTGGACCCATCGGTTATTAATTGCATGACCTTGGGTAAATCATTTAAGTTTTCTGCAACTCATTTTCTTTATCTGCAAGATTAGAATAACTATTTCATATAGGCTCATTGCAAAGATGAATGATATTATGTGAAAAACACAGAGTAGGCATTTGCGCTAGATACCATTCCTCCTAGGCCCATTCTTTGCCTTCTCTACCCTGTCTGGGGTCCAGAAGGCTGACTGATAAGAACTTCATTAGTGGGCTCTGTGCCCTTTTGGCTTGAGCTGGGCTTCACGCACAGAAGTGCAGAGACAAAGATCAGAGGGCAGAAGGAAAGTGAAGCCAGGGTCAGGGTATTTAGTCCCCACCTCCCTCTTTGCCGGTTAGCCAGAGGTCACTTGCATCCTTCTGCAAGAGTTCAGCCCCTGCCAGCTGGCTCACTCAACACAGTGACCTTCTCTGTGTTCCAGCAATTGTTTCCTCCCCTCACCCTTCATGCCTGGGATACTGCCTTATCCCTTGTTCATTTTCTTTAACCCTCCTCCCAAAATTGTAAATAGCTTCTTTATGAAACCAACTTGAAAAGTCAGCCTGAGTGTGTCAGCTGTTTCCTGCCAGAACCCTGACTGATGATACCACATTCAGTATTATTAACAATATGCACTTAACAAACTGTCCGGTAATGGTCTTTTGATTTCTCTGAATCCCCTGCCAGACTGTGAAGTACTTCAGAGCAGGGACCATGACTCATTTGTCACTTATTCCTATTACCGCACACATTGTGTTGCAAAATAAAAACACTCAATAAGTGATTGTTAATTGATTAAATGAAGGAAGGAAAGAGTATTTATTATTTTGACTCCTTAAAAGTAGGCACAGCCCGTTATTCTTTTGAGTATAGTGTTTCACCCTGTGTAATACAGGGTGGGGCAAAAGGTTTTCAGTTGTGAGTATGCAAAACACAGAGTTTATTCTTCTATTATTATTGGTTAATTATTATATTATTTCATAGGAACAACTGTAAACCTACTTTTGCCCCACCCTGTATAAATAAATGTTTGCAGTAATGAATGTAAAAATGTGTATAAGCCCATTCTTAGTTCAGTAATCTATGTAACTATTTGGAAAGAAGTGAATTGAGAAGGGAAGCATTCAATAGATTATTTGGTAAACATGTTTTCAATCACTGTCTTGAAGAGAACATTATGCTGGTGCATCCATTTGAAAAGATATCACCTGAAGCATACCCACTAGGTTACTTTTTTTCTCTTCATGGTAAGTGATATGTTAATTATGTTAACTTAGTGGGGGCAGGAATAATGTTAGGTATGACACTCTATTGTAGGTGTCACAGGGATCACTGGGTACCGGGGGAACACAGGTGCTCAGAAACAGATACTTGGTTTCAAGTGTCCAATCAGAAATTGTGGGTTCAGATGGGGGCTCATATTTGGAATGAAATACTTTAAGAAACAAGGAGATTGCGTTGGTGAATGTACTTTGTTATCTAAATCTATGAAAAAGCAACATTATTTTAACAACCTTTGGAAGCAGACCAGGCAGGTGTTATCACTTCCATGGTGTAACCGTGGAAGGTTAAAATCCGAGAGGTTAGGTACTTTGCACAAAGTCACACAGAACATGGCAGCACCTGAGCTAAGGTGAATGAATGGGTGACCCCGTGTTCTCCACTTTACCAGGATGACTCTTCTTATCCAGAGTTGACCAGTTGTTTACCTGACTTGATCATATGCCTTTTTTCCAAATCCTTCTTCTTTCTAAGAGTTTTATATGTTTATTTTCCAGTATAGTAAATTTGTTGTTTTTGACACTTTTATGTGATGTTTTTTAATAACAAGAGATTACTTTTATTGATGAAACCTTTGGGATTGCCCGTGAAGACCCTCACTTTGGTCGAAGTTTCCGTGTCCTGGAGCCACACGCGCTCTCACAAGCACACCGAACTGCTGGATGGCGCCGCGCACAGCAGGGACTCCCACCGTTCTCTGCAGAGACCGCAGGGAAACTAGTTAATGCAGGGGCTTTGCATGTTCAAAAACAACCTGTGGTTTTGTGCAGACTGAGTGATTTTTCTGACTTGAACGTGTGCACTTAATATTTTATAAATCCTGATATACATTATGAAAAAGAAAATATCAATTTTAATGTATAAAAATTATTTTAAAATGAACATTATTTATATTCAGTAAGTAAATACTAAAAGACACGTACTTTCTCCTAGAGGATCTGCACAATTTATTGACAGTAAAATCTGTTGTTTTGTTTTGTTTTGTTTGCTAAGGCCGTGCATTTTAGTTCCACACTTGGGTTCATTAGCTAGGTTTGTGCCAGTGTCATCAGAGGCTGTGCTATCTCTCAGCAGCCCCTATTGCTGTGCCTCCCTACTAACCCATTTTCTTTACAATGTGTCTTAAATTATGCCCACTGTTCTTATGATGCTGATTTTGCCCTTTGTTAATGCTATTTAGGTAATTTCTAATAAAAATTTAATTAGAAGTGGGGTATGCATTAAGTGGTAGCCAGTCCAGCTCTGCATAGTGGAACGGTGCACAATCAGGAAACGGACAATTGAGGATTAATACCCTCTGCCTTCCTGATGATTTGCAGACTGTTCAACTGAAGGAAAGCAAATACAAACCATTCAGCACTGTGGTAAGCATGATTTGCTTAGCAGCCAACAGTCTATAAGAACCAATTTTGAGGGGAGATTTAATATATGATTGAGGTAATCTATTGCAAAAGACCACCTTCAAACTGGAACAAAGGATGGCTAAGACTCATCTCTACATCTAGAAGCTTATCAAAGATATGGCCAAATACCCAAAGCTGCCCTTCACAACGGTTATGAGCACAAGAATATGGCGCAAGCCAAGTATAAGGTATAGATAATATAGAAGCAGGATTAGTACAGTAAAGTGCAATCAGAGAGTAAAATTACCTTAACATAGAAGATAACACAATAGAGTGAGTGTTTGTGAGATTTGGAGTTATACAGATATTACCTCTGCAATTTAATGATAATTTGACCTTAATCATTAACATCAGTTTTCTTAACTATAGAAGGGTTATAATGTACAGCTTGCAGTCTTGTTTGGAGGATTTAATTTTTGAAAATTGTATGTAAAATGCCAAGCCCAAAGTAAACTTCCAATGAATAATGTTGCATAGAATCGATTGTTGAATAAATCCTAGATCAATACTAGTCCCCTTCTTTGCCTAGCTGAGCGCTTGTCAGAGAGCTGGTAAAATGTGTCCCTTTCTTCCGTCAGTGTCTTTTCATGGGTCTCTGCCAAGTTTATTGCTGGGTTCTGCACTCCTGACTTAGCACCCGACACCAACTTCAAAATGAGGGCTAGTCTCACTCATACATTTTCCCTCCCTCCTCCAATTCTGCCTTTTCTGTCTCCAAAATGGTATTATCTGATATTAAAAAATCATCATTAGCCTAAAATGTTGTGATTTATCAAATCAGTATAGTAGATTTATGGATACTCATTTTATTATTTATATTTTTCTATATGTTTACAATTTCAGAACTTTAAAATACATTTCATGCAATAAGGAAAATACAAAACAATAGATCTATCCATTCATCAACCCATCCATTCTCCAGCTAATGAAGATATTCTTAGAGTACCGGGCACTGTACCAGGACTTAGCATTAAATCACGTTTTTTACCCCAAAGAATTGGTCTGAAGGGAGCACCACACAAATGAATAAATTATTACAATATATTGTGATGATTGCAATGGCAAAAGTGAGCTCAGGTTACAATGAGAGACTAGAAGTCTGTAGAAAGCAAAGGGTTTCTTGAGGCTGTGACTTCTGAGCTGAATCTTTACAGTGTGACTAGATTAAGCAAGCAAATAAAAGGAGAAAACATTCTTAGTAGGGAAAAAATCATGTGCTAAGCTCAGAATCCTAAGTAAGCGTGACATCTCCATGTAATGGCAGATGTTGAGTATCTTAGAGAATAGGTTTTAATTGGGAGAAAAGGGAAAGTGAGAAGGTCAGGTAGAGAAGAAAGGGTCAACTTATAATAATGATATCTAGTTTTATCTAATACAGTAGTTATTTCTTACTTCTTAACACTGAGAAGGTCTAGAAGTAATGAGAATCCGGCAGCAATGAACACCATGAGCACCCAATTCGTGGTTTTTAATAATAGCAGTTAACGTTTATTGAGCACTGTTAACATGTGTCAGAACTTGTAAAACTCCAAAGAATGTTGTAAGGTTGAGAATACTCAGGCAGTGATACATTAAATTATGGAACAATCATAACTATATGCTTAAAATGAAATTATTGAATATATGCTTATTATCTTCCCGCTTTTTAATTCCCATAGGGCATAAAAACTAATAACTGGCAGACTTTGGATAAAAATTCAGGGTCTGACTTCAAAGCGTCAAATCCAGGGACACTTGAGGCCTTTGAATTATACCACTTTGCATCCCCCAGGTATCTAGGATAGGGTCTCAGGCATGGCAGGTACTCAATATTTATTGAATAAGTGAATGAGTCTAAATTTAAACTGTAGAGAGTTGGTGGCTACATATTTTTCCCTTCAGCTCTACTCATGTATATACATAAACACAATCATAATTGTCATTACCCAACATACCACAGTGTAGCCTGGCTGATGTGTACTAATTAGCTAAATATTGGGTATATATAAAAAACAATTTCTACCTTCAAAGGAAACACACCAAATATATTAAACTCTAGAAGTCATCACATGATAGTTAAAATGAATATATCAGTTATGTTTAGAGGTTGTTAGGGCACTAAATCATTATTATGAAAACTGATAAAGGACAACAATCAAGTGTTTGCCCTTCTTTTTGTACAGAATGTATGTGAAAGCAGCCAAATTGTTGACGAGGAAAAGTTGTTCTTTACAAAAGAATCACAATTAATAAATGCATATAAAATGACAAAGTTCACTATTCTTGTATTTTTAATGCAACAACGGATATAGGAAACAATTATTAGTGAATCATAAAACCAGGAGGTCATACAACCATATAGTAGATAAGACAGTCTGACATCAACTCAAACCACTGATTAATTTTTAAAAAAATACTAGTGCAAAAACCATATATATATTCCTCTGCTGTCTGCTGTCTTTGAGTTAGTAGTATACAGCAAGACCAGTGAAATAATTCTTAACAAAAACAATAACAAAATCGACCCTGAAGTTAATTATCTGTCTCTATGAGATGATAGAAAATACAGGATAAAGAAACATGCAGGGCAGATGATACCACAAGGATAACATTAGGCAACCTGAGAAGTGAGGACATTCTACAGGACAAAATTCGGTTACTTCTAAAAATAAATTACATTTAAAATGAAGAAAAAATGAGTATAGATATTTAAAAAGTTAAGAAATAATTCTAAACAAAAGCAATGTATAGACTTTTTTGGATCTTGGAAAAAAGTATTTTTAAGAAAATGAAAGTAAATTAAGCATAGACTTAAAAATCAGATGGTATTAAGGAAGTGTTCTCTCTTTTTGTCTGAGATGTTGTACTGGTATTGTGGTTATATTTTTAAGTCATTAACTGTTAGCTATGTATACTGAGATATTATAAAGAAAATATGAAATTTGTTAAAAATACTAAAGAATTTGTTTCTTTTTATTTTGCTGGGACAGAAGAAACAATGCCTATGGAAAGATAATAGTTGTTCAATCTTGATGATGGGTACATGCTAATTCAATAAATTACTTTTTTTCTGGTTTGAGTATTTATTTCCATTGTAAACTATTTTTAAAATGGTAGTTATTCAAGCTGAACTGAGTATGTTACTTACACTCAATAAATTCTAGCTACTATTAAAATTGAGATGAGGGCGAAAAACAAAACTAGAGAAGAATGTTTAAACCATCAGCAAATAAATGAGCAGACAAGTGCGCAGTGAGGGAAAGAGCAAGGCTGGCCAGATCGAAACCCAGTGAGTGTGAATGATCAACGCAAACTTCAGACAACAGAGGACAACTGTTTACGGCTAGACTATAGCTTCATCTCTCAAATTCCACATGTCCACAGCGCACCCATATTCCTTTCCCACACACACTTTATCCTTGACTGTTCCTCATTTTAGTTAACGGCACATGCCAGAAACCTAGATGTCAACTCCAAATCTCTCTCCCCGTCACCTTTTTGTCCTCTTGAATTCATCACTTCTACCTCAGGGATCATCATTCTGGTTCAAATTTACATAATTTCTTGCCTGGATTATTCCAGTAATCTCTAACAATTATTTTTACATTTATTCTTGCTCTCACCCCCACCCCTGTTGTCATCTCAGCAGCTTGAGTAGAATTTTTTAATTGTCTCGTGATTATTTCGAAACTCTGCTGTAAACCCTTCTAGGACTCTGATCGCATCCACATACATGCCTCCATACTTGTATCACATCTTACAGCTTTGCAGGTTATAACCCCCTGAAAGGACCTTCGGTTCCCTGAACGTGCCACGCCCCTTTCACTTTGCATATGAAACTCCTTTTGTGTGGCAGGCTCTCACAGCCACTGTTCTTTTCACTAAACAGGCTTCTACTAAAGTTTCAGAGGATACTTGACATGTAACTAGTCCCAGAAAACCTTTCTTGATTAGATAGGTCCTTCTTCCATCTTCCTTAGTAGCTCTGTTTGTCTTTTATAGCAGTTTAAAACGACATTTAACCAGGAAAAAATTGCTTAAAATATATATAGTTATAAATTTTATTTAAAATTACTAAAATGAAAATATTATTTTAATAGATATTAACATGCTTCATGAGGGTAGAAAGTTCTCACTTGTGCTTACCATGTCATCTGCATGTCTCAGTACATGCCTGAACACTGATGCTCAATAAATCTTTGCAGAATATTTATTGAGCCCCTAGTACTGGCTAACAGAGTATTTCATGAACTGAGGTGCTGACTCATACAATAATCTTACAGGAAAAGATAGAACACTCAAATTCTATAAACTAGAAACACCTAGAGTTCACCTTGAGTTCAGAGAGGAACCAGTCTAAATGAGGTTTGATACTTAAGAAGTTTGTATTGACAATAAGACTGATATCCATATTTGAGAATAAGAATGAGGTCTGTTAATTTAAAGAAATCAACCCTGTGAAAGAAATTAGAGGACAAATGACATTGTAGCCACTCCTCTGAGCATGCTCTGAAGATTAGGAAAAAGCAGACTTGGGAGGGTAGACACAGAGGCCCGGTGGCGTGACGGAAGCTTTCTAAGTTATTCACTGAGACAGAGGGGCAAGTGGAAAACAAAATTCTTAATTAAATTGAACATGAGAAGTTAGATTCTGTCTGCAAGTAGATGGAACAGAATTACAAAAGGTCCCATGCGGTTAAAAGTAATACAGAATCAAGACTCCCCAGGGACTAGAAGCCCTGTTTTAATCTCTTTGTGGCTCAGAAAGGAGGAAGAAAAAAGATTAAGCCTCCTTGTGGAGATCATGTGATGATTTCCTGATCCCAGCCAGAGGCAGCATTTCCATGGAAACTTCTCTTCTCTTCCTCTTCACCCACACATGGCTCTTTCCACCTAGAAAGCTTGCTTTGAGACTCCAGAGAGTAGTAAGAAGGAGCCCAGCCGTTTTTTCATGAGATAAACTTCAGCAGAAAGGGAAGAAGGCAGACAGGCTGACATTCCAGGGCCACGAGGATAGTGACAACCTTCCCTAGAATCCTGCAGCCAAGAGCCCAGACACTGTGGCTTTCCTCAGAGCTTTTCACCTTTCGCATTTGCTCTTTGCATTCCCGGGACCACCCAGGTGTGCCTATGGAGCAGGATGAGGAAGAAGTCCAAGAGAGGCAACTTTGATTTGACTACTCTCATCCTCTAATTCTTCAACTCACCTTAGTTCAAACTATTTCATTTTAAGCCCCTCCAAAGATTGGTCCCAGGTTTAATTTCCTATCATGTGGGGAGCCTATCTGAATCCAATGCTCTGCCAGTGAAATGCAGCTCCCTCCCCTATAGTTCTCCTGCCTGAAGTAGTCACTTCTTTCTCATTTGTCTCTCTAACTTATCCCCACCATGTAAGGTTTCATTCAAGGTACTCCCTAAGTAAGCATTGAATACTATTATAAAAATCTGGGCAATTCTTTCAAGGATCCTCAGTTCACAAGATGTCCCTCCGTTAAAAGTCTCATGTATTTATTATTTGTACTACTCACTGAAAATTAGTGTAAGTGGTAAAATTATGTTTTTATTCACACATTTTAATTTATGCAGGTCACTATATACACAGGGAAAGAATTCCTGGAAGAATTTATATGATCAATAAATATTTGTTGAATAAATACAAAAATCCTGAGTCAGTCACTCACTGAATTGAAAACTTGGCAATGGCTACAGCATTAAAAAGAAGAAGAGTTTCCTTTGGGATATTAACTAGTAAATGTCCCCTAAATAAGGCAGATCACCCACCTAGCAAAGTGACCTATCCTTAGGAATAGTCAGAAAATGAGGGCTTAGAGAGCTGGCAAGCAGCCAAATGCATCAGGATAATCAGGGAAGAGTAGCAGGATGATTTTTTTCTTCTGATACTTTAAACAAAATAAATAAGCTGTGATATATTCAGATATAAGAAATAATCTTTGGGCTCTGAAGGGTCCTTTTTTTTGCAAAACTTACCTCTGAAATGCTGTGGCCTATTTATGGTCACTGAGACACATCTACCTTACACCACAATGTCTAAACTTCCAGAGCTTTCTTAGCAGGAGAGCCTCTATTACTAACACTACTTCTTGTTTTCAAATTCAAATCATCATTGATTTCATAGTCAATTAACTGGGTTTTACATAGATCAGGCATTATTATTAATAATATTATTTATTATTATTCTAACCATAAGAAACTATTAATGGTGAGTAGTGTTTCTCAGGCCTATCTCACTTGCGGGGTACATGCCAACTCCAACAAAATCAGTCATGTGGTTTTCAGAAGATGAAAGCTTAAGAGAAAGACGGAGAGTGTTTGATGCTGGAGGTGGGAGTGGTGTTATATAGGACTTAGCCAAAACATGTGACAGTCAACTGCAGGGGGAGTTGGAAGAGAAGTGTGTGGCTCGATTGCCCAGCTCAAACAGACCTCGTGAGAACTAGAGGAAGAATGCTCCTGGCTGTGTTGTACTGCCTGCTGTGGAGTTTCCAGACCTCCAATGGCCATTTCCCTCGAGCCTGTGTGTCCTCCAAGGACCTGATGGGGAAGGAATGCTGCCCACCATGGAGGGGTGACGGGAGTCCCTGTGGCCAGCTTTCAGGCAGGGGTTCCTGTCAGGACATTGTTCTGTCCAATGCACCCCTTGGGCCTCAATTCCCCTTCACAGGGGTGGATGACCGGGAGTCCTGGCCCTCTGTCTTTTATAACAGGACCTGCCAGTGCTCTAGCAACTTCATGGGATTCAACTGTGGAAATTGCAAGTTTGGCTTTGGGGGACCAAACTGCACAGAAAGACGACTTTTGGTGAGAAGAAACATCTTTGATTTGAGTGTTGCAGAGAAGAACAAATTTCTTGCTTACCTCACTTTAGCAAAGCGTACTACTAGCCCAGACTACGTCATCCCCACAGGCACCTATGGCCAAATGAATAATGGGTCAATACCCATGTTTAGTGACATCAACATTTATGACCTCTTTGTCTGGATGCACTATTATGTGTCAAGGGACACACTGCTTGGGGGGTCTGAAATCTGGAGAGACATTGATTTTGCTCATGAAGCACCAGGTTTCCTGCCTTGGCACAGACTCTTCTTGTTGCTGTGGGAACGAGAAATCCAGGAGCTTACAGGGGATGAGAACTTCACCATTCCTTACTGGGATTGGAGAGATGCTGAAAACTGTGACATTTGCACGGATGAATATATGGGAGGGCGCAACCCAACAGACCCCAACCTACTCAGCCCAGCATCCTTCTTCTCCTCTTGGCAGGTAAGGTGTGCTGAACACACAATATCAGGGCTTAAAGGAAATTTAGTAATCCCTTCTGCAGGTAGGTCTGAGTAAACCTCCCTCCTAATCTCTTCTGCCAGGAGTAGAAAAGGACCCCTATTCAAAACTCTCAACATACCTTGTATTTTTCCTTTAATAGAGCACACTTCACAATTGTAGTTACATAGATATTTCTGTGCTTATTTGTCTGATATCTTCCACTAAATTCCCAAATTCTAATAAAGAGAATATTTGGTTCATCACTGTATCCTCCAGCACTTAGGATGGTGACCTGCAAATGGTAAGGGCTTAATATTTATTAAAAGAATGGATGAATAAATATTTAGATGATTAAATAAATAAATGACCTATGCCAGTGTTTCTGAAATTTGCATCACAATGAAATTCATACAGAGCACATATTGAAAGTACAAATCCCTGGCCTAATCCCAGACCCATTGATCAGAATCTTTAGTGGAGGGTCCTGGGGAAACATTATGTACTAAATGTCTCTGGTGCTTATTACCATCAGGATAATTTAGGGAATAGTCTTTAGGTTAAATCTTTTTTTTTTTTTTTTTAATGCATGAGAACCTTGAGGCCCAAATAGGTAAATAATGAAAATAGCTAACATTGACTGAGCATTTAGCATGTGTGAAACCCTGTTGCAACTGTTTTTGTGCATTAACTAATTTAATAGTTTTATTAACTATTCCCATTTTAAAGATTAAATAACTGAGGTATAAAGATAGTAGGTAACTTGTACAAGATCACTGAGCTAGTTAGCAGCAGAGACAAGACTTGTTACCTGAAAGACTGGCTTCATCATCACCCAACACTATTATTGCCAAGGCCGTGACTGCTGGATGTCTTTAGCCAAAAGATATGGCCATTCTGTCTCTTTTTTTCCTTAAGCTGCATAAGAAATTAACTCTTTCCCCCCTAAAACATGCATACTTTAGAGGTACAAGATAAAGAATTGCTATTCTAAAATTTAATTTATATTTCTCTTATTCTAAATTTTCATTCTGGATTAGGGGCAAAAGGTAACCAAAGAAATATATCTTTAATTATTTATCATTTTAAACCATTAGATAGAAGGAATGTTTTTCTGTTTGTATTCCAAACATTTGTATTATAACAGTGCTTTATGGAACTAGGCCTACTATTTAAATAAGATGGGAAGGATCTTATATTTGCACTTCACATTCTGAAGTTTTGAAATGTGTACGGCTTCCCATCTGTCCCTTTGCCTCTCCCTCCCCCCACTAAGTTCTCACACCTTCCAAATGGAGCCTATTTGAGCTCATTGAAAAATGGTTGCTGTATAATGCCTGGTGTCACTAATGTCAGCTATTTACCAAGATTAATTAATGTATTTGTGCAGGAAAGGCTATTAAAAAGGTGCTTGGGAAAAAATCTATTTCAATAAGACTTCAGACCCTCCTGCCTAAATCTATAAGTGCACAACTCTTATCTAACCCTCACAACCTCTGTTACTGCTTAAAATACTGCTAAGCTTGGATGTGGGATTTTCAGTCATTTCACTCAAGGAAATTATAATGCTTTCCTTAACTGTACAGCTTCACTTGACCCAGGATTATCTAAATTACCAAAAATATTGTAATATCCACACTGAAGCTTAATAGATAGATACCAACTGATATTTAATTACATGAGATGTATGCTACTTGGTGACACGTGAATTATATTTATAATTATTTTTGAATCATTTATTAACTATTTAGAGAAAAATTGTCCTTTTGTTCCTTTATGATTGTGGCGAATTTCATTTCTATATAAAACTTATTGAATCTAATAGTTAAATACTAGACTAAATTGTTATAACATTAGTTTCAATGTAGTTCTATATTTTAACTGCTGTGTAGTAACTGGTGTTAAAAAGGAAATTAGGAAGTAGAGTGGACAAAGGCCATTGACAAAAACCAAGTACACAATAGTTTAAATAAGGAAGGTGAGATGAATGAACATTCATATTCACCTATTGTATGTGGTGTTACTGCATGAAGGGACAGTGAAAACCAACTTTTAGCTGACTGTTTCCATTCCTTCATACAATCTCTCATTACAGTCTTTTAAAATTAAGATAAATTGTTTACATTGACTTAACTTGGTAGTTCTCAGCATCTAAATTATTTAGGGAACTTTAAAAAACAAAACAAAACCCCCCAAACAATCACATGGGCTCCCATCTAAATTCTACCAGAAAATCATATTCAGTTGGTCCACTGTGAAGTCTAGGCATTTGCATTTCAAAACCTTCTCATGCGATTCTAATGAGCAGACAGCACTGAGAATCACTGGTTTAATGAATATTAGATTGTTTTGGTACCTCTTCCACTTTATAAACTCAAGTTCTATAATAAACACACCACTTGGTTAAACATTTTTGCTGCACTGAACACTCAAATCAAGAACTAGACTATTTTGTGTGAGGTGAAATCACAAAGCTTCCATACTCATTAATACCTTCTAAATCAGCTAGACTGACAGCCGCTTTGACGCAAAGCCTATATATTCCCCTTGATTTTAGTTATTTTTTACTTGACACAAAATAGAATTTTAGAGATTCATAGCATTTGTGACCTCTGAGACTGTGAGACCCTTCAATAGTATCTAGTATTGTGTCCACATTTTTATAAAGGAAGATAGAGAGGCCCCAGAAGTTAGGATGATTTGTCCAGGGTCACACAGTTGAAGACTAAACCCAGTACCTCTGACTCCTATACTGTTTCAAGCCAACCGTGTTGCTCCCTATTTACAAAGAGCCAGTTAGACTTAGAAGGAATTAAATACACCACTAATTTATAGGTATAAAATTTTAGTTGTAGTCACTTTGACTCCCTTAAATTCGATTGCACAGACAACTGGGGCAAATATACTGATGTAGTCCTTTTCATTCATATTATAATAAAAATCTTCCACATCCACTGCTCAAGTAGAATTAACCCTGACCTCTTTGTTATCATTATTACCCTTTGTACAGATCTGTATCATAACACCTACAACTCTTCAGTGCATGTCATTGTTTTTAAACCTGTTTTTCTACCAGGTTGACAGCTGCTCCAAGGTAGAAACCATTTCATATTTGTTCTTATATCCACAGATGCATGATATATACATGGAATGGGCTTTACGAATGTATGTTGAAAGAAACAAAATTAAAACTCATAGAAATATTAACTCCAATGCTAACAAACATTAAAAGTGAAATTCTGCATGGCTGGATTTCTGGAATTTTACACGGTACTTCTTTAAAACATGAGTTCCCTAAGGCTAAGGATACAACAATGCCATTATAAGCAGTAAACTTACAGTCTGGAAGAAGACATTTGGTATGGTTCTGTCTGGGCATGTGTGTGTGTGTGTGTGCCTGAAAAGAAGGGACCACATAACAAAAAAGATCAAGCATATCTGAGTGTCATTTAAAGTGATTAATAATATTGAATGATAAGGTTTTCTATTAAGTAAAATAATACATTAAAAATCAGGTACTTAATATTAGTTTATTAGAAAGCTTGTATTCAGAATTCACATCTTTTTTGTATGTTTATATTCATTTATTTTTTGTTTAGTGTCAAAAACTTTTCAAGGAAAAGCATGATTGTCATCAATTAAAACAGTTCATTATTTTTGGAGATGGGGAGGTTATTAATAATATTAAAGGACAAATACCTATGCTCAACACAATTAAATTCAATGTTATGCAGGCAGCAGAAAAGCTAGCCAATAAAACAAAAGGTAGAATGGGGGGAACAGCTGTCATGATGGATCAAAACGAAGAGAAAAAACAATTTCCTAGATGATAGACATGAGGGAAATGTTGCCAGGGAATTCACTCATCAGGTGAAAAGCACATCACATGGAAGCAAACAGTGGGAAGAAAAAAAGTCACATTTTAGCAGAAAGTCATGGGTTTTAGGTAACCATGGCAACAGCTCAATGAAATAACAGCTTCTCTCTCTTTTTTTTCATGAAAAAATTTCTGTGGAATGTCATATGTTCTACATTTTTTTTCAGACAAAACCTCTAGTGCCATAATAAGAATCTTGGCTCCTGAAAGCTTTTAATAACTGGTAGTTTATTGCTATTTCTTTAAATGTAAGAGAGCACTGTCTAGGTTCACCTTCTCCATTAATACATCTGTATCTTCTATCTCCTTTTTGCATTTGACTTGGTACACTTTAATTTTCCCCATTATTATTATATATCATAGGTGTTGAAATAGAAAAAGAACAAATTCTTGTTTAAAGACCCTTGCCATTTACCAGATGATACTGGATAAGTTATTTAGACGCTCTGACCTTTGGTTTTTCTCAGCAACAAAAAGACTGGGGAGCAATTATCATAT
The DNA here is from genome assembly GCF_022682495.2 of Desmodus rotundus. Taxonomy (NCBI): domain Eukaryota; kingdom Metazoa; phylum Chordata; class Mammalia; order Chiroptera; family Phyllostomidae; genus Desmodus; species Desmodus rotundus. The sequence continues at coordinate 60,021,162 of NC_071391.1, forward strand.
ATGCTTGTTTTCTGTGTTAATGGAAATACTGAATGGAATAGGAAACTGAACAGTATCATGGAAAGGGTATGTAATCTTTTGGGTCATATAAACATGAGTTTCAGTAGACTATTGTAAACTTAGCTACAAGATTCTGGGCAAATCTACTCTGATATCTTTTTTTTCTAAAGTTAAAATAATAATGAAGGAAATCTGGGAAGGACCGTGGGCAGTCCAAAGTGCCTGACTTCAAGAGCAAGTCTGGAGACTTCTGGTCAAGATGGCAGCATACACAGACATGGCTCACCTCCTTGCACAACCACAACAAAATTACAACTAAAATATAGAAAAACTATCACTCGGAACTGACATATTGAGTTGAATGGAAGCCTGACAACTACGGAATTAAAGAGACCACATCCATCCAGACTGGCAGGAGGGGTGCAGATGTGGAACAGGCAGGTCCTACATAAATGTGTGATGGATAAAAATTTGGGAGGGATATCTTGGGAGCAAGGAGTCCCAGCCCTACACCAGGGCCCCAGCTCAGAGTTCCAGTGCCAGGAAGATAAGTCCCCACAACTTCTGGCTACAAAAGTTGAGTCAGTGGAAGAAACTTCTGGAGCCCCAAGCAGTTTCTCTTAAAGAATCCACACATGGACTCACCTACTCAGACTCACTCCCTCTGAGCTCTGGCACCAGGGTGGAGATTGAGGGGCATGAGTGGCATGCAGGGGGAGACTGAGGTGTCTGGCATCAAGGTGAGCAGAGGCCATTGTCCCTTTTCTGGTCCTTACCCCTACAGAGTCAGCAGACTGGTGCCATATCTAAGATTCTATCAACATGGCTAACACTGTTTGACCTGCCTTGGAGATCCCCAGAGACTCTGCCCTACCCACTTTAAGGCCCACCCAAGCTGCATTTTCATATGAATGGCTGGTCTTGGCCCATGCTTGAAACTTCCTAAATCCTCTCAAATAAGCATCAGCTGGCCTCAGTGAGCCCCAGGCCTGGAACTAGCAGCCTAGACTCACAGCTTGGCTTTGCTTGGAAATCTCTAAGCCCAGCACAAGTAGCAGCCATCTCAGACTGCTTTACAACTCAGACAGGGTGGCCTCAAGCAAAACACAGATAGGGGTTGATCTTGGCCTGCACCACCTGGGAAACACTAGTGCCAGTGCTCCCAGTGAACAGCTACAGACCACGCTGGAGCACCACCATTTTTCCCCTGCACAGCTGACCCTCCACAGAGGGTGGAGGTTCAGGGTAAGTGGTCACAGCCAATCCTTGAAGCTGACTGGCCTGGTTAAATCTCTTCCATTGATCTGCCATCAGAACCAAGGCTCTATAAGAGGAGGGTGTACATCAGCAACTATAAGAGGAGGATGTACTCAGCCCACACAAAGGGTGCACCTTGAGTACTTAGCTTGGGTGATAGGGAGGCTGTGCCACTGGACCCTATAGGACACCTACGACATTAGGCCATACTACCAAGACACAGAGTCAAAGCAGCTTCACCTAATACATAGAAACAAACACAGGGAGGCTGCCAAAATGAGGAGACAGAGAAACATGGCCAAAAGGAAAGAACAGATTAAAACCCCAGAAAAAGAGCTAAATGAAATGGAGATAAGCAATCTATCAGATGCAGAGTTGAAAATATTTATTATAAGGATGCTCAAGGAAGTTAATGAGGACTTTAACAGCATAAAAAAGATCCAGTCAGAAGTGAAGGCTACACTAATTGAAATAAAGAACAACTTACAGGGAAACAACAGTAGAGTGAGTGAAGCTGAGTATCAAATCAATATTTTGGAACATAAGGAAGCAAAAACACAACCAATCAGAGCAGAGAATCCAAAAAAAAAAAAATGAGGATAGTGTAATCGGCCTGTGGGATAGCTCTAAGCAGTTCAATGTTCACTTCATAGGGGTGTCAGAAAGAGAAGAGATAGAGCAAGAAATTGGAAATTTATTTGAAAAAGTAATTTTAAAAAACCTCCCTAATCTGGTGAAGGAAATAGACATGCCAGTTGATGAAGCACAGAGAGTCCCAAACAAGATGGATTCAAAGAGGCCCACTCCAAGACATATCATAATTAAAATGGCAAAAGTTAAAGATAAGGAGATGGGAGGGGGATGGAGGAGAGTGGGTGAGAGGTGAAGGGATTCAGAAGTAAAAATAGGTAGTTACAGAATAGCCATGAGGATGTAAAGTACAGTAGCCAAAGAACTTAGACACATGACTCATGGACATGAACAAGGGTTGGGGTGTTGGGAATTGCCCTGCCTGGTTTCAGAGGCTATAAACCCCCCATGGCTAAGGCTGAGTCAGAGACCTTGGGACCATAATCCATTAAGGAGACAAAGCTTATCTCCCTGGCAGGGGTGCCGCCTCTGCCTGCTTTATTTTACCCTGCTTGGCCCTGAGCCTGACCAGTTAGCCAATGATGGGTAAGATTCCTCAAGGGAGGGATGACCTAAGACAGGCATGGCCATGAAGAGGCCCACAGGGAAGGACTTGGGGGGCTATAGAAAAAGGAGTGATGGACTCTCGCCCCTTGGCTTTGACATAGCCTGAGTCCTCATTCTGTCTGCTAGAAGTCTCCTAATCTCTTGGCTGCCTTACTTTCCCTGCCGATTTAGGCCTGAAACAATGCCAGAGGTGGGTGCAGCCCTGTGCTGGAAAGGGCAGATTCCCTGGGGAAATCAGGCCTAAGAAAGAATACATAAAATCCTGTGGAACCTGCTTTGCTAATATCCTCAATTTAAATGATAAGGGTCCAAGTCTGAAATGATTTTGCTTCCCAAAGTCTTATAGCCCTTTGGCTAACTGGCCCTGACTCAGAATAAGCCCTCAGAGTTCTTTGTTTGTTATCTATTATTTGATCCTTACTGCCCGACAATGATTGATGAGCTTTACCTGTATTACTGTGCAAATTGAACCCAATAAAAGCCCATTGAGGAAAAGGCTCTTGGCCCTTCTCCTTTGAGAGATCGGCCACCTTTCCTCCCCAAGCAGATCATGTCTTGGTAGACTTATTCTCATCCGTGGTGGCCTGGTTGGGGGGGGGTGCCCTGCAGGCGGGGCCCCCCCCACATTGGGGTATTGTCTAAGGGAGTGAGGAGTGTGGGGTGGAGGGGGACAAAGGAGAAAAACCAGGACAACTGTAATAGCATAATCAATAAAATATTAAAATAATATTAAAATAATATTGTAAAGCAGCATTGTGAAGAGATTTGATGAAATATGTTAATGGAAAATAATTAATTTAGTACCTAACATATTCTTTGAGTTACATGTGTAGAAATTATTATTATAATATGTCCTTATATTATATTCCAATGTTAGTTACTATAATAATGAATATTCAACAGGTATTATATAATCAGAGTTAAAAAAATTTGGTGGCCTGCCCAATGGTCTTGTATTCAATAAATTTTAAGAGCTGCTATTATTAAACACTCTATACCTGGCACTATGTACTAAGGGCTTTACATGTGTTAGATGATTTTATCTTTCATAGAAAGTTGTTATAATCCCCATTTACAAATGAAAAACCTTGATACTCAGAGAGCTTACGTATTTTGTCCAAGGTCATGTAGCTAATAAAGAGTCAATATTGGGAACCATGTCTTTCTGATTGTGATCTACATGATTGGCCACGACATTAGTGCTAACAATTTCTCCTACCCTGCCTCCCCTCTGTATCAAATAGAAAGACAATGATTTGAGGTTAAGTTTTTCAAATTATTTCTGGAACCAAGGTAGATTTCCTCCTTGTTACTAATACATCCAGTCATCTGAACACTTAGTCACTTGGCAGGTGGCATTTCAGCAAAAATAGTTCCATTCAAACCTCTCTAATTTAACCAAGAATATCATGAGATGTTCTATTATTCAAACAGAAATGAAAGTGATCTCCTCTATGTTCCTGCCATAATGTCTACTTAATTGACACTATAAATGAATCCAACACATTACATCTAAAACAAAAGTTACATTGGCTTTATTGAGACATTCCTAAGTCACTTACAGGCACTAATAAATGTAGTTGATATAGCTTTGGAATAAGAGGAATGCATATTAATTTTATAGCTCTAACCCTAAACATCCTATGACCTTAGAAAAGCTACCTAACTCTTCTAGTTCTCAATTATGCATAAAAAAAGGATTGTGGAGTGTGTTGAAGTACAAAGAAAACTAGAAGCTGTCATTTGTTGAGTCAGAGTTATGTTATTTAAATTAGTATTTATTATATTATCAATATATTAATCACATATTTATATTATACAGTGTTAGATGGATTTATTATTTCATATTATAGTTGAGAAAATTGAGACTTAACAAATCTAAATATCATGCTCATTGATACACTGCTAGTAAGTAGTTGAACCGGAATTGAATCCCATATTCACCTCAATTTTAGAGACTGATTCTTTTCAACTCATAAATATTATTTTACTGACCAAAAATTAGAAGCTTCCCTAAGTGTTTCTTATTTAACACAGCAACAGCCATTCCCGGGGCACAGGGCTTATTCAGTTGATGGTGATTTAATTTGCTTTGACAGTCCTATAGATTGCAAATGCACGGGAGCAGGAGACTGATAGGGTTGTCTTGATTATTTTCAACTGTGGTACAAACAGCTGACCAAGAATTCTTTTCACTTGCAAAATATTATTCTTGTGCCTTACCTGTTGTCTGTAAAATTGTTAACCATAACAGAGGGCTCTAGATATTGTAGCCCTTTGTATTCTTCCACAGTAAGACTTAGTTTTCTCATCATTGAAATAAAGATAAGATCATATAAACCAACAAGGTGAGAAGTTTTTAAAATGTGCATAGTGATGTTTTTGTCATGGTCTGGGACACAGTAGGGCCCTGATATATATTTACTAAAAGTGATATATTTCTGTAAATATCTTGTAGTGCAGAAGTTGTTAACAATAAAAGAATAAGGAAAAAAGTGTGTTCAACACATATTTGTAGTTGAAGATACATTGGTTTATCCTGTGATCTGTTTATTCCCTCATCAAATATTCATTGAGCCTCTATCCTAGATTCTGAGAATCAACAATAATAATCATTTAAGAAGAAAGTTATCCTTGTGGAGATTACAATTTTTAAGGGAAGTATACAGAATTTTTTATCATGGGAGACTAAAGTGAAGAACATTTAAGTTGGACAAAGAAGAATATTATCTAGTGACTGGGCAGACGTCTCCTGTGGAAGAATGTGCCCATCATGAACAGTCAGTGACGGCAGGGCAGGTTCTCCTGCACTGATGTTTCGGTTTAGGGTTGACATCTTGCTACCTAGTTACTTGCTTTCATTGAATCTAAGGCATCGATGATTTTAAAATGAAGAATTAATTTATATACCACTAAAATATTAATCTGTCAATTAAATTATAATGTGATATTATTAACCCCTTAGAATTTTTATTTTATATTTATTGAAAGAGCTACTTTTGTCTTATTTGGTCAAATATTTTTATCATAGTCCACTGTTCCACATACATATAAAGAAAACTATAAACAGAATATTTCAGTGAAGGATGCCTATAACTTCATATTTAGAGTCAAATCTTTTTGAATTACTTTTTTAAGTCAGAATCTACAGTGTTGTTTTTCAAAATATTGCCTTGACTTTGAAGACTGGGTAGAATGTCAGGTGCACGGCAAGGAATGGGTGTTCTTATGGGAGGACAAAAGGCATGGGACGAAGGGGCCCCTGCAATGCCCAGAAGAGAGGGGCCCACCAGAATTGAACAGCAGGGTCACAGAGTTTCCAGCAAATGGAGAGCGGCTGTCAGATTCAAGGTATTCTCTGGAGGCAGAATTGACAATATTGGTTGATGGTTTCAATGCGAAAGACAAAAGAGAATAAAATACAAACAGTAAATACCAGTTTCTGGCTTAAACGTGATAATTCATGGGCTTCTGGCTTGAATTGCAGAATGGTTGGTGAGCTAGAAAATGTAGAGAGAATAACAGATTTGGGGGTTTTAAGGTTACATTCGCGATGCATGTGAGATAACATTGAAAAATGGAGTCGGAGATGAACATACAGATTTAAGAGTTCAGAGGACTTATTTTGAACTGGAGATAGGAATTGGGGAGTTCTGATCATATAATTCAGCCATGGAATTGGTCATCCAGCCAGAGAAGATACAGAAAGAGATAAAATCAGAGGGGTACAGACCTAAACTCTGGGCCATACCTGGTCTCTTGGGCATCAAACCAGTGAAGCCACACGACAGATAATTAACATGTCTGTCAAGTTAGTTTTCTCCTCAAATAAGTATTTGACAACAATTATATAAAGCCATTGTTATACCCATTTGATAGCTGAGGCTTAGGGAACTTAACACATTTTCTTAAGTGCTAGATTCAAGACTACAATTCTTTTCTAGATTTTAATTTCTGTGGTTTATTCTTCAACCCGCAGAAAGCTGTTTTCTTCAACAATTTCCTTTAAATCGTTAATCTCCTTATGATTAGAGATAAAAATATGGCAACCGGGCATTTCAACCTCCCTACTTTCCCCTTTGACTTTGACTTAGAGGTGGTGACAGCTTTAACATCAAGGTGTTCTGTGCAGATCATCTGTAGCCGATCAGAGGAGTACAACAGCCGCCAGGTACTGTGCGACGGGACTCCAGAGGGACCGTTACTGCGCAACCCTGGAAACCAGGACAAAGCCAGGACCCCGAGGCTCCCCTCCTCAGCCGATGTGGAATTTTGCCTGAGTTTGACCCAGTATGAAACGGGTTCCATGGATAGAACCGCCAATTTCAGCTTTAGAAACACACTGGAAGGTAATACTTCCCTTTTTCACTCATTTAAAATTTATATATTTTTTGAATTTATGTTTACTATCTCTTATCCAACACCGTAAGTGCAGAAGAGTTTGAAAATTCAGAATTTTGAGTAAGGACATGAGTCATGTGTACCTAAGCCAAGCAGAGTCTAGGCAGCGCACCATAATCGAACACGTTAGTAACTGGTTAGCAAAATGTATGGCTGTATCCACTACAGCAGTCAGTAGAGATAACAGGCAGCCTAATGGTAAGTAGAGTCAGATCTTCCCACTAAAAGAGTATTGGTGCCAAACAAAATAATATATTTTCAGAACTTTTTGTAATTATTAATATAGAACTGGCAATCTATTATACTTTCCTAAGCTTTTGTATTTTATCTAGTTTAAAATATTCTGGACTCTAGGTTCTTTGAGGCAAGTCCATGCCTCTAACTATAATAAGGATAAAACCCACATGTGGGGGTTAAGCCCCTGTTCTGTTATCCCTTAAGATTCTTTGCTTCATCAGAGATGCTGTTTCATAGTCTCCTTTAGGTCTTACTTACTTCTCCTGCAAAGCTCTCAATCTTGCATATGTCTTTCCTTCAGCACCTGTTCATTCTCCTCTGCCCAAGGCTGTCCCAGTCATAAAGTCCATCCTCTTCACCTCAATGTGCGTTATGGAAACAAACCTACAAACAACACAAACAAACAAGAACATTAATTCAAGTCACTGGAGGTTTGGATAAACATAGGGTACTGACTTGCAACAAAACAAAAACTCAGAATTTAACACTAGACACTCCACCTCCTAAAACCTCTGGCACCCTACTAGGTAGAAAAACCTTGCTCTCTTTCCTTCTTTATCCTTAACCTTTTGTTTTGTTTTGTTTTCTTGTCCTTGTGATGATTGTGTTATCCTTTAACTTCTGTTGCTCAACTATGTAAAGGAATTTCCCTGACTCTTTCATTTCCCCGTGTCCTTCTACCCTCTAACTCTAGGCCTTATGCTCCCTGAGAAGAAATTAAAACAAAGAGAATGTCACTCTATAGAAGAATCCTGATGCCAGCTGTTGAAATAAAAAGGATGATTACTTTACTAAAGTAATATCAATGATTAACATTTTCCAAATAATCACTATGTGCAAGGCAGTATGTCAAACATTTGTATAGCCCTATCTCACTTAATCCTTACACTCACCCTCTGAGAAAGAAGGCATCATTATTTCCAGTTTAAAGGGAGGAAACAAGATCAGAGATATTGAGTAATTTGGGTACCATGGCTCATTTGTTAAGGGGCAGAGCTAAATCTGTTCCTAGATTTGTCAAATGCCAAAATACAAGAGTCCTTTCCATCGTACCAGAGTACAAGCAGAGCATGCTGAGTTTCTTGAAGGTGGACAATATAAAGCTGGTCCTTCAATAATCATACATGAAGGCAATGCATGGTGCCCAGGAGCCTCAGCCAATACAAGCTGAGACTAAGGCACATGCGCAAACTGACAGCCACCATCTGGGGGGATTGTTTGGGTGTGCATGGGGACTGTGCAGGGTTTCACAGGATTCCAAATGCTGACATAATGACATGCAAGCAGGGGCTCCACACTTAAAAGAACTGGAGTACTTTACAGGTCTCTTAGGCAGATTTTCTAGCAGTGAGAAAGCATGAGCTTTGTTATAAAGGAACGTGGGCTGGTCACAGAAATAAGGTAGGGGAGTTTCACGTCTGGGCTTCAAATAAAAAAGAAGTGGCTTGAGCTGTGTCAACTCAGCTAGTAGCTTTCAAATGAATTTCTAATGCACAGAGATGAGTAGAGAATATCAAGTTCATTGGAAATAACTTGCTATCACAAAAATTTGTTTGATAATTCTTTTCTTCCTTTCCAATAATTTGTTCTCATTCACACATAACTTAAGGAGGTGAAGAAAGGCACATCATGGCACATTATCTGATACATAATATGTGTTCAATAAGTGTTGATAACCGAACACATAAATAATATCTAAGGTACTTCAAACTTCACCTAACTCACTGTTTAGCTTATCTATATTTGTTGTGTGAAGCTAATGTACTAATAGGCAATTGACAGAAAACATCGACCTGATCTAACAAGGGCTTTTCCTGACTGGGGACACATTTTTTACTCTTTTCTTTAAATGTCGATTCAGAAATAATTTTAAGCTTAAAGAAAAATTGTACCAATAAAAACAGTATACATACATACATACACACACCATATACACACACTCATACTCTCTACAGATTCACTTACTGTTTACATTTTATCCTGTTTTCTTTCTTTCTCTGTCTCCTAATCTGAACTACCTGAGGTAGCTCCCATAGATCAGATTCCTTTACCCATGGACACTTTGGTGTGTTTTTCCTTAGAACAGGAACATTCCCTTACATAACCACAGCACAGTTATCAACTTCAGTAAATTCTGTATTGACATAATGTTTTATTCTAATCTAGAATTTATATTCCAGTTTTTTCAATAGACCTAATAATATCCTCCATAGCATTTTCCCTTTCTGGAACAGGATCCTGTCTTGGGTCAGGTAGCCTTTAGTTGTTATGTCTCATTAGCCTTCTTTAATATGAAATATTTTCACAGCCATTTTTCTTAAGAGATTGATGTTTTGAGGAGTACCTTCCCTTCAACCATTTTAAAATAGAATCTTCCTCAGTTTGAGTGTTTCTGATATTTCCTCATGATTGGATCCAAGTAATGTATTCTTAGCCAGAATTCCACACAGGTGATTTTGTGGCTTTCTCAGAGGAGTCACATCTGGAGGCTCATGCTGACCATCTGTCTCACGTTGGTCATATTAATTTAATCATTTTCTCCAGGTGTGGTGCAATTTTCCCATTGTATAAATTACATTTTCTCCTTTCCAATTAATGAATTGACTATATGGAGACATTTTTAACATTATGCAAATATCTTGCTTCTCATCACAGTTTTCTCCTGCAATTACCATCCATTGATGGTTACGAAATGATGACTTTCCATCTTTAGCACTACCTCTACATTTATTAACAGCCAGCACTTTAGGATCCTGCTGTTGGCGAGATCCTTTCCTTCCTGCCTACCATATGGAGTAAAGACTTTAAATCTTTTCAATAGTGTGTATATATATATATATATATATATATATATATATATATATATATATATATATTTCCTTAAGGTGCATAATTATCTTGATATTCAAATGGTCCCAAAGTTCACCTGTGAGCTCACCTTTAAGCTGGTTCTTATGTCTCTGTTTTATATCCCCATCATTTTTTAGCACTTCCTTTCTGGTAGAATAAAATATTTTAGAGTCATCTTGTACATACACTGTCCCAGGCCTGGAATCAGTCATATCTCCAAGAAACATTGGTTCCTCTCAATGGGGAAGGATATTAGAGACAAAGATCTGGAAGTAAGTTTTGCTTGATAGAGAGACACATCTGATCTCAAAACCCAGATGTAGTGGGGGGTGTGGGATGTGTTGGCTTACGAGGAGTGCTCAAGTGAGGATAGTTGTGAGGACAACAGGACTGGGTAAGCAGGGGCAAAGGCAGCCATTGCACTCTGCTATCTCAGTAAATGCAGGTGGAATTGAATGATCCGTGTTGATTGAACCTCACAGTCATCGCTGCCCTTTTTCACTGTGGGCCTTATGAGCAGTGTATCTATCATGTGTCTCCTCACGGCCACTCCTGGGATGCAGCAGCTGCTGTGTTTTCGTCTACTAAAGTTATTTATGTATCCACAGCTTTCCTCTTAGATTTATTGCTGAAATAAATATTGAAGATGTACAATTTATAAATTATGGAAAAGAGACATATTTTTATATAAAGCAAAGTAAAATAAGCATGAATTATAAAAAATAGTCTTCTGATTAGGCTAAATAGTTAGTCCCCATGGAATATAGTTATTAGACACAAAGAATCTTCTCATGCAAATCTCTGACCTCTCATGGTGTCTTGTATTTCACAATTTAATAATAATGCTCATGCCAAATTAGAACTACTACATATGTTGGAGAGTGGGGGAGGACTGGCAGTTTAGCAAAATGGTTAAAGGCAATCAGACCAACTGGAATTTGATTCAAACTCCACCACTTCTCGGATGTGTTAAGTAAGTTATTTACCTCTCAACCTTAGTTTCATCATCTCTAAAATGCAGACAAGAATAATAATTTATGGAATTTGTGTAAGAATTGAGTGATATAATACATGTAAGGAATTTATAACATTTCTTCAATAAATGGCATGTTATTATGCTAAACTGGAATTAGCTATTGACAGTTATCAGTCATTACTTTCTTTGACAATTAGCTTACAAACCAAGTATAGACTTGATCTGAAAAAAATAGATCATAATGTAGCAGAAAACTAGGGAGGAGAAAGGATGAAAAAGAAAAATTCTCAAGCTAGACCCAGGGATGGATGACATTTTTGGAGATAACCAGCTTTGTGGGGGGGGAATTCTCTCAAACAAGGAGACAAGAGCAAAGGTAGTTATTGTTACACAAAAGGGAGTAAAGTGCAGGAACAAGGAACAACTCTAATTTAATGGCATATTTCCAGCCCTAAGCACAGTGCAATTTAGGATTATAGGAGCTTATAACTGGAAAACACTTTTCAATGTATTCAGTGTAACATCCCATACTATGCTGAGATGCCCAATATGGTATATCTCCATGTGGCCATTCAAGGACTAGGATTCACTCACTTCACAAGGAAGAAGAGGAAGTTCTTTAAACTGAGAAAAAAATTAATTTCACTCAATTTAAAGAGCCCTCCATAATCCTGGCATTTCAGGAAATTATGGAAGAACGAATATATACAAAGATGATATTATACAATTTCTGACCTCAAGAACCTCCCCATCTAATGAAATACCACATGAACACATGAGGAAAACACAATATAATGGTCAATAAAAAAATGAATTTAGAACCCAGAGATAAAGCAGAAATATTTCCTAAGAAGATAAAAATGAAACTGAATCTTGAAATATCCATAATTTCTCACCAAGAAGAGAAGAAAAGGAAAGGCAATTTCAGCAGCGGGAACAGTATATACATTGGACTAAAAGAGTGAATGTGTGAGGTTAGTTACAAAAAATGAGAAGTGATGTATGGCTAGAATATTAAGTTTGTAGTGGGAAATGACGGGAGGTAGAAAGAGTTCAGAATATACCATGAATACCAGTGTTTCTCAATTTTCTCTGGAGGAAGAAAAATATAGGCCCCTAAGTATACATCCACAGATTCCTATATAATTGAGGAACTAAAGTGTAGTCTATGTAAATGGCTTTCATATCTTCTCTGTAAAAGAGATATATTTGAAAATCCAATGTTTAAACATCATGATATAGTGTTCATATTTTCAAGAATATGTCTACATACCTTGTTTGTGAAACACTTCTGTAGACAACTGGAGTAATGAGAGCTTTTTAGGCAGTAAATTGATATGATTCTACCTGTATTTCAGAAATACATGAAGCTAGCAGCCTTAGCAGAATGAAGAAAGATGGATCGATGAACCAATGGGAGGAAGATAGGTGGTGAGGGCTTGTTTTAAGATGGCAAGATTGAGATGAAGATGAGCTGGCTAGGGTGCAGAAACTCTTGTACACTCTAGAGTAAAGAGACCCAGAAGTTCTTCTTGGTGAGAGATTATGAGGTAGGAAGGTGAGTAACACATCAGGAATGATTCTGAAATGTCTGCCATTGATTTCTAATAATCTGTCTTGTTTTGTCATCTTAAGCTATATGTCATTAAAAAATTGAGTTTGTCTTCATATAACCTCTAAACATCTGCTAGTATAATTCTCCAGAACCCTTTTCCCCCTACAGTCCTTTAATCCTTTCTGGTTTATTGTGACTGTCAACTATGTCACTTGGAAGTATCTTACCTCTTCATTTGCTAGGATTTCTTGAGGAATAGTCTAGAAAGTGGCAAGTTAGCTCTGGGCTTTAATAAAAGATTATGGAAGTTTTGAAATTTTGAATGAGGTTTTAAGGTAACAGTGTGCAATGAAGTCTTAAAGGACAACCTTCTTTTCAGTGTCCCTGCCTGAGAAAGGACTTTCTTAGGACATCCAGAAATGATCATAATGACTCAGAAAAAGGAAATAAATTCAATTAAGATTGATTATGTAAACCAGAATGCCAAGGAGATTACTTCAGCAGGGTGAGACATTCTAGTAATGGGAATGCTTAAGTCCTTTCCTAAATATCTTTACCAATTCTGAGGGAGTCAGAAGGCTGAGTAGCTTGATATAGATTGGTGAATGCTGACTCAGAACAAAGGTGGGAGGTTTTGACAGAGAATTCATCTAGACTGGGATAACTTTTCCAAGTCTTGGTTACTTAACTCCCCAGAATTACCTCCTAGGCAATCTTGTTGATATTCTGATCAGGCAATACTTCTGATCATAATAACTATAACAACAATCTTTATGTACCAGATGTTCTAATTTCTCATTACATTACCTAGTCCTTACAACAGTCTTATGATACTTAATATTCACTGATTAAAGCACCATCTTCAGTGATGTAGTTATTCCAATGAGTTTAAGTGACTGTCTATTTCTAGTCAAATGAGCTAACTCAACTCACTTGACTTAAAGCATAACCTTTTGTCTCAGGGCAAAAAGGTCCTGTTCTATAACATGTAGGGAATTCAAAACAGTGTCCTGTGTATTACTTTCCAAGTGGGTTTACTTTGAATGTGATTTTGTAATCAGAAGATTACATTAACTTCTAAAAAGACTTAAATAAGATAGGGACTGCTATATGATGGAGAAGACTTTGACGGTATGTACAAATGTTTTAAGATATCTATGGCAGAAGCTACTCTCAGGGAAGAGTTAATAATAATGTACTAGATTCACAAAAAGTAAGTGAATCACAATTTCTATGTACACAAATACCTATTAAATTTTCAGTCAGTGCCTTGTTTCCCAAAGCAGAAGGGCAGCAGCACCTATTTGTCAGAAACGCTCCAGTCAGGATTCTGTGGTAGCCTGATAGAAACTGTGACTGTTTGAACACTAGGGGACATTTTCAGTTTTGCCGAGACAGATTCCTTTAGACCCAGAGACATTGTTTTAATATCTCCGTGGTAGAAACTCATAGTTTTATTTTTTTTTTCAGAAAGAAAAACAACTTAAAAAAAGAATAGTTTAAAATTTGGGGATATTATTGCTTGATACTCAGTAAACTTTTAGCAGCAAGTGCAATAATGACATAACCTGAGCAATCTCTTAAAAAAAAAAAAGGAATATCAATTACCATGTATTTACATGTTTTTAAATGACTCCTTCATTTTTTTCATAATCTACTAGATGTACTGCCATGCAAATTGTTCTTGCCAAATGTGAATATTGAGAAAGTAAAGTAATTTATTTAAGGCATGTGATGTCTTTGCTATGAATTAAAAGGTGCTAGTGGTGGGCACACAATACAATGTACAGATGATTTGTACACTTAAAATCTATATAACTTTATTAACTATTGTCACCTCAAAAAATTAATTTTTAAAAAGACAAAAAAAGAGATAAAACATTATCTAGAAATTTGGAGAACTAAAAACTGGAACAGAAAACCACTGTTTTCATTATAACTATAAAACTTTATAATGGACATGTATTACTTGAATAAAAATTTAAAAGGGAAAAACAGATAAAATAAAAATAAAAAGAAAAGGTGCTGGTATTACCTGCTGGCGAACACCATTTTAGAAGGCTACATTAGAGAGAGAAAGACAAAGAATTCCCAAGACTGGGAAGGGCCCTTTAAAGAGCATTGAAACGCTGATTTGGAAGGTGTATAGTATTTAAACCATATTTAAACCTCAATTGTAATGTTATGAGCTCCTCTTCTCTTACTTTAGAAATTTATTGAATAATTATATATTTAGGCTATTGTGAAGATGTGTAAATACCTAGCTCCTACTACACATACAAGAAATGTCTCCCTTTTCTCCCACTCCTGTCCTCTCTGTAATCTTCAGAGTCTTCTCAACTCTCCTTATAATTTAGCATTGGCTGTTAGTCTTCATGATGTATATATATTCATATTACATAGCTTTCATTTAATTTTTCATCATTTGAATTCACTATTGTGGAAAATGGCTGTCTGCTAAAGAATAGTCTCATTTTCCCAATAACTCAACTTAAAAACCTAGAACATTTTTAAGGAGCAAAATAATAATGTATCTCTTCTAAGTATAGAGTTAGCATTGTATATATACAGAATTTACTTCCTTGGGACAAATCTCAGATGAAGATGCCACTATGCATTAGCAGTAAACAATACAAAGAATACAAAAAATTCTATTTTTATGTATTTATTCACTTACCACATATGAGATATTCCAGGATATCAAGGTAAATTATCTATATACCTTGTGTCTGTAGGACTGCTTTCTAATCTTCTACAGTGAATGATCAAACCAAAAATATTTTTTGGTTTCATTATCTATTTACAACTCTTACAATATGTGGAGAACTCCAACAAACTATTTTTTATGTAGGTTACATTTATAGCTATGTACCATTCTTAAAACTTAAACTGAGAAAATTTGAAAATATTTATTGATTAAAATAACAAAAATGAATTATCATGTTAGTAAAAATAACATAATTAAAATGTATATCAAAAATAGTAAGTGGAATGGTACTGCTTCATATTTTTGAAAAAAATAAAAGAAGATATCTGGATTCAATGCCTGCTTCTATATTCAATATATTATATGATGGTGTTTGGTTCAAAAATTTGAGGAAAATCCAGCCTCATACAGGTATAAAATTGAAATAAGGAGCAGGAAAATCTCATACATTAATGAAAAAACAGCAATCAATAGACAGTAATACTGAGATTACCAAGTGGAAAGACATTGCAGTCCTAAATATGTATGTACCAATCCGAGGAGCTCCAAAATATATGAAGCCAAAGCTAATAGAACTGAAAGGAAAAATAGACAAATCCACAATTAGAGTTAAAGACTTTAACACCCCTTTCTTAATAATTAATAAGATGAGATAAATCCACAAGGATATAGAAGAACTCAACCACACCATGAATCAGAAATATTTAATTTATTATTTTTTTCTTTTATTTTTAAATAATTTTTAGTGTTCAAGTACAGTTGTCTCCATTTTACTTCACCACTCCCCCCTGCACCCCCATCCTCACCTCCTACCCTCAATCCTACTCCACTTTGGCTTTGTCCATGTGTCCTGTATACATGTCCCTTGATGACCCTCCCTCCATTTTCCCCCATTATCCCTCCCCCCACCTCTGGTTACTGTCAGTTTGTTCTTTATTTCAATGTCTCTGGTTATATTTTGCTCAACTCTTTGTTTTATTGATTAAGGTCCACTTATAGGTGAGATCAAATGGTATTTGTCTTTTACTACCTGGCTTATTTCACTCAGCATAATGCTCTCCAGTTCCATCCATGCTGTCGCAAAGGGTATGAGCTCCTTCTTTCTCTCTGCTGTGTAGAATTCCATTGTGTAAATGTACCATAGTGTTTTGATCCACTCATTTGATGATGGACACTTAGGCTGCTTCCAGCACTTGGCTATTATAAATTGTGCTGCTATGAACATTGGGGTGCATGGGTTCTTTTGAACTGGCGTTTTAAGATTCTTGGGGTACAATCCCAGCAGTGGAATTGCCAACTCAAAAGGTAGTTCCATTTTCAGTTTTCTGTGGAAATTCCATACTGTTTCCACAGTGGCTGCACAAGTCTGCATTCCCACCATCAGTGCACTAGGGTTCCCTTTTCTATACAACCTTACTAGATCTTGTTTGTTGATTTATTAATGGTGACCATTCTGACTGGTGTGAGGTGATAGTTCATTGTGGTTTTAATTTGCATCTCTCTGATGGCTAGTGATGCTGAGCATCCTTTCATATATCTCTGGATATCCTCCTTGGAGAAGTGTCTGTTCAGGTCCTTTGCCCTTTTTTTAATTGGGTTGTCTTCCCAAAAGTATTTAATTGATATTGATAGAACACCTTACCCAACAACAAAAGGATATACATTCTTTTTGTACGTCCTCAAAACACATATTAAGATAGAGCATATTCTATATAAATCAAACCTCAACAAAGTAAAAGAATTGAAATCATACATATTGTGTTTTCATACCATAACAGAATCAAACTAGAAATCAATAGTGTAAAGATAACAGGAAATATCATTCAAAAATAGAAAAGAAAAAAAAAACACAGACTAATATCCTTCATGCATGTAGATATAAAGACCCTGAACAAAATATTAACAAGTAGGATTTGGCAGTATATAAAAAGAATTCTACATTGTGAATGAAGTGAAGTTTATTCCAAAAATGCAAGGCTAGTACAATATATGAGTGTCTTATATGGTATCTTGACTTCTTCAATGCTAGCGTCTTGGCTATCATACTGCATTATAGTTTTTCAAGGTGCTACCATTGAAAAATTGAATAAAGGACAATGATATCTCTATTATTTCTTATTATTGCATGTGAATCTAGAGTTATCTCAAAAATAAAAGTTTAATTAAAAATTACTAAGCAAAAATACAAACAAAATGTTTTTGGTAAATATTTGAAATTTACTTTTAAATAAATGAAATAAAAGTCCACAATATTTAGAACCTTCTTTTGTCAAGCAATTGGCAAAGTTTTGTGCATTGGTATTTATTGATTTATAAACATGAAGAGATACAACTTACAGCACTACCCAAGATAGTATTACAATTATTGGTGTATGGAAAAGCAGGCTTAGGGAAAACATAATATAGATTTTATTTTCAATGTGGCATTCCAGAAATAGCTGTTATCAATTTCTTTTCTTCCAGTTTAATATTAATGAAATAATGCCATAGAGAATAAAGTAATTATTCAATAACTTATGTGCTACTCACATGAACCTACAGATTGGTTACAGAGAATTTCCCTAAATATACATCATAGTTCTAGTAGATCTAGAACAGCTAAATCTCTAATTTGGTCAATGTCTTTAAAATATATTTATTAATGTTAAGAACTATCTTTCTTAGCTATCCTTACTTTGTTTTCATTTATAAAAACAGCATTAGCAGTTGCTTTTTTTTGTATGCTTGTATTTTGTTAAGAAATAAATTTCCATATCAATTCATAATAGCTACTATTTATGTTATAAAAAGATAAGAAGTGTAAAACTTTTAATGAAGCAATGGACAAGTGATTGAGTAGGCTAGTTTACTAGTTAAGAAATAGTCTTAATGCTATTTTAAGTCTTACAGTTGAGTCAAATTTCTGGTTTGGCAAATATATAAATATGTTATAATACATGATATCTAAATACATAATATATAAACATACATTATATATTTATATATAAAATATAATAACATATTCTAAGTGTATATTTATATGTAAAATATAAATATATAAAATATATATATTTATATATATAAATGGTTACATGTCATTGGCTTTGGGAATCTGATGTAAATAGTCTAAACCAGAGGAGTCAAATTCATTTTCACTGGAGGCCACATCAGCTGTACAGTTGCCTTCAAAGGGCCAAAATAATTTCAGGACCGTACAAATATAACTACTCCTTAGTTGATAAGGAGCTAAAATTACTTTTGGCCTTTTGAAGGCAACTGTGCAGCTGATGTGGCCCCTGGTGAAAATGAGTTTGACACTGCTTGTCTAAACAATCCATTAAAATAACAATTTATTTTTTCTCTAAGGATATCTGCATAGAGTAGGATAAATAGAAAAGGTCATCATTACACTAATGTATTGGGGAAATAATAGATGGTACATACCTTTTTAAAGCTTCAAAATACATCTTAGAATAAGGGATCTGAGAAGTTCTACAATACAGAGATTTGTTTTGATTTGTTAAACCTTAAATATTTCCACCTAATTTGTCTATAAAACCCATCTATTACTATCACCTTGTGTCTTTGATTTTCCCAAACACTCTTTAAAAATATTTGTGTTTAGTCTGGCCAAGATAGAAGCATAGGTAGAAATGCTTCACTTCTTCACACAACCAAAAGAAAGATAACAACCAATTTAAAAACAATAAACAACTAGAAGTGCCAGAAAATCAAGCTGCATGGGACTATGACAACCAAGGAATTAAAGAAACTTTCATCCAGACCAGTAGGAGGAGCAGAGATGGGCAGCCAAGTGGAGAGGACCTGAGGCAAGGTGGCAGACCGCATGGGTGAGGAGGGGCTGGCCCACCCAGAAACTAAAGACTCAAAACCTCTACCTGTAAATACCAGGGGGGTTGCAAAGGTGGGAGAAACTCCCAGTATCACAGGAAAGTTCATTGGAAAGTGGGGCTAGAACAGAGCAAGCGAGCAGCACTGTTCCCTCTCTGACACCTCCCCCACAGACAGTGCCACAAAACAGCAATGAGGGTTGCCCCACCCTGGAGAATACCTAAAGCCCACCCCCTAACAACTTAACAGATGCCCTGTGACAAGGAAATATGGTCCAAATGAAAGAACAGATCAAAACTCCAGAAAAAGAGCTAAGCCACAAGGAGACAGACAACCTATCTGATGCAGAGTTCAAAACACTGGTAATCAGGGTGCTCACAGAATTGATTGAGCTCAGTCGCAACATGAAGGACAAAATGAAGGCTACCCAAAGTAAAGTAAAGCAAAATATACATGGAACCAACAGTGAAGGGAAGGAAACCAGGGCTTAAATCAACTATTTGGAACAAAAGGAAGAAATAAACATCCAACCAGAACAGAATGAAGAAACAAGAATAGAAAAAAATGAGGTGAAGCTTCAGAACCTCTGGGACAAGTTTAAGTGCTCCAACATCTGCATAATAGGGCCACCAGAAGGAAGCTGGCAGGAAGAGCAAGAAATTGAAAACTTATTTAAACTAATAATGAAGGAAAACTTCCCCAATCTGGTAAAGGAAAAAGACTTCCTGGAAGTCCAGGATGACCAGAGAGTCCCAAAGAAATTGGATCCAAAGAGGATCACACTAAGGCACATTAAAATTAAGTTACCCAAGATTAAAGATAAGGAAAGAATCTTAAAAAAGCAGCAAGAGAAAAGGAGACAGTTACCTACAAAGGAGTGCCCATGAGACTATCAGCTGATTTCTCAAAAGAAACCTAGTAGGCAAGAAGGGGCTGGAAATAACTATTCAAAGTCATAAAAGGCAAGGACCTACATCCAAGATTACTCTATCCAGCAAAGCTATCATTTAGAATGGAAGGGCAGATAAACTGCTTCTCAGATAAGGTCAAGTTAAAGGAGTTCATCATCACCAAGCCCTTATTATATGAAATGTTAAGGAGATTTTTCTAAGAAATAGAAATTCAAAAATATGAACAATAAAATGACAACAAACTCATAACTATCAACAACTGAACCTAAAAAACAAAAACTAAGCAAACAACTAGAACAAGAACAGAATCACAGAAATGAAGATCCCATATGAAGATCCCATGTAGGGTTTTCAGTGGGAGGTGGGGGGAAGAGGGAGAATGGGGGAAAAGGCACAGGGAATAAGAAGCATAAATGATAGGCATAAAATGGACAGGGGTAGGTTTACAATAGTATAGGAAATAGAGAAACCAAAGAACTTATATATACAACCCATGGACATGAACTAAGGGGGGTGCAGGGCAGAAGGGTGATAAAGGGGAGAAAAAAATGGGACAACTGTAATATCATAATCAATAAAATATACTTAAAAATTCCCCCCCAAAATATTTTGTTTATAGATTTCCAGAAATGTATTTGGGAAAATCTGCTCTAAAATTAAAATATTGCTTCTGAAAATACCAAGGATCAGCTCTAGTGTTCATCTTATTAGACCTAGTTGATTTTATGCCAGAAACTATGGATAACCATCCTTTTCTTCCTTATAGTTATGTTTCAGCAGATCAAAGTGACTGTTCATTTACTTAGATGGAGACTTCAGCAGAAATTTGTAGTAGAGCTTTAGTTAGAGCCAAGGGGAAATATATGAGATAGAAGCTTATCTCCAGTGCTCAGTATATGGTGAGATGCCACTTTTCTCAAGATAAAATCCATCCAGTTCTTAAAATTCATTAAGGTTGATGCATTTTACAACTCTAAGGACACCATTCATTTTTTTGTATTGTGCTTTAGAGAACAAAAGTATCATAAAATATAATGTAAGTGGTATTCCCTAGGGTTTTGCTTTAAAAACTTGCTATAAATCTATCCCCATAAAAATTAAAAGCTAAAATAAAAGAACCCAAATAGCTAACTTTTATTGAGAGGTTACTAAGTGTTAGGTACTTTAGTAAACAATTTGCCTACCTTTTATAAGCAGCATCCTAAGTGGTAAGTTCTATTTATAATCCTCATTGTATAGATTTTAAAAATATGTGAAAAAGGCAAAGTCATCTGCTTATAGCAACATAGATTATAAGTGCCAGAGCGAGAATCTGAACTTTACAAATGTGGTAAGTACGCTAGCATCCTTGAAGAGAGATCACTTGAATTCAAGACATTATGAGACACTGGGTAAGTCATTCAATTTCACATAGCATATCTTTTCATTTATGAAACTGAGATAATATTTATCTACTATACATCTGAGTGTTTATATGAGTATCAAATAAGATGTCTGTTAAATGTGGAGAGCCTCTGTTATATTACAATGAGGACAAGGTATTAGAATATTGTTATATTTTATCAATAATTTTAACTCAAACTGTATTGATTTTTCTTTTTCCACCTGTAGAAATTTCAGGACCTCATGACAGTGACCTCAGAATAGGTGACTTTCCAATAGAAGCTCTGAAAGCTTGTGACTTAGAATTATCACTTTAGTGCTTAAATGAGTAGAAGAGAATGTATTAATAAAAAGGTTCAGTTTATAGGCAGAAATGCTTGAAATATGGCAATTGATCAAGATAAGAAACTTCATGTATATATATATATACCAGATGCAACTGTGGGTCTGTGTATTCTGAGATTCTGCAGGCCATTAGTTTCATAGGTTATTGCTGAATTAGTCTAGTTCTCCCTCTATTAATTAAAGCTCACTTTCAAATAGTCTAAGAAAGAAAAACCAAATAACTTGGCTTTAAAAAGATAGACTTCATTTTGATCTTATGAAACATGCAGAGATAAATGATCCAGGACAGAGTGCAGGTCTACCATCCTCAACTCCCCGCTACCTCTAGGTCTTCATTCTAATATCTTTATCTCAAGCAGCAGGAAGAGCACAGAGTGGAAAGTGGAGTGCATGTCCATTCCTATTTAAAGGCATACGTGAGAAGTGTCTATCATCAATTCCATTTTATCCCTCTGGCCCAACAGGTATGGCCACACAGCTCTAAAGGAAAACTGGAAAATGTGATCGCCTAGCCATGTGCCCTACTAGGGTATTTAGGATATTCATTATTAGTAAAAAGAGAAAAAAATAGTATTAGTGGGAAAAGTAGCAATTTCTAACATGATCTCTTTTTCATAGACTGGGTACTTTGTTATAGTTGCCCAAATGGACTAAAACATAGGAGCTGTAACAAATCAACCTCCAAATTTTAGTGGCCTGACCTAATAAAAATTGATTTCTTGCTCACACAAGGCCTGGTTTAGATGTTGTTTGGTGAGTGGCCTTTCACATGGGCACTTCAGTGACTCTACTGGCCCCCAGCTCTCTGATGGATCTTCTGCATCTTTTGGGAGAAAGGGAACAGGGTGTTTAGAGACTCCTACAGAAGGAATATATGGGCCAACCCTGCCAGTGGCCCACCTACCTTCTGCCCACATGCTACTGGCCGCAGTACATTCGCAAGGCCACACCTGAATAGGAAGTTGGTTGTACATCCAGGAATTTGAGGAAACAAGTTCCATGAACACATCGAATGGGTCTGCTGGGTCTTTCTGTTTGAGCCTCTTCAGCTTTTTCCCCTTTAGGGGCCGGTCATTGCTTGATGTTTTATTTTGGGGCTGAGCTACCTTATTTACACTCTAGCCTCAATTCTTGGCTGAAAAAGACAATTTATTTTTCTCTCATTTCTCATTGCCTTATTTTCCCTCCTTCCTACAATATTTTTCCACTTACCAATTCTTCACTAAGTAGAAAAAGGCCATGACATTCTGTTTCTATTAGCCATTGTATATTCTTCTTTCCAATGCCATCTCCCAAAGTATATTTCATAACTTGTGGGTGAATCATTGTTTTTATTAACGTGCTTTATTTGAAAGAACAATAACCTAGCTCTTAACCTCCTAACATCTATTATCATCTCCATGCTGAGATGAGCTTGGCTATTTTTCATACAAGCCACTTAGTCCTCTCTCTCTATACAATTAAGTATTCTGTCAGGAGAATATTGAGAGAACGGCCTGTTACATAAAGACATAAGAGCCAGATTCAGAGCCATGACCTGTCTTAGACACAAAGCTTGGAATGTTACAGGAACACTCCAAAAAATTTTAGCTTAACTAACTTTAAAATTATGTTAGCAACTGGAGTTACATGGTTTAGAGAGAAATAATATTCCATATTTATTTATTCAACGAACACTTATAAAGCAATCTACTGTGTGCAGGTGCTTTGAAAAACACTAGGAAAAACTGTGAATATGATGCAGACCCTTTCCTTTTGGAACTTACAGTCTAATCAAGAACTGAGCCATTAATACCTAATCTACAGGAAATAAATTATTAAAAAGAGGGAAGTATAAATGTTATTAAATAGAGGTACCTAATCAAGTGTTTATTGTCAGAGAAACTCTGATTGAGGATCTGATATCCTTAAGGATAAGTGAAGCAGATCAGCTAAAGTACAAAGAAGCAGAGGGGGAGACGTTACAAGTTCTTTCCAATAGCCTAACAAAACAGTCTTACAAATTCCAGAGAGTCCTTGTGATTAATAATAGCTACGGATGTCAATATTTTTCTGCTCCTAAAACTTTTCACATTTATTATTTTAATTACTCGTCTCAAAAGCCTTATAATATTTGTTATTACATTCATCTCACAGATGAGGAAACTGAGATTCAGAGAATTTTAAAATCTTGACAATGTCATACAGCTAAAACTGTATGACATCATCAACAGGGGAGGTCATGTCCCCAAGTCTTTCAAATAGAGGGACATAATTTTAGAGGAAGCAGAGAGCAATGGTTAAGAGTCAGATTCTCTGGGTTAAAATCCTGATTCTGTCTCTTACTAGCCAGATGAATTGTCATAAGTTTAACCTGTCTTTACTTGAAATCCTTCATTTATAAAGTGAAGATAATAACAATACCTACCTCATGTGTTTTTAGAAAAGGTTACTTCAGTTAACATTTGTAAATTACCTAGAACAGTCTCTGTAATAGGAAAATGTCATTAAATAATAAAGTCATTCTTGCATGTCGATGTGCTAATTTTCTAGCTCCCTATGGAAACAAATTCTAAACAATGGAGTAGACTAGCATTTGAGAACTCCAGTGGACAAAAATTGTTTCAGAAAAGCATTAGTCCTACATTGAACTGATACCCAAAGTGTAACAAAATGATAGTACTTTCTACTTAGAATTACTTTTTAAACGCAACCTCTAAGCTGCAGTTATACCTCCTACAAATTTTTGAAACTCAATCAGGGAATTCACTTGAACAGAAACAAACACTGGTCTTAAGGAGGTGAACATCTGGCCTTATACTCGTACATTCGTGGCACTGCCAAAGAATTCCAGCCCGTTCTGGGTTTTGTGACAAGAATCTGATCGATCCAGCCGATTGTGTGCCATCCCAAGTGCTATGATAGGAAGCTCCTAAAGCCCTCGCCCAGAGGAAGAGGGGGCATGGAAACCACCGCCAGGGGCTTTCTCTGCCCGACCACGTGCATCACGGAGAACTGGTCTGGATCAGGTGCCTCAGTTTTTTCAGCATTTTTATGAAAAGCAAAAGGGAAACAAAGGTGCTGTTAGAACCAGAAAACAACTAGAAAAGAATGTTGTCATCTTCTTTATAGAGTTACTATGAGGATGAATTTATATAAGAACATAAGGAAACACTTAGCCTAATGCCAACTATCCAGGGGTGGAAGGTACAGTAATGGTTGTAAGTTGTTGCCAAGTGATAATTAAGTAATAGTTACAAAGAGAAATAGAAAATATATGACTCATATTTCATTTATAATTAAACTGTGAAGATGAGGCTTTGTGATATGTAAGCATAAGGAAATACTATTTGAAATTGAAGGTTGATAAGTGCAAACACACCTGTAAAAAATTCAAAGATATTTTCAAGTGATTTTAATCAAAGTATCTTAAAAATAATTACCCTTAATTTAACATAAGTAGAATCTTTATTATGTTTTCCTGCAACTAACTTTACTTAATGTTGACTTTTTATCTATGGCGTATATTTGCTCTTGTTATACACCCACAGCAATAACCCCTATATACAAATTTATAGCTATGAAAGGTAAAAACAGAATAGTACAGGATAAGGAGAAGACCATAGGATTCGAAATGAGAAGACTGAGGAGATAACTTTGGAATTAGCCATTCAGAAGACACGTGGCCTTTAATACGTCATCAGGATTTCCCAAGCTTAGTAGTATCTTCATCTGCAGTATAGGCATGTTCATACTCACTCTCTCGTCCTTAGGTGAGGAACGTGCAATGGTGTGCTGGAGTTGGCACATCTGCTGAGAACTGACAGCATCTTTTCCAAGCTCTGTACTCAATGACATTAAGTTGATACTTTGAAATCAACAATCATGAGATATTTACACCATGAAAATTGACAGATGCTATGAATCAAAATATTCTCCATACTTCCCCCACTTTTCCTCTGAGATTTAGTTATTAATCTTTTGCTAGTACACTACTGGGGATGTCTAATGAGAAAATGTGCCTGAAAGTGTTTTGTGAACTATAACATGTAATGCAAATAATGTTATGATATTCATTATGGAAAATCATCGATATGGAATCTGAGACTTGCATATTCAAGTATCATTAAATGATTTTTCTAATTAAAAAGCAAAGATATAAGTGAGATAGTAGGACACATTTAAATGATTTAATTGACTTGTATATTAAAAATCACGGCAATAAAGTTTACATAGAACCTTTGCAAGGCAACTGACCATCTGTTTGCCTAGGGCTAATACGGTCTTTCCGAGGACCAGAACCAGCTACATAATTTGTAGGACCCAGTGCAAAATTAAAACACTGGACACCTTGTTTGAAAATTATTAAGAATTCAAGATAGCAACAGCAGAGAGCATTAAGCCAAGCATGGGCAGTCCTGGGTAACACTCAGATGCATGCTTATGAAGGTGGCCTACCTAGGACATAGGACTTTCAGTGCTAAAGCCAGACCAGCCTGGGGGCAAACAGAGACTAGGATGGTTAGCTACCGCACCTTCGTTTCAAAAAATAGTTAGTATTAATATATTATTAAGGTTTTAGCATACACAATGAAATATACCAAAAAATACCAAATATTATCAATTCAGTCATAAGAGCAGGAAGAGAATACAGCTTAAATCATACTTTTGCCTATAAAGATCTTTGCTATTTAATTGTGCACAACTTAGTGAACTATATTACTCTGTTGTGTGGTTCAGAGTTCCCAAGTCTTTCCAAACACACAAATCTAGTCTTAGACTATAGAAAGCCAGTATAAGGACCTTAAAGCAAGTTTCAGTCTAATTTTAAATGAAGAAATGGACCAGTATTCTTGATGTTTAAGATAATTTTATAGATGTGTTTAGAAATTGGAAATAAGATCTATGAAATGAAAAAATCACTGGATGATATAATTATGTAAAGCAAAAGATTAGACATGTGCGCACACACAAAACACACGCACACACAAAACACCTGCACACACAAAACACATGCACAAACACTGACGTTACCAAGAGGAGAAATTAATCTGATGTTTAAAATAATAGACAATTTAAAGTGAAAACACATGATGAAATAGTTCTGTTGATCTCCTGTATTGAGTTTATGGAGGGGACTCTGACTCCTTATGACTGATTCAACTTTGCCTTTGTGCAAAAAATGAAGGTAATTAGAGGAGTCGTTCTCAAACTCAGTGCATATTAGAATTTCCTGGAAGACTAGTTAAAGCAAGTGGTGAATCCCACTGACATTCTGCTTCGGTAGATCTCTAGTAGGGCTAGAGTGTTTGCATTTCTAACCGGTTTACATGTTGTGTTGCTGGTTCTGGGACCGTACTTTTGATGACCATAGAATTTGTGGAGCATCTGTGACCCTAACTACAGAAATTATATGGCAAGAAACAGTCACCTACCACTGCATTTACTTCATTGCTCTGTTTCATAGGTAAGAGAATTTCCTGAGTCCAATTAAAAGTATGTTCTAATAAATACGAATGCTAATTAGTTACATTTATGGCTGTAGGACCAGCACTTTATTTGAGAAAACTTGAGTTGGATTAAAAGTTAATGTTCCTATTATACCTCAGGATTTGCTTAGATCCAGAATCCTTCCTGATCTATAATAATATACTTCTGCTGCAATTAGTTTAAAATGCAAGCCTGTTAAAGTACTCAGCCATCAAACAGAACCTCCTAAAATTATTGTGTGTAAACTTGTACGGCTATGCGTGTCATAGTTTCTGCAGTAAGCGGCACATTAGAAAAGTAAATTAGGGGGAATATAGCCAGTGGGTCTAACAGTCACTTCTCTTCAACCTTCACATGTACTAATGTATATTTTCAATCTTCTTTTTTGGTTTTTTTCTCCAATTAAATCTGTGAAACTCTATGAAATATTAAAATTGATTAGAGATTCACTTAAAATGCAACTAAATCAAATAAGTTAAATGTACTGTATTGTGAAGATTTAACAACATACTTTTCCACATTTCAAAATCCAAAAGGCAACATAAAGTATATCTACAACCCAGCTTCCTAGAAAGGAGCATACTGAATTAAATAAGATGTGTGAAAATGTCCACCCAGTGCCTGCCGCTGAGTAGTTGCTCAATTTTTTAAACATTTTCAAGGGTCCACATTGGAACAGTTATGTAAACACAGAAGTGAGTGACGTGAGATTTTAAAGTCAGAAGCATTTTTAGACTGTCACAATATAGAAGGAGAAAATTTCAAGTGAAGGAAATAATATATTCAGATAAATAATATATTCAATAAAGTTTTTCAAGTATGAGTTCAATTTTAAAGGAGGGAGAGCAATTTAACCTAAATTGGTGAATTCAGGCCTTGCTGCACTTTACAATCACCTGAGGTGTTTTTAAAACTCCAAGTGCCTGAGCCCCACTCTGTACAATTACATTTGAGTCTCCAGGAATCAGAGATAGGCATCGGTATTAAACAGACAAACACTCTCAGAGTACACTAGGAAAGAAATGAAAGAGGAAGTGATGGATTGACAAGCTGCAGTTTCTTATTATTATCACCAGCCTGGAACTGTATGTATTAATTTCTGGTGGGACTGTAGCATGCAGATTTATAGGCATAACACAGAGTAATCTGGGCAACTGTCACTGTCATTCACAAAGAACTTTGAGCCATTTTGGCATCTGTGACTGCTAACAAGGTCCCTGCTGGCTTATTAGACTTTCTACCCATGGGGATTCCTTGGACAAGAGTGAGGTAATAACCCGTTCTGCACGTCACAGTTAATGGATGAAAATAGCAAGTCAACAGGTTCATTTCATAGTCCATAGGAAAAAGAGGTTCCTAAGGTGCTTCAGCGAGTCAGTACAGACACAATCTACCTCTAGTGTACAGGAAAAAAGCACGGCTTTTGAAGTCAATCAGAGCCATATTCAATTCCTTGATTCCCTCAATTACTAGCTTGGCAATTACTAGAATGGCAATCCTACTTCTAGGATTAGAATGACCATCCTAGGATCCCCCAGGAGCACCTGATGTTTCTGCAGAGCAATGGGCTTCAGGAAGGGCAGAGGAGTCTGGTGCTGCAGTGGGTCCTGACAGTGGTGAATTGTGGTAAAATAGGCTTTTCTGCTAGTCTTGATTAGTAGCTCTCGTGATAAGCACCCATTCATCAAATTCAATGAATTTATAAAAATGATGGCTTCCACTGAGGAAGCATCCATTTTATATCAGATTCTATATTAGCTGCTTCATACGTGATGTCAAAATTAATCCTCATGAAAGTTGTAGAGATGGGCATCAATTATTTTCTCTCCTACCAATAAAGAAACCAAAGCTCAAAGAAGATAACTAACCTGACAAAGGTCATACTTTCTGTAGTGTGTCATTTAAACCATGGTCCAATTAGCTCTAAAAGTCCTTCCTCCATGTTAGTATCTTCAAACTTGGGTAGACACACTACTGCTGGTTCACTAAGATTCACTAAAGAGTACATGGCATAGAGAGCTTTAGGGAAATTTATTTCCAGGTCCTCCTCACAAGTATACTTTCCTACAATGAATCGGAGTGAGAAGACCCCTTGAAGGTGCTCCTTTACCGTCTCCACTTTGACAGTCTCCCTTCTCTGACTTTTCAGAAGGAAGGCACACCTTTCCCCCTATCCGGAACCCATTCTCAGCACAGCACCTTCCCAGAAAGGGTAAAAACTTATAAGCAGAGAATTCAAAATATTGTGGCAGTGTTGGTGAAGGGAATGCTTTTAATAACTGGATACCAAAAGTATTGCAAGTCAAGTGATCTGTAAATTAATTTATAATTTATAAGATTGCTTTCATTAAAGAATTCTTTATTAAATTGTCAGCTGATGGATCAGATAATTCAGATCCTGGATCAGTACGTCCTTTTCGGCATGTATAACTAAAAAGGAGTTCAAATAATTAAGTGAAATTAATATAAAAATATTTTCATTCTAACCTAGTTATTTATGAGAACAAAGTTTTCTTAGGGCTTAATTTATTTTTAAAAATTTAGAATAGAATTTATGTGGAACTTTATTCTTTCTAGCAATGAATAATATTCATTCATTAATCTCCAAATTAATTTTTAATTAATCTTTCAATATAATTAAGAAATAAATTTTAAATAAAGCTTTACTTTTTATATTTAATAATTATTTTATTTATTGATTTAAGAGAGAGACAGAGACAGAGAGATAAAACCATCAATTTGTTGTTCCACTTATTTATGCATTCAGTTATTGAGTCTTGTATGTGCCTTCACTGGGGATCGAACCTGCAACCTTGGCTTATAGGGATGATGATCTAACCAACTGAGCTACCCAGCCAGGCTCTAGTAATTATTTTAGGTGTACAAATCACCAGTTATAAAAACAGGTATCAGGAGGTAAACTACATGATAGGAAATATAATTAATAAAATTATAATAACTATGTATACTGTCAGATGGGTACAAGATTAATTGAGTTAAGTTATATAAATGTCTAATGACTATTTTGTATACCTGGAACTAATATAATAATGTACGCCAATGGTAACTGAAGAATATAAACATTTAAAAAACAAATTATAACAATTATTTAATGATAACTTAATCCAGGAGATTAGGTTAATGGTCACATGAAATTTTTTACAAATTTAAATTTTTATAACTACTGTTGTTGCAGAAAAGTAAGATTGGCTGATATAATAGCTTTTAAAAAAATGTTTCAAGTATAACTTACATAATATTTAGGCATAATTCTGTGAAGAGATTAAGTGAAAAAAGGAAACCCCATAAAATTTTAGAGTATAATAAAGTATGTTTAGTTATTTTTTACATATATGGTAAATAAGATACATTTTCTAAAAGTGATATTAAATTCTTAGCTTTAAATTTATACTATTTATAACATCCCTGAAGTTATGTCCTCTGAAATTACTTCTAATTATGATGAAAACATTTTGGAATCTACTTAAGAATATGTGAGAGCATACACAAAATGTAGTTTTAAATTTTTCATCTGGCGCTACTCAAGAATAAAAGCTGGAAGACCACTGCTCTGCAGAGCTTTGCCCCCTGCTATGTGATCCACTGCTCCATGGGAAAGGCAGTAGAGCATGCAGCTGAGAGCTTCGGCTCTGCAATAACACAGGCCGGTGTTCTAACCTTCACTCCTCTTACTTGTTTTTTAATCTTAGACAAGTTAATTGACCTCACTAAGTCCCTTTTCCCAAAGTCTATATAATGGAGATGATGAAGATACTTATTTTGTAGCATCATCCTCGTTTGTATGAAATTAGTCATGTCAAACTCCTAGAAAAATTCCTGCACATGGTGATTGTCAATTATAAAAGCTGACTTAGATAAGAGAGTTCAGATGGGAGGTACGTGATTGTTGTTGGGCTACACTTCCAGAGGTACCAGGGCTTTATCTTTTAGAATGAATTCAAAAATCTAAGAAAAGGGAATAAATCCCCAGCCGAGGGGACAGAGCTACTCTGAAACACAAAGCATCAAATGTAAAAGTCAAGAACTACACCTTCAGAAATGAAGAGGCAGATTACAAAATCCTAATTGCATAAAATAAAGCTAGACCTCCCCTGCCCAAACTGTAGTTCCTTAACGGTGTCTATTCTACATCATCATCATTGTCATCACCGTCATCATCATCTTACCAGTTTCTGCTTGTTTGTTTCTAATGCTGCAATTCAGTCATATGGCCTTGGTCATATTTCCTTAACTTGGTTCCAGCTTAGGATTTAACTCCGTTACTCTGACATCTTCGTCTCGTTTTCAGTCCTGAGTTCTGCTTATATTTTATGTTTTGCCTGAATGGACTTAAATGGTGTCTTATTATACCTTTTCCCAGGGAGTGTGTGAGAGAGAACACAAAATATCAACAGCTCAGATCTTAAAGCTTAATTAAAATGAGTTAAAATCCCAATTCTACCATTACTTCTGTAGCCTTGGGAAACTCAGAACTTCTCTAAGCCTCAGTTTTCTCTTATGTACAATGGGAATAATAATTTCTAATTGACAGAGTTGCTATAGATTAGAAGACATATATCACACACAAAAAAGCATTTAGCCCAATGAACATTCAGAAAATAATAGCTCTTACTATAACTATTATTCCCACAATTATTCCTGATGCAATGAATGGAACAAATTAATGAGTTCTGATGAACTCTGAAGTGAATGTTTTCCAAAATCAAACACACTCTCACCTGATGCCTGCTCCCCCACTCCCCACCCCAGACCCTGGACTGTTGATTACGCGTAGCGATGTGGAAGGTCAGGCATATTATACTTTCTCTGGAACCAGAAACCAATATTAAAGGTAACCACCAGAACTGGAAAGCAAAAGAACACATATGGGGCTAGAAAGATCTGTTCTAAGTGTTACAGAATGAAGTGAGAAGAGCTATGCTGATAACTATGAAAAAGGTCTAACTACTCTTCAGTATCTAAAGGAGGAATAATAGGCAGGAGCACCAGAAGAGAGTACCAATCGGCTCGACCTAATTTATCTGATTAATCAGTTCACAGTACCAGACCAATACCATTCAATTCCAGAAAGCTTTATTAAATACTCACTGGGTGTTCAGAATGTAAAAGTCCTAATACAGAATGAATTTTATTACTCATTTTACGACTTTGAATTAGGCTTGCACTGGTTATTGTAAACCAAATGAAATAATCACTTAGATTTTCAATCATTAAAGTAGACTAATTTTTTTTCAATATTCTTTTCACTAACAGGATTTGCCAGTCCACTTACTGGGATAGCAGCCGCCTCTCAAAGCACAATGCACAATGCCTTGCACGTGTATATGAACGGAACAATGTCTCAGGTGCAGGGATCTGCCAACGACCCCATCTTCCTGCTTCACCATGCATTTGTTGACAGGTTGGTGGACAGTTCTTTATAAATTACGTGCCTATTGCTGTTAAATGAATGTAACTTTAGCTGTTACATTTGCTAAGGAGCTATGATGGCCTATTGTCTCAGATCAGGTTCTCCAAGAAACAACTTAAACTAAGGATTTGAATGTAAAGGTTTTACTAAAGTGTTTTACTACAGAGAGACCAGAGAGAAAGCAAAGCAGGTAAGAAAAAGGAAGAAGCCAAATAAGAGTACAATTTCAGTCAAAGTCCCAGACTCAGCCAGATCTTGGTAGAGTGTAAAGTACACCTCAGTTTGTCTTGCCTTAAGACAAAGGAACTGATTTTTTGGACTCCCACGTTGAATAGCCATTGGCTACAGTGCTTAGGAGTAAAGAATGTGGAGTCAGGAAGGTGGTGTGAGGCTATCTAATGCCATCTGAACAGGGCACTAATCTGCTGTGTTTCATATATATTTTTTCTCTTTCTGGTATTGTATTGTTATTTCTTCTTTTCCAACCTCAGACCCTCACATGTAAGTAAAAACAGTCTTTGATCTCACGATTGGCCTGAGAATTATATGAGCAGTTGTCCACACAGGATGCACAATGGCCCAACCATCCCATTTAAAGCAACTTAACTCTCCTGGAGTTCCCCTCTCCCTTATTTACCCACATCTATGATAGCAGAAGAGAAAGTATATGGAGGATGGCCAGCTGTTGGTAGCATTTTAAAAATGCTCTACTTGAATTCAATATCTGGAGTCATGTCTGATTAACAGAAATAAAACCATTATGCAGGTGGCTTTTAGATGCCACACTGACACCTTTGAAAATCAAAAATTTCTGCCCTCCCAGAATTCTTGGCTCAACCTATCTTAATAGGCCTGAGACAACTTCAGCCCAACCACCTCCATCAACACTCCTGGCAGTCCCTGAAGGACTGCGACTTAGAGCACTGCAGGGCCAGGAACGTAAGTACCTGTTGAGGGACATCCCAGTGAGCCGACCTCCCAGAAACTCCTGCAGAACACAGAGGAAGACCAGAGGCTGCTGATAGTGGGGAACTACAGAATAAGACAACTCCAAACTTGCCTAGAGAAGAATTTGTAAAGGTAGAGATCAAGGAGAATGAAGAGGCGGTCCAAAAGATGCTTGTAGAAGCCACCAGGGAGTTTAAGGAGGTTGTGGTGCAGGGGAGGCCTGATTTTGAAATACACATAATAATGTGTGACGATGATCTACCCACACCTAAGGAAGAGTCATAGACACAGCCTGATGAGGAAGAAGATGAAAAGTTTGTCCACCAGCGGTGGGAACTGCCATTAAGATCATTCCGCAGTTAACGAAAAAGTTTAACTTGGGTCTGTCAACAGTTACACAGGCCTTTTCTAAAACTAGTGGTGAGGCCTGGCTGGTGTGGCTCAGTGGACTGAACACCAGCCTGCAAACTGGAAAGGTCACTGGTTCAATTCCAAGTCAGGGCACACGCCTGGGTTGCAGGCCAGGTCCCCAGTCCAGGGTGTGTGAAAGGCAACCCATCTGAAACATCAATCATATTGATGTTTCTCTCCCTTCCTTTCCCTCTCTCTAAAAATAAACAAATAAAATCTTTAAAAAAAATATTGTGGTGAACTGAACACTACTACTTCCTTTTCAGAGTCTGGTCAGAGGGCTGATGGGATACCATTTGTTCCCAACAGGATGACTTAGATTTGCAAAAAGATGATGAGGATACTTGAGATTCATTGATCAAAAAATCTGGTGCTCAGAATGCAGCTCAGATCACTGATTTCCAAAAGACATAATCGAGAAGATAATAAGAAAGAAAAAAAAACTGTGGCAGATAAAAAGGTGAGGCAGATGAGGTGGGAAAAAAATTGTGACCATTGAAACTTAGAGATTCTTTTACTGGACACCTGTCTTTGGACCAATGATCTGTGAGTCCGAGATGTTTGTAGCCAAGCAGAGGTGTGTAGGAGGATAAAAATTAAAGGTATTGGGTATGTTTAGAACTGTGCCTGGCAGTATCAGTGTTCTTATTAAAGGAAAAGATAATCAGAGATATCTTGGTCTACATCCGAGATTTTCAACCTTTTTCATCTCATGGCACACATAAACTAATTACAAAATCTGTGGCACACCCCAACATACATTTTTTGCTGATATGACAAAAAATACATGTATACTTTTGACTCATTCATATCAGACTGCTTTGCTGTGTTGGCTTTTGTCAGTTTTTAATTTGACAATCTAAGGCAAAAGAGGTCAGTGCCCCTGACTAACCAGTCAGGTATTGCATGTTTTAAAAAGGCTTGCAGCACACCAGTTGAAAATCACTGGTCTACATAGTAGTGAGTTTTGGGGGGTGGGGTGGGGGTGGGGATGGAACCTTAGTTATATTGGTGATAGGAACTAGTGACCAAGGCAAAGCAGAAAAATCAGGAGACAGGTGTTTCCAGGCAGTGTGAATGAAGAGCCTGCTATCCTTTGGCAGCAGCTCCTCTAGACTGTGATGGATTCCAAGTCAAGAATCTAGAAATAGGGAAAGATTTCATTGCAATGCCTTGAACGTGGACTATCTCAAACCCTTGCATCCCCCAGTGAGCTCTGATTTCTAAACTTCTTTGAAAAACCTGTGTTCCCTTTTCTAACTTAATATTTGGGGACCCCACTCCTTCGGTCTTGTTTTCTTCCAGTACTTGTCAGTCAATATCTAACATGTGTTTATTTTCCTACCACCCAGTTTTGTGTAAAGTGCAGACAATACCCGAGAGAGTCTCAAGAATAGTCTTACTTGATTACTAGGAATGTGTTTTTATTTATTAAGGATAGTTTTGTGCTAAGGCTGTGATAGATTTAAAAATTAGTGGATTAATTCTTTTTTGTTGTATTGCTTTCCTTATTGAAATAAATAAAACTTGGTATTTAAGACTCCAAAATTAAATAAATAAATAAATAAATAAAATATAGTGTGTTCTTTTTAATTTAGAAAAATATATAAAGGAGAAAATTGGGAAAATTGCCTAAAACCTATTCTACCATCTAAAAAAAACTTAGAGCTCTGGCTTGTGTGGCTCGGTGGATTGAGTACTGGCCTGGGAACCAAAGGGTCGCTGGTTTGATTCCCAATCAGGGCACAGGCCTGGGTTGCGGGCCAGGTCCCCCGTAGGGGGTACTCAAGAAGCAACCATACATTGATGTTTCTCTCCCTCTCTCCCTCCCTTCCCCTCTAAAAAAATAAATAAAATATTAAAAAATAAAGTAAAAAATAATTTAAAATTTAGAAAATTTGGGGAACTATAGGAAGGAACAAATTAATAAAATAAGTCCCACTTCACTATTCTCTTCTTGTCCCCAGAAAAAAAAGCATAAAATTTATCTTGTGTATGTGCAGTAGAGAACTGTATTTGCAAATGATTCTATACTTTTTTCCCACTTAGTCATCTGTCTTAGATATATTTCCACATCAATACATGCAGACCTGCCATTTTCCTTGTAAAACCTGTTTTAGAATTCCACGTATGTCACAATAATGAGAAGACAAGCTACCAACTGGGACAAAATATTTGCACAACACACATCTGATAAAGAATTATTATCCAAAACATACAAATAATTCTAAAAGCTCAACAATAAGAAAATAAGCCAGATTTTAAAAATAGGTCAAAATCCTTAACAAACACCTCACCAAAAAAAATACACAGTGGCAAAAATGAGCATATGAAAATATACTCCACATCATATATCATCATATCCCTTCATAAACTGAATTAAAACAAGATGCCACTATATACCTATTAAAATGCCCAAAATAAGGAATACTGATAACACCAAATACTGGGGAGGATGTAGAGCAACAGGAATCTCATTCATTACTAATGGGAATATAAAATATTACAGCCAGCTTTGAAGACAGTATGGCTATCTTCAAACATTTTCTTAAATGGTCTGGTAATCATGTTCCTTGGCATTTACTCAAAGGAGCTAAAAATGTATGGCCACCAAAAAACCTGTACATAAATGTTTAGAGCAACTTTGTAATTGCCAAAGCTTGGAGGCAAGCAAAATGTCCTTCAGTATGTGAATGGATAAGTAAATTATGGTACATTTAGAAATGGAATATTATTCACCAATAAAAAGAAATGACCTATTAAGCCATGAAAAGACATGGAGGAAACTTAAATGTGTATTACTAAGTAAAAGAAGCAAATCTGAGAAGTTTATATACTGTATGATCCCAAATGTCCAACATCCTGGAAAAGGCAAAACTGTGGAGACTGTGCCATGACCAGTGTTTGCCAAGGGTGGGATGGGGGAGAATAGGGAGAGCACAGAGGATTTTTAGGGCAGTGAAAATACTCTGTATGGTATTATAATGGTGGGTGTATGTCAGTATATACTTGTCCAAGCCCTAGAAGGTACAACACCCGGAGTGACCCTAATGTAAACTGTGGACTTTGGGTGATAATGACGTGCCGTGTAGGTCCATCAGTTGTAATAATGTACCACTCTGGTGGGGGCAGGGGATTATCTGGGAAATCTCTGTCCCTTCCTCTCAATTTTGTTGTAAATCTAAAGTTTCTCTAAAAAACAAACCAACAAAGTAGAAGTAAGGCTATGACCTACTTAATATTTTAAATAACTGAAATGACTGGTAAACACTATACTGTTGTTACCTAATATGAGGCAAAGCACCATCAGAACCCTGATAAATAGAAACAGAAAATGGATAATGAGGAGACTGTTCAATCTTTTTCTTTTATTTCTTAAATAGTAAAGAATACAATAAAGTTGGCATAAAGTACAGAGAATTATTCTTGTTAGACACAGAATCTCCAGTATTTAAAAAGTAAAAAATAATCATTTATATTGTAGGCAAGGGCAATAAGCACTAAGCCAAGGAAAAAAGGCCATCAAAATTGAGAACAAGTTGCTATGGTTTTAAACAAATTTTATAACTTTTTAAAAAATTAGGTATTATAAATCAGGTCAAATAAAATTCACTTTCCAAATTTTGTCCTTCCATGTTTTGGAACAAACTGACACTTTAAGGGATTTTTAGGGGCTCTACAAAGTCAGCATTAATTATAATAGTAAGATGCTATTGACATCCAAAGTGTTTATAATTGCTATCTTTAAAAGAATCAATAGAGGTTTTTAAATAAGAATTTCATTGTATAGACATGTCATAATTTAGAAATCACTTAATCACTTATTAACAGGCATTTTAGTTGTTTCTCTTTTGCTAAACAATATATATAAATATACAATTTTGATTTGTGAATATAGCTAAAGATCAAATTCTCAACACTGGAATTGAAAGGTATTTATCGCACTTTATTATATTTAAAATTGTTAGATATTTCCAAATTGCCTTCCAAAAGTGACTGTGACAGCTGCATTCTCACAGAGAATGAAAGTGTGTCTGTCATCCCGTCCTAAGTGTAATGAACCTTTTTAATCTTTGCTGCTCTGAAAAGTAAAAAAATATTCATTAGGGTTCCTCTATTTCCTGTGTATGTTATATAATATATATTTTTTCTAAAATGTCTGTTTACATTCTCTGCTTTTTCATATTAGCTTTATTTGTCTTTTTATTCCTGAACTGTATAGGCTTGTCATACTTTTTCTTAATTGTCCATTTTTGTCAAAAACATTACAAATACTTTCTGTGGTCCTTAATTACCTTTCAACGTGTAAGCAGTATGCTTCTAGCTACTCAGAAATTGTTTGTTATGGTCCTTCTATGCGATCTTTTGTTCATGGCTTCAGAGTCCTTAACTTTTTGAACTTTTATTTGTAAAAATATTGAATTGAGCTAAAGCTCCAAGGTCCTTTATGGACTTTACAATACTCTGGATAATATTTTTTTTAAAAAATGACAGTAGAATGCATTAGCACAATTAAGGGCTTAAGCAGATTTCTTAGTGACAGATTAATCATGCTTTTAATTATGATTAATAGGTAACTGACAAATAGATAAGTCCAATTCATAGTTAAAATTGTTTTTCTCCACTATTCAGATTAAGGCCTGACAAGGGACTCGACACTCTCCTCACGTCTGAAAGAAAAAAACAAAACAAAAAACCTTTCTGGCAAGCAAAGCGGGTTGAGGAGTAATCACTGGGACAAAAAGAATAGGTTGGAGTTTTGTTTATTCTTTTTCTCTAAGAAGATTGGGTTTGGGGTATGCTAAAGATAGAAAAATTTGAAACTTTTAACTAACCTAACATTACAATACCCATCAAGCAGAGCTGATATTTTCACAATGGAATAGAGAGCTTTTATGCCTATTGCTTCCTAAGGAAAGAGGATAAACATTAGTGCTATATGGTGCCCCGTGGATAAATGTCAAAGCAATAGAAAGGAGGCTTTGGAAAGCCTTCCATTTCCTTGGCATCTAATCATTCAAGAAGGGCCCAGGTGAACAAAAGCAGGCACACTTCTACATGCTTGTGGTCATTCATCTGCTAATTCAACAAACATTAAATGTCCTCTCTGTGCCGCGTGCTCTATCAGGCCATGGGGATGCAGCAGGCGCTAACACTGTTCTTCCCTACCTAATGCCTCCCAGTCTAGGTGTGTCAATAACAAAATGTAACTTCTGCAGTAAGAGTGGTTTAATGGGCTAGAATATGTGGAAGCAAAGAAAAGAGCTCAAGGAAGTAAGGACCACAAGAGCCATCTAGTTCCAGCCCTGCATCTGTAGCACCTGTCACCATGTCTGACACTGAGTGGATATGCAATGGATATTCAGTCATGACATCCTATTGTTTGGAACACTCTTGTGATGGTGGCTTTGTGAATAAGGAGGAGGATTTTGACTTGTGAAGTTTGTTAATAAAAACTAATTCACAGGAAACAAAAGAAAGGCACAGAAGTGTGAGGTAAAAAAACAAAAACAAACAAACAACCAAAAAAACCTTCCACAATAGGCAATAGTTAAAACTACTAAAAGACTGAAAGCACAGCTGACATTTGGTGCTTCCTATGCACCAAGTGCTAAATGCATCCTATGGATTAACTCCGTTAACACTTATGGCCATCTTACCAGTTAACTATCCTTACCATCCCCATCTTATGGATAAATGGACTGAAGCACAGAAAGGTTAAGTAACATGTCGGGCTATGAATCCATGTTCTTAACCTTTTCTATATTCTGCTGCATAAAGGATTTAGAGAGAGAGTTCATGGAAGAAATGTTAGTATATATAAACTAGTTCTTGTAAAGAGAGTAGAGTGTTAAGGGACTTTTTAAACTACACACAATGCTTTTGTTCTTTACTGACTGTTCTCTCAGTGTTCTACAGTGTTGACAACACCTCACTGGTTCTTCTGTAGCATGTCTCTAGTGCATGCAATCCTGGTGAGGTATAAACCTGAAGCAAAACAGTCCT
This sequence comes from Desmodus rotundus, assembly GCF_022682495.2. Lineage (NCBI taxonomy): Eukaryota > Metazoa > Chordata > Mammalia > Chiroptera > Phyllostomidae > Desmodus > Desmodus rotundus. The sequence goes on from NC_071391.1 coordinate 60,061,077, forward strand.
GGGCTGGCAAGCCTGCCTCACTTTTCAGCTACAGATTAATTACATGTTTTGGAGTGACTTCTTGGCTGTATTTGCCACTGAGGCTCCCCCTCCATTCTGCTCCCCAAGCATCCCCTGGGCCATTGGCTAAGAAGGCTGCCCTGACCCATGTGCCCACAAGCCAAGTACCTGCCAAGTTGGCAGACCAGAAATAATCCAGGCAGAAGGCAGGTCCCTGGAGCTTCAAGGATGAACAGCAGATTGCTTGCCTGCTGGTGACTGCAAGGCTGAAGCTTGCTCAGAAAGGCAGAAATCCCAGGGTTTTGGAAGGAGGTGAGCTCGGAAACCAGAGATATGTCTTCAAGCCTGTTCTAGGAATCAGACAGATGGCAGAGGAGGATCTGTGTGTTTCTTCATTTCATTTCATACTGTTGGACTGTGACCAAGTTTAAAAATACTCCCTGTTTGTTTTTGAAAGCAGGGGAATTAATTCCCTAGAACAAGTAGCAGTTGTATCACTACAGTCATCCTTATCCATGTCCCCACAACCATTTTTGTTCTTGCTGCTGTTGTCGAATTGAGCTCTTATTCCAATCTGCTTTGTTTGGACTTATTAATGGGTCTATCTATTTCTCCCACTAAATCTTGAGCTCCATGAAGACAGGGTATTGATCATCTCTTGAATTTAACATACACCTAAGCACCTAACACAGACCCAGGCACATAGGAGACATTGATTAAATACTTACTAAAGTGTTGTATAACTGATCATTCTAAGTCAGGCAGCCTTATTTTGTTGTGGAGCAAAATATTAACTTAAGGGAATTGAACTGTACTCTATTAGTTGATAAAGAAACCATGTGCTGACCTAAAGAATGTTCCTTGTACAATGTGAAGAATCTCCAAGCTCTTTGCAAGGTTATTGTATTTTAGTATTAGGAAAATTAAATTGTTTAAATTAATATTGATAACTTGAAAATCCTAATAAAAGAGGATAAAGAAACATGAATTGTCATCAATATTTTTTGAACTTTAAAATCTGAGAAAGAATAGTAAGAAATCAACCCCCCCCACTTATTTATTATTATTTTTTTTACAAATAAAGAGGTCAGGGCAGCCTGCCCAAGGACACAATGTTTTGCAAAGTAGAGGGAAGAATGTTTTGAGGTCTTTTGGCACGAGGTGGGAGGTCCCAGAGACAGAATGGAATTTTTAACCTGACAGGGGATATTTAACCAAGGAAGGCAGAAGCAGCATGACTATAGGAAGGTTCTCACCACAATTATTTAGAGAGCCTAATCCTTCCTTTTCTCAGCCATAAAATTCTGGTAATATTAGTATCTATTAAAGTTGTAGGTTTGGTAATGAATATATTTTTATAAACATACACAAAAGTTCTTAGCACACAATTATAAGACAGCCAAGGTCCTTCCCATTATGATTCTTATATTCTAGTAAGGGAAAACACGAGTAGAGACATAAAGAAATGAGCAGAAAATTCAATTAAGTACTATTGTGTGATATATAATATGTGTTTTATAAAAAATTACTTGGTACATTTCCAATTCAGATAGGCTAGTCACAGCTGGCATTGCCAAGGCCGTGAGCTATGACTTGACATTGAGTTCACGAGAAGCAGCAAGCCATAGAAAAATGTTTTTGAAAAAGTGTTTCAGAAAACAAGAACAAATTCAGAAGGCCCATGGCAGGAAAGAGTTTAGATTTTTTCAAGGATACCAGCAAAGCTAAAGATGGTGAACAAAAGGAAGGTGGTACAACATGAGGTGGAAGGGATCAGCAGGAATCAGCAGAGGCCTAAGTACAGTGGAAAGACTTTAAATCATTTTATCAGGGTACTAAAATAACTTTAAGTAGACTGACATTTTTAAAAGTTATCCTGACTGCTGTATAAATGAATTGTTGGGGTGAGAACTTCAGTAGGGACATAGATTGCTCTATTGCAATGAGATTTCAATGAGGTCCAGGTGAGATTTTAATGATTTGGGTAACAATGGAGCTATAGGGAATAAAACCGAGTCCATGTGCATTTTAGCAGTAAAACTAACTGGACACATCAGCAGACTACGTGGTGATAATAAATATAGCTAATGCTAAAGAGAAAAAGAAGGTGGACTCAAGGATGACTCCTAGGTTCAGGAGCTTTAGAAAAGAAAATGGGGTTGTTTAGTAAAATAGAAAAGAATAGGCTAGCAATACATTTATTAAAGAAAATGGGATCAAGACTTTTTAAAAAAATACATTAGGGTCCTTTTGGGATCTGGCAATTAGATATCCAAGAGAGGCTGCCAAGTAGTTGGTTGGATTGAAGTATGGAACTCAAAAGAAAGAAAGGGGTCAGAGGCATATAATTGATTTGTTAGCCTACAGACATTAAACAGCATCATGGAAGTAGATGAGATCACCCAGGGACTGGGTATAAATAGAGAAGAAAAGTGACAAACAGTCTGGTACACCCATCATTAAGAGGATGTGAGGATACAGATGAGTCAGAGAAGCAGACTAAGAACCATTGGCCAAAGAGGGAGGGAAAAACATGAATATTAAGTCCTAAAAGCCATGTAGACAAATAATTTCTAGAACGAGGAAATGGACAAGTATACCAAGTGCTCTTAAGAGATTAATGCAATGGGGAGAGGAAATGCCTATTGGGTCTGTCAATCTTGTTTATCTTTTCAAAGAATGAGCTCTTGGATTCATTGATTTTTTTGTATCATTTTCTTAGACTCTATTTCATGTATTTCTGCTCTGATCTTTATCATTTATGTCCTGCTACTTAGGGTTTTCTTTGTTGTTCTTTTTTCAAGTTCTTTCAAGTGTAAAGTTCGAGTGTTTATTTAAGCCTTTTCTTGTTTCTTGAGATAGGCCTGCAAGGCTACTAATTTCCTCTTAGGATGCTGTCCCGGTGTCCCACAGATTTTGGATTGTTGTGTTCTCATTCTCATTTCTTTCAAGGTATCTTTAGATTTCTTCCTTGATCTCTTTGTTGACCATTCATTGTTTAATAACACATTATTTAGCTTCCATGTCATGTGTTTTTCAGTGTTCTTCATGTGGTTGACTTCTAGTTTTATAGCATTGTGGTCAGAGAAAATGCTCAATATGATTCCAATCTTCTTAAATTTATTGAGAGTTGTTTTGTGTCCTAACATGTGGTCTATCCTGGAAAATGTTCTATGTGCACTTGAAAAGTATGTATATTCCGCTGCTTGGGGGTAAAATGCCCTGAAGATATCAATTAAATCCATTTGATTTAGTATGTTGTTTCAGGCTGCTGTCTTGCTGATTTTCTGTCTGGAAGATCTGGGCTTTGAAGTCAGTGGGTTGTTAAAATCCCCAATTATGACCGTATTTCTGTCAATCCCTTCTTTTATGTCTATCAAGATTTGCTACACATATTGAGGTCCTCCTGTGTTGGGTGCATAAATGTTTACTAGGGTTATATCCTCTTGTTGGATGGTTACCTTTAATATTATGTAGTGTCCTTCTTTGTCTCTTATCTTACTATAGTCTTGGTTTTAAAGTCTATTTTGTTGGCTATAAGTATTACTGGCCTAACTTTTTTTTCTTTCCATTTGCATGAAATACATTTTTCTACCCCTTTACTTATAGTCTGTGTGTAACTTTCGATCTGAGATGGGTCTCGTGGAGGCAGCATATATATGGGTCTTGTTTTCTTATTCATTCAGTGACCCTATGTCTTTTGGTTGGAGTATTTAAGCAATTTATATTTAAGGTGATTATTGACAGGTATGTATTTATTGCCATTTTATTTTTTAAACTATTTTTCTCTATTTTTTTTCTTTTTCTTTTTTTTTCTTCTTAAAGCAAGCCCTTTAACATTTGTTGCAGTTCTGGTATGGTATTAACAAACTCCTTTAGCTTTTCTCCTCTGGGAAGCTTTTTATTTTTCCTGCAATTTTAAATGATAGCCTTCCATGTAAGAAGCCTTGGTTGTAGGTCCTTGCTTTTCATCACCTTGAATATTTCATGCCAATCTTTTCTGGCCTGAAATGTGTCTGTTGAGAAATCAGACAACAGTCTAATTGGAGCTCCCTTGTAAGTAACTACCTGCTTTTCTCTTGTGGATTTTATGATTCTCGCCTTCTCTTTAAGCCTTGTCATTTTAATTATGATGGCATCTTGGTGTAGGCCCCTTTGGGTTCATCTTGTTTGGAACTCTCTGTGCTTCTTGGACTTGGGTGTCTTTTTCTTTCACCAGACAAGGGAAGTCTTCCATCATTATTTCTTCAAATAGGTTCTTGATCCCTTGCCTACTTTCTTTCTTCTGGTATTCCCATGATGTGGATGTTGTTAGGCTTCATGTTGTCCCAAAGGTTTCTTAAGCTATCCACATTTTTTTAAATTCTTTTTTTTTCTTTTTGCTGCTCTGCTTGAGTGTTTTTTTCTACCCTATGTTCCAAATCACTGATTTGATTTTGTTTCATTCAACCTACTGTTTATTCTTTCCAGGGTATTATTTATTTCAGATATTCCATTTATTATTTCTGTCTGGTCATCTTTATTGTTTCTATGTCTTTTTTATGTTGTTTAGTGTCTTTACAATCATTACTATAAATTCTATAACTGATCAATTGCTTGCCTCCCTTCCTTTAGTTCTTTTTCTGGAGGATTCTATTGTTCTTTGATTTGGGGGCTATTTTTTTTTGTCTTCCCATTTTGACTGCCTCTTTGTGTTTGTTTCTCTGTATTAGGTAGCTCCACAGACTCTGGTGTGGGCCTATGGCAGATGCTGCCTGTGACTGGCCCTGGGCAACCTGTTTGGAGCTATCAGTGATCCACAGCTTTTGGCTCCCTCTGCTGTGCCTGAGTGTGTGCAGAAAGAACCAGGCTGTGCATCAAGGCCCACTTTTACTAGCACTGGGCCCAGGGGAGGATCAGCTGAAGTCTCAGAGCTACTAGAAGGTGGCCTTCATTGTTAAATTTAATCACTGATATAACCTTAAGCTGTACTCAGCAGCCTGGCTTAAGCTTCACAGAGTGGGGCAGAGTAATTTCTGTGGGTGGGGTTATTGCTTCTTCTTGGGCTGATGCACCTTGGAGAGGAGTGCTTTTCCTGACAAAGCTGGCCTCTGCAGTGTGGGGAATTACTCAGCCTAGGATTCCAGGTGGCTGTTCCTTCAGTGCTCTCCCCAGAGCCAGCATCCCCAGACTCGCCTCACACATCTCTAGTCCACTCTGCCTTCCTTCTGTCACAGCCCAGGGTAAGTGGATACAAACAGAAGGTTGTGTGTTAGTCCTATAAAAGTCTCACTGTGTCTCCAGACATCTCTCTGTGGTAGACAGAAACCCCACTGCTTTTCACAGCTTGATGTTATCTGGGTTCCATTCCTGGCTTTGGTGCTGAAGTATGGGGAGCCAGGCTTGGGGTTTTGACTCCACACTTCTCAGGGGGAACCCCCTTGGCTGCTTAAATACCCCTCCAAAACTTTAGCCACCACCCATGGGAGCCAACCAGCCCCTTGCCTCTCCACCACACTCCCTACCAGTCTTGTTGTGGTGAAGTGGTGTCTTCTGTCTGTTCTTGGTTGTAAGGCTTCTCTCCAGCTACTGTTCAGTTGGTTATTTGGGATGACCTTTCTACACTTTAGTTGTAATTCCAGTTTTCTCCTGGAGGGAGGTTTGTGCAGCTTCCATTTACTCCTCTACCATCTTGGATCTCTGCTTATTGGGTCTGAAAACATTGGGGTGGCTGTGACCCTGAGAGCAGCAGTTTTAGTAGAGTGGATGCATTGGGAGCTATAGTAAATAGGTTCTGAACTATTTTGAAATGTTTTGACCAGAAAGGAGCAGAGAAATGGGAAGCAGAAGAGGGGATATGGGATCAAAGGAGGAATTAGGACTCTTAATTTTTTTAAGGACAGAGGATATTAAAGAATAGTTTACACTATTGGAAGTGAAATAAATGCAAAGGAAGAGACACAATAGTGAAAAAGAAAATCTGCCTGAGCAAGGTTCTTGAGATTTGAGGTCCAAAGATCAATGGAGAGGTGGGCCTCTGTGATGACTAGGGTTGGATCTTCCTTTAGACCTGGAGGGAGACAAAGGATAGACAGGGTACAGATGCACATGTGCTTGTAAACTTGGTGTTGGAAATTAGGGTATTCTGACCTGATTACTTCTATATTGTCATCAAAATATGACAGGAGGACTTCAGTTTTAAGTGGGGTGGGCTGACTGGGAGAATAAGAATAGGAAAGGAAGATTTTGTGGAAGGTTAGAGAAAAAATATTAGATAAATCATCTAGTATGACAATGGTCTGCTCACTTAAAGAAACATGCTGGTTGGACAATAGCAAGGAAATAAAACATCACAGCTTTTATTTAATATCTGCTTAATACCATGCAAGGCATTTCCATATATACCATCTTTTTGGTTCTTAAAAAAGTATTTTTATGCCCCTTTTTAAGAGTTTGAAGGTTAAGGCTCAGAAAGATTAAATATTTACCCAAAGTTTCAGAGCTTTAATTGACTGAAAAAGGATTTTAACTCACTAGTATTACTTGAAAGTCCCTGTCTTTCAGTTCTATCATTATCCCAACTAAGAGGTCACAGGCAATCCCATCAGAAACCAGAAGCATTATCTGTAGAGTAGTAGATTAGCCTGTTAGGGCTTCCATAACAAAGTATCGTGGACTCTGTGGTATAAACAAGACAAGCTTATTTTTTCAGAATCCTTGAGGCTAGAAGTACATAATCAAGGTATCAGCAGGGTTAGCTTTTCTCTTCTTGGCTTGTATATGGCCATCTTCTCCCAGTGTCTTCATATGGTGTTCTCTCTATACACGTCCGGGTTTTAAATTCCTCTTCGTATGAGGACACCAGTCATACTGGATTAAGGCTCACCCTAAAGACCTCATTTTAACTTAATTACCTCTTTAAAGACTCTCTGTTTAAATTCTGTCATATTCTGAGGTCCTATGAATTAGGACTTCAACATATAAATTTTTTTGGGGGGTGAGGCACAATTCAGCCTATGATAGGTGGTAAAAATAAGTCACACTGTAGTAGGAAGAATATAGAACATGAATCAAAAATGTCAAATTTGTCCATGCTTTTAAAAAATGGGATGACAAAATCAAACCAAGAGGATGACAACTTGTTTGAGAGGAAGAATAATTAAAAAGGATTTTGGAATGGACTTTTTTCTTTAACAATAAGAGATACACGACTGAATTTGTAATTTAAGGAAAATTTACTAAGGAAAATTTACTAAGGAAATGAGAGAAAAAAGATTAAAAGTGAAGCACATTGAAATGCTTTAAAAAGGAAACTATGAAAAATATGGCTTCAATTCTGAAAGACCATTCTGTAGGGTAAATTATCCCATATTGTCCCCAGAAGAAAACTAATCAAAGAATCATGCTATATAAAATATCCATAGAAAATACTATATTGAGAACGTCATTTGTTAAATTATCCATACAATGTTTTTTATTGTATGACATTTATTAAATGATTTAGGTAATGTAAAGATTTCTAGAAATATCAAAACAAAATTTCTGCATGTAAGATTGGCAAAGCAGAAAGCCATGGATGTATGATACCAATGTTATTTCCATCCTGGATTCAAGAAGGCCCGAGATAACTTTTGTCAAGTATAAAATGGCACAATAGTCTAGAGATAATAATGAGGATGAGAATTAGTTGGAAACTCAGGAAAGATATATTATTCAACTCAAAAAGTCAAAATGGCAGTAATGAAAAAGGTTTTCTGTAGCTGTGTCCTTATGCAAAGCAATCAGAAGGAAGATACATATATAGTTATCAAAAGAAAAAAAGTTATTTTTTTAAAGTGCTTTTCCTTCAATAAAAGAAGCAGCAAAGCCCATTTAATCTCAGGGAGAAAAAGAAGACAAGCAGAACAACCTTCAAGATTTATATTGTAGGATGCCTAGTGTCAATCACTACAGCTTGGCATTTGGTGGCAGAATTCTTAGCTCTCTCCCAGAGGCAGCTGATCTTTGCCTGGAAACAAGGCAAGAACTGGGGTATAGACACAAAAATATTTCCTCCCATTTCCCATGCAAGCATCTGATGTCTTTTCCTCATATAATAAAAAAAAAAAAAAAAAAGAAGGAGACAGTGAGAAGGAAGGAAGGAAGGAAGGAAGGAAGGAGCCAGAAAGCCAGAAAGCAAGGAAGAAAGAAAGGAAGGAAGAAAGATAGGTAGATCTGTGGCTGCTGTGGCTCAGTTAGTTGGTTGGGCGTCATCCTGCAAACCGAAAGGTCAGCAGTTCAATTCCCAGTAGGAACACATGCCTAGGTTGCCAGCTCCATCCCTGGTCTGGGTCAGGGCCAGGGTGCATGTGGAAGACAACTGGCTGTTATTTCTCTCAAACATCGATGCTTCTCTGTTTCTTCCTCCCTTCCTCTCCCTAAAAAATAATTAATTTAATTTAATTTAATTTGATTAATTAAATAAAACCCATGTGTGATCTGAACAGTTTTTCTGCCTCTCCCTCACTAGCAGCCAATCAGCCCATTAGAAGCCTGTGCTCATGCAGCCCAGAGCACAAATGTACATGTCCTTCACCTTCAGACCTGGGCAGGCCCAACATGTCTTCCCTTCTGCCTCCTATTCTTTCCCATGGGCACCCAGTAAAGACTGATGGAAAAGAGATGGTAAGTGGTTGAGAATTCTCTCTGTGTTCTGGATTCCCAGGAATTCTAAATGGTTTCATAGCCCACAGGTAGCTTAATTAATTTGTTAAAATTTGTTTTCCTCTTCCAATTTTATGGCTTTTACTCTTTCCTCTCATAGTCTGCCAAAGTCGAAACAGTTCACATATCCTGGCTCTCCTCAACATGTCCTACCACCCGTTAGAATCAGCTTGCATGGTTTCCCTGTGACTCTAGCTCTCTGATGAGGCAAAAATATGATTTTTAAGGTGCAAATTTTTCTTAATGTTAAGTTGGGAATGACGTTCTCTTGCAACATTTTTACCTCTTAAGCAGAAGCAGAACTGATTGCTGACAAGTATTAATTTTCTCCCCTCTACTCAAGTCACAAAGTGAAGGCATACTAGTGTCTCTGGTAAGTGTCAAGATGGAAGTAATCAAGCAAAAACATGGGGGCAAAGAATAGGGAATGAGGCATGGATCCTGAGAGAGCAGCAAATTAGAGTTAAGACATGAAAGCGTGTTCAGATTGACACAAAGCTGCTATTAGAAGAACTGCTCACTAGGAGGGTTGTTAACTTAAGAATCAAAGTTCGGGAGTAAGTATTAGAGCTCTGAAATAAAGGAATAAACAAAGGCTCAGGCACTGCTGTGGTCCCATTTTCCACCCAGCATAATTCTTCTGGTGCATTATTATTACTATGGCATTCATGTGGAAGAGCTGTGCTTCCCGTCTCCCGCAGGCTCATGGGCCCGTGTGGAGGCAGAACAAACAAGAAAAGCGGAAATACTATTGAATAGTGACATTTTACTTGTATTCTGATCTTTGGCATCTGCAACTGCCACATGTGGTTCAAAACAACATTCATAGGTTGTTATATCGTCAGGGTGAGATGTGAGTAAGAAAGCCAATGGCCCAGGTCTGCACATGTGGTCGTTGAGCACCCAACATTTTGCTAGTGAACTTCAGGTATGCAGTTTTTCTATCCTAAAGTTTTATTTTTCTTTCAGCTTATTCCAATTAATTCATTTGCAAATATGTCTTTGATATTTATTACCCACTTATAAAGATTCATTTTATTTAAATTTCACCTCCAAATGTCTTAGTATAATTGGGAATTTTCTGTACCACAACTTATTTATACATTCCCTTCACATTAAATATTTGTATTTTTTCAAATATAAATTTGGCTATTTTGTAGGACATGTGTAATTTTTCATTTTAATTGAGAAACAGATGTATGCTTCTGTTATTGGAAAACTTATAGGTATGTTTGGAACAATCTGAGTATGTGAATATATGCTTTCATATACAAAACATGTGAATTCTAAATATACATTGAGTATTTTTGATGTCTTACATCTTCAGAGTATATTCTATAATTACTGGCTAAGTTTTTCTTAATTTTGTATGTAAAATTTTTATTAACTTGGCGAAAAATTAACCCATGACCAATTAGCCAAAAAGAACTTTATTGTTTATAGTTTATCATCAAAACTAATAAGGATCCGTGTGTGTGTGTGTGTGTGTTCTCTATTAGTCAGGATTAGATGAGAGAAAATAGAAACAATGCCAGTCCTTTTTACAGATTTTAATACAAACAACAGGTTAAATACAAGAGAGAATTAAAAAGTGAAAAAGGAAACCGAGAGAGAACAGGGGTAGGAACCGGAAGATGCAGTACCAGCCCTGAAGCTGAAGAAAGGTAAGGCAAGGGTTAGAGATACTGGGTTCTTGTGCTTTCGGAGGGCCTTGACAGAACTGAACTCAGACTTCGTATGTTACTGTTGGCATCTCACGGCACTACTTTGTATTAAAAGAGGGGATTCATGGAGCAGAAATTCAAATCTCTGAGTAGGTGTTTCTAGTCAGCTGGTATTGGTATCTCAGGAATTTAGCGTTTTTTTACAGAACTAGATCTCAGACTTCTGAGGGGGTGATGATAGGCCAACTCATGTTAAAACTTTTTAAAGGGAATGATGAGGCTGATTCTGGGAGTGCTGATAAAAAAATAATCTGGAGGCTGGACTCGACTGATTTTCTTAGGGCAAAACCAGGTGCTGGAATAAACAAGAGGAAACAGGTCCCTTGTTCTTCCAGTCTATTGCCAGTGTCTGTGAGGGATCTCGCTAGCAAAGGACATATATCACTTAGGATGTCTCAGCCCTGGTGTCACAAAGTAAAGTACAGTAGGATGTTCTGGGGGCTGAGAAACACTAGCTAGTTACCAGCAGAGTCCACCCTTTGGCCATTTAGAATAATACACACACACCCTCCTACACATCGTCAAATTTCATACTAAACCAATGCCACACGTGCTTCTTTTCCCTTTACAAACAAAGATTCTCACATTCTCTCACCAAAAAGAGATAACTAAAGTCCCATAAGTCATTATATTCATTTCTGATGAATAGTCATAGTGTCCTTCTCTGAGAGAGATTACATGTTCTCAACTCTGTCACAGTCTGTACTGGATATTCTGTACTAATAACTAATAAATTGTAAAAGTAAACATTATTGATCATTCTTATATGAAATAACAAGAGAAAATGAGACCTGAAAGTAGATGTTAACATCTCAGTGTATGTATACATACATACACAGACACAAATTAGGTAGTAGGTAGAATTATGCTTAGAACAGACAGGGAAGAAAACAGGCATGGCTGCTGCAGACCTCGTTTCCATAACAGATTATAATGACATAATTGTTATTCACAACTTTCCAACTAGCTCTAACATGTTATGTTTGCCCTCAGCCAGTGTCTCTGCCAGCGAGGGATCTTTACCTAGTGAACGACAGCAAGTTTCAGTCCCGGCGGATCTGCATTCCCAGTACTTTTGCATTACTTTGTTTACTATACATAGTCTTTCATTAAATTACATTGTTTAACAGAGAAATGCTAAAACCCTCCCAGAGAATGCTCTGAATCTTATACATAGACTTCCCTACACTACTGTGTAACAACACCCCAAATATACCTTGAAAAGCAGGGTTGATCACACCCACCAGCTTAGTATCCTTCTTTCTTGCACATGCACTCAGAGGCATTAAGCACCTAAATGTCCTTCAGTTAAACTTCCAATTCAATGCAATATTACTATGCACCCTTGCAGAAGCAGTCCTACTTGAAAAAAATACCTAAAAGCAGACAATTTAAAATTTTAGTGACAGAGAAAAATTATGTAAGTGGCTCATAAAATGTAATTGTGAAAGAAATCACACCCACTTCCACTTTTATTCTAGAACCTGTAGAGAATGCACATGGGAGAAATACAGGTCGGCAATACAAAGCACACACTGCCTAAGTAAGACACGACCTCAGCTCTTCAGGATGTTTTCTCCCAGCCGGTACCCTAGCTGAAGCTGAAGCCATTCTTTTATTAGGCCAGTTGCTTTTAGGCAGAGATTTGCAACCTTTTCCATCTCATGGCACATGAACTAATCATTAAAATTCCATGGCACACACAAAATATATCTTTTGTAATCTGACAAAAATAGGTATAATTTTGACTGATAATAATAACTAATAGCAATAGTAGTAGTAGTAATCATAATTACTTACACTTTTTGCTCTGAAGTGCCTTTGTAAAATATTGGGTGCCTATACTTGTTTATAAGGATTTTTGGTACCAAGAATTAAACAATCAGATACAACCTTATTATGTGATGTGACCACTAAGATGCACCTCTATTAAAGGACTTATTTATTTATGGTTCCAAAAAGAGCAGTCGTCACACGGGACTATTGTTGTGTTGCTTGTTGTCACATTTGTATTTGACAGTCTAAGGGAAGAGAGGTCAGTGCCCCTGACTAAACAGTCAGGTATTGCACGGTTTAAAAACTCCTGTGGCACACCAGTTGAACACCGCTGCTCTTAGGTAATGGACTACGTGGTAAAGCTAGTGAATTCCATAGGTAATAGCAGTGTTGCAATGGTTTTGGTGTGGAGTGAGTCCTGCAGTCAGAAGCAAAGTTGACCAGAATAGGGTGATAATAAAGAAACACTCTGTGGGCCCATGGTGGTGCTGGCAGAAGCATTATCCACAGAGGTAGGAAATCTATATACAGATACTCGTCTATTCTGGTGAATGCAATTGCTGTATGCTTTCTGATGATAGGAGTCCAATACAATCAATGTACCAGGTGAGTGAATTTTTCTCTGCTCCAAAGGAATGGTGTTTTATCAGAACCTCATAGTTGGTCTCTGGTATTAGCATATTTGGCACTCCATATAGTGGTAGCTAGGTCAGCTTTGTGAGAAGGAAAGCTAAATGTTCAGCCCATGCCTAGCCTCCATCTCTGTCACTATGGCTAACTTTTTACATGGGTGTATCAAGAAAAAAAAAACTGTTGCAACTTGAGAGAGAAGCTGAACAAAATCAACAGAATGTATCAACTTGTCCACCTTATTATTGATAATGGAAGGGTGCATCTGAATCTGTATAATAGCTTCATAACTATAAAATGTTCTAAATAATAACTTTATTATATAACATCTATTTCCACCACCACCCCCAGCTATAAATTTCCTCAGCTATTCCTCCCTTGAGAATTCTTTCTATGGAGAATGGCAAGTAAAATATTTTTCAAAGTTTCTCTCATGCTCTCACAAACTGACAGACCCCAAATATTTTGGTATGACACGATTAATTATGAAGTTCCTTCCTATTTGCATACAGGTCTCTAAATGAAGGGCAGTGAACATTCTTTGAGGAGAGAATGAAAAGTGAAACCCATAACTGAAGGCACTGAAAGTTCAAGGCAAAAGTACAGTCACCTATCCCCCAGCTAGGGAGAGCCCAGATTTCTCAGCTGGAATCATCAGGAATGTGCCCCACTCCGCAAAACTGTTGTGCCAAGTGTTATGTCTTCCTTGAAATTCTCTACCAAGTTGTCCCTTCCTCTTCATCCACCAGCTGACCTTCTAGCAACCCTTCAGGCTCCAGCTCAAACATTACTTATTTTTCCTTCCTGTCAATCAGAGCTGGTCACATCCTTCTTTTTACTGTCTTTTACTTATCTCTATCGTAGTGCCCATTAAAATTGCACATTCACATATCTGTCTTCCCTTCCAGACTCAGAACGATATGTCTAAGGTCTTTACGTGCAGGAGCCATAGTAACCACTCAGAAATATTGGCTGAGTTCCATGCGGGGACTTTGACTTTGGGGATTAACAAACACTGACCCCGATTTCAGATGGAGAGTGTAAGGTGTCATTTTTATGCAAAGGATGGCCAGGTACCATACTATTAGTTGCTGGACTCAAGGAAAAATTAGTAAGTGTGGTTGCCATGTTCATTCTATCACTCAGAATTCCTCTTTCTCTGCCACTTTACAGTGGAGTGGAAAGTACCTCCATAATTTTTCTTTCCTTTGACATGCTTCTCATTTCATGTATCTTACTAATAATCCCTTGGGGAAAATATGAAAGAAGTGATAACAACTTGGGACATTTAGAGAGAGTCCGAAGTTCTCAGTGTCATAGACCCTTTAGTTTATGTTCTAACTGTTCCTGAGATAGTCTGTGCTTGCTCCTTTGATCTTCTGTACCCTGTCATTCATTGTGTTACGGGCTTCACTGATTTCTCACCTTTCTACACGTTACTTCTTAGCATAGAAGGTGGGGATTCTTTCCCTTGTGTTGGCTCAGTTCCCATAGTGGAGATGCAGTACAAACAGAATAATCAAGTTCTCCTTTGCCTGAGTTGTCACTCAGATCACTGACCTTTGTAAGAAACACACTTGTCAGTTTTTCCCAACTGGAAGAGAAGATTAGAGCAATAGAAAAGTAAAGAGACTTGAAAATATTCGTAGGTGGAGATTTTGGCTACAGAGGACAATAAGAGGTAGATAGGTGGGTATATAACTACTGTTTTAAAGAAAAACACATGAAAGTAATCTCTTTTGCAGGCATAGAGCTGTCTTTTCTTGGGCCTCTTTCTTCCAGTAGTCAGAATCATCTGTTGTAAGATGTCAGGTTGTCAGCTCTGGGTGGGTTTGCTTTTCTGAAAGCTGTTTTACATTATCTTCTTTGTTTTTAGGCTACCCTTGAACACTTTATGTATTTTTCTCATCTAAATGTCCAATGATAGTAATATTATTACTCCATAAATTATTTGTGTGTTTGTGTTCCATGTGTTTCTTTAATTGTACATCGTAAATACACGTATTCCTAGGCATCATGGATGTTTGCTGTTCATTAAAAAGAAGCATTTGAGCGCACACTGAATTTTCCTTCTGCCGGCTGGCATTCCTGGTGTTCAAACATTTGTGACCTTCTTTGCTTTCTTGTTTTGTTTACAGATGTTACCTTTGGTTTTTCGTATGTTTTTAGTACAGGCCCAGGGTGCTTAGCTACCCCAATGAATTGGTCCCTTGCCTCCAATATCTCTGATACAAAATCCATCCTGAACAACACTTCCGTATAAATTTTTCTATGCATAACTACTTTTTAACCTTATCACCTTCTCAAATGGCAACAGTGACTCTCATTATATATGGAATAAATTCAAATGCCTTAGGCTGATTCCCATATATTTTTTTTTGCTGTTTTATTCCTGTCTGCCCACATTTTTCCATTTATTAACTAAATGAACTGAGGAAAGTTATTTAAATTCCCTTTTTTATTCATATGTATCAAACTAACCCATTCATTTCCCTCATTATATGTTCTGGAGAAGAGATGAGACCCAGAAGATATTCAGGCCAGGTATGGATACTGATGAGTTGGCAAATTATTAGTGATTCAAGATACAGAATGATATTCTTAGTGATTTTTATTAGTAGAGATTCATAGAGCCTACAATGGAAATAAAAGATATTCTAATTCCAGTTGAGGTTTGGAGAAAATTAATTAATGGAATTATAGCTTTTGTGAAGTTGTGAATTCAAGTATCCCTAGGTTGTGATCTCTGAATTCCTAGCAAATCATACCCATTCCTTGTGAGGCTGAAAGTAATAGAGTGTGTGTCTGAAGGGCCATATCCCACAATAGTGCTGATATCCTTTTGTTTTCAGGAGCATCACCATTCTGAATAAAGGCGTTCCCCATCTCTATAGGCATAAGATATATGCTGAACTCTCTTCTGTAATCCTCAGAAGTGGGAGAAATCTATCCCAACTGGGAGGAAGCAGTAAGGCTGTTAACAATGAAAGTTGATGCTCAGGGCCTAGGGATATGGTACCTAAAGCATAATTCAGAGAGGATGTTGGGAACCATAGAATGTGTCTCGAGCTCATGACAGGAACAATCTGTCAGTGAAATGGTATCTTTATTAATTATGCCCACCTTGAACTTATATTACTACTATTACCATGAATGATAATAACTTTTACTTTGTAGTACATAAAGACATCTTTCCACATCAGATACAGTCCTTGGACCTTGGCTAAAGCAAAAATACAGAAAATATGTAAATGGAATAAGTGACTTTTCTCCCTAAAGCTGATAAAGGGAAGAACTCTTCCTTTTGAAACATTTTATCTCCCACTGTACCATATACTGTGTCCATCCTTGCCTACATGGATAGATACTCTACAAGTATTTTCCGAGTATGTTTTAAAGAAATATATAATGTGTTCTCCTCATTCCCAGGGAACAGGTTCTAGAAACCCTCTGGGTGTGTTATTTATCTGAGTACCAGCTGTGTGCAGGCACTATTGTAGGCTTCACAGGTGTAGCAGTGAACAGATTAAGCTTTCATTTCTAATACAAAATGCCATAGGTTTTTCCACTGGAAGCTCTTTTTTAACGTTCCTTTCCTTTTCCTGATTAAATGAGAAAATATGCAAATCACACACATCCACTCTGTGTGTGTGTGTGTGAGTGTGTGTGTGTCTACAAAACACACAATTAGAAACACTGGTGACATGGCAAGTGTCAAGTGCAACAAATCTGCATGTGCTTCCTGATGCTCCATTTATTATCTAAATGCATGGAGGAGGGCTATTCGAATTCCCACTTTTTATTTGCTTTCTTGTTTTTTTCAGGTGTTTTAATGTGACTACTGTTGCGAGGTGACACGTCACGAATGCTGAGAACATGTACTGCAGTTACACTGCCTGGTTTTGCATCCTAACTCTGCTACTTGCCACTTCTTAGCTGCGTAACCTTGGGACATTTCTTATCCTCTTTTTCTATAGTTTTCCCATCTGTAAAATAAGAATAACAAGAATAAAATGTATGTCACAGGATTGTTTGGATGCAATGAGTTGCTATATAAGAAGTACTTAGAACAGAACCTGACAGATGGTTGCTACGCTAGCTCTCACTACTGCCGCTAGCGCCCCCTGCAGCACTGCTGGAGAATGACTGCAGAAATCCCAAGCACAGTACCAGAGACATGGCTACCTGCTAAACGTAACTGCTACTAAATTGGCTAGCTTTTAAAAAATTATTTTATGAAACTCGGAAGCACTATGCTAATGAAAAATAGAAACTAATGAAAAAGTCCAAGATAAATGAAGAGAAATTTTAGAAGGAAGGGGGCAGCATAGCCTTCTTAAGAAAATACTAGTTGTCTGCTTATGTAGAAGTTACCTTATTTACTATTGGTCTGCTGATATACTGTGATCTCCAATAGATAGAAGTAACACATTTTGATCTATTATTATTAAATGTAGATCTTTCATAGATGCAATACATTTTGATTTATTATTTAATGTAATATATAATACACATATCCACTATAATTATATTCCTAAAATTTAAATCAAAGTGTAGCCACTCTTTATCTAAAGCACTTAGGTGGTAAATCAAGTCCAAACCACGTCCCCCAGTTGGTAGGTAGAAGGTCTTTCGCAGTCTGACCATTCTCACCTTTCCGGTCTCGTTTCTTGTTGACCCTGCATTACCTGTATTCCGTCTGGCCCACCGAACTACATTCATGTTTCCGTTGCATCAGGCTCCCTGTGGGTCTGTGTTTTGAACATAACGCCTTCCCCATAATCTATCTACTTACCAGTTTAAATACATCCCAGCTGTGAAGCTTTCCTGGACTCTGATTCTGCTGTAATCCCACAGGATTTACACACATTCCTCCAAGAGCATCCTTACATCATTTTGAAATTTATGTGTCTCTTCACCACATCATAAAGTGAGATCCGTAAGGACAGGGATCTATTCTTATCCACCCTGGGAGCATGATATGTAGCGAATATAAGACAGAATATATAAGGAATAAATAAAGGGATGACTTAGTGAAGGGGGAAAGTAAGCTTTATTATCACCACCTCACAGGTAAGAGCACTGAGAACTTGGATGTCAATCAGTAATACCTATTGAGAGCTAAATGAATAGTCTGTTCCCTACTTACACTCAACTTCATCTGGGAGGGACGGCCCTTTGGGATACCTTTTCACAGATTCATTCTGAATAGCTATGGCCTTGTGAGTACAGCCTGGCTCATTTGATTTGAGTGCAATTTCTGCCTAACACAGTGGCTCCCAATCAAGGGTGCACATTATAATCACTTGGGGAGCACTATAGCTTGCTTTTAATCCACTCTCAAAACAGTTCATAGCAGGGTGTCTTGCCACTTAATGGCACCCATAAGGGTTTATGGGAAAAGGAAAAAAACTCCTCTGAAATGGCCTTTTCTTTCTTAGACTTCTAATTCTTTGGTTCTTTTTGGTTCATTATCACTGATATTTTAGTTCTTACACTAACTTCCCTCAGGTTTCATCATTAGCTTAAATGATTTTAATCTGGTTTTCACTCCCTTACCCATTCCCCAAGGACGAGTTTACCCTTTCCACAACTAAGCTAAAAAGTTTTAGATTATACATTTGAAGTTATACTCAGTTGAGGTTGGGACCAGTTGAATTCTTAGCTGTATAATAGACTGTTCATTTGCAGCTACTCAGCCTCGACAATCTATGCCGTGAACCTGTCTGTTTCCTTTAAAAGTATTGTTTTTCATTAAAAACTTCCAAATACTTCTTAAATGAGTTCTGTCGTTATCCAGAAGCATGAGCAAAAAGACCCACTTGGACATTGCAATTTTCAACCCAGAGGGAGACTAAATTTTTCCAGTAGTCTCAGTGAAGCAGGTCACAATCTACCTACTTCAAACCTGGTTACTCTTTGGGCCCCCAAATTCAGCTGTTGGTGCATTTAATTACACATTAAGTAAACATGATTATTTCACTCCTTACTTAAATCTTCCAGTGACTCTTCATAGATGTCAGACTAATGATCAGAGTTTTTACTTTTCATAATGTGTAGAAGGCCCTGCGTTTCCACTTGGTTTCGCCACTTGCACCTCGCGCACCCTTCCCGCAGCCCTTCCGAACTACTTGCAAGGCGCCGAAAGCAGACATCTTCATGCTGTGCCTTACTCTTCCTGAACTGCCTTTTCCATCTTGTCACTTTACCCAGAGTTCTGCTATGCAGTTTTCAAGACTAAGGTTCAAGGGTCATCTAAGATAGGGTGCTTTACTGGACAATACCTGTGTTGGTTAGTACTATGTCAACTTGTCTAGGCCATGGTACCCAGCCATGTGGTCAAATACTGTTCTGTTGCTGTGTGTGTGTGTCTGTTTTTCCCTCTTTGTGTGCATACACACACACACACACTCTATTGGTTCTGTTTTCCTGGAAAACGCTGAGTAGTACATCACCCATTCCCCACACACTCAGATACTATCTACTCTTTCTCTCTTCCTCTTTTTCTGTCTTTTTTATGATTCCACTCTATCTCTTTTGTTGAATTTGCTAGGCTATCCTTTCCTGATCTTTTTGGTATCACATTCATTTCTGTTCCTTGAGTATGTGAGACCTGTGAGTCCTTAGAGCAAAGGAACAGTTAGGGTAAATACTGTGTAATTAATGCAGGTGTCTATTGAACAACTTACATTTCAAGATGAGAGTCAAGCAGAGCCCCTTCCGAGTTTTCTCAGAGAGAGAATCTCTGGTAGAAGCACATGCTTTCTCCCAACTGCAGAACCCTCCATCACCCTATGTAAGCACAGAGAGGACAAGGCATTTACTAAAATCAGCCACAGATCACTCAGTCCCAACCTTGGCCATGCTACTCACTAGCTGTGTTGTTTAGATTAGAAATATTTAATCTGTAAATGAGGGGTTTGGAAGGAAAGAAAACATAAACTATTACTTTTTAGGAACTATGCCATACACTTTATGAATATTCATTCATTTTATCCATAAGTGTTATTATTCTACTTACTGCTTTATTTCATTTTTGTTCTCCTCTGTTAAAGTAGATAATTCCATCCCCATTTTACACATGAGTAATTTCTCTAAGTTTAGAGGCTTAGAGGGATTTCTCTGAGTTTAAATGAAGATATTTATGGGCTTTTTAATAATTAAGGTTTGTTTAAGAGGGTAAATGTTTCAAAAGCAGGGCTACATGGAAGAAAAAACTAAAGCAAAAAAGTGAAAAGATGGGAAACCATGCAATACATTTTGAGTGACTAGAATTTTGAACGGATGGCTGGAGGCATCTCAAGCTGTGGTTTTCAAAGACAATGCAGTTATCACTTCATCTGTCCTGCCCTTTCAGAAAGATGACATCTGAGAAAAAATAACCCCAGATTCTCTTCTCTTTTTACTGTCTCACTACTCCCACAGCTTCGCTTATTTACTCCAGGCTGATAGTGTCTCAGAGTAATTTATATGTCCAGAGTAAATCTTGCTCTGCAGTTCAGACCCAAATATCCACCTGATACTCCCACTGGAATGTCTCAAAGGCATCTTCAAGCACAGCACATCAAAACTCAGGTATTAACATCCCTTCCTCATGCTATACTTTTTCTCCAGTGGTCTATATCTTTGGGAATAAAAATATCTTGTTCCACAGCATACACCAGAAAACATGGAGTCTTCTGCGACATCTCATCCTTCAGTTAGTTGTACTGCTTGGACAGCCACTGCTTTTTGCCTAAATATAGTTTTCTCACTTATTTCCTCATTCCTTAATCCCCACACATCAGCTCTTACTATCTATCCACCAGCGCCTTCTCCACGAGGCAATCTTGTGTCATCATTTAAAAATGATGATTTGTTCATGTTAACACCCATCACCCCAGATACAAACAGTGGCTTCTTATTGTTCTCCGGAAAAAACTACAATATTTCTCAAATGGCCTCCTCTACCCTTCATGATTTAGGTCCCGTTTACCTCTCTAGCCTTAGCTTAAACTAGTCTCTCCTTACTCTCCATAGATAGACACACCCGTCATTTCTCAGTTCCTTAAAATTGTTTTGTACCTCTCCTCAAAATCCCTTTGCAAATTATATTCTAGTCTTCAGGAACACCACTACCATTCCTCTAAACATTCATTCATCAACTCTGGGTTTAATACACCGTCAAAGACTTTCCCAGAGGCTGGAGACTAAATGCGGTCTCCCCATCAAGTATTGTTATCATGTTGCTTTCTTTCATAGTATTTACCAGTCTGTAATTGTAGATATATGTCTGAAATCTCTGGTTACTATCTATCTCCACCACGAGACTCGTACTATATACCACAAGGACAGGGAACTCCACCAATACCTTGCACAGAGTCAGTTTATTAAAGATGCTCAGAATATCCATATTTACTTGTGAAATAGATGAATACATGAGTTAAAGTGTTCTATTGTATCTGTGAATGTTACATTTTTGTGGTGGTGGTGAATGTACTAATATCTAACTACAGTAAGGCTTCCCTATTGGTAGATTTCTTTAACATAAATTTTTATTTTAGAATAGTTTTCCATGTATAAAAATGTTTCAAAGATAGAACATGTATTTCATATCCAGTTTCCCCCAATATTCACATCTTACATTAGTATTGAACATTTGTCATAATTAATGAAACAACACTGATCCATTGTTATTAACAAGATCTATACTTTATTGGGATTATTTGGGAGTTACCTAATATCATTTTCTGTTTCAGGGTCCCATGCACTCTACCACAGCACATTGGATCATCATCCCCTCAGGCTCCGCTGGGCTGGGTCAGTTTTGGGGCTCTCCTCGCATGATGCCCTGGACAGTGCTGAGGAGCACTGCTCAGATGTCTCATAGGGTGCCTATGTGTGTATGTATGGCAGCACGGACTCATCTGTATTTATCTTTTACTCTGGGTTATAACCTAATCCAACCTCATTTACTCTGTGGTTCAAATTGTTCCACTTTTGATCATTGGGAACTATTGTGGTTGGCACCTCTGTTTTTTTCATTGAAGAATATTTCTTTTGCTCTCTTTATTCTTTCTTCTTCTGGTATTCTAATTACATGCATTTTACCCCTTTGGTATTGTCCAAGAGTTCTTGAATTTTGTTCATTCTTTTTTTTTTTGTCTTCACATTTCAGTTTTGAAAGTTTCTATCTTCAAGCTCACTGATTCTTTTCTCATCTGTGGTGAGTCTACTGAGTCTATTAAAGGCTTTTTCATTACAGTTTTTTATTTCTAGAATTTTGTTTGATTTTTTTTTCTTAAGGTTTCCATATGTCTGCTTGCATTACCTATCTGTTCTTGTCTTTTGGAACACCTTGTAATTTTTTATTGAAAGTCAGACATGCTTTATTGGGTGATAGGCATTGAGGTAGATGGGCCATTAATGTAAGAATTTACATTAATCTGCCAACAATAGCATTTAAGGGTTTTTGTAGCCTATATGTGCCAAAGGCTTCAAATTTCCCTCGTATCTTTGTTCATCAAAGTGTTTAAGTATTCCTACCAGGTTATGGGTCCAGCACTTCTCCTGGTAACCAAGTCTCATTTGCATTCCTCTGAATGCACTTGTCTGCAGTTTTGGGGGGAAGCAATTTGCCCTATGAGCTCAGTCCTCATATGGGTCCAAGAAAAGTTGTTGATTTTCCATTTATCTAGTTTTGTTCTCGTTGGAAGGATGAGAATGACCAGGGGCTTTACAAGTCAAGTGTAAGACCTGTGTTACTTTAATGTGTAAAATACATCCTTTCTTGTTTCCCTCTGTCATCATCTTGACCTTTTCCTAATTTCCTTTTGTGCATTTCATCGGTGCTCAGACTTCTAGGAAATTCTCTAGAAAAAGTTTAAATGATTCTTTTGTAAGAGAATATTTCCCCCCCAATGTCAGTGTGATTATCTAAGTTAAACATCAGTATTCCAATGTGAGCTATTCTAGACATGATGAAATTAACTGATGGTGAGAATGACCAATGAAGAATTTAATCAAGATTAATACCTTCATTTTAAAAGGTTGATAAAGTGAGTGATCACATTAATGGTTTCATTCATTAAATTTTTTGGTGCTAAGAATTGATGTCCTTGTCTTATCTAGGTAGAGAATTTTTATTTCTTGGAAGAAATAAGATTATTTATAAATTGAACTATAGTAGTAATTTTTCTCAATTTACAAAAAGCACAGTTTTTGCCTCAAGCCCTTGTCTAGTAGCTCATTGTATATTGGACTGTTCCTAAATCAGTCAGTTCATCAGGGGTGGGGGAAAGATTAATTATCAGAGAGACTTCTTCCCATTACAAAACAGATTTATGAGTTGAAAACTTGTAAACATTGTTTAGTACAAATAAAATGCCTTATAAAATATTATCTATAATTCTTTTTGTTAAAATATTTATGTAATGTTATACATATTTTTAAAAGTAGATGTAACAAAAATATGGAGCAATTACATATGATTTTTTTCTTTTCTCTTTTTGGCTTCCTTATACAATATTTTCTGAACTGTATACCGGATGAGGCAAAAGTAGGTTTATAGTTGTGTGTATGGAAAATAATGCAATAATTAATCAATAATAATGTAAGAATAAGCTCTGTGTTCATAGTCACAACTACAAACCTACTTTTGTTCTAACAGGCACAATGAATAAATAATGCTTGTGAACAGAACACTGTAGAAGTTAAAACAAAAAGACTAGCCCTGGCTGGGTAGCTCAGTTGGTTAGAGCATCGTCCCGATATACCACACTTGCGGGTTCATTCCCCGATCAGGGCACATACGAGAGTCAACTAATGAGTGCAAAAACAAGTGGAACGACAAATTGTTTCTCTCTCTCCCTCCCGTCCTCACACTGTAAAAGTCATAAGAAAAAAACCCTCTAATTCATAAATTATAGGACTCAAATAGAATTTAGTGTTTATTTGTTAAGCCAGTTTCTAATTGCTTGGGATAGTGGAAGCTTACACAGAACAACCAGTCTCCTTGAATTCTCTCCCTTTGCATTTCAGCCTATCAAAATAACAACCATTCTTAACATCCAGCTCAAATATACACGGCTTCAACATTTCTGTTATAGCACATCTCCTATTTCTCACCAATTGGAAAGTTCTCCCAGTATAACATTAATAATAAGGAGGAGAAAGAGGAGGAGAATAAGGAGGGATAATAGTTTCTGCTTACCATTTGTCAAGTGCTTAGTTATGTATCTTAGGTTATTTTAATTAATCCTCACAATACTTTCAGGACATAAATATTATTCCAATTTTGCATATGAAGTAAAGGAAAATCAAACAGGATAAGAAATCTCAAAAATTTCCCTTGTCACAACCAACAGAACTCAGGTTTTTCCAGTTTCATGTTTCTCCAAAACTTGACATATAGGAGGTACTCAGTAAAGATAGTTAATAATTGAGCGATTTAGGGAGGGATTGGTATACTCAGTGTCTATCTGTGACCTGCTGATACCTCAATTCATTCACAATTAAAACTCAACTTTGACCACAGTTAGTATTTGAAGTCTAGATTCCCTACGCAAACAGAATTATTTTCCAACACAGGAAAATGGTCATCCCTCCTGCTGTGTGGCTTCCTCATTCACTTCTTTATTGTCCTTCAAAATGTTCAACATGTCTTTTTTAAAAAAAATTGTTTGTTTGAAACATTATTACCTTTTTTAAAATCTCCACCCTCTTGACCATGCACTAGACTTTTACCTCCTAGTTTAAATTTTAAACTAAGTAAAAATAGTTTACTTGTTTTTCACTTTCATAAAAACTATCACATTAAACGATCCCCTTGGAAACAGATAGGACAACTATCACTTTCCCTTTAAGGATGCAAAGCCTAAGTCTCCAAGAGTTTCAGTGATTCCTTACACTCATACGGCTCCTAACGCACCTAACGCACAGAGCTGGGCCTGCGGGAGAGTGCTCCCAGCCAGCCCCAGTGTTCTTCCACCATGTTATACAGCCTGGCAATACAGGGTCACTCTCTCTGTCACATGATTAATGGCCCTCTATAAATTCTGCTATGGCTTCAGTTTCTACTTCATTCTTACTGGGCCTTTTTGAGCACTTAATATTTTATCTATTATTCCAGTCAGAGTTTTTAATTGAATGCGACAGAAACTAACACTGGCTGATTTAAACAGGAAAATAATTTGCTGAGAGGATATTGGATAGGTCAGGAAATCGTGGAGAAGTAGGTTTAGAAATAGGTGGGAACAAGGGAAGAGGTCATCAGCCAAGTCGCCTGCCGAAATGATGCTATAGAACGCAGGATACCCCTGGACAGTAAATACTTTTCCTGGTACCTCTGGTCTTGCTGCCCCTAAAAACTGAATGTTGTTACAGCAACTGTCATTGCTCACTACGAGACTGGTTTTCAGTGGTCCCTGTTTCTTGGTGTCAGTACGTTCCCTTTCAAAGCCTTGGACGGGCATGTCTGATTGGCGGAGTATTAATCGTATGGCCATATTCTAGCTTCAGAACTTGGAAACCCAAGTGAGTATTTTAGCTACCCATGGGAGGAGAGCTCTTCCTCCCTCAGGATTCATTATGTATATACTTCACCAAACATAACAAGAAGGCTGAAATAATTAAAGTCCCCACCATAACCAAAAATGTGACCAAATTCCATCAGTAATTCCAATTTAGTTTTGTACATTTTTTCTTTGAGCTAACTTTCTTTGACACAAGGAACATATTTAATTTATAATTATGACTCAATTGTCACTCATCCAATAATTACCCTTGTGCTGCAGCATTCTGAAGGATCTAAACTTGTCATGTAACTTTCATTTATCTTCTAAAAAAATCCTGTTTTGAAGGTATCCTCTAATATTTCTTTAAAATGAATGAGTTTCATCAGGGCCTGACAGCATGAACTGGCACTTTACAAAATACTTTCAAAGAATGAAAAACGTATTTGGCATCTTTCCATATCTTGGGAATTTAAGATATGTCTTGTTATTTTACTTTAAGAAATCAAAATATTTCTTTTATAAACAATATGTTTCTGAATCTGAATAACCCTTTCCTCTGCAGTATTTTTGAACAATGGCTCCGAAGGCACCATCCTCTTCAAGAAGTTTACCCTGAAGCCAATGCACCCATTGGACATAACCGGGAATCCTACATGGTTCCTTTTATACCTCCCTACAGAAATGGTGATTTCTTTATTTCATCGAGAGACCTGGGCTATGACTATAGCTACCTACAAGATTCAGGTAAAGTTCAATTTTTTTCATATGAATTGCTGAATAAAGTGTGACCAATTTCTTTTGAGAGAATACAAAACCTTATGTTTTGCCCTGGCAGGGTGGCTCAGTTGGTTTGAGCATTGATCCGTACACCAAAATGTTGTGGGTTTGATTCCTGGTCAGGGCGCATACCTGGATTGCAGGTCTGATTCCCGGTTACAGTGCACATGGGAGGCAACCAATGTTGCTCACTCTCATTCTCATTCTCATTCTCATTCTCTCTCTCTCTCTCTCTCTCTCTCTCTCTCTGTCCCCCACCCCATGCCTTCCTCCCCCTGCACCTCTAAAATCAATAAACATATCCTCAGGTAAGGATTTATTTTTTAAACAACATATTTTTACAATGTTATCCCCAAATTCTTTAAATCAGGAAAGTGCATCACAGTCCTTAACTTATCACCAATGTATTATTACATGAACCAAGTTGCAAGGACCTTTAAATTTATGCCCATTCTGCTTAATATATATGGTGTACATGAAAGCCATGGGAAGAGACTATAATTAAAATCAGGAAAAAATGAGTGTGAAATATGACTATCTACTGACTGTTTTGTGATGTTGGGAAATTTTACTTCAATTCCCTGAATCTCAGTTTCTTAACCTGAAATATTGGGATCAGAAAACCTCAAAGAGATCCTATTGTAATAACTGAATGTGATGTGTTCAAGAGCCTCATGCCTCTAGCAGTTTTAAAATCATCTTTGGGAACTTCCTGCCTGATTACCAGGAAAAATTGTGGACATTTTCTGTTTAAACCCAAATAATGATAATGAGAATAGCTATTATAATGATAACTGCTATGACTATGATTAAGGTAGAGATATAAAACTCTAGAATGGTAATTAGGTCTGCATTTTGAATAATCTTTCTGAGTAGAACTACATCAGCAGCTTCTTGATGATGAAGAAATATTAATGTCTCCCCTTACTCGAGAGCTTGCTACGTGCAGATTCCATACATGCCTCATTAACCAGCCATATATTAGATAAGTAGTATCCCTAGAGAGAGGCGAGGATACTGATACTAAGAGAATTTAAGCGACTGTCGCAATATCAAACACCGATAAGTGGAGGAGTCAATTTCAGCTCCAGAAGGCCCTCTTCACACTGCACGAGGCTTCCGCTCTCACACAAAGACGGTCAACAAGAAGCTGTAAGACAACTTATGGCTTGTGGGTAAGAGGCTTTCAACAGACACAGATGTTTCATTATAGTTATTGATAATTTGTGAAGACATAACCAGACAAATAAAATGAACAAATGAATGACTTTTATCAACTTCTTACCTCTTGTGGAGACTTCAGAGACACAATGACTGCGGGCGGCAGTTCCAGACCTCGAAGAGCTCTACACTCAGTGTGAAAGTCAGACAGTTGTGCAAGATAGCATGAAACATAAGACTGTGTTAAGTACAGTAAAAGGGTTCTAAACTCTTCACAGAGAAGGAAATGATGGTTTCTGAATAATTCCACCTAGAAAGACAAGACAAGGCCTTGAAGGATGAGCAGGCAAGTAGCAGATATAAAAGGGCAGGGACTATCCTAAACTAAAAGAAGGATAACAGGAAAAATAGAGGAGGAAAGTGTGCATTGTATTCACTGAATGCTAAATTCTCCTATTGGAGTAGTATGTGCGAAGGAAAATTACACTCAAGGGCTAAATTTAGTCACTTCACAACAGCTAACACATGGTGAGGATTTTCTGTGCTCCAGGCACTGTTCTAGGTGGGCTGTGTGCGTTATTTCCTTTAATCTTCACAACTGCCTCAGGAAGTAGGTACTCATTTCTTTTTTCTGTTCATAGATGAGAAAACAGAGGCTTGAAGATAATAAACAACTTGTTCTAGCCTATCTAGTATGTGCCATAGAAGAACCACAATTCAGGGCCAATAAGAGAACCTGCATTTTGTCAACATTTTCCTGCCCTCTGGGGGACCACTAGTTGAACAGAGAGGAGTTTGATTGACCTATTTTGATTGATCTGAATATCACAGCTAATGGAAGGAATACTAAAATGGCTGGCAGAGATTAATTCTTTGAAAACCTTAAGATCCCTGAGAACAGGGGATTTTGCAAACTGGAAGTGTCGTGAGGGGAAGGGTTTCCTGTGAGTCAGAAAGAAGGGTGGTTTTAAGTGACGCGTGTTCCCTTTCTTGTGTAAACACCCAGTGCGCATAATGAAAGTTGCATATTGATAAAGGTTTGTCAAAGATTCACCACTTAGGATTTCCTGACTTCGTTTCAGAACATGCCAGAGTCTTTCATTGACTCATGCTTTTGAATATGCTCTTCTCTCTGGCTAAATTCTGATCCTATTTATGCATTTGTAACTCTCAGATATCAGACCATTTTATACATTTACATAGTCATGTTTAATCTCTCCTTTCTTAGAGTTCTGTGGTTATTTTTCTAAGGATAAATCTTTCCCCTCTCCACCTTGGCTATGAACCCTACAAGGTCAGAATTGATATCTTGCAAGCTTTTCCCATCTAAGTACCAACTGGAATGTGGTATGGAGTAAAATCAGTGAATTAGTTTGAGTGCAAGTAATATTTATCCCGAAGGCTTGCTAGAAAAAATGTCACCACTTTTAATACCCAGCGCATTTTTAGATATGGATTTTTACATATGTCAAATCTTCTATCACACTTGGTTTTTTCTAAGAGGTTTTATTGATTTATTCTTTCTACATACATATGTTTAATAACTACCTTTGAATAAGGCATTGTGTTAGGTACTATGGATGCAGTGTCAAATAACAAAGCCTCTATCTTTACAAAGCTTACGCCCTAATGGAAGAAAAAGACCGTAAACAACTACCTACCTAATGACTCATTTAGAGATGCACCCATCTCTAAGGGTCAATAAAGTGACATTTCAGAGGATAGCAGTATGAGAGGAAGAATTAATTATTTGATAAAGGACTCTTGATTATGGATTTTGGCCCTATTGTTAGAATAGTGGAAGTCTTAATATATTTTAAGCAGACCACGGTCAAATCAAAGTTTTCAAAAGATTACTGTTCCTGTAGCGTGTAGAACGTTTTGTAGCAGTTGCAAAGCATAGTGAGGGAAGCCAGTGAGAACACTGTTATATGTGTCTAGGGAAGAGATGAAGTCATTTCGGATTGCAGGGGTGGGGACAGGAAAGGAGGAAGAAAGCCCTAAAGATTTTGATATTATTTTGAAAAGAAATTTATGGAACTTAAAAATGATTTTTATACTAGGTGAGGTAGAAAGAGATAGTAGCGATGCCTTTAAACTTTCTGGACTGTGAAAATAATGAAAGGTGCTGTAATCCACTGAGATAGTAACACTAGGAGCAGAGCTGGACACAGCGGGAATCTTGTGGTTGTGTTTGTTACATAGGAAAATGCAGTGATATGAGACACCAGGGTGGGTGTGTCTCTGGGGCAGTTGAATTGCCTAGCAACTCAGAAGAGAGTTTGGCCTGCAGACACTAATGTAAGAGACATCAGCATACAAATTGTTATGTCTGCTTGTCTTCACAGTCCTATATAGTAGTGATTTCTATTCTATTTTATAGGTAAGTAAATTGAGAACAAAGAGCAAAGTGACTAATTTCAAGTCACAAAGCTAGCAAGTGGCAAACATTGTATCCCAAACTAGGTCTCTAGTGCTCCATGAAAGAGAGGGTTGTCTTTAGTCCCCACATGTCTTGGACACGTATGTTGTACCTCACTGTTCCTTCCCTAGTGTCCAAATAGGTACTCTCTACTGAAAGGCAACCAAACCCATTGGAGAGTAAAGGGAGAGGAGACTCAGCGAGTCACAGTAGGGGCTTAATGGTATTTATTATTTATTTCTAGTTAAATTTTTAAATCAAATAAAGGAAATCATATTTATTACATAACCTCTATGTACTATGCATTTTGCTAGACATTTTAAATGTACTATATAGTAAAGTGACTATAGCCACATAAGCTAGGCATTTATAGTTCTATTTTCAAATAATTTTAAAATACATTAAAAACAATAACTAGTATGTTTGATTTTTAAAAGGCTTCACATTTTTAAATTTTTCTTTTGTTTTAGCTTTGTTTTATTTCATTATTTAGAGTTAAATTACTATAATTCAAAGTATAAATCTTTTTAGTAATTAACTTGGTGTTTATAATTTGCAAGTCATTATCCTTTCCTGATGAAAAGAAACACTACATCACTAGATTTCAGTATTGTTCAAATAATGCTTAATATGCTCTAAGGTATTTCAGAGGATCTTAGTGACCCTTGGCGAAAGGACATTGCCAAAGAAGAAATAGTAGCAAGAGAAGTGGACAGGGTTTTGACTCTAAAGCCCATGCAAACCACAGAGGCTCCACTTTTATCTTCTTTAAGTGAATACTAGGCTTTCATATAAAATCAGTTTTTAACAAATTCTCCTGATTAAAAAAACAACATCCTTACCTTAATTGTTCTGAACATTACTGAGTTTATGGTTAACAGTGAAACTCTCATTTTCAATTTTACTTCATGTTGCTACCCATTCTTTCTGAGACAATTTATTAAACAAATATTCCTTTTCTTCTTGGTTTGTGGATCTCATTTTTATTACATATAAGATTTGCAGATAATTGTACTTCCAGAATATCTTAAGATACTTCGCTATCTTTACTGTAGTAAGCATATAATTATTTTTTTAAATAATGAGGACTTTTTGAAATGCAAGTGGCAGAAACTCCGTAGGAATGAGATTAGATAAAAATGGACTTTATTGGTTTATAAAGTTCAAGAAGCAGGATGAGCATTCTAACTGTGGGAAAGGCAGGCATTCAGCTGATGCTGAGGGACAGCAAGAACCAGGGAACTAAGCACCCTGAACACTGTCGCTCTCATTATCCGAATCTTTTTATGCTCTGCTCTTGTCTGTACTTTTCGGAGTGTGTTGTCTTCATCCTGGCTTCCACATATTGAGAAGGCTGTCATCAGCTCCTGAGCCACATGACTGTCAATCACAGCACAGTGAATTCTGATTGGCCCTTCTTAAGTCAATGGTCCAGTGTATTGACTATAGCCAAGGAAAAGGGTCATGAAGGAAGGTTATAGTTTCTGCATCAGTAAGGGTGGAAAAGAAGGGAGAGAGAAAAGATGTAGGTTCAGATATCCAGGGCTTAAGTAAGTTAACGTATCACTCAAGGAACAGTCTCAGTATGCTGTCCAGTATCAGCTTCATAACTTCAGGGGCCAGAGCCGCTCCTTTCTTATAGTTCCACTAGACATAGAGTTTTACCTGGCCTAAATGGTCCATGATGGCTCACAAAGACACTAACCACATTCCATCTAGCAAAAAGTTAAAGGCACATTTCTTTTTAAGGGAATTGCCCAAACGTTGCATATATTACTTTTGCTCAAGACTTGAATCACATAGCCATAATTTGCTGCAAGGTTAAGCTCCATATGCACTCTCTTCTTCCCATTGTATTAAAAAATGGATACAGAGTGTTAGGGTATCTTATAAGTAGTGATGAGCCCTGGATGGTGTGGCTAAGTGGATTGAGCACTCTCCTGCAAACCAGGGGTTCGCTGGTTTGATTCCCAGTTGGGGCACATGCCTGGGTTGTGGGCCAGGTCTCCGGTGCGGGGGTGGTGGTGTGAGAGGCAACCACACATTGATGTTTCTCTCCCTCTCTTTCTTTCTCTCTTTTTCACTGTCTATAAATAAAATAAATAAAATCTTTTAAAATATATTTTAAAAAATAGTGATGAGTACATTAAAATCAAGCAAAAGGCTACAACAAATTATTGACATCAAGGAGAAATAATGTAAAAAGTGAAATGTAATCATAGCATAATACTTGGTTCAACTGTGAATAATATCTAAGTATTAAAAATAATAAAAGTCTTAGATGGTGATCTGACCCCAAATCATGATATTATTATACTGAAAAGATCAAAGAAAGGGGAGTTGTAAGAGAACCAAAATCATTATTTATATTTGAGGAATTCCAGAGATAAACTTGATAATTAAGAGATAGTAATATTTGACTGTTATTTAGCAATATGGAAGCAAAAATGAGAATAAATACCTAAAAGTTTTACAGTAGCTGTCTTGGGGGCAGGCAGTGTAAAATGTACAGATTAGATTTTATCTATAGGCTTTAAAACGTGCCAACAAGGTGGTGGTGTTGTTTTCCTATTTTCCTAATGAAGAAACTGAGGTGTAGGAGTATCAGGTGTAACTTCCCTAAGCTCTTACAGCTGGTCAGTAGCAGAGCTGGCATTCAAACCCAAGTATCTAACTCTAAACTACTAGGCAAGGACAATGATGACGACTTTGATGACAATGATGATGATGATGACGACAATGGTGAAAACATTAGGTTGTCTTTCTATTTCAGATCCGGACTTTTTTCAAGATTACATTAAGCCCTACTTAGAACAAGCAAGTCGGATCTGGCCATGGCTCGTTGGGGCAGCTGCAGTGGGGTCTGTCCTCACTGCTGTGCTGTGGGGACTCACTAGGCTGTTATGTCGTCGAAAGAGAATATGTCGTCGAAAGAAAATGCAGCTCTCTGAAGAACAGCAGCCACTCCTCAGGGCAAAGGAGGATTACCACAGCCTGTTGTATCAGAGCAATTTATAAAAGGCTTAGGCAATAGAGGAGGGTCCAAATGCCTGACCTCCCTCTGAATCAGATGATGTTCAAGGCCCCGGGGATGTCCCAACAGAAATCCCTGCTGTTTGTCTGTGAAGACCAATAACAGAGTTGTGACCTTATACAAAGTATACCCTTCATCTATCTCAGGTAGAACACACCTGTGCTTGCCTTGCTGTTTTTTTGCTCATCCCTTTGACAGGTTTCCTCAGGCCCATATTTCCCAGGAAAGAATGCCATTTGGTAATTAGTAACCACTACTTGTCTCTGAATAAATGTGTTCTTACACAATGTGAGAATCATTTAAATTCTTTCCTTCTCATTGTTTAATGATGTGGGGTTTTTTTACTGTCTTTCTTTGATTTTAATAAAATAGTAACAAATTTATATTAACCGAGTCCTTTGAGCTTGAGAAATACATTTTTTATTTTCCTCAGAAGGCATGCTCCCTTACATTTTATATTCCTGCTCAAAAATGTGTTATAAACATCAAATATAAAACAACCTTCAGCTCTTTCCTGCCAAAGCCCTGCCTATACTCTTGAAGGTACTTCACTGAAAACAAGGGCTCTGTCCCTACAACAGATCTGGCTAAGTGCCTGCCTCAGGATGTGCTCATTAAATATGTTGACAATGTAGTAGGCAGGTAGTCATGAGCAGAGTAGAAACAATAGGCCTGGTACAGAAGGTCACCAGGGCAGAAAGCCCCAGGTACCTGGCAATGGACAAAACTGAGAAAACAAGGACCTCACCCCCCCAGGGAGACCTTTCTTCCCCTGGCGTGTTGCTGGTTATGCAGTTTGGACTCTCCCCTGACCTATCCTCCACTAGCATGTTGCTAGTCACGTGGAATATCCCCTTCGGAGGAACAAGGGGGCCAAGGAATAGCCTCATCTGACTCCCATACAAGTCCTTTGAGAACCACTCCCTTACGTAATAAGCCTGACTCTCTCATGTCAATGAGGTTCTGACCCACATCAAATCATCTTAGGGATGAACAAAGCCTTGTGTTTATTGACCACAGAAAGAGAGTTTTGGACAAACTAGAGATAACATCATGTGTTTCAGCTCCAGGCCCAGAAAAGCAGTAAAATCAGAGAGAGTGATGCCATAGCTGACATCAGCACCAGCTTTGATGACTAATGACCCCTCTAGCCTAGCCCTAACCAATCGGCAGAGACCACAACCCTGAAAGGACCTACCTGAAAAGCTGATGAATGTTCCATTGAGACCCTTCCCTGGGACCTCCCTTAAGAACCCTGCCTTTAGAGAGAAAATAAAAACCCTCAGGAGGAGGACCCAGCTGGTATTCTTGCTGTCTCTTGAACACTCCTGAGCCTTTCCCCATCCCCTCCTTTCCCAGGCATGTTCTCTCTCTCTGGTTCATGTCCACATTCTTCCAAGGGCTTACATTTACTCTCTTCCTCCTAAGCTCCAAGTTTCTTTTGCCTCTGTGTCTTGTTTCCTGAGCCCACACAGCCCAGCTTGCTCACTTCCTCTACCTCTGTGACTTTCCAAATAAACTTTTGCTTGCATTTGAGTCTTGGATCTGAATTCTTTCTTAGCCAACAACACTCAAGTAGTGAGGTTGCTGGACTGAAGTATGGTAACATTCTGGTGTTGTTTTGCCACTAACAACAGCAAAAATAATCCTATTAAGAGCTTTTTTTACCTCTTAAGAAGAATTTTATTTTATTAGAGAATGTTTAAAATGCCACAAAACATGTGAAGTTTGAGAACAGTTATGTAAATATCAGCCTGTCTGCAATTTTAGTTAAATTACATTTCTATTTTTGTTGGCCATTAAGATCCTACATTAGGATGTCTAGATTAATCCTGCTACTTGAATTCAACTGGGTTCAGTTGAATTTCTAAAAATAGCCCAAATGATATTACACTTGTATTATAGCTATATAATAGCCTGAAAGACTAGAACAAGTGGGTAGAGGTTACAGGGGTCCAGTAAAAGGAAAACTATACAATACTCACAGCTCTCCAAAACCAAAATCAACATGCTTGTAAAATAATAAGTGATTGCCATTGTAATTTTTCAAATATGGTTTGGATGGCTAATTCAATTTGAATTCTATAAAGAGAATTTAAGTATTGAGTCTATAGTAATGTTTAGTTTATTTCTTTTTTATTAAATTTATTGGGGTGACATTGGTTAATAAAATTACATTGGCTTCAAGTGTACAATTCTATGCTACATTTAAATTGGCTCAAGGTTCTTAACTCCCCATTCAGGAGCAAGGCCAAGCATGCTCTGTAAAAAGTCCCTGTGATCCCGCCCCAGTTTTTCAGGGTGCTGTCACTAGGTCCCAAATTCCACCCTCTCATTCAACTCATTCACTCTGTCTTGGCATCCTGTCTTTTACATGCCTTATACCTAGTTTGTATTTCTCTGTTCAGCATTTTCTTTCTTTCTTTTTTTCCCCTTCAGTTTGACTACTTTTCAGTGTCATCTCTGAACAATGTCTCTTCACTCTCGATGCCATGCGTTAAAGACAGAATTATCCAATCCAGGCTCCCAGAAATCTGCCCGGGTTGGCACCTGAACCTCCACATCTCTGGGAGTATATATAAGATGAAACACACTGACCTGTATGGTACTTTCAGCTGAAGTTTTCTACAGTTCCTGTAAAGTCTGAAGCATAGCATTCAGATTATTTGTAAATGCATTTTAAAAGGAATTTACTGAAAAAAATGAGCTCTTGAAAATGCCTTTATCTAGAAAAGACTGGCCTAAAATAATGATGTTGTAATTTTAAATGGTTACATTTCACTGAGTCCCAGTTTGGATTTCAAAGAAAAGCAAAAATCATCCTATTACACACGTATGATTTTGGCTAATTCTCATCTAGAGTAAATAGAAATTTACAAATATTGGTAAAGCAACATCACAGACTCTTAGAAATTTCTAGTAGTTAATAAGCAGTTATAGAGCAATAGTCTTCTACCTCTGGTTAGTTGTCAAACATATCATTTGCTCTCTTGTCTAATTTCTGATTCCTAGTGGAGGGAAGTCAGACAAGGGATGAGGAGCAGCACACCTACTGATGGACACAGCAGGGATTAGAGGGCAAATGCTGGGCATTATATCCTCAACTTCGTGCATGACCAGAAAAAAGAGAGGATTTGAAATAAATTAGCAATGGCATCTGAGGAGTGGATTAAAGATAGTTAGAAACTGGAAAAAAATAAAACCAAGAACGGAGAGTGGGAAAAGAAATCTGCCTCGCAGTCTGCAGAAGATTCTGGAGAAGCAGCTGCCATGACTGTGGCTGCCTGCAGTCTGATCTCCGAGCACAGCTACGTAGCTAGGTGTGATGTGAAGGTGTGACGTGAAATTTTAGTCCTGGTGGTATTCCTAATTCTTTTCTTTTCTTTCTTTCTTTTTTTTTTTTTAACAAAGCATCTTGAATAAAATGCACTTAAGGAATTTTTACTGTCACTGACAGGGATCTACATAAAATCATTCTTTTCTTCATCACAAGGCAGTTCCCTCCTTTACCACTGCCCTTCAACAGAGAACAGTGTTTTGTTTCTCTGCAGGAGCAAGGTAACTACTTGCGTAGCAGCCACATCTGTGATAAAAACACCAGCACAGTGATTCCGTGGTTTTCTCCATAAGGTAACAAAACATGACTGATATTTCAAGATACCTGGCAGTTTTATGAAATTCTTGTTAACATTATATTCTGTGGCATTGTTTTATAATATGGCTTTTTATAAATTGATCCCTTTTCGGCTCTGCTCTCTTCCACTGCTGCATTATAAGTCACATTTTGTCACATAGAATGGAATACGCAGCTGCCGCATTTTTATTCTTCTTTTTGTGTTTTATATAACAAAGAGTATTTTTAGTAGCCAACCTTTCCAACAAGTCAAATATATAATTCTCCATCTGTAAAAATAAATTATGTGATGGGTACAAGTCATTTCAGCCAGTGTCTCTAACAGGCTGACAATTGGCATTGATTGTGAGTGCTTTAAAATAGCCTTTTCCATGTTCGTATGGGCTTTGATTTGTGGGAACAGTTTTCTTTGTTATCACAAAAAGGGCCGCACTGGGGCCACCTGCTGTGAGCCTGCGCCGTTGCGGAGGGCATGTCAGTAGAACCCTTCCACACCCCTTCTGACTGGACTCCTCTAATCAGGAGCTGCTGAAATACAAGTAAAGAGAGGTGTTTTTTCCCAACTTCGTGTTGTTTGTTTTCAAAATCATTTGCTAGTTTATACAACATAAAGAAGATTGCCTATGGCATCCGCTAGAGACCTTACAGAGTTCCAAATCTTCCACCTATTAAAATTTAAATGGGAATGATTCAAGTATCTTTTTAAAAAAAAATAAATGCCTTATTAAAACTCTGTATAATCCACATTTACCGAATTGTTTTGTGAGTTCCTTTCTTAATAGTAATGTAAGAAATTTTCTTATAACTTCGTTAATCTACAAATTCTTGCATGTTTCACAATCATAATCAGATTTCTAATTTTGTATTTAAAAATAAATAACAAAGATGTCACGATAGAGTAGTTATGATGTTCCAAGAACCGTACTAAGTACATATATATGTGAACTGATTCAATCTTCATGTTACGATATGAGAATATTATTTGAGTATTCAAAGGAGGAGACTGTGGCTTCCATAGGACACACACCTTACCCAGGTTTATATGTCTGTTCAGTCGCTTTGGTAATTTAGGTGGGATTTGAATCCACTTCCTCCCGCAGAGATCATAATTATAAATTTCATTGCTGTTTGTATTCAATTATGTTGATGTGTCAGAACTTACCAGTGTGTTGCTATTAGATATTTAGGTTTTATCGAGATTTTAAATTATGTTTAGTCATATAAGGAATATCTTGGTATATTTAGCATCTGATTTCTCTCCAATTATTAATTATCCAATGGTATAATCTTTGGGTCAAAGCATACACACAATTTTATGGTGTTTCTAATGAATTGCCACAGTGCTTTTGAAAAGGGTTGCATGGATTTGAAAATGCAAAGAGGAGTCAAAAATAAGAGATCAAAAGGAATAAAGGAGAAAATGAAAAGAGGAAGAGTTGCAATTCTCTTTGAAAGAAGCTGAAGGCCATAACTGGCACTTGAAATATTGCTTTCTTTCATAAATATATCTTTTTCAAATTTTAACATCTACTTAATGGGCACTTTTCCCTTACTAAAATTAGAGGAACATTCAGACTGAAGCCATCTTAGAGAGAGAGGGAATCATGTGGATGTAAGTGGTCCCAAAATAAGACATTTCCAGAAATGTGTACCTCTTGGCTGGGTGGAAAAGTGAATGTGCCTCAAGAATGATGCAGGAACAAAACCAGCAAACCCAGAAACCCGCCCTTGGAAGAATAAGCTCAGGGCATGGAAACAGTCCGAATCAAAGCCGAGTCAGGCTCAGCTGGTGGGATGCGCAGGCGGTCTGGAGGGCCGGGAGGGCCCTGGCCGTGAAGCCCGAGACAAGGTTGAACACTTTGTTTTCACTGCTCGTTGAGCAAATACTACAAGCTGCCTAGGATTTGGTCAGCCTTCCTTACTGGATCACGCCATCTTTAAACACTCTTGCCAGAGTAATTGTAAAGAATAGATGTGTTTGTGTGAGTGTGTATGTGTTTGGACAGAAAGAGAATTCAGAAAGACTAAATTTGTTTTTTACATTCTCCACTATCAAAGAGAACTTTGTTGCTGATTGTGTTACTTTTTATTGCTCCTGCAGTAAATTACCACACACACAGTGGCGCAAACAACAGGGATTTGCCTTGTAATTCAATAAAGCAGAAGCCCAATGTAGGTCTCTGGGCGAAGATCACAGTGGCACTGAGGCTGTGGTTTTTGTGGAGATGCTAGGGAAGAATTAATTTCCTTACCTTTTCTAGTTTCTAGAAGCCACATACAGCAGGTCCTGAAATAACATCATTTCACTCCATCTCGTTTCATTATAACCTCGATGAGGA
The DNA here is from genome assembly GCF_022682495.2 of Desmodus rotundus. Lineage (NCBI taxonomy): Eukaryota > Metazoa > Chordata > Mammalia > Chiroptera > Phyllostomidae > Desmodus > Desmodus rotundus. Next base: position 60,099,750 of record NC_071391.1, read on the forward strand.
AAACTAATTGACTCGAGCCAGGCCACAGTCCGCGCGGGCTTTCTTCGTGCCCTCTGGTTTCCTCCAGCATCCCAAAGACGTGCACGCGGGGAGAATCTGCGTGTCCACACTGCCCCGGTCTGAGTGATGTGATGTCTGTGTGAGTGGCCCTGGGACGGAAGGGCGTCCTGTCCTGGGTGGGTTCCTGCCTTGAGCCCTGAGCTGTGGGGAGTGGTTCTGGCTACTCACGTGACCCGGAACTGGAATAAGCAGATTGGAAAAGAATTATCTTGTTTTTACAAATCTTTCTTAAATGTATGTGTAGCTCACATTTATTTCAATGTTTGATATTAGAAGTGTTTTTAGGTCATTACTTAAAAACTTGGTAATGCTTTTGTGACCAGAAATGTACCATAGAAACTTAACTCTTGTTTATATCAATTAGCCTAGGGTTAAACTGGTTTCCATGCACAATGTTTCTCTTAAAGTGGCAGTTTCCGAGAACCTACTGAAGATTTTAAGCGAGGACTTGATGTGTATTCCTTGTCTTGTGGCCTCTCTCCATCTTCAGAGCCAGGTATGTTTACTGCTCTGATCATGCTTTGTAGCAACTTCTCTGTGCGACTGACAAAGCCAGGGAAATTACCAGCTTTTACATATTCACGTGACTAGTTTGGGCTTCCCTGGTACTCCTAAAGGCTTCGTCTCAAAGTCCTTGCCTTTAATCACATCCAAAAAGCTCCTTTGCCATGTAAGGAAATATAGTCACAGGTTCTGGGATTTTCGACAGGGACATTTTGGGGAGACAGGTGCAGAGGGCTTACTCTGTTTATAATATGGATTTAAAAACTAACAAGGAAATTGTCCAGGTGATAAATTACTCTTAATTTCAGGTTAACATGGCATGGACTATGATATTAAGTATGTTAGAGATATGCAAAAACCTTTAATATATGTGAGATCTGAAGTCAGACTATGAATTTGATTCCTGGTTCAGTCTCTCATTAGCTGTATGACTTTGTATGAATTATTTTACCTCTACGTTCCTTGGTTTTCTTATTTTTTAAATATAAATAAAACTAGTACTTTCCTCAACATATTCTGAATAAATGCAATAGTGCATAACAAGTGTTCAGTAGGTGTGTTTAAAAAATTTCATAGAACAGCTACCATACGTTAACTCTGTTTAAAAAAGAGGGTGATGAAAATATAACCATACATTTTGTTTCTGCTAAGTCATTTTGCATAAATTTGAATATTAATATAATATACCTATTTAATGAAATATTATAGTAAATGTAAGTGTGTAACTTTAAGACGGAGCAATATTTGGGACACAGAAATCTTAATTACGCTAGTAACAGGCTTACAGTTCATAACGAAGGCAGCTGTTAAACCGCCTTTAATAATGTGATACTGGGCTTTAAACTAACGAACATCGTAGGCCAACTGTCCTCAGCATTAAAAACTTCTCGTTGAGTTGGAGAGTGATGGTTTATTTTTCATTGTTTCATTAATTTAAGGAACGAGTATTTATAGGACAGCCACGCTATGCTGGAAAGCTAAAACTGGTGAAAACAGTGACCTTGAGAAGAAGGAAGTGCTCACAGAAAACTTCTCGGCAGGAACTGAAAGCACAAGGACGTGATGTAGCCGCTGCTACACTGGACACAGTGTTCTTAGATGCAGGTGGTTGACATCCCCACTAGAGCTTCCATATGGGCTAAACCCTGATGAAAAGCCCATTCATGACAGACAATAGTGCAATAATTTATAAAAATAGTTTTATTCAGAATAGTTCTTCATAGAAAGCAGCGGATGAAATCATGAGCTGGAATTAGGCATACCAAGGCTCTGATTTTCTGGGATACAGAAGTGAGTAAACAGAATGTCTGCCCCTAAGTTGCGAGTCACAGAGAAATATAAGAAATACTTACATGCACAAATGATAAAAAATATATATATATAAGAGATTTGGCTTAGGGGTCTTTGGAGAAAAATTATAAAAGTTGAAAGATTTGATAGATTTAATATTCAGGGAGGATTTTATTATATATCCTGTCAGGATCTGGGCATTTTTCACATTTGTTTTTATTCCATTATCACAAAGTTATTTGCGTTTACTATTATCCTCACTTGAAAGATAAGGAAACTAGAATGCCAAGAGGTTGAGTAGTATGGCCAAGGTCATATGCAAATATGGAGCTGGGATCCAAACCTAATTCTGACTCCACAGTTCCTGGGTTTTCTAATATACCATGTCGGTGTGGCTTTTTGCCACATGTGATTAGGGGTTGTGTGTGTATGCATGTGGTAGTAGCAGCAAGAAAAGTTCAGGGAAAAAAATGACACTTAAGCTAATCTTTCTGGTTATTCAGATGACTGGTGTGTCTTCAATCAAAGTTTGAAGGCAAGACAGACAAGAGAGTGTTTGAGAGTTTTGAGTTTGTTTTCTTTGATAGCAAAAGAGCTTTCCCCCAAAGCAAAAGAAAACCCCACTCTCCTGCTCCTCCAACGGCTTTAGATTACTGGGGTGAGTATTCTGCGAAACTCTTCATTGAGATGCATCCTATTGATGCCTGAAAGAATTTTGAGTGCAGTCATTAAGTACAAAAAAGGCTAAGAACTCCGGATATCAATTTTTTATAAAAACATTTCAAATACATATGGAAAAATCATTTCTATTGTATAATGTGAGCGGTCTTGTATTTAATGTTACTCTACATTTTGACCAATAAGTTGACAAACTGGTGTCCAGGTTGTATCTACAACTGAGGTGTTGGCCCCGGAGGACACAGGATACGATGCAAGGAACTTCAAAAAAAATTTAAGCTGGTGAAAAAGGTGACCCTGAGAAGAAAGAGGGGCTCACAGAAAAATTCTTCTAAAATATAAATAAAGCTAGTACTTTCCTCAACATACTCTGAATAAAAGCAAAGCATTTACAATAGTGCATAACAAGTGCTCAGTAAGCGTGAGTTAATGCATTTTCATAGCACAGATTGTTACCATAAGTTACCTCTGTTAAAAAAGAGGGAGCTGAAAATATAACCATACATAAGCGACAAAGAGGAAGAATCAAAATTCACATTCAAGTTTTAAAGTCTAATACTATATATTTTCCTTAACTAGTCAAATCACTCATGTGTAAGTGCTGAAAATTATCTGTTGATCACAGAAATTATTCACTGATTCCTTTTTGTTTGTCTTTATTTTTTTCTGAATTGAGGACAACTATTTTAAGATTCTCCCTATGCGTGTAAGTGCATGCCTCTAACAATACCCAATATTCCCTTTTAGTTATGCTCCTTCGTTATGGCAGCACAATGCAAATTAGATTTAAGTTAGCAGTCACTGAGACCTACTGAGAATGAGATGTCTTGCTAGGAACCAGAGTACCAAGATTGTTAAGACCCCAACGCGCACTTGGCTGAGGAAATGAGCAATCAGTGGAGGTGCAGGCAAACAAACAAACAACTAGGGAACTGTGCTGGAAATACAATGACCTCAGAGTAATATTTTAAACACTTTCATAAATAAGATCATAATACAGAAAAAGTAATGAATTATTCATAATCTACTACCTGATTTCTTTAGGTTAGCCTAATTTCTTTGACAATAATTATAATAGTTACCTTTTTGTCTCTTCATGTTAGACACAATTCGTAGTACTATTATTATATAATTGCTAGTTCTCATATAAAACCTGAAAGTGCATTTTATCTGAACTTTATTAAGGAAGAAATTGGAAGAACAGAAACCTGCCCAAAAGGTATAAACTAGTAAAGTGTAGGACCAGGACTTTTAATTCATACCTGCTGCTGTACATACCACACTGCTTCCAGTCTTTGATACGCATCTTTCTCTTTATTAAAATTATCCTTGTTATTAATGCCATTACTTAGTGCCCTTAAATACTTCACATGCATTAACCCATGATACCCTCATTCATAGGTAAGAAAACTAAAGCTTAGAAAAGTTTTTAACAATTGCCCAAAATAACAGAGCTCCCATTAGTGGAGGCAGGATTTTAACTTCAGCGGTATGAGTCTAAAATTTAGGGAGTTGGTCTCAAAAGGAACTGTCATGTTAAAGTACATGATCAATTCCGGAATTCTGTAGGTCCAGAGACACCAGTCTGTGAGGTCAGTTACAGCACCAGCCTTCACCCTGACAGCAACCTAGAGGCCCCTTGATAAAGTACGAGACTGACAATAGGGTATCTGAGCATCAGTCAGCATCACCCCATCACGTACTGACTCTCAAACTGCTGTTTCAAGTCCAGCGATTCTTCTGTAGTGAAAGAAGCCAAACGTTGTGGGAAAAATGGCACCAGAGGTTTCAAAAGTGTGATAAACCGTTGCTGATGGTATAAAGGTTGCTTTTCCTGGGAATATAACCTGTTCTGTAGATTACATTCGGAATTATAAGATTTGACGAAAAGCGATTGTGTGAAGAATGCAGGAAAGATAAGAGAGAAAAGAGAATATCTCCGAATGGCTAATCCTGCCAAAGTAGACCACGCTCACCACAATCTGCTTAAGGAGAATGTGAGGACAGACTAGGTGAAGATCAGAATGAGCAGAAAATAAGAAACAGATGAAGAGTATCAGGAGTTTGGGTGGTTTTTAAAAATTCTTTTAACAAAAAAGATCAAAGCATGTTTGAATCCTGCCCTTCCAGTTACCTCTGTGCTGTGCCTGGTACCCATTACTATTCATGGGCCAGGTATTCTGTGGGGGGTAAATACAATAAGCAGTATACACGGAAGGGACAAAGTGGTGTTGGCACCTGGGCAAGTGTCTAGCCCCAGTCTGGGGTTCTTTGGTAAAACTAGGTTGGTGCATGAGATTCAAGCAATAGGCCCAGTGTCCAGCTATTGAACCATTAACTGTTAGTAAAAGATGACTCCAAATCTCGGGCAGTCACTGCTCCGGCTCTGTCAGAGGGAAAAACAACAACAACAACAACAACAACAACAAAGAGAGAAAAGTGACGTAACAAAGAAGACAGTAACCCGCTTTAAGGGTCCAGCCACCAACATGGAATAAAAAAGTGGAAGTGAGGGCAGAGAGTGTGGGATGAGGTCCTGCATCCACTACCCCCCCAGGCTCACAAGAGAACAGTGAGGGAACATGGTACTAAGGGGCACGCAGACTGGTCAAGGGTGCCTGACGTGATGTGGGCTTGTCGAGTCTCCAGGAGTCATAAAACTCAGCCTATAGTTGTACTCAGGGCTAAGCTTTATTACAGCCAAAAAGAAAAAAAAAAAAAAAGGCAAAATCAGCAAAAGGAAGAGGCACATGGGGTGAAGTCCGGAGGAAACCAGGCCCAAGCTTCCAAGAGTCTTCTTCCAGCAAAGCCATACAAGATACACATACTTCCTCCAGCAATGGTCTGGCAGTCTGTGAAACTCGGTCTACAGGAGAAGCTCTTTAGAGACTCAGTGTCCAAGGTTTTTGCTGGGGGTTGGTCACATCGGTCAGGTGGGCAGCTCTGACCAGCACGTGTCAAAGCCGCCTGAAATCTAGGATCCCAAGTGCCAGTTAATGGCCAACCTTGCAAGCAGCCCTAATACCAACAGCAGTCTGAGGCTCAGTATAGTAACTCCTGTAACCACATCTCTATCCACAATCTTGTACATACGATAACCACATCTACTAATAAACTTGGGCTAATAAGAGTACTATACCCTACCTAATCAAATTAAAAGTATTCTTGAGGTGAAAGAAGGAAAGGAATGAGAAGAGAAGACCAAGATGGAGAAGCATTTCTCTCTCCTACAGAAAACCTACTCCAAGGTAGTTTGAAACCAGTAATAAGGGAGAAATAAAACTACAGGGGAAAAAAGGCACAGAATCTTCCCTTCCAGTCACCATTCCAAGGACAGTCAAGCCTTGTAATTCATGGATTCCTCATTTGCAAATCGCCTACTAATTTTTTTGTAAGCCCCCAAGTCAACACTTGCTGAACGTTCAGTCATTTGCAGATGTGCACAGAGCAACGAGGCCCACATCCCCAGCAGATGTCGAACAGGGAGTAGCTCTGTCTTACTGTTTCAACTCATATACTCAAATACTCTTTGTGGTCTATCTAGCACCACATATTTTGCATATGTTTGCGCTTTTTGTTGAGGATTTCATTGTTTTAAATGTCCCCCTAGTATAAGAAGGCTGTGTTTTGCCTTATAGAAAACATGTGTGTTAGATGAGCTTCAATAGAAATAGATCAGAGGCTCACAAGAACCTAATTGGGAGCAATGGCTCAGTATTTACTAATTCAGTGCATGTGTGGCATCTTTATAGAACAAAATCCTGGGGGAAAAAAAAGACTCAACTGTTATGTGTGATGGACAGCCAGGTACCTGGATGACTTCCCTAAGCCCTGAGACAAAGGAAAACTCAGAACCAAAGGTAGTAGGTTAAGTGAGGGGCTGAATGGGAAACAGAAGCAGAGCTTCTGTTAATCCAAAGACCCAAATAGGCTATGCTAAGTGTAGCACAGGACCTGGGGGCTCTCAGGCTGATAGCTGGACTAGAAAACAACAGGAAAATAACAAAACTAAACCAAACCATGCCTGAGAGTCCTGATAAAGTTTCCAGGTCATAGCTGTTTTACCACTCACACAGTATGTCTGCAGGGAATGTGGCTCCTTGCTGCCTGCTGATCTAAATCGGAGCCCTCTCCGAGTTACAAACAAATAGGAGTTAAAGAGTAGGGGCAATGACTACCAAACAAACAAACAAAAAGAGCCTACACAGTTGTAACACATTACTACACGTATTGTTTTCATCTGCTTTGGAAAACCACATTCCCCCCCACCACCCTGCACCCCTCAGATATTTAAAATATCCCATCAGATATTTAAAATACGTAATTAACTACGTCTCACCACCACCATAAAAGAAACAAGACAAATAGACAGCTATTTTAAAAACTTGAAATCTGACTTTGTTTGTTAATCAAAACCTCTCAACAAAATCTCTTGTCAAAACAAACCTGAAATTGAATTTCAGAAATCACCTTGTCAAAATGCATGTAAGGTGGCTTTGAAAAATCTGTCCCAATGAACAGCACTCCAAGTCAAAAAGTGTTCATGGAGCAATACCTTGGGTCTATATTTCAACTGCAAAACCAAGTTTTGGATGTTTGTTTGCATCTCCCAGTTTTGATACAATTACCGGCGAGCTGCAAAGAGGACCTCAGCAACACAAGCTACTTACAAGGATTTCTTGTAGATTTTATTGCCTAATAAAATGTCTGAGGAGAAAATTTTACTGTCACACATTTTCATATTTGAGCTGTGGCAAACACATTCCTGACAGCAGGGTAATCAGTATGAATAAGGGAAGAGGAACCTTTCATCTTCAGATTGAGATTTGCACCTGTGTCCTTGATTTGTGCATCCCCCCCCCCCAAACTTTTTCTCCTAATTATCTTTTGTGGTCTTCCCTCACTGGCTACTGTTGATGAGTATCTTTACAACACTAATGTTATTAAAGCATGTACGCATGACCCCACTGTGACACAAAGCAAATAATGCACATAGGAAATAAATGCAAGCATGTGTAACTGCTAATCTTGCCTTTTAAATGCATTTGAACTTGACCTATTAAAATACCCATTACAGAAGGCCTGACAGCTTTGCAAAATACAAGAGGCAAGACACCATCTCAGGAAAGCAGGGTTTTTTACAATAAATCACTTGAAAGACTGCAATGTGGTAGGAATTGATTGAGAACGATGCAGAACCACATAGTGAAGTAACTTTTGAAACCCTATAAACAAGTCACCACTTCTAAAAGCTTTGTAAATTAGAGCATGGTGGCATCTGATCTGACCCATGAAAGACTTTTAGATTAGAGAAAAACAATAAATAATAATTTAATATAAAGAACATAGATTTGGAAACACAGCAGTATGGTGTCTCCCACTCTGAAGCAACTATCTTTTCAGCCTGCTGATGCAAGAAGGCTTTTCAATTTCATAGACCTTAATAGACATATCTTAGGACCTAAAAGTGACCACAATCATGTACACTGAAGCATTTTTACTCATCCTGTCCACTATCAAATTACAGGTTCCCAGACAACAAAGAACACACAAAATGGAATGATCTTAGAGAGAAAGCCGGTCCACACTTTTCTGATGGGGAAATCACACAGCTAGTTTTCCGGTGTGACCTTAGAAACACAGGTCCCTAAGATAATATATGGCAAGCCGCTCAAGTCCCATCTATGTAAATGTCAGACAAACTGTGAGTTACTGCGTGACCATTCTTTATGTTGTATAATTCATAGATTTCAAAAAAAGGGAGAGGGGGTACCTTGAAAAAATAAGCGAATTTCTTTAAGCAGGAGTTACTATATGCATGTAAATATTTACAATATATTGAATGTTTAGGTAAAACTGAAACCTTCAATGATCAAGTATAAGAACTCAGCATTTGGGCTTCATAATGAACATATTGTATTTTATTAATTTTCTGTGCAGAAAATATGTATAATTTTATATCTTACAATTGTATAAATATTTCAATGTTTTAATGGACACAATTATAAAATTTGACAATACCAAAGAAACAAAAGAACAAAAATAAAACCAAAGTCCCAAATTCAGTGCATTAAATTTGGAGATTAGAATTCTATAATTTTAATTATAAATCCTGTTAAAATGAAAGTTATGAGTGTGTTGACGTGCTTGGGATTAGACCACTTTCAAAGTTTTTTGAAGTAACATTTTCAAAAATACCAGCATTACTTGTTTAATATCTTCACATGGAGACTAGTGTGATCATTTGGTTTTTCATTAGAATAAAAACAATACAAATTCATTCTCAAAATCCTGGAGAAAATTTTTGATTAATTCTGCCAAAGATGCACAATGAGTTTATAGTAAAAGAAATTTGAATCATATTTGTCTAATCTTGATTTGTTTGACTTAAACACTATCACATTCCAAAAATAATGGTTTTCTACAAACATACTATGACTTCACGGCAATAGAATGACATATAAAAACAAACGTACTTTTTCTAACTCTCTGCAAGCATTGGGTCTGAGTCAGCACTTCTTCAGCACTGTATGCACTCACAGTTCCATCGAGCCAGAGGAGGATCAAATGCCACATCTGGATTCCTGAGCGTCTCACATTTTGATGGAGGACTACACTTCTTCCGATGGCAAAGCCGCCACAGTGGAATGCTTATTATGAAAGTTGGAGAGTGTCATTACACCTTATTGCAGAATGTCTTTTCATTCAATGCAATTTTTCTTCCAACCCACCATAAACCCGCTTTCTCTTTGTCTCTCTCTCTTGTTCTCTTACACATACATACATGATTTAAACATAAATATCTACAAAATAATGTGAGTTTTGATGAAAATACATAATGTAAAGTATCTTTGTCAAGAGTAATAAAAAGATACATTTATTTTTTTCCACCTAGGAAATAAATAGCTACGATGCAGTGCTCTTGTCTTTTCTAGAATTATTTCTAGTTCTACAATATAAGCCTTAGTTTTTAACTCAGTAGAGTGTCTCATAAACAGCCGCTTTTCACTCCATCAAATCTAAAATAAACAGGGTAAGTTATATTGCCTTCCAGCAATCCCTAGCTCGATTGTCATAGATCAATACCACTATTTCTAGCCACCTTGGGCCTGACCAAAATTAGTTTAAGAGCCATTCAGAAGGCAGTTTTACTGGACATAACAGGCACCGTTGTTTATCAGAATCTCAGAACAGATTAGTGGTGCTGATTTGTCTGTGGGTACTTCTCTACTTGGCCAGAAAACACAATTAAACACTAACTCTTTCAGTTACAATGGATTGTGAATGCCTTTGTCTTTACTTTTTCAGAAATGTTTTATTTTTATGGAGTTTGCAAAAACCCACTTAAGAGGATTTTCCCAGGAAATTTTTCTTTCTTTACCACTCTTTTCCTCCTCTCCCCATATTCTTGCCCCACTACATCCATGTAAGTTAGGTGGAGATCGATCACATTTCCATTTTTACGTGTGTGGTCTAATGCTTTGCAGGGGTGAAGGCTGCCAATCTGATTTCTAACCCAGGATCCTGTCCACTCCACACACTGGAGGCAGCTCAATGAGACGATGACACTCGCACAACTGCCACCAACTGCTCCTACTTTTCAAAGTGATTTCTACTTTTCCCACCTCTAAAGTTTAATCATATTTTGTGGTACAGAGAAGAAAATAAAGATAGGTTCCTGCTCTAGCCATTTGGTAAGCAAAAGATTGTCACTTTTAAGTAAACATGTAATTACACCTGGTGGGCACCCAGTTATGTGGTTAAAGATGCCAAGCTGACTCAGGAGCTGATAGTCCCTGAACCAGAGTCCCTGGGAGTCTGCAGAGTAAAATGCGCAGCAGGTCTACCACCCAGGTCACATTCCAGCACATGTGGGGTAAGGTATTTTACATTCCTTTAGGGCTCAGCTGGAGACAAAAGCCGGGAAGGTTTAACTGCTTTCTCTCTGGCCAATGTGTTGGCTGCCATATATTTTTTAGTAGGCAAGCAAGCCTCCCATTTGATGCACTGCAGAGACTTCTCCCCACTAAAAGAAAGGATACAGTCATCCTAAACTGGTAAGTAGGCTCAAATGAACGTGCTGATACAGGTGAACAGATACCCTGTTGTGATACATCCGAGGGTACCTGTTTCTCAGCGTCTGCCTTGTTAAGAAGGTTTCATTCCCTGAGTGGAAGGATCCGAGCTGAAAAATATGTCCTTGCACGACAAAATGTTAATGTGTGGTGTGCGCTGAATCAGTGCGCGGCGGCCTCCCCTTCTTTACTGCCGCATACATTAGAGCGTTTACGGAGCACTGGTTCTCATCCAAAGGTCGGGCTGTCTCTAGGCCACCCAGAGCTCATCAAAGCTCTAATTCCCAAAGATTATAATTCCGATCAAAGCTTCTGCTGTAATTCTGGTGGCAAAGAAAATAGGGCAAGCTCTCTAGAAACAAACCCAACCCCACAGTGTTTTACATTTCCCCAAACCGAGTAATAGCCAGTTTTGCCACACATTTGAGCATCTATTAAGATTTGAAAAGAAAAGCATTATCATGTCCTGATGTATTAAATCATTCTTCTTCCTTTAACTTCCCTTTTTTCTCCTGTTTTGCTCCCTTGAGGCAGGCATTCCTTGCCCTTACTAATTCTTAAGTTGTAGTTTAACTGTCTATGTTAAGATTACTAGTGATTTTGCTATAATGTAAAATAAAAGAGGAAATCTATTTCTAGATTCTGTATGCAAAATATAAAATTTTGTATAAGGAAAAATAAAAATTCTGTGTATTTACGTTAAAAATTATTAGTCTCTATTCTAAAGCAGCATAACTTAATTTGCTACTAATTTCATTATCATTCACACGGCCTTTTTTCTCTTCTCTCTTAATGGACCTTTCTTTGCTAAGTATCAGAAGTCTGTTGTTTCTTTTCTTTGGAAAAGTAGCTAGCTTTTGCAACTCTGTCCTTTGAGAATTGCAGAATGGGACAGAGAAGCTGGGGTAATGGAGGGAAGATTCAGACAGAAGGAAACAGTCAGTTCTCATTGTCTATAGTGGTTGAGGTAAATGTAGCTCTCATTATGCTTGATTTCACTTATTTCCTGTCTCACTAGTTTACAAAAAGAAGACTCTTTTCTCCTGAACAAGAGGCCTGTTATGGTCATGTAAGTAAGAAACAACAGTCATTTGTTTAAATATCAACAGATCCCTCAGTTGATAGAAAGCTGATGAAGTTATGACTTTGGTCTATGAAGCTAAATTTAAAATTACAATATTAGTATTTCCTAGAAATGATATATTATTACAAATTTCTAATACAGAGTCCTAGAGAACAAAGTCTCTTCAGCACAATTGTCATGTTTTAAAACTGATACAAGAAAACGGATTTTAGTAGGGAAAATAAGTGACTAACAAATTTAGAATCAGAAGATACACGTATAGAGAAGAAGACTGTGATTTTCTGCTGTGAGTCTAGAATCAACATTCAGTACCTCTTTTCCACCCAGCACTAGAGTTTATACGGAGATCAAATGAATGGCACCTGATTGCGTCTTATTAGATGTATATTTCATGGGGAAGTAGAAAGAGCCCTTCAGTAGCAAAGGTTAGGAAAGCTGAGCTCATTTTTACTCTAACAAACTCAGTGGATGAATTGAAGCAAGTTACCATCTTCCTTTGAACCTTAGTTTCCTCAACTGCAAAGTAACAGTACTCCTAACTTTAGCATTTTATGCTTCTATAACACAAACTGGGTGTGAAAGTGTTCTGGGTAGCATGAGAGAAGGGAACTGTGTATCCTGAGAAGCTGGTGAAAATGTATCTTGTTGGTTTGGTTAGAAAACTCAGTGTTCAGCTGAGTTAACCATCCTTAAGGGAAAACAATTATCTAATTTTTTTTCTCTCTAATATAAGGAGTATCCTTTAACTCCGGCATTGTCTATTGATGACAATGGCTGGCCTTTTGCCTCTAGCAAGCCTCTTTAACAATGCCTTATAATTTAAATCAAGTACCTGCCGTGACTGCCCCAAGTAAACACTGATTTGGGGGAGTGGTATAAATAACATGGACATATGGAGTAGATCAATTCAGACTATGCTTTTGTCTATCTATATTGCTTTTATTTCTTTATTTTAAGAGCCTATACTATCAAAATCACGCAACTGGAATTTAAAGTCATGGCATGGAAAACCATCAACTGTCATTGTTAAACCAAAAAAGAAAAAAAAAACACCTCACAAAAACTAAGACCCAAATTTATGTGTGGGGGGTGTACGTGTGTGTGTATGAATCTGTTTTTCTTATTATTACTGGTATGTAAAATCACAGCCTTGCTTTGCATAAAGCAGGAGACCCAAGAAGATTAAAAACTGATGGAAGAGTCTATCAGATTCTTTGTTTTGGGGGATACAAAAAGAATTTCCTTTCCCTTGTCCACTGAGTTAATTTCTTAGAATAATCTATAAAAAATGATCGTTTATTCCAAAAATGAAAGAAAAGAAAGGTAGAGTTTAAAAAATATCTATAATGATGATAATTTTGTTCAGAGGTTCTTAAAACAGGGGCCCTGGCTTTGAGATTGTTTGTGGGCCCCCCAAGATTGTCTGTATGTTTTGTATGTATGCCATAATATTTCTTTTTAATCATGTCCTCAAAAAGATACATTTCCTAAAAGTGACTAATTGAGCACTGATCTGGTCCAAGTGAGAAATCCCAGAGTGAGGAGCAAGTTGCCACAGTCACATCCTTAGCCAGCGTCGCCGAGAGCCCCAGGACAGGAGTCCCTAAGGCTGTCCACGCCAGTGCGCACTCAAATAAGTGTTTCTGCAACTTGCATTATCTGGTGAAGAAGCTCTGCCTGCTTTATTTTTTGTGAAGGGAAGGTAAACTTACAGAGATTTAGAGGACAGCATTTCAATTCTAACATTTATTGCCACTAAAATTAGTGTTTTAAGATCTGTGTGACAAGAATTAGCTAGAGAGAAAGGATCTCTCAAAACAAGACAAAGCTCTCATATACATGCATGATGAAGCCCTATCTACAGAAGCAAAAATTACCTGTGTTGACACAATGTTTGAAGATCAACTGGAATTTAAAATAGGCAAATGGTTCATCTAGAATAGCAGACCTGCTTACTTAGAAAGATTACTCTTCTGAAAAATTTTCCACTTGGCTTACTGAAATTAGGTGTATTAATGTAATCACTTAAATAAATTATGATCAAAAGAGTCAGTATTGCACATCAAGCCTTTACTAAGTTGCTTTTTACTAGTTCTTCCTGTTATGTGTTTATATGAAAACGATTTTTAATTTAGAAAGTGTTACCAAGATGTGCTGTTTATTAGATATGTCTTCGGAGCTCAATCTTCAGGAACATGGCATATTTCCCATGTCTTTTTCTGACTAGCCTTCCTCAGAAGGGAGAAGAAAAAATTCCAAAGAGAGAAAGAAATATCTGTAAGTAATACATTTATGGGCATTCAATGTTGGATGCTTTCACAAGCTTGGCTGCTATTGGTAAATCCCTGCAAAGATGACAGTAGCATCTAATATATGGTATCACGCAAATTTAAACAAAGGCAATGCCAATCATGCTGCTGATTTCAGCAATGTGCTGTATTTGGTAGCCATTGGTAGACGTCTACAAAGCAAAATCACTAAGCTGTAAAAAAATGCCTTAATTCTTAAGGTAATAAAGGAAATTAGTTTTTTCCTGTGAGCCCAGACTATACTGGCCAGGGACATGAAGCGATAGGTTAACATAGAGAAATGCTAACAATGACTTTAAATTCTCTATTGAGAACCTGAACACAAGGTAGTGCAGCAATAACATGCTTGATTCTGAACTTTGAAATGAATAACTAGTGAAGTACTTCATCTTGTGTAGGAAGCAAAATACAGATTTTCTGTTAGACATGTGAGTACACTTTCAATGTCTCCAACATCTTCTATCTGTCTGAGTGACCACAGACAGATGCTGAGCTTTGGTCTCCAAGTGCAAATTAAACTAAGTACCTTAAGAAGCTAAAAATTAAGACAAACTATTCTGGATAAAAAAGTAAATAAAAATAATAGAGATCACAATGCTAAATGGGAAAAAAAACCTTATTAGTCTATATATCCCTTTATAATTTATAGCAATAATATTTCTTCATTACTATGCAACAGTAATTGATTAAATAAATTGAGGGTGAAAATGACTGATTAAATCATTGTGCTTAATGCATGCCAAGGGAGGAAAGATTTCCCTAGACAGAGGGGGGAAAAAAGAGAGGAATATATAAAAATAGATACTATATCAACAACTGTAAAAGATTCATTCAACATGAAGTCTACAGACATCAAGTAGAGGTATTAGAATCAGTAGTGAGCAAGATTAGACATTGACACAAAGTACCCGTATCAATACAGAGTCCTGTGCTGTATCTTCAAACATATAATATATTTGCCTGGAGCTCTTCCAAATCAACTCTGTTTACACTTATGTAGAAAATGTAACCTCAGTTTCAATGAATTTTTAATTTTGTTCAATCTTGCATTTGTTCAACCAAAAACAATTTAAAGAGGACCAAGGCTATCAGCCTCACAGTGAGCAAGTGTGGCTCCTCACTGGGGAGTTCCTGAATCTGCCACAAAAATCAACAGCGCACATCTAATGGTTTTAATTCTAGCGCTGAAAAGTGAATAATCACATCAAAGGGCCTCTTTGGTTTGCAGATTAAACATGTAATGTGACCTGTCATCTGGCCACTTCTCTGCATTTCTACTTTAAATAATCATAAATAAGGAAGCCTTGCTACTCTTTGGAATGACATGGCTGTTTGAATTTCAAAGTCTTAGAAATTGCACTCATTCCTTCTTTAGAGTCCTGGTTTATGGCGAAAATTCTCAGCTGAAAGATTCTTTATTGTATTCAAATCTTGTCCCATATGAGTTGCTTTGGTTACTCAGTTTATGAAGAGTCTTAGAAATTGATCTGGGTCCACAGCAAAAAACACCAACTGTTTTCCTGGGAAGGGAGAAGAAGAAAATGGAAAATCAGGTGGAAAATTTGGCAGAACATGACAAGAAGTATGCTCTATGAGCATGTGTAAGGTACTTAAGAATGTTAATTTCTTGCTATTAAAATAATTTAAAATAATTTTGGCCTATTGAAAATAATTGTTCAATTCTTTCCAAATGGAAATGATCACCCAGAAGGTATTTTATTCACCTCTTCCTTTTCATACTAGAATTCGGATAATTCAGAGAATGTAACTAGGAGCACATACTTGCTTATTACCAGACAAAGAGTGAAGAGTCTGCCTTAGCCTTTCATTACATGCCATTAGTGACACCAGAGACTAAATCCAGAGCAGCAGTTGACAGACGTCCGTCCACACTAGATCACGTCAGTATTCCCCTATCGCTGTTTTCCAGACACTCTCCCCTGCAGAGGCCGTGAATGTGCATGAGCCATGATGAACACGAGACGAGAAAGAGAAGCTACTACCAACTCGAAAGGATACATTTAAATGACTAATTTGCATCCACATTGAAATAAAAAGCTTCTCAATCTGGATACATGTTCTTTTCCATTTATGCACAGCAATAATTGTAACAAACACCAAGCGGGTTTTATTTGCTAACATAAAATTTTAGTAGATAAATTATACATATAGACTAAGTACATAGTCTAAATAAATCTCAGGAAATGACAAATATTTTATAATAATCTTCCTCCAAGTTCGTTGATTTGTTGGAATTCTTCCTAGGATATCAAAATGATTAACAATTCATATATCTTAGACAAATTACAGTTATGTCCCCAATGTCTGAAAATAATTGCTGAAAAAAAGATAGTGAATCCATTTAAATTTATAACAAATACTGAAAAATGGTTTTATTAAAACTTTTCATCTTGAAAAATAAATCAAAGAACTATGAAAATAAAACTTTCATTGGCAGTTATGATTGAGTAATGAGGACTAGATTTACCCTCTGGCATTAAAAAACTAGAAAAAAGTATAAAACAAGTATTTTCAGACACTGGACAACAGGCAGAAGATAACAGTGATCCCTGAGAAAGGACAAACAAGGTGAGTCGGCAGTTGTCTTTGCTTATTGCCTGGAGACAAGCTACTGGCTGCCGCACTGGTTAGTGGTCTCACTGAGTTGAGGAGACAAAGAAAAAAATTTGTGGAGGCCAAAGCAGCTAGAATTTGCAGAGAAAACTACGGTAGGGAAGATACATCTACAGAAAGAAGCTCTGAGAGCTAGAGAGGAGTAACCTTAAGTCTTGGGCTGAGTACTGATTTGCTCATGTGAGAAAAGAAGCCACGTGAATCTCAGAAAGGAACTATCAGGGGCAGTAAGTCAGACACAGTGCAGAGTTTGCACAAGCTTGTGAATAATCCATATTCCCACAAGCCAGAATGATAAGATTTATACATAATCCACGGGCAATGGGCAGCAATCTAGAAAGGTACCACCTTATTTGGCGACAGCTGACCTTCCCCAAAGAAAGGTGGCCTTGCCTGAAATAACCCACTCTTTGCTAGAAACTTCTTTTCCCACTGCCCCTTTCTGCCTGTAGAAGCCTTCCATTTTGTACAGCTTCTTGGGCCTCCTTGCTATTTGCCAGATGTGACGCAGTCCCAGTTCCCGGAGTCATTGAGTGAAGCCGATTAGGCAGATATTCAAATTTGCTTATTGAATTTTGCCTTTGTAACAGATTAGATCTCAAACGTTCTCACTGTAAAAAATACTGTAATTATGTGAGGTGAAGGTGCATTAACTATTCTTAGTGTAGTAGTCATTTTGTAATACAAACACATACCAAATCATTACATTGTACATGTTAAACTTACACAGTTTTATGCCAATTATATCTTCATAAATCTGGGGAAATAATCAACAATATTTTTTATTCTGTGTACTGTAATAATAAAATGTAATATATTTTGCAATGAATAAAATGTAATAATAAAACATAATGTAATTGTTTAAACACTACAACTAAACCCTACAATGAAAAAAACTCCAATATACATGAAACAAAACCTGATAGGACTGTAAAGAGATATACGGCTAGGACTATAGTTGATGATTTCAACAACCTTATCCCAGTAATTGATAGAACAAGTAGACAGAAAATCAGTAAGTGTATTGAAACTTGAATACCACCATCAAAGAGCCGAAACTAATTGATATTTATAGAGAGCTCTATTCCAAAACAATGGAATACAAATTATTTTTTAATGTATGTGGAACATTCATCAGGGCAGACCACATTCTGGGCAATAAAACAGGTCTCAATAAATTTTAAAGAATTGCAATCACAAAAATTATGGTTTCTTAACAAAACCCAATTTAACTAGAAACCAAGAACAAAAAGCACTTCTTCCAAGGTGACATACAAATGGCCCATAGGTATATGAAAAGATGTTCAACTTCACTAACCATTAGGGAAATGCAAATCAAATGGAATACCACTCGGCCATAAAAAAGTAAGAAGTTTTACATTTGTGACAGTATGGATGGACCTGGAGAACATCATGCTATGTGAAATAAGCCAGTCAGAGAAAGACAAATACCATATGATTTCACTCATATGTGGAATCTAATGAACAAACTGAACTAACAAGGAAAATAGAGACAGACTCGTAGATAATAAATAGAATGACAGATAATGGGGGGAGTTAAAGAGTGGAGGGATTGAGCCAAAAGGAAAAAGGACTCACGACATGGACAACAGTGTGGTGATCACAGGGGGCATGCAGGGGGATACAAGAGGAATAAATGATAATGGAAAAAATATAATACAGAAAATTATAATGATACTACTCATACACCTTAGAATAGCTATTATCAACAAAACAAGTAATAACAAGTGTTGGAGAGGTTGTGTAGAAAAAGGAACCCTCATTCACTATTGGAGGAAATGTGAATGATGGAAAACAGGAAGGAGGTTCCTCAAAATGTAAGAATAGAGTTACCATATGTCCCAGTAACCCCTCTTGTGGGTATCTATGCCCAAAATTTGAAAATATTTATTCATAAAGATATGTGTAGCCATATGTTCACTGCAGCATTATTCACAATGGCCAAGACACAGAAACAATTGACGTGTCCTTCAGAGATGATTGGATAAAGAATATGTGGACCATATATGTTGTTGAACACCACTCAGCCAATACTATGTAGGAAAGATGAAATACTACCATTTGTGATAACATGAATAGATTGAGAATATCATGCTGAGCAAAATAAGTCGGACAGAAAAAGTCAAGAACCACATGATTTCACTCAATATGTGGGATCTAAAACTAAAAGCAACAAATGAACAAACAAGACAAGCAGATGAAAAACATCTCATAGATACAGACAACAGTATAGTGGTCACTAGAGAGCAAGCGGGATGGAGGGCAATAAAGGGTAAAGGAGATTGGTGGGGAGAAAATGCAGACAACTGTAATTGAACAACAATAAAGTAATTTAAAAAATTAAAAATAAATAAATGGTAAAGGAGGTCAAATACATGGAAACAAAAAGATTTAGATGTTGGGTGGTGAACACATAATGGAATATACAAATGATACTTTACAGAATTGTACATTTGAAACCTGTATAATTTTATTAACCAATGTCACCACAATAGATTTAATAAACAATTTTTAAAAACAAGAAAATCTGTAAAATCCTAATCTTTGGAACTTAAGCAACATACTTCTAAATAACTAATTGGCAAAAGAATAAATCACACAGAAAATTAAAATATATTTTAAAAGTTAAAAAGTGAAAACAAAAAATTGTGAGATATAGAGAAAGCGGTGTTTAGAAGGAAACTTCAAGTAATTTTTGAAGATTTTATTTATTTATTTTTAGAGAGGAGGGAAGACAGGGAAAAAGGTAGAAAAACATCAATCAGTTGGCTCTCTTATACACCCCAACTGGGGACCAAACCCACAACCCAGGCATGTACCCTGACTGGGAATTGAACCCATGACCTTTTGTTTTGCAGGACCAAGTCCAACCTTCTAAGCCACATGGGTCAGGGTGAAAATTTATAGTATTAAACACTTTTATTAGAAAATAAAAGGGTCTGAGATTAATGACCTAAAATTTCACCTTAAGAAGATGGTAAAACAACTACAAACAAAGCCCAAGTAGAAGGAAGGAAGGAAATAATCAAGATCAGAGCAGAAATAAATGACATAGACACTAAAAAAAAAAAAAAAAAAAAAACCACCAAAAAACACAATTCAAATGATCAAAGAATCCAGGAGCTAGTTCTTTGAAAAGAGAAACAAAATTGACAAACATTTAACCAGACTCATCAAGTAAAAAGAAGAGAGAACCCAAGTAAATAAAATCAGAAGTGAAAGGGAGAAGTAACAACTGACACCACAGATATATAAAGGATTGTAAGAAATTACTATGAACAACTATATGCCGAGAAATTGGACATCCTGGATAAAATGGATGAATGTCTAGAAACATACAAACTTCCAAAACAATCAGGAAGAAACAGAAAATGTGAATAGATTGGCAACAACTAGTGAAATTGAAGCAGTAACCAGAAAACTCTTGGCACACAAAAGCCCTGGACCAGATGGCTTCACAGAATTTTACCAATCATTCAAAGAAGAACTAACACCTATCCTTCTCAAACTATTCCAAAAAATTCAAGAGGTGGGAAGACTTCAAACTTTTTTCATGAGGCCAGCATTATCCTAATTCCAAAACCAGATAAATACATAACAAAGAGAGAATATTACAGACCAACATATCTCGTGAACATAGATGCTAAAATCCTCAACAAAATATTAGCTAACCAGATCCAGCAATACATTAAAGAGATCATACGCTGTTATCAAGTGGGATTTATTCTAGGGATCCAAGGATGGTACAATATTCGCAAATCATTAAATGTGATACATCACATAAACAAAATGAAAGACAAAAATCACATGATCATATCGTAGATGCAGAAAAGCATTTGATAAAATCCAGCATCTACTTATGATAAAAACATTCAGCAAAGTGGGAATAGAGGGAGCATACCTCAACATAATAAAGGCCATTTGTGAAAATCCTACTGCCAGCATTATATTCATTGGGCAAAAACTAAAAGTGTTTCCTTTAAGAGGGAACAGTGGGGAGAGAGGATTACAGGAACTACTATAAAGGACACATGGACAAAATCATGGGGGAGGGTGGAGGTGGGGGAGGGAGGGGGGTTCGGCTGGGGTGGGGTGGAGGGATGGGGAGAAAAGGCATACAACTGGAATTGAATAACAATTAAAAGATCAGGAACAAGATAGGGGTGTTTGCTTTCACTACTCTTATTCAACATAGTACTGGAAGTCCTAGCCACAGTGATCAGTCAAGAAGAAGTAAAAAAGCATCCAAATTGGAAAGGAGGAAGTAAAACTGTTCTTATTCACAGGCCACATGATATTGTACATAGAAAACCCTATAGGCTCCACCAAAAAACTACTCAACCTAATAAATGAATTCGGGAAAGTGACTGGATACAAAGTCAATATTCAGAAATCGGTGGCACTTTTGTATACCAACGTTGAACTATCAGAAAGACAGACTAGGACAAAATTCACATTTACTATCACAACAAGAAAAATAAAGTACTTAGGAATAAATTCAACCAAGGAGATAAAAAGATCTGTCTCAGAAAACTATAGAACACTGAAGAAAGAAACTAAGGAAGATCCATATAAGTGGAAGCATATACCGTGTTCATGGATTGAAAGACAACATCATTAGAACATCCATACTACCCAAAGCAATCTATGGATTCAATGCAATTCCTATTAAAATACCAATGGCATATTTCACAGATCTGGAATAAATATTTCAAAAATTAAGTAGAACCAAAAAAGATCCCAAATAGCATCAACAATCTTGAGGAAGAAGAACAAAGTAGGAAGGATCACTCACAATACCTGATGTCAAACTATACTAAAAGGCCATTGTAATCAAAACTGTCTGGTACTGGCATAAGAACAGACACACAGATCAATGGAACAGAATAGAGAGCCCAGAAATAAATACACGTCTCCATGGTCAATTAATATTTGAGAAAGGGGGCATGAGCGTACAATGGAGTAACAGTAGCTTCTTCAATAAATGGTATTGGGAGAACTGGACTGCTACATGCAAAAACTGAAACTAGACCACTTACACCATACAGCAGAATAAGCTCAAAATGGATAAAAGAATTAAATATAAGTCATGATGCCATAAAAGTCCTAGAAGAAAACATAAGCAGTAAAATTTAAGATACCCCATATAGCAGTATTTTTGCCAATATATCTCCTACAGCAAGGTAAATAAAGGAAAAAATAAACAATCATCACTACATCAAATTCTACACAGCTAAAGAAACCATTATTAAAATCAAAAGGGAGATGACCACATGGGAGAACATATTTGCCAATGATACATCAAAGGTTTGATCTCCAAAATATATGAAGAAATCATAAAACTCAACACCAAGAAGACAAACAATTCAATTAAAATATGGGCAAAGTACCTGAACAGACACTTCTGCAAGGAGGACATACAGATGGCCCATAGACATATGAAAAGATGGTCAACATTACTAACCATGAGAGAAATGCAAATCAAAACTGCAATGAAATATCACCCCACACCTATCAGAATGGCCATCATTAATAAATCAACAAACAACAAATGCTGGCGAGGCTGTGGAGAAAAGGGAACTTTAGAGCACTGCTGGTGGGAATGCAGACTGGTGCAGCCACTGTGAAAAACAGTATGGAATTTCCTCAAAATCTAAATATGTAAAAGGTGAAAGATTTATATCATCTGAAGAGAAACCAGAGTATCCAAAGTCTAAATATGGAATTGCCTTTTGACCCAGCAATTCTGCTGCTGGGATTATACCCTAGAATCCTGAAACACCAATTCAAAAGAACCTATGCACCCCAGTGTTCATAGCAGCACAATTTACAATAGCCAAGTACTGGAAACAGCCTAAGTGCCCATCAGTAAATGAGTGGATCAAAAAACTGTGGTACATTCACACAGTGGAATTCTATGCAGCAGAGAGAAAGGAGCTCCTACCTTTCATGACAGCATGGATGGAACTGGAAACTATTATGCTAAGTGAAATAAGCCAGTTGGTAAAAGACAGATACCATACAAGCTCACGTATAAGAGGAATCTAATGAACAAAATAGAAACACAGGCATGGAAACATGGAAGAGACTGACAGTGACCAGAGAGGATGGGGGAGGGGGTAACAGTGGAAAGTAGGGGAAGGGACTAGACAATGAACATGTAGGAACATGACCCACGCACATGGACAACAGTGTGGAAATTGACTGTGAGAGCAGGAGTAGGATGGGTGGAGAAGGGCAAAGAGGAAAAAATTGGGACAACTGTAATAGAATAACAATAAAAAATGAAAAAAATGAAAAAAATAATTTAATTTATGTCTTTATTCTCTATTTCTATCTCTATATTATATTCTTTTTTAATAGTTCATTTTTATTGTATTTTTCCATTGCCCTTTAACTTCCCTATGCCCTCTTCTACCTACTCTCCTCCCCCATCAATCATCACATTGTATATTTATGTACAAGAGGTTAACCAAAATAATACATCTAAAATGAACCCTTCTGTTTAAATGGCACCCTTTTCTAGTTAATGCAGCCTTAAAATGAAACTAGACCACCTTCTTACACCACACACAAGAATAAATTCAAAATGGATTAAAGACAAATATTAAATCCTAAACCATAAAAATTCTAGAAGAAAACAAAGCTGTAAATCTTGGACATTTCTCATAGCAGTATTTACCATATTTTTTGGACTATAAGACACGCTGGACTATAAGATACACCTAGGTCTTAGAGGAGGAAAATAGGAAAAAAAATTTGAAGCAAAAAATGTGGTAAAATATTTAATAACATCCTTTAAAGCAGAAATCCTTTTCCACTTTGACATCTTTCCACAATTACGGTAGATTCAGCAGGAGACTACAGTACGCTATCGTATCTTCTACAACAAAGTACAGTAATGACAGAACTATCTGCACTGTGTCCTGCGTAGCTATGGGGGCGCTGTAGCTGAGAACGTCAGTGGATGACGCACTGTTATGGGGGAGATCTGCTGCTGACACTGTTATGGGGGGATCTGCTGCTGACACTGTTATGGGGGGATCTGCTGCTGACACTGTTATGGGGGGATCTGCTGCTGACGCTGTTATGGGGGGATCTGCTGCTGACACTGTTGTGGGGGGATCTGCTGCTGACGCTGTTATGGGGGGATCTGCTGCTGACACTGTTATGGGGGGATCTGCTGCTGACGCTGTTATGGGGGGATCTGCTGCTGACACTGTTGTGGGGGGATCTGCTGCTGACGCTGTTGTGGGGGGATCTGCTGCTGGAGGGCCACAGGTTGTGCAGCACTCTTGTATGGGGACAGCAGTTTTGCACAACCTGTGTGGCTCTGCAGCTGTTGCCAAATTACAGCTCCCATCATCCCAACCTGTCCAAGCATGATGGGAGTTGTAGTTTTGCAACAACTGCAGGGCCACATTGACAGGTGACCCTGCAGTAGAATTTGCCTATATTAATGTTAATGGGGGACACACCAGTCATGTGATGGAGGCACCATCCGGGCATTGCAGGCTTTCCTCTCCTGACATGCCTGCACCCTCCTCCCTAGCACTGTAGTATGCGGCAGTGGGACTCTGCTGCTGCCTCCCTTGCTTCGCACCACCTGGACACCCCCTCCTCCCAGCCCAGGGCCCGCAGCATCGCCCCACTCCTGCTGCAGCCAGCTTCCTGCAGCAGCGACCCTGCCCCTGCCTCCTGTGACCCTGCTCCACCACCCCCCCGCCCCCCAGCAAGGCAAGTAAGCTACATTCGGACTATAAGATGCATCCCCATTTTCCTCCCAAATTTAGGGGGGAAGTGCATCTTACAGTTCAAAAATATGGTAATAGGATATATCTCTCCAGACAGGGGAAACAAAAAAAATGAATACATAAACAAATGGGTCTACATCAAACTAAAAAGTTTCTGCACATCAAAGGAAAACATCAACAAAATGAAAAGACAACCCACAGGATGGGAGAACATATTTGCCAATATATCTGGTAAGGAGTTAATACCCACAATTTATAAAGAACTTACAAAACTCAACACCATAAAAGAAAAAAAACAACTCAATTTAAAAAGTAGGCAAAGGACTTGAACAGATACTTCTCCAAAGAGGACATACAGATGGCCAATAGACATATGAAAATATTCTCAACGTCACTAATCATCAGAGAAATGCAAATTAAAACCATAATGAGATATTATCTCATACCTGTCAGAATGGCTATCATCAATAAATCAACAAACCATAGATGCTGGCGAGGATGTCGAGAAAGGGGAACACTTTTGCACTCGCCGTGGGAATGCAGATTGGGGCAGCCACTATGGAAAGCAGTATGGATATACTTCAAAAGTTAAAAATGGGTCTGCCTTTTGACCCAGCGATCCCACTTGTGGAAATATACCTGAAGGAACCCAAAACACCAATTGAAAAGAATTTATGCACCCCCATGTTCATAGCAGTGTTATTTACAATCGCTAAGATTTCAAAGCAGCCCAAGTGTCCATCAATAGGTGAGTGGACAAAACAACTATGGAACATTTACACAGTGAAATACTACTCAGCTGTAAAAAAACCTTTTTTTTACCCTTTGCAACAGTATGGATGAACCTGCAGAACACTATGCTAAGTGTAATAAGCCAGTCAGAGAAAGACAACTACCATATGATTTCACTCATATGTGGAATCTAATGAACACACTGAACTAACAAGGAAAACAGAGACAGGCCCATAGATAGAGAGCAGGATAACAGCTAACGGGAGGGGGAATTTAGTCGGGGGAGGGATTGAGCAAAAGGAAAAAGGATGCATGGACCTGGACAACAGTGTGGTGATTCTTGGGTGGTGGAGGGTATGAAGGGTGTAAATAGTAATGAGAAAAATAAACATTCAGAAACAAAACAAACAAAATGTTGATTCATTTTTTTCTAAACTATGCTACATAAAAATCCTTTTAAAATAATGCATTTCAGGTGCCAGACCTGAGCAAATACAGAAAGTGAAAGTGTTGTACACAATGTGAACAGTAGGTGGTGCACATCTGCGCATCTTAAACCAGCTTGCTGTTGTTTCAGGAAAATGAAAAACCAAATAAACAGACAAAATTCTTCTCAATCAGGAACAGTATAACAAATAAGAATTCTTAATAAGTAATCAAAGAAACCAATAATTCCAGTCTAATTTCCTGCAAATGATCCTCTACTGTTTTGAGGTTTGATTTAAGAATGAAGAGAGAGAGAGAAGAGAGAGAGAGAGGAAAAGAGGAAGGAAGCAAGCAAAACTTTCAAAGTTTTCAGCAGTATACTATGAAAAGTAATAAAAGAATGCTTGTCAGAGGTCAGTTAAATGTCACTAACAAGGAATGAACTGTCTGTGGTGCACAGAAAGACCCAGGTGAGTATGACAAGATGATCGCATAGAAGGTGGATGTACTGGGAAAAGACTGGAAAGAAGATACCCAAGCTGGGTTGACTTCTTCTATTCTATAGGTCCGCTTTAACTGGGGCCCTGCATGTTACAAAGGACCTCCACTTTCTAAAGAATGCTTCCCTCTTCAACCCCAAACTACGTTCTCAAGGGGAGGGAATACAGAAATGGCTTCAACCATGGCTGAAATCTGAATTACATGAGTATATATTCCTATTTAAATTTTGTTTCTGGGGCTCCACACCATGCTTCCCAAAACAAAACCTCTGAAGGTGGAGCCAAGGGCCATGAAGAATCAGTGATTCTTTTAAGACATCTTGATTCATGAATTCATGAATTGAGATTAAAAAAATATTTTTCTCAGAAGCTGTCTCATTCATTTATAATCAAATATCATTTTTATATTTATCAAATATAGTTTTTAAATTATGAATTAATCAAATATATACTAATGGTTACAATGATAACTCAATCCAGAAGAAAAAATTGACAGTAGCACTTTAGGGTCACAGGAAATTTTAAAAATTACGAACATTCTTGTTGCAAAAATGTGTAGGTCAGAAACAAAAATATAATTAGTTCAAATATAAAAATATATGGAATTTTATGAAATTTTGCAAATTAATCAGGATAGAAATGAAAGTTCAAGTAGAAAAAAAAATTGTGTATAATTCCAACTGCTAATGAAAGCTTGTTTGTGTATTTATAATATATGGGATTGATACCAAGAAACTGATGTTTAGATTCCAGTAGATATGTTTAAAATAATTATATTAATTTTAAAATGCCAGCATCTGCAACTATTTAACCATATGATGAACCTATTTCAATGCCAAATTTAAGATGTGAGAGTGGGTATGTGGTTTTCAAGATGCTTTTACATTTTTGTAGACGATTGCCTCGCACCATATGAAGTTTATAGCAGGCGAAGGGTGGTCTGTCCTATGCCCTGAAGTGAATGCTTTCTTTCAGGAGTGGTCTGTTCAGATCACAGATGCATAGTCCATAATGTTAAATTACTTTAGAATTATTGCTTTCAAGAAAAAAAATGTTTAAAAATATTCCTGACAAGAGAAGAGAAATAACTTCAAGTTTCAAAAATTGTATTCGTTCTGGTAAGAAAAGGTACAAAAACCAATGCATGTAATGTTAAAATTATTTGTAGCGCTCCCTTGTTTGCCAACAGAATTTGAGACCTGGAGACAGAGTGAAGTGAGAAAAGGGATTTTGAAAGCTTTTCTAGTGTCACCTGATACATGCCGTGGGAATGAGCAGCACTCATTTTTACACGGGTCTACGCAAACTTAAAAGTAGGTAGAAGAGTCTAGTTCGTAAATAATTTATACCCTATTTCTAAGCCAAATTTTAATAACTCGGCATTACGCACAAGTAGTCTCTGACTCGCTTCCTCCTTTAATAGTGATAATTGAGTGTTTAAGTGGCTTTCTAATTTGTAAACCCATTATTAACTCATCTTTAAAAACTTCACGTCATAACTTGGTAATATTTCAATTTGATCATTAACCACATGTCAAATTTTCTGAAGAATGGTACTTACCCTCTGTTAAATTTTGCTATTTCATCAAACAGAAGCTTCCACTGAGGACGTCCAATATAAAGTCTTGAATTCAGTGCTTGATATTTTTCTCCTATCATTTTCTGCCGCAAAGAAAGCATTATATTTTATATGACATGGTGTTGGCAAATTCCCCATTTCTCTAACATCGTTTTTGCTGGTGCTGTGGCTTCCTACCAAATTGCTGTGATATAAAGAATGTAAGTATCAAATGGCAACCTATTAAGTACAGTCAGAACATCATTTCCTTCCTCTTTTCCTTTAAAATCCATTCTCTTCTTAAATGCCGTTACTACAAATGGCTGATTCGCTTCATTTTTAAACAACTGCAATGTTGAAGAATGAAGTCTAATTAGCTACTCTCAAAAAGGCCTCGGTACATAAACTTCAATGCATTGTTTTTGCATTGCAAATACAGTTGTCATATTTGACCCATTATATGGATAAGTTACTACAAATTGTAATCATAAATTTGGGGAAATGATCTTAGACAAGAAAGCGTAAGACAGAAGAACTCTAAATCTTGGCTCTATAAACAAATAACTCCAAAGAACTGCTGTTTGTAAAGAACAGAATATGAGACCTGGAGACAGAGTAGAGTGAGAAGAGAGAGAGCGTCTGAGTCTCAGGCAGATGCTCTGAGACCCAAATGCAATCTATGCTCTGAACCTGAATTCCAGCAATACCATGGGAAGCAATGGCACTGATTTGCTGCATTAGAGAAGTAAAACAAAATATATTTACATCCCAAGTAGGGAAGAGTTCTGACTAGGAAAAATAGGGTTAGATTAGTTTTAAAGTAACTGACAAGCACTCATATTTTGTATTCAAAGTTATTACAGAAAATGATGATAGAAAATACTAAAATAAAACTTGTGAAAACATTCATGCCCAGGTTCATATACTCATGCAGCTCTTCAGTGTTGTCTAAAATATCAGCTTCTCCACCTGTAATTTAGGAATAGGACTATCTTCTACCTCTTGAATCTGCTGGAATTACATGCTTACATATGTGATTGCTTAGTGCAGTGTCTAGCACAGTGAATAACTAATGGATGATGGCTATTACTATTTTGTTGTTTCCCTTGAATATAAATAAGGTTTACTGTGGATGATCTTAATTTTTCTTTCATATAAAACCTCCTCTCAGTGTTCATAGTCCCAAGACTGTTCACTTATGGTCTGATCTCTGTAGGTAAAGAACTTGAGGCAACAGTGAAGAGGACAGAGATGAACTCAAAAGTCTGCTCCAGCAGCCCGTGAAGAGGACAAAAAAAGGCATAATATGGTCAACTTCAAGGACAAGCCCTGAGTTTTCTGGACACATTCCAGGAGGCCTTCCTGTGCAAAACCTCTTCAAACCACCTGCAGAACTTTTCTTCCAGCACGGCCCGGCCCTTACAGTCAATTTCCTATTATCAAGAGGCTTGTCTAATTTACAGTAACATCCAGCCACATACCTGTATCCCATCTGTTTGACTGAGGTACAGCTGGATGTTGACATAATCTGGTCTGTTCTCTTGCCAAAACTGAGAGGACATAAAAGTAAACAGACATTAAAGTTATTTCTGTATACTCAGACTTCCTCCTATTCTAACACATGTGATTCTAGAATTTGTTAAGATGTACTTTGCCTAATCGCAGTCAATATCTACAAGCAAATGTGTGTATATATATTTATATATGTATGTATGTATGTATAGTGTGAAAGTAATGATTTTTTAAAAACTCATATATTAGGACTCAAGTAGATGTTTTAGGAATGCAAAAGAAGCAGTTTTGCAGACAGGGAGTGATTCGTGTTTCCTCGCCCTCTGGCACCCTTGGCCATGGAAGGGCACTTGGGAAGTAACTGAGAGACCTCTGCCTATTGCCATGACTGCCTGGGCCAGAGATTTCTAGCAAGTTATTCAACTTCTCTTGGCTTCAGTTTCTTCACCAAGACAATGATATGGTTAAAGGATATTCTCACAGATCTCTTCCATATCTAAAATTATACATTTTCTGACAGGTGGCAACTCTGAATATTAAAATCCTCATGAAATATTTTTTTACCTTAAAAGTGGTAAGATGATTATCAGTACCCATAATATTCTTAAAATATCATCATGAATCATATCCCATCCAATAAATGCCTCAAGTTATATCCGAATACTAAATTCATTTTAAGGCCCTTTCTGAACTGAATCAGGATTCACGAATTTTAACTGGGTAGAAACTGAGGGATTTCTAGGTCCAGCAATGGGTGACATCTCATGCAATACATACTCGGTGTTGATTCTTGTCTTAAAAGCCTCCCAGGATGCTGTTCTATGACTCCTACCTTGGTAACTGGGGTTTGGTGCCTGCAGTGCCCAGAAAGAACTATACGAATTTAAATGATGTTCTTAATGACTTCAATGTCTCCATTTCAACTTATCTCTCACACAAGATAAGTAATAAAACATAAGAAAGGAATGATTTTCTTCAAGTCCAGGGAGCAAATACATGAATCGACAGTCTTGCAAATAGACAGGACTACAACATCACGCACAAGGATTATGTATTTCATTTTTGTTTCTCCTGCCTGTCACTCTTTCTTATTTTCCTCACAAATAAAAAATAACAGAATGTAACACTTGAAAGGAATTTTACATATCACTTCATATAAATTATAGCAATCATTTATTATATACTTGCAACATGACAGATTCTTCATTTTTTTAAAGATTTTATTTATTTATTCTTAGAGAGGGGAAGGGAGGAAGAAAGAGAGGGAGAGAAACATCAACATGTGTTTGCCTCTCATACGCCCCCCACCGGGGACCTGGTCCACAAGCCAGGCATGTGCCCTAGACTGGAAATTGAACTGGTGACCCTTTGGTTCACAGGCTGGCACTCAATCTACTGAGCCACACCAGCCAGGGCTCAATATGATAGATTCTTTAGATATGTTAAAGATAAATCTCACATCAGGGTTTAACTGCTGTTATCTTCATTTACAAATTGGAAATGTAAATAAGGTTTATAAAGGTTACGTGATTTATCCAAGGTCTTAGAGTCAGTATGCGGTAGAGACTCCAAATGCTTGATGTAGTCCTGGTTCCTCTTTTTGATTTTCTCAATGTGATTTATAAAGGTGAAGTGACTTGAAGCAAGTGATATAGTTAGTTAGTGGCAGAGCTGGTACCAAATCACCTGACATCTGGCACTGCACGCTTTTCTCAGCTCACCAGATTGGACAATCTGGCCAAGAAAGACCACCCGAGGTGCAACATTGCAGAAAGTCTGACAGCAAGACTGGGCGGCTAGGGCAGCTAGACAGGTACGTCCCAGGCATTCTACAATGACGTGAAAGAACTCGCCTTTGGAAGATTAAAAGATGTACATTTTCTTACTTTTAGGTTAAAACATCTAATTTAATTTTCAAGTTAAAAGTAATCTTCCAAATTACTGACAATAAAAACTTTAAATATTGATATTACAATTATATTTAGTAACTAATTACATAAGCAAAATACAGAATGCCATCCAATATGTCTTAAAGGTATCTGGGTTAGGAATTCATCTCAGAAAGTATGGACTAGTTCATTCAAAATACTAATTTTTTTATTTTTCAATTACAATTGACATTCAAAATTATTTTATATCCATTTCAGGTGTACAACATGGTGGTTAGATACTAACTTAAAAATAATGCATACCCATGTTAATTTCAACATTATTTACAATAGCCAAGATACGGAAGCAACCTAAGTGCTCACAGGTAGACAACTGGATAAAAAAGATGTGATAGACATAGGCAATGGGAATATTACTTGGCCATAAAAAATGAAATCTTACTATTTGTGACTACATTTATAAATCTAGAGGGTATTATGTTAAGCAAAATAAGTACAACAGAGAAAGACAAATACCATATGATTTCATTTATGCGTGGAATCTAAAGAACAAAATAAATGAACAAAACAGAAACAGACTCATAGATACAGAGATCAAACTAATGGAATAAATCTCTCTCATATTCTTTGATACAAATGTAAACTGTTTTACTCTCTTCTGGGGGAGGTTTGTCAGCATAATTTAAAAAGTTAGGTTTGGACACAACCTCCAACTCAGAAAGTCTAGTCTCTGGCATCGGCCCAGAAAAAAATATTCACAAATTAGAGAGTGGTGACTTTGCTCTTCCTAACAATTTTTTTCTCCCTTAGCTTCAAAGACAGAACTCCCGTTCTGTTTTGCTACTACCTCATTCATCACTCTGACCAGTCTCCTTCGTTAGCCATTACTCATCTTTTGCTCTTGTAGAAACTGCAGTATCCCAGGGCTTGGCATTTTCATCTTTCCCAAGATGATCTACAGTCAGATTGGTCTTGTTCACATCCTTTCAGTAGCTACTCATTCCTCTATTTTCCCTCCTGATTCAGCAGGTCCCTGGAGGGTCCCAGGAAACTATTTTTTTATTGTGGTAAAAAATACATAATATAAACTTACCATTTTAACCACATTTATGTATATAGTTATATAGTTAGTTCAGTAGCATTAAATACATTTATATGGATGGGCAACCATTAACACCATCCCTCTCCAGAACTTTTTATCTTCTCAAACAGAAACTCTGTATCCATAACCAATAAGTGCCAATTTCCTCTCCCTCTCAGACCAGGGCAACCAGCCTTCTATGAAATTGACTGCTCTAGGTATCTCATATTAAGTAGAATCAGGTAATAATTGTCCTTCTATGTCTGAACTAATTCACTCAGCATAATGTTTTCAAGGTCCACCCATGTTGTAACATGCCTCAGAATTTCATTCTTTTAAGGCTGAATAATATCCCATTACATGTATAGGCTACATTTTCTCTATCCATTCATCCATGTGTAGACATTTGCATTGTTTCCATCTTTCGGCTATTGTGAAAAATGCTGCTGTGACCACTGGAGTACAAACATCTGTTCAAGTCACTGCTTTCAATTATTACGGGTACATTTCCAGAACTCATCTCTTTTTGCATAAAATCCAAAGGCTTTATGTAATCTGCCCTCCCTCCACCTTCCAAAACACACACACACACACACACACACACCCTCTCTGAATGTTTTTCCCACATTTTTCCCTCTTGCTTACTCTGATTTGCCCAACAGCTCTCTTTTATCTTCCTCCAATCTAGTACTATTGCATCAGAGCACTTGCCTGTAAAGTTGGGCCTCTCTGCCTTAAAAATATTCCCCCAAGATATCTGCCTTGCTCATTTTCTGGGGTCTCTGCTCAGATACCACTTTTGGTGGGCATTTCCAAATACACAATACACATTAGTTTGTCCTCCATCACTTATTCTTTGCTGCTTCACCCCACTTTCTATTTCTTCTGTGTTCTAATCAGAACCAGACATCCCATTGATTCATTGGTTTATTGTCTATCTTCTCTACTTAGAGTGTAAATCACATGAAATCAGAAACTTGTTTTTATTTTGATCTCCAATTTAGCTCTATGTCCTAGAACAGTTTCTAAGTTATATAAGGCAGTTAGTAAATATTTGATGAGTGATAGAATGACTGAATAAATATCTGTACAAAATGGCATGCATGCTATTCACCGTAGTGCTCTTTGTAATAAAAATGTAATTATCCATCATGAGGGAATGGTTCAATAAACTAGATCCATTCATACTATGAAATTCTCTACAGCAGTAAAAAGAATGAGGTAATTCTGTATGTACCACTACCAGCAGTGTTCAAGACACAGTCATAAGTTTAAGAAAGAAAGCAACTTTCAGAACAATACGAACAGTACGCTAGAATCTATGGAGCCCTCATGGGTTACCTCTTGTTACATAGATTGGGTGGGGAAAGTAGTAAGGGAAGATCTTGCTTTATTTGAATTATTAAAAAAATTTACATCAAAGATGCAAAAAAGATGTGTATTACTTATACAACTTAAAAAAATAAAGATAGACATATTAGTAGAGAAATAAAAGGTTGCAAATAGGGCAGATGAAAAATGCCTGCTTTCATCTTTGTAAGAAATAAAACAGAATTTGGGCTTTTTGAAATTCTGCATAGTGTGCCAAAAGTCTTATGATGGTCTATTTGGAATATTAAAGGTGGAGATAAGGGGTAAGAGCTATTAGAACTAAAGATGGAAAGTGTAGTATCAATTGTCTGCTGATATTTCCCTTCATCTGCCTTCCCTCACCACCCCATATGCAAACATTTGCAAACACATATACATGTATATGTACACATCATTAGAACATGCATGCATTTCTGTGTTAAAATATTCTATGTTAGAACATATAAATCAGCATTTCCATATTAAAACACATAATCACAGATAATCACAGATACATATAATCACAGATATCAATATTTAAAAAGATGTGTACCAATTAACAAATGTCATCTCTGCTTTTTGAAGTTTAAAGGATCTTTCCTCCTTACTCTTTATCTACATAATTTTGGATTTGTTTTTCTATAGAAAACATTTAGTACTTTAGTGATTTGAAAGACAGTACGTGTTTTTAAAGTTACAAACCATAAAGTTGAGAACAAACCTAATTTTACCTTATTGTGCAATACACAGAGTAAGTCTGCAAACCAACAGAAGGATTGGATGTCTCTGCACACCCAAATAAAATACAGTCTTCTAAGCTTGTATTGTTTCCAGTCATCCCTTTAAAATTAAAATAACACGATAGTGATTAGGGTGGCAGAAAATGTTAAGAGTTCCTGTACCTTTGAACATTTGCTTTTCATTAGTAAGGAACCAATAGAAAAACCAGTCATTTACATTCAAGCATCTGACATAGCCCTATAACTCCCAAATGAATTTAAAACATAATGCTCTCCATAAATGAATTTAAAACATACGAATATTATATGCATATCACTCATTCCCAGTTGGAAGCAATAAACTAAACTCCTGGATCAGAATAATCTCAGCCCTGCGTCTCAGAAAGAAGTCCTCTCCACTCAGTGAGTTTTGCCCCTCGGCAGGGCTCCAGTTGTCATCATTCTTGCCCTGGCGTCCAGGCAAAGCAAGCCAAAACCATTCCAGAAATTGGTTGTTTATCCCCTTCTTAACATCATTAAAGAAGGGGATTTCACAACCACCTACTATGTAATATATTCCAGTAAATCAGGATTCCAAGTAGGATTCCTATTTATAATCAGGAAGTAAACTTGAGGTTAAGAAAATATTCTTTCCTTTTCTGAACTTTAGGTGCCCAAATAACGTGCAATATGTTTTTCAGAAACATAATTTCTGGCATGCAATATGGCTATTTTTCTAAGGACCTACAATAAGTTCCAAATTTATATCAAGTATCTAAAACTGAACTAAAATGACATTCAAACACATCACTTCAAACTATGATTTCTTTTTTGGTTTTCTATAAAACAGTGTTTTAATGCAAATTCTACCTTGAAAAGTCAATATAATAGATTTGAGAATAATTTCCTACTGTCATTTTGTATTTTCATGACCATTAATATTAATTAATTTTTGCTTATACTCCTAGGATAAAAATAACTGAAGAAGTATTTCCTGGTTACGCAGTCTTACTTCTGAAATTTCTATTCTGTCTGTTACAAATTTGCTGAGTAATAGAACAAGGAGTGAAAGGCTCATTTGTCATCTCAGAAACACTCTCCCAGAACATACTTTACGATAGCCCTGTACCTTTATTTCTATAGCCCATGAGTACCTCTTCTCATTATAGTTGTAATATTTTCTGAAGTAATGTTACTTATGAATTTTTCACTGGTTTATTTTTACCTCCCCCATTTGAATGTGAGGTTTTAAGGGCAGGGGCTCAGTGTCATTCATTGTTGGATTAGCAGTATTTACCTATAAGATAGATGGAACCACAGCTGCTCAAAAATATTTGTTGACTGATGGAGAAGTAGTGCACCTAACCCTGATGAGGGAGTAGAGAAATGAAGGCTGGTGAGTAACTTTAACAGAGGAAGAAGACAGAGGAGTGCGTAAGTGTGCTACTGACGTATCTTACAAGAGCACGCTGAAAGCAAAAGACCGTGTATTGACAATCGCTGAATTATTCCCTTCATCCTCCGTAAATGAAGTTCCTTCAATAGCAAGTAGAAGGATTTTACAAAAAATCACTTCCTACTAAAAAGGAGATGTCCACAATATTGGCAGTTCTTTATCTGGACTAATAAAACGGATCAAAATGACATACAGCAGGGTGTTGAGCACTGACGCAAACGGAGTCACTCCAATGCCTCCGGCCACACAGAGGCTAACCTCGTAGTTCAGTGATTCCTCGAACGGACTTCCAAACGGACCATCAACATACAGCCTGTGGAGAGGAACACACAGGTGGGAAAGATGACAATAATTAAAGTGATTTTCTATACTATGCGCAGACATACTGAATCCAACTACTAGGCCTTGTGATGGTTCAGGTCTTACTTTCCTGTTTCTCACAGTGACACGCCTAAAAAATAAGAAAATGTTGTTTATGAACTGTCAGTATTAAAACAATACATCTGTTTCTAAGCATGCCTTTTTGAGGGAAACATAAATTAAGCAATTAAGAAAATGCATAACTGTGACAGCTGACAAGTTAAAGCTCTGATAATATTATATTACTATATTTGACTAAATTTAAATACTGACTGCTTTATTGTGTCTATATTCAATAACTAATATTATCTTTAATGGCAAAGTCAGTAGAGAAATAGTTACCGAAACATTTACTATGTGAGCAGAAAAGTACAAGGAAGAAAGAAAAGTTTCTCCCCTTGCCCCTGTTAGCTTTTATTAGTATAGAAACAGATGAAGAACAATCAAAAGGAATCTTTAATTACTCTACTTGTGATTATATATTTGATTTGTGTTTATATATTCAACTGTGTGTATGCATGAGTGTGTGTGAGTGAATCCCTCTTAACTGCAAAAATACTTGTCAATTGTTCACTCAATACGCACCCTCCCATTCTTTCCTAGTGACGAAACATTAATTCCATTTAGGGAAGCAAAGTACCCAGAAAAACACTACATTTCCCAACCTTGGGAAATACTTGAGATTTCCCAAGGTTAACTGTTTCGGCTGTGTGACTCTCTTTTGGTTAAAATTGTACACATGTAAGTACAACCGGAAAAACTGGAAGGCTCCTTGAAAGAAGTGGTCTCAGTTGAAAGTTGCATCTCTTTATGCCTCTCCCTTCCTTTCCTTTGTGCTGGTGCTTAAAATATTGACTTGATGGCCTAAATACTTATCTTTTATGATTATTATTATCATAATTAATAATTACCATAGCCCATAACATCTATGGTATAATTACCATAGTCTCTAGGCTACCTACTTTTGGATACTTTTATGTTAAGAAAAAATAAACACAGGTATGTAAGGCACTGGAATTTTAAAGCTTTTTTCTATTGTAAAAAACATAACTTTGTTGCCATGGTCAGTGTGGCTCAGTTGCTTGGAGTGTTGTCCTATAAACTGAAAGGTTACGAGTTCGATTCCCAGTCATAGCACATTGCCTAGGTTGTGAGTTCGGGTCCGGTGAGGCATGTATGAGAGGCAATCGATCAATGTTTCTCTCTCATCAGCATTTCTCTCCGTCTCCAAAATCAATAAGCACGTCCTCGGTTGAGGGTAAAAAAAAAAAAAAACTTTGCTGAAAAATAGTAACAGTCTTAAAAAGTACATTTACGTTGTCAGTCTTATGATATACCTGTCTTTTATTGTCTAGATTGATTGCAACAGATCACTTAAGATTAGCCATCTGTGGGCTTACCAGGTGAGTGTTTGGTAAATGTCTGCTAAATGAATTAATGAATAGATAGTCTTTTGACCTCTGATGTCTATGGCATGTAGTCTCTGTCATATACTATTAACATTGCTAAAATCTGGTTTCCTTTCCTCCTGGGTACACAGTAGTCTACACTTCCTAAGCGTTTGTTAAGCTATCTTGAACCTTATGTCTAACTCTGACCAGTGGGCTGTGAGTGGCAGTGATATGTTACTACTGGAATGAGGCAAGGAAAACTCCTTCCCTCCCATGGGCACCAAAGCGATGAGTTGAACCAGAAGACAAAGCCAACTGAATCCTTGACTTAACACTTGAAGGAAGCTGTCCTAGAGGGTGGCTAGACTCACAGAGGACACTGTATGAGCAAGAAATGAATGTGGTTCATCACATTTTCAGGGATATTTCAAGGTTAACTAGTTACCGCAGCAGAGCTCAGACACTCATGGCTACTACATGTTCAGTTCCTTCTTAAGTCCCGGAACCTTGCAAGAGTAGTGCTTTAAAAAAATACCATATCAATTTTAAAAGCTACTTTTTGCACCTCAAGAAAAAGTAATCAAAGTTTAGATGCTTAAGGTAGTGTTCTAATCATAGAAACTCAGAGAAAACTGATAGATCACATACTCACAATATGCTTAATTCTTATTACATCTACTTCGCTCACACTTTAAACCTTACTCAACAAACAAAACTATATTTAAACGTTAATGATACAATCTATTGGATTCTTGATAGAAGTCTCAAAATATCAGTGGCTCAAAAACAACAGTTGTAAATAGATTC
The DNA here is from genome assembly GCF_022682495.2 of Desmodus rotundus. Taxonomy (NCBI): domain Eukaryota; kingdom Metazoa; phylum Chordata; class Mammalia; order Chiroptera; family Phyllostomidae; genus Desmodus; species Desmodus rotundus. Next base: position 60,137,940 of record NC_071391.1, read on the forward strand.
TACCACTTTTCACCATACAAGCAAATTTAGAACATAAACATTCAGCAACAAAATCAGGATTTAAAATAAATACTTCCAATTGCAACAATAAGATTGTAAATCTCTCCATCTATTTTGAGTCCACTAGACTTAGTGCAGTCTTCTCTTAATTAGTCGCTCAGTTCTCCATTCAACAAATGGCTTTCTGTACTTGCCATGTACCTGATACCGTTCAAAGTGTCTGGGATATAGAAGTGAACAAGACACAAAACGTCCCTGATCTCATGGTCTTTTTATTTTAATGGGAAAGGGGCTAGCCCATAAATAAAGATATAAAAGGATATATGATATAATTCCACATAGTGATAAATGCTTTTTAAAACAGGTAAAACAATTATTGCAGCTGGGTGATTTAGTAATAAAAGCTTATTATAGTATTCTCTTTACTTTTGAATACACTTGAAATGTTGCACAGGCAGTTTAAAGGGATAGTCAGAGCAGGCCTCTCTGAGTATGTGCCATTTGAACAGAGATCTAACTCAAGAGAAGGAGCTAGATACGAAAGCGTCTGGTAGAAGAATCTTTCCAGCAAGATATAAAAGCATCTGAGAAAGGTAACGGGAAGTACAAATACACAAGACATTCTTGGCTTAAGTATATATGTACACAAGCTAAACCCTTCTCAGGAACTTTCAACTCATTTTCTCTATTCAATCTCTTGTAACTGTGTTTATGGATTTTTCTTTCTAAGGACTGATGCTCTTTGGGCCATTGCATGCAGGTTCCTGTTCATTAACAAATATTTTAGCACCTATCCTGCAAAAGGCACTCTTCAGGTGCTGGAGATTATAGCATTGAACAAGAGACAAAAACCCCTCTCCTTGTAGAGGACTTCTCTTTGATTATCTAACACATCCTCATTTGCATATACCTATCAAGTGTCTTCTATCTGCAAAGTTCTCCTGTCCTCAGCAACTTTGGTGCTGCCCACTTCTCTACTCATGCCTGTTTCCAAAAAGGAAACACTGACACAATGACATTGTACTTGACTAGCAAAGGATAAGAGAGAGGAGTCATTAGTCAATTACCTTTTCTACTGTTTTCCAGCCTGCGTGCCCACCCACGCACCCTCCTGATACCCCACATACACTCTTCGGAGTTTCAGAATAACTTTGGGCAAGAAGACAGGAACTCAGAGTTCTAGCCATTTACTGGGGTTAGGATTATTAGCATGTTACTTGTCCTCTATAAATCTGATTTCCTACATCTCTAAAAGGAACAATAAGATATAACACAGGAAAGCTTGCTAAGAATTGTAGAGGGCCACAATGACAGAAACGTTCGTTTGTTAATGGCATCAGTGAGCACCTACAGTCCCCTGCTGGGCCATTGCAGAGGTCCAGCATTAATACAAGAAATAGGCTAATTTCGGTATGAGATGGAAAATGTAGATGGGAATGTAAAATAAAGGACCTTAGAGAATCAGCTGTTTTTTCATTGGAAATGCTTTTTGTACAATGTGAAATAAAATTATAATTTTTTGAGAGAAGGGATAAAAAAACGAAACTACTGATGATTGATTATTTGGCAACACCTGGGTGTTTGAGGGAGACAGAAAGAGGGACTACTTAAATCATTTTTTACACACTTAACCTGATTAATGTGCAAAGTCCATTGCCTTTAATCTACGGGCAGTGATTTTTCTTCCTATCTCAAGACCTTGTCTTTGAACGAATGCTCCGCCACTACTATCACTGTCGCTGTGACAAGATCACAGAAAGTAAAGGCAACCACTCAGTCCTGCAGCAACACCGTGCAGGTGAGATTAACCTGGCCTATTTTTAAAGTTTAGTTAGTGACTAATGAAAAGTTTGTGTGTGTGTGTATGTGTATTTTGGTACACAAATGTCTTTTACTGTATTTTCTTCATTACTATCTGGCCTCCCTATACCATCTTCTACCTCCACTGACCCCCCTCCTTCCTGCAGTCACCTCACTGTTTTTGCTGTCCATGAGCTCTTTCTGTATTTTGCTTGATCTCTTCACCCCCAACCGCCTCCCCCAGGGCTGTCAGCCTGCTCTCTATGAGTCAGTTTGCTCATTAGATTCACGTATAAGTGAAAACATGCAGTACTTGTCTTTCTCTGAATGGCTTATTTCACTTAGCATAATGTTCTCCAGGTGCATCATGCTGTTGTAAAGGGTAAAATTTTCTTCTTTTTTATAGCCACACACACAAGAATAAACTCAGAATGTATTAAATACTTAAATGTTAGACTTGAAACCATAAAAATCCTAGAAGAAAACATAGGCAGTAATATCTCGGGCATTTCTCATAGCAAGATTTTTTTTGATATATCTTCTCAAGCAAGGGAAACAAAAGAAAACAATAAACAAATGGGACTTCATCAAACTAAAAGGCTTTACAAAGCAAAGGAAACCATCAATAAAATGAAAAGACAACCCACAGAATGGGAGAACATATTCACCAGTACATCTGAAAGAGAGTTACTATCCAAAACTTATAAAGAACTTATAAAACTTAACACCAAAAAAATCAAACAATCCAACTTAAATATGGGCAAAGGACCTGAATAAACACTTCTCCAAAGGGGATGTACAGGTGACCAGTAGACATATGAAAATATGCTCAACATCACTAATCATCAGAGACATGCAAATTGAAACCACAATGTGGTATCTCCTCACACCTGTCAGAATGGCCGTCATCAATAATCAACACACAACAAGTGCTGGCGAGGATGTGGAGAAAGGGGAATCTTGCGCACCGTGGGTGGGAATGCAGACTGCTGCAGCCACTGTGGAAAGCAGTATGGAGATACCTCAAAACATTGAAAATGGAACTGCCTTATGACACAGCAATTCCACTTCTGGGAGTTGATCTGAAGAAACCTGAAACACTAATTCAAAAGAATATGTACACCCCTAGGTTCACTGAAGTGTTATTTACAATAGCCAAGATATGGAAGCAGCCCAAGTGTCCATCAGTAGATGAGTGAGTAAAACAGGTATGGGACATTTACATAATGGAATACTGCTTGGCCGTAATGGAAGTTTCTTTATGAAGATTGTGGAACTAACAACATTCAAAGAAAAGCAGGAATCCTATTCCCTAGCCTGTTCAGAAATATATAAACTTGCAGGTGAGATCAATGGCGTTTGTCTTTCACTGCCTGGCTTATTTCACCTAGCATATGATCTCACCTATAAGTGGAACCTAACCAACAAAACAAAGAAGCAAGCAAAATATAACTAGAGACACTGAAATAAAGAACAAACTGACAGTAACCAGAGGGGAGGGGGAAGGGAGATAATGGGGAAAAAAGGGGGAAGGGTCATCAAGGAACAGGTATGAAGGACCCATGGACAAAGCCAAAGATGGGGGAGGATTGAGGGTGGGAGGTGGGGGTAGGTGGGGTGGGGGAAAGTGGTAGCAGGAAAATGGAGACAACTGTACTGGAATATCAATAACAAAAATAAAAATAAAAATAAATAAAATAAATTTAAAAAATATATAAACATTTTTTGAAATATTGTTTTTCTTTTCAAAGTAGAATCCATTAAATGTTAGTGGATTTAATGAGTAGCATTGATCAGCTGATACAACAGTTATATCAGATCTTTTCTCAGTGGAGAAATTTATTGGCTACAAAATAATTCCACTATATTAAAAGTAAAACCAAAACTTCTCGAAATCTTATTTCCCAACACTTCTAATCACATCCCCCAAATACACTGGTTTCATAAAAAATTAAAATAGAACTTATGTAGATAATCTGAGGTGATAACTAGTCAGAATTCATAATTTTTTTAAGAAAAACATTTTAATTAAAAATAGGTATTATTTTATTAGTATTTCCCTAAAGGGATTTCAATGAACACTAATATAAGGGGAGAAAGAGTATTTCATGGTCAAATAAATTTGAAAAATGTATCAAGAAAAGGTTTATTTTATTCATTTCTTTTTGAAAAATATCTTTAATTCAAAACTCTAAGTCTTTAACATGCCGAAGTGCCTTAATAATCTCCAAGCAGGGAATACATTTTGTAAATATATTTCATCACAAATTTCTTTTCTCCACAAAATGTTAAGATTGTAGAGAATAGAGAACAATTTAGTAAATGGAGACCTAGCATCAAGAAAAAGAAAAGGTATTCTTCTTTAATGGACTATTTCTTTTGTGAGGTTTCACAATGGATCACTTCAGCTACAGCAGACCTTGCAAAAATTATTTTAAAGATGAAATAAATGGAGGGAATTAACATATAACAACAGAAGGTTTACTATGAGTAAGGCCCACTACCACCTGCTGCGGCGAAAAAAGAAAAAAAAACAGAGATGAATAATTGCAATGTTTGTACTCAAGTAGGTTGTAAAGATGCAAGTTGCTTAGTATATTTTCAAGATCCATCTACATTGTCACAAATCTTGAGAAAATCATGCTAAGTGAAATAAGTCAGAAAAAGTCAAAAACCAAATGATTTCACTCATAAGTGGGATATAAAACTGAAAGCAACAAATGAACAAACAAGACAAACAGGCAAACAAAAAACTCGCAGACACAGACAACAGTGTGGCGGTTACCAGATGGAAAGGGGGGTTCGGGGAAGGTAGTAAAGGGTAAACGGGGTCAAAGGTGCGGTAATGGAAGGCGATTTCACTCTGGGCGGTAAACACACAACGCATAGTGATGTATTACAGAATTGTACACTTGAAACCTCTAATTTTATTAACCAATGTCACCCCAATAAACTCAATAAAAAAGGAAAAATAATAAATAATTATTTTAAGTCATCTCAAAATGTATATTTTAACCCTGAACTATAAGCTTCCCAAGGAGAAAAGGATTGTTTCTTACTAATATCTATATCTCCGCAGCCCATCCATGTGTTTATCCATTAAAAAGGTTACTTAACAAAGAGAATATTAAGGGTTAGAAGAAAAAAGAAAAGAAGAGAGTGGCAAGGATAAAAACACACGCAGTATAACATAGGGGGCAATTTGAGAAACAACCTAAGTGTATTATATATCCATGTTACATATACGCAATGCTTTGTACTTTTCACATCTGTCATAATCTTCACACTTTATAAGGTAGGTGTCGTATTATTACCCCCATTTAACACACGAGGAGCCTGATGTCACAAGAGGTGCCATGACCGGTCCAAAGCTCCACCGCCCCTAGATGGAATAAGATGTGCTCTTCTCACAGTCACTGGTTATATGGGAGAATTACCAGAAAGCGGCTGCTTGAACACAAGCAGGAAAGGAAGAGCTTCCTGCTGCACAGCTGCTCTGTGTGAGCAGCCTTGTGATCAATCATGCAGGTGATGGAAGTGAAAAGAGTGTATACAGACACCTTGCTGAAGACAGTCTTTGCAGGGATGGGAGAAAAGAAACCATCATTCTTAGCAGAAGCTACATGGGGTCAAGTGCTGGAATCATTCAGTGGTGTCTCGGTGTTACAGCCATGCACTTACAACTTAAAAAAAAAAAACATTTTTATTCTGGAGAATCCAGCAGGGCAGGGCTTGGGAGGTAGCTTTGTTGTTACAGTTCTGAAATTCTCTATCCCCAACTTCTCTGTGATCACAAAAATATCATTTCATCACATACTTTGATAAATGCAAGTGTCTTAGAAATTAATATTCACATTGTAAAAGAATAGACTTTACTCAATAAATGTACTTTAAAAAAATAAAAGAATAGATGTGCTAGCCTAAGCCATAAAAGATAAAGCTCTTGTGGTTATTAGCCATATCCAGTGGAAGAGTAGGCTATGAGAGGACAATATAAAAAGTAAACAATAAATTTTTTCTTAATAGTCGTTAGGTGAATAGCTACTGAAAAATTTTATGGCATTTTAAAGATTAAAGAGCATATCTATATATGTTTCTGATCTGATATCAAACCTATATCAGTAAAATAAGACAAAAATGTGTATTCCTCCCATATTCTACCTGGATTGATGTCAAAGGAGATGTTACTTTTAATGAAGTTTTAAATTATTACAAGTCTCTGGAGAAGTGAAGTTTCTATAGGGAACAGCTACATCTGAACTAGGCAGCCCAAGGATTATTTTTCTGACCAAAATAAATTTATAGGCTTAATCTTTTTGTTTCTGGAAAGATGCTACAATGTGAAACTATTTTCCTTACCCATCCTAACAACAACAGAGCTAAGTGATCGGCACAGTGCGGCATGCTTCAGGTGAATTACTTGTAACTGAGGGTTAGGTGGTGCATTCCACTCTATTGATTGAGACGCTGAGGTTCTAGAAGTTTGAATATTTGCTCAAGGCCACACATCTAATAGGTGGCTTACGTCTACCATCAGAATAAACTCTATTTTTGTTTATAAACAAACCAAAACTGTCTTCCCCAAACAGAAGTTTGTTTTAATTCTTTCATTCAGAGAAATAATCAATTGAAACTTCTGTCAGTGATCAGTAACTCTATGCCTACAAATATTTTTACCCTAAAGTCAACTTTACCAGGAACAATTATTCTCAGGCTAGATTATCTCTGCTATATGCTTCACCTTCTTTAACTTTCAGCCTTTCTGGGTCTTTGTTTTATGTGACTCTCTTGAAAACAGCTTATTTTCTCTGGAAAACATTCCAGTCTGAAAGCCTTTCCCTTTGAACTGTAGAATTTAGTTCATTTATGTTGAATCAGTTACCAAACTATCATCTTGTACTGCTCGTCCACCTTTCCCTAGTTCTTACCCTCCCCATTCCTTTCTCGACTACTCTGACTTCACTGTTGGTCTCTGTTTTACTTGTCTATGTGGAAACTGTGGTGTTTCCTATAGCGAATTTATTTTTATTATGTTGCTTGGGATTTACTGGTAACCCTGAATTTGGACTATTAGTTCTTTAAATATTATATCTCCTACATATACTTTCTCCCTCTTTGCCTCTTCCATTTGGATCTTTAATGTAAAGAAATGCAGGAATTTCTCACTCCATCTACCATCTCTCTCAACCTTTCCTTCATATTTTCCACATCTAGTCCCTCTGTGCTGCATTCTGGATAAGTATTTCAGTTCTATTTGACAATTCATTCATTCTCTCTCTGGCTGTGTTAATCTGCTAAATTTATGGTATTGTATCTTTTATTTTTAGAAGCTCTATTGGTTCTTTTTTCAAAAATGCTTTGAGAAATTTGATTGTCCCATGTGTCCTAATCATTATTTTAATGCTTTTATTTCTTTAGATGTATTAAACATTTGTTTTATAATGTTTGAATATACGATTTCTACTAACATGTGCTCAGGGTGTTTTGTTTCCACATTTTAAAAAATATGAGCTCATGTTCCTTGGTGCCTTCTGTACAGGAATCCTTTGAGAATTAAAATGTGTTCTCCAAAAGAGGATTTTCATCTTCTTCTTCCAGGCAAAACTGGAGAACATCATAAATCTGAAATCACTTTAAACTAAATTATAGACTCTGGGTTTATTGGGCTACATACATATTATGAATTCGCTGTTTCAACCCAAGTGAGATTGAGCTTCTGTTTTCTAAATATCAGGGGAGATTTTTTTAAAAACTTTTTCCTCAGAGCCAAGGACAAAATAAGTCAATTACCCCTACTATCTCCTCCTGCAGAGCAAACTGTGCAATCTCTCCTTTATCCAGCGGTGCTGTTTCACAGAGACAACTTGCAGGGGTCTCTGATCTGCTCTCTGGATGTCTTCGGAGTCCAGGACTTACCTCTGTCAACCACACGAGTGACCCGCTGAGACCAGCCTTATTATTTGGGGGAAAAACTAGATTCGTTGTTAAGGGCAAATATGTACTCAAACACTCACTTCATTTACTCATCTAGGTAGCAAATTTCTTATGCTTTATGACTCCAAGCAGTTTCCTTCATGTCCTACCTAACATTTCAAACATGCATTAAGAATTATAAACGTGTGTTTGTTTGTGTTCTGTTTGTTGGTTGCCAGATGGGAGGGGAGTGGGGAGCTAAATGGAAAAGGTGAAGGGATTAAGAACTACAATTTGGCAGTTACAAAATATTCACAGAAGGTGAAGTACAGCATAAGGAATATAGTCGATAATATTGTAATAACCATTTATAGTGCCAGATGGACACTAGGTATTGGGAGGATCACTTTGTAAGTTATATAAATGTCTCAGCACTATAATGTACCTCTGAAAGTAATATAATATTGAATATCATCTATAATTAAACAATAATTAAATAATTAAATTAAAATTAAATTAAATAACTAAATAAAAAATTAAATTATTAATGTGTGTGTTAGGGAACATTTTTAGATTTTCTGTACCAGCAAGATTATTATTGAGCAAATAGTATATATATTGTATTTATTTTTCAGTCTTAAACACACACACATATGTTGTAGATGGATATCCAGTGTTGTACTTAGTTCCTATACAAAATTAAAAGGAAATGTTTTTAGCTTTTTGTTTTCTGTGCTGGCTAATGTAGGCCTGATCTGCTAACATGCAACTTGAAACTTTCATTGATATGCATGATTTCAACTAATATAAAAGAAAAGCTATCAAACTCTTCAAACTGTTCCAACACTAGGTAGTTAACTGAATACATGAATTATAAACTGACCAACCCCTTGTGAATTTTTAAGTGTAACATCCAGCCAAATTTCACACCTCACTCCAACGTATATTTAAACACAGCTGCAAACCTTACTAAAATAACTATCTCTGAAAGTTTGTCGAGGTTACATA